>NC_056004.1:69243463-70532030 GCF_018446385.1 Zingiber officinale
CCTTACTCTCTTTGGTTCCTTAGTGGTGGTGGTGGCCAGATTTTAGAGAAGGAGGATGAAGGCTTTGGGTGGTGTTCATCTTGGAGGATCGTCGCCCACACGACATCCAAGGCGAGGCAAGGAATACGTCAGAAGATCTCGAGATTATTAGCATACAAAGAAAAAGTATAACTAGTTATTGATTTTCGCATCATGCTAGTTATTTTTCTTTGTATGAATTCCAAACATAAGAGACATTAGATTCTAGTTTTTCGAATTTGTTATTCGAGTTTGTGTTTTTTTTATTTTTTGAATTTGTGATTCGATTGTTCCTTTTGGTTAAACCTAGAGTTATATAAGGAAATTAAATATTAGCTTTCTTTAAAAGGCTTTGTCTAGGCGGTGGTGGATGCTCCCATACCCAAGAAGGCCATGTGCCTCGCCATGCAGTCTTGGAAGCCAATTTTAGAAATTAATATTTAATTGAATTTATAACATAGGTTGATTTGGATCAATAGTGTTAAGTTTCGCTTGCGATCCAAATCTAAACTATTAAGAATAGATAAGTTAAATTTGGAATCATAATGTTAAGTTTCATTTGCGATTCCTAATTTAACTTCTAAAGAACACAATAGGTTGTTTAGGAAAGGTTCGACACTTGTACAAAATTTTTGTACAGTGAAACTGGTATGATCTTCCTAGGACCAACCAACAATGTGGATTTCTAAGGTTGTAAGTAGTCAAACAGTGCCTTCTATTGGATATTTCAGCTTCTCTAGAGGTGTCAAAATGTTATCGAAAGAATTAGCTTAGCCCTAACCATCATGGGCCTGATATGAATGGATTTATGCTTTATTTAATTTTTTTGATAATATTTTAACACTTTTGGAGAAGCCAAAATATACAATGGATGACACTATTAGAATCCTTGCAGCTAAGGGTGTAAATTCGGGTGGGTTGGGTCGGGTTGGGTGGGGTTGAGTTTTTTTTACCCAACCTAAACCTCACCCGAACCCGAATTTAACATGAAACCCTTAAATCCAAACTCCAATGTGACCAACCCGACCAACTCGAACCTAACCCGGATAACCCAAAAACTTGATTCAAAATGACTTTTTTTGGCTATTTTTCCTATAATTCTTCACTTTTATCTCAATACTCCATCATTATCATACTAACATTGATATAATATACATAAAAACATCTTAATTTTCAAAATAAATTTGATTTAATTCTAAAAAAATCCACTAAACCCTATATTTGGTCGACCCAGGTCAAGCTGGGTCAACCCGAACCTGACCCGACCCAACCCAAAAATTTTTAACTCGAAAACCCTCCAACCAAAACTAGGCCTGAACTCGAAAATGCCCAACCCAAACTTGATTTTTTTTTGGGTCGACTCGAGTTGGGTCATCAAGTCGGGTTCATTTTTGACGCCCCTACCTCCAGCCTTGAAAATCCATAGGACCTGAAATAGTTATAATCTGAGATCTCTAGGTTGATCAATGAGTTTTAACTAAAACCCACCATGGACCTAGATAGGTCCAATTGGACCCATTTCAAGTCCTATAGATCTCTAAGGATGCAAGGAATCTAACGATGCCATCCATTATATATTTTGGCTTGTTTAGATATGTTAAAATGTTACTAGAAGAATAAGCTATTAGTCCCACTTAAGCTGGCTAGAGGGAAGGCGGGTGAATAGCCTGCAATTGAAATCGATAATCTTGAGCTAACTTAATTTAGCAGGGACATAATATTAGTTAAGTAAAACAACTATTCAAAAATCTAAAGTAAGAGACTCAGAAATTACTTGGTTATAACCTAGGTGATTGTTAATCCAAAGTAGATTAAAAGCTCTAAAGATCTCCTTACTTGAAGGTGGAGAAACCTCTTACACTCTTCGATAGCTTAGAAAATTAATAGGAATTGATTACAGAAGTTGTGTTTTAATTCCTAGCTCTAGGGGATTTTTATGGTCTCTTAGAAAAAGTTACCGTTGGTTGGAGGCGCCTCCAAAGCACTCCAGGGCGCCTCCAAGTGGATAAAACTTTATCCATAACTCAATAGTTAGCCAATGACTTTCTGCGTTTGAGGGTGCCTTCAACTTCCTTGAGGGAGCCTCCTTCGAACAGGCACAAGGGTATCTTTCATCACCTTGAGGGTGCCTTCAGCTTCATCGAGGGTGCCTCCAAGTAGCTTGGAGGTGCCTCCAGTCCCTCTAGTTAACCTTCAAAAGGTTAACTCTTCCTTGCGCTAACTTGGATGATCATCCGACCGTTCAGAATTGAGCTCACTTGAACTCAACTCTGACCTTCTCCTTAAGCAGGTGTCCTCCCCAACTTCATATCCCTCTAACGTTGTGTATATCCTTTTCTTCTACCAGTGTACGCTTCAATAGCACTTTATCCCTTGGATGGACCAAACTCATTGACTTGCTTCCCGTGCCTTCCATCTCGCTAGCCATGCCTTTCGCTCTATTTCTTGTGTTCATAAGCTTTTGCACACTTAGACACAAGACATCAAACATAACAAGACCTAACCTAACTAGGTTGACCACATCAAAACTAACCTAGAGTACTTACAATCTCCCCCTTTTTGTTGTGCATCAACCAGAGTTAAGTTAGGGTAACAAATAATAAAATAACATATAAAATATTAAGTATAAAAAATTTACATTTATTAAGTACAGAAAAATTGTAATAATGCAAACATAATATGCAAGAAAATATTTTCAAAAGCAATAATGTAAACATAATGTAAAATACCAAAAATGGGTGAATCACTATAAGAGAATTTTTTGAAATTTTTAGAAATTTTTCTGAAATTTTTCGGAGACCGTATGGACGAGTTTATGGGGATAAAAATTGGGCCTCAGGAAAGCCTATTTAGACTACCCCATTTAAGTGAGGAAAATTTTATTTATTTGATTTATTTTTTATTTTCTTTCCCTTCTCCCCCAAACGTCGTTTCTTCTCTTTTCACGCTGAAGGCATTTCTTCTCCCGTGGCACCGTTTCTTCTTCTTCCCAAAACCGCCGCCGTTGTCCATTTCTTCCCCTCCGGTACAAAGGCAGTGGCCAAGGAAAACTTTGAGTTTCCCCTTCCTTCCCGAGCTGCACCGCTTAACCCTTCCTCTTCTTCTCTTCCCGCACGGAGTAGGGCCGACGCCACAAAGCGAAGACAGCCGAGCATCAACTACACGAGTTCCTCTGCCCGATCCTCTTCCTCTTGTGTTGCTGTGTCATGACCTTGAGACATTGACACCCGGCGTTGCCAACCACTGCCGCCACCGCACCTCTACACGGGACGATCTTCAGCCAAGGGGGAAAGGACCATGCCCTAGATATGTTCCTCGCTGCTGCACCTCTGCACAGCGTCGCTGCCGCATGAAACAGAGCCGACCATCTCCACACTGTGCCCTAGCTGATCTCTTTGCCCTAGCCGATCTCTATGCCCTAGTTCTGAGCTTCATCTCCTCTTTAGAGAAAGGGGGGTTCTGGTGATGTGACAGCAAGGTGAGTGGGTTGATGTTTGATCCATGATCTCCGTTGCTTGATCTTCTTCTTATTTCATTTGATTCCAGCAGTAGGGAAGGAATTCAACAAGGTTGTGTTCTATGGATCCGAAATTCTATTTTGTGGGGTTTTCATTTGGTTCTGGCATCACTCCAATCAGCAGCTCCCACTCCAATCAGTAGCTCTCTTTATTCCAGCATCAAGAGGGGTTGTGAATTTAGGTAAGGTTCGGTGTCAGAAGTTTCCCTGCTGTAATTCAGATGTTTGGATTGATTCTAAGAGGAATTAATGTTTTGTTGTTCCTTAGGTAGTTGTCGACAGAAGCTTTAGGGTAGTGAGGTGGATTTCCAGCAGCCCACCTTGTTTACGGCTGTGAGTTTGAGGTAAGGGTAGGAATTTGACACATTTTGTAGTTAGATGTTTATGTGTAAAGGGAATTAGGTTTGGATTTAATCTAATTGATTAATTGGGGATTAAGTAACAAATCTTAATTGACTATTAGATTTAAATAGGTAAATTGAGGTTATGTTGATTAGGGTTGTACCCTAAAATTAGTCTTAGGGATTTTATTTAGAAATTCTTATGATTGTAGCTAAATAAAATATGTATTTATTGGTGACGCAGGACACTGATTCGAGACGAGCATCTCGACGTCAGATTTGACAGGAGTTGGACCTTCTATTTGAGGCGGGTACCTTGACCTTTCTATTTTTATATGTCTTGTTGATATGTTTAGTAGATTTAAGCAAGTAGCAACAATTATGTTTATTTCTGCATCGGCATGTCACTATTTGTTTCCGAGCATGATTTGTTTGTTACTTGTTTAGTGTTCATGCCTTGTTTATTATTTATGTTTTGGAGGTAGTGACATGCCATGCTTTATGATATACCGGACTGGTTAGATACCATACTGACATGTGTACCTAGATCATATTATTTGATCCACGTATATGGTACACGTTTTTATGGAGGTAGATAGGATCAGGATATTTCTATGCTTAATGACATTCACCATCTTGCATGATTGCATGCTGAGCGGTTGGCAGCTCCATTATTGTTGAGCGGATCGCTAGTTACATGGGTATGCACACACAACCACTCATGGGTTAGTGGTTTTTATTTAGGCAGGGTGTGTTGCAGCAGGTTGCTTTGTTTGGCTCCATTGGTCTGCTCATGGGTAGTGTGACGCAGCGCGGTAGCCGGTAGGGATCCCTCCCCATCATCGCGTACCGGGAGATTAGAGCATTGCGCTCCCTCACTATGTTTGAGGTAGGACGATAGATGTACTCTGACAGCATCCCGTCCACTCGGTCACTCATCAGGAGCAGTGACGACAGAGTGCACGGTTGTTACAGCCCTACCCACTCGGTCTCACCATCGTGTGTGAGATGGCTGACTGGCGTCAGGGGTGACCAGGACATGTTATTGGCATCATATGTATTATTTGCATTTATTGCTTGTGGTTATTACACTTTATATGTTGCATATTGGATGGATGCATTGTTTGACATGCATACAGGATTTATGATACTTTGGGTCTAACGACCTTGATATTCATATACCAAGGTTCTGGTTAGTACAGTTATTTCTTATCTTATAGTTTTGCATTTCCTATATGTTATATCAGGAGACTGTACGCATAGTTATTGCTATTTGTTATAGTTTACTATACATGTCAACTAGGTATCCGCTGAGTGTTGGACTCACACCCCATTATTACTATTTTCAGGTTGAGGCTATTTAGGAGGTTCCAGTCGCTAGTCCCCCACCACTGCGCGTTGCGACGAGTTCACACATTTTGGTTTTCTTATTATGTTGAACTATGTTTCAAACTTGTGTCTTCTGGTATTTGGATCTTGTACGTTTCCTTTTTATCGATGGATTTTCGTTTGGATGTATGCTGGTGATTTGTGTTTTATGGGTGTAGTTGAATAGGATATCGGATTTGTGTTTTATGAGTGTAGTTGAGTAGGATATCAGATTTGTGTTTTATGGGTGTAGTTGAGTAGGATTTTTGCTATGATTTCCTTATCTCTGCTTATGTTTAGTTGTTACTATTAAACTGCGTGGATGTTTGCTATATTTGTACTGTTATATATTATTGTTGATTCGGCCATGTTGGCCGAGGTATATGTGGCCCTGAGGGCATTGTAGGAAATTTCATATTGTCACCCGTACAGGGGAGATGTTGCCGAAATTTTCTCTGGCAGGGACTACCTGGGGCGTGACAATTAAGACCTATGGCTTCTAACAAAACATTGATGAACCTTGTGTTTACATGCTCATCAATGCTAAAAGTGTGGTTTTCTTGGTCCTTTACGTAGATGACATTTTACTCCCAGACCCCGATGGCACTTTTATAGGTACATACCTTGGCTGCACCCGCTGTACCCATCCCTATCATATTTACGGTACCACCAGTGGTACCACTAGCATACCCGACATTAACTCCGGACGAGGCCACTGCGTATCAGGCACGACCGCCACCGGTGCCTACAACACATCCGGCACCCACACCAGCGGTACCGGTTGCTCCATTTCCGGCACCACCACCTACCGTACCTCCAGTCGCGGCCACCCATATCGACCCTGCTGTACCATCAGTAGTACATGCTCTAGCTTATGCAATAGCATCGGGAGTACCTCCCCCGGTCTATCCAGCAGTACTACCTGTAGTACCAGCTCCAGGGATTCCGCCGGTTCCCGCGTCGATCCCTATCTCCCTCAATGATATAGTCACGGCATCAGCCCTGATCCCAGCACTGGCAGAGTCGATTCACACTCTTCCGAGGAGAGACTGATCCGATTGTGGCTCAGTCCTGGATAGAGACCATGGAGCGGACCTTCTTCTACATGACTTGCTCCGAGTGGGAGAAAGCAGAGCTGGCTGCTTTCCATTTACGGGATGAGGCCGACACCTGGTGGGTTACACAGGGATCCATCATAGGCGAGTTGAACATCACCTAGGCCAGATTCAGAGAGGCTTTTGAGAGCCGCTACTTCTCACGTGCATATTAGATGGCTCGTCGGTAGGATTTTCTGAGTCTACGGCAGAACAACCGCATGGTGATAGAGTATAATGCTGAGTTTAATCGGTTGACCAGGTTTTGTCCAGAATTAGTTGCTGAGGATAGTTCTCGTATGCATCAGTTTGTCCAGGGACTAGATCGACATCTGCAAGTAAAGCTTGTTGGTTTCGTGAGTTCATCCTATTTAGAGACATTGGATAGAGCCCTAATGATTGAGTCAGCTCAGCAGATAGCGTTTTTGGATAGGAAGAGGAAGCAGGCGGGTCAGACATCAAGACAGATCCAGCATGCACAGGCTTCCAGACAACAACAGAGTGGTCATGGTCGGCCAGGTCAGGGTACTTCTGGAGCTTCTAGTCAGCCTCAGAAGTTAGGGTGATCTTCATTAGGACGTTCTTGATCTTCTTAGCAGAATTGAAAACAACCCGCCAGCGACACTCACTGCACTAGATGTGGGTCCAGAGACCACGTCACCACAACCTGCTCCTTAGGATAGTCGGTTTACTATTATTGCAACTTCCTAGGCACCTGAGCCGAGATTGTTCGCTGAAGGCTCAGCATATTGCTTCTGGAGTTTCTGGTCAAGGAGTTCAGCTCAGTCAGACAGAGACTCAGCGAGGAGGGAACAAAGCCCAATCCTCACATTGTCAGGAGAGGACAGCTCCCCCTGCAGCAGCTGCATTTGGCATGCTCGGACATGAGTACTCTAGTACCCTCATAGTACCACAAAGTTTTGTTCCGAGACCATAGTATCTGACTCAGGGGCAGTATCAGCTATAGCCATAGCCATTGGTCCAGTACCAGTCACAGCCCCAACCGTCGGTCCAATATCAGTCTCAGTCTACCTATCCGTCCCTAGCTCAGTACCCGACACCGTCACAGTGGCAGGCTCAGACACAGGCGTAGCAGCCTTTGGCAGCACTACCTGTTGGGATTTTCGAGCCGCAAAAACCGCTTTTGCGTTGCGAAAACCCCGAAATCCCATGCCACCGGATCCGTGCGAAGATAAATTTTTTTTCGTAATTTTGTGTACAATTTTCTCTAATCCTAGATCTACATGGAAGAAAAATATATCTTTGTAGCGAAGCCCTTCGCTTATCCCGCTCGTCCAAGAAGATGTCGGATCTCAAGGGTGTCAAGTGAACACCCCTCTATGGGTATCCACACGAACGATTAGGTGGAGAAGAAACCTTAGAGTGTGCTAGCACCCTTGAAGGTTTCAGCCAAGGTGGAGGAGAGGGAGAGAAGAAGAAGCAAGGAGGAAGAAGATTACTTGAATGAGTTTACACAATTGTAACTCATGGAATAAAGTGACCGACCACCTTAGAAAGAGGTTATATACCTCCATGGGATATCAAGAGTCACAACTCTTGATCTCCCTGATGAGGAGGCACACACATGTACTAACATTGATGATGTGGAACATCATCATTGGTCCACACTATGCCAACTCACAAATGAGGCGGCATTGGTCAAGTCAAACTTGACCTTTCATCTTCCCTTCTCAAGTCAAGTCAAACTTGACCACTTCTCTCCCATGGTTGATCAAATCTAACCATTGGTTCAAGTCAGTTTTAATTTTATGAATCTCTATTCATTGAATTAAATTGACTCAATGAATCCAAGTCCAAATTAGACTCATTTAACACATGAACTAAATTGAGTCCAACTCAATTAGTTTAATTTGGATTACAATTAATCCAATTTGGTTCATCACATGAACCTAATCCTCTAGGTATATCAAATGAACCTAATCTCCATCTAATTGCCCTTTGTGTGTGACCCTATAGGTTCTTGTAATGTTGGCAATGCTCCTAAACCCATTTAGAAGCATAAGTAATGAACGGTATCTAGCAATACATCATTACTACCCAAGTTACAAGAATGTTGAGATCCAACATCACCTTGTGACTACTAATTGTGACTCTTCACAATATATGACAAGTGTCCTTCTATCCTTGACATCTAGATTGATCAATTTGAGGCATAGACGGTGTCATCCTCTGATCAATCTAAATCTTGAACTCCAAGTAGACTCACTATAATCAAATGAGCTCAATATCTCATATTGACTCATTTGGGCATGACAATGCACTTAGTGGTCTCACTCTTTCAAGAATAACGATGTCACTCCCATTATATAGGAGGGATAGATCTCATCTACATCACCCACATCCCTCCGCATAATTAGTTACATACCTAGTAATCACCTTTATAGTCCACCCAGTTACGGGTGACGTTTGACGAAGCCAAAGTATGCAACTCCTTATGTAGGGAACCATGGTGACTTCAGGTCCAAGGACTAATAGTCATACTAATAGCCACATGAGAAAGTATATGACACGCATATAACGATCCATGATACTTTCTCTTGGCGGGTCATTCAGTATACATTCTCCAATGCATACCCATGTGTCAACTTGATATCTCTATATCCATGACTTGTGAGATCAAGCCATCGAGTTGACCTACATGCTAGTCTCGTCGCATTAATATTGTCCCTAAATGTTAATACTTGACTAGGAATGATTAAGAGTAGTGTTCTCTATATCATCTTACTATCGATTCAACCAATCGATTGATATAGATAAGAACCTACTACTCAAGGATGCTATTATTCTTAGTTATTTTGCACCAATACAAGTAAGTATAATAACCAAAGAAACAAATGTCTTTATATACATAGAAATATGATACAATGAGTACATACAACAATCATCATATGATTGGCTCTAGGGCTCTAACTAACAATCTCCCACTAGCACTAGTGCTAATCAGTGTCGTCTCTAAGGCCCAATGACCTAGTGTTACCATCATGCTTTCTCTGTGTCATAGCCTTGGTCAAGGGATCAGCGATGTTAGCCTCTGTGGGTACTCTACAAATCTTCACATCTCCTCTATCGATGATCTCTCGAATGAGATGGAAGCACCGTAGTATGTGTTTGGTCCGCTGGTGTGAGCGAGGTTCCTTTGCCTGTGCAATTGCTCCATTGTTGTCACAATAGAGCTCTATCGGATCGGCTATGCTAGGAACCACCCCAAGCTCAGTAATGAACTTGCGGATCTAAACTGCCTCCTTTGCTGCTTCTGATGCAGCAATATACTCGGCCTCTACTGTAGAATCAGCAACTATGTCCTTCTTCAAACTCTTCCAGCTCACAGTACCACCATTCAAGCAAAACACGAACCCAGACTGCGATTTATAATCATCCTGGTCAGTTTGGAAGCTGGCATCACTGTAACCCTTTACAGCTAGCTCATCATCGCCTCCATATATCAAGAAATATTCTTTAGTCCTTCTCAAGTATTTAAGAATATTCTTGACTGCTATCCAGTGACTTTCACCTGGATCTGACTTGTATATGCTCGTCATGCTCAAAGCATACGAGACATCAGGACGAGTATATAGCATGACGTACATGATAGATCTTATGGCTGAGGCATAAGGGATCGTATCCATGTGATCTCTCTCCTCTCTAGAAGAGGGACTTTGAGTCTTCGAAAGACTCACACCATGTGACATCGGCAGAAATCCCTTCTTGGAGTTTTGCATGTCAAACCGTAGTAATACCTTGTCAATTTATGTACTCTGACTTAAGCCAAGCAATCTCTTAGATCTATCTCTATAGATCTGTATTCTTAGAATACAGACTGTTTTACCTAAGTCCTTCATTGAGAAACAATTCCCTAGCTAAGTCTTTACAGACTGCAGCAAAGGAATGTCATTCCCAATGAGTAGTATGTCATCCACAAACAATACAAGGAAGACAACTGTGTTCCCTACAACCTTCTTGTAGACACAAGGTTCATCTTCATTCTTGATGAAACCAAATTGTTTGATCGCATCATCAAATCGAAGATTCCAGCTCCAAGAAGCTTGCTTTAGTCCATAAATGGACTTATGCAGCTTACATACTCTGCCAGTATGCTGTGGATCTACAAAACCCTCAGGTTGTGTCATGTACACATCCTCGAGCAGATTTCCATTCAGAAACGTGGTTTTGACGTCTATCTTTCAGATCTCATAATCGTGGTATGTTGCAGTAGCAAGCATGATCTGAATGGACTTAAACATCGCTACTGGAGAAAAGGTTTCATCATAGTCAATACCATGAATTTGTTTGAAAACTTTAGCTACCAGACGACCCTTATATATCAGTCCATCCATGTCAGTCTTTCTCTTAAAGACCCACTTACACCCAATGGGTTTTACCCCTTCAGGTGGATCAACCAAAGTCCATACTTGGTTGGTGTACATGGATTCCATTTGGGATCTCATGACCTCTAGCCATTTCTCAGAATCTGGTCTCATCACAGCTTCCTGATAAGAGGTAGGCTCATTCTCAATGAGCATAGCGTCATCATGGTCAGACAAGAGAAATGAGTATCTCTCAGATTGATGACGTACCCTATCAGACCTGCAAAGAGGTATGCCTACTTGAACTGGTTGTTGTTCCTCAACTCCTTGTGGAACAATCTCATCATCCACAACACTTTGTGGTTCCAGTTCTACTTCCATCAAAGCTTCAGTGCTATGGTCCATATCTTGAACTTCTTCAAGATTGAACGTACTCCTACTAGTTTTTCTAGAAATAAAGTCCCTTTCTAGAAAAACCCTAGTCTTAGCCACAACTACTTTGTGCTGACTGGGAATATAGAAGTAATATCCCTTCGTTTCCTTGGGATATCCTATAAAATAGCATTTATCAGATTTGGGTCCCAGTTTGTCTGAGACTTGACATCGAACGTAAGCCTCACAACCCCAAATCCTCATAAAAGACACCTGGGCATCTCTCCCAGTCCATATCATATATGGTGTCTTTATCACAACCTTGGATGGAACACGGTTGAGTATGAAGGCTGCTGTGTCTAGAGCATAGCCCCAAAGAGATATAGGAAGATCTGTGTGACTCATTATAGACCATACCATATCTAATAGGGTACGATTCCTCCTTTCGGATACACCATTCCACTGTGGTGTTCTTGGAGGAGTGAGCTGGGATAGAATCCCACACTCAGCTAGATAGTTACGAAACTCATGGCTAAGGTATTCTCCACCTCGATCTGATCGAAGTATCTTAATACTCTTGTCAAGCTGGTTTTGTACTTCATTCTTGAATTCTCTGAACTTTTCAAAGGATTCTGACTTATGTGTCATCAAATACACATAACCATATCTACTGAAGTCATCAGTAAATGTAATGAAGTACCTATAACTACCCCTGGCAGCGACATTAAAAGGGCCACATACATCACTATGTATAAGTCCTAACAAGTCAGTCGCTCTTTCACTGTGTCCACTAAAGGGAGTCTTGGTCATCTTGCCTAGTAGGCATGACTCGCATGTCTCATATGATTCAAAATCAAATGAGTCCAGCAAACCATCTTTATAGAGCTGGGATAGACGTTTGTCATTTATATGACCTAAGCGACAATGCCAGAGATAGATTTGGTTCATTTCATTTGATTTGAACCTTTTGGTATTTATGTTATAGATGGGGTTCTCTATGTCTAGAATATAGAGTCCATTAATTGGAGGTGCACTACAATAGAACATATCATTTAAATAAACTGAACAACATTTGCTCTTTATTATAAATAAAAAACCTTTCTTGTCCAAATAAGAAACTGAAATTATGTTCTTAGTAAGAGCAGGCACATAACAACATTCATCTAGTTCAAGTACAAGCCCAGAGGGCAGAGATAGATAGTAAGCCCCTACAGTAACAGCAGCAACCCGTGCTCCATTGTCTACTTGTAGGTCCACCTCGCCCTTCATCAATGCCCTGCTATTTCTCAACGCTTGCACATTAGTACAAATGTGAGAAGAACATCCGGTATCTAATACCCATGATGAAGAAATAGAGAGATTACCTTCTATAACATATATACCTGAAGTAGAAGTCTCACTTCTCTTCTTCTTAAGATCTTCCAGGTAGACTTTGCAGTTCCTCTTCCAGTGCCCGGTCTGACCGCAGTGGAAGCAAGTAGCATCCTTGGCGACCCCTCCTATGGGTTTCAGTGCCTTGCCTTTGCCCTTGGCTTGGGACTTTCCCTTACCTTTAGGCTTGCCCTTGCCTTTGTGCCTTTGCACCATCAAAATGGAGTTGGGCTTAACCTTCTTAAGGTTGATCTCAGCAGTTCTCAACATACTCAGAAGCTCAGGCAGTGGCTTGTCAATTTCATTCATGACGAATTGACTGTATCTCTCTGGCAAGGATTACAAGACCAAATCAGTGGCCAACTCTTGTCCAAGGGGGAATCCCAACCTCTGTAGGTTTTCTATGTACCCAATCATCTTGAGTACATATGGACCTACGGGAGTCCCGTCTTGCATCTTGCACTGAAACAGTGCCTTAGAGATCTCAAATGTCTCGTGCCTAGCTTGCCCTTGATATAGTTGACGAAGATGTTCAACCATATCATAAGCACCCATCAACTCATGTTGCTTCTGAAGCTCAGAGTTCATGGTCGCGAGCATGAGACAGGACACATCTAATGCATCATCTTGATGCTTCTTATAAGCATCACGGTCAGCTCGCGTGGCAGTGGCAGGAGGTTTCTCAGGAATGGACTGCTCCAAGACGTACAGTTTTCGTTCCTGTGTGAGAACAATTCTCAGGTTCCTTTACCAGTCCAGGAAGTTAGCTCCATTGAGCTTGTCCTTATCAAGGATAGAACGCAGGGAGAAGGTGTTCGTGTTTGACGACATGGCAATCTACAACAGAAAATGCAGAAAATAAATAATCATATTCTACTAATCATTTAATTAGACCTTTAACTAAATGATGCTCCCACTGAATTATAGAACTTTTGTAGAATCAAGTCATGGATGTGGTCAAACCACACCTACTAGATTCTAACCAACTAGCTATAATTCTTACGGGACAAGATCCACATCATACTACGCCTTGAGTTAGCTTTGGCTAAATCGCCCAAGAGTTAATATAAATGTGATTTTGACCTATCTACCAACTATTGGAAAATGCCTATAGTTAAACCGGATCTAATTGAGTTTAACTAATTTTACTCAATCTAATTGAGTTTGTAATCACCCATGCGTTGATAGGTGGGACTAAGATTGTCCCTCCACACCCTACCAAGATAATATGCGTTGCTCTGCTTTGGCAGATTCAACAACAACATGTGATTGAGGTAGTGATGGGTATCACGGCATGGTAGGCATTTTAAGTTGTCGCGATTAAGATCTAATCTAGTCGTTGATGTGTATCATATACGCGATTTAGATCTAATCTAATCGTGGTGCATCATATACGCGATTTAGATCTAATCTAATCGTTAAAGCAAATTAATTACTCTACACTAGCATGCATCACATACACACACAAGCAATTAATTAAATTTTGTTAGGTCATGACCCTACTATGATCTTCTCAAGCCAATGAGAAGATCGGACGATCAACCTAGGGTCAACAGCTTCTCCAAGCTCCTCCCTTTGACCGCCATGTGTTGCTCGCACCCTTCTCGTAACTCCTCCTCGAGTGGACCTTCCACCGCTTCAATTTTTTGTACATTACAAATTTGAAACTCGAGTTACATTCGAGTCTAAACTATTTACAACAGGAATATAAAATAAAGGAAGGCACGACGCGCAGGTCGCGATCATATACAACACGCACAAACACACAAAATGACACGTAGGCCATATTATGAATTACAACATAATTTTTCCAATCTAATTGGGGTTTTTGGGCCATGTGTTGGTTGCTACTCGGAAAACCTATAGGTTCCACTGTACAAAAATTTTGTACAAAGGTCTGAACCTTTTCCTAGCTACCATGTGTTCTTTTAAATTAAATTTTGGATCGCCTGCGGAACTTAACACGTTTGATCCAAAACTTAATCTATTTGTTCTTTTAGGTTTTGACTTGGATCTCCTGCGGAACTTAACACGTTCGACCCAAGTCTCCTTAAGTTATTAATTCCATTAAATATTAATTTCCATAAAAGGTTCCCAGTACTGACGTGGCGAGGCACATGGCCTTCTTGGATATGGGAGCAACCACCACCTACTAGACAAAACCTTTAATAGAAAGCTAATATTTAATTTCCTAAAATAACTTTAGGTTAACTAAAGAGAACAATCAAATCACAAGGAAAAGAAAGAAACAAAAGAACACAACTTCGAAAAAACATATTCGAAATTCTAGAACGTAAGCCTCTTATATTTGGTATTATTTCCATAAATAACTAGCATGATGCGGAAATAAAATTTACTAGTTATACCTTGTAGAAAAACCTCTTGATCTTCTACGTATTCCTCTTCTAACCTCGGACGTTGTGTGGGCAGCGATCTTCCGAGATGAGAAACCACCAATCACCTTCTTCTCCTCCTAGCTAGGTTCGGCCAACAAAGAGGAAGCTTCACCAAGGAAGAAAACAAAATACTAACCAAGCTCCAAGAGATGCTAGCTTTCTCTCTTCTTCTTCTTCTTCTCAGTAGTATCCGCCACCACAAGAGCTCCAATAGAAGGGTAGGGTTCGCCACCACAAGAGGAAGAGAGGAGAGGTTGGCCGCCACACCAAGGAACAAAAGAGGAGAGGAATAATAGATGTTGTATCTCATGAAGGCACCCTACCCTTCTTTTATATTCCTTGGCCTAGGCAAATTAGGAAATTTATTTACAATAAAATTTCCTTAATTTCTTGACATGATTTATTTGAGAAAATAAAATAAAATTTCCCAAATAAACTCTAATGGTCGGCCACATCAAGAGGAAGCAAATTGGACAAGTTTCAATCAACAATTAAAACTTTCCTTATTTGTTTCGGAAATTTTAAAAATAAAATTTCTCTTTAAAAATCTCTTCATGGTTAATAAAAGGAAATATCTATAATTTTAATTTTATTAACATGTGAATAATTTTAAAGAGAAAATAAAAAATCTCTCCAATCTACAAATAAGGAAAGAGATCTAATCTCTTTCTTTAATCTTTTGTAAATCTTTTACAAGAGAGATATTTTAATTTTAATTCTCTTTAAATTATATCTACCACATAATAAAAATTAAAATTAAATTTCTTTTTAATTTATTTTGGCCGGCCCTACTAGCTTGGGTTCAAGCTAGGGCCGACCACCCAATTTTATACCTAGGCCGGCCCTAGCTTGTTCCCAAGCTAGCTTGGCCGGCCCCTATTGGGTGGGTTTAGAAGGTGGGTATAGGTGGGTATAGAACTCTATAAATAAGAGGCTACGATAGGGACCGAGAGGAGGAATTGGTTTTGGTCTCCCGATAAAATTAAGCATCCCGTGTTCGCCCCGAACACACAACTTAATTTTATCAATGATAATTCATTCCACTAGAGAACTATCATTGAACTACCGCACCAATCCCAAATTACATTTTTGGGCTCCTTCTTATTATGAGTGTGTTAGTCTCCCTGTGTTTAAGATATCGAATGTCCACTAATTAAGTGAGTTACTGACGACTCATTTAATTAATGTCTAAGTCCAAGAGTAGTACCACTCAACCTTATCGTCATGTCGGACTAAGTCCACCTGCAGGGTTTAACATGACAATCCTTATGAGCTCCTCTTGGGGACATTATCAGCCTAGTATCTCTAGGATACAGTTTCCTTCTATAATCAACAACACACACTATAAGTGATATCATTTCCCAATTTATCAGGCTTATTGATTCATCGAACTAAATCTCACCCATTGATAAATTAAAGAAATAAATATCAAATATATGTGCTTGTTATTATATTAGGATTAAGAGCACACACTTCCATAATAACCGAGGTCTTTGTTCCTTTATAAAGTCAGTATAAAAGAAACGACCTCAAATGGTCCTACTCAATACACTCTGAGTGTACTAGTGTAATTATATAATCAAGATAAACTAATACCTAATTACACTACGACCTTCTAATGGTTTGTTCCTTTCCATTCTGGTCGTGAGTTACTGTTTATAATTTATAAGGTACTGATAACATCATCTTCTGTATGTGACACCACATACTATGTTATCTACAATATAAATTAAATGAACAACTACAAACAAATGTAGATAATTAGACCAAATGTGATTCTTTATTCATAATGAATGTTTACAAAGCTTAGGCTTTCAGTATACACTCCAACACCATGACCATCAAAAAAATTATACATAATACTAAATTATGTATTTTCCATAAATTTCTGTAATTTTTACTACTATTTTTACAATTTTATGAGTCAAAATTTTCCGGCGGTCCCGTTTAGCGATTTTCGGGCGCGATCGCGGGACAATACCCCTTGCGGGGTTAGGGGCAGCACCCCTTCTCGTGAAATGAATATCACGAGTGTCCTACAATGATCTAACAGTGCCTTAAGCCGCTATCCCAAAATGATTTGGGCAAAACCTTGCCGTTTTGGAAAGGTTTTCTCGGTAGTCGAAGCCTACAAATGTCCAAACACTTGTTGCTTTGCCTATACGAGAAAATTACCCATAAAATCTATAAAATTGTAAATATATAGAAACTTACAGATCTGAATGTTTTTCATAAAAAAAAAATGAAACTCGTACATGCTTCGCACGTGGCTCTGATACCACTGTTGGGATTTTCGAGCCGCAAAACCGCTTTTGCGTTGCGGAAACCCCGAAATCCCATGCCACTGGATCCGTGCGAAGATAAATTTTTTTTCATAATTTCATGTACAAGTTTCTCTAATCCTAGATCTACCTTAGATCTACATGGAAGAAAGATATACCTTTGTAACGAAGCCCTTCGCTTATTCCACTCGTCCAAGAAGATGCCGAATCTCAAGGGTGTCAAGTGAACACCCCTCTATGTGTATCCACACAAACAATTAGGTGGAGAAGAAACCTTAGAGTGTGCTAGCACCCTTAAAGGTTTCGGCCAAGGTGGAGGAGAGGGAGAGAAGAAGATGACTTGAATGAGTTTACACAATTGTAACTCATGGAACAAAGTGGCCGGCCACCTTAGAAGGAGGTTTATACCTCCATGGGATATCAAGAGTCACAACTCTTGATCTCCCTGATGAGGTGGCACACACATGTGCTAACCTTGATGATGTGGAACATCATCATTGGTCCACACTATGCCAATGTAACACCCACTAAGCTTTTAAGATAAATAAGAGAATGATGAATTTGCCTTAGAAAAATATTAGTAGAATGTTGAACCAAAAAGAAATAAAAAGAAATAAAAGATAGGGAGTAGTCAAGGATTGAACCTTGAACCTCTTATATTATAATTTATAGAATTAATTAGTAGAAACCAATTGGGATAGAGAGAAGATATTGATAGCAAGGAAAGGGAATGCATGATAAAGATAGGAGTAAAGATCTAAAAAGAGAAAGCAAGAAAAGAGCAAGAGAAAGGCAACTTGCCTTCCTCCCTTTCTCTCTCTTTTCCCTCTCTTGCCGTGACATTAAATGGAGAATGAAGGGGATTCATTCCCCCTTGTTCTCATCATAAATGATGAGAATAAATTAGAAAATAAAATAAATAAAAGAAAATAGAAAATGGGTTAAAGGAGAAGGAAAGCAAAAACCAATTTTGCTACCTCTTCCCCCTTAATATATATATAAAAAAAGATGATGTAAAGGGAAAATTCTATTTTTCTCTCATTTTCCCTCATCGTCCCTCTCCCTCACCGAACCCTCAGTCCCCTCTCCTCCATCTTCGGCCCCAAGCCAAGGTTTTCTCCTAAAAAAGTCTAAGATACAAGGAGGACTTAGCAAGGGAATCAAGGGAAGGGAACTAGAAGAAGAGGCTACTTCTTCCATCACCACACCTTAGATCCACAAGCGAAAAGGAGGTAAGCTTCCCCTCACCTATGGTACAAGGCGTTTTATGTACTTTTCAGATTTTATGAGGATTAGAAAACCTAGAATAGAATTTAAGAAAAATTCGGCCAAAGAAGAGTTTTCAAATCTAGGAAGGTTTAAACAAGTCCTCATTTCATGATATTTTTATATGCTATGTAGGAAGGTTTTCCTTCATGTTTTTATACCTATATGATGCTTGGTCAGAGGAGTACCTAACCCTAGAATTTCAGCCAAAAATATTTTAAAGAGGTTAGGGAAATCATTGTTTAACCAAACTAGTACAAGATTCCCTCCATGAATTACTAAGGGTCTTTTATTGGTTTTTCTTGCTTGAAAGTTACTTGGAACCAAAAGAAATCCACTCATATGTTTCGGCCAAGAAAAGAGCTTAGGGTTAGGAAGACCTTTAAATTTAGGTAACCATGTTTATATGATAGAATATAGAGTTCTCTTAAAGAATTGCATGTCGAATATTGCTAGAAATTCATGAACTCTTCATTAAGATTTTCAGTCATTATAAGATGGATAGCTTAGAAAAGATTAAACAAAATTTTAACATGCTCAAGACCTCTGTGATATTAAGATATGAAAGTTGTTTAATGCTCTCATGCTTAATTAGGGTATAGACATGATATATGACATGTAAGATCACAAGGGTGCTAGCTTGTTTATGAACCAAATTTGTATATGATGTTCTTAGTAATTTTTGCCATGAAACTTACTTAGGTTTTCCATGCTTTAGGCCACTTAAAACCTAGTTTAGAGATTGGTAGGTTTCGGCCATGAGGAAAAATAAAAGAAAAAGGAAAAAAAACCTAGGAAGCCTAAGACACAATTCACATGTATGTTTATTATGCTTGTCTTTATACATGCTATGAAACTTGTATGACTTCCTATGCTTTTAGGCTATTTGAAGCAAATTTAAACACTGATGAGTCTCGGCCAAGTAGGGTTTAAACGACCTAGAGGCCTTAGAATTGAAACCAAATGTGTTAAAAATGCTTCTTATGGAAATATGATAATATGTTGATTGTGTCACATGCTTGTATAATTTTTCCATGACCTAAATGGACCATTGTATGTTTCGGCCATGAAGGGATATATGCCCTAGAAACCCTAGAACAAAAATTAAATATGCTCATGTCACTCTACATGAAATATGATAAGTAGAAAGCCAAAGTTCTCATGCTATATGTTGTTTAATGACCTAAAATGAGGCTAGGATAAGTTTCGGCCATACCCATTGTATGATGCCTTATTATGAATTTATACATGATGTTAGTTCAAGTTCACATGCTTGTATGCTTGCTTTTAGCCCTAATGAATACTTGTGAAATTTCGGCCATGACATATGTTAAGGGCTTGAAGAACTTAAGAACTAGCTCAAATATACTTACTATGTTACTTGGAAAAAAATGCTATAAATATGGTTTAAGGTTTCCATGCTTTCATGACATTTGGGACCTTGTTTCACACCTGATAGGGTTCGGCCACATGAAGTTTAGGGACTTGGAGAACTTAGAAACCAAGTTAATCATGCTTATAATGCTTCCTATGAAATTGATGTGATGATAATTTAGGTTCCACATGCTTGGAGGTTGTTTTTACCTAAATTGAGATCTAAGGGGGGTTCGGCCATGATAAGAACCCAAGGGATTAGGAAGCTTAGAACCCAAGCTAACTATGTTACCATGTTTCTTATGATAGTATAATCACATGATACACCCTTATGCTTAAACATGTATGCTTGTGATTTATACTTTCCATGATATGATATGTGCTTAGAAATATGCATGCTTTGATGATATGCTATGTGCTTAAAATATGCATGCTTTCATGATATGCTATGTGGATAGAAATATGCATGCTTTGATGATATGCTATGTGCTTAAAATATGCATGCTTTCATGATATGCTATGTGGATAGAAATATGCATGCTTTGATGATATGCTATGTGCTTAAAATATGCATGCTTTTATGATATGCTATGTCGATAGAAATATGCATGCTTTGATGATATGCTATGTGCCTAAAATATGCATGCTCTCATGATATGCTATGTGGTGAAAATATGCATGCTTTTATGACATGATGTATGCCTAAGTGATGCATACTTTTTATGACATGATGTATGCCTAAGTGATGCATACTATTTATGATATGATGTATGCCTAAGTGATGCATACTTTTATGACATAATGTATGCCTAAGTGATGCATACTTCTATGATATGCTATGTGACTAAATGATGCATTTTTATACATGCTACTTTACTTTGTAAGGCTTGTACCAAGGGTGGGCTCCTAATCAGCCCCTAGGCCTTTGGCTGTGTGATCCAGGCTAGTAAAAACAAAGGGATGGGCTCCTTAGTACGCCCCTAGGTCTATGGCTGTGTGATCCGGACCTAGTTCCTAGTATGATTCAAGACTTGCTACCTTGGATATACTTAGGAAGCGCGCATATCTACGTGATTTATCTATGTGTGGTACAAGCCGGGGCCCTGATTATGTTGATATTATGTTCAAGTATATATGTAAGAAAAATGATTTTAAAGATCATGAGACATACACATGTTTTTCGGATACATGTTTTCAAAATCATATTGCATATACCTTATGATCATGTTGTGATGATGCTATGATTTATGATATGCCATGATTAGATATGATTATGTTATGTTTCATGCTATGCTTTAAGAGCTTGATATGCCATGCCACCTTATGATGATACTATGATATGCCATGATTAGATATGATTATGTTATGTTTCATGCTATGCTTTAAGAGATGATATGCCATGACTAGTTATGATTTTGTTATGTTGCATGATATGCTTAAAGAGTATGATATGTTATGCCATGACTAGTTGAGATCATGTTATCTTGAGACATTCTTTGATCATGTGATGATTTTCGGTTTTAGTGAGTAGGAAAGGAACTTACTGAGCCATGAGTGCTCATAGCTTACTTTCCTTGTACCACAGATAAAGGAAAAAGCTGGATGAGCTAAAGGAGTAGCAGGAGAGGCCAGGAGATGTGTGTGGCAGTGGCTAGGCAACCAAATAAGAACTTGCTTTAAAAACTTTTAAAGAACTATGCTTTGGTATCATGAATTGTAGTACCGTATGTGTGACTTGATGTTATGTTTCTACTAATTTTGATATCATGTTATTGATGCCGTGATAGTGTAGTTCGGATTTGATGAAAAGAAAAACAAAAGAAAAGTTTTTATTAAACTAAGAAAATTATTTTAAGTCTTCCGCTGTTTTAAAAAGAAAAATCTGTACATGGAGTATCGTAGCCCCGTCCCTTAGGGTTAGCAGGGAGGGCGGGCGTTACAGCCAACTCACAAATGAGGTGGCATTGGTCAAGTCAAACTTGACCTTTCGTCTTCCCTTCTCAAGTCAAGTCAAACATGACCACTTCTCTCCCATGATTGATCAAATCTAACCATTGGTTCAAGTTAGTTTTAATTTAATGAATCTCTATTCATTGAATTAAATTGACTCAATGAATCCAAGTCCAAATTAGACTCATTTAACACATGAACTAAATTGAGTCCAACTCAATCAGTTTAATTTAGATTACTCTTAATCCAATTTGGTTCATCACATGAACCTAACCCTCTAGGTATATCAAATGAACCTAATCTCCATCTAATTGCCCTTTGTGTGTGACCCTATAGGTTCTTGTAACATTGGCAATGCTCCTAAACCCATTTAGAAGCATAAGTAATGAGCGGTATCTAGCAACACATCATTACTACGCAAGTTACAATAATGTTGAGATCCAACATCACCTTGTGACTACTAATTATGACTCTTCACAATATATGACAAGTGTCCTTCTATCCTTGACATCTAGATTGATCAATTTGAGGCATAGACGGTGTCATCCTTTGATCAATCTAAATCTTGAACTCCAAGTAGACTCACTATAATCAAATGAGCTCAATATCTTATATTGACTCATTTGGGCATGGCCATGCACTTAGTGGTCTCACTCTATCAAGAATAACGATGTCACTTCCGTTATATAGGAGGGATAGATCCCATCTACATCACTCACATCCCTTCGCATAATTTGTTACATACCCAGTAATCGCCTTTATAGTGCACCCAGTTATGGGTGACGTTTGACGAAGCCAAAGTATGCAACTCCTTATGTAGTGAACCATGGTGACTTCAGGTCCAAGGACTAATAGTCATACTAATAGCCACATGAGAATGTATATGACACTCATTTAACGATCTATGATACTTTCTCATGGCGGGTCATTCATTATACATTCTCCAATGCATTCCCATGTGTCAACTTGATATCTCTATATCCATGACTTGTGAGATCAAGCCATCGAGTTGACCTACATGCTAGAATCGTCGCATTAACATTGTCCCTGAATGTTAATACTTGACTAGGAATGATTAAAAGTAGTGTTCTCTATATCATCTCACTATCGATTCAACCAATTAATTGATATAGATAAGAACCTTCTACTCAAGGACGCTATTATACTTAGTTATTTGGCACCAATACAAGTAAGTATAATAACTAAAGAAACAAATGCCTTTATATACATAGGAATATGATACAATGAGTCCATACAACAACCATCATATGATTGACTCTAGGGCTTTAACTAACACTACCACCTCCACCACCACCAGAGACTCGGCATATTCATGCGGTTACTAGAGAGGATGCACAGCAGGCCGACGGATCCATTTTCCGCGGTATGGTTTTACTTTATGCATTATCCGCTGATATGCTGATAGATACTGGTAGCTCACATTCTTTTATTTCCTGTGCCTTTATGAAGGGCGTAGGTAGACTACCTACTCGTAGACCACAACGATTGACCTTCTCCCTATCGTCCGGTGATATATTGGACGTCACTCAGGAAGTCAGAGGTTGCCCGTTAGATTTTGGCAACATGATACTTATGGTTAATTTATTAGTGCTGGAAATGGTTGAGTTCGACATTATCCTTTGCATGGATTGGTTGTCTGCATATAATGCCACGATTGATTGCCAGACGAGGGTGGTCACATTCCGATCTCCGAACCAACTCTTGTGGGATTTCACTGGCATCAAGGACGATGGCATATCGATCATTTCGGAGATTCAGGCTCAGAAGCTGCTGTCATATGGTTGTCAAGGATTTCTTGTGTTTATGATTAATATTGATGACAGCAGTAGTTCCCAGCTCTTAGACGTTTCAGTGGTCTGAGAGTATCCCGATGTATTTCCAGATGAGCTACCGAGCTTGCCTCCCCAAAGGCAAGTGGAGTTTGCTATTGAGCTGATTCCGGGGACAGCACCAACATCAAAGGCTCCATATCGTATGACACCGAAAGAGTTGGACGAGCTAAAGGTCTAACTCCAGGAGTTATTGGATAGGGGATTCTTTCACCCTAGTGTTTCTCCGTGGGGTTCTCTGGTACTATTCATCAAGAAAAAGGATACTCTGAGGTTGTGAATCAATTACAGACAGCTAAATGCATTAAATGTCAGAAATAAGTACCCCTTACTACGGATCGAGGATTTGTTTGATCAGCTCAGAGGTACATTAGTGTATTCTAAGATTGATCTGCGATCCAGATATCATCAGCTGAGAGTCAGAGAATCTGATATTCAGAAGACAACATTCCGTACCCGATATGACCATTATGAGTTTTTCGTAATGCCATTTGGACTTACCAATGCTCCAGTGGTGTTTATGGATTTGATGAACCGCGTCTTCTTGGAGTACCTTGATCAGTTTGTTTTCATTTTCATCGATGACATATTGGTCTACTGGCGTTCCGAGGAGGAACATACGCAGCATCTTCGCACAGTCTGGGAGACTCTTCGACGACATCAGCTGTACGCGAAGTTCAGCAAGTGTGCTTTCTGGCTATCCTCAGTCAATTTTCTGGGACATGTGGTCTCTAGCAGAGGTATTTCAGTAGACCCTCAGAAGATCGAGGTTGTCACCAGTTAGGAGCAACAGAAATCAGTTTAGGAGATCCACAGTTTTCTGGGACTAGCTGGATATTACAGACGGTTCGTCGAGGGGTTCTCCCGGATTACTATGTCGTTGACACGCCTGACCAGGAAAGGCGTGAAGTTCATTTGAACCGAAGATTATGAGACCAGCTTCTAGGAGCTGAAGCGGAGATTAGTGTCGGCTCCGATTTTGGTTTTACCTTCCGGAGAGGACGGATTCATGCTCTATACCGACGCATCTCTGCAGGGTTTGGGCGCTGTTCTGATGCAGCATAGCAGGGTAGTCTCCTATGCTTCTCGATAGTTAAAGGAGCATGAGAAGAATTACCCAGTACATGATTTGGAGCTAGCTGCCATCATCTTTGCTTTGAAGATTTGGCGGCATTATCTGTACGACATTACATTTGAGATTCTCACTGATTATAAGAGTCTCAAATATATTTTCACTCAGAAGGAACTTAATCTCCAACAGAGGAGATGAATGGAGTTCCTGAAGGATTATGATTGTACCATTAGCTATCACCCGGGGAAAGCTAATGCGGTTGCCGATGCACTCAACAGGAAGTCCAGAGGGACTTTGGTTCCCACTGAGTTTCTGTCACAGACTTGGTTCAGGGTTTCTCCGAGTGGGACCTTCAGGAGCAGGGACAGACAGAGCAAGGTATTCTGGTTACCATGATTGCTCAGTCGTCAATCAGGATGAGGATCCGAGAGGCCCAGGCCGATAATCAGCATTTACAGTTTATTGGCAGCCAGATAGCTTCCGGGCAGCAAACCGAGTTCACCTGAGATGAGGAGGGTATTATATATTTCCGAGGTAGATTATGCATACCTCAGTCTCACCCGGTCTTACAGGAGCTACTTCAGGAGGCTCATCGCTCTTGATTTGCGATCCACCCAGGCGGGACCCGCATGTATCGAGATTTGAGGCGTTCCTACTGGTGGAACGGTATGAAGAAAGACATCGCGAAATTTGTAGCTAGATGTCTTGTCTGTCAGCAGGCGAAGGATGAGCACCAGAGACGTGCCGAATTATTTCAGCGGATTCCTATTCCTGAGTGGAAATAGGAACACATTACCATGGACTTTGTGGTGGGATTGCCTAGGACACGACGATGCCATGACGCGATTTGGGTAGTCGTTGATCGATTAACCAAATCTACGCACTTCTTAGCGATTCGGAAGACTGATTCCCTAGATCGATTGGAAGATCTGTATTGCCGGGAGATCATCAGATTGCATGGTGTTCCTTTGATTATTATTTCTGATAGAGACCTCCAGTTCACGTCTCAATTCTGGCAGAGTCTGCAGCAGGCCTTGGGCACTCAGCTCCGTTTCAGTACAGGTTTCCGTCCGCAGACAGATAGACAATCAGAGCGGACCATCCAGACTCTAGAGGACTTGCTGAGGTCTTGTGTATTGGATTTCAGAGGCAGTTAGGAGGACCATTTGCCATTGGTAGAGTTCGCCTACAATAACAACTTTCATTCGGCTACCCAGATGGCATCGTTTGAAGCGTTGTATGGTAGGCCTTGTCAGACACCCATCCTCTGAGATGAGGTTGGGGAGGCCCAGCTGTTGGGACCTCATAGAGCTCAGCAGAAGGCAGAGTTGGTCCGTACTATCAGACGGAGTATGTCAGAGGCACAGGATCGCCAGAAGAGTTATGCTGATCGGAGACGGAGACCCCTGGAGTTCTCTATTGGCGACCATGTATTCTTGAGAGTTTCACCCACAAAAGGGGTGAAGAGATTTGACCTCCAAGGTAAGCTAGCTCCACTATACATTGGACCTTTCCATATCCTGGAGAGGATTAGACAAGTAGCTTATCGCCTAGCACTACCACCGGCTCTAGCAGGCGTGCACGACGTATTTCATGTATCTATGCTGAGGAGATACATAGCTGACCCTACTCATATGCTGTCTGATATACCAGTTTCCTTTCAGCCTGACACCACCTACGAGGAGGTTCTGATATGGATTCTGGACCAGAAAGAGCGTCAGCTGCGGAACAAGACTATCCGTCTGGTTAAAGTCGGATGGCAGCATCATTCTGATGAGGAGGCTACCTGGGAGCTCGAGGATACGATCCGAGCTCGATACCCCCATCTTTTCACATGAGGTATGTGAGTTATTTTCTGTTCGGCATTTATACTATCTATCTGTTGTTTGTACTTGCTGATGGTAGATAACAAAATTTGGGGACCAAATTTTTATTAGTGGGGGAGAATATAAAATATCGAAAATGGGCGAATCACCATAAGGGAATTTTAAGAATTTTTAGAATTTTTTCTAGAATTTTTCGGAGACCGTATGGACGAGTTTATGGGGATAAAAATTGAGCCCCGAGAAAACCTGTTTAGACTACCCCATTTAAGTGAGGAAAATTTTATTTATTTTATTTCTTTTTATTTTCTTTCCCTTCTCCCCCAAACATTGTTTCTTCTCTTCTCACGCCGAAGGTGTTTCTTCTCCCGCGGCACCGTTTCTTCTTCTTCCTAAAACCGCCGCCGCCGTCCGTTTCTTCCCCTCCCGAACAAAGGCAGTGGCCAAGGGAAGCTTTGAGTTTCCCCTTCCTTCTTGAGCCACACCGCTTAACCGTTCCTCTTCTTCTCTTCCCGCACGGAGTAGCGCCGACGCCATAAAGCGAAGAAAGCCGAGCATCAACTACACGAGCTCCTCTACTCGATCCTCTTCCTCTCGTGTTGCTGTGTCACGACCTTGAGACGTCGACGCCCGGCGTTGCCAACCACAGCCGCCACATCACCTCTGCACGAGACGATCTTCAGCCAAGGGAGAAAGGACCATGCCCTAGATCTGTTCCTCACCGCTGCACCTCTGCACAGCGCCACTGCCGCACGAAACAGAGTCTACCATCTCCACACTGTGCCCTAGCTGATCTCTGTGCCCTAGTTTTGAGCTTCATCTCCTCTTCAGAGTAAGGGGGGTTCTGGTGATGTGACAGCAAGGTGAGTGGGTTGATGTTTGATTCATGATCTCTGCTGCTTGATCTTCTTCTTGTTTCGTTTGGTTCCAGTAGTAGGGAAGGAATTCAACAAGGTTGTGTTCTGTGGATCCGAAATTCTATTCTGTGGAGTCTTCGTTTGGTTCTGGTAGCACTCCAATCAGCAGCTCCCACTCCAATTAGCAGCTCTCTTTGTTCCAGCATCAAGAGGGGTTGTGAATTTAGGTAAGGTTCGGTATCAGAAGTTTCCTTGCTATAATTCAGATGTTTGGACTATTGCTAAGAGGAATTGATGTTTTGTTGTTCCTTAGGTAGTTGTCGACAGAAGCTTTAGGGCAGTGAGGTGAATTTCTAGTAGCCCACATTGTTTATGGCTGTGAATTTGAGGTAAGGGTAGGAATTTGACACGTTTTGTAGTTAGATGTTTATGTGTAAAGGGAATTAGGTTTGGATTTAATATAATGGGTTGATTGGGGATTAAGTAACTAACCCTAATTAACTATTAGATTTAAATCAGTAAATTGAGGTTATGTTGATTAGGGATGTACCCTAAAATTAGTCTTAGGGATTTTATTTAGCAATTCTTATGATTGTAGCTAAATAAAATATGTATTTATTGGTGACGCAGGACACTGATTCGAGACGAGCATCTCGACATCAAATTTGACTGGATTTTGACCTTCTATTTGAGGCGGGTACCTTGACCTATCTATTTTGATATGTCTTGTTGATATGTTTAGTAGATTTTAGCAAGTAGCAATAATTATGTTTATATCTGCATCGGCATGTCACTATTTGTTTCCGAGCATGATTTGTTTATTACTTGTTTAGCGTTCATGCCCTGTTTATTATTTATGTTATGGAGGTAGTGACATGTCATGCTTTATGATATACCGGACTGGTTAGATACCATACCTGACACGTGTACCTAGATTATATTATTTGATCCACGTATATGGTACATGTTTTTATGGAGGTAGATAGGATCAGGATATTTCTATGCTTAGTGACATGCACCATCTTGCATGATTGCATGCTGAGCGGTTGACAGCTCCATTATTGTTGAGCGCATCGCTAGTTACATGGGTTTGCACACACAACCACTCATGGGTTAGTGGTTTTTATTTAGGCAGGGTGTGTCGCAGCAGATTGCTCTGTTTGGCTCGGTTGGTCCGGTTATGGGTAGTGTGACGTAGCGTGGTAGCGGGCAGGGATCCCTCCTCGTTATCGCGTACCGGGAGATGAGAGCATTACGCTCCCTCACTATATTTGAGGTAGGAGGATAGGTGTACTCCGACCGCATCCCGTCCACTCAGTCACTCATCAGGAGCAGTGACGACAGAGTGCACGGTTGTCATAGCCCTACCCACTCGGTCTCACCATCGTGTGTGAGATGGCTGACTGGCGTCAGGGGTGACCTGGACATGTTATTGGCATCATATACATTATTTGCATTTATTACTTGTGGTTGTTGCACTTTATATGCTGCATATTGGATGGATGCATTGTTTAACAAGCATATTGGATTTATGATACTTTGGGTCTGATGTCCTTGATATCCCTGTACCCAGATTCTGGTTAGTATAGTTACACCTTATCTTACAGTTTCAAATTTTCTATATGTTTTATCAGGAGACTGTACGCATAGTTATTGCTATTTGTTATAGTTTTACTATGCATGTCAACTAGGTATCCGCTAAGTGTTGGACTCACACTCCGTTATTACTATTTTCAGTTTGAGGCTATTCAGGAGGTTCCAGTCGCTAGTCCCCCACCACTGCGCGTCGCGACGAGTTCGCACATTTTGGTGTCTTATTATGTCGAACTATGTTTCAGACTTGTGTCTTCTGGTATTTGGATCTTGTACGTTTCCTTTTTATCGATGGATTTTCGTTTGGATGTATGATGTTGATTTGTGTTTTATAGGTGTAGTTGAATAGGATATCGGATTTGTGTTTTATGAGTGTAGTTGAGTAGGATATCGGATTTGTGTTTTATGAGTGTAGTTGAGTAGGATTTTTGCAATGATTTCCTTATCTCTGCATATGTTTAGTTGTTACTATTAAACTGTGTGGATGTTTGCTATATTTGTACTGTTATATATTATTATTGTTCAGACCGTGTTGGCCGAGATATATGTGGCCCTGGGGGCATTGTAGGAAATTTCATATTGTCACCCGTACAGGGGAGATGCTCTCGAAATTTTCTCTGGCAGGGACTACTTGGGGCGTGACACATAATATGCAAAAAATATTTTAAATATCTCCCCCTTAAATGAACCCATATTTTTCTCCCCTTTTGATCACATCAAAAAATAAGATAAAAAAATGAAAACCTATTGAAACATTTTGAAAAAAAATTTATTGAGGTTTAAAATAGAGTTTTCAAGAATATTTCTTTTTATTAAAATTAATTTTCAAAATTAATAATTTTTATCAATTAAACCTTAGTTTTGTAAAAAATAATTTCAAAATTATTTTTAAGTTTCAAAAAATACTGAAAATTTTTATCCTGGTCAATAAAAAAATAAGGATAAAGAAAAAAATGTATTACAAAATTATTTTTAATTTGACCAGAATACTTATTGTTAAATAAAAATAAATATTTTTAAATTTAAATATTTAAAAATAGATTTTTAACTCAAAAAATCTTGCTAATTTTTTACAACTTTCAAAATATTACTTTCCTTAGCCTGAAAATTAGGTCTCTCAAAATTTATCTTCAAAAAATTTAAAATTTATAATTATATTTTTCTAATTAAAAAAAATCTGAAAATATTACTCTAATAGAAAACATAACTCACAATAAAAAATAAATTATTTTTTTTTGAAAAATTAATTTTTTATTCATTTGCAATAATAAAAACTCATTTTTTGAAAGAGAAATTTTAAAAATAATCTTAACAAATAGGAATTTTTGAAAATAATTATGTGATTAGATAATATTTATATTTTGCACAAAAAAATTCAACCCAAATTATTAACAGTAGGTTTGTAAGATAATTAATTTTACTAAACAATAACAAGCTTAAACTAAGTTTCTATTTTAGTATGCATAAAAATTAATTAAATCAAACTAGGCATGATTTGAATACCTAATATAAGTTTCTATCTACTGAATTAAAAAAGATAATTTTTTAGAATATTTTTTCAAGGTATTTTTATCAGTTGCCCCCTATGGTTCCTAATATACTAATTAAGTCCTCTAAAATTTTTAAAATTAGAATAAATGAATTTGAGCATGCAAAACTTTTCAAGAATTCTATTTGTTCTTTTAGTTTAGTATTTTCATTTTTATCTCTATCAAAAACTTCTACTAGACATGCTTTGGCTAAAATAGTTTTTAATTCCATATTGTCCTTTTTCAATATTCTTCTTAGACTTGAATTTGCACAAAGATTCAAACATTGATTTTATGCCTTTATAAAGTTGGTTAGGAGGAAGGAGGCATACATACCTCACTTACCATGTCAGTCTTGAAGTTTGACTCTCCCTCTTTATCACTTCTTTTCTCTAAAGTAGCTCCCCCCTTCATCGATGTTCTCTGTTTGGTGACTCACCATTAATTCTAGTTCAGTGTATTACTCTGTCTTGGATTTGGATGATGACATCTCGTCCCAAGTTGCTTTGAGGTTCCTTTATTTCGGCTTACTTGATCCTTTGTCTTTGCCTTTTAATTTCAGACAACTTTCTTTTATGTGTCCTTCCTCACTACAATTGTAGCATCGTACTCTTCTCTTGTTACATGTATGTTTCTTAGCCCGAGACTTGTTGAATTTGTTAGTTTTAAAGAACTTTGAAAATTTCCTTACCACGTAAGGTTTTTAATCTTCATCGATGGATGTGTCAAAATTTGGTTCATCCATCTTGGCTTTTAGGGCAATGTTGTTGTTTGACTTTTCTATTTCTTTAAGACTGGCACATTGAGACTCGTGAAGTTTGAAAGTTGGAAACAAATTCTCTAGTGTACTTACCTCAAGGTCCTTGGAGATATAGTAGGAGTCTACTATAGATGTCCATGTCGGTATTCTTGGAAAATCATTTAGGGCATATCTTAAAGAATCTCGATTCGTTACATTTTCTCCGAGGTTAGTTAGTTCGGTGATTAATTCCTTAAGCTTCGAATGTAATTGAGAAATTAACTCTCCTTTTTCTAGTCGTAGATTGCTGAGCTTGTTCTGAAGCACATCTCTTTTCACTAACATGGCCTCCAAGATTTCTTCATGCAATTATAGGAATTTTTCCCAGAGTTCTTTCATTGAGCTGTAAGTGTCAATTCGGTTGACATCTTGAGGTGGTAGCACACTCAGGAGGTGGAATTTGGCCTTACCATTTTCCATTAACTTAGTCTGTTACTTATTTTTCTAGTGATGCTCTTTCTTTTCTTCTCTATTCTCATCTATAGGCACTTTAAAACTATATTTCATAGTTAGTAAAATATCAAAATCAATTTTAAAGTATCCCTCCATTTTATGTTTCCATAGATTGATCTCTCTCTCAAATTTTGGTGGGTAGATATTAGATCCGACCATCATTTTCTTGCTTCAGTTGGTGGTTAATCCTTTTGAGGCGATTAGATTTTGATACCAATTGTTGGCCCCGTGTAGGCTTGCTAGAGGGGGGGGGGGGGGGGGGGGGGGGGGGGGGGGGGGGGGGTGAATAGCCTGCAATTGAATTTAATAATCTTGGGCTAACATACTTTAGGACACAATATTAGTTACAAAATAACTACTTAAAAACATAAAGTAAGAGACTTAAAAATTACTTAGTTACAACCTAGGTGATTGTTAATCTAAGGTAGATGAAAAGCTCTAGAGATCTCCTTCATTGAAGGAGGAGAAGCCTCTTACACTCTTTGGTAGCTCAAAAAGTTAATAGGAATTGCTTACAGGAGTTGTGTTTTAATTCCTATCTCCTGGGGACTTTTTATAGCCTTATGGAAAAAGTTGCCATTAGTTGGAAGCACCTCCAAAGCACTCTAGGGTGCCTTCAAGTGCATAAAACTTTTCCCATAACTCAACGGTTAACTAACGGCTAACCAACGACTTTATGCATTTGAGGATAGGCATGAGGTCACCTCCAAGCTACTTCAGGTCACCTCTAAGATGCTTCAGGGTGCCTCCTTCGAATAGGCATGAGGTTGCAGGGTGCCTTTAGCTTCATCCAAGGTGCCTCCAAGTCACTTGGAGGTGCCTCTAGTCCCTATGTCAACCTTCAAAAGGTTAACTCTTCCTTGCGCTCGCTTGGGTGATCAGCCGGCTGTTCGGAGTTGGGCTCACCCGAACCCAACTCTGACCTTCTCCTCGAGCAGGCCTCCTCCCTAGCTTCTCGTCCCTTGAATGTCACACATGTCCTTCTCATCAGCCTATGCACTCTTTCACAGTACTTCGTCCCTCGGATGCATCGAGCCCGTCGACTTGTTTCTCGTGCCATCCTTCTCACTAGCGGCCTCTTCTATTCAACTTCCTGTGTTTCTAAGTTCCTACAAACTTAGACATAAGGCATCAAATATAATAGGACCTAACTTAACTTAGTGGACCATATCAAAACTAACTCGAGGTACTTACATAAGCTAAATGCTAACCCACATTGGGCCTGATAAAAATCATATTAGGCCCATGTTAGGGTTAATATAAATGAGTTTATATTTAGCTAATATTGTTTGAAAATATTTTAACACCATAGCTGAAATATACAATAAACAATACTATTGAATTGCTTGCAACCTTTGAAATCTACAAGATCTGAAATAGTTGAAATCTGAAGTCTCTAGGTCAATTAGTGGATTTTGACAAAAATCCACTAATGGACCTAGATAGGTTTAACTGTACCCATTTCAGGTTATGTGGATTTCTGAGGCCATAAGGAGTCCAATAATGCTGTCTGTTACATATTTCAATTTCTTTAGATATGCTAAAATGTTATTAGAAGAATTTGCTAAACCTTAACCCCTATGGGCCTGATATGTATCATATCAGGCTTACATTGGGTCTGATATGGAATGCTCAATATGGGCCTAATATGAATGAGTTTATGCTTTAGCTAATTTTTTTGATAATATTTTAATACCTCCAGAGAAACTAAAATATACAATGGATGGTACAATTGAATTCCTTGAAGCCTTAGAAATCCACAAGATTTAAAATGATTACAATTTAAGGTCTTTAGGTTAATCAGTGGGTTTTGACCAAATCTACTATTGGACCTAAATAGGTTTGATTAGACCTATTTTAGGTATTGTAGATTTTTTAGGCTACAAGGAGTCCAATGATACCATATATTGCTTATTTTAGCTTCTTTGAATGTGTTAAACTATTTTTGAAAGAATCAGCTAAATCTTTACACCCGTGGGCTTGATATAAATCATATTAAGCCTAAAATGGACCTGATATGAATGAGTTTATGCTTTACTTGATTTTTTTGATAACATTTTTACACCACTAGAGAAGCCAAAATATGCAATGGATGACAACATTAGACTCCTTGCAACTCATCATAGATCGTACCATATCTAATAGGGTAAGTGTAACACCCGTAAGGCCTCTAGGAATTTTATATGAATTTATGCATAATTAGAATAGGCTTTATGTGGGTTATTTTTGTGAGATATGACAAAATAAAATAACCTATGATGATATATGGGAATATTTTTTAGGTATTTTTCTGGAATTATTTGAAGGTGGTATGGAGGAGTTTAAGGGGATAAAATGTTTAAGTCTAATAAGGTAATAAAAGTTATCATTTGAAAGGGGCTTAAAAGGGAATTTATGCTAAGTGGAGAAATTAAACCCTACTATTTATACGGAAGCTACAGTAGCCCTAAGTTATCGCCGTCTCTTTTCTTTTTTCCCCTTTCGCCCGATCTCCGCCAACCCCACCTCGCGACGGCGCCTCCACCCCCGAGCTCACGGCGACATGAATCCGTCGGTCGGCGAAACCTCCTAGGCCTCTAACCCTCGACGACAGCGTCACCAGAGCTTCTTCCTCTCCTCGGATTTCAGCTGCACATGGGGAATCTTCAGTCGAGAGGAGCAAATCTGAGCTCCGGTGACTCCGAGGGTGGTAACGCCTGTTCTAGAGCTTGATAGGGACGAGGACTTATACCTCAGGCAGTTTCCTCATCTTCCCGAGGCTGGAGCCGAGTGGATAGGGTCGGGTTTCTCTCCGCCGATTGTGGAGGTCTTCGGCAGCAAGGTAAGTGAGGTATTGTGTACGATTAGAGTTCTTTGGATACGGAAGATCTGCGATTTGATGTCAGGTTGGGAGTATCGGCTGATTGGTTTGGGCGTTGGCAGGGGCATCACTGTAAAGGCTCGGCCAAGGACCTTTAGTAGCAAGTTATCACCGGCGGGTCTCCACAACAGTGTATTCCCAGCTTCGATTCATTAAGTGAGGCATCTTTAGTATTGGTTACAGATCTGTAGTGTTGATGTTGGGTTTTGGCAGTGAGCATGTGTTTATTGAGTTGATTTCGTATGTGTGTAGCCCTGTAGAGGCTCTATGGTTGATCTGTGATAGTAGACAGTGCCACTGTACGGTGTCAGCAATATCTTCAGCAGTGGGATTTTCCGGCCGTGAGTCACTGGGTAAGTCACCTTTAGCTTCGATTGTAAGCCTGAAGTTTAAAGTGTTAGATTTCAGTAGGGATTTGGTGTTGATTGAAGTGATTATGTATGGTTGTGGATTTGGGCGTGGTACTGATTAGAGGCATTTCTAATGTCCTTGCTTCGAAGAGGGTGGGGTGCTGGATCTGTGGCAGTATACTCCACTGGTGAGCAATTTGTCAGCAGCTTCACTGTCGAACAGAGGTTTAACAGAAGGAATTAATGCTCTAAGGTAAGATCTTGGAATATAGATACATGTTGAAGAATTGACTATAATTGCTCGATAGTGATTGGAAGTTAAATGCATGATTTGGGAATTCTTGTTGACATAGTTTCGGTTGGGAATTGTTTGATCTGAAGACATAAACTAGGGTTTTGGTTTAGGTTGTGCAAATCAGTGCGGTTTCGTTTGGATAATGACTGGAACTCGGATTAAATTTGCATGCCTTGTACACTAGTTTAGTTATTCTGTTTCCTATGTATAAGTTAAAAATTGATACGTTGACACAGGACTTTGATCGAGGCGGGTGTCGTGACGAAGTTGGCATTGAATTCAACCTACATTTAGAGGCGGGTACTTTTTACTTGTTTCTTTAGTTATTGTTCTTGGTGCATGAGTAGCCTAGATAAAGTAGTGTTTATCTTGACTCCACTCATTTTATTTCTTGTGCTTGATACTTTACCCACTCAATCTTCGAGATGCTCACTTTCATATCTATACAGTCTCCCATTGTTATTCTTGATAACAAGCAGATACTATATTACTAGGTATCAGATACAAGATACCAGATGCCAGACATTAGATATTAGGTATTGGATATATAGGCACCTGATACCATGTTGACATGCTTTGGTTGTTGTTTATTTACACACCTTACTGAGTGCTGGCTTCATGTAGCATACCTGTTTCTGTTTATATATATATGATGACTGCTGCATTGTTCGCATCATGTCATTGCATGCATTGCCGATGATACTGTCTCCCTTGTGGTTGAGGCGGTTATTGGCCTGGGCCGCACGCTCGGCCACTCATGGGTAGTGGTAGCTTGGAGCGTGCCGCATGTCCTGTCGTGCCCCCCACTCGCGCACTCATGGGTAGTGTCAGCTGGAGTTGCGGGCAGCATGGACCCCCGTCGTAGACGTGGCTATTCAGCTACTATGCAACTGTCCCCTCGGTCACTCGAGAGTAGTGGTAGCTGGAGTGGTGTACAGTCTGTCATTGTCCCGGCCTCTCGTCCATATTGGGGTCATGGACTTGAGGGGTGGGCGGGAGTGACCATCCGTGCATACGCTATTCTTTTTGATATACCTGCTTATGCTGTTTATGCTTACTTATGCAGTTCTGTTATCACATACCTGTTATATATGCTTGGACACTGATTACTGTATATTTTATATGAGATTCTCGTAGCTATGAGTAGTACTGTAGCAGTTTATGTTATCTCAGACCTTACACTGTTAGCCTAGGATATGGTTTCAGGTATGGATATATACTTTGTTTACCCAGTAGTATCTGCGATTTATCTTCCCGAGACTGTATCCTATTGTATTCCTGTTCTTTATGATACTCATGCACTGTCTATTCTATTACCCGCTGAGTCTTTATACTCACCATCCCATACTTTGGTAATTTCACCAGGTAGTTGATAGATGATACCAGTACACCGGAGGAGGTTCCCGACTGCCAGTCCCACGTCGCTTCCGAGGATGGTTTTATGATTTTGGTTTTCATTTTATTGTGAGTTAAACCTTTGAATTTAGCATTGTAATAATTGGGCTGTGGACTTGTTATTTTGTATTTGGTTGTTTTGTCGAGGAGTCAAGCCGGGCAGGCCCGCGCTGAGTTTTCGTTACCTTATACTTGTTATTTTTGTTTTCCGCTGTGGTTGATTTCCAGCCGTGTGTGCTGTAATATTATCTGTGTGGTTGTGATTTAATTTGCATATGTATTATCTGTTGGTGATGTATACCAGTTTCTTTTGTCACTGCTACAGGGGAGGTGCTGTCCGATTTTCGTCGGACAACCTTACTCTCGGGGCGTGACAATTTATTGGTATGCACCTGTCCATCCGGTCACTCGAGAGTAGTGACGGCCTTTTGGTGGTACAGTTGTCATCGATCTGGCCTCTCGACCATACAGGGGTCATGGTGAAGAGAGGTGGGCGGGGTGACCATCTGTACATACGCTGTTGTTATTATATCTGCTGGTTGCTTACTTATGCTGTTGTTGCTTATCTATGTTGCTGTTACTAGCTTATGCTGTTATGCTTACATAGGTTGAGATTTATACCTGTGATATGTGTTTAGACACGTGACATAGCGGTCTCTTTACCGTCTGGAGAGGTACTTGTTGTACGTCAAGAAGTCAGAGGATGTTATGTGCATTTCGATGGTTAGACACTGGTGGTGGATCTATAAGTGTTGGAAGTGATGGGACTTGACCTCTCCTTGGGCCTTGAATGGATGGACGGGAAACGTGTCATTCGTGTTTAACGCATTTAGGTTGTAAATTTGGGGACCAAATTTTTAATAGAGGGGGAGAATGTGAGATACGACAAAATAAAATAGCCTATAATGATTTATGGGAATTTTTTTAGTTATTTTTCTGGAATTATTTGAAGGTGGTATGGAGGAGTTTAAGGGGATAAAATGTTTAAGTCTAATAAGGTAATGGAAGTTATCATTTGAAAGGGGCTTAATAGGGAATTTATGCTAAGTGGAGAAATTAAACCCTACTATTTATACGGAAGCTACAGTAGCCCTAAGTTATCGCCGTCTCTTTTATTTTTTCCCCTTTCGCCCAATCTCCGCCAACCCCACCTCGCGACGGCGCCTCCACCCCCGAGCTCACGGCGACATGAATCCGTCGGTCGGCGAAACCTCCTAGGCCTCTAACCCTCGACGACAGCATCACCAGAGCTTCTTCCTCTCCTCGGATTTCAGCTGCACATGGGGAATCTTCAGTCAAGAGGAGCAAATCTGAGCTCCGGTGACTCCGAGGGTGGTAACGCCAGTTATAGAGCTTGATAGGGACGAGGACTTATACCTCAGGCAGTTTCCTCATCTTCCCGAGGCTGGAGCAGAGTGGATAGGGTCGGGTTTCTCTCCGCCGATTGTGGAGGTCTTCGACAGCAAGGTAAGTGAGGTATTGTGTACGATTAGAGTTCTTTGGATACGGAAGATCTGCGATTTGATGTCAGGTTGGGAGTATCGGCTGATTGGTTTGGGAGTTGGCAGGGGCATCACTGTGAAGGCTCGGCCAAGGACCTTTAGTAGCAAGTTATCACCGGCGGGTCTCCACAACAGTGTATTCCCAACTTCGATTCATTAGGTGAGGCATCTTTAGTATTGGTTACAGATCTGTAGTGTTGATGTTGGGTTTTGGCAGTGAGCATGTGTTTATTGAGTTGATTTCGTATGTGTGTAGCCCTGTAGAGGCTCTATGGTTGATCTGTGATAGTAGACAATGCCACTGTACGGTGCCAGCAATATCTTCAGCAGTGGGATTTTCCGGCCGTGAGTCACTGGGTAAGTCACCTTTAGCTTCGATTGTAAGCCTGAAGTTTAAAGTGTTAGATTTCAGTAGGGATTTGGTGTTGATTGAAGTGATTATGTATGGTTGTGGATTTGGGCGTGGTACTGATTAGAGGCATTTCTAATGTCCTTGCTTCGAAGAGGGTGGGGTGCTGGATCTGTGGCAGTATACTCCACTGGTGAGCAATTTGTCAGCAGCTTCACTGTCGAACAGAGGGTTAACAGAAGGAATTAATGCTCTAAGGAAAGATCTTGGAATATAGATACATGTTGTAGAATTGACTATAATTGCTCGGTAGTGATTGGAAGTTAAATGCATGATTTGGGAATTCTTGTTGACATAGTTTCGGTTGGGAATTATTTGATCTGAAGACATAAACTAGGGTTTTGGTTTAGGTTGTGCAAATCAGTGCGGTTTCGTTTGGATAATGACTGGAACTTGGATTAAATTTGCATGCCTTGTACACTAGTTTAGTTATTCTGTTTCCTATGTATATAGTTAAAAATTGATACGTTGACACAGGACTTTGATCGAGACGGGTGTCGTGATGAAGTTTGCGTTGAATTCAACCTACATTTAGAGGCGGGTACTTTTTACTTGTTTCTTTAGTTATTGTTCTTGGTGCATGAGTAGCCTAGATAAAGTAGTGTTTATCTTGACTCCACTCATTTTTATTTCTTGTGCTTGATACTTTACCCACTCAATCTTCGAGATGCTCACTTTCATATATATACAGTCTCCCGTTGTTATTCTTGATAACTAGCAGATACTATATTACTAGGTATCAGATACCAGATATCAGATGCCAGACATTAGATATTAGGTATTGGATATATAGACACCTGATACCATGTTTACATGCTTTGGTTGTTGTATTTTTAGACACCTTACTGAGCATGCTGGCTTCATGTAGCATACATGTTTCTATTTATATATATATGATGACTGTTGCATTGTTCGCATCATGTCATTGCATGCATTGCCGATGATCCTGTCTCCCTTGTGGTTGAGGCGGTTGTTGGCCTGGGCCGCACGCTCGACCACTCATGGGTAGTGGTAGTTTGGAGCGTGCCGCATGTCCTGTCGTGCCCCCCACTCGCGCACTCATGGGTAGTGTCAACTGGAGTTGCGGGGAGCAGGGACCCCCGTCGCAGATGTGGCTTTTCAGCAACTATGCAACTGTCCCCTCGGCCACTCGAGAGTAGTGGAAGCTGGAGTGGTGTACAGTCTGTCATTGTCCCGGCCTCTCATCCATACTAGGGTCATGGACTTGAGGGGTGGGCGGGAGTGACAATCCGTGCATACGCTATTCTTTTTCATATACCTGCTTATGCTGTTTATGCTTACTTATGCAGTTCTGTTATCACATACCTGTTATATATGCTTGGACACTGATTACTGTATACTTTATATGAGATTCTGGTAGCTATGAGCAGTACTGTAGCAGTTTATGTTATCTCAGACCTTACATTGTTAGCCTAGGATATGGTTTCAGGTATGGATATATAATTTGTTATCCAGTAGTATCTGCTATTTATCTTCCCGAGACTGTATCCTATTGTATTCCTGTTCTTTATGATACTCATGCACTGTCTATTCTATTACCCGCTGAGTCTTTATACTCACCACCACGTACTTTGGTAATTTCACCAGGTAGTCGATAGATGATACCAGTACACCGGAGGAGGTTCCCGACTACCGGTCCCACGTCGCTTCCGAGGACGGTTTTATGATTGTGGTTTTCATTTTATTATGAGTTAAACCTTTGAATTTAGCATTGTAATAATTGGGCTGTGGACTTGTTATTTTGTATTTGGTTGTTTTGTCGAGGAGTCAAGCCGGGCCAGCCCGCGGTGAGTTTTCGTTACCTTATACTTGTTATTTTGTTTTCCGCTGTGCTTGATTTCCAGCCGTGTGGGCTGTATATTATCTGTGTGGTTGTGATTTTATTTGCATATGTATTATCTGTTGGTGATGTATACCGGTTTCTTTTGTCACTGCTACAGGGGAGGTGCTGTCCGATTTTCGTCGGACAACCTTACTCTCAGGGCGTGACACTTTTCTTCAAAAAAAAAAAAAAGACAAAGAAAAATAGAACCAAAAAGAGGCATGACCAAGGTTTGAACCTTAAACCTCTTAATAAGTAGCAAGTTTAAGTAGTATGGAATAACCAATAGACCATGAGAAAGTATTGGTAGGAAGAATAGGGAACTTGTAGTTAAATGTAGGAATGGTGAAGGGACATATCTCCTTCACTTAGAAGAAAAGTTTATCTTTTCTTCTCCTCTTTATTTAGCATGAAGAGTCGATTTTTCTCTTCTCCCTTCATTTAGAATAAATGAAAGGAAGAATACAAAGGTGTTTTGCCTTCTCCCTTTCATGGAGAATAAATAGAAAAAAAAAGAAGAAAGAAAGAAAAATTATTCTTTTCCTCTCTTCCTCCTCCTTCTCCTTCCTCCACCGAAACCCAAGCCATTCTTCCCTCATTGCCGAAATCAAGCTAAGAGCCTCCTTCTTAGGAAAAAAACTTCTCAAGCAAGGGTACTCTTCCTTAGTGAACTAAGCGAAAAGATGTAAGTATTCCCCTCACCTGCAGTACATGTAGCTTACGTATGATTCTATGCTTAAAGGTTGATTGAAAAACCTAGGGTCTTGCCTTGCAAGTTTCGGCCAAGAATAGATTTAGAGAAAAGTTTTGAAATCTAACTATGCTTGTTCATGATTTCTTATGATGTATGATCTCCTATATTATGTTAGTTTAAGTTTCATGCCATATGTTACTTGAAAAGTTTGGAACCATCTCCTTTAGGTTTCGGCCAAGAATAGATAAAAGATTTAGAGAAAAGTTTTGAAACCTAACTATGCTTGTTCATGATTTCTTATGATGTATGATCTCCTATATGATGTTAGTTTAAGTTTCATGCCATATGTTACTTGAAAAGTTGGAACCATCTCCTTTAGGTTTCGGCCAGGAATAGATAAAAGATTTAGAGAAAAGTTTTGAAACCTAACTATGCTTGTTCATGATTTCTTATGATGTATGATCTCCTATATGATGTTAGTTAAGTTTTTCATGCCATATGTTATTTGAAAAGTTTAGAACCATACTCCTAGAGTTTCGGCCAAGAAAGAATAAAGGAATTGGAGAAAGTCTAAAAACCTAACTATGCTTGTTTATGATTCCTTATGATGTATGATCTCCTATATGATGTAGTTTAGGTTCTTCTTGTTTAAATGTTGCTTGAAAACCATAGAACCATGACATGTAGGTTTCGGCCAAACTCTAGAAAGTCTAAAAACCTAACTATGCTTGTTTATGATTCCTTATGATGTATGATCTCCTATATGATGTAGTTTAGGTTCTTCATGTTTAAATGTTGCTTGAAAAACCTAGAACCATGACATGTAGGTTTCGGCCAAACCAAGGAACTGGAGTTTGTGGTTGCTAAAGGTCACACATGTGATGCTATGTATCATGAAACATTAGATAATTGAGCCATGTTTAGATGTTGCTTTTAAAACCTAGAACCATGACATGTAAATTTTGGCCAAACCAAGAAAACTAGGGTTTATGTTGCTAAAGGTCTCCTATGTTATGATAAGTACCATGTGATACTAATGTGATGCTTTCCTTGTTTAAAATTTAGCTTAAGATCCAAGACCATATCCCTTGCAAGTTTCAGCCAAGTCATGATTAGGGCTTGTAGTAATTTTTTTTTTTTTAAAAAAAAAGAATTCCAACAATGCATGATAATGGCTCTCTATGATATGCTATGTGATATGTGAACTTCATGTTACCATGTTATATTTATGCAAGACATATGTATAATGATATGCTATAAGAGTTGCTTCCCTATAAGTTGGGATCAAGAGCACTCTTCATGATATGACAAGAACATGCTATGCTCCATGATATGATAAGAACATGCTATGCCTCGTGACATGACAAGAACATACTATGCTTTATGATTTGACAAGAACATGATATGCTATTTTACTTTTGTATTGGCTTGTACCAGACCCTAAGAATGGTCCATGGGATGAGGTCCTAAGTTGCCCCTAGGTCGATGGTCAATGAAACGGGCCTAGTTCCTAATATGTTCGAGATTAGCTATCTCGGATTTATCTAGGATGCACGCAAATTCATGTATGTGGTACAAAACCGGGCCCTCATGTTGAGATTATGTTTAAGTACCTATGTAATATATGTTTTCAAAAGAACATCTTGCATATATGCATTATCATAAGTTTTCAAAAGGACATCTTGCATATGAACATCCTATATGACTTTCTTTTTGCTTTCATGTAGTATGTTTTCATACTCTATTGAGTTATGTCTAAAGTGCTTATATGAACATGCTATATGACTTTCTTTATACTTTCATATACTATGTTTTCATACTCTCTTGAGTTATGTCTAAAGTGACTATATGAACATGCTATATGACTTTCTTTATGCTTTCATATACTATGTCTTCATACTCTCTTGAGTTATGTCTAAAGTGCCTATATGAACATGCTATATGATTTTTTTTATACTACTATATACTATGTTTTCATACTCTCTTGAGTTCTGTCTAAAGTGTTGGTGCGGTTAGTACTAACTGTCTAACTCAGGTTTTGATGAATGTCAAATCAGGTTAAGTTAAGTTTGTTGTGATCTAACACTCTGACCGAGTGTGCAGACAAAGTCCAGACAGGTCGACGGGTTGACCGGATGTCTGGCACGAAGTCCAAGCGGGTCGACGGACTGACCGGACGCTTGGCGAGAAATCTAGCTAGGTCGACGGGCAGACCGGATAGCTGGCGAGAAGTCCAAGCGGGTCGACGGGCTGACCGGACGATTGGCGAGAAGTCCAGACGGGTTGAAGGGCTGACCGGACGTCTGGCAGGTGAGTAAAGGTAAGTCACTGGAAGGGGGTGACTGTGAGGACGCGTTCCCGGGAAGGGAACATTAGGCGTCGATCCGGCTTAGATCCATTTCGGATATCTATGTCGAGATCGAGACTAGATTCCGGTCTCGGAAAGACGGAATCTAAGTCATACTCTTTTTGCTAAACTATAAACTGAACTAACACTCTGTTTTACAAGTTATAGTTTATATATTTGCCTCGGACTAACCTTGTTTTGCAGTAAAGGTGGTCCCTGAAAAAGGGTGGTCCGGGCGCTCGGAGGTCCGGGCGCTCGGGAGGCAAAGTTTATCCAAACGCATTATCGCCACGTGGAGCTCACTGGTTGGACCTGCCACGTCCCGCTAGGGCGCCCGGAAGGGATCCGGGGTGCCCCGAGCTTCATATAAAAGAAGGGGCAGGGGTGGAGCTTCAACAACAACTCTAAATTGACAATCTGCTCTTCTGTGCTCCTGCGACGCTGTAAAGCTCCGACAAACACGCTGCTTCCTTTTTCTAAGTCTCTTATTTTGTCGGTATTGCTTTAATTGTTTTTTCATTTGCATTCTCTGTACTTAGTTTGTAATAACTTTCGAACTGCTAGTGAATTTCCCAACGAAAGAACCCTTGTGTGCGGGCCTTGGAGTAGGAGTCACCAAAGGCTCCGAACCAAGTAAATCCTTGTGTTCTCTTTGGCTTGTTTTCTTTTCCGCCGCGCTTACTCTTGTCGAAATTTTTTTATAATAGCTATCCACCCCCCCCCTCTAGCGAAACTTCACGATCCAACATAAAGTGCCTAGATGAACATGCTATTACCTTATGCTTATGCTCTCATATGCAATGTTTATTATTCATGTTTTTATGTTTCTTTTCTTTTCATGTTATGATTCATGGTTTTGTGAGTAGGAAAGGGATCTTACTAAGCCTATGTGCTTATAGTTTAATTTCCTTGTACTGCAGAAAAGGGTAAGGAATGGCTAAACTAAAGGGAGCAGCAGGAAGGGCAAGTGTGTGTGTGTGGCAGTGGCATGGTGGAAGTGATCTGCTTATGTTTTCAAGACTTATATATGTTTTAAACTTTTGCATGTGAACTTATACTATCTCCTATTGCATGAAACCTTGTTAGTTATCATGAACTCTAGAGAATAATATCCATGTTAGTTCCTTCATATTTGGTACACTTTATGGTCTGGTTAAACAAGCATGTATCATGTATTAAGTGGTAGATATCAAGTCAAGTTATGGACTCTAGCATGTTCACATGTTTAATATGTTACAAGATGATATTGTTCTCCATATTATGTTGTTAACATGCATATGATTAAATGAAATGAAAATTTTCTTCCGCTGCCATGACCCCATATGCATATGGATGTATGTATGTAGCATTGGTAACGCCGTCCCTTATGAGCACGAGAAGGGCGGGCGTTACAGTTTGGTATCAGAGAAGGTCTGCCTTTCCACTACACATACACATCAAGCCTCCATCCTACCGCTCCAAGTAAGAAATTCTATGCCTACTGTATTCTTTTATGTATAGGAATGCTTTAATCTAAGTATGCATGCCTACTCTATTCTTTTTAATTATGATAAGGAATTCTTTAGTCTAAGTATGCATGAATATAGGTTAGAATGGTAATCTTATGCTAGCATTATTGTCATTGATGAAGATAAGCATGGCTAGGAGACGCAATACCAGAGCTGATGAGACAATACCCCCACCTGATCTGATGCATGTACTTACCGAGCTCCAGTGGCAGGTTACAGAACAGTAGCAGGTGATTAATGCTCTGATGAATCAACAGGGGAACCCTGCTACCCCACCAATGAATCTGAATATGATGCCTGACGTACCTACAGCTGCACCGGTACCACCCTTGGGCCCTGCCCTAGTGGTTCGATAGGAGGCGTACCTGATTCAGTGGCAGAGGCTGAAGCCGGAAACTTTTTTTGGTACTTATGAACCGTGGGACGCTCAAGCCTGGTTCAAGACTGTAGAGAGTATAGTAGAGCTTCTGGATTGGCTTGAACATGAAAAGGTCAAGAATGTATCATTCTGCCTTTCGGGAGATGCCAGAATGTGGTGGGACAGAGTTAAAGCAAAGAGACAAGTAAATCAAATGCGATGGACAAACTTCGAAACTAAATTTTTCGAAGAATTCTTCCATATGCGTGTGACAAACAAGCACTACGACGAGTTCACCGAGTTCCGGCAAGGTGATTTATCAGTTAATGAAGCCGTGAAAAAATTCAACCGACTAGCACGCTTATGCCTAGAGTTGGTTAGCACAGAAAGGGAAAGAGTCAGACTCATGTTGAAGATGCTCAGACCCGGGATAGCTCTGAATGTGGTCGGCGGAATTAATAGACCGCAGACCATCGAAGTACTGATCAGCAGTGCTCTGATCACTGAACACTACCTGAAGGCACTGCATGAAGGCAAGGGTCAAGCTCAGTCGGGAGGACAGAAACCTCAAAGTACCAAAGCCAGCTGGAAAGGAAACCACAGTGGTAAGAGAAAGCAATGGAACGACGCTAAGGGTGGTCCAGCGAACAAACAACCCATGTACCCTCAGTGTACCACATGTGGAAAGAAGCATCCAGGGGTATGCCGCATGGGCACAAATAGGTGTTACAACTGTGGACTACAAGGGCACAGAGCCAGAGACTGCCCCACCCAGGTTCAGGCACCTCCTCAGCAGTACGTCCAGAACAAGGGTGCTCCCTCACAGTTACACCAGATGCAAACTGCGATAGAAAGCCCTCAGATAAGCCAAGGGAGATTGGAAGCCCCGCCTGTTACGACGAATGCCAGGATTTTCTCCCTCACCAAGGAGGACGTAGTGAACGCTTCTACGGTTGTCACAGGTCAGATATTTATTTTCAGTCAGCATGCTACTGTATTATTTGATACTGGGGCAACACACTCGTTCCTCTCTACACCTTTCACAAGGAAGATAGACATGCCACCACAAGCCTTAGATTGCAAGTTCTTAACGACACTGCCCTCGGGAGAAGTGATGCCATCTACTCATATGCTGCGAGCCGCACCCATCAAAATCACAGACAGAGAACTCTACTGTGACCTGATAGTGCTCGACGTGCAGGATTATGACATTATTTTGGGCATGGATTTTCTAAGCAAGTACGGTGCTTCGATCGAGTGCCGAAAAAGGAAAGTGGTCTTCCGTCCAGAGGCAGAACCGATGTTCGAATTTATCGGAGAGCAAAGGGAAAGTATGGGTTACGGGGTCAAAATCATGTCTGGATAGCTCTCTACCCTGACGATAGAACCGACGCGGTTCGACGATATATTAGAAAAACAAGCACGTGACCCAAACCTCCAAAGGATCAAGTAAGAGGTCCTAGAAGGAAAGAACGATGGATTTCGTATCACTGACAGTGGAATATTAAACCTCAGAGATCGCTTATGTATCCCTGTCGATCCAGAGTTGCGAAGGAAGATATTGGAGGAGGCTCATAGAACACCTTATGCGATGCATCCTGGATCCACCAAGATGTACCAAGACCTGAAAGGGAAGTTCTGGTGGTTCGGTTTGAAAAGAGATGTAGCTCGGTATGTCAGTACTTGCCTAACCTGCCAAAGGGTTAAAGCAGAGCACCAGAGACATGGAGGAGTACTACAACCGATTCAAATTCTAGAATGAAAATGGGAAGATATTTCTATGAATTTCATCTCAGGATTACCCAAAATGATGAACGGATATGATGCTATATGGGTAATCGTGGACAGATTGACAAAGTCTGCCCACTTCTTAGCATTCAAGATGACCTACTCAATTGAGCAACTAGCTGAATTATACACTAAGGAAATCATCATATTACATGGGATTCCGAAGACCATCATTTCTGATAGGGATAGTCGCTTTATTTCTCACTTCTGGGAGTGTGTTCAGAAGGCCCTTGGCACAAAATTACTATTTAGTACTGCCTTCCATCCTCAGACCGACGGACAAACAGAAAGGGTGAATCAAGTATTGGAAGATATGTTACGAGCTTGCGTCTTAGATTTTAAGGGGAGCTGGTGCCGATATCTATGCTTAGTAGAGTTCGCCTACAATAATAGCTACCAAGATACTATAGGAATGACGCCCTACGAGGCTCTGTATGGGAGGAGATGTAGGTCCCCTATATGCTGGTACGAAGGTGGTGAAAAGAACGAGATGGGACTTCGAACAGATTTCATTGACGACACCACCCGGGCTATACAGGACATTCACCAAAGAATAGAAACTGCTCAGAGTCGGCAAAAGAACTATGCGGATAAGCGGCGTAGGCCGCTAGAATTCAGTGTCAGGGACTCAGTGTTTCTCAAAGTAGCTCCTATGAAAGGAGTGATGAGATTCGGAAAGAAGGGTAAGCTAAGCCCACGCTACGTGGGACCGTATTAGATCCTAAAAAGAGTCAGCAAGGTAGCTTGCGAACTAGAGCTACCTCAGGAGATGTCGGCAATTCACAACGTGTTCCATGTTTCAATGCTCAAGAAATGTATTCCCAGTATAGACCAAGTGATCGAGCCACAGATAGTGCAAGTTCAAGAGGACCTATGCTATGAAAGTCGGCCCATACAGATACTAGATTGGGAGGTCAAAAGACTAAGGAACAAAGAAGTGACCTTAGAAAAGGTCCTGTGGCAAAATCAATGATTCGAGGAAGCCACCTGGAAACGTGAAGACAATATGAAACGAAAATACCGAGAGTTATTTTAAGTTCGAGGATGAACTTTTATGAGGTATGGGGGACTGTAACACCCTTAAGTCCTCTAGCAATTTTATATGAATTTATGCATAATTAGAATAGGCTTTATGTGGGTTCTCTTCTTCAAAAAAAAAAAAAAAAGAGAAAGAAAAATAGAACCAAAAAGAGGCATGACCAAGGTTTGAACCTTGAACCTCTTAACAAGTAGCAAGTTTAAGTAGTATGGGATAACCAACAGACCAAGAGAAAGTATTGGTAGGAAGAAAAGGGAACATGTAGTTAAAAGTAGGAATCGTGAAGGGACATTTCTCCTTCACTTAGAAGAAAAGTTTATCTTTTCTTTCTCCTCTTTATTTAGCATGAAGAGTCTATTTTTCTCTTCTCCCTTCATTTAGAATAAATGAAAGGAAGAATACAAAGGTGTTTTGCCTTCTCCCTTTCATGGAGAATAATTAGAAGAAAAAAGAAGAAAGAAAGAAAAACTATTCTTTTCCTCTCTTCCTCCTCCTTCTCCTTCCTCCACCGAAACCCAAGCCTTTCTTCCCTCATTGCAGAAATCAAGCTAAGAGCCTCCTTCCTAGGAAAAAAACTTCTCAAGCAAGGGTACTCTTCCTTAGTGAACCAAGCGAAAGGATGCAAATATTCCCCTCACCTGCAGTACAAGTAGCTTATGTATGATTCAATGCTTAAAGGTTGCTTGAAAAACCTAGGGTCTTGCCTTGCAAGTTTCGTCCAAGAATAGATTTATAGAAAAGTTTTGATACCTAACTATGCTTGTTCATGATTTCTTATGATGTATGATCTCCTATATGATGTTAGTTTAAGTTTCATGTCATATGTTACATGAAAAGTTTGGAACCATCTCCTTTAGGTTTCGGCCAAGAATAGATAAAAGATTTAGAGAAAAGTTTTGAAATCTAACTATGCTTGTTCATGATTTCTTATGATGTATGATCTCCTATATGAAGTTAGTTTAAGTTTCATGCCATATGTTACTTGAAAAGTTGGAACCATCTCCTTTAGGTTTCGGCCAAGAATAGATAAAAGATTTAGAGAAAAGTTTTGAAACCTAACTATACTTGTTCATGATTTATTATGATGTATGATCTCCTATATGATGTTTGTTAAGTTTTTCATGCCATATGTTATTTGAAAAGTTTAGAACCATGCTCCTAGAGTTTCGACCAAGAAAGAATAAAGGAAATGGAGAAAGTCTAAAAAGCTAACTATGCTTGTTTTTGATTCCTTATGATGTATGATCTCCTATATGATGTAGTTTAGGTTCTTCATGTTTAAATGTTGCTTGAAAAACCTAGAACCATGACATGTAGGTTTCGACCAAACTCTAGAAAGTCTAAAAACCTAACTATGCTTGTTTATGATTCCTTATGATGTATGATCTCCTATATGATGTAGTTTAGGTTCTTCTTGTTTAAATGTTGCTTGAAAAACCTAGAACCATGACATGTAGGTTTCGGCCAAACCAAGGAACTAGAGTTTGTGGTTGCTAAAGGTCACACATGTGATGCTATGTATCATGAAACATTAGATAATTGAGCCATGTTTAGATGTTGCTTGAAAAACCTAGAACCATGACATGTAGGTTTCGGCCAAACCAAGAAAACTAGGGTTTATGTTGCTAAAGGTCTCCTATGTTATGATAAGTACCATGTGATACTAATGTGATGCTTTCCTTGTTTAAAATTTTGCTTAAGATCCAAGACCATAACCCTTGCAAGTTTCGGCCAAGTCATGATTAGGGCTTGTAGTAAGTTTTTTTTTTTTAAAAAAAAAGAATTCCAACAATGCATGATAATGACTCTCTATGATATGCTATGTGATATGTGAACTTCATGTTACCATGTTATGTTTATGCAAGACATATGTATGATGATATGCTATAAGAGTTGTTTCCCTATAAGTTGGGATCAAGAGCACTCTTCATGATATGACAAGAACATGCTATGCTCCATGATATGACAAGAACAGGCTATGCTTTATGATATGACAAGAACATGATATGCTATTTTACTTTTGTATTGGCTTGTACCGGACCCTAAGAATGGTCCATGGGATGGGCTTCTAAGTTGGTCCTAGGTCGATGGTCAATGAAACGGGCCTAGTAAGGGATGGACTCCTATGTTGCCCCTAGGTCAATGGTCAAAGAAACGGGCCTAGTTCCTAATAGGTTCGAGATTAGCTACCTCGGATTTATCTAGGATGTGCATAAATTCATGTATGTGGTACAAAGCCGGACCCTCATGTTGAATTATATTTAAGGACCTATGTAATATATGTTTTCAAAAGAACATCTAGCATATATACATTATCATAAGTTTTCAAAAGGACATCTTGCATATGAACATGCTATATTACATTCTTTATGCTTTCATATACTATGTTTTCATACTCTCTTGAGTTATGTCTAAAGTGCATATATGAACATGCTATATGACTTTCTTTATGCTTTCATATACTATGTTTTCATACTCTCTTGAGTTATGTCTAAAGTGCCTATATGAACATGCTATATAACTTTCTTTATGTTTTCATATACTATGTCTTCATACTCTCTTGAGTTATGTCTAAAGTGCCTATATGAGCATGCTATATGACTTTCTTTATGCTTTCATATACTATGTTTTCATACTCTCTTGAGTTATGTCTAAATTGCCTAGATGAACATGCTATTACCTTATGCTTATGCTCTCATATGCAATGTTTATTATTCATGTTTTTATGTTTATTTTCTTTTCATGTTATGATTCATGGTTTTGTGAGTAGGAAAGGGATCATACTAAGCCTATGTGGTTATAGTTTAATTTCCTTGTACTGCAGAAAAGGGTAAGGAATGGCTAAACTAAAGGGAGCAGCAGGAAGGGCAAGTGTGTGTGTGTGGCAGTGGCATGGTGGAAGTGATCTGCTTATGTTTTCAAGACTTATATATATTTTAAACTTTTGCATGTGAACTTATACTATCTCCTATTGCATGCACTACAAGAAAAACCCTCATAGACATCAGTGGAACAATAACGGTTTTAAGCAAAAACCGATATCTTTGAGTATTTTACACCAGTTTTTCCAAAAACCGATATCTATGAGGGCAGATTTTCGCTCATAGACATTGGTTTTTTAGCCGATGTCTATGAGCGCCTTTTTTTTCGTTAATAGACATCGATTTTAACATCGGTTTTTAAAACCCGGTGTCTATGATAAATAAAATAATTTAATTTTTCCACCAATACTTAACCAAAATTTACAACACTTCCCTCTTCCTTCCAAACCTAAACCTTCCTCTTCCTAGATCGCGTCGTCCTTCCGCTTCCTAGATCGACGCCCTTCCTCTCCCGATCAGGATCAACACATGACTCCCTTGTGAGGTCTGCGGAATGCCCCGCTTTCCCAAACGACCACATCTATATCCTCTTTCCCCTTCTCTTCTCCTCTCCCTTCTGTCTTTGCCCTCTTGCGGGTTGCTCCATCTCTTAGGGTTTCTTCTCCTCATGCTTTCTGGTTTCTCCGTTGATTCGTCGGCGGCCTTTTCCCCGGAAATCGTCTTGATTCCGTTGCTGTTTTCGCTGCTGGTGCTCGGATTTGGCTCCTCGGGGCTGCTCCTTCGTCGTCTGCACTCATGGCGGCTCTCGTCAAACGCGGAGGTGATCCCTTGTTGATCCTTGTATGCTTAGCTTGTTTCTTAGTGTTTTCTTGGAGGAAATCGGTCGGCTCTGGGCTAGATCTGTTGGGATTTTTGAGTTCCTTGTTGGAATTTCTTCGCGCTGGTTGTTTTGATGGCTAGACTTTCTTTTGAGGGGTTTAAAGCTTTTTAAATTAAGATGATGGTGTAGATCTATTAATATTTTTTAGTATTTACTTTCATTCTTGTTAAATTAAGCTTTTATTCTTTTGAGGGGTTTTGAGTAGGACTAGGGTTTCTCTACTCGTTCATTCTCGAGTCAGCGGCGGATCGTGAGACAGCCGGCGAAGATGAAGACTATCTTGTCCTCGCAGACGATGGATATCCTTGAGGGTGTCATTGTGAAGGTGAACGCTAAGATCGTGGAGGTGGAGGGCCCGCGTGGAAAGCTCACCCGCGACTTCAAGCATCTCAATCTCGACTTCGAGCTCATTGAGGGTGGGAAGAAGCTGAAGGTGGACGCTTTGTTCGGATCTCGGAAGACTACGGCCGCCATCTGCACCTCCTTAAGCCACATCGATAACCTGATCACGGGGTCACGAAGGGGTACCGCTACAAAATGCGGTTGGTCTATGCCCACTTTCCCATCAACGCCTCCATCACTCCCAACAACAACTGCATTGAGATCAGGAACTTCCTTGGGGAGAAAAAGGTCCGATCTTTTTTTTTTATCCTTATAGTCGGTGTAGTTTTATTTCTCTATTTCATGACTAGTTTCACGTCCAATCAAGCTTTACGTTTTTTTTTGTTTGAAATTTCCCTTGTATTTTTAAGAAAACTAGGTCATGAGAGTGGGCAACGAGAGATTTGTTTTAGGTTAGCTACAGAAATATAGACATTTCGATTTGGTTCATGGAAAATTGCTTCAATTTGCGAAGATTATAGATGCATATATTGGACGTTTTGATTCAGTTCATGGCAATTTGCCAAGATTATAGATGCAAATATTAAACATTTGGATTTGGTTCGTGGCAATTTGTGAAGATTGTAGATGCACATATTAGATATTTCGATTTGGTTCACAGCAATTTGTGAAGATTTTAGTATTTTCATAGATCTATTAATAAAAATTTAGTATTTTTTATAAACAAAGATATTTTCCTTTGTTTTGGTAGATTTGCCTTTTTTTTAAAGCTCCTCCGTTTTATTTAGGTGGTTATTGAATTTTAGCAATTCATGTTTACAAAGATTTCACGATGAAGATTACTTAAATGATTATTTGTATTATATGCAGTACTGGATAAACTTGAATTGGTTTGGACCTTTTGATGTGATTAACAATTCAATTTTAATTATTGTTCCTATTTTAATTATTTTACATGTTCTTAACGTAAATTTTGTTTCTCTGGTATCCCAAAGCACTTAATGAATATGGCAACTTACGTGGCTAAATTTATTACTTGTCTGAAGTTACAATAGTATGCTGGTTTGTACAATTACCTCATCATTTTATATTCTTCCTGCACAGATTTTTGATTGGTGAATGTTAAGACATTCATGTATGTACCATCCAGCCATTTTTTTATAATGTGCTGGTATCATTTCATCTTTTGTGCTAATAACTGAGCCAATCCAAGGATTGTCATTCTTCTCCAGTTAAAATTTCAACGACAATTCTATTAAAATAGAATACGCATTTGTTATGTATTAACTATATCTAGAAGCGAGATGCACCTCCAGGTGAAAAGCCTGAGCCAGTGAGGACCCATCTTAGGAACATGATAATAGTTCCCGAGATGATTGGGAGCATCGTTGGGGTCTACAATGGAAAAACATTCAACCAGGTTGAAATCAAGGTAACCTTTTTTTTTTGACATAACATTCATGTGGCATATTGCTAGGGGTCTCTTTAATTTTACTTTTCTGCATTCCATATCTTTAATAAAAACCATCATATTTCTCATCGTATATTGATTTGTTTATGTGGCATTACAACCCGAGATGATTGGCCATTACTTGGCTGAGTTCTCCATCTCATACAAGCCTGTGAAGCACGGAAGACTTGGTATTGGTGCTACCCACTCCTCCAGGTTCATCCCCCTCAAGTAAAACTTGCATCAGTTGAGTTAAGAAATGTGTGACCAAGATCCTTTTGGACTTGCTATTCCACTTGGGTATTTCTTATTCTAGGCCCGTTATTGGTTTTACTTGGATAAATTATATTTCTTTATGCAATTTTTTATCGAGTACTTTTGATGTTGGAAGATTACAAATATTTATGCTGCTTTATTCAAAGTCGATATATGAACTTATGACTCGTTGAATCAAACTGGTCGATATTTCCGACCAAATATTGGAGGCTAACTTTGAGGAAAACATGGAGCAAATATTTAAGCGGCTGCCAAAGGTATGCTATTTAGTTCCCTTCGGTTTATAGTTATTACAGGAGTGTTGCAAAGTCGGCATCATGTTTTATAATTATCACATTCACTCCCTAATATGCAGACAAGGCAAACTGCTCTATTTACAGCTACCCAAACTAAGAAGGTTTCTATTTCTTTCTAACTACTATTCATAATCATTTGGGTTTTCATTTTCTTTAACTTATTAAAAAAAATGCAGTTTGAGGATTTTGCGAACTTGTCATTTAAGGAAAAGCCTGTATATGTAGGTGTTGATGATGGAAGGTCGAAGGTAATCTCCAGATTTATTTTATCATTGTTTTTACTAGGTTGTTTCGTCAATAGCAAGGTTGACACGAATTCATCTTTCTCAGGTGACCGTCGAAGGGTTGCAGCAGGGCTATTGTGTCGTGCCTAGCAATAAAAGGTTTCTGGTCTTGTATGCTTTTCTTAAGAGGAACCTTTCGAAGAAGATAGTGGTCTTCTTCTCCTCATGCAATTCGGTCAAGTACCATTCCATCGATCCCACCACGCTCCGTGAGGTCTCCCTCCTTCGCATGCTTTCCATCAATCCCCATGTCATCAGGTGCTATTCTTAACCTGATTGAATAATTTATGGAAACTTAGTTTTCTCGACACTTTTTTTCATCGATTTGCTTGCTCTTGATTTTGATTCCAGGCTTTTGGATCTGAAGCAAGACCAGAACAAGGAGGGGCAAACCATTCTCTACCTAGTCTTTGAGTACATGGACATCGATCTGAAAAAGTACATCAGAAGTTTCCGCCAGAGCCATGAAATGATGCCACCAATGACTGTTAAGGTAAAAATTAATTTAAGAGCTGATTTTTTTTTTCTACCACCCAATATGATGCATCAAAATTTGTTGAAATCCTCGTTACCAAGAGGTTGTTGAAGAGCATCATGATTTCTCTCTGTTTCTTGAAAGGTTCTTTAAAAGATGTCAATTGTGCATCAACAACATGAATTTTAGGGTAGAAAATTTCTCTTCTTCCACTAGGGATAGGACACTAAATATTTGATAAATTATGGTACTTTTAGATTCTCACAAGGTCTCTTGCTGTAGATTTTGATGTATCAACTCTGCAAAGGAATTTCATTCTTTCATGGTCATGGAGTGTTGCACAGGTTGGAAAAAACTCATTCACCATCTTGTTTCAGTATGTTAAAGATAAGATCTTGTTGAATAATTTGCTCCTTAATTTTGCAGGGATCTTAAGCCTCACAATCTTTTAATGGACCGCAAGACTATGATGCTAAAAGTTGCGGATCTTGGACTCAGTCGTGCTTTCACCATTCCCCTCAAGAAATACATGCACGAGGTCACATATCTTTTAGCTTGTATTGGAAAGCACAGCATTTGAAAATACCTAGCTTTCTAGTTTTCACGGCAAAATTTGTTTGAATGTAAGATATCTGATATGACATTTTCCTTAAGTGTTTAGTCACTACAGAACTTATCTGATAACCTATGCTTGTGGTCTAATTCTACATTTCATCTCTTAAAAACTAGTTTTTCTTTGAGTTTCCTACGTATCTGATCTCCCTTCTTTGTGTTCCACTACCTTTTTTCCATATCAGAAGCATTCAAGTGTTTCCCCTTTATCTTTTCCTTGCAAGTCGATTTGAGTTCCTCTGTTATTCTTGGAATATCTTAGATCGAATTGGAGCATTGCTCATGTTAGAACATTTTTTTTTTATCAGATGGTAATTCTTTGCTCTGCCAGTAACACTAGCATGGCTGTTGCACTCTGTCTACTGCTCCTCATCAATCTGTACACTTGAATTAGAAGGAGCAAATTATCTATATTATATTCTAAGCAGCATATACTAAGTGTCATATACGAAAGTTTTAGATTCTATGTTATATTCGTTATCTTCCACAGCAGCCTTTAAAAACTCAGTTTTCTATTTTATTTGATACATGTACACATTTGTTTTAGTTATTTGACATATGATGGATTTATGTATTTTTACAGTTTACAAATCTCAAGTACTCCAGAGTTGAAATTGATGAAGTGCGGTTCGATTGGGCTGAATGCATGCTAGATTACATTTGAAGTACAGTTCTACCTTGATGTGTTAAAAGAATGTTCTACCTTGATTTTGATATCTATTAGCTAGCTTTTGATGTAAAAAGAATGTTTTAGTATTTTATGGATACTGTTGTAAGAAGATTATTTATATAATTTGTGAATATTTGTGTATTTTATGGATATTGTTGAATGAAGAATATTTGTATAATTTGTGAATATTTGTGCATTTTTTTTTATTATTGTCGGTTTTTCATTATTTCGAAAATTAAATTTGTGCTGTTATAAAATATACATATTACATCGATTTTCCACCGTTACAAAATCGGTGTTATTAACTAATATCATATCGATCATTTACCGCTGCCAAAACTGGTGTTATTAACATACAATATTACATCGGTTTTACACCGTTGATGAAACGGTGTCATTAAGTGATACTACACCGGTTAATAACCGATTCGAAGACCGGTGTCGTTAAGTGATACTACACCGGTTTTAACCCGATGTCTAAAATGGCAGACTTTTAACATCGGCTTCATAGACATCGGTCGAAAATGAAATAGACACCGGTGGAAAACCGATGTCTATGAGGATTTTTGTTGTAGTGATGAAACCTTGTTAGTTATCATGAACTCTAGAGAATAATATCCATGTTATTTCCTTCATATTTGGTACACTTTATGCTCTAGTTAAACAAGCATATATCATGTATCAAGTGGTAGATATCAAGTCAAGTTATGGACTCTAGCATGTTCACATGTTTAATATGTTACAAGATGATATTGTTCTCCATATTATGTTGTTAACATGCATATGATTAAATGAAATGAAAATTTTCTTCCGCTGCCATGACCCCATATCCATATGCATGTATGTATGTAGCATTGGTAACGCCGTCCCTTCTGAGCACGAGAAGGGTGGGCATTACAATTAGTGAGTTTTGACCAAAATCTACTAAAAGACCTAGACATATCCAGTTGGACATATTTTAGGTCCTATAGATTTCTAAGGCCATGAGGATTCTAATGGTGTCTTCTATTGCATATTTCAATTTATTTGGATGTGTTAAAATGTTATTGGATGAATCAGCTAAACCCTTACCCTCGTGGCCCTGATATGAACCATTTCAGGCCCATGTTGGGCCAGATATAGAATGCCCAATGTGGGTCTAATATGATTTTATATCAGGTCCAATATAAGCCTGACATGTATGAGTTTATGCTTTAGTTAATTTTTTTGATAACATTTTAACATCTATGGAGAAGCCAAAATATGCAATGGATGACACCGTTAGACTCTTTGCAGCCTTAGACATCCATAGGACCTAAAATGGTTATAATATGAGGTTTCTAAGGCAATCAGTGGATTTTTACCAAATCTACTGATGAACCTAGACATATTCAATTGGACCTATTTTAGGGCTCGAGCGAAGGAATAGTGAGAACACTAGAAAATAAAGGAGTTATACATTACACTTAGGTTAATTAATTATATTCTTAGGTTAATGAAATCAATCAACTCTTAGCTTAAGTGATATTCTAAATAGGCTCACTCAAAACTTAATAGATTTATCCCCTTAAAAATATCATATAAATTTAGTTTAAATCCTAAAAAATTCCTAAAAATTCTCTAAAAATTCTATAAGGTAATTTCTTAATTAACACTTATTATTAATTTGTCATATCTAACACTAAGTCTAGTGAACTATGTAGAATACATATGATTCAACCTAAACATACCTTCGATAGAGTTTCCTTAGCCTACTATCATCAAAATTCATTCTGATGTTATGCTGTCAAGATTGGTTAACCCTTTTTATTGTTGGTATTAGCTCTAAGAGCCAATTATGAGATGATTAGGCTTTTTAGGTTACTCATTGAGTTAGACTCAAATGAATCCACTCATTGGATTAAACACTCATTGGATTGAGTCCAATCCAAATTAGACACATTGAATTAATGGGTTAGACTAATTAGATTATTGGATTAATGGGTTAGACTGATTGGATTATTGGATTATTGGTTAATCCAATATAATAATTCAACCCAATAAGAGGAATACAAAGAGACAAAACCCTTGGTATTCATTGGATGAATATAAATAGGTTTTTGAGTAGATTTTTCATGTGAGATGAAAAGTGTGACTCTTGATCTTCCCCTCTTCTTCCTCTTCTTCCTTCTTGGCTAAATCCCATTCTTGGTCAGATCACCTTATGTGGCTACCACAATAAAGGTGGTTCTTCTATAAAGGCTTAGTTCGTGTGACAAACGAAGGATGTTTTCATGTGGATACCATGGAGGTGCGGCCACTTGATCGCGCTGAGATATGCATTCAAAGAAAAGTTACTGCCGGGATTGCAAAGTGTTGGTGCAGGAAGCATCCGACGATCGAACCTATGTTTTGATTATGTCAAAGGGTTCAAAGTTAAGTTGTTTTGTTATCTAAAATTCTTGAATGCATTTGCAGGAAAGTCCTAAGTGTACTTAGGTAAAAGTCCTAGCTGCGGTTAGGCAGGTGGAAAACCCTAGGGGGTGGTAACCCTAGGTGAAGAAAAGTCCTAGCTGTGATTAGGCAAAGGGAAAACCTTAGGGGGTGGTAACCCTATGTCCGAGGGGGTGGTAACCCTAGGCGAAAAGTCTTGGTGGTTCGAGAGCTTTGGACAAAATCCTAGGGGTTGGTAACCCTAGGTTTAAAGTCCTGGTGTTGCGAACCAGGTGGAAGACTGGACGAGTCATGGAGCAGACATCTAGCATGAAGACTGGAAGCATCGGACACTGAGTAAAAGTCCAGTTGGTCTGGAGGACCGAACTGGAAAAAGGTAACTTCTCCTGAGAGGATTAGGTGAGGATGCATTCCTCGGAAGAGGGAACAGTAGGCGTCGGTTCGACCTAGGGTTTCCGGTCAAAAATCTTAAGTCAGAACCGGGCAGTCTGGTGATTGTCAGATATTTGTATTTATGTTATTATTATGTGCTAACTTTGTGTTGCATGGTATGCTTGGTATTTTGGGACTAACATATCTCGCAGGGACAAAATAACGTGATTTGCCTCGAATGAATAGTACCCGAGGCACCCTTCATGGAGCTTGGAGGCACCTCGGGTACGAGAGCTGGGGAGTGCACGCAGCAGAGCTGGAGGCACCCTCGTGGAGTGCTTAGCCACCTATAACGGTGTTGGAGGAACCTTCATGGGCATTGGAGGCGCCCTCAAGTGGATAGACTGCGAAGGAGTCAAAGCTCATCCGCGTTGTGAATCCAGCGGTGATGGAGGCACCCTCAAGGGCCTTGAAGGCACCCTCAATGGCTTATATAAGCCGGCCTCAAGCAGAGGCTTAGAAGAACACAGTTTTGGCAATCCTTCTTCAGCGCACTGCTAACGAGATGATCCTGCAAAGCCGTAACAACATTTCGATGACCTGAAGCTTCTATTTTATGATTCCTTTGTAGTCGATATAATATCTTTACAACATTCTAAATTGTAATATTCTTTTGTAAGATTTCTGAACTGATAGTGAATTGCCCAAAGTAAACGCTCAACGAGCGTGTGCCTTGGAGTAGGAGTCGCCCGATGCTCCGAACTAAGTAAAACCAACCTACGTACTTGGTGTGTCTTTCTTGCGCTGCTTTCTTTTAATTTCCACTGCATTTACTCGATAGTTTTCTGAAATGAAAGTGAAAGCCATGAGTGCTATTCACACACCTTTAGCGCTTTTCAATCCAACATGAAGGGCACACAACAAAGGTATAAATCTCATCAAACTTAGTATATGACTATTCTTCTCCTTGTATGGATCTTCTGGAGAGGATCTAGCAAATTTTTTATTGTGCTTTTCTACGTGTTTAGAGGGCTAGATCCTTACAGTGGTATCAGAGCCACTTGCGAAGGCGTATACTAAGTAATAGTTAGAATTTTTTCTATGTGATATAGAAATTGCATGATAGATTTACTATGATTTTCTTGATTATGAGTCCTTGTTATGTTGGGATGAAACAGTGAGTATTTGAACAAACTAAAGGATATAGCATCTTATAACATGTTATGAACGAGTGTTATAACCTATTTCGTTTAGTAGATATATATTTCTAAGTATTCGTCCCAAAGAGAAGTTGTGAACAGTAAGGTGGTCTCGGCCAAAGTGTTGTGAACAACATGGTCTCTCGGTTTTGTGGGTAGTAGGATCTTGGGTATGGCAGCAACTTATACAATGAGTATGCAAAATATTTTTTACTTCGGGGGTGCTACCCCATTGCCCCCCACCCACTAACCAGTTAGTGGGACTGCCATGGCGTTGTGACTCATAACTCTTTGTTAAAATCATAGTAGATTTTATGTCATAAGGATATTATGAATATATATGACATGGTGCATGGTTATGACCCTCTACCCCAATGTGATTGGATGTGTGTGTGTGATGTTATAATTCATAATACGTCCTGTGTGTCGTGCCTTCATCTTTTATCACTCTTGTTGTAACTCTAGACTACCCTTGAATGTAACTCAAGGTTTCTTTTAGATTTTGTAATGTACAAATTAGAGAGACATTAGTTTACTAGATGATGGTGAAAATGTAACACCCGTAAATTTTCTCTATTCAAAAAGGACAAAAAGAACTAGAAGAAGAGAAAAAGAAATAAAAATAGATTTTAAAATGACCTTGGGCAGGATTGAACCTAAGACCTCTTATATATAATTGGTTAGAGTTTCCATTAGGGTGGGGGTAAAGCATCACACTAGGAATAGGAAACAATTCCTTATAAGCAGATTTTGGGAGAAGAGATGCTTCAACTTCCACTTAGTATAAAAGTTGAGGGATGAGATCAAAACCTAAATCTCTTCATTTTCCCTTCTCCCATACCTAGCCGAAACTCCTTCCCTCTTCTTCTCTTGTAGTTTTGGCCAATAACTCTAGGGTTCCAAGGTTCTAGGTTCTTCAAGAAGAGAATCTAGAGGGGAGTTTTCATCAGGATTCGTACGTACGAGGTGGGTAGTTTGGAGATCAAGGCATACAAAAGAGAGTGTTTCTTTTCTTACACCCTATAAGAGTAAGATCTAGCGAAAGGATGTAAGTACTCCACACCTGCAGTATAAGTTGTTTCGATTATGCATGAAGGAACCTATTTGTGGTAAGTTTGTATGGTTGTATGCATGGTTAAGAAATTTCATGTTAAAGTGCATGTTAAAGAAGATATAATGCATGATATGTAAAGATGTCCCTCTAAGTTTTGGGATTAAGAGCATGTGAGTAATTTGATTTGTTTCCCATTAAGTTTCTAGGACTAAGAAGCAAAATCAAGTGCCCTAAGATGCTTCCCAATATGTGTGGGGGATTAAGTGCACATAAGATGTTTGTCGAAATGACAACAAGTGCAATTATAAGAAAGTACTGTGTAGAAGAAAATATTTTATTTTAAAATGGCATGTACTGGACACAAGGTCTATGGGATGGGCTCCTAGATTGCCTCTAGGCTTAAGTTCGCCTAGTAGTACCTTAATAGGTTCGGGATTAGCTACCTCGGATTTTATAAAGGATGCGCGCAAGTGGTACATTACCGGGCCCAAAAAAGTTGATTACTATGTTCACTAATATGTATGATAAAGTTTTCAAAGTGCATTGGTTTGTTGAAGTGAAACCATCATTAAGTGGAGAACTTGAGTTATAAAGTGTAGTGTTGGTGAACTTTATGATATGCCAGGATTTCTGTTTCGTTACATTACTAGCAAGGTTTAAGTTGGTGTTTAGCATTTCTAAAACTATTTAAAAATACATATCATGTGCATATTTACAAAGTATATGTTTTAGCGTGAACTATACTCGAGTGCATGTTTGTTGTTTTCTTCTCAAGCAGTTTTACCATAAAAAGGCATGTTCTCTTTAATGCGTAGTTTTGTGAGTAGATGGTACTTACTAAGTCTTTGCTTATAGTTTGCATTTCCTTATACTGCAGATAAAGGTAAGGGAAAGCTGGAGTAAGAAGGGGTAGCAGGAGCAATGTTTGATGGTATGGGTGACGGAACGATGGGAAGCGATCCTGGAATTTGCTAGTATATGACCATGTTAGATTTTGGTGCGGATGGACATATGTTCTTATCTCCGCTTAGTATAAAAGTACTATTAAGGACAGTGTACAATGAATTTGCAGTTTGGTAGTAGTTGAAGTGTCAAATATTCTCCCTAAGGTTGTAGGATAAAATGAAAAGTCAAGAAGGAGTACAAAGGGGGAGAACCACTCCTTTTTGGGTGCAGGGCGTGACCCCAACACGGCCATGACACGACCGTGTGGAGTCACATGACTCCAACCCTCTCCCTCTCGGCTAGGGTTGCACGGCCGTGTGCCACACACGACCATGCAAGGTTTAGTCTCTGGAAAAGTTGCACGGTCGTGTGCCACACACGGCCATGCAAGGCTTGGCCTCTGGAAAGGTTGCACGTCCATGTTCCACACATGGCCATGCACCTCTCCTCCTCGAGAAAAATGACACGGACATATGGATTCACACGGCCATGCACCCCTTTGACTCAGCCAAGGTGGCATGGCCGTGTGAGCCACACGACCATTCCCCTCTTCATTACGGCCAAGGTGACACGACCGTGTGGAAGCCACACGGTCGTGCCCTGCTTCAGCAGGGAGGACCTTACACGGCCGTGTGGCACACACGGCCATGCCCTGCTCCAGCAGGGAGGACCTTACACGGTCGTGAGGCACACATGACCGTGCCTAAACTAGGGCTCAGTAAGGCTACATGGCCGGTCATCACCACACGGCCCAGATCCTCAAGCAGTTCTAAACTCCATCTTAGCTCTATTTCGCTCCCAAAACATGACTTAACAGTCGAAGCAAGTTTGGAGTAGATCTCTGAACCGAACAGTGTACATACAATAAGGTTCTTAGTAGTATGAAAAGAAGTAACGTCGGTGGCTTGGGTTAGGGTTAAGAAGTGCGGTCGTTACAATTATGGTATCAGAGCAGGTTCCATCCTTCCGCCACCCACACGTCATGCATTGATCCTGCCACTTCCAAGTAAGAAAGTACCTTTTCTTCATGTACCTAGTTACTGTTATGTTTAGTAAGAAATTCTTGTTAAGTTTTAGCATGCTCATATGTGAAAGTAGTAATGATAGCAAGTAGGGTTGATGAGTGGCTGATGTATGTTTTCACTAGTTTGGACTTATGATAGGTAGAATGGCAAGAGGACGACCAGCTAGACAGCCGAGGGTTAATGAACCTCAACCAAGGGAAAATGAGTCTTCACCACAGCCCAACCTTTTAGAAGTAGTAGCTCAACTTCAGAGACAAGTGGCTGAGCAGCAGCAGGTTATTGCCTCTTTAATTGCTAACCAACAAGCTTCCCCTATAGTCCTACCGGAAGTCAATTTGGTAACACCTACTATAGCTGAAGCACCATTAGTTACCCCTGTAGCCCCAGCAAAGGTGGTGAGGCAAGAAGCATACCTCATCCAGTGGCAGAAACTGAAGCCAGAGAGTTTCTCTGGTACCAATGAACCATGGGATGCTCAGGCATGGTTCAAAGCTTTGGAGAGTATAATGGAGCTACTGGACTGGCCGGAGGTAGAAAAGATTAAGTGTGCCTCCTTCTGCCTCACTGGTGATGCAAGAATGTGGTGGGAACGGGTCAAGGCAAAATGAAAAGTAGATCAAATGACCTAGTCTGATTTCGAGACTGAGTTCTTCGAAGAATTCCTCCATATGCGAGTCACAAATAAACATTATGACGAGTTCACGGAATTTCGACAAGGAGATTTATCAGTGGATGAAGCTGTGAAGAAATTCAATAGGCTGGATCGCCTATGCCCTGAGCTGAACAGCACTGAATGAGAAAGGGTGAGGCTAATGCTCAAGATGCTGAGGCCAGAGATAGCTTTAAATGTAGCTGGCGGAATTAACAGACCGCAGACTGTAGAAGAGCTGATTAGTAGCGCCTTGATCACAGAGCATTATCAGAACAGTATCAAGCAGCAGAAGCCAGTACTAATGGAGAACAAAGGTCAAGGGAGTTCCGACACTCAGAAACCTCAGAGACATGGGTCAACCTGGAAAGGGAACTCTAAGAGGAAGCAATGGAGTAATAAGAAGGGAAGATCTGTAAACAAGCAAACTAGGTATGCCACATGTTCCATCTACGGAAGGATGCACTCTGGAATCTGTCGCAAGGGCATGAGTGGTTGTTATGCATGTGGTCAAGAGGGGCATATGGCCAAGAATTGCCCGACCAAGATCAACCTTCCTCCTACACAACTTGTGCAATATGGAAGCAAGCAGGCACAGCTACACCAGATGCAGGCCACGTTGGAGGGTCCTCACATTAGTCAAGGTAGACTAGAAGCTCCACCAAGCTCTACAAATGCTCTAGTTTTCTCCCTTACCAGAGAGGAGGTAGCAAACGCCTCCACCGTTATCACACGTCAGATATGCATTTTTAATCAATATGCAACTGTGTTATTTGATACTGGGGCAACCCATTCATTTGTCTCCATAGTATTTGCTGAAAGAATAGGTATACCCCCGTAAGTCCTAAGCAGACAATTCTTGACGACTCTACCCTCGGGAGAGATAATGACATCTACACACTGGTTGTGAGCTGTGCCAGTTAAAATTTCAGACAGAGAACTGTACAGTGATCAGATCTTGCATAACATGTCTGATTAGGATGTTATTTTTGGGATGGACTTCCTGAGCAAGTATGGTGCTTCCATTGAGTGCCATAAGCGAAGGGTTCTATTCCAACCTGAGGTAGAGTCTAAGTTTGAGTTCATCGAAGATTCGAAGAAGAAAACACAGAAATTTTTATCAGCCATGAAGGCTCAGAAAATGTTAGCTGATGGATGTATTTGATTTCTAGCTCATGTGGTTAATACCCAGCAAGAAAGAGATCACGAGCTAGAGGAAGTTAGGGTTGTATATGACTACCCAGAAGTGTTTCCGGAAGAGTTGCCAGGGTTAGCTCCGGATAGGGAAATTGAATTTGAGATTGAACTCATTCCTGGTAACTATCCAATCTCAAAGGCACCCTACCGAATGGCTCTAGCAGAATTGAAAGAACTTCAGGGGCAATTGCAGGAGCTACTCGACAAGGGCTTCATTCGCCCTAGTCACTCACCCTAGGGAGCTCCGGTGTTGTTCTTAAAGAAGAAAGACGGGTCCATGCGAATGTGCGTGGACTACCTAGCGCTGAATAAGGTAACAATCAAGAATCGGTATCCCTTGCCGAGAATTGATGACCTATTTGATCAGTTAAAGGGGGCTACAATCTTTTCGAAGATAGACTTATGGTCTGGATATCATCAAGTGAAAGTGAAGGCTGATGATGTATCGAAGACAGCATTTCGAACGAGGTATGGGCACTATGAGTTCGTAGTTATGCCTTTTGGAGTAACGAACGCTCCTGCTACATTTATGGACCTGATGAACAGAGTGTTCAAAGAGTATTTGGATAAGTTTGTGATCATCTTCATAGATGATATTCTTATATACTCCAGAACTCTAGAAGAGCATGTTGAACACTTGAACACAGTATTACAGATTCTCCAACAGAGATAGTTGTACGCAAAGTTCTCTAAGTGCGAGTTCTGGCTTGATCAAGTGTCCTTTCTGGGTCACATTATTTCTAAAGATGGGGTTATGGTAGATCTGACAAAAATAGAAGCTGTAAGTAACTAAAATAGACCCAAGAATGTTAGTGAAATCAGAAGTTTCCTTGGGTTAGAAGGCTACTATAGGAAATTTGTAGAGAACTTCTCAAGGATCGCCTCTCCACTGACAGTGCTTACCCGAAAGAATAGAAAATTTGAGTGGACAGAGGATTGTGAGAAGAGTTTCCTTGAACTAAAAAGGAGATTGACCAGTGCTCCAATCCTGACTCTTCCAGAAAATGGCGAGAGCTTTGATATATACAGCAATGCTTCTAAACTGGGACTCGGGGTTGTACTGATGCAGAATGGCAAAGTTATTGCATATGCCTCGAGACAACTCAAAGATTATGAGAAGAACTATCCCACTCATGACCTTGAGTTAGCAGCATTAGTCTTCGCCCTCAAAGTCTGGAGGCATTACTTATACGGAGCTTAGTGCAAGATTTACACAGATCATCAGAGTCTGAAGTATTTTTCACTGAGAAAGATCTTAACATGAGACAACGGAGATGGCTTGAGCAAGTCAAGGACTATGACTGTGAAATCCTCTACCATCCAGGGAAAGCGAACAAAGTGGGAGATGCACTAAGTAGGAAATCTTGTGCTGCCTTATTGTCTATATTTGCTATGGCCTATCCCCTACAAAAATAAATAGTAAATTTTGGGCTTGAAATTATTACCGGGCAACTCTCTACTTTCACACTAGTGTCAACCTTGCTTGACGATGTATAGAAAGGGCAGGAGGAAGATCCTATTATTCAGAAGATCAAGCAGGGAATACAGGAAGGAGAAAATGGAGAGTTTTGAGTATCAGACGGTGGGATACTATATTATGGTAATCGCCTCTGTGTCCCTAATCAAGAAGAACTGCGAAGGAAAATTTTAGAAGAAGCCCATAGAACACCCTATGCAATGCATCCTAGTTCCACCAAGATGTACCAAGATTTAAAGGAACGCTTCTGGTGGTCTGGAATGAAGAGAGATGTTGCTAGATACATCAGTACCTATTTGACATGTCAATGGGTTAAAGAAGAACATCAGAGACCAGGCAGAGTTCTGCAGCCTATCCAGATCCCAGAGTGGAAGTGGGAGGATATAGCTATAGATTTCATAGTAGGATTACCCAGAACTATGAACGGTTATGATGCTATTTGGGTAATAGTAGGCAGATTGACCAAGTCTGCTCATTTCCTAGCAATCAGAACATCCTAATCTATTGAGCAGTTAGCAAATATGTATGTTAAAGAGGTCATCAGATTACATGGAGTGGCCAAAACCATAATTTCTGATAGAGATGGTCGTTTTACTTCACACTTCTGGGAGTGTGTTCAGAGAGCTCTTGGCACTAGGTTACTATTCAGCACTGCATTTCATCCTCAAACTGACAGACAAACAGAACGGGTGAACCAAGTTTTGGAGGATATGCTACAGGCTTGTGCCTTAGATTTCAAGGGTGGCTGGTGTCGATACCTATGCTTAGCAGAATTTGCATACAATAATAGTTATCAAGCTACAATCGGAATGGCACCCTATGAGGCTCTGTATGGGAGGAGATGTAGATCTCCTATCTGTTGGTATTAAGGTGGTGAAAATAAAGAAATGAGACTTCGGACAGACCTCATCGAAGACACCACCAAAGCTGTTAAGAACATTTTCCAGAGAATAGAAACTGCTCAAAGCCGACAGAAGAGCTATGCGGATGTACGGCGTAGGCCCCTAGAATTTGAGGTTGGAGACTCAGTGTTCATCAAGGTAGCTCCTATGAAAGGAATGATGCGGTTTGGGAAGAAAGGAAAGTTGAGTCCACGATATGTGGGGCCATACTTGATCACCAAAAGAGTTGGCAGGTAGCTTATGAGCTGGAACTACCTCAAGAAATGTCAGCTATCCATAATGTATTTCATGTTTCAATGCTGAAGAAGCATGTTCCCGATACAAATCATGTCGTTGAGCCATAGACGGTACAAGTTCAAGAGGATCTCAGTTATGAAAGTTGACCTATTCAGATAATAGATCGAGAAGTTAAAAAACTGAGGAACAAAGCGATACCGTTAGTAAAAGTACTGTGGTAAAGTCAACAGAATGAAGAGGCAACTTGGGAGCGTGAGGACGAGATGAGACAGAAGTATCCACAATTATTCTAGTTCGAGGATGAACTTTTTATAAGGTATGGGGGATTGTAACACCCGTAAATTTTCTCTATTCAAAAAGGACAAAAAGAACAAGAAGAGAAAAAGAAATAAAAATAGATTTAAAAATGGCCTTGGGCAAGATTGAACCCAAGACCTCTTATATATAATTGGTTAGAGTTTCCATTAGGGTGGGGGTAAAGCATCACACTAGGAATAGGAAACAATTCCTTATAAGCAGATTTTGGGAGAAGAGATGCTTCAACTTCCACTTAGTATAAAAGTTGAGGGATGAGATCAAAACCTAAATCTCTTCATTTTCCCTTCTCCCATACCTAGCCGAAACTCCTTCCCTCTTCTTCTCTTGTAGTTTTGGCCAATAACTCTAGGGTTCCAAGGTTCTAGGTTCTTCAAGAAGAGAATCTAGAGGGGAGTTTTCATCAGGATTCGTACGTACGAGGTGGGTAGTTTGGAGATCAAGGCATACAAAAGAGAGTGTTTCTTTTCTTACACCCTATAAGAGTAAGATCTAGCGAAAGGATGTAAGTACTCCACACCTGCAGTATAAGTTGTTTCGATTATGCATGAAGGAACCTATTTGTGGTAGGTTTGTATGGTTGTATGCATGGTTAAGAAATTTCATGTTAAAGTGCATGTTAAAGAAGATATAATACATGATATGTAAAGATGTCCCTCTAAGTTTTGGGATTAAGAGCATGTGAGTAATTTGATTTGTTTCCCATTAAGTTTCTAGGACTAAGAAGCAAAATCAAGTGCCCTAAGATGCTTCCCAATATGTGTGGGGGATTAAGTGCACATAAGATGTTTGTCGAAATGACAACAAGTGCAATTATAAGAAAGTACTGTGTAGAAGAAAGTATTTTATTTTAAAATGGCATGTACTGGACACAAGGTCCATGGGATGGGCTCCTAGATTGCCCCTAGGCTTAAGTTCGCCTAGTAATACCTTAATAGGTTCGGGATTAGCTACCTCGGATTTTATAAAGGATGCGGGCAAGTGGTACATTGTCGGGCCCAAGAAAGATGATTACTATGTTCACTAATATGTATGATAAAGTTTTCAAACTGCATTGGTTTGTTGAAGTGAAACCATCATTAAGTGGAGAACTTGAGTTATAAAGTGTAGTGTTGGTGAACTCTATGATATGCCAGGATTTCTGTTTCGTTACATTACTAGCAAGGTTTAAGTTGGTGTTAAACATTTCTAAAACTGTTTAAAAATACATATCATGTGCATATTTACAAAGCATATGTTTTAGCGTGAACTATACTTGAGTGCATGTTTGTTGTTTTCTTCTAAAGCAGTTTTACCTTAAAAAGGCATGTTCTCTTTAATGCGTAGTTTTGTGAGTAGATGGTACTTACTAAGCCTTTGCTTAAGTTTGCATTTCCTTATACTGCAGATAAAGGTAAGGGAAAGCTGGAGTAAGAAGGGGCAGCAGGAGCAATGTTTGATGGTATGGGTGACGGAACAATGGGAAGTGATCCTGGAATTTGCTAGTATATGACCATGTTAGATTTTGGTGCGGATGGACATATGTTCTTATCTCCTCTTAGTATAAAAGTACTATTAAGAATGGTGTACAATGAATTTGTAGTTTGGTAGTAGTTGAAATGTCAAATATTCTCCCTAAGGTTGTAGGATAAAATGATAAGTCAAGAAGGAGTACAAAGGGGATGAACCACTCCTTTTTGGGTGCAGTGTGTGACCCCTACACGACCATGACACGGCCGTGTGGAGTCACACGACCCCAACCCACTCCCTCTCGGCCAGGGTTATAGGGCCGTGTGCCACACACTGCCATGCAAGGTTTAGTCTCTGGAAAAGTTGCACGGTCGTGTGCCACACACGACCATGCAAGGCTTGGCCTCTAGAAAGGTTGCACGACCATGTTCCACACACGGCCATGCACCTCTCTTTCCTCGAGAAAAATGACACGGCCGTGTGGATTCACACGGCCGTGCACCCCTTTGACTCAGCCGAGGTGACACAGGCGTGTGAGCCACACGGCCATGCCCCTCTTCGTTACGGCCAAGGTGACACGGCCGTGTGGAAGCCACACGGCCGTGCTCTGCTTCAGCAGGGAGGACCTTACACGATCGTGTGGCACACACGACCGTGCCCTGCTCCAGCAGGGAGGACCTTACACGGCCGTGTGGCACACACGACCGTGCCTAAACTAGGGATTAGTAAGGATACATGGCCGGTCATCACCACACAGGCCAGATCCTCAAGCAGTTCTAAACTTCATCTTAGCTCTATTTCACTCCCAAAACACGACTTAACAGTCGAAGCAAGTTTGGAGTAGATCTCTGAACTGAGCAGTGTACATATAATAAGTGTAACACCCACGAAATTATAAGATAAGTATATGGGTACCATTTTTCTTTAGAGCATAGAAATAAAAAGAATAAGAGAAAAGGGGAAAATAGGAACCAAAATAGAATAAGAAGAGGTGAGGTCAAGGATTGAACCTTGAACCTCCCACAAATAATAGAGATAAATTGACGCATGGTAACCACTAGAATAATGAATAATATATGGATAGAAAAGAATGAAATTTTAGTTAAAGGTGAGAAGAAAATAAAAGAAAACTAAGCAAAAGAGTAAGAGAAAACCAAGTTGCTTACTTCCTCTTCCTCTTGGTTAAGAGAAGAAGCAAGCAAAAGATAAATTGCCTACTTCCCTCCCTCTCTCAATTTTTGTGGGAATTAAAGGAATGAGGGAAAAGAGGAGTTGAGGGAATGAATGAAGACATGCTTCATTTACAAAGGAATAAATTGGATTTGAGAGAAGAAAAACAAGAGATTAAATTCTTTTTCTTCCTCCTTCCTTCTCCTTCTTCATTCTTCACCGAAACCAAGAGCCCCTTCCCTCTCCTTATTCCAAAAGCTAAGCTAAGTTCCTCTCCAAGAAAACTAAATTTCGAGAAGAAGCCTTCAAGTTCTGTCCCTTCCAAGCAAAAGAAGCAAAAGGAGGTACAAGAAGAAGAAGCTTTCTCCTTCCATGGCACTTAGGATACCTTTTTCCTTAAGAAAAACCACAAGCGAAAGGAAGTAAGTTTCCCTCACCTGTGGTACAATAGCTTGTGTATTTTTCTATGAGATTTGGTTGCCTAAAAACCTAGGATGCCTTCATGAAATTTTCGGCCAAGAGAAGACCAAAAAGAAGGATCTAGGAAATGTAAAGACCTAAATTTTGACATGCTCAATATGCTTCTTGTAACATGTATCTTATGGTAGGGATTTATCTAATGTTCATATGCTAGAATGGTTGGTTAGAACTTAGGGTCATGCCCTAGACTCTCGGCCAAACATGAATAAAGGAAATAGGTAAGTTAAGACTCAAACCAAGCATGCTCCTTTTTGTTTTATGATATGTGCCTCATGATGAGAAAGTTATTAACATGATATGCTCATATGATGATTAAACTTTATTCCATGCTCATAAGTATTCGGCCACGATAGGATTAAGGGCCTAGAAAATTGTTAAACCTACACTAATCATGCCATGATCCTTCTTAAGACAAGTTATGAAATTAATATGACATGCTCATGTTGTAGTGTGGATAGAACTTGTTTTCATGCCCCATGAACTTTCGGCCACAACAAGTTTAAGGGCCTAGGAAACTTAGAACTCAACCTAATAATGCTCATGATGCTCCTTGTAATAATTGCTATGATATTGGTTTAGGGTCCTATGTTTTTATGATACTTGAAACCTAGTTCCAAGCTTTAAAGGTGTTTCGGCCACAACAAGTTTAAGGGCCTAGGGAACTTGGAACCTAACCTAATTATGCTCATGATATTCCTTGTAATCATTGCTATGAAATTTGTTTAGGGTTTCCATGCTTTTATGACACATGAAACCTAGTTCCAAGCCCTAAAGGTTTCGGCCACAACAAGTTTAAGGGCCTAGGAAACTTAGAACCTAACCTAATTATGCTCATGATGTTCCTTGTAATAATTGCTATGAAATTTGTTTAGGGTTTCCATGTTTTTATGACACTTGAAACCTAGCTTCAAGCCTTAAAGGTTTCGGCCACAACAAGTTTAAGGGCCTAGGAAACTTGGAACCTAACCTAACTATGCTCATGGTGTTCCTTGTAATATTTGCTATGAAATTGGTTTAGGTTTCACATGCTTGAATGTTGTTTTTAACCCAATGTAATGATTGATAAGATTCGGCCATGATAAGATTTATAAGCTTAGGAAACCTAGAACCTAACCTAAAGCATGCTCATGATGTTTCCTTATGGTATATGATATGATATTGGTTTAGGGTTCACATGCTTGTATGTTGATTTCTAACCTAAGTCACATCTATATGTTTTGGCCATTACATGACATTAGGGTTAGAAATCTAAATATGATTTCCCATGTATCTCACATGAAATGTTTTATAATGTGGTAAGAGCTTGTTATGCTTCTATGTTTAATTATATATACTTATGATCTATGTATGTTGGTAACCCTTATGCTGTGCTGTGTGCCCAAGATATGCATGCTATTTATGATGAGCTGTGTGCCCAATTTATGCATGATATTATGATGAGCTGTGTGCCCAAAATTATGCATGCTATTTATGATGAGTTGTGTGCCCAAACTATGCATGTATTTATGATGTGCTGTGTGCCCAAATTATACATGCTATTATGATGAGCTGTGTGCCCAAATTCTGTATGGTATGATATGATAAGAAATATGATGTGCATGAAATAATAAGAACCATGATATGTATGACATGCTACTTTACTTTATATGGCTTGTACCAAGGGTGGGCTCCATAAGCGCCCCGAGGTCGATGGACTAAGAAACGGGCCTCGTTAGGGATGAGCTCCTAAGTGCCCCTAGGTCGATGGACTAAGAAAAGGGCCTAGTATGTATGCCTTGTAGGGTTCAAGACTTGCTACCTTGGACCTACATAGGACGCGCGCATTTATGTATGTGGTACAAGCCAGGGCCCTAATCATGTTATGATTATGTTTAAGTATGTATGTAATAAGTTTTCAAAAGACATGTTGCATATATTTTTCATGATACATGTTTTTGAAAGTCATCTCGCATAACACCTTATGATTATGTTACGATATGCCATGATGCTTATGTTTATGATATGTTATGCTAGGATGCACTTTATGATTATGTTATGATATGCGATGATACATATGATTATGTTATGCTAGGATGCACTTTATGATTATATCATGATATGCCATGATGCTTATATTTATGATATGTTATGCTAGGACACATGTTATGATATGCCATGATACCTTACGATTATGTTACGATATGACGCTTCTATACATGATATGATTAGTTGTCTTTATGTTTTATGCCTTGGAGATTAAGTTATGCTATACGGTTTTTGTGAGTAGGAAAGGATTTTACTGAGCCTTGTGTGCTCACAACTTACTTTCCTTGTACCACAGATAAGGGCAAAGAATGGATGTACTAAGGGAGCAGCAGGAGGGGGCAAGAAGGATGTGTGTAGTAGTGACTCGGCTAAAGAGAAAGACCTGCTTCTAGTTAATAAGAATTATGTTTACATCGTTCTTTTATGACTCCATGACATTTCATCATGCTCTTTAGTATTATGACTTAAATTTATGTTAAGCATGTTATGTGACTCACATGATAGGTAGTTAGTGATGATGATTTGAAAAGTAAAGAAAAAGAATTAAAGGAAAAAAAAAATATACTATAGATAAGTCTTTCGCTGTTTTAAGAAGAAAAGATAAGTAACCCCCGTCAGTTTAGGCAGGAAGGGGCGGGGCGTTACAATAAGGTTCTTAGCAGTATGAAAAGAAGTAACGTCCGTGGCTTGGGTTAGGGTTAAGAATATTGGAACCTCAAGGTTGTTTTGGTATGATCAACAAGTTAAGTTAGGTCCTATTTGTTTCTAACCTTTTGTCTAAGTGTGCAAGAGCTTACGAGCACAGGTAGTCGAGAGGATGACGCAGCCAGCGAGAAGGACAGCACGCGGTGCGTCCGAGGGACGAGGCGCTGCGGAAGAGTACACCAGCGGACGAGAAGGAAGCGCGCGGTGTACTCTTCCGTAGTGCCTCATCCCTCGGATGCACCGCGTGCCGTCCTTCTCGCTGGCTGTGTCTTCCACTCGACTACCTGTGCTCCTAAGCTCCTGCACACTTAGACACAAGGTTAGAAACAAACAGGACCTAACTTAACTTGTTGATCACACCAAAATAACCTTGGGGTTCCAACTATCTCCCCCTTTCAGCCGGTCGCAACGGTCCTACAAGTGGTATCAGAGCCAAGGTGCTTCAGGAGGACTAACCGTCGAACGAAGCAACGAGATGGACGGACCAAGCATCCACCCGCCGAAATACGAAGGGGACTTCGCCACCTGGAAAAAATTGATGCAGGTATTTTTTACAATAGATTTTGAATTGGTTTTAACAATGGAATCTGGCTTTGTAGCTCCAGAAGGTAAGGAAAAATGTCAATGGACAAAAAAGGAGCAGGCTGAATACGTGGCAAATGGCAAAGCAGAATACCATCTGCTAAGCGTTCTTCCACCTCAAGAAGTCAACAGGATCGGGCACTACGACTCGGCAAACGAACTTTGGGAGAAGTTCCTCGAGCTGCACGAAGGGACGTCCGAAGCCAAGCTTGCCAGAAGAGATCTGCTTCGCAATCAGCTCACAAGCCTACGACTTGGGGAAGACGAGACAGTCGCGCATCTGCACTCGAGACTAAAAGAAATTATTACCGGACTTTTGAATCTCGGAGAAAAGGTAAGTAACCGAGATTCGCTAAGGTACGCTTTATATTCCATTCCTAGAAATACCAAATGAGCATCATTATTAGATGCATTTTACATTTCTAAAGATTTAGAAAAGATTTCATTAGAAGAATTCTTTTCAACATTTGAAGTGCATGAGTCAAGATGTGCATGAATGAAGGAGCCCAAGAACAACGTCACCCTCAAAGCTTTGAGAGATGAACCAGAGTCAGAATCCTCTCTCGACGACGAGGAAATGGTAATGATGGTAAGAACATTCAAGAAACCTTGTAAATCCAGATCTACTTGTTAGGACCGATGATCGCGGCTAGAGAGGGGGGGTGTGAATAGCCGACCCCAAATTGCTCGTTTCTTCCAACGATTAGGGTTAGCGCAGCGGAAATAACTAAATAGAAACGCAAAAAGGAAAGATCAAACCTCAAACTCGAACTCGACGATGTAACGAGGTTCGGAGATGAAACTCCTACTCCTCGGCGTGTCCGTAAGGTGGACGAAGCCTATCAATCCGTCGGTGGATGAGTCCCCGGAAAACCGGCTAATAAGAACTCCTTCTGGGTGGAGAAACCTCACCACAAACTCTTGCAACAGCAAGATCAGAGTACAAGTACAAGAAGCACAGCAAGATACAAATATAAAGATGAATGTAACAACTCTTGCTTGCCTTCTCGTCGTCGACTGAAATCTGTAGATGAAGCACCAACTTCACAGAATCACAGCAGCAGTAGAAACCAGTCGAAGAAGTCGAGGAAGCTCACGCGAAGCTTCGGAAGCGAGCTTAACAAAGCTCTAGAACAACAGAAGCAATAACTTGCAGAAGCAAGAAGAAGATCAAGAAGAAGCGTAAGGGAGAGACTCCACTGTAGAAGCCCTTGAACTCCTTTTATAACCTGCGATATCCTGATCCAACCTGCGAACCTGCAAGCAAAAAGGCCAGAACACAGAAGCCCTAAATAACCTAGCCGTTGAGTCACACCGACTAGGGCCAGACCGATCAGGCATCACCCTGATCGGTCTGGGGCTGATCTGATCGGTCGTTGGGACCGATCAGGCTCTATGCTGATCGGTCCCCAGACCGATCAGAACGCTTCACAGAGAGTTGCCCAACTCTCTGTGTGTACCCTGATCGGTCATGGGGACCGATCAGAGCTTCCTCTGATCGGTCCAGGGACCGATCAGCAGGTATGTCCCTTCCTTTTCTCCCGAACTTCTTGCCTTCTGATCGTTGTTTCCTGATCGGTCTGCAGACCGATCAGATAACACTCAGTAGGCTACTGTTTGGTTACTGATCGGTCACCAGACCGATCCAGATACCCAGTGTATCACTGGATCGATCCACTGATCGATCCAGAGCTTGGTTTTTACCTAAACCAAGTCCCAAACCTTCCAAACCAACATCCGGTCAACTTTGACCTGTTGGTACATCATGCTTAGCATCCGGTCACTCCCTTGACCTGCTAAGACTCCCCAACAAGTGTCCGGTCAATCCCTTTGACCCACTATGTCTTTTCTCTTCGTGCCAAGTATCCGGTCACTCCCTTGACCTACTTGACCTTCACAACACCAGATGTCCGATCAGCCTTGATCCATCTGGATTTTTCCTTGCTCGGATTCACTCACCAGGACTTTCCAACTGCCTGGCTTCACTCACCAGGACTTTCCCTTGCCTGGCTTCACTCACCAGGACTTTCACCAACTGCCTGGCTTCACTCACCAGGACTTTCACCTGGCTTCACTCACCAGGATTTCAAATCTACCTGGCTTCACTCACCAGGACTTTTCCATCTGCCTGGCTTCACTCACCAGGACTTTCCACATCCGGTCCAGAGAACGAGCTACCGAGCCCTCTCTGACCTAGTCCGGAGAACGAGCTACCGAGCCCTCTCCGATTTCCACTTTCCAAGTTCCCATACTTGGACTTCTCCGTGCCAAGTCTCCATACTTGGACTTTTCCCGTGCCAAGCTCCCTGCTTGGACTTTTCACCATGCCAAACTCCCTGCTTGGACTTTTCCCATGCCAAGCTCCCTGCTTGGACTTTTCCCGTGCCAAGCTCCCTGCTTGGACTTTTCCGAGTCAGGTCAACTCACCTCGGGTCAACCAGGTCAACCTTGACCACGGGTTGCACCCACAATCTCCCAAGCTTGTATCCTTGTCAAACATCAAGATACAACTTTTCTGTTCACGTCAAACATTGTCAAACATAACTCGTCAAACATCAAAACACAACTCGAGTCAAGTCAACTTGAGTCTGGTCAACCAGGTCAACCATGACCTAAGGTTGCACCAATAATCTCCCCGTTTTTGATGTTTGACAAAACCCATAATCAAACCCATAATCAAGTTAGGTTAACCTGATTACCTAACTTAGGTTTTCCAATGTTCTTCCCTAAACATTCTCTAGACATTCTCCATTCTCCTTTCTACTCTCCCCCTTTTTGACACACATCAAAAAGAGTGAATCAAGGTCAAGAGTTTCTTCCTAATGAAAGTCTCATACCTTTCATTGAAACTCTTAATTTCCCCCTTGATACTAAGGTCCAACAATTAACTTAGTGATAATCCCATATCACTCAAGTCTTTAGGAGTAAAAACTCCTCCTAAAAGTCAACTCCCCCTTGACTAATAGGTAAAACTCCCCCTAAAGGTCAACTCCCCCTTGACCATTGCACCAACAATGTCTTGGAGAGTTTCAACCCTTTAGAAATCCAAAACACCAACTTCATTGCTGAAATTTCAGAAATTTCAAACAGCACAGTCGAAACTGGCACGCCCTGATCGGTCACCAGACCGATCAGGTCTTCCCTGGATCGGTCACAGTGACCGATCCACACAGACCTGGACCGATCAGACAACCTCCTGATCGGTTTCTGAATTTCCTTTCGAAATTCAGAAACCCCTACAAAATTCCAGAAAATTCCAGAAATTATAAAACTTTGAGGATACATTCCTCATAACATATACTATCAAGGAAAAATAGTTTTCTATGAAAATAAGTTCCATTTTCAAATCTTGATACAAAGTTCAAAAGTCTTTGAAATAGCTCAAAGTTAACTCATCTTTGTATCACTTTGCTCAATGATGAATGCTATCACTAGAAAAGCTTCATCAAGGTTTTTCAAATCAATTTTTAAATGATTTTAAACCATTTAATTTAGGACCACAATCTTTGGGCTAAATGTACATGACTTGTACATAAGTTTTTCCTATGATCCCCAATTTTGAATTAGGCTCATCTAGGTACAAGAACTATGCACCTTGATCCTAACTCATCATCGTAATATCTCACACACATCTAAGGTGTATCAAAAACACATCCAAGTCAATTTTGATGTGAGATATGGATTTAGGTTAGCTTATTCTAAGTTCTCATGCATTTTTCTAAACAACAATTTGATCTCCATATCAAATTGTGCTTCTTATCCTTAGATCAATTTCATTGATTATAAATGCAATAAATGATGACATGGCATAAAATGATATCATAGATGAAAACATGTGCCAATGTCATGATGTCATGGCATAAAGTATGAAACTTAAATAAATCATGACATTTAACTAACCTAAGCATTATCATGACATTTCAAATGATCATAAATTAAATATGATGTCATGACATGGCATATGGCAAGCAATACATGGCAAATAGCATATAAAGGTATAGAAAATACCTAATTCTAGCCTTAGTTGCCATTTTTGATAATTTTGATCATTTTGCCATAAATTCTATATTCCTAAGTGTAATAGACCTAAAATCAAATACAAAAGATTTTTAGATCACTATGTGCCAATTAGATTGACTCTAGAAAACTCCTCAAATGAGATTGGCACATCCTAATTACCTTAGGAATAATTTTCCATTTCATTTTTAAGGCTTGATTACACCTTGAAAATTCCTAAAGTGACACCTTTTGCCATGATTAGGTTAACTACCTAGTCAAGTAAGGTTGGCACACCCTAACTCATCTAGCGTGATGGAATCACGCTCCTAGGAACCCAATACTTATTTGAGCTCATTGGGTTCACTAAGTATTCACTAGGGATGACTTCCCTAGCAACCCTCCTAATGACTCTCCTAGGCTTTAAAGCCTTGGTCATTCGGGACTCAACAAGATCAACTCTAGGGGTGACTCCCCTTGTGACCTTGGTGATGGTCTTCCTAGCCCTAGATTTTGTTCCATAATCGAATGGAACATTGTGATAAGTGGGCTTGACCATTTGGGACTTAGGTTTGTGACCCAAACCTCTCTTGTCCTTTGTCTTTGGTTTTTGACCCTTAGACCCTAGAGTTGACTTCTCCAAATTCTTAAGGGTCTTTTCTAGAATGTCAAGTCTTGACCTCAAGACTTGATTTTCCTTCCTTAATACCTCAAGACTTGATTTGTCATTTTTCTTTGAGGTATTCCTAGGCATATGTCTAGTTGTTTTGGGATTCCTACCTTGGTTCTCCTTAACCTTAGATGAGTTAATCCTAGGGTTGACATTTCTAGTATTTTCCTTACCTAGGTTAACATGTTTTGCTCCTAAGCACATGTATTGATTTCTAAGGTTATCATGCTTATTATTGTTAACAATTGCAACAAAACTACTAGCATGTGTTCTATTTGAATTGCAAAAATGAGCCTTAGAGATTACCTTAGGGTTTACCTTAGCTCCCCCTATAGACGTGCTCGGTCTCTTGTCCTTGTGAGATTGCCTCCCCCTCGGACATTGACTCCTATAGTGTCCCCTTTGATTGCATTAAAAGCACACCACGTGCTCTTTGCCTTTGTGTATCGGGACTCCGACTTTCTTGACCTTTGGCGCCGGTGGAGACTTTCTAATCCTCTTTGGACACTTACTCTTGTAGTGCCCAAATTCCCTACACTCAAAGCACATTATGTGTAATTTGCTAGAAATTAAAATGCTTGAGTTACCTAGGTTTGAGGATGGATGAAATCTCTCTTCTTCATCCCTTCCGGAGGTAGACGCTTCTTCTTCTTCTTGCTCCGAACTTGAAGAAGAACTCTCCTCCTCTTCATCCTTAGATGTTGAGTAGCCCTCAACTTCTAATTCGACACTTCCATGATGTGAGCTACTTGGCTCACTTGATTCCTCCTCATGGCTTGAATTGGAGCTCTCCTCATGGAACTTCGCTAAGTTGTTCCACAACTCCTTGGCATCGTTGTAACCACCTATCTCACACAAGACCTCATTAGGTAATGAAAATTCCAGAATTTTCGTTACCTCGTCATTGATTCCGGATCGGTGGATTTGATCCTTCGTCCACTTTTTCTTCTCGATAGGTTTTCCTTCTTCATCCATTGGAGGAGCGAAACCTACTTGGACACAACTCCAATTCTCAAGATTAGTCATAAGAAAATATTTCATTCTTACCTTCCAAAACGCGAAGTCGTTGCGATAGTAGAAGGGCGGGATCGTGACGTCTTCTCCAAAACGATCCATTCTCTAGCTCGTGCTCTCCCGGGTGTTGATCCGACGAAGAGCGACCACGCTCTGATACCACTTGTTAGGACCGATGATCGCGGCTAGAGAGGGGGGGGGTGTGAATAGCCGACCCCAAATTGCTCGTTTCTTCCTACGATTAGGGTTAGCGCAGCGGAAATAACTAAATAGAAACGCAAAAAGGAAAGATCAAACCTCAAACTCGAACTCGACGATGTAACGAGGTTCGGAGATGAAACTCCTACTCCTCGGCGTGTCCGTAAGGTGGACGAAGCCTATCAATCCGTCGGAGGATGAGTCCCCGGAAAATCGGCTAATAAGAACTCCTTCTGGGTGGAGAAACCTCACCACAAACTCTTGCAACAGCAAGATCAGAGTACAAGTACAAGAAGCACAGCAAGATACAAATATAAAGATGAATGTAACAACTCTTGCTTGCCTTCTCGTCGTCGACTGAAATCTGTAGATGAAGCACCAACTTCACAGAATCACAGCAGCAGCTGAAACCAGTCGAGGAAGCTCACGCGAAGCTTCGGAAGCGAGCTTAACAAAGCTCTAGAACAGCAGAAGCAAGAAGAAGATCAAGAAGAAGCGTAAGGGAGAGACTCCACTGTAGAAGCCCTTGAACTCCTTTTATAACCTGCGATATCCTGAGCCAACTTGCGAACCTGCAAGCAAAAAGGCCAGAACACAGAAGCCCGAAATAACCTAGCCGTTGAGTCACAACGGCTAGGGCCAGACCGATCAGGCATCACCCTGATCGGTCTGGGGCTGATCTGATCGGTCGTGGGGACTAATCAGGCTCTATGCTGATCGGTCCCCAGACTGATCAGAACACTTCACAGAGAGTTTCCCAACTCTCTGTGCGTACCCTGATTGGTCCTGGGGACCGATCAGAGCTTCCTCTGATCGGTCCAGGGACCGATCAGCAGGTATGTCCCTTCCTTTTCTCCCGAACTTCTTGCCTTCTGATCGTTGTTTCCTGATCGGTCTGCAGACCGATCAGATAACACTCAGTAGGCAACTGTTTGGTTACTGATTGGTCACCAGACCGATCCAGATACCCAGTGTATCACTGGATCGATCCACTTATCGATCCAGAGCTTTGTTTTTGCCCAAACCTTCCAAACCATCATCCTGTCAACCTTGACCTGTTGGTACATCATGCTTAGCATTCGGTCACTCCCTTGACCTGCTAAGACTCCCCAACAAGTGTCTGGTCAATCCCTTTGACCCACTTGGTCTTTTCTCTTCGTGCCAAGTATACGGTCACTCCCTTGACCTACTTGACCTTCACAACACCAGATGTCCGATCAGCCTTGATCCATCTGGATTTTTCCTTGCCCGGCTTCACTCACCAGGACTTCCCAACTGCCTGGCTTCACTCACCAGGACTTTCCCTTGCCTGGCTTCACTCACCAGGACTTTCACCAACTACCTGGCTTCACTCACCAGGACTTTCACCTGGCTTCACTCACCAGGATTTCCAATCTGCCTGGCTTTACTCACCAGGACTTTTCCGTCTGCCTGGCTTCACTCACCAGGACTTTCCACATCCGGTCCAGAGAACGAGCTACCGAGCCATCTCTGACCTAGTCCGGAGAACGAGCTACCGAGCCCTCTCTGACTTCCACTTGCCAAGTTCCCATACTTGGACTTCTCCGTGCCAAGTCTCCATACTTGGACTTTTCCCGTGCCAAGCTCCCTGCTTGGACTTTTCACCATGCCAAACTCCCTGCTTGGACTTTTCCCATGCCAAGCTCCCTGCTTGGACTTTTTCCGTGCCAAGCTCCCTGCTTGGACTTTTCCGAGTCAGGTCAACTCACCTCGGGTCAACCAGGTCAACCTTGACTACGGGTTGCACCCACAATCTCCCAAGCTTGTATCCTTGTCAAACATCAAGATACAAGTTTTCTGTTCACGTCAAACATTGTCAAACATAACTCGTCAAACATCAAAACACAACTCGAGTCAAGTCAACTCGAGTCTGGTCAACCAGGTCAACCTTGACCTATGGTTGCACCAACACTACTAACCATCCGCAAGGAATGAAGAAAAGAACAATCCGCTGCTACCACTGCGATGAAGAAGGGCACGTCAAGGACAACTGCCCCAAGCTGAAGAACAAGGACAAGGAGAAGGGTAAGAAGTCTATCCAAAAGCGAAAGGCCCTAAAGGCGACGTGGGACATACGTCGTCCGAATCAGAAGTCGAAGCATTCTCCGGACTCGCACTGATGGTGAGTTATCAAGACAACGACTGTGATTCAAGCTCTTCCGAGATGAGCATCGAGAGCATCGATGAAGGGAGAGCTTCGTCAGAAGAAAGCAGCAGGTAGGGGGAGACACGGACAACAAACGCGACAAGGTAAGTCAGGTACGTTCTCTTCCTCCCGATAAACTTTTTAAGTTTGTTAAGTTATTAACATAATTTTAGCTAAATCCTGTCCCCTAGAAGAATTAGACAAATCAAAATTGGAAAGTGAAAAATTGAAATTATAAAATCAAAATTTGAAACTTCAAATAGATAACTTGAAAAATTATGCATGTTCATCTAAAACCAATTTTAGAAGATTTAATAATTTAAATTGGTACTTTAGATATCACCCGGGACAAATTAGGAACATTTCAAGAAAGTATGTCCCTAAAACTTTTTAGTTAATCCAGTAGGCTGGAACCTTTATTGGGTTCCTAAATCTTGCTTAGTCTAAATTTTAAAATTAAAATTAGCGCTTTTCAGTGAGAAAATTAAACAATGAATTTCTCTATGAGGTTTTGTCTAAGGAAGTGGTTGTTGCTCCAATAACCAAGAAGGCCTAGTGCCTCGCCACGACCTGGGAGCCAAAATATTGAAATAAATATTTAATTAACTTTCTGTCAAAGCATTAAAATTAGAATTAATTAATGCTTTCAAAGTTTTTCAAACATTTTTTTCTCTCAAAATATTTTTTAAAATTGACTTAGAAATTTAATTACTTAGAAAATTTTTCAAAGATTTAAGAAAATCTTATGTCAAAAATATTTTTTTACTTAAAAAAAAAACTTTTTAGTATTTTTCCTCTTAGAAAATTCTCTTTAATACTTAGAAAAATTCTCAAAAGATATTTTGTTTAAGTTAAAGGTTGTTATGAAATAGAAAATTTCTGGTTAAAGTTTTTAAGAATTTTTTTTTAAAAAAATGTGTTTTTTCAAAACTGTCTAGGTTAGAATTTTTTTTCTTATAATTTCACTTAGAAAATTTTATTAAAATTTTACTTAATTTTTTTTTTGAGACCGTTTATGTGAAAATTATTGCAAATTTTTAAGGATCTCTAAATTTTCTAAGTCTTTAACTCTTAGATTTTTTTCTTGAAACCCCATTATTTTGTGATCAAAGGGGGAGAAGGATTAGTATAAGTCTAGGGGGAGGTAGACCAAAATTTACTTGTTTTATTTTTTGCACTTAAATGCAAATTTAGTTAAGTTTATTTTATGTCTATTTTTACCGTACCTTAACTTGGGTTGTTCACACCAAAAAGGGGAAGATTGTTGGAACCCCAAGGTTGTTTTGGTGTGATCAACAAGTTAAGTTAGGTCTTATTTGTTTCTAACCTTGTGTCTAAGTGTGCAGGAGCTTAGGAGCACAGGTAGTCGAGCGGAAGACACAGCCAGCGAGAAGGATGGCACGCGGTGCGTCCGAGGGACGAGGCGCTGCGAAATAGTACACCAGCGGATGAGAAGGAAGCGCGCAGTGATTCCAAGGGACGAGAAGCTAGAGCGGAAGACTGCTCGAGGAGCAAGAGACGCAGCTAGTGAGAAGGTCGGCACGGGGTGCGACCGAGGGACGAAGACTGCGGATGAGTACGCTAGCGGATGAGAAGGAAATACGCGGCGGTTCCGAGGGACGAGAAGCCGGAGGGAAGCCTGCTCGAGAAGACCGAAACCTGGGTTAGGGTGAGCTCTTTTCCATATGGTAGAGATCACCCAAGCGAGCGGAACCGGAGTTGAAGACCCAGACCGAAGCGAAAAAAGTCAACCGGAGTTGACTTAGGTTCCGGGGCGCCCGGACCAGCCCGGGGCACCCGGAACCCTTCGGGGCGCCCGGACCAACCCGGGGCGCCCGGAACCCTTCCGGGCGCCCGGAGATTGAATTTTGACCAGATTGAGTCAAATCTCGATCTGAACGTTGGGGGATAAAATTTATCCTCCCCAGGGCGCCCGGAACCCTTACAAGCGCCATTTACTTGTACCAGAAGCTTTTTAATAATTCAGAACAACCCATTGTAACAACACTTGTACGCTCTCTCTAGTTTAACTTCTCTAGTTGTGCACTTCACTGCTGTAAAAAGGATTCTCCACCAGAAGGAGATAATTGTATGATATCTTCCTTGGATTAACAACCTCCCCGTTTGTAACCAAGTCAACTCTCTATGAGCCATTTACTTTCTGTTTTCTATTTACTTTATTTGATGCAAGTGTTCTGTTGAAAGTTCGAGAAGGGTGTTTTTGCTTTTATTTTTATAGGGCTATTTAACCCCCCCCCTTCTAGCCGGCCGCAACGATCCTACAAAGAAGTGCGGTCGTTACATAGCTAATTCTCTATGATTGATTTCTAGTACTTATATCTAGTCCTTGTGGGTTCAATGACTTTTATTACTTACCAACAACTATGCACTTGTGGATTGTACACATCAGGTTTTGGCACCATTATCGGGGATTGTGCATATAACATTGGTTGATAATCACTTGAGTTAGACTAAACATTATTTTCTTTTCTATTTTTGTAAATATTTCTACACTTTTGTTTTCTATATATTGTACATTTTCTTAATTTTTTTCTATAATTTCCTTTCTGCATTTTAATTCTATACTTTGATTTTTGTTTTCAATTTCAGCACTCTATTTGTTTTCAATTTAATTTTTACATTTTTGAATCTCAGCAAATTTTATTTCAAGTATCTTATTCTTGTATGCGTGGATTTAATCATACAGGAGATTTATTACCACTTGATCTTGAAATAGATAGAACCTTTCAAAGAAGAAGAAACCTATAGAGACAATAAGTAGAACAAGAAATATCTCAAATGGTGAACAAACCTCTTAAGGATTACGTAGTGCCTTATGCACGTTGCCTTTGGTCCAACATCACCAGGCCAACTATTGAAACCAATAATTTTGAGATAAAGCTTGTGGTAATCACGATGGTACAACAACATTAATTTGGTCCGAACCATATGAAGATTTAAACCAACACTTGGAAGTCTTTTATGAGATATACGGGACCATGTAGATGAATCGAGCCCTAGCAGAGGCCGCGAGATTAATGTTATTTGGGTTTTCTCTAAGGGATAGAGCCATGTTATGACTCACTTCTTTGCCAACCAACAACATTATATCATGGGAGCAATATGAGCAGTTATTCTTTGATAAGTTTTATCCACTAAGAAAAACAACATATATGTGGAATCTGGTTGCTAACTTCAATCAAGTTAATACATAATCCTTATATAAAGCCTTGGATAGATTTAAGAACATGCTCATAATGTGTCCTCACTATGGTATGGAAAAATGATTACTGATCCACACATTTTATAACGACATCAACTATCATACTAAGGTATCTCTAGACTCTATAACTAGAGGGCACTAATGAACAAAAGTTTAGATGGAGTCGAAGAAATCATTGAAAATGTGGAACTTAACCATCACTAGTGGGCATCTAAGTGAAGCAGAAGCTCCTTCCCTGGAAACCCAATAATGGTATCGGGCAAGTTTGATATTGATGCATTTACACTAATGTCCGCAAAAATTGATGCCTTAACAATGAAGCTCGAATTAATAGGGACCGATATGGTGAATGCCATAGTAGGAATTAGTGATTCTTGTGGAAGTACAGAACATGCACAAGAAGTTTGCCCACTTGGGACTATCTCTTCTCAGCCTGAACAATTTGAGTAATGTGATGCTATAGCAAGTTTCAACCCAAGGAAAATAACCCGTACTCCAACACATATTATCCGGTTAGAGGAACCACCCAAATTTTTTCTACAAAAATAATCAAGACCAGGGGCAACCTATGGAGCAAAGGTAGAGTTACCAATCAGGGCAACAACAGAGCTATCAACAGCAACAACTAGGCTATCAACAATCCCGATTAGAAAATTTTCTTGAAGAAGTCCATGAAGCACAAATGGAGATGAAGAATGACATCAAATAGCTCACTCAAAGGATGGATAACTCTGAAAAATATCAAAAGATTCAAGATAGTCAAATTGCTCAGATAGCCTCATCTTCCTCAAGAGCATCAAGAGTTTTTCTAAGAAACCCCTATATGAACCTTGTTGAACAATGCAATAGAATTGAGCTTTAGAGTGGACAGACCTTGGGAGATTCCCAAGTGACTGCTCTCGACAAGAGAATTGATATTCTTGGAGAGCCCTCTCTTTCTTCATCACAACTGAGTGGCACAGAAGATGAGAAGGAGAGTACCGAGAAGGTTGAAGAGCTTCCTCCACTAGAAATTCAAAGTCAAAAAAGTCATTTTCCCCAAAGACTATCCATCACTAAAAAGAATGAAGAGTTTGGAAGATTCTTGTTGAAGGTCAAAAAAACATTACATTAAAGTCCCATTGATTGATGCATTACAACAAATGCTAAATTTGCTAAATTTCTGAGAGAAAATATGTCCAACCAAAGGAAGAAAGAAGGGTTCAAGACCATGGAATTAATGGAGGAGTGTAGCACTTTAGTTATGAACATCGTACCCCCAAAGGCTTCAAGATCTAGGAAGCTTCTCGATTCCTTGCACCATAGGAACTTGTTACGAACTGCAAGTGCATGGTTTCGTCATCAATAATAAAATATATCAAATCCATAGGAACTAGTTATAAGCAGTAATGATGTCTCATGAAGAATTAGCTAAGCGATTGACTAAGACAAGAAGTGTACTAAGTAAAGAGACAAGACTAGAATAAGAAAAGTAATGAGGAACTTGGTTTTTGTGAGAGTTCTAGGAGTTCAATTTCATTATGATATTCATTAATGTAACATGGCTTACCAATTCATATGCATTTGTAGGAAGTACCTGGTTCTCCCCTACAGAGGACAACCGGCAAGGGACTTAGATCAACATCACTAGCAATAAAAAAGGTATGATTCCTATGAAGTCCGTTAGCGGGATCTACCTATCACTAGCGTCCCTCAATCATACATAACAAAAACACGTGCACTACTCAATGTACATAGAGATGAAGGTGATAATTGCATTTAACCATCCCACTTCCTTGTAGAGACTTGCTTCACCTTTTAAGATGACAACCCTAAATGTCCGTTAGCGGGATCTCCCTGTCACTAGCGTCCCTACGTCATACGATCTAGGGTATCCCTCTACAGGATCCACAAGTATACACAAACATTCAATCAAACATGATAATTGAGCCCAAACACATGAATTCACATAAGATCAAATATATACAAAACATGCTAACATCATTTAGATAGGAAATTGGCATATCCATGAGTTCTTACATTAAATCACACCACAACTACTCTCTTAATCCTAGAACAAAGGATCTACTCCATGGCACTAAGATAGAGATCCAAAGACATAAAGATCACAAGCATTCAAATCCCTAATTGAAGAGAAGAGAAGATAAATGCTTATCTAATAGCATTGAGTGATCTTGGAATCCAATCCTGAGCTTCCAGAGTCGATGCAAAGATGGAGATGGCCTCAGATTGTCGGATGAAGGTTGGAGAAGGTGAGGATCGGCATCAAAATGGATCTCCCCAAAGAGAGAGCCTTCCTTCTTTAGAAAGGGAAAGAAATCCCCTTTTATAAAGAAGGGCACGAGCATCGCATGTCCCGTGGCACGGCTGTGTGAGATCCACACGGCCTCCTTCTTCTTATTCTCAGCTAGGATGACACGGCCATGTGGGTTCACATGGCCGCATTCCGCTTTGGCTCTGGATGGGCTACACAGCCATATGGATTCACATGGTCATGCTCTTCTTCTCTTCTGCTTGGCCACATGGTCGTGTGGGTCACATAGCCGAGGTCTTTTTGCTCTCTGGAAATGTTTGACGACCATGTTGATCCACACAGCCATTCTCTAGTTGTTGCTGGTGGGGTGACACGGCTGTGTGGGTTCACACTGCCATGCCTTACTCCTTCTCTGGTCAAGCCACACGGCCGCGTGGCTTCACATGGCCAGAGTCATCCTCCTCCTTGCTCCTTTAACAGGGTCATGTAATATCATACGACCAGTATCATTTGCCTTTGGTTGCTGTTCGGATCGACTATGAATGTCGTTTTCTCTTCAAAATCGACTCCTGTCAATAAAAATTGTACAAAGAGTAGATCTCCGAATAAAGAAGAGTAATTTTGCTAAAAGTAAGATAGGGGGTATAAAAATACATAGATAAAGCATGTGTAAAGTATGTGAATGTGAGTCAAAACATACATAAAAGTGTATATAATCTATGCACATCGCACCCCTAGACCTACACCTTTGCTTGTCCTCAAGTAAAATGCTGCAATCTAAAATCATGTGCTCTATAATGCATCATAATTCCTAGTGCACATTCCTAACTCTATCCACAAGTTTCATTGGTGAGCATGATCATAGAGATAACTCAAGTATGACCTAAGCATAAATTTCTTGTGCATAGTGTGATGAGTGACCCAAATTCTTTAAGTTTTAATCTTTGTCCTAGTCAAGTCGTCATCCAATCGAGTTCCTAATATTTCCGGTGATAGGCACTTTCCTGTCACACACTTGGTTCATATTCCTCAATCCACCTAAGGTCTCAAAGGCATGCTCAATATCAAGAGAAACATAGCAGTCATTTCCCCAGTAACCTATCTCGGTCTCAAAAGGGTACCTTGCTAGTCTCCACTCACGATAATTATTTTTTTATATCCCTTATTTATTCATAATTTTTTTAAGTGATTGCAAGGTGCAATACTTTAAAACATAAATGCACGTGCATGCAAATATTGAGATTTTTTTTTCAAATGAACTTACATGATTCGAGCATCATCCAGTAACCAAAATGTAGTTTGAGAAATCACCATGAGAACTAAAGTACTAAACAAATAAGATGAATTATGAATATTCCAATGATATCAACCATTCAAGTTTAAGTAAAGTGGAAATAAGATCCTTAAGATTAAGTCAAAACTCAAATTTGTCTCCACACAATACTTAGCTCATTTCATGCTACTTGAGATAGAGTAAAGAGGTGCACTAAATATACTAGCATTATGTCCACAACAACATGTATCAAAAAATGAATATGCAAATAATTTTACTATTAGACAAGTCAGCAGTGGCTAGGAATGATCTTGATATGCCAAAAAAACATTTCAAAAGATAGTCAAGTGATGATCAAAAACAAGTTCTAGCAAACAAAACAAAGGTATAAGTAGAAATTGAAAGCAAGCAAAGTAAAACAAAATGTAGAATAAACAAAACAAATGGAAATGCTGAAAGTAAAGTGCTAAAAATATAAAAGAGAAGAAGAAAATTTAGGTTGTGTAAGCACCCCCCAGACTTAAACTCTTCATCGTTCCGATGAAATTAGTATGACAATGGAGGGCCGGGAAAGGGAGGTCTACGTGGTCAGCAAGAAGGGAAACTAGGGAAGCCCAGAGACTGACCCAGGATCCTATGGTATTCGTAGAGGGCATCTACTTATTGAATAATGACACTCATACCCTCTATGAATTCTCTTATTCTAACCTGGTCAATGTCATAATCTTGGACAAACTAGACCACCTAACCTTGGAAGTTCCTCGTGAATTGAAAATGATCATGCACCTCTTGAAATTGATCATCTGACAAAGTGAAATGACCCTCCAACATTCGTTGTTGGGCCTCTTGCTTCTCGTGAAGCGAGTCTAAAGAGGCGCGGAAGTCAAAAAAGTCAAATCTGGAATGACCCATACCATAGACAAAAGAGTGCCTAGCAGGTTTCAGATGTTCGGATGGATGCAGGTGTCCAGATGATGAGGGCTCAAGATGGGACTCAATGTCTTCGAACAAGGAGAGAATAGACTTGGGAAGGGAATACGTGATCACCCAATTAGCGAAGTTGTGAATTGAGGCCTACTCGAGACAAGGAAGAGGTAACGGAAACCCATCTCTCTTAGGAAAGGCAAACCCATCACCATCCCAACAAATCATTTTCATGGCAAGATATGCATCTATATCGATCATGTTGTTTCTATGAATGATTTCTAACTCATCAAGATCACAATCCAGATTTATAACTATCTAAGTGATCAATCCACCAAAAATAACCAATCCCGAGGCTACTTTCCCAACTCTCACGAGGTTTTGTAGAAAATGAAAATTGGAATCAAAGTCAATCTTATTTAACATAGCCCAAAGAATATAAAGTTCCACTTTCCTAATGAATCCATCACTTTATCTTCTACCAAAGATGGTTATACTCATGATACGGTGTAAATATCTAAAGATGAGATTTTGCATATGGGAGGCTTTAGCTCTAGAGGGTTGATAAGTGTAGGATTGAAAGAGTGCGATAGAGGGGGGGGGGGGGGGGGGGGGGGGGGGGAATATCATTTTTTAAAAACATTCCTTTTCTTTTTAAAACAAAGTAACGCAGCAAAAAATAAAGACTCATTTCGGTTACTTGATTCGAAGCCTAGGTCGACTCCTACTCCAAGGCCAGTGATCCTTGATCACACCGTTGGGCAATCCACTAAAACTCTTCTTTCCAAAAAACTCAGAGAGAAGCAGATCATACAATGAAATGTGTAAGATAGTAACAACATACCATCTTACTTGAAATAGAGTACAAAACAAGCTAACTAAAGTATACCGACACTTAATGTAGGATGAAACTCGGTTGGTACGTCTTGAGTTGATCAGCAGCTTGTTTGGTGATGAGTAGTAGACTTAGTTAGAGCAATCTAGGTGCCCTAGGTTTTGATGTTTGGGCAAAGGTTTAAGTTAGGTTTATTGTTGTATTTGATATGTATTGTGAGTGTGCAATATACAGGTACAACAACATAAATCCAAGTGTGACTTGACAATGGATGAAGTCCCGGAGGTGCGACCTCTTAGCAAAGGAAGACTCGACAATAATAACAAGGCCGATGGAAGCTCCAGAAGGCAAGGCATGAAGGATGGGGAGGCATCCGAGGGACATGAGGCTGATGGAGGAGGTTAAAAGGCTAGGTCTAGGTTGTGTGGGCCAGGATGAGTGCATGAGAGACTGTACTCAGGGTAAAATTTCAGTGTGTATTGTAGCAGTACTATAGTGTTACTGTAGCAGTCGACTGGTGTTTTCATCAGTCGATTGGTAGTCGACCGTTGGATTGTAATGGTCGAATTTCACATAGGATCAGTCGACTGGTGGCAAGAAACACAGCTAGGTGTTTCTTCCCGAGCTCTATTTAAGAGAGCTTGGGGTTCCTGGCCATGGTTGATGAAAATAGAGGTGGTTAACCCCTATTAGAGTCTCCAAGGTCTTCTTGAGTGATCAAGAGCTTGTTCAAGATTGTGGTGAGATTTCTCCACCCACAAGGAGATTGAGCTAGCCGGAGATTTTTCGGGGAGTCATCCACCGACAGATCAAGATGATCTACCATACGGATAGTCGTGGAGTAGGAGGCATAATCTCCAAACCACGTAAACACCTTGTGTTAAGCTTTGTTTTGGTTTATTGCCTTTTCTTATTATTTATAGAGTTTAATTTTCTTCTTGTTAGTTTGTATTTTATTTTCCGCTGTGTACTAATTAGTGTAGGAAGCGACGTTTTGGGTGAGACGCTATTCACCACCCTCTATCAGACGTCAAAGTCCAAAAAGACTTGTCGTACGAACAGGAGCTTTGCATAACAATGAACATAGAACAGATGTATAACCTCGAACCTTGAGCTTTACTTTTACAAGAATCATCAACGTTTAGTTAATCGATCCTTGGGTTTGGTCGACCGAATCTGCTCCCTTCCTTCTTCGCTGAGATCTGATGCTAATTTGATCTTTAGACATTAATTACATTTAATGGTTCGATCGACCGATCTCTCTATTCAGTTGATCGAACAATGAACTTCCCTATTCATCGAGATTTGTACTTGATGTGCCTTTAATGTGATGATCGTTCGATCGATCGATCCCTATGTTCGGTTGACCGATCAGGTTAGCTTCCCTCTTTGCTTCTGATCGATCTATACTATGTCACATCATCAAGGTTCGGTCGACCGATCAAGCTTCGATCTAAATGTTCTCTACTTTAGTCTGAACTGATCCCTAGTCTGAGTCAGGCTGGTTCGGTCGACCGATCCTTACGTTAGCTCGACCGATCATGCCGAGCCTATAACACAAAGTTAAATAAAATATTCTTGCAACACAAAGGTTAGCACAATAATATATATAATGCATGAGTACTATTAGATAATAGAACTGTCTTAATCTTAAGTTGGAAACCTTCCCAGTTTCTTCTATTGGATCAGCATCCTTAGGTTGTTCCTTTCAGGAACACGACCTCACTATCGCTCCTCCACTTGCATACTCAACTTACCTGTCAAACATTAGTTCTCTAAACCTATTTGGACTTTACTTGCTCAGTGTCTGATCGTCTGATCTACTAAGACTTTTCCTGTAATACTATATTAGCCAACAACAATAATAGTAATACAGAATACTATGGTAAACCTAAACTTAGATTTACCGAGATCCGCTGGTCCGATCGACCGTGCGCGGTCGATCGAAAATCATCCAATCAACCTTGCTTGGAGTTCACATTTCTCAGACTTCTCGTTACCTAAGGTTATCTCCCCCTAGGATTTTCTCCATCTGACTTCACTCACCAGAACCTAAGGTTACCACCCCCTACGATTTTTTCCACCTGACTTCACTCATCAAGGCTCAGTATTCGACTACCCAAGAATCAGGTCCTCCAGACCTATCGAATCGACCTAGCTTCCATGATCTACCGAGATTTTCCTTGCCTAGCCTACAACTAGGAATTCCCTTACCTAATCTCAATTAGGACTAGTCACTCGGTTGACTTCACACCCTTGCCTAGCCACGACTAGGACTTTCTATGATCAAGCTCCATTAAACATACTTAAACATATTTGTCAGACATTAAAATCTTGGAGGTCGATTGCACTAACAATAAGGGTTGTCTAATCTGGTAATCAAGTTCCAAAAATTATTCCAATTAAATCTAGGATCAAACCTACGAGAGCCACCGGTGGACAAGCCAAAATAATTGTTAAAGTCACTAAATGCCCATTGAAATTCTTGATTTATTAATACAAAGCTAATTTTGCCAATATAACAATCCTCATTAGAGTAGTGGACATCTATTGAGCTTAAAAATTCAAAGACAATTCGAGGATATGTGGGTAGATGTATGTATATCATATCATTCCAATCAAAAGTACTAATCATCCAATCTATATCATCTCTAATCCCTAAAACATCTATTGTAGTTGGATCCAGGTATCGTGTGTACACAATCTTTCTAGTCACAAGAATATCATATCTAGATTTATGTTCATTATTTCTAATGGCAATATGAAATTCATTGTTATTACCTTCGTTGCGTGCTATCCTCTTGCCTTTGCCTTTTCCATAGCTTTCTCTTTGGTCTTTTCCCTTGGCAGTTCCTTTCTTCCTCTAGATCCACCAATTCCCTTTCGGAGTATTTTCAATATAAGAGAGGGAAAGGTGATTAATCAGAGAAGTGAGGTCTATTGAAAAGAGAAATAGATCTTGAGAAAGGAGGAGGAGGAGAATCAAAGTTTTAGATCTAGATCTAGTTCTTGGAGAAAAATGAGTTTGAGATCTAGATTTGAGAAGTAGAAGAAGAAGGTTTGTATATGAGAAGGAATGGAGAAGAGGAATTTGTCTAGGGTGTGCGACCGATACAACCTTAGCATGGTCATGTCTTATAGACATGCCCAAGTCTAGATGCTCTACATGGCCGCGTGGATCAACACAGCTTAATTCTTCCTTTTCTCGGCTAGATCCACACAGCCATGTCATGTGACATGGGCAGTGAAGTCTTCCCCTCGGCTGGTTTCACACGGCCGTGTGTACCGAATCACAAGTGCACGGTTTCGTCATCAGTAATAAAAGATATCGAACCAACAGGGACTGGTTATAAGCACTAACGATGTCTCATGAATAATTAGCTAAATAGTTGACAAAGACAAGAAGTGTACTAAGTAAAGAGACAAGACTAGAATAAGAAAAGTAATGAGGAACTTAGTTTTTGTGAGAGTTCTAGGAGTTCAATTTTATTGTGATATTCATCAATGTAACATGGTTCACCAATTCACATCTTTAATTCTTATGCATTTGTAGGGAGTAGCTGATTCTCCCCTGTAGAGGATAATCGGAAAGGGACTTAGATCAACATCACTAATAATTAAATAGGTATGATTCCTATGAAGTCCGTTAGCAGGATCTGCCTGTCACTAGCGTCCCTTGGTCATATAATACAAAAACACATGCACTACTCAATGTACATAGAGATGAAGGTGATAATTACATTTAACCATCCCACTTCCTTATAGAGACTTGCTTCACCTTTTAAGATGACACCCTAGACGTCCGTTAGCGGGATCTCCCTATCACTAGCGTCCCTCGGTCATACGATCTAGGGCATCCCTCTACGGGATCCATAAGTATACACAAACATTCAATCAAACATGATAATTGAGCCCAAACACATGAATTCACCTAAGATCAAATATATACAAAACATGCTAACATCATTTAAATAGGAAATTTGCATATCCATGAGTTCTTACATTAAATCACACCACAACTACTACCTTAATCCTAGAACAAAGGATCTACTCTATGGCACTAAGATAGAGATCGAAAGACATAAAGATCACAAGTATTCAAATCCCAAATTGAAGAGAAGAGAAGAAAAGAGAAGAGAAATGCTTATTCAATGGCGTGAGTGATCTTGGGATCCAATCCTGAGCTTCCGGAGTCAATGCGGAGATGGAGATGGCCTCGAATCATCGGATGAAGGTCAGAGAAGGTGAGGATCAACACCAAGATGGATCTCCCCAAAGGGAGAGCCTTCCTCCTTTAGAAAGGGGAAGAAATCTCCTTTTATAGAGCAGGGCACGGGCACCACACGACCCGTGGCATGGCCCTGTGAGATCTACATGGCTTACTTCTTCTTGGTCTCGACCAGGGTGGCACGACCATGTGGGTTCACATGGCTGTATGGGTTCACACGGCCTTGTTCTGGTTTGGCTCTGGATGAGCTACATGACCGTGTGGATTCACATGGTCATGCTCTTCTTCTCTTCTGCATACCCACATGGCTGTGTGGGTCACACAACCGATGTCTTCTTGCTCTCTGAAAATGTTGCACGGTTGTGTGGATCCATAGGACCATGCTCTGGTTGTTGCTGGTGGGGTGACTCGGTCGTGTGGGTTCACACGATCGTGCCTTGCTCCTTCTCTGGTCAAGCCACACTACCGTGTGGCTTTACACGGCCAGAGCCATCCTCCTCCTTGCTCCTTTGACACGGTCATGTAGGGTCACATGGCCAGTGTCATTTGTATTTGTTTGTTGTCCAGATCGACAACGAACGTTGTTTTCTCTTTGTATTCAACTCCTGTCAATAGAAAATGCATGAAGAACATATCTTCGAACAAAGAAGAGTAATTATGCTGAAAGTAAGACCAGGGGTATAAAAATGCTTAGATAAAGCATGCATAAAGTATGTGAATGTTTGTCAAAATATGCATAAAAGTGTATATAATCTACGCATATCAGAACTACAATCATAGACAAAACTTTTTATAATTTAAGGGTGAATGTTATCCTCATTCCTTATTCAATTTATAATAAACACTCACACCTAATAGACAATTATTTTTTATAAAACTATTGTCTTTTTTTCATTTAACAATGATTTTATTGAAAATCGTTGTTGTTGGATATTCTTTTTTTATTAAAAGACAGCGGTTTTTAATAAATCGTTGTCTTATGTATATCAAATACAACATTTTTTTAAAACTATTATTGATGAGATAATTTTTTGGATCTCTGACAACGATTTTTATAACCGTTGTCTATTAATATTACTTACATAGTAATAGACAATAATTTTATTGAATTAGTATATATATATATATATATAGTATTTTTATAGTTATTTTATCGCGCGACTATTTTCCCCGACGCCTAGGGAAGGCACATCCGCCTTCGTCGACCTCTGCTCCATCTCCTCCACTACTCACTTTGCGATTGCACTGGCTCTTCCCATCCACTGCTCTTCCTTCTCCCTTCACCTTCCCAACCATCTCACATGGCCTCACTGCTGCTAGAGCCCCATCATCCGTCGGAGCGCGATGCCTTCCTTGTTGCCGCCGCTCCTCCCCAGAGCTCTCAAGTGGGTGAGGGCAAGGTATTGTCCTCTCGATCTTCCTTGTTTTTCTTCATCCCCCTTCGCAATTCTTCACCTTGTCTACCATTGGTTTTCCTACTTCCAGTTGTTGGTATTCTAGGTGATTCAACTATGTGCCCTGATGGGAATGATTTTTTGCTCATTGATTTTCTTTTTCTGATCCTCCTCGGTCCATTATTTCGTAAGGCTAAAGGCCTCAATTTTTTATTTTCTTAAACAACCCCAGTTTTTTTGGTAAATTTTTAGATAGTGTAACTTTACTTGTCCTACTCGAACTCATCATCGCTTATATGTAGTGTTGTTCATAATTACTCTTTTTTCATTTTTCATGATTTGCAGCTATTCATTAGCTTTTGCTTTTTTAAGATCTCACAATTTTATGCATTCTAGTGATAGCATCTTAGTTCAATTGTATCTAGATCTCTCTATGGTTGGTTTTGTGTTGGAAGCCAGTACCAACCATGGTCATTGTTGCCAAGATATTCTTTGCAGGTTTGCTTGATATTGTATTTTCAACTCCCCATTTTATGTGTAGAGTGTTAATGTATTATGGAAACATTTTCCACTTTGGTAGTTGTGAGTAGATTTGTACCAGAGATATTCAATTTTTTGCTTTTATCATTCTTTTTCTGTAACATGTTTTGGAGATTAGTCTCATCAACACGCTTTGTTTGATGTGAACTAGAGATATTAAAAAAAATATATCATTATTTTTTGAGTAACGGGTTTTGTGGATTTTTAATTACTGTTATAGATCAACTATTTGTTTGCTGGCCTCTAGTTATTTGGTTTGCTTGTGTTATTCCTGTATCTAGTTTAGCCAAGGCAAGGCTTAGGCCTTAACTTTTTGAGTCTTTTTGTGTTTACATGTTTGTCAGTTTGTTGGTTTGGGCCAACATCCAATTCCTAGTTTATGGGCAACCTAAAATTAGTACCAAACATGCAAAGTGTCAAAATGTTTCCAGCCATCTCGTGGGAAAAAAACTCATGTATGCTACTACACTACTTTCTTTTATATGAATGCACAATGCTTCATTATTATAGCTCATTTTGAGATTTAGTCAAATTTATGGTGGCTTTTAACTATAAGAATGCCTTTTATGATTGTAATGATTTGCAAATGCTATAGAGACTAGGTATGGAAGCCTAATTGTTGATTTTGTAGATGTGCATCAATTCTTTTGATAAAGCTGAAGACATGGATGTTCTAGACCACCCAATTCTGAACTTCATCTACTACATGGTATTAGATTGTTTCATATTGATAAACTATTTTGTCTCAGTTTTTCTGGCTTCGAACTGTGTCACCAGGAATTTTTTTCTCTCAGTTTACTGAGCTTCTATGTTAGTTGCTAACTCTTGCTTGATTGCAAGTATTCATGTTCCTTGAGTAACTCTAAGTATTCACCTTCATATTTATTGGTTTACAATTTTTAGTTGTTTTGTTTTTGCATACATGTTACTACCAATTATGTAAATTAAACTTCTTGCTCATAATGATACTCAGCAAGCTTCTGTTCTTAAGGGAAATGATGCAGTGTTCATAATAGTTCATTATGTCTATGAAACACTTATACTATGAATGAATTTATCTCTTTTACATAGTGTTCATAATCATTCTAAGTAGTTTGGTAATTTTCATTATTAATTGTGTGTAAAAAGTTTAGATTCCTTATAGATAAATGTTTAATACTTTGTGATCAATCACTTCTTAATGTAAATTGTGTCCCTCTTTTTCACATTTTTCTTGCATATTTTTGAATTTTGATGTTTTATTCCAACCACAGCAGCATCTGCTCATGATTCACATGAATTTTTTTTAGGTTGAATGTTAATGTGAAATCCATCTCTTATTATCACCTATGCCATTCAAATTTGCTGAGAGTTGTAAGATGTCTGTTTTTTCATACAATTCTTCTGCTATTGAGGTCTGCTTTTTCTTAGAAGCTTATTTTGTAGTCTAGATACATGAAATGTTATTTGATGGTTATGTGACATTTAGGCCATGCAATTAAAATCTGGTGTATAATTTTAGTTTCTAATTTGTAATATATATCTTTATTCAAGCAGGTGACCTCAAGAGTACTGGGAAGAATGCCAAAAATTTGAAAATTTGAAATTTTAGTAGGTTAAGAAGCACTGGAGCTGTAGTGTCGCCTCTTCACCGACGTCGAAGTAGAAAAATCTCATGGTTGTAAATATTATTTTTTGAATGATAGAAAATTATATATTAAATTTTATTTTCAAATTTAGTATTTTGAATGATTTATAATACTAGAAAATTATATATTAAATTTAATTTTTGTTTGTTTTTTATCTTAAAAAGGATAACAATTTTTCACTGTTGTCATTGGCAGTTTAAAATTGTTGTTAAAGTCACACATTCAAAGAAAAGATAACGGCTTTTCACCATTGTCTTTGAGTGTGTTCCTTTAACAACAGAGCCTTCAACAACAGTTTTAAATTAATTGCCTACGACAATGGTAAAATATTGTTGTCTTTAGCCTTTTTTCTTGTACTAAAATTAGTTCTCAAAAACTTTAAACTTAATACTATGACACTATACTTAGCTGATCAATCATGCAGGTACCCTATGAGTATCATTCAGGTAGTGCTAGTAGAGGTGGGTTGTTGTATCATATCCACCGATTTCATTGTGCTAGACATGGAGGATCCTAAGATCCTAATCATTTTGGGAAGACCCTTCCTTGCCATTACTGGATCTATTATTGATGTTAAAAATCCTAAGCTATCTATGGTAATAGGTGAGGAAAGGTTGGAATTTGATTTATCTAAATCTCCTAACCATGTCTCTCTTTTTCTAAGTGATTGTAGTAGGATAGATGCTTACAAAATCGAGGAATGTAACTTCCATCCTCATGGGAGGTCGTTGGACGATGTGCATGATCCGACAAGCATTGGAAGAAGACCCCCAATTTAAAAAGAAAAGTACATTTGCTCTGCAAGATCAAAAATGAAGAAAGAAGAAGAGGCACAAACCTTGGGAGGGGAAGCCGTCCCTCCATGGATGAAACTCCAACTTGATATGAGACAGGGTCAAGTAAAAGATCAAAAACAAGAGCTACTTGGGAGGCAATCCAAGGATTTATTTTTCATTTACTTGTATTTTTTTTTCTTTGTCAGTTTATCTAATGCATTTTTAATTTGTTTTCAGGTTTATTGTAGCATCCACGAGCTAGCCATCCTCCCATGGGCATGGGCACCAATGAAGAAGGAAAGGAGGGAGGCCTTGGAGAAGCAGAATGTCTCACACACCTAAAGCCCCAACCCTGTCTCTTGGACATGGTCGTGTCTACCCTCCATTGGAGATTCAAGCTGTGGTTGTGTCTTTTGGCATGATCATGTGAAGTTAGATGAAGGTATTCAATCCACAACCATGTCATTTGACACGATCATCCTAATTTGGTTAAGGGAAAGCAAGGTGAGGTCGTGTCATTTGACACGACTGTGTGAGATCAGCCAAGAGCAAGCAAGGTGAGGTTGTGTCAAAAGACATGGTCGTGTGACTTTAACAATGAGTATTCAAGCAACAATCATCCCATTTCAACACGGTCGTGTCTAAGCCGTGCTTAAAAAAAAACTAAAGTACGACACGACCATGCCATTTCTACACGGTCGTGCCACCTCAGCCGTGTCTATAAGACACGGTCGTGGGTGTGGTAGTGTCCGATGCTACTACCCCCTCTCTTCTTTCCTCTTCTTCAATTCTTTCTCCAATTTTCACACCACAACTCTCTTGTCTCCTCAAGCGTAAACAATCCTCTTCTTCTTCTTCTTCTTCTTCTTCATCCCCATCTAAAAATATCCCTTCCAAGATTCTCAAATCCCTTTTATTTTAGATCTAGATATAGATCTAAAAGCTTTCTCCCTCAATCTTTCTTCTCCTCCAAGATCCTATCATCTCCACCTCAAGATCTTTCTTCATTTCTTTACGAACACCCTCTTTTCCTCTTCAATAATAACTCTCCCTCACTTGTCTTGTTTATGTCCAACCTTTTGAAAAGGATCAGATGCAGGAGTGATGGATTTAGCAGAGCGATCTAGGGAAGTATAAAATCAAAGAGAAGGCTACTTCCAAAGGAAAAGGCTAACAGATTGCATAAGACTAAGGTAATGACAATGAATTTGGATTATTTTCTGAAACAATGATAAAAAATCAAGATTTAATTCTCTAATTACTCAAAAACTTGTTTAAACTAGATACTTGGACTCTGTAATCATGGAATTTTTAGGAATTAAGGAGGATGTAGATTGGTTAATTAGTGCCTTTGATTGGAATGATATAATGTATTCACATCAACCAACATATCCCTACCTTCCCTTGAGTTTTTGAGCTCAATAGAGATACATTTCACCACTAATGAGGATTATATTGGTAATATTAGTTTTAGGCTGATAAAATAAGAATTTCAGTGGAGTCTAAGTGACTTTAATAATTATTTTGGCCTACCTACAAGGGGATCTCACAAGTTTGATTATAGTTTTAATAGCAATTCCTTTTAGAACTCAATTAAACGTTTAAGTGAACCTTACGACCCTTCTAGATATAAAGCTTCTCACATGCAAAACCTCATTTTCTAATACCTCCACCGTGCAATGAGTAAGACTATCTTTGGCAGAGGAGAAAGTGTTAGGGTAGTTAGAAAGGTGGAGCTTTATTCTTTTTGCGTCATGCTTCATAAAGTCAATTTTGATATAGGATTCTTCTTTTTGCAACACTTGTGAAATCCAAGAAGGCAACCTCAGGATGGATTTTTTTTTGTGATTTGATAACCTAAATCGCTATAAATTTGGATTGTGAATTGGATTGTTTAAAAGTTCATGACAATTATAAAATCGATCTTGATACATGTCTTGCCATGAGAATGATTTGCTGGGATGAGAATGACTTTTCCTTTCCTAAGAGGGATGGATTTTCATTACCTCTACCTTACCCCGAGCATACCATAGTTCGCAACCCAACCAACTCGGTAATCATGGACATAGCTCTCGAGTTTGCCTTCACCCCTCTTGAGTACACTGAGCCCTCATCGTCTGGACACCCACGGTCATCTTGACATCCTGAACCTGCTAAGCATTCTTTTGCCTATAGTACGAGTCATTCTAAATTTGATTTCTCTGATTTTCATGCCTCTCTGGATTCATTTTATGAGAAGCATAATACCGAACAACATATGTTGGAGGGTCACTATAAATTGTTGGATGACTAATTCCAAGAGGTATTTGATCACTTTCAGTTCATGAGGAACCTTCAAGGCCAGGTGGCTAAATTTATTCAAGACTATGATACTAAGCAGGGGAGGATGAATGACTTTAGGTGTTCAATGGACATAACAAGATAGCAAGTGACTACTCTCTTTGAGTATCATGAGCATACTTTTTGAAATGCCTAGATTCCTCCTGGGCTACATATTGCTCAGTTTGGAGATCCACCTCCCGATCCCTACCCTCCCCCATGAGGTTCTCCTTTTCCCCCTCCTCCGCCATATTGATTTTAGCGGGATGATGAAAGTTTTAGTCGGGGTGGGGGGGCGGTTATTGTACATAGTGTCATTTCTTTATAGTTCAGTTCAGTTTCATTTTGCTTATTTTCATATCAGTTCTTATTTTGAGTGTAATTTTCTTTAGTTATTTTAATTGTCTTTTTGACTATCTTTCTAGTTGTTCTGTGACTTATTGAGAATATTAATCTTCACCTTACTACTGGCTTGTTTAATGACAAAACTATTAGCATATTTATATTTAGATTCATGTTGTTAATTGAGATAGTGGTAGTATATTTGGTGAACTCCTTTTCTTTATCTCTAGTAGCATGAAGTGAGCTTTGTATTGTAATGAGATAGACTTGAGTGTAGGCCTGATCTTAATAATCTTATTTTCACTTACTTAAGCTTGAATAATAGATAATTCTGAAATAGTAATGATTCATTTAATTTATTTAGTACTTAGGGTTCCATAGTGATTTGTTAATTGGACAATGCTCGTATCATGTAATCTTGTTTGGAAAAGACTAAATATCTTTATGGTAGTGCTACATTTAAAGCACAAAAAAAAATAGAAAAATTCAAGTGTTGCACAATGCAATCATCTTGAGAAAAAAATAGAAGAATAAGGGATATAAAAAATAGTTTCACAAGTGACAACTAACACGTATTTGAGACCTTGGGTAGACTAAGAAATATGAACCAAGCATGTGGTAAGTACTTGTCTATTACTGGGAACATGAGGAATTCATTTGGATGACAACTTGACTATGACTAGGGATTAAAACTTGAATATCTTGAGTCACTTATTGCTTGAGTCATTCTTAGGTTACTATACAATTTTGGTTATCAATGAAATTAGTTGATAGAGTAAGATTGATTCATCGGAGATTATGATGCATTATGTGAGCACATGGATCTAGATTGAAGTAGTTTGCTTGAGGATAAGCAAAAGTTTAAGTCTAGGGGGTGTGATGTACATAAAATATATCTATTTTATGCATGTTTTAACGAATATTCACTTGCATTCTTTGCGTATCTTCGATGCATTTTTACCCCTCTTTCTCAGATATTCAAAATAATTATTCTCTTTGTCATAGATATGTTTTTATTTGATTTTCAATTAACTGGATACATTTTGGAGTGGAAACAGTGCGAAACGTGCTTCAGAGAGACAAAAGAAGAAGAATAGAATTTTGGCCATGTGGTTTCACACGATCGTGTCCCTTCACCCATGAGCAAGCAGCACATAGCCATGCCAAAAGGCACAGCCGTGCCATTCATCTAGAGAAGAGGAAGGCTTTGTGTTGGTGCAGGAAGTACCAGATGATTGAACCTAAGTTTTGATTATGACAAAGGGTCCAAAGTTAAGGTTACTTGTTGTCTAATAAGGTTGAATGAACTTGCAAGAAAACCCTAAGTGTTCTTAGGCAAAAGTCATAATGGATTCTAGGCAGATTGAAAATCCTAGGGGGAGGTAACCCTAGGTGGTGAAAAGTCCTAACTGCGGTTAAGCATGGTGAAGTTTTGGCGGGTCGAGCACTTTGGGCGAAATCTTAGAGTCGGGGACTCTAGGTGAAAATCCTGGTGGTTGCGGACTAGGTGGAAGTCTGGACGGGTCATGAAGCGAATGTTCAGTATGAAGATCTGAAGTCTCGAATGCTGAACAAATTTCCAAACGGTCATGGAGGAGCAATCTAGCAAAAGGTAAACTTTCTTGAGAGAAGTAAGTGAGGATGCATTCCCCCGAAAAGGGAACAGTAAGCGTTGGTTTGACTTATAATTTTAGCGAAACTCAAATTTTGAATTGAACAGCCAGAGGCTGTCAAATTCATATTTTATATATATTATTTATTGATTGGACTAACTTTGTTTTGCAAAATCATTTGGCTAAAAAACTTAGTCGGGGCGCTCGGAAGGGGTCCGGGCGCTCGATGTCACTCCCCAGAGGAGTCCCTCCCAGACAAAAATCTGGCAGCATCTTTCCTATACCAGTAACAATATGAATCATATATACATACACAACTATATACATCAACATATAAACATATTCAACATCCTACATGGCTAGACATAAGCACAACCACGCAGTTTATAAGCATCCCACATGCATGACTGAAACAAAAGAACACAACCACACAATTTATAAACAACCCACTCGGTTGAAAGTAAACACAGCGGAAATCACAAAGAAAATATACAAATGTAAAATCAACCAAAACAATTACCCAAAATACCTGCAATCACCAGACTAGACTTCAAAATCCACATCAACTAGTTAGAATGCAAACTCGCGAAAGCACTATACCATCCAAATAGAAAATAAGACCGAAAGGAAAACTGTCCTCGAATGTGACGCGGGAATGACAGCCAGGACTCTTCCAAACATCCTTGATTCATCTACCTACTACTTGGCGAATGAAAAATCATTTTGTGGGGGGGGGTGAGTGCTGGGACTCAGTAGGTAAAGGAAAGATAGTGCATGAACATAACTTACAAATAGAGAGTGCCAATAGTATACAGTCTCATTAGGGAAATAGCATATACTAAAATAAAACTGTAATATATGCTCATACCTGAAACCATATCGTAGGCTTGGTAATAGGAGATCAGGAGTAATACCGATCGACTACTGAACTGTTCTTCACTACGAAGGTATCATGTGAGCTAAAAATATATTAACAATAAGTAAGTCAATGTCTAAACACATATCACAGGTATAAATCTCAACCTATGTAAACATATCAACATAAGTAAGCAACAGTAGCATAAACTAGCAACAACAACATAAGTAAACAATAGTATCAATAGGTATAGTAATAACAGTGTATGCACTGATGGTCACTCCCGCCCACCCCTCTACACCATAACCCCTGTATGGTCGAGAGGTTAGGTCAGTGATAAACTATACAACACTCCAACTACCACTCTCTTGAGTGGCCGAGTGGATAGTTGCATAGTAGCTAACTAGCTACATCTACGATGAGAGTTTCTGCTGCTCGCAACTTCAGCTTCCTCTACTCATAAGTAAGCGAGTGAGGGCATGACAGGACAAACGACATCTGCTCCAGCTACCACTCTCTCGAGTGGTCGAGTGTGCGGTCCTGGTTAACGACTCTCTCGACCACAAGGGAGAATTTGTCGTTAACATGTATGCAATGCTATGATGCACAAAATACAACAGTCATCATATACATGTAAACAGAAATCAGGTATACTACATGAAACCAACATGCTCAATATGGTACATAAATAAACAACAATCAAAGCATACAAGGTTGGTATCTAATATCTGCTAAATATCATAAATGGCAACAAAAGACTGTATGGATAGAGAAACGAATAACTAAAAGGTTTGAGTGGAAGTATCAAGCACAAGAAAAATACGAGTGGAGTTAAGGTAAAGCAGTCCTTATCCAAAAAAAAAATAGCTCATGCACCAAGTTCCAAAGAACTAAAGAGAGTCAAAGTAAGAAGTACCCGCTTTAGAAAGAAGATCGTATCCAGAAATCCTACATTGAGACGTCCGTCTTGAATTAAAGTCCTGCATCCATGATATACAGATTTAGCTAATTATATAAATTAATTAGCTAAATCAAATCCCCAACTAAATCTAATCCATTGATCAACTAGGGTTAGCTTCATTAACCCTAATCATTCCACCTTCTAATTAAGATTTACTATAAGCACCACCCATCAAAAATTCTAATCCAAATCCAACTAACTAATCATTTAATCCATTTAGGTTAAGTGATCCCAACCATTTCCCTATCTAACTTTGGATTTAAATCCATGAACAAAATCAAACCAAAACTCACTTGAGTTGAATGCCTCAACCAATAACTCACTGCTGGAGAAGATCTGCTGTTGGAGCAAAGTAGCTAGCCCTAGGAGAAGTTGCTACCAGAAACCACTACCCCAATTAGCACAACCGAAATCAAACCCAAATCTCTACAACCCTATACAAAAAATGCTACTCCAATTCCTACTAATATGATATCAACCATAACTTACCCCAAATCAGATGTTAACCTATCCCTCTCTGGTGGTTTACTGCGATAGTGATCGAGACCGATTGTCGGCGGCTAGCTGCTGGCAGCAGTGATAAGGAGAAGACGCTGATTCAACCTAGAGCACTATTCCTGGTCGAAGGGAAATCGGAAGAGTCAGTAGCAACTCAACACCATCAAGGTAAACATACTGATATTCCATTGAAGAGAAGGCAATGGACCTCACCGTCATAGCTCTACTCGAATCTGCAAGCAAGGGAAAGAGTTTGCCCTCAACCCCTTCGTAAACTCCACCCTCCCAGCGATGGCGACAGTGACGGTGACCAATGGATTCTCCCTTCTGCACGGATCGCGTGAGAGGAGAGAACTGAAGGAAAATGGGGGAGCGGTGCTAGGGCACGACGATGGTTGATCTGTGCCGGCACGAAGGTAACCTCAGGATCAGAAAAGGGGCAGAGAGCAGGCGGCCGACGCTCTAGGGCAGAGATGCGAGGAGGAAGGAAGAAGAAGAGGATCAGAGAGACGACCCTCAGTGGCACTCGGGTGGCTCTCGTCTACTGGCGTCGACCGTGGCGAACCGAAGACGCGAGAGGGGCGATCGGCGATGTGCGGCTTGGGAGAGAAGAAGAGACCGGGTGAAATGCGGCTCGTGAAGGAAGAGGAGATGGGGTGGTGTCGCGAGATGAAGACGCGGGGGAAGAAAGGGTCGGCGGTGGATTTGCTAGGGTACAAGACAATGTAAATATATAACTTGGGATTTTTCAATTAAACCCTAGATAAACTTCTCAATCAACTCCCATCTTCGGGTATTCCAAATAGGCTTTTCTCAAGCCAAATAATTGATCCCCTTAACCTACCTCATACGAGCTCCGATTAAAATTACTAAAAATTCCAATAAGATTATTTCTCAATAATCATATTATTTATTGCTTGTTTGGTTACTGTATTTTACATTTTCCCTCACTAATAAAAAGTTGGTCTCCAAATTTACGACCTAAGTGCATTAAACAACAAATGACATGTTTTATGGCCAGCCAATCCATGCCTAGGATGATGTCAAATTCCACCATTTTCCACACATGTAGATCCATCACAAGCGTCTGACCAACAAGTCATACATGGTATAAACAACTAGTCAAGTAATAACAGAAGTGTATGATAATAGTATACCATATAACTTCTATAGTTTTGAGATTCCGGCCGCTGCCTAGTCCCAAAACTCAAAAATTCATATTGAGAAAGCAAATCACAAAAATCCAAAAACATGAGAAAATAGGCCTCGTAAACCTGTGGCTCTGATACCATTAAATTGTCACGCCTAGAGGAGTCCCTACTCGACGAAAATCCGGCAGCATCTCCCCTGTACCGGTGACAATATGATCATATATACATACATAACTATATACATCAACATATAAACATATTCAATAGCCCACACAGCAGGATATAAGCACAACCACGCATTTTATAAGCATCCCACATGGCTAAAACAAAAGAACACAACCACTTTAATGCCCATAAATTTCCTCAATTTAAATAAAGCAAAAAGAAGTAGAAGAAGGGAAAAAGAAATAAAAATACAATCAAAAATGACCTGGGCTAGGATTGAACCCTAGACCTCTTACTTGAAATTATTTTAAGTAGCCATTAGGTGGTGGTAAAGCATAATATTGCAAGTAGGAAATAATTGATTATAAGTAGATTTTGTGTGAAGAGATGCTTCAACTTCCACTTAGTATAAAAGGGAAAGGAAGAGATGAAAACCTAACTTTTCATCTTCCTCTTCCTTTCCTCTCTAACCGAATTTTTCCTTTACTCATTTCAAGTTTCGGTCAAGAACCCTAGAGCTCCAAGCCTTAAAGCTTTGCAAGGGGAAGAATCAAAAGGGAAGGTTTCTCCCAAGGAGGTGGTACACTCGGGAAAGGTGTTTTGGGGATTTAGGCGTGCAAGAGGGGATTTGTTTTCCCTACATCTTATACTAATAAGATTTAGCGAAAGGATGTAAGTACTTCTCACCTGCGGTATAAGTTGCTTCGTCGATGCATGTTGTAGTATGTATCTATGTAAGTTAAAAGAAAATTCATGTCATGATATGTTTTATGTATGTTAAAGGAGATAGATGTTATGATTGTAAGATGCCCTCCAAAGTTTGGGATTAAGAGCACGTTTAGAGTATTTGATTTGCTTCCCATTAAGTTTTGGGACTAAGAAGCATAATCAAGTGTCCAAGGTGCTTCCCTATAACTGTGAGGGATTAAGTGCACACAAGGTGTTTGTTGAAATGACAAATTAGTGTAAGTATAAGAAAGAAGTATTAAAAAGAAAGTATTTTACTTTAAGATGGCATGTACTGGACACAAGGTCGGTGGGTGGGCTCCTAGATCGCCCCTAGGCCCCTAGATCGCCTAGTAGTATCTTAATAGGTTCGGGATTAGCTACCTCAGATCTTATTAAGTGTGCGCGCAAAGTGGTACAATGTTGGGCCCAAAGCAAGTTGATTATTATTTTCACTAGTACGTAACATGAAGTTTTCCCAAGTTCTTTGTTTATTTAAGTGAAAGCATTCTTAAGTTTGGGAATTAGAGACTATAAGGTGCAGTTTTGATGAACTCTATAATATGGCAAGGTTTATGGTTTTCATTACTTGTTTTCAATACAAGCATTGTTTTATGTTGACGTCTCATGATAATCCTATTTAAAAATGTTGATGTTTGCATGATCAATCTATTTGAAAAAAAATGCCATGTACATATTTCCAAATTATGGGTTTTAGCATGAGTAATTATTGAGTGCATGTTTTGTGTTCCTTCAACCAGTTTTGCAAAGCATGTTTTCCCTTTTTAATGCATTATTTTGTGAGTAGATGGTACTTACTAAGTAATTGGCTTATAGATTACTTTTTCATATACTGTAGATAAGGGTAAAGGAAAGCTCGAGTAAGGAGGGGTAGCAGGAGCAATGTTTGCTGCGGTGTGTGACGGAACAGTGGGAAGTGATCTTGGAACTTGCTAGTGCATGGAATATGTTAAATTTTGGTACTGATGGACCTATTGTCTTATTTCGCTTAGTATAAAAATGCTATTAAGAGTTGTGTATGATGAAATTGACAGTTTATTAGTAATTAGCATGTCAAAGAATCTTCCTAAAGAAATGGGAGAGAACGGTAAGCCAAGAGGGAGTACAAAGGGGAGAATCAACCTCCTTTGTAGTGCTGGGTGTGACCCCTACATGGCCCGTGACACAGCCGTGTGGATTCACACTGCCATCATTTGCCCCCTCTCGGCCTGGGTGACATGGCCGTGTGGATTCACACGACCATCACCAGCTCCTTCTTAGCCAGGGTGACACGGCCGTGTAGTTTCACACGGTCGTGCACCTCTTCTTGTCGGCCGTAGTGACACGGCCGTGTGGCTGTTCACGGCCGCGCTTCACTTTTGGTCTCGGTGAAGGTGACACAACCGTGTGAAGCATACAGCCGTTCACCTCTTCTTCTTGGGTAAGATGACACGGCCATGTGGTTTCACACGGTTGTGCACCCCTTAGTCACAGCCGAGGTGACACGGCCGTGTGAGATACACGGTCGTGCCCCTCTACCTCACTACCAAGTGACACGGCCATGTGGAAGCCACACAGTCATGCCCTGCTCTAGCAGGGAAGGCCTTACACGGCCGTGTGGTGCACACGGCTGCGCCCAAACTTGGGTCTGGTAAGGCCACACGGCCGGTCATCCCCACACGGCCATAGCATGCCCCTTCACGGGTAGGGCCACAGGGCTGGTTAGGATCGCACAGTCCAGACCCCTTCGCAACTATAGAGTACCTCTCAGCTCTGTTTCGCTCCAAACCATGGTTTAACAGCCGAAACAAGTTCAGACTAGATTTCTGAATCAAGCGATGTGCAAATAACAATGTCCTTAGAAGGTATGAAAAGAGTAACGTCCGTGCCTTAGGTTAGGGTTAAGAAGGGCGGTCATTACAGATTGGTATCAGAGCGGTTCCATTCTTTCGTCACACACACATCAAGCATTGATCCTCCTGCTCCAAAGTAAGAAAGTATCTGCTCACAACTTTTATGCATTTCATTTTTGTTATGATTAGTAAGAAATGCTTGTTAAGATTCAGCATGCTTATAGATGAAAGTAGTAATTATAACAAGTAGGAATGAGGAGTGTCTGACGTATGTCTTCACTGGTTTTGACTTATGATATGTAGAATGGCTAGAGGACGACCAGCTAGACAGCCGAGGGTTAATGAACCTCAACCAGGGGAAAATTAGTCTGCACCACAACCCAACCTTTTAGAAGTAGTAGCTCAGCTTCAGAGACAAGTGGCTGAGCAGCAGCAGGTTATTGCTACCCTGACTGCTAACCAGCAAGCTCCCTCTGTGGTTCCACCGGAAGTCAATATGGTAACACCTACTATAGCTGAAGTACCATCTGTTATACCTGTAACCCCAGCAAAGGTGGTGAGGCAAGAAGCATACCTCATCCAGCGGCAGAAACTGAAACCAGAGAATTTCTCTGGCACCAATGAACCATGGGATACTCAGGCATGGTTCAAAACCCTGGAGAGCATAATGGAGCTACTGGACTGGCCGGAGGTAGAAAAGATTAAGTGTGCCTCCTTCTGCTTCAGTGGGGGTGCAAGAATGTGGTGGGAACGAGTCACGGCAAATGAAAGGTAGATCAAATGACCTGGTCTGACTTTGAGACTGAGTTCTTCGAAGAGTTCTTCCATATGCGAGTCACGAACAAACATTACGATCAGTTCACGGAATTCCGACAAGGAAGTTTATCAGTAGAGGAAGCCATGAAGAAATTCAATAGGTTGGCTCGCCTATGTCCCGAGCTGGTCAGCACAGAAAGAGAAAGGGTAAGACTAATACTCAAGATGATGAAACCAGAGATAGCTCTGAATGTAGCTGGCGGAATTAATTGTAACACCCCGCCCCTTCCTGCTCAAGCTGACGGGGGTTACTTATCTTTTTCTCCTTATCTTATCTTACTTACTTGCTTGATAGTAATCTTTTCTACTTAAAACAGCGGAAGTCTTGTTTATAGTATATTTTTTTCTTTTTAAAACTTTTCTGTTACTTTTCAAATCATCATCACTAATTACCTATCATATAAAGTCACATAGCATGCTTAACATGAATTTAAGCCATAATACTAATAAGCATGATGAAATGTCATGGAGTTATGCAATAACGACATAAGCATAATTCTTATTAAATAAAAGCAGGTCTTTCTCTTTTAGCCGAGCCACTACTACACACATCCTTCTTGCCCCTCCTGCTGCTCCCTTAGTACATCCATTCCTTGCCTTTATCTGTGGGACAAGGAAAGTAAGCTATGAGCACACAAGGCTTAGTAAAATCCTTTCTACTCACAAAAACCGTAAAGCATAGCATATTCATAAGGCATAAAGCATAAAGACAACTCATCATATCATGTATAGAAGCATCATATCGTAACATAATTGTAAGGTATCATGGCATATCATGACAAAATCATAAAGTGAATCCTAGCATAACATAACATATTATAATCATAAGTATCATGGCATATCATGGCATAATCATTAAGTGCATCCTAGCATAGCATAATCATAAGTATCATGGCATAATCATAAAGTGCATCCTAGCATAACATAACATAATCATAAGTATCATGGCATAATCATAGCATAATCATAAAGTGCATCCTGGCATATCATAACATAGTCATAAGTATTATGCGAGATGACTTTCAAAAAACATGTATCATGAAAAATATATATATGCAACATGTCTTTTGAAAACTTATTACATACATACTTAAACATAATCTCAACATGATTAGGGCCCCGGCTTGTACCACATACATAAATGCGCGCGTCCTATGTAGGTCCAAGGTAGCAAGTCTTGAACCCTACAAGGCATACATACTAGGCTCGTTTCTTAGTCCATCGACCTAGGGGCACTTAGGAGCCCATCCCTAACGAGGCCCGTTTCTTAGTCCATCGACCCCGGGGCGTTTATGGAGCCCACCCTTGGTACAAGTCTTATAAAGTAAAGTAGCATGTCATACATATCATGGTTCTTATTATTTCATGCATATCATATTACTTAACGTATCATATCATACAAAATTTGGGCACACAGCTCATCATAATAGCATGCATAATTTGGGCACACAGCACATCATAAATACATGCATAGTTTGGGCACACAGCTCATCATAAAAGCATGCATAATTTGGGCACACAGCTCATCATAAATAACATGCATAATTTGGGCACATAGCACATCATAAGGGTTATCAACATGCATAGATCATAAGCATACATAAACATAGAAGCATAGCAAGCTCTTATCACATCATGAAACATTGCATGTGAGGCACATGGAAATCATAATTAGGTCTCCACCCTAGTATCATATAGTGGCTGAAACACATGGTTGTAAATTAGGTTAACAATCAACATACAAGCATGTGAACCCTAAACCATTATCATATCTAGTATCATAAAGAAATCATGAGCATGTTTAGTTTAGGTTCTAGGTTTTCTAAGTCTATAAACTTGTTATGGCCGAATATCATCAAGCATCATATTTGCTAGAAAATCAATATACAAGCATGTGAACTCTAAACCAAAAATCATATCATACATCATGAGAAACAACATAAGCATGTTTAGTTTAGGTTCTAGGTTTTCTAAGTCTATAAACTTGTTATGGCCGAATATCATCAAGCATTATATTTGCTAGAAAATCAATATACAAGCATGTGAACTCTAAACCAAAAATCATATCATACATCATGAGGAACAACATAAGCATGTTTAGTTTAGGTTCTAGGTGTCCTAAGCTTATTAACTTACCATGGCCGAAACTTGTGAACCATGAAACTAGGTTTTATGTGGCATAAAAGCATGGAAACCCTAAACCATTTTCATAGTATTTATTACCAAGAACATCATGAGAATGTTTAGTTCAAGTTCTAGGTTTCCTAGGCTTATAGAATTGTTGTGGCCGAAAGTTCATGGAGCATGAAAACAAGTTCTAACCACACTACAAACATGAGCATGTCATATTAATTTCATATCTTATCTTAAGGAGGATCATGGCATGATTAGTTTAGGTTTAACAATTTCCTAGGCCCCTAATCCTATCATGGCCGAATGTAACACCCACTAAGCTTTTAAGATAAATATGAGAATGATGAATTTGCCTTAGAAAAATATTAGTAGAATGTTGAACCAAAAAGAAATAAAAATAGGGAGTGGTCAAGGATTGAACCTTGAACCTCTCTTGAAGTAAATGATAGGATTAATGGGTAATAACCAGTTGGGATAGGAATAATATATTGATAGCAAAGGAGGGAAACTCATGATAAGGGTGAGAGTAAAAGCTAGCCAAAAGAAAGCAAGAAAAGAGCAAGAGAAAGGCAACTTGCCTTCCTTCTTTTCTCTCCCTCTTCCTCTCCCTTTGCCGTGACTTAAAGAGGAAAATTAAGGGGATTCATTCCCCCTTATTTCATCATGAATGATGAGAACAAATAAATAAATAAAATAAAAAGAAAAATGAAAAAAAGGGGCTAAGGGAGAAGGAAAGTAAAAAACCAATTTTGCTACCTCTTCCCCCTTAACATAAAAGAGAGTATGTAAAGAGAAGATTTTATTTTTCTCTCATTTCTCTCATTCTCTCCTCTCCATCACCGAGAACCTCAGCCCCCTCTCCTCCATTTTTGGTCCCCAAAACAAGGTTCCTCCTAGAATACAACGAAGGCTACCAAGGGAAATCAAAGGAGGAGAACAAGAAGAAGAGACCTCTTCTTCCATCAGCACACTTTAGAACCACAAGCGAAAAGGATGTAAGCTTCCCCTCACCTGTGGTACAAGGGATTTTAATGTGTTTTTGGATTTTATGAGGATTTTAAAACCTAGAAACAAAGTTGTGAAAACTCGGCCAAAGAAAGGACTTGTTGATCCTAGGAATGTTTAATATAAGCTTTGATTCATGATAATTTTTCTATGCTTTGTAAGAAGGTTTCCTCTCATATTTTTATATACATGTGATGTTGGATTAGAGATGTATCTAACCCTAGAGTTTCGGCCAAAAAGGTTTTATAAGGGCTAGGGAATTTATTTGTTTACCTAACTTGCACAAAACCCTCTAAATAAATGGTTAAGTATCCATTATTGTTTTCATACTTGAAGGTTACTTGGAACCAAAAGTATTCCACACATAAGTTTCGGCCAAGAAAGGGTTTAGGGTTAGGAATACTTTGGATTTAAACTCACCATGTTTATATGATAGAATATAGAGTTTCTTAAAGAAGTTGCATGCTTGTATGTTGATAGAAACTCATGAACACCACTTTTAATGTTTCGGCCATGGTAAGGTGGATGGCTTAGAATATCATAAAAAGATTTTTAACATGATCAAAACCTCCATGATAATAAGATATGAAAGTTGTTTAATGCTCCCATGCTTAATTAGAGTATAGGAAAATTGGTTGCATGATATATGTTAATTAAGACCATAAGGGTCCTAGCTTGTTGTGAACCAAACTTGTATGTATAGTTCTTTGATATTTTTGCCATAAAACTTGTTTTGGTTTTCCATACTTTAGGCCACCTAAAACCTAGTTTAAATACTTGGAAGGTTTCGGCCAAACATATGCTATGAGATAAAGAAAGGAAAAAACCTAGGAAACCTAAGACACAACTTGAATGTATGCTTATAGTGCTTGACTTTTATACATGTTATGAAATGTGTTATGACTTTCTATGCTTTTATGCCATTTGAACAAATTCCATGCTTGATGAGGTTCGGCCATGTAGGGTTTAAAGACCTAGAAACCTTAAAATTTAGACCTCATGTGTTAAAGATGCTTCTTATGAAATTGAGATAACATGTTGATTGTGTTCACATGCTTATATATTTAACTATGATTCAAATGGACACCTTTGAGTCTCGGCCATGAAGGGAATACATGATTTAGAAACCCTAGAACTTACATTGAACATGCTCATGACACTCTCCACGAAATATGAAATGTAGAAAGCTAAAATTTACATGCTATATGTTGTTAGTGACCTAAATTGATGCTAAGGGAAGTTTCGGCCTTGACCACTTGTATGAGGCCACTTATGAATTTATACATGATGTTAGAGTAAGTTCACATGCTTGTATGCTTGCTTGAAAGCCTAAATGAGTACTTGTAAGTTTCGGCCAAGACATAATTTTAAGGGCTTAAAGGAGTTAGGAACTAACTCAATTGTGCTTACCATATTCCTTGAAACAAATGCTATAAATATAGTTAAGGTTTCCATGCTTTATGTCATTTAGAACCTTGTTTCACACTTGTTAAGGTTCGACCAAATGAGGTTCAAGGACCTGGAGAACTTAGAGTCCAAGTAAATCTTGTTTATAATACTTCCTATGAAAATGATATGTGGATGAATTAGGTTCTACATGCTTGAATGTTGTTTAAAACCTAAATTGGCACCTAAGAGGGTTTTGGCCAAGATAAGAACCCAAGGGATTAGGAAGCTTAGTACCCAAATTAATCATGTTACATTGTTCCTTATGATTGGATGAGCACATGATACACTTTTATGCTTAGACATGTATGCTTGTGAGCTATACAAGATGAGAATTTCTACGATATGTTATGAGTTTAGAATATGCATGCTTTATGTTATGATATGTGGGAAAATTATGCATGCTTTGATGATATGATATGAGTTTAAAATATGCATGCTTTATGTTATGATATGTGGTTAAATTATGCATGCTTTGATGCTATGTTAAGTGCTTAAAATATGCATTCTTTATGTTATGATATGTGGTTAAATTATGCATGCTTTGATGCTATGTTAAGTGCTTAAAATATGCATGCTTTCATGATATGCTATGTGGTTAAATTATGCATGCTTGATGATATGCTTTATGCTTAAAATATGCATGTTTTTATGATCTATGCCTAAGTGATGCATATTGTTATGATATGATGTATGCCTAAGTGATGCATATTGTTATGATACGATGTATGCCTAAGTGATGCATATTTTTATGGTATGATGTATGCCTAAGTGATGCATACTTTTATGACATGATGTATGCCTAAGTGATGCATACCTTTATGATATGATGTATGCCTAAGTGATGCATACTTTTATGACATGATGTATGCCTAAGTGATGCATACTTTTATGATATGATGTGTGCCTAAGTGATGCATGCTTTTCTGATGTATGATATGTATAAGTATGACATGTACTTTACTTTATATGGCTTGTACCAAGGGTGGGCTCCATAAGCGCCCCAGGGTCGATGGAATAAGACTCGGGCCTCGTTAGGGATGGACTCCTAAGTGCCCCTAGGTCGATGGAGTAAGACTCGGGCCTAGTATGTTTGCCTTGTAGGGTTCAAGACTTGCTACCTTGGACCTACATATGTTGCGCGCAATATGTAAGTGGTACATAGCCGGGATCCCCTTTAAGTTGAGATTATGTTCAAGTATATATGTAAGAAGAAATGGTTTTAAAGGTCATGAGACATACACATGTTTTTCGGATACATATTTTCCAAAATCATATTGCATATACCTTATGATGATTTATGATATGTGTAAAGCCTGAAAAATTCCCGAATTTATTTTAGAATTATTCTATGATTTTTCTGGAATTTTGAGATATTTTTCCGGAATTTTTCGAGTAGCGGAAGTAGAAAAAATAATTAGAACCGCAAAATAGCTTAGGCGGGAATCGAACCCGAGACCTATGGTTTACGGATAAGTTTAGTAACTAGTTGAACCCAGCAGGGCCGTGCTGAAAGAGAAGGGAAACATTTATATTTATATTTGAGTTGGGCCTAGATACCCATTTAATATAAATATAAACTTAAGTTGGGGTTGGGTTATTTTATTTTTGGGTTCGACATTTTCTCTCCTCACCGAAGCCTCCTCTCCCTCTCCCGTTTCTTTCTCTCGGCGCAGCAAACAAAGCAAAGGAGACCTAGGGTTCCTTCCCTAGGATCATGTGTTCACTTTCCGGCGACAACACCAACACGAAGTCGGTTCTTCTCCGCGAGAGGAACGCGAGGACGTAAGCAGTTCGTCGAACGGAGCAATTTTCCGGAAAACATAGCGGATAGAATCGTAAGAAAATCTTACGATTGAGGTAAGAAACCCCTCACCTGTAGTATAATTGCTCTCGCTTGTTAATTTTAGCGTTAGTTCAGTAGTTTTACAGTTTTCAGTTTTAGGGTGTGCTTTTAGTGCATACCAAGCGTTCGGTAGAATGCCCAGTTCAGAAGGATGCACCAGTAGGCGTCCTAACAGTATGTAAAATGTATTAGAAACATTTTATTCAGTTTATTGTCAATTATTACAGCTATATGGATCAGATATCCATTGGGTGAGCTCCCACAGTAGCCTCTAGGTTCAGATAACCTAGCTCTAGGTTCAGATAACCTAGAACAGCAAAGTAAAATAAAACAGTATTGAGTATTTTACTTTATTCAGTTGGCACTGTACTCGGATCAGATATCCATGGGCTGGACTCCCACAGTCGTCCCTAGGTTCAGATAACCTAGTAACCCTGCTGGATTCAGAACTTGCAATCCCGGGTCTCGTAGGGTTGGGCGCACAGTAAGTACAGTTGCCAGGGCCCCAAACAGCATGTTTAGTATTTTCATCTATTATATGTATAGTTTTCAAATTTGAAACTAGTGATGAGAACACTAATTTAGCTTTCAATTCAGTTCAGGTTCAGTTTACATGATTTGACTTCATGTACAGATTTAGATATATGTATGACTAGTTCAGTTTCATGTTCAGTTTATATGCTATGCCATGTTTCAGTTCCAGTTTATGCTTTGTATGATACCATGCCATGCCATGCTTGCATATTCAGTATGTTTCAAACAGCATGATTTAAAAACATAATCGCATCGTTGCATGTTTTAGTGAGGTAGATGGTTTCTTACTAAGCTTTAAGCTTACAGATGCTACTTTTCTTATACTGCAGATACCGGTAAAAGAAAAGTGGACTAGCGGAGGCTGGAGGGCGATGCTACGATGATGTGTGTGTGCAAGGGGTTTGGAATAAAGATCCTTGGGGATCTATACGCTTCCATTTCAGTTTTGATACTTAACATGACTAGTTTTATGACTTAGCCTTGTTGCTAGGTGTTATAGCTTAGTGAACTATGTTTTGTTTAGATTATCATGTTTAGAATGTTATTATTTACGTGCTAGAGTGTTTTCATGTATCTAGAACTTGTGTATGCGATTTTTGGCACGAATCAGTGCTGGAAATCAGAAATTCTGATGTCGTTTCAGACTATCAGAAACTGGATCGGTCAGCAGACCGATCCAGTGCCATTCCTTCTCCTGGATCGGTCAGCCGACCGATCCAGATGGATACAGTAGCCTACTGTATCTCCCTGGATCGGTCAGCCGACCGATCCAACATCGAACAGAAGGCATCCAGCGTTTCCAGGTGCCTGGATCGGTCTGCAGACCGATCCAGACACACCTGGATCGGTCTGCCGACCGATCCAGCCTTTGCTGGATCGGTCCGCAGACCGATCCAGCAGGGCACAGAATCGTAGCAAGTTGATCGATCCGTGGATCGATCAGCAGCTAGCTGGGAAGTTAGTTCTGAGTTCCTAGCTCAGATGGGAGGTCAAGTATCCTCCTTAGCACATGTACACCAACCGGAAAGGGTCTTGAATCCTTCTTTATAACAGCAGGGTGTATTAGTTGTCAGATTAACCGAGTCAGTTAGTGAAATTTTATTTTACCCAGTTTTCCGCACAGTAGCTTCAGTAGTTAATGTAGCGATCCGGCCCACAGATTAGTACCCAGGAGTTGGGTCGTTATAATATGCCATGGTTGGATATGATTATGTTATGTTCCATGATATGTCCATGTGTATGATATGCCATGACTCCTTATGATGATATGCCATGGTTAGATAAGATTATGTTATGCTTCATGCTATGCTTACACTATGATATGCCATGACTAGTTATGATTTCTTCATGTTGCATGATATGCTTAAAAGAGTATGTTACATTATGTCATAACTAATTGAAATGATGCCATGTTGAGACATTCTTTGATTATACTATGATTTTCAGTTTTAGTGAGTAGGAAAGGAACTTACTAAGCCATGAGTGCTCACAGCTTACTGTCCTTGTACCACAGATAAAGGAAAAAGCTGGATGAGCTAGAGGAGCAGCAGGAGAGGCAAGGAGATGTGTGTGGCAGTGGCTAGGCAACCAAATAAGAACCTGCTTTAAAAACTTTTAAAGAACTATGCTTTGTTATCATGAATTGTAGTACCGTATGTGTGATTTGATGTTATGCTTCTACTAATTTTGATATCATGTTATTAAGGCCATGATAGTGTAATTCGGATTTGATGAAAAGGAAACAAAAGAAAAGTTTTTATTAAACTAAGAAAATCATTTTAAGTCTTCCGCTGTTTTAAAAAGAAAAATTTGTACATAGAGTATCGTAGCCCCGTCCCTTAGGGTTAGCAGGAAGGGCGGGCGTTACACCGAATGCTTATGAGCATGGAATAAAGTTCATCCCAACATATAAACATGAGCATAACATATCAACTTCATATCTTATCTTAAGAAAGATCATGGCATGCTTAGTTTAGGTTTTAAAATTTCCTAGGCCCTTTAACCTACCATGGCCGAATGTTTATGAGCATGGAATAAAGTTCAATCAACATATAGGCATGAGCATATCATGTTAACAATTCTCTCATCATAAGGTACATATCATAAAACAAAAAGGAGCATACTTGGTTTGAGTCTTAACTTACCTATTTCCTTTATTCATGCTTGGCTGAGAGTCTAGGGATATAACTCTAAGTTCTAACCAAACATTCTAACATATAAACATTAGATAAATCCCCTACCATAAGGTACATGTTACAAGAAACATATTGAGCATGTCAAATTTGGGTCTTTACATTTCCTGGGTCCTTCTCTTTTTTTTTGTCTTGGCCGAAAATTCCATGAAGGTATCCTAGGTTTTTAGGCAACCTAATCTCATAGAAAATACATAAGCTATTGTACCACAGGTGAGGGGAAACTTACATAGTTTTTCGCTTGTTGTTCCTTAAGAAAAATAATACCCTTGTGAGGAGGAAGAAGAACTTCGCTTCCTAGTTTTCCCTTTTTGTTTTCTTCTTCTTGTAAGAGGTAAAGCTTGAGATTCCTTCCTGGAAATAAGGTTTTCTTAGAGAGAAAACCCTAACTTGACCCTTGAGAATGAGAAGGAAAAGCTCCAAGTTTCGGTGGAGAAGGAAAGAGGAGGAAGAAGAAGAATTGGAAATTTCTTTCTCTTTTCTCCTCTAAATCCTATTTATTCATCATGAGAGTGAATTATGTCTTCATTAATCCCTCCCTTAACTCTTCTATCCCTTCCCTCTTTGATTCCCATGAAAATGAGAAGAAGAAAAGGGGAGGAAGGCAATTTGCCTTCTTCTTGCTCCCTCTCTTAACCAAGAGGAAGAGGAGGTAAGCAACTTGGTTTTCTCTTGCTCTTTTGCTTAGTTTTTTTTTCTTCTCACCTTTAACTACAATTTTCATTCCTTTCTATCCATATATTATTCATTAATCTAGTGGTTATCATACATCAATTTATCTCTATTATTTGTGGGAGGTTCAATGTTCAAACCTTCACCTCTCTCTCCTTTTATTTCTATTATTCCTTCTTTTTTATTCCTCTTATTTTTATGCTCTAAAGAAAATAACACCCATATACTTATCTTATAATTTCATGGGTGCTACAGTACCCCATACCTCATAAAAAGTTCGTCCTCGAACTTAAAATAGCGACGGATACTTCCGTTTCATATCATCTTCCCGTTCCCACGTGGCTTCTTCGTACCGTTTATTTTGCCACAGGACCTTTACTAAGGGTACTTCTTTGTTCCTTAGCCTTTTGACGTCTCGATCCAATATCTGAATTGGTCAGCTCTCGTAGGTTAGGTCCTCTTGCACATGTACTGCCCGTGGTTCGATCACTTGGTCCGTGCTCGGAATGCATTTCTTTAGCATCGAAACGTGGAACACGTTGTGAATGGCTGACATCTCTTGAGGCAGCTCTATTTCATAAGTTACTTTGCCGATTCTTTTCAGAACTCGGTATGGTCCCACATAACGTGGGCTTAGCTTTCCCTTCTTACCGGACCTCATTACCCCTTTCATAGGAGCTACTTTGAGAAATACCGAGTCTCCGACATTGAATTCCAATGGCCTTCGTCGCTTATCCGTATAATTCTTCTGTCGACTCTGAGCAGTTTCTATTCGTTGGCGGATGTTCTGTATGCACGGGTAGTGTTATCGATGAACTCGGTTTGAAATCCCATCTCTTTCTTTTCACCACATTCGTACCAACATATAGGGGATCTACATTTCCTCCCGTACAGAGCCTCGTAAGGCGTCATCCCAATAGTAGCCTGGTAACTATTGTTGTAGGCGAATTTCGCTAGGCATAAATATCGGTACTAGCTCCCTTTGAAGTCTAATGTGCATGCCCGTAACATGTCTTCTAATACTTGGTTAACCCTTTCTCTTTGTCTGTCGGTCTGAGGGTGGAAGGCAGTACTGAATAATAGCTTCGTACCAAGAGCCTTCTGGACACATTCCCAAAAATGTGAAACAAAACGACCATCTCTGTCTGAAATGATGGTCTTAGGAATCCCATGTAGTCTAATAATTTCCTTGACATATAATTGAACCAGTTGCTCAATTGAATAAGTCATCTTGATTGCTAGAAAATGGGCGGATTTGGTTAATCTATCCACGATTGCCCATATGGCGTCATAGCCATTTGTTGTCTTAGGTAATCCTGATATAAAGTCCATAGAGATATCTTCCCATTTCCATTCTGGAATTTGGACAGGCTGCAGTGGTAGGTACTGACATAATGAGCCACATCTCTTTTCATACCGGACCACCAGAATTTCTTTTTCAAATCTTGGTACATTTTGGTGGATACTGGATGCATTGCATAGGGCGTTGAATGAGCTTCCTCTAGTATCCTTCTTCGCAACTCTAGATCCCCGGGAATACATAATCGATCCCTGAGGTATAACATTCCACTGTTCGCGATCCGGAATCCGTCATTCTTTCCTTCTAGGGTTTCTTGTTTAATCCTTTGGAGGTTTTGGTCACTGGTTTGTTTCTCCAATAGGTTGTCGAATAATGTGGGCGCTATAGTCATGGTAGAGAGCGGCCCGGACATATTTTCGATCCAATAACTCGTAATGTCTCTCGGTTTCCTGATAATTTCGAACACTGGTTCGCCTTCAGCATCAGATATAGCTTTAGCATATTGACTAAAAGTAGGTAACTGACCTGTGACGACAGTAGAGGCACTCGCCACATCTTCTTTGGTAAGCAAGAAAATCCTGGCGTTCGTTGTAGTTGACGGGGCTTCCAATCTCTCTTGGCTAATTGGTGTTCCTTCAATAGTAGCTTGCATCTGATGTAGTTGTGAGGGGGCACTCTTGTTCTGGTTATTCTGCTGGGGTGATGCCTGAAACCGGTTAGTGCAGTCTCTGGCCAGATGTCCTTCCCCTCTGTAATTATAGCACTTTCTTGTACCCTTGTGGCATACTCCGGAATGCAGCTTTCCACAAATAGTGCACTGAGGGTATTTCGGTTGCTTATTCACTCGGTCACCTTTTGCATTGTCCCATTATTTCCTTTTCCCCGTAGGGGTTGCTTTCCAGCTTGTTTTGGTACCTGAAGGTCTCTGTCCTTCTGTTCGGGCACGATTCTTATTCTCGTTCATCGCTTTCTGATAATATTCCGTAATCAGGGCACTGCTAACCAATTCCTTTGTAGTTTGCGGTCTATTAATTCCGCCGGCCACGTTCAGTGCTATCTCGGGTCGAAGCATCTTCAGCATCAGACTGACCCTTTCTCTTTCAGTATGAACCAACTCTGGACATAGGCGTGCCAGACGGTTGAAGCGCTTTACTGCTTCGTTCACTGATAGGTCACCTTGCCGAAACTCGGTGAACTCGTCGTAATGCCGGTTCGTCACTTGCATATGGAAGAACTCTTCGAAGAACTCTGTCTCGAAGTCTATCCAGTTCATCAAGTTAATCTGTCTCATTGTCTTCACTATTTCCCACCACATTCTTGCATCTCCGGAAAAGCAGAATGATACGCATTTGATCTTTTCCGATACGGGCGAGTCCAGTAATTCCACTATGCTTTCCACTGTCTTGAACCAGGCCTGGGCGTCCCATGGCTCGCAAGTACCTGAGAAGTTCTCCGGCTTTAGCCTTAGCCACTGTATCAAGTAGGTCTCCTGTCGGACCACTGGGACAGGGGCTATCGGTGGTACTGGTGAAACTACGGGGATGACAGGCACTGCATTCTGATTTACTGGTGGGGTAGCAGGATTTTCTTGCTGACCCATCAAAGTCGTGATCAGCTGTTGTTGCTCCGTGATCTGATGTTGGAGGTCGGTAACTACCTGGGTCAGATCTGGTGGAGTCGCTGTCTCGTCTGCTCGGATAGTACGTCTCCTAGCCATGCTTATCTTCACTAAATGACAATAAATTATCGTTATTTCTATCCAGGCTAACATAAGATCATTATCATTCTTATCCTACCATCATGCATACCTAAACTAGAACTGTGACTTATCATCATCAAAAGAATAAGTAAACATGCATAATATTAAAGCATCATAAAAGAATTAAATTAATCATATAGATTCTTACTTGGAGCGGCAGGATGGAGGCTTGACATGTGTGTAGTGAAAAGGCTAAACTTGGCTCTGATACCAAACTATAACGCCCCGACCCTCCTGCTCAAGGAACGGGGGTTACTTTACTTACTTACTTATTATTACCATTCTTTTCTACTTAAAACAGCGGAAGTCTTGTTTATAGTATATTTTTTTCTTTTTAAAACTTTTCTTTTACTTTTCAAATCATCATCACTAATTACCTATCATATAAAGTCACATAGCATGCTTAACATGAATTTAAGCCATAATACTAATAAGCATGATGAAATGTCATGGAGTTATGCAATAACGACATAAACATAATTCTTATTAAATAAAAGCAGGTCTTTCTCTTTTAGTCGAGCCACTACTACACACATCCTTCTTGCCCCTCCTGCTGCTCCCTTAGTACATCCATTCCTGGCCTTTATTTGTGGTACAAGGAAAGTAAGCTATGAGCACACAAGGCTCAGTAAGATCCTTCCTACTCACAAAAACCGTAAAGCATAGCATATTCATAAGGCATAAAGCATAAATACAACTCATCATATCATGTATAGAAGCATCATATCGTAACATAATTGTAAGGTATCATCGCATATCATGACAAAATCATAAAGTGCATCCTAGCATAACATAACATAATCATAATCATAAGTATCATGGCATAATCATAAAGTGCATCCTTGCATAACATAACATAATCATAAGTATCATGGCATATCATGGCATAATCATAAAGTGCATCCTAGCATAACATAACATAATCATAAGTATAATGGCATAATCATAGCTTAATCATAAAGTGCATCCTGGCATATCATAACATAGTCATAAGTATTATGCGAGATGACTTTCAAAAACATGTATCATGAAAAATATATGCAACATGTCTTTTGAAAACTTATTACATACATACTTAAACATAATCTCAACATGATTAGGGCCCCGACTTGTACCACATACATAAATGCGCGCGTCCTATGTAGGTCCAAGGTAGTAAGTCTTGAACCCTACAAGGCATACATACTAGGCCCGTTTCTTAGTCCATCGACCTAGGGGCACTTAGGAGCTCATCCCTAACGAGGCCCGTTTCTTAGTCTATCGACCCCGGAGCGCTTATGGAGCCCACCCTTGGTACAAGACATATAAAGTAAAGTAGCATGTCATACATATCATGGTTCTTATTATTTCATGCATATCATATTTCTTAACGTATCATATCATACAAAATTTGGGCACACAGCTCATCATAATAGCATGAATAATTTGGGCACACAGCACATCATAAATACATGCATAGTTTGGGCACACAGCTCATCATAAAAGCATGCATAATTTGGGCACACAGCTCATCATAAATAGCATGCATAATTTGGGCACACAGCACATCATAAGGCTTATCAACATGCATAGATCATAAGCATACATAAATAAACATAGAAGCATAGCAAGCTCTTATCACATCATGAAACATTGCATGTGAGGCACATGGAAATCATAATTAGGTCTCCACCCTAGTATCATATAGTGGCCGAAACACATGGTTGTAAATTAGGTTAACAATCAACATACAAGCATGTGAACCCTAAACCATTATCATATCAAGTATCATAAAGAGCATCATGAGCATGTTTAGTTTAGGTTCTAGGTTTTCTAAGTCTATAAACTTGTTATGGCCGAATATAATCAAGCATCATATTTGCTAGAAAATCAATATACAAGCATGTGAACTCTAAACCAAAAATAATATCATACATCATGAGAAACAACATAAGCATGTTTAGTTTAGGTTCTAGGTTTTCTAAGTCTATAAACTTGTTATGGCCGAATATCATCAAACATCATATTTGCTTGAAAATCAATATACAAGCATGTGAACTCTAAATCAAAAATCATATCATACATCATGAGGAACAACATAAGCATATTTAGTTTAGGTTCTAGGTGTCCTAAGCTTATTAACTTACCATGGCCGAAACTTGTGAACCATGAAACTAGGTTTTATGTGGCATAAAAGCATGGAAACCCTAAACCATTTTCATAGTATTTATTACCAAGAACATCATGAGCATGTTTAGTTCAAGTTCAAGGTTTCCTAGGCTTATAGAATTGTTGTGGCCGAAAGTTCATGGAGCATGAAAACAAATTCTAACCACACTACTAACATGGGCATGTCATATTAATTTCATATCTTATCTTAAGGAGGATCATGGCATGATTAGTTTAGGTTTAACAATTTCCTAGGCCCCTAATCCTATCATGGCCGAATGCTTATGAGCATGGAATAAAGTTAATCCCAACATATAAACATGAGCATAACATATCAACTTCATATCTTATCTTAAGAAAGATCATGGCATGCTTAGTTTAGGTTTTAAAATTTCCTAGGCCCTTTAACCTACCATGACCGAATATTTATGAGAATGGAATAAAGTTCAATCAACATATAGGCATGAGCATATCATGTTAACAACTCTCTCATCATAAGGTGCATATCATAAAACAAAAAGGAGCATACTTGGTTTGAGTCTTAACTTACCTATTTCCTTTATTCATGCTTGGCCGAGAGTCTAGGGACATGACTCTAAGTTCTAACCAAACATTCTAACATATAAACATTAGATAAATCCCCTACCATAAGGTACATGTTACAAGAAACATATTGAGCATGTCAAATTTGGGTCTTTACATTTCCTGGGTCCTTCTCTTTTTTTTTTTTATCTTGGCTAAAAATTCCATGAAGGTATCCTAAGTTTTTAGGCAACCTAATCTCATAGAAAATACATAAGCTATTGTACCACAGGTGAGGGGAAACTTACATAGTTTTTCGCTTGTTGTTCCTTAAGAAAAATAATACCCTTGTGAGGAGGAAGAAGAACTTCTCTTCCTAGTTTTCCCTTTTTGTTTTCTTCTTCTTGTAAGAGGTAAACCTTGAGATTCCTTCCTAGAAATAATGTTTTCTTAGAGAGAAAACCCTAACTTGACCCTTGAGAATGAGAAGGAAAAGCTCCAAGTTTCGGTGGAGAAGGAAAGAGGAGGAAGAAGTAGGAAGAAGAAGAATTGGAAACTTTCTTTCTCTTTTCTCCTCTAAATCCTATTTATTCATCATGAGAGTGAATTATGTCTTCATTAATCCCTCCCTTAACTCTTCTATCCCTTCCCTCTTTGATTCCCACGAAAATGAGAAGAAGAAAAGGGGAGGAAGGCAATTTGCCTTCTTCTTGCTCCCTCTCTTAACCAAGAGGAAGAGGAGGTAAGCAACTTGGTTTTCTCTTGCTCTTTTGCTTAGTTTTTTTTTCTTCTCACCTTTAACTACAATTTTCATTTATTTCTATCCATATATTATTCATTATTCTAGTGGTTATCATACATCAATTTATCTCTATTATTTGTGGGAGGTTCAAGGTTCAAACTTTCACCTCTCTCTCCTTTTATTTCTATTATTCCTTTTTTTTTATTCCTCTTATTTTTATGCTCTAAAGAAAATAACACCCATATACTTATCTTATAATTTCATGGGTGTTACATTAATAGACCGCAGATTGCAGAAAAGCTGATTAGTAGTGCCCTGATCACTTAGCATTATCTATATAGTATCAAGCAACATAAGCCAGTACTGATGGAGAACAAAGGTCAAGGGAATTCTAGCACTCAGAAACCCCAGAGTCATGGGTCAACCTGGAAAGGGAGCTCTAAGAGGAAGCAATGGAGTAATAAGAAGGGAGGATCCGTAAACAAGCAACCTAAGTATGCCACATGTTCCACCTGCGGAAAGATGCATCCTTGAATCTGTTGCAAGGGCATGAGTGGCTGTTATACATGTGGTCAAGAGGGGCATATGGCCAAGAATTGCCTGACCAAGATCAACCTTCCTCTTGCACAACCTGTGCAATATGGAGGCAAGCAGGCACAACTACACCAGATGCAGGCCACGTTGGAGGGTCCTCATATTAGCCAAGGTAGACTGGAAGCTCCACTAAATTCTACAAATGCTCGAGTTTTCTCCCTTACAAGAGAGGAGGTAGCAAACGCCTCCACCGTTGTCAAAGGTCAGATATGCATTTTTAATCAATATGCAACTGTGATATTTGATACCGGGGCACCCCATTCGTTTGTCTCCATAGTATTTACTGAAAGAATAGCTATAACCCTGGAGGTCCTAAGCGGATAATTCTTGACGACATTACCCTCGAGAGAGATAATGACATCTACGCACTGGCTGCGAGCTATGCCAGTCAAAATTTCAGACAGAGAATTGTACAGCGATCTGATCTTGCTGAACATGTTTGATTATGATGTTATTTTTGGGATGAACTTCCTGAGCAAGTATGGTGCTTCCATCGAGTGTCGTAAGCAAAGGGTTCTATTCCAACCTGAGGCAGAGTCTAAGTTTGAGTTCATCAGAGATTCAAAGAAGAGAACCCAAAAAATTTTATCAGCCCTGAAAGCTCAGGAGATGTTAGTCGATGGATGTGCTGGGTTTCTAGCTCATGTGGTTACTACCTAGCAAGAAAGAAATCAAGAGCTAGAGGAAATTAGAGTCATGTGTGACTACCCGAAAGTGTTTCCTGAGGAGTTTCCAGGTTTAGCGTCGGATAGGAAAATTGAATTTGAGATTGAACTCATCCCTGGTACCCATCCAATCTTAAAAGCACCCTACCACATGGCTCCAGCAGAATTGAAAGAACTTCAGGGATAGTTACAGGAGCTACTCGACAAGGGCTTCATTCACCCTAGTCACTCACCATGGGGAGCTTCGGTGTTGTTCGTAAAGAAGAAGGACGAGTCCATGCGAATGTATGTGGACTACCGAGCGCTGAACAAAGTAACAATCAAGAACAGGTATCCCTTGCCGAGGATTGATGATCTATTTGATCAGTTAAAGGGAGCCACAGTTTTTTCCAAGATAGGTTTGGGGTCCGGATATCATCAAGTGAAAGTGAGGGCAGATGATGTACCGAAGACAGCATTCCGAACGAGGTATGGACACTACAACTTCATAGTCATGCCTTTTGGAGTGATGAATGCTCCGGCTACGTTTATGGATCTAATGAACAGGATGTTCAAAGCATATTTGGATAAGTTTGTAATCGTCTTTATAGACGATGTTCTTATATACTCCAAAAGTTAGGAAGAACATGTTGAACATCTGAAGACTGTATTACAGATTCTTCAGCAGAGGCAATTGTACGTGAAGTTCTCCAAGTGTGAGTTTTGGCTCGATCAAGTATCCTTCCTAGGTCACATTATTTCCAAGGATGGGGTCATGGTAGACCCGACAAAAATAAAAGCTATGAGTAACTAGAATAGACCCAGGAATGTCAGTGAAATCAGAAGTTTCCTTGGATTAATAGGCTATTATAGGAAATTTGTTGAGAACTTCTCAAGGATTGCCTCTCCATTGACAGCACTTACCAAGAAGAATAAAAAATTTGAGTGGACAGAGGATTGTGAGAAGAGTTTCATTGAACTAAAAAGGAGACTGACCAGTGCCTCAATCCTGACTCTTCCAGGAAATGGAAAGAGCTTCGATATGTATAGCGATGCTTCTAAATTGGGATTCGGAGCTGTACTGATGCAGAATGACAGAGTCATTGCCTACGCCTCGAGACAACTCAAAGATTATTAGAAGAACTATCCCATGCATGACCTCAAGTTAGCAGCAGTAGTCTTCACTCTCAAAGTCTAGAGGCACTACTTATATGGAACTCAGTGCAAGATCTACACAGATCACCAGAGTCTGAAGTATTTCTTCACTCAGAATGACCTAAACATGAGTCAATGGAGATGACTTGAGTTAGTTAAAGACTATGATTGTGAAATCCTCTACCATCCACGGAAGGTGAACAAGGTAGCAGATGCACTAAGTAGAAAATCTTGCGTAACTTTATTGTCCTTATCTTCCATGTCCCAACCCCTACAGAAGGAAGTAGTAAATTTTGGGCTAGAAATTATTACTAGACAGCCCTCCACTTTGACACTAGTGTCAACCTTACTTGACGATATACAGAAAGGGCAAGATGAAGATCCTAATATTCAGAAGATCAAGCAGGGAATACAAGAAGGAGAAAATGGGGAGTTTCGAATATCAGACCATGAGATGCTATATTATGGTAATCGTCTTTGTGTCACTAATCAAGAATAACTGCAAAAGAAAATTCTAGATGAAGCCCATAGAACACCCTATACAATGCATCCTGGTTCCACCAAGATGTACCAAGATTTAAAGGAACGCTTCTGGTGGTCTGGAATGAAGAGAGATATTGCTAGATATATCAGTACCTGTCTGACATGTCAACAGGTTAAAGCAGAACATCAGAGACCAGGCGGAGTTCTGCAGCCTATCCAGATCTCAGAGTGGAAATGGGAGGATATATCTATAGATTTTATAGTAGGACTACCCAGAACTACGAACGGTTATGATGCTATCTGGGTAATAGTAGATAGATTGACCAAGTCTGCTCATTTCCTAGCAATCAGAGCATCCTACTCTATTGAGCAGTTAGTACAATTGTATGTTATCAGATTGCATGGAGTTCCCAAAACCATAATTTCTGATAGAGACGGTCGTTTTACTTCACACTTCTGGGAGTGTATTCAGAGAGCTCTTGGTACTAAGTTACGATTTAGCACTGCATTTCATCCTCAAACTGACGGGCAAACAGAACGGGTGAATTAAATTTTGGAGGATATGCTACGGGCTTGTGCCTTAGATTTCAAAGGGAGCTGGTGTCGATACCTATGCTTAGCAGAGTTTGCATACAATAATAGCTATCAAGCTACTATCAGAATGACACCATATGAGACTCTATATGGGAGGAGATGTAGATCTCCTATTTGTTGGTATGAATGTGGTGAAAAGAAAGAAATGAGACTCCAGACAGACCTCATCGAAGACACCACCAAATCTATTCAGAACATTCGCCAGAGAATAGAAACTGCTCAAAGCCGGCAGAAGAGCTATGCGGATGTGCGTTGTAGACCGCTAGAATTTGAGGTAGGGGATTCAGTATTCCTCAAAGTAGCTCCTATGAAAGGAATAATGCGGTTTGGGAAGAAAGGAAAGTTGAGTCCACGATATGTGGGGCCATACTTGATCACTAAAAGAGTTGGCAAGGTAGCTTATGAGTTAGAACTACCCCAGGAAATGTCAGCTGTTCATAATGTATTTCATGTCTCAATGCTGAAGAAGCATGTTCTCGATGCAAACCAAGTGATTGAACCATAGATGGTACGAGTTCAAGAGGATCTCAGTTATGAAAGTTGACCTATTCAGATAATAGATCGAGAAGTTAAGAAACTAAGAAACAAAGAGATACCGTTAGTAAAAGTGCTGTGACAAAGTCAACAGTAAGAAGAAGCAACATGGGAATGTGAGGATGATATGAAACGGAAGTATCCATAATTATTCTAAGTTCGAGGATGAACTTTTTATAAAGTATGAGGGATTGTAACGCCCATACATTTTCTCTATTTAAATAAAGCAAAAAGAAGTAGAAGAAGAGAAAAATAATTAAAAATACAATCATAAATGGCCTGGGCTAGGATTGAACCCTAGACCTCTTACTTGAAATTATTTTAAGTAGCCATTAGGTGGTGGTAAAACATCACATTAGAAGTAGGAAACAATTGATTATAAGCAGATTTTGTGTGAAGAGATGCTTCAACTTCCACTTAGTATTAAAGGGAAAGGAAGAGATGAAAACCTAACTTTTCATCTTCCTCTTCGAAAACCTAACTTTTCATCTTCCTCTCCCTTTCCTCTCTAGCTGAATTTTTCCTTTCCTCATTTCAAGTTTCGGTCAAGAACCCTAGGGCTCCAAGCCTTAAAGCTTTGCAAGGGGAAGAATCAAAAGGGAAGGTTTCTCCCAAGGAGGTGGTACGCTCGGGAAAGGTGTTTTGGGGATTTAGGCGTGCAAGAGGGGATTTGTTTATCCTACATCTTATACTAGTAAGATTTAGCGAAAGGATGTAAGTACTTCTCACCTGCGGTATAAGTTGCTTCGTCGATGCATGTTGTAGTATGTATCTATGTAAGTTAAAAGAAGATTCATGCCATGATATGTTTTATGTATGTTAAAGGAGATAGATGTTATGATTGTAAGATGCCCTCTAAAGTTTGGGATTAAGAGCACGTTTAGAGTATTTGATTTGCTTCCCATTAAGTTTTGGGACTAAGAAGCATAATCAAGTGCCCAATGTGCTTCCCTATAAGTGTGAGGGATTAAGTGCACACAAGGTGTTTGTTGAAATGACAAGTTAGTGCAAGTATAAGAAAGAAGTATTAAAAAGAAAGTATTTTACTTTAAGATGGCATGTACTGGACACAAGGTCCATGGGTGGGCTCCTAGATCTCCCCTAGGCCCCTAGATCGCCTAGTAGTACCTTAATAGGTTTGGGATTAGCTACCTCAGATCTTATTAAGGGTGCGCACAAAGTGGTACAATGTCAGGCCCAAAGCAAGTTGATTATTATTTTCACTAGTACGTAATATGAAGTTTTCCCAAGTTCATTGTTTATTTAAGTGAAAGCATTCTTAAGTTTGGGAATTAGAGACTATAAGGTGCAGTTTTGATGAACTCTATAGTATGGCAAGGTTTATGGTTTTCATTACTTGTTTTCAATACAAGCATGGTTTTATGTTGACGTCTCATGATAATACTATTTAAAAATGTTGATGTTTGCATGATGAGTCTATTTGAAAATAAATTCCATGTACATATTTCCAAATTATGGGTTTTAGCATGAGTAATTATTGAGTGCATGTTTTGTGTTCCTTCAACCAGTTTTGCAAAGCATGTTTTCCATTTTTAATGCATTATTTTGTGAGTAGATGGTACTTACTAAGCAATTGGCTTATAGATTACTTTTCCTTATACTGCAGATAAAGGTAAAGGAAAGCTCAAGTAAGGAGGGGCAGCAGGAGCAATGTTTGCTGGGGTGTGTGACGGAATAGTGGGAAGTGATCTTGGAACTTGCTACTGCATGGAATATGTTAAATTTTGGTACTGATGGACCTATTGTCTTATTTCGCTTAATATAAAAATGTTATTAAGAGTTGTGTATGATGAAATTGACAGTTTGTTTGTAATTAGCATGTCAAAGACTCTTCCTAAAGAAATGGGAGAGAACGGTAAGCCAAGAGGGAGTACAAAGGGGAGAACCAACCTCCTTTGTAGTGCTGGGTGTGACCCCTACACGGCCCGTGACACAGCCGTATGGATTCACATGGCCATCACCTGCCCCCTCTCAGCCTGGGTGACATAGTTGTGTGGATTCACACGGCCATCACCAGCACCTTCTCGGCCAGGGTGACACGGTTGTGTAGTTTCACACGACCGTGCACCTCTTACCATCGGCCGTAGTGACACAGCTGTGTTGCTTCACAATGTCGCGCATCACTTTTGGTCTCGGTCAAGGTGACACAGACGTGTGAAGTACATGGTCGTGCACCTCTTCTTCTCGGGTAAGATGACACGGCCATGTGATTTCACCCGGCCATGCACCCCTTTGTCACAGCCGAGGTGACACGCCGTGTGAGACACATTTTCGTGCCCCTCTACCTCTCTACCAGGTGATATAGCCGTGTGGAAGCCACACGGTCGTGCCCTGCTCCAGCAGGGAAGGCCGTGTGGCGCACACGGCCGTGCCCTGCTCCAGCAGGGAAGGCCGTGTGGCGCACACGGCCGTGCCCAAACTTAGGTCTGGTAAGGCCACACGGCCGGTCATCCCCACACGGCCATAGCATGCCCCTTCATGGGTAGGGCCACAGGGCTGGTTAGGGTCGCACGGTCCAGACCCCTTCGTAACTATAGAGTACCTCTCAGCTCTATTTCGCTCCAAACCATGGTTTAACAGTTGAAACAAGTTCAGACTAGATTTTTGAATTGAGCGATGTGCAAATAACAATGTCCTTAGAAGGTATGAAAAGAGTAATGTCCGTGCCTTAGGTTAGGGTTAAGAAGGGTGGTCGTTACAACCACGCAGTTTATAAGTAGCCCACACAACTGAAAGTAAACATAGCGGATATCACAAAGAAAATATACGAATTCAAAATCAACCAAAACAATTACCCAAAATACCTTCAATCACCAGACTAGACTCCAAAATCCACATCAACTAGTTACAACGCAAACTCGCGAAAGCACTATACCATCCTAACAGAAAATAAGACCGAAAGGAAAAGTGTCCTCGGATGTGACGTGGGACTAGCAGCCAGGACTCTCTCAAGCATCCTTGATTTATCTACCTGCTACCTAGCAAAAGAAAAACCATTTTGTGGGGTGGTGAGTACTGGGACTCAACGGGTAAAGAAAGATAGTGCATGAACATAACTTACAAATAGAGAGTGCCAACAGTATACAGTCTCATAATGGAAATAGTAGATACTAAATTAAAATCGTAATATATGTTCATACCTGAAATCATATCCTAGACTAGGTAATAGGAGATCATGAGTAATACCTATCGACTCCTGAACTGTTCATCACTATGAAGGTATCATGTGAGGTAAAAACATATTAACAATAAGTAAGCCAGTGTCTAAACACATATCACAGGTATAAATCTCAACCTTTGTAACTATATCTGCATAAGTAAGCAACAGTAGCATAAACTAGCAACAACAACATAAGTAAGCAACAGTATCAGTAGGTATAGTAATAACTGCGTAAGCACTGATGGTCACTCCTGCCCATCCCTCTGACCATGACCCCTGTATGATCGAGAGGTCGGGTCAGTGACAAACTGTACAACACTCTAGCTACCACTCTCTCGAGTGGTCGAGTGGACAGTTGCATAGTAGCTAACTAGCTACATCTGCGACGGGGGTCCCTACTGCTCGCAACTCCAGCTTCCTCTACTCATGAGTAAGCGAGTGGGGGCAGACAGGACAAGCGACATCTGCTCCAGCTACCACTCTCTCGAGTGGCCGAGCATGCAGCCCTGGTTAATGACTCTCTTGACCATAAGGAAGAATTTGTCGTTAACATGTATGCAATGATATGATGCACAAAATACAACCGTCATCATATACATGTAAACATAAATGAAGTATGCTACATGAAGTCAGCATGCTCAATACGTTACATAAATAAACAACAATCAAAACATACAAGGTTGGTATCTAATATCTGCTAAATATCATAAATGGAAACAAGAGACTGTATGGATATAGAAACGAATAACTCAAAGGTTTGAGTGGAAGTATCAAGCACAAGAAAAATATGAGTGGAGTCACGGTAAAGCAGTCCTTATCCAAAAAAAATAGCTCATGCACCAAGTTTCAAAAAACTAAAGAGAGTCAAAGTAAGAAGCACCCGCTTCAGAAAGAAGATCATATCCAGAAATCCTACATTGAGACATCTGTCTCGAATCAAAGGCCTGAATTCATGATATACAGATTTAGATAATTATATAAATTAATTAGCTAAATCAAATCCCCAACTAAACCTAATCCATTGATCAAATAGGGTTAGCTTCATTAACCCTAATCGTTCCACCTTCTAATTAGGATTTCCTATAAGCACTACCCATCAACAATTCTAATCCAAATCCAACTAACCAATCATTTAATCCATTAAAGTTAAGCAATCCCAACCATTTCCCCATCTAACTTTGGATTTAAATCTATGAACAAAATCAAACCAAAACTCACTTGAGTTGAATGCCTCAGCCGATAACTCACTACCGGAGAAGAACTGCTGTTGGAGCAAAGTAGTTGGCCCTAGGAGAAGTTGCTGCCAGAAACCACTACCCCAATTAGCACAACCGAAATCAAACCTAAATCTCTACAACCCTATACAAAAAATGCTACTCCAATTCCTACTAATCTGATATCAACCATAACTTACCCCAAATCATTCACTGATTTGACCTAGAGCATTGTTCTTGGTCGAAGGTAAACGGAAGAGTCAGTAGCTGCTCAACACCATCAAGGTAAACATACTGATATTCTGATGAAGAGAAGGAAATGGACCTCACCATCACAGCTCTACTCGAATCCGTAAGCAAGGGAAAGAGTTTGCCATCAACCCCTTTGTCAACTCCACCCTCCCAGCGACGGCGACCGCGACAGCGACGACAACCAGTAGATGCTTCCTTCTGCACGGATCGCGTGAGAGGAGAGAACTCAAGGAAAATGGGGGAGCGGTGCTAGGGCACAGCGATGTTGGATCTGTGCTGGCACGAAGGTGACCTCAGGATCAGAAAAGGGGCGGAGAGGAGGCGGTCGACGCTCTTGGGCAGAGACGCAAGGAGGAAGGAAGAAGAAGGGGACCGGAGAGACGACCCTCGGTGGCGCTCGGGTGGCTCTCGTCCATTGGCGTCGACCGTGGTGACCCGAAGATGCGAGAGGGGCAATCGGCGATGTGCGGCTTGGGAGAGAAGAAGAGACCGGGCGACGTGCGACTCAGGAGGGAAGAGGAGATGGGGCGGCGTTGCGAGATGAAGACGCGGGGGAAGAAAGGATCGGCGGTCGATTGGTATCAGAACCAGGTCGCTTCGAATCGGTGAAACCACCATTCAAGTCTTTTAAATTTTTTCATGGTATTAGTCTTTTAAATTTTTCAGAGTTGATCAGAATTAGTATAGTTGCCTCTTCCCGATCAATTTTATCACAATCGAGTTTTCCTTATTCTCGAAGCTGGTGCAACACCACTCAAGTTCATTTATTTAAATTCTTTACCTCGCACTACTAATCCAAGACCAAGTCTTGGGACAAGTTTTGTCTTTGTTTGTTGTGCAAGAGCTCCTTTTCAAATGACTCACCAAGAAAGATATAGCAATGCACGCCCCCCTCTCTTCTTTGGTGAAGACTTCGGCAACTGGAAGAGCCTAATGGAGTACCACCTCAAGACACAAGTTATGAAGTGGATAATCATCCAGATGGGACTTGCATATCCCACTGAAGATGGAGTCCTCGTCTCGTACGACAAATGGGATGTACCAACTAGAAAGAAGATTGAGGCTGACGCCAAAGCTACTCAGACTCTACAATGAGGCCTGGTAAAAGAAGAGTTGAACCGAGTCGACTCGTTCTTAAACGCAAAGGAGTTGTGGGCAAAGTTGATCGAGCTATACGAAGGAACTTCTGACACGAATGTAAGCAAATGTGAATTGATATTAAATAAACTTTATAATATAAAAATACAAGAAGGTGAATCAGCAAGCCAACTTCACGCGCAGATTCAAAACTTGCTCAACGACCTCCACACAATTGGTCATAAGGTGAAAAAACTGTGATGTCATCAAGTATGCACTTAATGCATTTCTGAGGAACACTTTGTGGGTATCCTTGGTAGATGTTTACAAAGTATCCAAGGACCTTTTGTAACACCCCAAATTTCATGATTTAGAGTTCTAAAAGACCTTATTAAAATCTAGAAATGTTTTAGAAAAATTTTAGAGATTTTTAGAAATTTTTAGAGTATTTTTATGGAATTTTTGGAGTTTGTTTGGTATTTTTACCAAGAGGAAGAAGTTTAAAAAAATAATAAAAAATATATATGTTAAAGCCGGGTTTTGAACCCAAGACCTCGGACCCGAACCAGGTTCTAATCGGATGCAGCCAACCAGCTGAGCTACACGATTTTTGTTAACCTTATATGGAGCGAAATTTATATAAGCAGTATGTAGGAATGTTTAAATAAATTGAAAATAAAAGTGCGCGGATGAGGAATCGAAGTTGCGACCTGGGATTTGGTTAAAACTGGGTTAACCAAGTGTGCTAGCAGTCATTTGTTATTATAGAAGGAGAAAAATTCTATTTAAGCAGTAGTTACAAAACAGAGAATAATAGGAAATAAAATGGTTGCAGCTGGGATTTGAACCCGCGAGTCGCGCCCGAAGCAGAATGCAGCCAACCAACTGGGCCAGCGGGCTTTATTAATAAGAAGGGAAGCGAAAAATATATAAGCAATAGTAGTTAATAGAAATATTGGAGTTATAAAGTGAGAACTTAGGGCTTGATTACTCGGGACCAAAAAAAAAAAACCCTACCTCTTCTTTCTCTCCCGACGCCGTTCTCTGCTCGAACGAAAACACAAAAGAGGGCTTAGGGCTTCACTCCGGCGGCCGGCCAAGGCAAGGTTCTATGGATTCTTCACACCGCCGAGCTCCTCTTGACGAGGAGAAATCTGGAGCACGAGGAGGAGCCGCGATTTCGAGTCTTCCGATTAAAGCTCCGAGACCTAGAAGTCCTCCTTGCGTTTGGTTGTAAGTCCAAGAACGCTAGGTGAGTTGCTTCTCACCTGCAGTAGGAGTAGTTCCGCGATTTTGCCTTCTTCATTTCTTTGCCGAGCATGAACAATCCTCCTTGTGGCATTGATTTAGAGTTTTTCTCTTGTTTTGTTTTTGAAGTTCTGCCATGAGTTTTTGAGAAGGGATTGGAGGTTTAGGATTTATTTCGGTGTTGTCCTTATTTGCTTAAATAGTTTGCAACCTAAGAATAGATTTGTAGCATGCAGATCAGTTTCATGTTGGAGTATTTTGTTTCCTTTGGTTTCCTGCCGTGCCACTGAACAGGAGGGGTTGTTTCTTTGGTTTTCAGATTTTAGTTGTAGAGAATCATGATGTTTAGGGATTTTAGAATAGATTTAAGATTTTAGCTTGCCTTCTTGCTAATCAGTTGATAGCAATTTATCCTATAGTAGCACGTTGGTATCCTTTTGGTTGTCTGCTGTGGTTTTCATGAAGCAATTAAAACCTTGAATTGTTTCCTTACCAATCTGATAAAGCATAATTGGAAATGAATAAGTTGATTAGATGTTAACAGCATTGTGAATTTAGTTTATATAGATATACGTGAGTAGATCTTTTAGTACTCATTTGCTATTGATTTCGGGTTCTTTTCTTTTGCTGTTTTCAAGCACGAGCAGTTTTAGTTTTCATTGCTGTTTAGTATTTCCTGATGAAGCATGATATTCTGTTAATTCCATGCAGCAACGATTCCTTTATTTTCTAGATTCTATTGCATGCCTAGTAGTTGAATTTGTTTTACTATCACAGCATGCTTAAGTTGTTCTAGTTTCCTATTTGCTATTGGAATAACATGAGCAGTCCTATTTTTATAGCATGCAGATTTTAGATAAGCTTAGTATGCAGATTTTGATAGGATTAATATGCAGATTTTTGTTAAGCTTTGCATGCAGATTTATGTTAAGTTTTGTATACAGATTTTCAGTACGTAGGGTGTGTTCTAGTGCACACCAAGTGCTTGATAAAATGCTTAGCTCAATATAATGCTACAGTAGGCATTTTAATAGCTCAGTTAATTCAGTAGAAGCATTTAAAATCACTTATTTAGTCTTGCTTCAGCTTATATGGGACTACGGTCCAATGGGTGGGCTCCCACAGTCGCCTCTAGGTTCAGATAACCTAGTTCTGGGTTTAGACAACCTAGCAAGAGCAAGACAAGAATTTATTAGCTTATGTTCAGTATTTTACTTTCTCAGCGGCACTGTACTGGATTAGATATCCATTGGGTTGGGCTCCCACAGTCGTCCCTAGGTTTAGATAACCTAGTAAACCCTACTAGACTCGGAACTTGCAATCCCGGGTTTAGTTAGGGATGCGCGCACAGCAAGTATAGTTGTCGGGCCCATCAGCAGCATGATTATTATTTTAATCTATTATGTAAATAGTTTTCAAAACTTCACAAATTAGTTATGTGAATACAAGTTAGACTCAGTTTAGCATTAATTAGTTTAGCTTAGGTAGCAATTCAGTTTCTTATTGATACACATGATAGTTCTATGATTAGCTTCACACGTTAGCTTTTCAGTTAGTATGATTCCTTTATTGCTATTTATGAGCATGATTAGCTATACATGTTTGGTATTTCAGTTAGTATGATTCCTTTATTGGTTTATGAGCATGATTAGCTATACATGTTTAGTATTTCAGTTAGCATGATTCCTTTGCTATTTATGAGCATGAGTAGCTATACATGTTAGCTTTTCAGTTAGTTGATTTCTTTGCTATTTATGAGCATGAGTAGCTTTACATGTTAGCATTTAGTTTTAGCATGTTTTTATTTATATACATGCACATCGAGTTTTTGTGAGTAGGATAGCGCTCACTAAGCTTTTAGTTTATAGATACTATTTTCCTCCTACTGCAGATAAAGGAAAAGCTAAAGTATAGGGAAGAAGGCGACAAGGAGATGCTGTGACGGTGTGTGATGTGTGGACTATGGAGATCCTTGAGACTTAGCTAAAGAACTCACTTAGTTTAAGATTTGTTATGTTTCCTTTTCTTTTCTCCTTAATGCTATGATGAAGTTGAGATTGTAATTGAGTCTATTCCGCACTTTGTTATGTTTTATTGTTGGAGTATTGTTTGTTTACTATTGCTAGAGTAGTTTCATTCTTCTTATTGAGTTATTATACTGCGTGGTTGAGTGATTATATGTTCCAGCCGCCTGTGGCTGAGTATATATTATTTGTATTGTTGATTTGGTCACCGGTACAGGGGAGATTCTGCCGAAATTTTTCGGTAGGGTTTCCATGTGATTTTTAATCATACCGGTTAAGTAGAGTTAGTAGTCAAGTAACGGTCATCCTTAGAGTGTAGTAGTAGTAAGAAGGGTGGTCGTTACACCTTTCCTTAATAAAATTAGATGAATTATTTTTCAAATTCGATCATCACGAACAAACTAATACTACTTGGGTCAAGGAAGGTATTGCCTTGATTGTAGGAGCAAGCAGAACGTAAGAACCAAAAACCAAGCTCCAGACCGAACCTGAGTCCAAAGATGAATCGGACTCAGAAGAAGACGAAATCACCACTGAACTAGTCAAACTAGTTTGGAAAGTAATTAAGAAGAAGAAGGTGACTCAATTGAACACGAAGGCCAAGTCTAGAGTTACCTGCTATTGCTATAACAAGAAGGGACACTATAAACCTGAATGTTCAAACTAGAAGCAAGGAAGAAGAAAGGTGTTGAAGGCAACGTGGTTCGAGTCATTGGAAGAGTTGGACAAAGAAGAAAACAAGCAAGCAAGCTTCATTGCTCTACCAGCACAAGCGTACATTGCCAAACCGAGTTTGAGTCTGAAACTGGAGCGGAATCAGAAACCGAGTCCAAAAGAAGTCGCGGATCTATATCCATTTCTGAAGGGCCAAACCACCTTGTAAGTTCTCTGTTCATTGGTACTCAAGTAGATGAATTACAAAATTTAATTGAATACTTGTTAAGAAAATTTGCTAAATCCAATCTCTAAGTCAAGTCATTCCAAAAGGAGGTAGTAGTTCTTAAGGAAATGACTAACTCGAGTTCTTTGACTGAGCAAATTCAAGAAGGAACCTCAACTCAAGTCCAACAACTTTAGGAAGAGAATTCCAATTTGAAAATTCAAGTCAAGAAACTTAAGGACACGTTGGAACAGTTCACCTTGGGTTCCAAGAACCTTGACCTAATTCTTGGAAAACAAAGGGTCGTATGCAACTAATTCGGACTCGGATATAAGTCCAAACATCGATTCAAGTCTTACTTGTCTTTAGTGAATCGATCAAATAGAAGACTAATCCAAGTATGGATCCCCAAGTCTAACTTGACTAATCAAGTTAGACTTAGTCAATATTAGATCCCCAAGGATCAAATCCACTACCTTGATAGGCCCTATCGAGGCTATGATCTAGGGGGGCCAATAAAGAGACCATCTCCGTTATTAGATAAATTTATTTGATGCTTGCTTTATCGCTTTTTATTATCCATATTTAGATTAGGATAGTTAAGGACTTAGACTTGATATACACTTGATTAGTTGGACCTAGTATTTTCAAAAAGAAAATTTAATATTCAATTTCTTTAAAAGGCTTTGTCTAGAAGTGGTTGATGATCCAATACCTAAGAAGGCCTAATGTCTCGTCACAGCCTGGAAGCTAATTATTAAAATAAATATTTAATTGACTAACTGTTAAACCTTAGTAACTCAAATATAAATCAATCCTTAAATTTGAATTTAAATTAAAGGCTGGAATTAGCCATCTCACAAAATTTATAAGGTTCCCTGATTGAAAATCTAGAAAATGGTGAGATGGACTTAAGTTAAAATAAAAATTAGTTAACTTAAATTAATTAAACTCAATTCAATTAAGTTAACTAAAATTCAACTCAATTAACTAAAGTCATCTTAATTAATTTTAAAAGTATAATTAATTTTAATTAATTTTAAAAGTATAATTAATTTCAATAATTTTAAAAGTATAATTAATTTCAAATTATTAATTAATTTTAAAAGTATAATTAATCTTAAATTATTAATTAAATTCAAAATTATAATTATTTTAAAATTATTAAGTATAATTAATTTTAAATTCTTAATCAATTTCAAAAGAATAATTAATTATCCTAATAATTTTAAAAATATAATTAATTTAATTATTTTTCAAACCATAAATTTCAAAATTCAAACTTAGTTATTCTTCAAATTTAAACTTAAACTTAAAAAAAAATCAAATTTGATCTATTTTGATTAAATTATTCTTCTTAGACTTAAATATGTTTCAAAATTCTCCATCTCACACAAACTTATAAGCTTAACATGCTTGATAACCTAGAAATTGTGTGATGGAAAATCAATAAAATAGATAATTACTTATATCTTATTTTATTTGCTTGGACTCTAGGACCCTTAAAACTTAAATAATTTTCATAATTTTTTTAGAATTAATCAAGGAGGAATGAAAGAACTTAGGTTCAATTAAATATTTTTTGGTTAAATATTTTCTCAAAATTAAAGTTTTTTAATTATTCTCAAAATATAATATTCTTTTAAGTTAAAGTTTTTTTCTTTAAGTTAATTTTTTTAGTTTCTTATTGTTTAATTATTTTTGAGAAGAAAGTTTAACTACTTTTGAAAAGCAACATTAAATATTTAAAAAAGTATGTTCAAATATTTCTATATGGAAAAATCAGTTTTTGAAAAAGTATTTTTAACCAAATTTTTATGTACTTAAGTAAGTTTTTTTAAAATATTTTCAAAAAGCTAAGTACTTAACTAAGTTTTGATAAAACTAAGTATTTTTAAGTATTTGAAATTATTTTCTTAGCTAAATATTTTTACAAAGATTTTTTTTAAAAAAGAGAAGAAATTTTTAAAATTTAAATTTATCAAAGTTTTTTTAAAAAGCTTTGTATTTCGCTAATTTTTTTTAAGAATAAAATCTTTCTAAAGTTAAGTATTTAGTTAAAAATTTTAAGAAAATCTTTTCTAAAACTAAGCATTTAGTTAAACTTTTTCATCTTTAAAATGTTATTTATTTTTTCTTTTAAGTTAAATTTGTTTAAAGTGATAAATTCAAAGGGATCTTCAAATTAAAATTGTGAAAGAAATTAAGAGTTAGTATTTTTTTTTCTATTTTACTTTTCTCTCTAACTTAGTATCTTTTTTATTATGTCAAAGGGGGAGAGAAAGTTAAATAATAGAAAGATAAAGTTAAGTTAAACATATAACTTTTGATTAAGAGGGAGCACAAGGAAGATTTTTTTTCAAAATTATTTTACTTATGCGTAAGTTCTTTTAATTATTTCACTTATGCTAATGCTTAAGTTCTTTATATTATTGATATGTTTTACTTAACTTTAAATCAGGTTGCTATAATCACAAAGGAGAAAAATTTTTATGCAGGGAGCAATCTAGGCAAGTGGAAAACCCTAGGAGGAGGTAACTCTAGGTCCTAGGAGGAGGTAACCCTACGTGATGGAAAGTCCTAACTGCAGTGAAGCAAGGTGAAGTCTTGGCGGGTCGAGCACTTTGGGTGAAATCCTAGAGTCAGGGACTCTAGGTGAAAATCCTGGTGGTCGTGGACCAGGTGGAAGTCTAGACGGGTCGTGGAGCGGATGTTCGACATGAAGACCTAAAGTTTCGGACGTTGAGCAAAAGTCCAGACGGTCATAGAGGATCGATCTAGAAAAAGGTAAACTCTCCTGAAAGGAGTAAGTGAGGATGAGTTCCCCCAAAGAGGGGATCAGTAAGCGTCGGTTCAACCCAGAGTTTCAACGAAACTCAAAGTCAAAATCAAGCAGTCAAAGGCTATCAAATTCAGATTATATATATATTATTTATTGTCTGGACTAACTTTGTTTTACAAAATCTATTAGCTGAAAAACATGGTTCGAGCATCCGGAATAGCCTGCCCAGGGCGGGTAGTGGGTGCCCAGGCAGCCCGGGCGCTTGAATCCAAAAAATCATCCATAAGCCGACATTGTAAGATATTGAAAATTTTCATTAATAAGGTTATTTGGGAAATAGCCTTATAGAAATTATTCTGAAATTTTTAGAAATTTTCTAGGAAGTTTTTGGAGCTCGTACGACGGGTTTGAGGAGATAAATCGGGGGTTCGAAGAAAGCATGTTTAGGCTACCCCATTTAGGTGAGGAAATGTTTATTTATAAATTCCTTCTTCCTTTTTCATTTCCCCAACTCATCGCGATCCCGATTCCTATCCTTCCCCGATCTCCCCGACTCTTCTCTCTGCCCCTCTCGCGGATGAATCTGCACCGAGATCAGAGGAGCACATCATTAGAGCTCGAATGAAATTAGCAGGCTCGAGGTCTTCTTCGGTCGAGGAGTCTCTGTTCGGCGGATGCTGCGACCGATCATCGACAACGTGGTTACTAGGGCATGGTGGGAGGCTTGATTCACGTCCACTCCCAACCAATCGGCCTTCCTTTCCTCTCCTTAAGCTGTTCTCAAAGCGGTTTGTGCCTCCCTTCTTGCTGGAATTGGACCGAGCGACACCATCAAGAGGTGATCCAGAGAGGTAAGGCATTGCCGAATCATTGTGATTCAAGGGTTTTGCTAGATTAGGGTTCTTCTCTGCATTGATTCTCTTTCTCTCTTATCTATGTCCTAGAAATATCATCGGAGTGGAGTCTTGGCCATCGGCTCCACATTCATGGTCGTTGCCTACCTATGATCGGGGTATTCGGTTGATCTGGGTGTCTAATGTAACGCCCGCCCTTCCACTGCTTACGAAGGACGGGGTTACTTGGAACATACATACATGCATATATGGCAGCAGAAGTAAATAAATAAAAACTAATAATCATATTATCATAGAAGCATGTCCATTATCATAAAGCATATATCAAAAACATGTCATGTGAACAATGTAATCATGTATCATATTAACATGTGAACATGCTAGCTTTCATAACTTGATTTAACATCTACTACTTGCTACGTGATACATGATATTTTACTTACTAGAGCATAAAGCATACTAACATGGAACATGAAAACAAAAGTTCATAATGGGTATAAATCAACAAGTATCATCCATCAAAAGCATTATGTAGCAAAATAGGATCACATGCAAAGCTTTAAAACATATAAGCCTAAAGCAGATCTATTCCACTATGCCACTGCCACACACATCTTTCCCCTTCCTGTTGCTCCCTTTTAGTTTAACCATTCTCTTCCCTTTTCTGGAGTACAAGGGAAATTACACTATAAGCACATAGGCTTAGTAAGATCCTTTCCTACTCACAAAAACATAAATCATGTATTTAAACATAAAATAGTGACATGTTCATTTAACCCACATCTAGATATAAAATTTGCATGCTAGCATAAAGTAGTGTCATACTCATTTAAGCAAAACATAACATAGCATGTGAGAGCATAAACATAAAGTAGTTGTAGGACCGTTAGATTCGATAGAGGGGGGGGGGGTGAATATCGATTCGAAAACTTAGAGTATAAACGCAGCGGAAAAATAAAATAGACACAGATGTTTTTACTTCGTTCGGAGCCTGTGACGACTCCTACTCGAAGGCCCGTGGTCCTTGACCACTTTCGTTGAGCAATCACTAACAAGTCGAAATATGATTACAGAATAAGTACAGGAAATGTTAGTGAAAATAAAGCAATACCGACAAAGAAAATTAAATAAAAACTGAAGGAGCACTTTTGTCGGAGCGTTGTTGGCGTCGCACTGAACGTCGAGCAGCAAGATCAGCAGTAGAAGAGTTCTCAGTAAAAATTAATTCTGAAGCTCCAGCCTGGGGCTTCTTTTATATGCTGTTCCGGGCGCCTGGACTCCTTCCGGGTGCCTGGAATGTGACATAGCTGCTCCACCCGAGATGCTCCACGTGGCGATGCGCAATCAGGATAAAGTTTGCCTCCCAGGCGCCCGGACCTCCGGGCGCCTAGATTCCTTCCGGGCGCCCGGACCTCCGGGCGCCTGGATTCCTTCCGGGCGCCCGGACCCTGTTTTCCCGCAGAATCCGTCCTGCACGACAAACGTTAGTCCGGAGGCAAATATATATCCTGTAAAACATATTGTTAGCACAATTAAAGTTCAACAAAGTAATAGCAAAGAGTATGACTTAGATTCTGTCTTTCCGAGACCGGAATCTAGTCACGATCTCGACGTAGACATCCGAAATGGATCTAAGCCGGATCGACGCCTAATGTTCCCTTCCCGGGAACGCGTTCTCGCAGTCACTCCCCTCCAGTGACTTACCTCACTTACCTGCCAGACGTCCGGTCAGCCCGTCGACCCGTCTGGACTTCTCGCCAAGCGTCCGGTCAGCCCATCGACCCGCTTGGACTTCTCGCCAGCTATCCGGTCAGCCCGTCGACCTAGCTGGACTTCGTGCCAGACATCCGGTCAGCCCGTCGACCTGTTTCACACTCGATCAAAGTGTCAGACAACAACAAAACTAACTTAACCTATTTGTCATTCATCAAAACCTGGGTTAAATCGTTAGTGCTAACCGCACCAACAATCTCCCCCTTTTTGATGAAATGACAACCTGGTTAAGTTAGTGAAAACATATGCAAGAAACAACATGCATTTATGTGGTTTTAAAGTTAGTTTGTATTTTCAAATTGGTTTAGCTAACTTAACCACCTAACCCTCCTCCTTTGGCATTCATCAAAAATAAGCAAGGGTAAACAATCATAGTGAAGAGTTACTGTAAAAGGTAATCAAATTTTGAAACATATCGAAGTTTGGTTCAAAATTGAAAGACAAAAGTACAATTTTTAACACCAAGTTAAAAAATAGTCAAGTTGACTTGGGGGAGACAAGTTGAATTTTGAAAAGTATAAATTTAAATTTAATCAAGTTTAACTTTTCAAGCGTGTAAAAATTTTCAAAACAGGTTTTTCAAATTTACTTTTCATGTTTAAGTAACATTTACTTTTCAAAAAGGTAAATTTTCAACTTCGATTTTTCAAAAGCAAAAATTAAATAATTTTTCAAGAAGTAAAATTTTTGCCAAAATAAATTTTTAAGGCTAATTTGATAAAAGCTAAGTTTGGAAAGTTGAATTTTCAAGCATATGTTACAAAACTGAATAAGTTTAAATTTGTAATATTCAACTTTTAAAATCAGGTTTAAAAATTAGGTGGGATTAAACTTAGTTAAATTTAACTTTTTTGAAAACTGGTGTTTTAAAAATAAGTTAGTTTTAACATAGATGAAAAAAAATATTTTTCAAACACACATTAATTTCTCCCCCTGAATTTGACACTTAAAATTAAACAGTTGTCTACCCAATTAGGTACTAACTAACTATCAGAAGATAGTAGCTTTCACTTGGTTAGTCAGATTAAGGTGATTGTAAACAGTCAGTGTATGACTTGACTGATGATCTTAATCTGATTACTGTCTGATTTGTATTTAACGTCCAGACTTATGGTGATGCACTGAAATAAGCATCTTAAGTCCAGACAGTTGGCCTATGCATCTCACCCCTTTCTATGTTTGTCAAACACAAGCAAGGTAAACCTAAGGTGTTGGTGAGATGCTCAAAAACTAGTCCTATGGGTACATGCTTTCTAAGGATTCAAAACTAGTCTAAGGCCAAAACTGTTTTTTGAAAATCTAAAAATGGAAAGTTTTGAAAATACACGAGTTTAACCTATTAGTTAAAAAACATTATTTTAAAACTAGTTTGAAAAAAGAATCCTAGTCTATCAAGATAGAACATAATCAATGTAAGTCTGAAATATCACTAGATAGATCCAAAATATTTTACAGGTAGTGTAGCTACAGAAGTGAGTCATAACTAGATCTACTGAGATGATGAAGGGGGTGGTCCAGATCCCAAGGATCGGAGAAGCGCCATCAGCTCAGTGTGTCGGGTATCCCCGGTGGCTCGTAACTCGGCTATCTCTCGCCGAATGTCCCGATGAAAATCAGAGTTCTCCTGTTGGAGACTCGCCATAGCTCTCTCTAGTCCGGTCATACGGTCGGCTAGAGTGCGGGGAGAGTGGCGTGGTGCTCGAGCTCGGGGCGGTGGTGGATCCGGTGCGGCTTCCTCTGGAAATAGTGCGAGCATGAACTCGTCCATCTGTGCGTCTGGATCGGGCTGGTGCTGTGCCCCCCTCCGCCAAGACATAGTCCCGTCATCTCTATCTATCTGGATACCGGCTAGGGAGAAGTTCCGAGCTGCTATAACATCAAACTCGGTCATATGGGCAATGTCTCCTCTAGTGACATCAATGTGCAACGAGGACATATAGGCTGTCAGAATGTGACCAAATGGCATATGGACTCGTCTATCAGTCACGAATCCAGCTGAGTAGATAATGGTGGAGAAGATATGTAGGCTGATGTCAATGTCTAACCTATGAATCATGGCATAGAGTAAGAACGAATGGAATAGGCGCATCACAGCGATGTCCCGAGTAGTCAGTGGTAAAATGCAAAGGACTACAACCCTATAAAGAGCGTAGTCCTAGACCCGAAGTTCTACTGACCTAAACTGTGTCACAGTGGGATCTCTCTCTCCCCCGAAAAAATACGAATAAATCGTATCGAGAGTAATATGTGAGTAGGGATCTTCGAATGGTAGATCCCTCGGAGGATAGCACAAAAAGGAACAAGTAGATGGACGCAACTCTAAAAACTCTCGAATAGTCGTAGGGGAAAATGTGATATCAGTGTCTGCTGCCCTAGTGGTATAGGTGAGATCGTCTACTTTCACTAGGTTATTGCAAAATTCGGCACACAGACTTATGTTTATTGGATTGGTACATTCGACAAGGTTCCGTAAGTTATAGTGGCCTATAACCTCTAAAGCGGAGGGACATGACCTTAGAAAGAACGATCTATCTATGCAGGTAGTCCTAATGGCCTTATAAATGGTTGACTCAAACTTAATCCTAAGTTCGTCTGTGGGAATCCTAGGGTCTGTACTAGCATTGGAGGGTCCAGCACCAGTATTTGTTCGTTTCCTACTGTATATAAATAAAAGAATATTCTAAGAAAAAAATTGAGAAGACAAATTCTATTAAAAATTTTTAGAGAGGGGAAGAAATTTTACCGAGGAGCCATCGAAAAATATAGATTTGACGACCTCGGTTGAATCGCAATAGCGTCTTCACCGCAAGAAAATTTTGATTTAGAGTACTTTCGCACTGAGGTTTAGAGTGAACCTTGGCAAAAGTGAGAGTTGGTGGGGCAAAGGTTTTGGGCGCCTGCTGCCCCTTATTTATAGGGGAATCCGGGCGCCCCGGAGGGGAATACCAGGGGCGCCCGCCCCTGGTTTTTGACCTTTTTTTTTTTTTTGGAAATTAGGTTTGAAGTTAAGTTTTAAGTTTAAAATATTTTTTTAAGTTTAGAATTTTGAAATTAATTTTTTTTAAGTTTAAAATTAGAATTTTGAAAATAATTTTTTTTTAAGTTTAAAAATAAAATTTTGAAAATAATTTTTTAAGTTTAAAATTAAATTTTGAAAAGTTTAAAAATTTTTAAATTAATTTTTTAAATTTCAGATTAAAATTTTGAGATTAATTTTTAAGTTTAAAATTTTGAAAATAATTTTTTAAGTTTAAAATTTTGAAAATAATTTTTTAAGTTTAAAATTTTGAAAATAATTTTTAAGTTTAAAATTTTGAAACTAATTTTTAAGTTTAAAATTTTGAAAATAATTTTTAAGTTTAAAATTTTGAAACTAATTTTTAAGTTTAAAATTTTGAAAATAATTTTTAAGTTTAAAATTAGAATTTTGAAGTTAATTTTTAAGTTTAAAATTTTGAGAATAATTTTTAAGTTTAAAACTTTAAGTTTAAAATTTTGAAAATAATTTTTTAAGTTTAAAATTTTGAAAATAATTTTTAAGTTTAAAATTTTGAAAATAATTTTTAAGTTTAAAATTTTGAAACTAATTTTTAAGTTTAAAATTTTAAAAATAATTTTTAAGTTTAAAATTAGAATTTTGAAATTAATTTTTAAGTTTAAAATTAAAATTTTTGAAGCCTTATTCATCTCACCCGATCTATATTTTCAATCAGGGAATCCTATGATTTCGTGAGATGAAATTGGATTTTTAATTATGGAGTTTTGGTTTAACGTGTGTTAGATTCAGATTTAGTTTTGGTTTCCACAAATAGGCATTCTTCGGATAAACTTCTAAGCTTGGTGAGTCATATGGACATCATTAGAAGTAACCAACCTTTCGAGGTTTTCCGAATAGTCCTATCCACGTAACTTAGTACTAAATCTTGGTCTAATTGGTTAGGATTCATTTAAGGGTAGCTTCGGTTAGTTCCACTTGGCCAAATGCACCAGATCGAAGCCATATCTTTCTAGACATGCGATGCCCAAGCTTCCCTAACGTACTATCATCCAAAAATTTCACCAGTACCATGATTCAAGTTAAACTTGGTCTCTTTTTAACTAATCTTAATTACCCTGCCGGGTTAATTAGTTTTGGGTTACCCTGTCGGGTAAGTTATTTTGGAGCCTCCCCCTGAATTATTGGCCTTTAATAAATTTTGATTTTAGGCTTGTGTCGATTCTTTTTATAGTTATAATTAACTTGGTGATAATTTTGTTGATTTTTAAACTGTTTAGATTTTGAATTTGATTTAGGTTTGTATTTTGGATTTTGGTTTGGTTTATTCAATTTTATATAATGTATTTTTTCTTTAGGTATATAATATTGATTAAGTCCTACTTGCGTGGTCAGACACGCTTTCGGAACCCAAGCTAGATTGGTTGATTTGTATTGGGTTATTAATGATTTGAAGGTTTTATTTGAATTCGACTTATATCCTAGTCCGGTTTTGTTATAACATGCTTTTTGATTATTCAGGATTAAGTCTAAATTTTTTGATCTTGTTGTAAATTTTTCTAGCATTTCTTTTAAATTTTTAACATCATTTTTTAATGATAGATTCTCCTCCTCAAGTGTTAGATCTTGAGTTGGATTTGAATTTTAGATTTGTTCCTTGAGGTTTTGATTTTCCTCAAGAAGTGATTTGTTTTCATTTTCTAATTTAGTTAATTTACTATTTAAACAAGAAATAATTCTAAAAAATTTTTTGTTTAAATTAAAGTATACCTCATTCGGGCCTTCGGAAACGAGTACGGACTCGTGGCTTGTTTCGAGTTCAGACCCGTCTTCATCTTCCGACTCGTTTTCTGTTTTGGCTTCGCGGGCCATCAGTGCGAGGTGGCTCTGATGTTTCTTCTCTTCTTCCTCCGATTCGTCCGAGGAGTCGTCCCACGTTGCTTTGAGTGCCTTCTTTTTGGTTGGCTTTGGTTTGTCGAACTTTAGTTTTGGGCATTCGTTCTTGTAATGTCCCTTTTTGTTGCAGCCGTAGCAAGTCACGTTCTTTTGTTCTGAGGGAGAGCTGATCTTTTGAAGGTCCTTTTTGCTGAAGCTCCTCTTTCTCCTGGTGAACATTTTTCTTACCAAGTTCACCAGGTGTTCTTCGTCTTCGGAGTCTTGGTCAGATTCTTCTTCAAATTCAGGCTTGCTTTTCTTTTCTTTGGAGGACCCTGCAAATAGAGCTATACCTTTCTCGGTTCCAGCATTAGTTTGTTCGTGTAATTCTAATTCACAAAAAAGCTCGTCTAATTTTGATTCAGAAAGATTCTTAGAAATTTTGTAGGCATCCACTATTAATACCCACAAACTATTACGTGGAAAGGCGTTTAATGCGTACCTTATTAAGTCTCTGTTCTCCATCTGGTGGCCTATCACATGAAGCCCGTTGAGGATGTCCTTGATCCTCGCGTGTAGTTGATTCACTGTTTCTCCTTCCTGTATTTTTATATTAAAAATTTTATTTAAATGCAGGTCTCATTTTGTTACCTTAGCGTTGCTCGTTCCCTCGTGCAGTTCGATCAACTTGTCCCATAGCTCTTTAGCGTTTTTGTGTGGACCGACTTTGTTCAGTTCTTCTCTTGTCAATCCGCACTGTAGAGTGTTGATCGCTTTATTTTCTGTTGATGATTTTTTCTTGAGATCTGCTGTCCAGTCTTCAGGATCCACTAGATTCCCGGCGTTGTCCACTGGAATTTTGTAGGGTCTCGTAATGGTCATCCACTGGTCGAAGTCTGTTTTGAGGTAGACCTCCATGCGCTTCTTCCAGTAAGGGAAGTCGTCCCCGTTGAAGAGTGGAGGTCGCATTGTGCTGAATCCTTCTTGTTGGGACATTCTGTGCACAAGTAAATAACCAAAAAAAATATCCCAAGACTTGGTCTTGGATTAGTAGTGCGGGAAGAGAAAAATAGAAAAAAAATCTAGATTCATGTTGCACTAATTTAAATTGATTAGAGAAACATTAAGTTAACGAAACACCAGTTTTAAAATTAATTATCGAAAAAAACAAAAAAAATTCACCCCCTGTCTGATTGGTGGTTGCACCAAATCAGAGCGGTACCTGCTCTGATACCACTTGTAGGACCGTTAGATTTGATAGAGGAGGGGGGGTGAATATCGATTCGAAAACTTAGAGTATAAACGCAGCGGAAAAATAAAATAGACACAGATGTTTTTACTTCGTTCGGAGCCTGTGACGACTCCTACTCGAAGGCCCGTGGTCCTTGACCACTTTCGTTGGGCAATCACTAACAAGTCGAAATATGATTACAGAATAAGTACAGGAAATGCTAGTGAAAATAAAGCAATACCGACAAAGAAAATTAAATAAAAACCGAAGGAGCACTTTTGTCGGAGCGTTGTTGGCGTCGCACTGAACGTCGAGCAGCAAGACCAGCAGTAGAAGAGTTCTCAGTAAAAATTGATTCTGAAGCTCCAGCCTGGGGCTTCTTTTATATGCTGTTCCGGGCGCCTGGAATGTGACGTAGCTGCTCCACCCGAGATGCTCCACGTGGCGATGCGCAATCAGGATAAAGTTTGCCTCCCGGGCGCCCGGATCCCTCCCGGGCGCCCGGACCTCCGGGCGCCTAGATTCATTCCGGGCGCCCGGACCCTGTTTTCCCGCAGAATCCGTCCTGCACGACAAATGTTAGTCCGGAGGCAAATATATATCCTGTAAAATAGATTGTTAGCACAATTAAAGTTCAACAAAGTAATAGCAAAGAGTATGACTTAGATTCCGTCTTTCCGAGACCGGAATCTAGTCACGATCTCGACTTAGACATCTGAAATGGATCTAAGCCGGATCGACGCCTAATGTTCCCTTCCCGGGAATGCGTCCTCGCAGTCACTCCCCTCCAGTGACTTACCTCACTTACCTGCCAGACGTCCGGTCAGCCCGTCGACCCGTCTGGACTTCTCGCCAAGCGTCCGGTCAGCCCATCGACCCGCTTGGACTTCTCGCCAGCTATCCGGTCAGCCCGTCGACCTAGCTGGACTTCGTGCCAGACATCCGGTCAGCCCGTCGACCTGTCTGGACTTCTCCTGCACACTCGATCAAAGTGTCAGACAACAACAAAACTAACTTAACCTATTTGTCATTCATCAAAATCTGGGTTAAATCATTAGTGCTAACCGCACCAACAGTAGTAGCATGATCATCTAGTCATCATAGATATATTTTCAAAAAGCATCTTACTAAAGCATAAAGAAAACCATTTAGCATGAAATAAGTATATGCAAGATGTCCTTTTGAAAACATGTATCATATAAGTACTTAAACATAATCTCAACATGAGGGCCCGACTTTGTACCACATACATGAATTTACGCGCATCCTAAATAGATCCGAGGTAGCTAATCTCGAACCTATTAGGAACTAGGCCCGTTTCCTTGACCATCGACCTAGGGGCACTTAGGAGCCCATCCCTTACTAGGCCCGTTTCTTTGACCATCGACCTAGGGGCAACTTAGGAGGCCATCCCCGGTACAAGCCATACAAAAGTAAAATAGCATATCATGTTTCTTATCATATCATGGAATATCATGTTTGTTGTCATATCATGGCATATTATGTTCTTGTCATATCATGGCATATTATGTTCTTGTCATATCATGAACAGTGCTCTTAATCTCAACTTAGGGGAAGTATTTCTTAGACTTTTCATCATACATAAGCCTTGCATAAGCATAACATGATGGCATAAAGTGCACATAACATATAGCATATCATAGAGAAAACATAACATGATGACATAAGTGGCATATCATAGAGAAAGTATAACATGATGGCATAAGTGCACATAACATATAGCATATCATAGAGAAAGCATAATATGATGGCATAAGTTCACATTACATATAACATGGTGACATAAAATCCATATCAAATCATAAAGAGTCATTATCATGCATGGTTGGGGTTTTGAACTTCCTACAAACCCTAAATCATAACTTGGCCGAAACATATAAACATGAATCATAGATTTCAAGCAACATAAAAAACATGGGATCAATAACCTAAGTTCTCATAATACTTAACATAACATGTGGGACCTTTAGAAACCCTAGGTAGCTCCTTAACCTCATTTTTCTTGTCTTGGCCGAAACTTGAGAGCATGAATCTTAGGTTTTCAAGCAACATAAAAACATGGAATCAATAACCTAAGTTCTCATAATACTTAACATAACATGTGAGACCTTTAGCTCCTTAACCTCATTTTTCTTGTCTTGGCCGAAACTTGAGAGTATGAATCTTAGGTTTTCAAGCAACATAAAAACATGAAATCAATAACCTAAGTTCTCATAATACTTAACATAGCATATGAGTCCCTTAGAAACCCTAGGTAGCTTCTTAACCTAATTCCCTTGTCTTGGCCGAAACATGTAAGCATGATTCTAGTTTTCTTTTAACAACTTAAAGCATGCAACTTTTACACCATACATAGTATAGCAAGTGAGACTCTTAGTAGGCATAAATGAGGTTCTAACCCTAATGTTCAAATCTTGGCCGAAACCTCTAGAAGCATGATTCTAAATTTTAATGCAACATAAGGCATGGAACTTAAACTAACAATATATAGAAGATCATACAACATGAGGAAGCATAAGCAAGCATAATTTAGGCCTAAAAGCTTTCTCTAAACCTTTTCATTTCTTTTGGCCGAAATCTAAAGGTAAGACACTAGGTTTTTAATGCAACATAAGGCATGGAACTTAAACAAACAATATATAGAAGATCATACATCATGAGGAAGCATAAGCAAACATAATTTAGGTCTAAAAACTTTCTCTAAACCTTTTCATTTCTTTTGGCCAAAACCTAAATGTAAGACTCTAGGCTTTTAATGCAACATATAGCATGGAAACTTAAACTAACATTATATAAAAAGTCATACATCATGAGGAAGGATAAGCAAGTATAGTATAGGTCTAACAACTTCCTCTAAGACCTTTATTTCTTATTGGACGAAACCCTAAAAGCATAGTTCCAAGTTTTTCCTTTTTTTTTTTTTTTAAACAACATGAAGCATGAAAACTCTTAGTAACCATAGGTAACCTCTTAACTTTATCTTGGCCGAAAATTTACAAGGTAAGATCCTAGGTTTTTTTTCAAGCAACCTTTAAGCATAAAGCATACGAAACCTACTTGTACTACAGGTGAGGGAATACTTACCTCCTTTCGCAAAGGAAAAGTAACCTTGCTTGAGAAGTTTTTCCTAGGAAGAAGACCCCTTAGCTTGGTTTCGGCAATGAAGAAGATGGGTTTGGGATTTCGGTGGGAGAAGGATGGAGGAGGAAGAAAGAAGAAAAAAATGAAGTTTTCCTTTCCTTTCTCTTATTTATGCTAAATGAAGGAAGAAGGCAAAACCATCTTTTCATTGGGAAGGAAGAAGGAAACTCAAACTTTTCCTTCTAAGTGAAGGGGGCCTTCACTTTCACCACCCTTAACTACAATCTCCCTTCTCTTCATAACAGCACTCCCCTGCTGGGGCTATTGGTTATCACATACAACAACCTACCAAGAGGTTCAAGGTTCAAACCTTGGCCATGCCTTATTTTTTTTTTTTGTTCTTTTTGCTCTTTATTTTTGAAAAGTTTACATAAATCCCATTTTAATCATGCAATAATTTATATGAAATTGCTAGGGATCCTATGGGTGTTACAATCCCCCATACCTCTTAAAAGTTCATCCTCGAACTTAGAATAATTCCGGGTACTTTTGTTTCATATCGTCTTCGCGTTCCCAAGTAGATTCTTCGAACCATTGATTCTGCCACAGGACTTTTAATAAGGGAACCTCTTTGTTCCTTAGTCTTTTAACTTCTCGATCTAATATCTGGATAGGTCGACTATCATAACTTAGGTCCTCTTGAACTTGTACTGTCTGTGGCTCGATCACTTGGTCTGCTCGGGTAATGCACTTCTTGAGCATTGAAACATGGAACACGTTGTGAATAGCTGACATCTCTGGGGGTAGCTCTAATTCATAAGCTACCTTGCCGACTCTTTTCAGAATATGATATGGTCCCACGTAGCGTGGACTTAGCTTACCCTTCCTTCCGAATCGCGGAAACCCCGAATTACTTGTGCTTCGCTTCTACGAGAAAAATTACTCTTAAAACTATAAAAACCATAAATTTACAGAAATGTACAGAAGCTTTAATTTTTCTTAAAAATCAAATTAAAATCGTACAAGCTTCGCACGTGGCTCTAATACCACTGTTGGGTTTTTCGGGCCGCGAAAACCACTTTTTCGCGTCGCGGAAACCCCGAATCACCCTAGCCAACGAATCTCGTGCGAAGAAAATTTCGAAAACGTACGAGTACGAGTTACAAAACTTATAGATCTACATGATGAAGATCTTTACCCTTGTTGCGTGCCCTTTTGCGTATCCCGCTCGTCCTCGGTACGCCGGATCTCGAAGTTGTCAATGTAGACAACTCTCTACACGTATCCACATGAACACACTAGGTGGAGGTGACCAAAAACCAAGGTGTGCTAGCACCTATGTGGTTAGGCCAAGGAAGGAGGAGAGGGAGAGCTTGAGAGGAAGAAGATGGAATAATACCAATTGAATGAAAAATGAATCCATTTCATTCAAAAATGTGGCCGGCCACTTCTCCATGTCTAACCCCAAATTAATTGCATTAATTGCAATTAATGTGAAGCCATTACCCCAAATTAATTGCATTAATTGCAATTAATGTGAAGCCATTAAAGAGAATAGCTTTGTAACTTCCATGAGGTGGCACCCATGATGATGTGGAGTAACATCATTGGTCCACATCAATGCCAACTCACCAATGAGGTGGCATAAAGTCAAGTCAAACTTGACTTTTAATCTTCCTCTCAAGTCAAGTCAAACTTGACCAAATCTCTTCCATGGTTGATCTAATCTAACCATTTGATTCAAGCCAACTTAATATAATGAATCTAATTCATTAAATTAAGTTGATTCAATGAGTCATAATCTAAATTAGACTCATTGAATACATGATTTCACTTGAGTCGAACTCAAGTTAGCCCAATTAGGATTACTCTTAATCCAATTTGATTCATCAAATGAATCTAATCCTCTTGGTTCATCATATGAACCTAATCTCCATCTAATTGTCCTTAGTGTGTGACCCTATAGGTTCTTGTAACGTTGGCAATGCCCTAAACTAATTTAGGAGCATAAGTAATGAGCGGTATCTAGCAACACATCATTACTACCCAAGTTACAAGAATGTTGAGATCCAACATCACCTTGTGACCACTAATTGTGACTACTCACAATATATGACAAGTGTCCTTCTATCCTAGACATCTAGATTGATCAATATGAGGCATAGACCATGTCATCCTCTAATCAATCTAAATCTTGAAATCTAAGTAGACTCACTAAATCAAATGAGCTCAATATCCCATATTGACTCATTTGGGCATGGCCATGCACTTCGTGGTCTCACTCTATCAAGAATACCGATGTCTCTCCCGTCATATAGGAGGGATACATCCCATCTACATCACTCACATCCCTCTGCATAATTTGTTATATACCCAGTAATCGCCTTTATAGTCCACCCAGTTACGGGTGACGTTTGACGAAACTAAAGTACATAACTCCTTATGTAAAGATCTATGGTGACTTCAGGTCTAAGGACTAGTAGTCATACTAATAGCCACATGAGAAAGTATATGATACTCATATAACGATCCATGATACTTTCTCATGGCGGGTCATTCAGTATACATTCTCTAATGCATACCCATGTGTCAACTTGATATCTCTATATCCATGACTTGTGAGATCAAGTCATCGAGTTGACCTACATGCTAGTCTTATTGCATTAACATTGTCCCTGAATGCTAATACTCGACTAGGAATGATTAAGAGTAGTGTTCCCTATATCATCTCACTATCGGTTCAACTAACCGATTGATATAGGTGAGAATCGTCTACTCAAGGACATTATTATACTTAGTTTATTTGGCACCAATACAAGTAAGTATAATAACCAAAAATCCAAATGCCTTTATTTATATAGAATATGATACAATAAGTCCAAAATAAAATCATTAAATGATTGGCTCTAGGGCTCTAGCTAACAGCTCTAACTATCTTTATTTGTGTATGTTCACAATCATTTGCTCAAGACTCGCAGGTGAGGTACAGTTTATTTCAGTTATGCATTTCTTATTATTCTTGCAGTAGATTGTAGTACATGCCTATTGTTGTTATTTGTGTACATTCACAATCATTTGCTCAAGATTCGCAGGTCAGGTATAGTTTATTTCAGTTATGCATTTCTTATTATTCTTGCAGTAGATTGTAGTACTTGCCTATTATTGGTTACTGCAGTTTATTCAGTTATGCATAATTGCTATATTGTTTAGGAGACTGTACTATAGGTTATTGCTGTTAGTTATATGTTACTGTAAATATCTATTGGTTACCTACTGAGTTCTTTGGACTCACACCGTTGCACTACTACTTTTCAGGTTGAGGCTGTCGGGAGATTCCAGTCTCTAGCCCCCTTTTATTGCGAGGACTTTCAATTGTCGAGTTTTGTTTTCATTACAATGCCTTTATACACTTGTGATGTGGGTTCTTGTATTGTGGACTTTATGATGAACTTTTGGGTTTGCTACTCTTGTTTTCCGCTGTGGATGTTTTCATTACTTCATGGATTTCATTTCTTCGTTGTAGTGGAGTAGGATTTATATATATCAGCCTGAGGCTGTATATTAAATGATGGTGCGGGAAGCATCCGACGATCGAACCTAAGTTTTGATAATGACAAAGGGATTCAAAGTTAAGATTCATTGTTATCTAATGTGCTTAAATGAGGTTTTAGGAAAGTCCTAACTACGGTTAGGCTGGTGGAAAAACCTAAGGGGCGGTAACCTTAGGTCCTAGGGGGTCGTAACCCTAGGTGAAGGAAAATCCTAAGGGGCGTTAACTTTAGGTCCTAGAGGGTGGTAATCCTAGGTGGAGGAAACCCTAGGGTGCAGTAACCCTAGGTCCTAAGGGGTGGTAACCCTAGGTGGAGAAAAACCCTAGGGGGCGGTAACCCTAGGTCCTAGGGGGTGGTAACCCTAGGCAGAAAGTCCAGTCGATCTGGAGGACCGGACTGGCACCAGGTAATCTCTCCTCAGGGGAGTAGGTGAGGACGCATTCTTCGTTGAGGGAACAGTAGGCATCGGGTCGACCCAGGGTTTTTGGTTGGAAATCCAAAGTCAGACCCGGAAAGTCCGATGACTATCAACCACTTAATTTATCATGTTTATATCTGTTCTAACTTTGTCTTGTAGGGTATGGTGTTGTTTTTTGGACTAACATATCTTGCAGGTACAAAAGGAACAAGTTAAGCCTCGAATGAACAGTGTCCGAGGCGCTTCCATGGAACTTGGAGGTGCCTTGGGTGCAAGCCGAAGCCAGCTGTGTAGAGGAGTTGGAGGCGCCTTCATAGGGACTGAAGGCTCCTTGGATCGCGGCTTGGAGGTACCTTGGAGTGGCTTGAAGGCGTCTTTAACTGGATGAGGTGCGATCATATCAGTGCTGATCCACACGACTAACTCGGCGAGTTGGGGGCGCCTCGGATGGGCTTTAAGGCGCCTTCAGTTGTAAATAAAAGGAGGTCTCGAGTAGCAGCCTAATACAACTACATGAAAGCAATCCTTTTGCATCCAGCTGCTAACGAGTCCATCCCGAAGTGCTGCAACAACATCCTGATGACTCGGAGCCCTGAATCTGCTATTTTCCTATGTCGTTGGTATATTGAACTTCTGTTTATTATACTTAAATTGTAACATATTTTCGATATTATAAGTGTTGCCCACCGTAAACGCTCAATGAGCGTGGGCCTTAGAGTAGGAGTCGCCACAGGCTTCGAACCAAGTAAACAACCTGTGTTTGCGTGTGTAGTTGCTTTTATTTTTCTACTGCGCATTCCGACTCTGTTTCTAAATCGTACGAAATAGCCATGAGCGTTATTCACCCCCCTCTAGCGCTTCTCGATCCAACATTAAACTGTGTTGATTGATTATATAAAATGCATGGTTTGTCTATTATTTGTATTGTATTGATCTGGCCGTGTGGGTCGAGGTCTGGATATATGTATCTTAGGATTCATTTTGTCACTCATACAGGGGAGATGTTGATGAAATTTTATCGGCAGGGACTACCTGGGGCGTGACAATTCTTTTGGTATCAGAGAGGGTTATGATACTTGCTATGCATTCTGGATTTCTGAGATTTAATCTGATTCCTATATTTTTGGTATCAGAGCTAGGCTCCGATTTCGAATTTTTATGTTCTGGAGTTTGTGAGCGTATATGTGTATTTTTTTATTGTACTGATTTCTGTTGATTTTTCGATTCGGAATTCTGAGGTATATTTGACGAGGTTCTTTTTGGGGACTAAGCAGTGATAGAACATCTCCAGATGGTAAATAGGTAAATTTAGGTAATTTTATAGTTCTCATACCTATAGTGATATCTGAGTAACATTTTATTTACAGATATGACATATACACATATTCCAGTACCGAGACGTGGCCAACCACGTAAGAGGGTGATAGATTCTCCAGAGACAGAGTCTCCAGAGAGGTCTGTTGGGGTTGAGACTATCAGTCAGGGACAAATTCCTTAGGGTATTGTGGGCACGTCGGGTCATCAGACCCCGGCGGTTCCGACTTCAGAGGTACCTACCTCGACAGTACCACCTGTGGTACCACTATCGGCATATCCGGTGCCTCCCCCATCAGCAGTAGCTGCGGTATACCCGACACCCCCTCTAGCCATGTCTGCTACAGCGTACTCGGTACCACAGATACCTGTGCGTCTTACTACATTCTCGACACCCGTATTAGCAGTATCAATTGTTTCTTACCCAGTACCGCCCATCGTACCTTGAGTCGCCCCTACTTATGCCTATTATGTAGTTCCACTAGCAGTACCTACCCCGATTTATACAGCAGCATCAGGGATACCTCTTCTGACATATCCAGCAGTACCACCCATAAGATTAGCTCCAGTAGTTCTGCCCAGTTCCGCAGCGATCTCTACTGATATGGTTGCAGCACGAGCACGGATTCCAGCCTTGGTGGAGTCGATGAAAAGTCGATTCACGCTGTTTCATGGGGAGACTAATCTGAGCATGGCTCAGTCTTGGATAGAGACTATGGAGCGGACATTCTTTTATATGGCTTGCTCCGAGTGGGAGAAGGTTGAGCTAGCTGCTTTCCACCTACAAGACGGGGCATAAATCTAGTGGGGCACGCAGCGCTCGATTATAGGCGAGCAGCATATTACATGGGCAAGATTTAGGGAGGTATTTGAGAGACAGTATTTTCCTCGTGCGTATCAAATGACACGTCGCCAGGATTTTCTGAGTCTTCGGCAGAATAACTGCTCAATAATGGAATGTAATGCTGAATTTAATTGGTTGGCCGGATTCTATCCTGAGTTGGTTGTCGAGGGCAGATCTCGTATGTTCCAGTTTGTCCAGGGACTACACGAGCATCTTCAGATGAAGATTTCTGATTTTGGCACTTCATCATATACAAAGGCACTGGATAGAGCTCTTATGATTGAGTCTGCTCAGCAGAGAGTGAATGCAGACAAGAAGAGGAAGCAGACTTATTGGACTTTTGGACAGATCCAGCAGCCACAGACCACAGGACAGTAGCAAAGCAGTCGCACTTAGACGGGTCAAGGTACTTCTGGGGTATCTGGCCGAGTCTAGAAGTCATGACAATCTTCATCTGGACGTTCCCGGTCTGCTCAGCAGAACCGGAAACAGTCCACTGATGACCCTTACTACACCCGATGCGGATCCCGAGATCAAATCACCTCTACATGCACCTTGGGACAGTCGGCTTGCTATTATTGTAAACTGCCTGGGCACATGTAAAACCCGCCCCTCAGCTGCTTACGAAGGACGGGGTTACTTGAAACATAAAACATAAACATGCATACATGCGTATATGGCAGCGGAAGCAAGTAGATGAAACTACATATAAATAAAAATGGCAGTGGAAGTAAATAACTAAAAACTAATAATCATTTTATCATATTTCATGTTATCATAGAAGCATGTCCATTATTATAAAGCATACTAACATGGAACATGGAAACATGGAAATAAAAGTTCATAATGAGTATGCACCATAAAAAGCATCATGTAGCAAAATAGGATTCACATGTAAAGTTCTAAACATATAAGCATAAAGCAGATCTATTCCACCATGTCACTGCCACACACATCCTTGCCCTTCCTGCTACTCCCCTTTTAGTTTAACCATTCTTTTCTTTTCTTTGCAGTACAAGGGAAATTAAACTGTAAGCACATAGGCTTAGTAAGATTCTTTCTTACTCACAAAACATGAATCATGCATTTAACATAAAGTAGTATTCCTTTAACCGTCATCTAGGTATAAAATTCGCATGCTAGCATAAAGCAATATCATACTCATTTAAGCAAATCATAACATAGCATATGAGAGCACATACATAAAGTAATAGAATGATCATCTAGGCATCATAGACATGTTTTCAAAAGCATTTCACTAAAGCATAAAGGAAACCATTTAGCATGAATGAGTATATGCAAGATGCCTTTTAAAAACATGTATCATGAAATGAGTATATGCAAGATGCCGTTTAGAAAATATATATCATATAAGTACTTCAACATAATCTCAACATGAGGGCCCGACTTTGTACCACATACATGAATTTGCGCGCATCCTAAATAGATCCGAGGTAGCTAATCTCGAACCTATTAGGAACTAGGCTCGTTTCCTTGACCATCGACCTAGGGGCACTTAGGAGTCCATCCCTTACTAGGCCCGTTTCTTTGACCATCGACCTAGGGGCAACTTAGGAGCCCATCCCAGGTACAAGTCATTCAAAGTAAAATAGCATATCATGTTTCTTATCATATCATGGCATATCATGTTCTTGTCATATCATAGCATATCATGTTCTTGTCATATCATGAAGAGTGCTCTTAATCCCAACTTAAGGGAAGCATCTCTTAGGTTTTTCATCGTACATAAGCCTTGCATAAACATGAAAACATAAAGTGCACATAACATATAGCATATCATAGAGAAAACATAATATGATGGCATAAGTGCACATAACATATAGCATATCATAAGGAAAACATAACATGATGGCATACGTGCACATAACATATAACACATCATAAAGAAAACATAACATGATGGCATAAGTGTACATAACATATAACATATCATAAAGAAAGCATAACATGATGGCATAAGTGCACATAACATATAACATGGTGACATAAAATCCATATCACATCATAAGGAGTCATTATCATGCATGATTGGGGTTTTGATCTTCCTACAAACCCTAACTCATGATTTGGCTGAAACATATAAGCATGAATCATAGATTTTCAAGCAACATAAAGCATGAAATCAATAGCCTAAGTCATCATAATACTTAACATAACATGTGTGACTTATTAAGAACCCTAGGTAGCTCCTTAGCCTAAATCCCTTGTCTTGGCCGAAACATGTGAGCATGATTCTAGTTTTCTTCTAACAACTTAAAGCATGAACTTTTACACCATGCATAGTATAGCAAAATGAGACTCTTAGTAGGCATAAATGAGGTTCTAACCCTAATGTTCATTCTTGGCCGAAACCTCTAGAAGTATAATTCTATTTTTTTTTTTTTTTGCAACATAATGCATGGAAACTTAACCTAACAAAATATAGAAGATCATACATCATGGGAAAGCATAAGCCACATAATTTAGGTCAAAAAAAAAACTTTCTCTAACCCTTTTCATGTAACACCCATAGGATCCCTAGAAATTTTACATGAATTTATACATGATTAAATAGGTTTCATGTGGATTCTTCTTTAAAAAAATATATATATAATAAAAAGAACCAAAAAGAGGCATGACCAAGGATTGAACCTTGGACCTCTTAGTAAATGGTTCCATGTTATAACCAGTAGCCCCAGCAGGGGTGTGCTAATATGAAAAGAGAGAAATTATGGTTAATGATAAGGAAAGTGAAGGCTCTCTTCACTAAAGAGGAGAAGTATAAGTTTCCTTCCTCTTCTTACAATGAAAAGAGAGTTTTACTTCCTCCCTTCATTTAGGATGAGTAAAAGAAAAAAAGGAAGGAAAAGTTCATTTTTCCTTCTTCCTTTCATTTGGAATAAAAAGAGAAAAGAAAGAGAAAATTTCATTTTCTTCTCTTCCTCCTCCCTTCTCCTTTCCACCGAAACAAACCCCTCCTTCCTCACCATTGCCGAACCAAGCAAGAAGGTTTTCCCTCTAGGAAAAGCTTCACAACCAAGGTTACTTCTCTTATGGAATTAAGCGAGAGATGTAAGTTTCCCCTCACCTGCAGTATAATAGTTTTCGTACGCTTTATGTTTAAAGATTTTTGAAAAAAAAAACTTAGGGATTTCCTTGCAAGTTTCGGCCAAGATGAGGAGTTGTGGTCACTTGTGGTTGTCAAGTTTACAATTCATGCTACATGTTGTATAAATAAAACCTAGAACTTTACTTTAAGTTTTGGCCAAGATGGAACATAGGGTTTAGATCAAAGTGTTGAACCCTAAACATGATTGTTTATGCTCCTTCATGATACATGATTTATTACATGTTGTTAGTTAAGTCTTCATGCTACATGTTGTACAAATAAAACCTAGAACCACACCTTAGGTTTCGGCCAAGATGGAACATGAAGTTTAGATCCAAGTGTTGAAACCTAAACATGCTTGTTTATGCTCCTTCATGATACATGATTTATTACATGTTGTTAGTTAAGGTTTCATGCTACATGTTGTATAAATAAAACCTAGAACTTTACTTTAGGTTTCGGCCAAGATGGAACATAGGGTTTAGATCAAAGTGTTGAACCCTAAACATGCTTGTTTATGCTCCTTCATGATACATGATTTATTACATGTTGTTAGTTAAGTTTTCATGCTACATGTTGTACAAATAAAACCTAGAACCACACCTTAGGTTTCGGCCAAGATGGAACATGAAGTTTAGATCCAAGTGTTGAAACCTAAACATGCTTGTTTATGCTCCTTCATGATACATGATTTATTACATGTTGTTAGTTAAGGTTTCATGCTACATGTTGTACAAATAAAACCTAGAACCACACCTTAGGTTTCGGCCAAGATGGAACATGAAGTTTAGATCCAAGTGTTGAAACCTAAACATGCTTGTTTATGCTCCTTCATGATACATGATTTATTACATGTTGTTGGTTAAGTTTTCATGCTACATGTTGTACAAATAAAACCTAGAACCACACCTTAGGTTTCGGCCAAGATGGAACATGAGGTTTAGATCAAAGTGTTGAAACCTAAACATGCTTGTTTATGCTCCTTCATGATACATGATTTATTACATGTTGTTAGTTAAGTTTTCATGCTACATGTTGTACAAATAAAACCTAGAACCTCACCTTAGGTTTCGGCCAAGATGGAACATAAGGTTTAGAGAAAAGTATTGAAACCTAAACATGCTTGTTTATGCTCCTTCATGATACATGATTTATTACATGTTGTTAGTTAAGTTTTCATGCTACATGATGTATAAACAAAACCTAGAGTCTTACCTTAGGTTTCGGCCAAGGATGAACACAAGGTCTAGGGCAAGATTTTGAAATCTAACTGATCCTGTCCGAACGCTGAGTCGACGGACGCTGGGGACGTGGCACTCTCCTCTATCTCCAACCAGCTACACAAATCTCCGGCGAACCTGCAAAGAAGTCGGGTCGGGAGGAGTTTCCCGGTGACGACCCTCCGACGCTCAAGTCAGGCAAGAGGCAAGCGTAAAAGTGGCTCCCAAGATGATAGATTGCATACCTCCGGTGAAGTTTATGGGCTCTTATATAGAGCTCTAGGGAGACTTGTGCACACCTGCCGAGGCGTACACGTGTCCTTTACCATACCTCAGTATGGGCTTACTAGAGGAGCATGCCTGATACCATACTGCTACAGTCCGAGTACCTCTCTTATGGGACAACAGAACCTTCCGTCGTATGATTCTGCGTATGGCTTGGTCGTCGAACATGCCTATTGTTAGAAGATGTTCCCCAATGTCCTTGTCTCTTTTTTCCCCAAGCCGAGCGTCCATCCGCTCGGCAGGCATCGGTCTGACCGGGCGTAGGTATCGGTCCGACCGGGAAGATTTCACTCCATCACGTGCTCGGCTGAGACTGTTCATTCACAGCATTGCTTCTTTACGCCTCGGCCGAGCGGCCTACCCGCTCGGCCCGGCGACCCTGTTCACCATGAGCGTCGGAAACCCGACTCCCCGTCGGGTTGTCTTTGAGTCAGCCCGGACCCGTTCGGCCGATCGACCCAACCCTTATCCGCTCGGATGGACCTCATGTTGACCCTTTTGACTTCTGACACGTAGGCTCCCCACAAAGGGGGTCCCCCGTCCTTACTGCCGGATCACTTGCCTCCCCTTCAAGTCTAGTTGAAGGAGGCGATTAGTCCGACTGTCTGGACCGCCAGTCATGCCGAGCGGCGTCTCTGTGAAACTATCCTCCGCTCGACCCCCACGGGGGTAGCTATGACCTTAGTCAACGCCAACATTCCTCATATCTCTTCGAAATTTGTGCCAATCTCCGTCATTAAGGCCGAGCACACGCTCATTAAATGCGCTCCAGTAGCCGAATGCCACGTGTCGCTGCTGCCATCATCGTACGACGGCGGCGTGGTGTCCGACGGGACATCGGCGGTTTAAAATGAACGGCTCGATGAGGGCCTCGGATCCTGCAACCTGCATCGAACGGTTGAGGCCGATCGGGCCCGACCTTATAAAGCCCTTGCCTTCTCCCCCTGCCGCATCTGCGTCTTCGCGTGTCCCGTAACCTCCTTTGGTGCTTCAGTGCTCCGGCAGCTTCGGTTCTCCTTTTTCCGGCGATTCCGTGTTCCTTGTCGATCTTCATTCTTCTCTGTAAGGTTCTTCTTCTTTTCTATATTTGGTTCTTGTGTTTTCTTTGCATTTCTTTCCCGAGTTTTGGTCCTCTGGGCACTGTTTCATTTGTCATCTTCATCCTTCTATCATCTGCCTTTCTTCGCCTTTTGTGGTTTCGCCCGTTCGGACAATGGCCAGTTCTTCTCAACCTCAAGACCCAGCCCTCGGCCCGTGGTATACCACCATGGAGTCGCGCTTCGATCAACGCGACACCGATATTCTGATGGACAATTTTGACATCCCCTCTGACTTTGAAATTATCTTACCCTCACCCTCCGCTCGGCCGCACAAACCACCGCGCGGAGCTATCTGTTTTTTCCGCGACTAGTTCATAGCCGGTCTGTGATTTCCAATCCATCCCTTTATCATAGAAGTCTGTAATTTTTTCATCATTCAGCTTGGAAGCTTAGACCCTAACACCTTCCACCTTCTATGCGGTGTTGTTGTCTTGTTCAAAATCCACAACATTCCCCTCCGACCGGAGGTCTTCTACTATTTTTATTATCCTAAATAGTCCGAGCTGGGTACTTACATGTTCAAGGCTCGGCTCGGTTTAGTCTTCTTTAATAAACTGCCCTCTTCCAATAAACATTGGAAAGAGTACTACTTCTATCTTCGTCTTCCCGAACGGGCCCTTTTTCGAACCCAGTGGCAGGTCGGACCGCCAACCTCCCCTGAGCTAAAGAGGTTCAAGACCCGACCGGACTATCTTCACGCTGCCAATATGCTAGCCGGTCTGACATTCGACATCAACAAGTTCTTACCTGAAGGGGTGATGTACATATTTGGCCTGAGTCCGATCCGGACTCCCCTCCCGAGCGGCTTTGTTAAGAATTTTACTTGTGCATTCGCCTTGATTGCTAACTGATTTTCTCCTTTTTCCTTTGCAGCGGACATTGTCATGGAGTCCGTGATGGCCGGGATTTTGAAGAGGAAAGCGGCGGTGCTCGAGGCTGCAGCTGCCAAGGAGATGGAGCAACTGTGCATCACCCCGGTCGACTCTAACGAAGGGGAGAGCGAGACCCACGAGGAGTCGGCCACTCAGGCTTCTCTCCCGGAGCCAGCGGTTGACATAACTTCTAGCCGAGGGCCTTCCATCCGGGAGGAAGGCTCCGCTCAGGAGGAAGAGCGCCCTCTCCGACAAAAGAGGCGCCGAACGGAGACACCACTTCGATCGACCACTTCCGCGGTCTAGCCGTCTGAACGGACCAACGACGATTCTCGTGGCAAAGCCCCAGAGGTGGAGGCGATCTCGTCCGATCGGACCCCATCCCAACTAGACGCGTCCGCGGGCCCCCTCGAGGTCATACCTGTCAGCGCCCTTCCGCCCTCTCCCCGTTGAGTCCAGCGCTCGGCCATTTTGTCCCAGCTTTCTGCACCGGCCTCTGATCCTTCCCCAGCTTCCGCTCAGACGACTCCCGGTCGGCGCTGTACCATCAGGCTCTCCCTACATCTCCCCACCGAAGAGTTGATGCCTGAGTCCGATCGGCCAACCGCGCCTGAGCACATGATCACCATGAAGGGGCCCCTAGCCGAGATGTGGGTCGACGCTCGGGCGCGTGTCGCGATGATTCCACTCGACAATCTGGCCAACAGCCATATGCAGCAGGCCACTGGGGTAAGTGTGTTTTCTTCCGAAGTTTTTTATGCCGTAATTTCAATCGGCTATTAATATTCCTATTCATGCCAGAGATGGGTAGAGAAGATCACTGTCTCCAATCGTCTGGCCATGGTGGACGAAGAGTTAAAGAGGCTAAGGAGTTCGGGCGACGCGCCCTCCCAGGGTCCTTCATACGTCTGAGCTCAAGAAGACCCAAGATCTGTTGGCGGCTGAGCAAAAGAAGACGGCCGACCAGGCCCATACTCTGGCCGAACTCGAACGACAGTTCAAATCACGGGACCGTAAAATAAGCCTGGCAACCGATCGGAAGAACACGGCAATCGCCGATCTGGAGAAGAAAAATGTCGAGGCCCGGGGCCTAGAGCAACGAGTCAAAGAGCTGATGGACCAGCTAGACGGCGAGAAGGCGAGCCACTCGGCCGAGGTGATTAAACATAAGGATGAACTGAAGACTTTGTAGGAATCTCTCGAAGCTTCCCAAGCCACCTTCAAGGAATATCAAGAGGCGAAACCCGGCCGAGTCGCAGCCCTGAGGCTGAAGCACATCCGCTCGATCGAATTTTCAGAAAAAGTATGCGAGCGGATGTATACTGCTTTTGAGCTTGCCATCACCGCCAAGACGGACTATCTGAAGTCCAAGGGTCAGCTCCCTGACCCCGCCAGCATCCCGACCCAAGACTATGCGGCGCTCCTTAGCAACATCCCTAAGGACCTTTATGATTTTCTGGAATAGAAGTCTTTATGTAATTCGGCCGTTCGGCCAAAAACTTCCTTTTTTGTAATTTGGCCGCTCGGCCTTTTTCCTCTAATTTCAATGAAAAATTTATCTGTGTTGTGCCACTTCGTTTTTACTTTGCATACTTGTGGGTGATTGGTCGGGGCCTATGACATACAACTCGGCCAACTAGGCCTCCCGAGCGGGCGTAGGTGCATACTACTCGTGGCATACGACTTGTCACCACTTTCCCCTGCCGCTTATCTTCAAGCGTCTTTAGTTCCGGCCGGAGGGTTTATAGTCGTCGGTCCGACTCTCGATATTTAACGTCGGAGCTCGACGGTCTTCCGGCCGGGGGGTTTATAGTCGCCGGTCCGACTCTCGATATTTAACGTCGGAGCTCGACGGTCTTCCGGCCGGGGGGTTTATAGTCGCCGGTCTGACTCTCGATATTTAACGTCGGAGCTCGACGGTCTTCCGGCCGGGGGGTTTATAGTCGCCGGTCCGACTCTCGATATTTAACGTCGGAGCTCGACGGTCTTCCGGCCGGAGGGTTTATAGTCGCCGGTCCGACTCTCGATATTTAACATCGGAGCTCGACGGTCTTCCGGCCGGAGGGTTTATAGTCGCCGGTCCGACTCTCGATATTTAACGGCTGTAGGTGGCTATGACTTGTCATATTTCCCTCTCTTCAAATTTTCTTCCGGTCGGGGGTTTATAGTCGCCGGTCCGACTCTCGATATTTAACGTCGGAGCTCGACGGTCTTCCGGCCGGAGGGTTTATTGTCGCCGGTCCGACTCTCGATATTTAACGTTGGAGCTCGACGGTCTTCCGGCCGGAGGGTTTATAGTCGTCGGTTTGACTCTCGATATTTAACGTTGGAGCTCGACGGTCTTCCGTCCGGGGGGTTTATAGTCACCGGTCTGACTCTCGATATTTAACGTCGGAGCTCGACGGCCTTCAAGGCTAATTTCAACACGGACGATATACGCCCTGGCGAGCGGCACGGGATCTTCGTGTAGTCGGTCGTTCGGCGAATAATGACAAGTGTGTTTCATCACTTTGCTTCCTGCATTAAAAGGACACAGGCGAACAAGACATACATAAAATGCATTACATCGGTGCACCTCTCACCCAGCTCGGTACGGCTGGAGATGATTTGCGCTCCATGGTCGATCCAGCTGCCGTCCGTCTTCATCCTCCAGATAATAGGCACCCGAGCGGAACTTTTCGATGACTTTGAAGGGGCCCGCCCAAGGAGCCTCCAGCTTGCCAACGTCCCCAACCGACTTTACTTTCTTCCACACTAGGTCTCCGACCTAGATGGTCGTCCGGGTCGGTGGTTCCGTTGTATTCCCCGATCGCCGGGGGCACATAATGCTTTGGCAGAGGGTCCCGCAAGATGGCCTCTGAAAACTGCCGGTTGATCCGCTCAGGGGAGGCGTCCGTTCGGGGAGCCTTGCCTTTTCTGTAGTCTCGCCTGGGCGCCTCGTCGGATGAAGTTCCTCGATCAAGGTTAGCTGGTGCGTCTTCAGGAGGCGTACGAAATAGGGCCCGATGAAACAGAACCGGGGCAGGCGGTGCTTCTCCTTGGATGCCGATCGGATCCTTATCTCGGCCCCACACTGAGATATTCTCCGGTCGGACCGCTCGGCCTCCTGACACTGGCGTCGCTTGTTGCTCCAGTCACTCAGCTTGCGCCTTCTGTTTTTGTTGCTCCATGAGCTTAGCTGCTCTTGCCTCGATTAGAGCATCGAGCTCCTCCTGGGAGAGCATCACGGTGTGAGGTCGTCCAGCTTCGTCCATCTCGTCCGCTCGGATACAGGTGCGTTCCCACAGACGGCGCCAATTTGATCCTGTCCGAACGTTGAGTCGACGGACGCAGGGGACGTGGCGCTCTCCTCTATCTCCAACTAGCTACACAAATCTCCGGCGAACCTGCAAAGAATCAGGCCGGGAGGAGTTTTCCGGCGACGACCCTCCGACGCTCAAGTCAGGCAAGAGGCAAGCATAAAAGTGGCTCCCAAGATGATAGATTGCATACCTCCGGTGAAGTTTGTGGGCTCTTATATAGAGCTCTAGGGAGGCTTGTGCACACCTGCCGAGGCATACACGTGTCCTTTACCATACCTCAGTATGGGCTTACCAGAGGAGCATGCCTGACACCATACTGCTACAGTCCGAGTACCTCTCTGATGGGACAGCAGAACCTTCCGTCGTATGATTCTGCGTATGGCTTGGTCGTCGAACATGTCTGTTGTCAGAAGATGTTCCCCAATGTCCTTGTCTCTTTTTTCCCCGAGCCGAGCATCCATCCGCTCGGCAGGCATCGGTCTGACCGGGCGTAGGTATCGGTCCGACCGGGAAGATTTCACTCCATCATGTGCTCAGTTGAGACTGTTCATTCACAGCATTGCTGCTTTACGCCTCGGCCGAGCGGGCTACCCGCTCGGCCCGGTGACCCTGTTCACCATGAGCGTCGGAAACCCGACTCCCCGTCGGGTTGTCTTTGAGTCTGCCCGGACCCGTTCGGCCGATCGACCCAACCCTTATCCGCTCGGATGGACCTCATGTTGACCCTTTTGACTTCTGACACGTAGTCTCCCCACAAAGGGGGTCCCCCGTCCTTACTGCCGATCACTAACAATGCTTATTTTATGCTTCCTCATGATGTATGATTTTCTATGCAATGTTAGGTTAAATTTCCATAGCTTATGTTGCATGAAAAACCTAGAAATACCACCTTGAGGTTTCGGCCAAGGTTGAATATTAGAGTTAGAACCTTACTTATGTTTACCAAAGGACTCACTTGCTATGCTATGTAGGTTGCCAAAGTTTCATGCTTTAAATTGATTAAGGGAAAAATTTAAAACATGCCTTCATGTTTCGGCCAAGATAAGAAGAATGAGGTTAAGAAGCTACCTAGGGTTCCTAAGGTCTTACATGCTATGATTAATGATTATGAAGACTTAGGTAGTTGATTTCATGTTTCCATGTTGTTTGAAAATCCATGATGTATGTTATATGTTTCGGCCAAGCATGATTTAGGGCTTGTAAGAAGTTTCAAAACCTTAATCATACATGATGTTGACTCTTATGATATGATATGAATTTTTATGTCACCATGTTAATTGATATGTGCACTTCATGGTATCATGTTATGTTTTTATGAGATGCTATATAATGTGCACTTCATGTTATCATGTTATGTTTTTATGATATGCTATATGTTATGTGCACTTGGTGCCATCATGCTATGGTTATGCAAGGCTTATGTAAGATGAAAAGCCTAAGAGATGCTTCCCTTAAGTTGGGATCAAGAGCACTCTTCATGATATGACAAGAACATGAAATGTTATGATATGATAAGAACATGATATGTTATGATATGACATGATATGACATGCTATTTTACTTTGTAAGGCTTGTACCAAGGGTGGGCTCCACAAGCGCCCCTAGGTCGATGGTCTATGAAACGGGCCTAGTAAAAGGGATGGGCTCCTAAGTTGCCCTTAGGTCGATGGTCTATAAAATGGGCCTAGTTCCTAGTAGGTTCAAGATTTGCTACCTTGGATCTATTTAGGATGCGCGCATTTATGTATGTATGTGGTACAAGCCGGGCCCTCATGTTGAGATTATGTTTAAGTATGTATATGATATATGTTTTCAAAAGGACATCTTGCATATACTCATTTCATGATACATGTTTTCAAAAGATCATCTTGCATTTACAAGTTCATGTTATATGTTTTCTTTATGCTTCTTAAAGATGCTCTTGAGATATGTCTATGATGTTTATAGGATCATGTTACTACTTTATGTTTATGTTCTCACATGATATGATATGACTTTATGTTTATGCTCTTACATGATATGATATGACTTTATGTTATGCTCTCACATGTAATGTTATGATTTACCAAATAAACATGTTATCACTTTATGTTCATGCATGAATCATGGTTTTTGTGAGTAGGAAAGGGACTTACTAAGCCTATGGGCTTATAGTTTTTATGTTTCTTTGTACTACAGAAAAAGGAAAGGAATGGCTAAACTAAGAGGAGCAGCAGGAAGGGCAAGTGGGTGTGTGGCAGTGGCACGGTGGAAGAAAACTGCTATATGTTTTTAAGTTCTAAGTTTGCATATGAACCATGTGTTATCTTTATGCTTTGATAGTACTTTAACTAGTATGGATAGTTATGCACTTATGTTCTTCAGGTTTCATGCTAGTATGCTTATGATATCATGAATTATGTTTCAAGTAGTTGGTATTAATTAAGTTGTATGCATGAATACTAGTAAGTCTACATGTTGTTCAGTATGATAAGCATGATGATTAGTGTAGAAAAAAAATTTTCTGCTGCCATGATTTTATATGTATGCACGTATGTAAGTAAGTAACCCAGTCCCTCCTTAAGCAGTGGGAGGGCGGGCGTTACATTTCATTCCTTTTTGCCAAAACCTAAAGATAAAGTTCTAGGTTTTTCAAACAATATAAATCATGAAAACTTAAACTAACATCATATAGGAGATCATACATCAATAGAAATCATGAACAAGCATAGTTAGGTTTCAAAACTTTTCTCTAAACCCTTTCTCCATTCTTGGCCGAAACCTAAAGGTAAGGTTCTAGGTTTTTCAAGCAATATAAATCATGAAAACTTAAACTAACATCATATAGGAGATCATACATCAATAGAAATCATGAACAAGTATAGTTAGGTTTCAAAACTTTTCTCTAAACCTTTTCTCTATTCTTGGCCGAAACCTAAAGGTAAGGTTCTAGGTTTTTCAAGCAATATAAATCATGAAAACTTAAACTAACATCATATAGGAGATCATACATCAATAGAAATCATGAACAAGCATAGTTAGGTTTCAAAACATTTCTCTAAACCCTTTCTCCATTCTTGGTTGAAACCTAAAGGTAAGGTTCTAGGTTTTTCAAGCAATATAAATCATGAAAACTTAAACTAACATCATATAGGAGATCATACATCAATAGAAATCATGAACAAGCATAGTTAGGTTTCAAATCTTTTCTTTAAACCTTTTCTCTATTCTTGGCCGAAACCTAAAGGAGATGGTTTCAAAACTTTTTAAGCAACAAGTAGCATGAAACTTTTAACAACCATAGGTAACATCAAATCCTTATCTTGGCCGAAACTTGCAAGGTAAGATCCTAGGTTTTTCAAGTAACCTTTAAGCATAAAGCATACGAAAGCTACTTGTACTGCACGTGAGGGAATACTTACATCCTTTCGCTAAAGAACAATACCCTTGTTGAGAAGTTTGCCTAGGAAGAAGACCCCCCTTTAGCTTGGTTTTGGAAAATGAAGAAAATGGCTTGGGAATTTCAATGGGAGAAGGAAGGAGGAGGAAGAAAGGAGAAAAAATGAAGTTTTCCTTTCCTTTCTCTTATTTATGTAAAAATGAAGGAAGAAGGCAAAACCATCTTCACATTGAGAAGGAAGAAGGAAACTCAAACTTTTCCTTCTAAGTGAAGGGCCATCACTTTCACCACCCTTAACTACAATTTCCCTTCTCTTCTTAACAGCACACCCCTGCTAGGGCCACTGGTTATCACTTGCACCCACTTAACAAGAGGTTCAAGGTTCAAACCTTGGTTATGCCTCTTTTTGGTTCTATTTTCTTTTATTTTTGAAAAATCTACATAAAGCCTATTCTAATCATGGGAAAAATTCATAGAAAATTGTTAGGGATCCTATGGGTGTTACAGCACATGAGACGAGATTGTTCGCTGAAGGCTCAGCATGTAGCTTCCAGGATTTCTGTTCCTGGGGGACAATTTGTTCAGTCCGGGACTCAGCGAGGGGAGACGAAAGCCCAATCTTCACATCGTCAGCAGAGGACAGCTTCCCCTGTAACAGCTGCATATGGTATGCACGGCCAGCCCCAGAGTTGATTCCGGGAACTGTGCCAACATCGAAAGCTCCTAATCGTATGACACCGAAAGAGTTGGATGAACTAAAGGTTCAACTCCAGGAGTTATTAGATAGGGGATTTATTCACTCTAGTGTATCTTCGTGGGATTCTCCGATATTATTCGTCAAGAAAAAGGATGGTACTCTGAGGTTGTGCCATCCTCTAGGATCGTCAGCAGAGGACAGCTTCCCCTGTAACAGCTGCATATGGTATGCACGGCCAGCCCCAGAGTTGATTCCGGGAACTGTGCCAACATCGAAAGCTCCTAATCGTATGACACCGAAAGAGTTGGATGAACTAAAGGTTCAACTCCAGGAGTTATTAGATAGGGGATTTATTCACTCTAGTGTATCTTCGTGGGATTCTCCGGTATTATTCGTCAAGAAAAAGGATGGTACTCTGAGGTTGTGCATCGATTATAGGCAGCTGAATGCAGTGACTGTCAGAAATATGTACCCCTTGCCATGGATTGAGGATTTGTTTGATCATCTCAGAGATACATCAGTGTATTCTAAGATTGATCTACGGTCCGGATATCATCAGCTGAGAGTCAAAGATTCTGATATTCAGAAGACAACATTCCGCACCAGATATGGACATTACGAGTTTTTGGTAATGTCATTTGGGCTTACCAATGCTCCCGTAGTATTTATGGATCTGATGAATCGTATCTTTCTAGAGTATCTAGATCAGTTTGTTATTATGTTTATTGATGACATATTGATCTACTCACATTCCGAGGAGGAACATGCGCAGCATCTTCGCATAGTCTTAGAGACTCTTCGACGACATCGTCTGTATGCGATGTTCAGCAAGTTTGCTTTTTGGCTACCCTCAGTTAGTTTTCTAGGACACATGGTGTCTAGTCGAGGTATTGCAGTAGACCCTCAGAAGATCGAGGCTATCACCAGCTGGGAGCAGCCGAAGTCAGTCCAAGAGATCCATAGTTTCTTGGGATTGGCTGGATATTACAAATGATTTGTTGAGGGTTTTTCTTGCATTGCTATGTCATTGACACGTCTGACCAAGAAAGGCATGAAGTGCACTTGGTAAGAAGCTTGCGAGACTAGCTTTCAGGAGCTGAAGCGGAGATTAGTATCGGCACCAATTTTGATTTTACCTTCCGGAGAGGACGGATTCGTACTTTACATGGACGCATCTTTACACGGCTTGGGCGCTGTTCTGATGCAGCACGGCAGGGTAGTCTCCTATGCTTCTCGTCAGTTGAAGGAGCATGAGAAGAATTACCCAGTACATGATTTAGAGCTAGCTGCTATTATCTTTGCTTTGAAGATTTGACAACATCATCTTTATGGTATTACTTTTGAGATTCTTACTGATCATAAGAGTCTCAAATATATTTTCACACAGAAGGAACTCAATCTCCGACAGAGGAGATGGATGGAGTTCCTGAAGGATTATAATTGTACTATTAGCTACCACATGGGAAAAGCTAATGTGGTTGTCGATGCACTTAGCAGGAACTCCAGAGGGACTTTATCTTGCCACCGAGTTATAGTCACAGATTTGATTCAGGATTTCTCCGAGTTGGGCCTTAAGGAGCAAGGATGGACAGAGCAGAGTATTCTTGTTACCATGGTTGCTCAGTTATCGATTAGGATGAGGATTCGAGAGGCTCAGGCCGGAAATCAGCATTTACAGTTCATTGGTAGCCAGATAGCTTCAGGACATCAGACTGAATTTACACGACATGACGAGGGTATTGTTTATTTTTTTAGGCAGATTATGTGTGCCTCAGTCTCACCCGGTCATGGAGGAGTTACTTCAGGAGAATCATCGCTCTAGATTTGCTATCCACCCAGGTGGAACCCGTATGTATCACGATTTGAGGCGTTTCTATTGGTGGAACGGTATAAAGAAAGACATCGCGGAGTTTGTAGCTAGATGTCTTGTTTGTCAGCGGTGAAGGCTAAGCACCAGAGACCTACTGGATTACTTTAGAGGATCCCTATTCTAGAGTGGAAATGGGAGCATATTACTATAGCTTTTGTGGTAGGATTTGTTGGATCGAGATGCGCTAGAAGGGGGTGAATAGCGCTCGTGGCTTTCACACGTTTTGGATTTGAAAAATTAGACAAGAGTAAAGCAACGGAATAAAATAGAACACAATCGTAAACACAAGTTATTTACTTGATTCAGAGCCTGTGGTGACTCCTACTATAAGGCCCACGCTCGTTGAGCGTTTACATTGGGCAACAACTATTATCTCAAAAAATGATTACAATTTTATAGTACGATTAACAATAATTAAATTTACCACCGACAAAAGAAATGATAGATTCTGAGCTCCGGGTCGTCGACGTCAAGTTATAGCTTTGTCGGAACTTCTCGTTAGCAGTTGGTTGTAGAAAGATCGCTTAGAAGGTTATGTCTCTAGCTGCTGGTCGAGATGTCATTTTATTGACTGTTGAGGGACCTCCAATGCCTCATGGAGGCGCCTCATACACAAAGGTTTATCCCAAAACCTACACTGTGATAAGCCTTCACGTCGCTGCTTCTTATCCGCCTGGAGGCACCTCCATCAACCACTGAGGCACCTTCAAGCTAGCATCCAGGGCGCCTCAGCTGTCCTCGAGGGTGCCTCCAAGTCCGCTGCGCAGACAACCCATCTTTGCACCCGAGGCGCCTCCAAGCTCCATTGAGGGCGCCTCGGGTAGTGTTCATCCGAGACATGATGTGCACTTTAGTACCTGCAAAATATGTTAGTCCACAAAACACCTACATACCCTGCAAGATAAAGTTAGCACACATACAAATCCAATAGAAGAGTATTTGACAGTCTCCAGACTATCCGGTTCTGACTTCAGATTTTCAACCGGAAACCCTAGGTCGAACCGACACCTACTGTTCCCTCTTCAGGGGGGCGCATCCTCACCTACTCCACTCAGGAGAGCATTCCTGATGTCAGTTCGGTCCTCCAGACCGACTGGACTTTTCACCTAGGGTTACCATCCCCTAGAACCTAGGGTTTTTCGCCACCTAGGGTTACCTCCCCTTAAGACCTAAGGTTACGCCCCCTTAGGATTTCCACCACCTAGGGCTATCACCCCATAGGACCTAAGGTTGCCGCCCCTTAGGATTTTCCTCCACCTAGGGTTACCACCCCCTAGGACCTAAGGTTACCACCCCTTAGGATTTTCCACCTGCCAAACCGCAGTTAGGACTTTCTTGCACACTCATTTGCGCATGTTAGATAACACATAGTCTTAACTTTGAATCCTTTGTCATTATCAAAACTTGGGTTCGATCGTCGGATGCTTCCCGCATCAACAATCTCCCCCTTTTTGATTATGGCAACTGAGATTCAAAGTTAAGTAAAGAGATACAATAAAGAAAGGTTATAAAGCATCTCTAGCATAAGCATAAATTTGATAAGCATAAATTAAGCATAAATTTGATATAAAGCTCCCCCTTAATAAAGGCTCACTTGAATTCCCTTAAATTTTTGAATTTTCTTTGAATTTTAATTTTAAATTTGAATTTTCTACTCTCCCCCTTTGTCATATATCAAAAATAGGCAAGAGAGTAACAAAAAAGGTGATAAATGACCTTAGCTAGTTTTGAGAAACCTTATCTTTTCAAAAAAATTTGTCATAAATTTTTAACTCTTTTAACAAAATTACCTATTTAGATTTGAAAGTTTTTTGAAAAATTACTTAGTAAAATTTTCAAAGTTTTGAAAAGTTTTTTAGAAAAATTGCTTAGTTTAAATTTGAAAAACATTTTGAAAGATACTTAGTGAAATTTAAAAAGCTTTGAAAAACACTTAGCTTTTTGGAAATTACTGAAAAACTTTAGCTAAGAGATAGTTATTTCAACTTGAAAGATAACTTAGTTAATTTTGTAGAACTTTTTAGAAAAACACTTTTTGAAAAATAATTAAAATGATTTTGAAGAGTACTTAATTTGAAAACTTTTAAAATTTTAACTAAGGCCAATTCCTAAAGTCCAAGCATGAGTAACAAAAAGATGAAATTAATTACTTAAATTCCTTGGCCAAATGTATAACCATTAGCTACTAGCTATTTACCTAGGGGGCAACAGTTTTTACTTGGTTTGTCAAGTTAGGTTTGGGATCTAGTTATATTTGACTAAGTCTTAACATGATTACTGTTATTTGGTATTTAACGCCCAGACTTATGTCGATCCATAGTCATAAGCATCCTTAAGTCCAGGCAGTACCCTAAGCATCTCACACCATTCTAAGTTTTCTTCAAACACACGTAAGTTAACCCTAGGTGCTTGTGAGATGCTCTGGCTGAAACTAGGGGTACATGATTTCTAGGGGGTAAGATCCTAGGCTAAACTTGATTTCTGAAAAGCTAATAAGAGTGGAATTTTGAAAAAAAAAATATTTTTTCTAGGATTTTTAAAAACCAAAACAGATAACAGACTAATTTAATGAACTTAGTAGAAATAAGTGATAATCACCTGAACATACCAACAAGCAAAATAAATCCTCCATACATGATGTAAGTATAGGTATAATAAGTACAATGCAAGTATGAAAGAGTATCAAATCGGAGGATCGTCAGCTAGAGGAGGTGATGGAGGCCGCTCGGGTATATCCAACGCTAGACGAATCTCCTCCCGGAGAGAAGTGACCTCAGTCCGTATTGTACGGAAGTCTTCCAAGACCAGCTGATGTGTCAGCGCGGAGGTCCGCTCAAGACGAGCGAGTCTATCCTCAATGGATGAGGAAGTGGAAGGTTGTGCTGATGTCGAAGTCTGGGATGGATCGAGAGGCTCTCCAAATAACTAATCATGAGTGAACTCAAATAACTCCTCTCATCCCTCAGGTGGCTGAAAGAACTCATCTGGGGCTAGGCCACCTCCCTCGGCTAGAGCAACTGGCTCATCCTCAGCTAGATCGGCTGGCAGAGGCCCACCTCCCCATGCTAGGACCCCCTGAGCAGTGATATCTATATGCGCTAATCTAAGATGGCACTGCCCAAACTCATCATAATGTGTAAGGGGAATAATCGTCCCTCGAGTCACATTTATGCCCTCTATCATCGAGATGATGGAAGTCAACACATGGCAGTAGGGCATGTGGACTACTCGGGATGTGACGAGACTAGACGCATGAATAATGTTATAGAACATATGCAATGCAATGTCTATATCTAGATGATGACATAATGCATATAAAAATAAAGAATGAGATGGACACATCTTCGGGACGTCCCGAGATGTGATGGGTAGAATGCATGCAGTCAGGACTCTATACATGATGTAGTCCTATACCTAAGAGACATCAACCTGAAGTCAGAGACTCCAAGTGGTCTCTCCCCCAAAAAAGAATACTCATAGAGTGTATCTAGAGTAATGTGGGAGTAGGGCTCGCCAAACGGTAGATCCCTACTAGGGTAGCACAGGAAAGGGCATGCTGACTATCTAAGCTCAAAACTGGTACGTAATAAGGAAGGAGTAAACTCGATGTCCTTTCCACCAATTCTGGTGGAATATACCAAATCATCAACCCTCTCAAGGTTGTTGTAAAACTGGCCACATAAATCTTGATTTACTGCATTACTGCAGTAAACCAGTCTATCCAGCTGATAGTGTGCAATCATCTGAATGACAGGCTGACAATAACTAGTGAAAAAAAGGGCTACTTAAGTATCTACATTTAATCACAGAGTATGAATGCTGAGTGAAACTAAGCCTATGCTGCTTAGTGGGGAATCTAGCATCGGCAGAAGGGGCAGTGCCCGATGTGGACGCAACATTGCGTCGTTTCCTAATTTTACCCATACAAGCATAAAATAGTAAAACAAGCACAACAAATACATATAAAATGATGAAAAATGGATTAGGGTATACCTAGGAGGCATTTTTGGTCTTAGATGAAGAAAGCTTGGGATGAAGGTGCCTTAGATGGGAGAAATCGCCTTGGATTCGAGTGGAAACGGTGAGAAAAAGACGAACAGAATACGTTCTATTCGTGGCAAAAATTTGATGTTGAGGGTGCTTTCAACGAGCTTGAAGGCGCCCTAAAGGCGTTGTCCGAGGCGCCTCGGATATGGTTTGAGGCGCCTTAAGGCAAGTTGGCGGGACTTTTCCCGCCGCTTCTCGAGGGTGCCACCCTTGTGTGGGAGGCGCCTCCGAGAGACGCCCACATGTTTTTAAAGTTTTTTTTAAATAAGTTTTTAAACAAATTTTTAAATAAGTTTTTTTTAAAGAATAAGTTTTTAAAAGAATTTCTAAATAAGTTTTTAAAAGATTTTTCAACAAGTTTTTAAAAGAATTTTAAATAAATTTTCAAAAGAATTTTTAAATAAGTTTTTAAAAGAATTTTAAATATGTTTTAAAAGAATTTTAAACAAATTTTTAAAAGAATTTTAAATAAGTTTTTAAAAGAATTTTTAAATAATTTTTTAAAAGAATTTTAAATAAGCTTTAAAACAATTTTTAAATAAGTTTATTAAAAGAATTTTAAATAAGTTTTAAAAGGAATTTTAAATAAGTTTTAAAAAGAATTTTACATAAGTTTTAAAAGAATTTTTAAATATGTTTTTAAAGGAATTTTAAATAAGTTTTTAAAAGAATTTTAAATAAGTTTTTTAAAAGTTTTTTAAAGAATTTTAAATAAGTCTTTAACGTAATTTTAAATAAGTTTTCAAAAGAGTTTTAAATAAGTTTTTAAAATAATTTTAAATAAGTTATTAAGGGAATTTTAAATAAGTTTTTAAAAGAATTTTAAATAAGTTTTAAAAGAATTTTTAAATAAGTTTTTTTTAAAGGAGTTTTAAATAAGTTTTTTTTAAAGGAGTTTTAAATAAGTTTTTAAAAGAATTTTAAATATATTTTTTAAAGAATTTTAAATAAGTTTTTAAAGGGGTTTTAAATAAGTTTTTAAAAGAATTTTAAAATAAGTTTTTTAAAAGAATTTTAAATAAGTTTTTAAAAGAATTTTAAATAAGTTTTAAAAGAATTTTTAAATAAGTTTTTTAAAAGAATTTTAATAAGTTTTTATAGGAGTTTTAAATAAATTAAATTGATTAATTAATTGGATTAAATTAATAAGTTAATTAATTGAATTAAGTTCAGCCTAGATTCATCTCACCCGATTCTAAATTATCAATCAGGGACCCTTGAATAGTTTTATGAGATGATTATCTTTAATTTAGATTGTTTCTAAGGATTAATTTACATTTGAGTTAAACTTAGATTTTCCAATTGGTTAATTAAATATACATTTCGAAAGTAGGCTCCCAGACTGTGGCAAGGCACTAGGCCTTCTTGGGTATGGGATCATCCACCACTTCTAGACAGAGCCTTTCAAAGAAAATATATATTTAATTTTCCTTTTGAACCCCCTAGGTTTAACTAAAGGACCCTCCAGGTTGGCTTGCCGGTGTCGTCAATTGGTAGTTGAAACCCGGTCTTAACGATCATCCAGACTTCAAAGTGAATCTGGAGATACGCCTCCATCCGACCCTTCCAGTAACCAAAGTCATCTCCGGTGAAGAGCGGTGGTCGAGCGGTGCTATAACCTTCTTGGAGAGCCATTTGAGGATTTAGCACGAGAAAACGAAAAAAGAATGTATCCCAGGACTTGATCCTAGATTAGCAGTGCAAGTTTAAGATAAGAGTAAAAGACGATCTCAAGTGGTGTTACACCAACTTTGAGACAAGAATCCGATTATGAAAAAATAAGATCGGAAGATGGCAAGAATACCGATTCCGATCAACTCCGAAAAACTGAAATCACCACAAAAAGAATGCTTGATTGGTGGTTGCACCAAATCAAAGCGACTCCGCTCTTATACCAATTGTTGGATCAAGATGCACTAGAGGGGGGGTCAATAGAGCTCATGGCTTTCACACGTTTCGGATTCGAAAAACTCGACGAGAGTAAAGCAGCGGAATAAAATAGAACACAATCGCAAACACAAGTTATTTATTTGGTTCGGAGTCACAGGCGACTCCTACTCCAAGGCCCACGCTCGTTGAGCATTTACGTTGGGCAACAACTATTATCTCAAAAAATGATTACAATTTTACAGTACGATTAACAGTAATTAAATATACGAACGACAAAAGAAATGACAGATTCTGAGCTCCAGGTCGTCGATGGCAAGTTATAGCTTTGTCGGAACTTCTCGTTAGCAGCTGGTTGCAGAAAGATCGCTTAGAAGGTTATGTCTCTAGCTGCTGGTCGAGATGTCCTTTTATTGGTCGTTGAGGGCGTCTCAAATGCCTCATCGAGGCGCCTCAAACACAAAGGTTTATCCCGAAACCTGTGCTGTGATAAGCCTTCGCGTCGCTGCTTCTTATCCGCCTGGAGGCGCCTCCATCAACCACTGAGGCGCCTTCAAGCCAGCCTCCAGGGCGCCTCAGCTATCCTCGAGGGCACCTCCAAGCCCGCTGTGCAGCCAACCCATCTTTGCACTCAAGGCGCCTCCAAGTTCCATTGAGGGTGCCTCGAGTACCGTTCATCCGAGGCAAGATGTGCACTTTAGTCCCTGCAAAATATATTAGTCCACAAAACACCTACATACCCTGTAAGACAAAGTTAGCACACATACAAATCCAATAAAAGAAGTATTTGACAGTCTCCGGACTGTCCGATTTTGACTTCGGATTTCCAACAGAAAACCCTAGGTCAAACCGACGCCTACTGTTCCCTCTTCCGGGGAATGCGTCCTCACCTACTCCACTCAGGAGAGCATACCTGATGCCAGTCTGGTCCTCTAGATCGACTGGACTTTTTGCCTAGGGTTATCACCCCCTAAGACCTAGGGTTAACGCCCCCTAGGGTTTTTTGCCACCTAGTGTTACCTCCCCCTAGGACCTAAGGTTATCCCCCCTTAGGATTTTCACCACCTAGGGTTATCACCCCCTAGGACCTAAGGTTGCCGCCCCTTAGGATATTCCTCCACCTAGGGTTACCACCCCTTAGGATTTTCCACCTGCCTAACCGCAGTTAGGACTTTCCTGCATACTCATTTGCGCATGTTAGATAACACATAATCTTAACTTTGAATCCTTTGTCATTATCAAAACTTGGGTTCGATCGTCGGATGCTTCCCGCACCAATAGGATTGACTAGGACTAGACGAGGCCACGATGCGATTTGGGTAATCGTTGACTGATTAACCAAATCCGCACACATTTTAGCGATCCAGAAGACTGATTCTCTGGATCGATTAGAAGAGCTATATTGTTGAGAGGTTATCAGATTGCATGGTGTTCCTTTGAGCATTATATCGGATAGAGACCCATGATTCATGTCCCGATTCTAGTAGAGTCTATAGCAAGCCTTGGGTAAACAGCTCCATTTCAGTACAACATTCCATCCGCAGACAGATAGACAGTCAGAGCGGACCATTCATACTTTGGAGGACTTGTTAAGGTCTTGTATTATGGATTTCGGAGGCAGCTGGGAGGACCACCTACCATTAGTGGAGTTTGCCTAGAACAACAGCTATCATTCGGCTATCCAAATGACACCGTTTGAAGCGTTGTATGGTAGACCTTGTCGAACACCCACCCTCTGGGAGGACGTTTGGGAGGCCCAGCTGTTAGGACCTCATCGAGCTCAGCAGGAGGTAGAGTTGGTTTGCACTATCAGACGGAGGATGTTAGAGGCTCAAGACCGTCAGAAGAGTTATGTTGATTGGAGACGGAGACCCCTGGAGTTCTCTACTGGTGACCATGTCTTTCTGAGAGTTTCACCCATAAAAGGGGTGAAGAGATTTGGTCTCCGAGCTAAGCTAGCTCCACGATATGTTGGGTCGTTCCAGATCTTAGAGAGGATTGGAGCAGTAGCTTACCGTCTGGTGCTACCACCATCTCTAAATGGCATTCATGATGTATTTCATGTATCTATGCTGAGGAGATACGTATCTGACCCAGCACATGTTCTGTAAGATATATCAGTTCCCATTCAGCCTGACGTTACTTATGAGGAGGTTCCGGTACAGATTTTGGACAATAGAAAGTGTCAGCTGTGGAACAAGACTGTCTGGCTGGTCAAAGTCGGATGACAGTATCATTCTGATGAGGAGGCTACTTGGGAACTGAAGGATACGATCCGAGCTCGATATCCCCATCTTTTTACTTGAGGTATGTGGGTTAGAATTCCTTTTAGCATTTATACTGTTTGGTTATATTCTAGTGCTTGTTGTTGTTTATAGCGAAATTTGGGAACCAAATTTTTATTAGTAGGGGAGAATATAAGATATTGAAAATTTTCATTAATAAGGTTATTTGGGAAATAGCCTTATAGAAATTTTTTTAGAATTTTTAGAAATTTTCTAGAAATTTTTTGGAGCTCGTACGACGGGTTTGAGGGGATAAATCGGGGGTTTGGAGAAAGTCTATTTAGGCTACCCCATTTAGGTGAGTAAATAATTATTTATAAATTCCTTCTTCCTTTTTCTTTTCCCCAACTCATCGCGATCCCGATTCCTCTCCATCCTCAATCTCCCGGACTCTTCGCTCTGCCCCTCTTGCGGACGAATAGACGTCGAGACTAGAGGAGCACATCATCGGAGCTCGACGGAAACCAGCAAGCTCCAGGTCTTCTTCGGTCGAGGAGTCTCTATTCGGCGGATGCTGTCATCGATCGTCGACGCGGCGGCGGCTAGGGCATGGTGGGAGGCTTGATTCGCGTCAACTCCCAACCAATCGACCTTCCTTTCCTCTCCTTGAGCTATTCTCAGAGCGGTCCGCGCTTCCCTTCTTGCTAGAATTGGACCTAGCGACACCATCAGGAGGTGATCCAGAGAGGTAAGGCGTTGCCGGATCATTGTGATTCAAGGGTTTAGCTAGATTAGGGTTCTTCTCTACATTAACCCTCTTTCTCTCTGATCTGTGTCCTAGAACTATCATCGGAGTGGAGTCTTGGCCATCGGCTCCACATTCTTGGTCGTTGCCTACCTCTGATCGGGGTATTCAGTTGATCCGAGTGTTTAATTGGGAAGCAAAGGATGCTATTGGTTCCAATCACCATTAACGTCGACAGGGGATAGCTCCTTAGTTAGATCTTTACTCACCTCCGACCAGTGGAGAGAAAGAGGTAAGATGAGTAGATTGTTTTCTTGAATTTGGTTGTATTGGAATGCTTGGTTGAATTAGTGATCTCTTCTTGATCTGAACAGTAGGGAGATGAATTCTAGTAGGGAGGTCTTACTGTGGGGTGTTGGTTCTGGCAACAACTCCAACCAGTAATTACCCCTTCTAGCAGGAACAACCACCTTGTTCCAGCAACCTTTTCAGCTGTGAATTGAGGTAAGGAGTAGGTAATTGATCTTAGTTGTAGATCATAGGGAATTTGGATTATTAGATGGATAGTATGATTAATTAGTTGAATTTAGTTAATGGATCTTTGTGGTGGATCATGGTGTAATTTGGATTACATGATTAGTTGTTCATGTGAAGTTGGATCTAGGTTTGGATTTCTAGTCTAATGGATGATTAGGGATTAGGTAACTAACCATAATTAACCATTGGATTTAGTTTAGGTAGGGCTTATGGTTAGATTGATTAGGGTTTTACCCTAATTTAGTCTTAAGGATTTTATTTAGCTATTCAAATGAGTTTTAGCTAAATAAAAGCATATATATATTGTTTGATGCAGGACTCTGATTTGAGACGATCGTCTCGACGTCGAATTTAGTTTGATTGGACCTTCTATTTGAGGCGGGTACCCTTTTACTTATCTTTTTGATATTGTCTTATGATATGTGTAGTATGTATATAACTAGTGGTAATTGGTAGATTTATCACTTCCCTGGTTTTAGTTTATTCGATACCGGTTATATGCTTCTATTGTTATCTGTTATACATTAGACTTGTATCCTCTTATCTTCGGTCGTGCATATCTATGTTCATAGAGATAGATTTATTTAGTGCTATTGTATACTGGATTAATTGCTGACATATTGGATATGTGATCTTGGATTCATGTGGCTTATATCATTGTTATATATATGTTTATCTTTCTAGCACGTATATATAGATGAGGATATGTTCAGGTATGGCATACTGTAGCATCATGTACCATCCCGCATGATTGCATGTTAGGCGATTGACGACTCCATTATTATTGAGCTCATCGCCTGGCTACATGGGCCTACACACAAGTGACCACTGCATGGGTAGTGGCACAACACCTAGAGTGTGTATGGAAGTTGCTCTGTAGGGCTCTGTTGGTCCACTCATAGGTAGTGTGACTGCAGCGTGGTAGCAAGCAGGGATCCCTCCTCGTTATTGCATACCAGGAGATGATAGCATTGCGCTCCCTCACTATGTTTGAGGTAGGAGGATAGGTGTACTCCGACAGCATCCCGTCCACTCGGTCACTCTTTAAGAGTAGTGATGGAAGAGTGCATGTTTATCATTGCTCTATCCACTCGGTCTCACCATCGCGTGTGAGATGGCTGACTGGCGTCAGGGGTGACCATGTCATATAACATCATATGCACAGATTGCATTTATTGTGATTGTTGCATATTGGATGATGCATTTTGGTGACTGCATATGATTGACATGCATACAGGATGTATACTTATTTTCTCTGACTATCTTTATCTGTGTATGTTCACAGTCATTTGCTCAAGACTCAAAGGTGAGGTATAGTTTATTTCAGTTATGTATTTCTTATTATTCTTGCAGTAGACTGTATTACATGCCTATTGTTGGTTACTGTAGTTTATTCAGTTATGCATACTTGCTATATTATTTAGGAGATTGCACTATAGGTTATTGCTGGTAGTTATATGTTACTGTACATATCTATTGGTTACCTACTGAGTTCTTTGGACTCACACCGTTACATTACTACTTTTCAGGTTGAGGTCGTCGGGATATTCCAGTCGCTAGCCCCCTTATTGCGAGGACTTTCAGTTGTCGAGTTTTATTTTCGTTAGTATGTCTTTATACACTTGTGATGTGGGTTCTTGTATTATGGACTTTATGATGAACTTTTGGGTTTGCTACTCTTATTTTCCTCTACGGATATTTTCATTACTTCGTGGATTTCATTTGTTCGTTTTAGTGGAGTAGGATTTACATATATCAACCAGAGGCTGTATATTAAACTACGTCGATTGATTATATAAACCGCGTGGTTTATCTATTATTTGTATTGTATTGTTCCGGCCGTGTGGGTCGAGGTATGGATATATGTATCTTAGGATTCATAATGTCACCCGTACAGGGGAGATGCTACCGAAATTTTTTTCGGCAAGGACTACCTGGGGCGTGACATACATGGAGTGCGTTGATTGGATGGGGCACGTGGTCCAGGTGCCTGGAGGGCTTCTAGGCACCTAGAACAACCTATATAAGTAACATTCGACCAAGAACTTGACAACAACATTCAGAACTACTTTTGCACTTGCGCGCTACTCCGATAAAGCCTCTACAACATCCAAAAGCTCTGATGATGACTCTGTTAAAGTTTTCATCCTACAAAGTCATCGGTATTTTTAGTTTTCTAATTACTTGTAATTGTTTCAAATTGTACTTGTAATCTTTACGATTGATTACTGATTATCCATCGAAAGCACTCTCACGTGTGGGCTTTGGAGTAGGAGTCGTCATATGCTCTGAACCAAGTAAATCTTGGTCGTGTTAGCATTGTTTGTTTTTTGTTTCTTTATTCCGATGTATTTTACTCGACTGTTTTAAATCAACGTGAAAGCCACGAGTATTATTCACCCCCCTCTAGCGCAACAATCCTACACTTTGGTCGTGTGGTTTCACACGGCCATGCCCATCTCACTAGAGCTTAATCAAACCCTAATTGTGCCAAAAGGCACTGTCGTGCAAAGCAAACAGATCTGGGTAAAGCCATGATTGTGCCAAAAGGCACATCCATGCCACTCAAATCGAGCATCTTCAAGGTCTACCCGTGCCAATGGGGCATGACCATGACACAGGTTGTACCCTACTCTATTTAAGGGGAGTTCTTCCTCTTCTTCAAGGGAGGAAGGTTCTCCTCTTTGGAAGACCCATCTTGGTTTAGATCTACACCTTCTCCGTACTCTGATTGAAGATCCAGGGTTGTTTTCATCATCTCCTACTCTAGAAGCGTGGGATTGGATCCGAAGAACACTTAACATCTTGGATAAGCTTCTTCTCCCTTCTTCTATTTAGATTGTGTTTTGAGTTTATGATTTCATTGTCTTTGGATTCTTTTCTCCCTATTATGGAGTAGATCTTATTGTTTTAAGATTAAGGGAGTAATTGTGATGTGAGATTGATGTATTCTCTTGGGTTTGCCAATTTTCTTTCCATATGACATTGCTTATGTCTTGTATTCATTATGTGTTTATGCTTAATTCTCATGTTTGGTTAAATGATTATATGGTTTTGTTCATCCTGTAGAGGGGATGCTCTAGATCGTATGATCGGGGGTCTCTAGTGACAAGGGTAATCTTTCAATTGGGCATCTAGAGCATCACCTCAAAAGGGGGAGTAATTCTCTACAAAGAAATGTAAAATTAGGCTTCATGAGTTATTTTTATGTTCATGATAGCAAGCGTTTTGTGTATTCTTGTGGATGTATGACCAAGGGTCCCTAGTGACAAGGGTAATCCTTTAACTAGACTTGATAGGAATCACTTCCATTAGATAGCATTGGATGTTAATAGAATTGACACTTCAACATGACCATCGCAGGAAAATGTCGGTTGATATGGGTCATAATGAGCAGATCCAAAAGATGACGTAGTAGTCAAAGTCAACGTGATATGATAGTCAAAGTCAAAATGGATGAGCATTCCATACCTGGTTCTATTGATCATCCAGCCTCAGAGTTCTCGGATCTTGCATATATGACCCCACAGTAGAATGTCCAGATAAGGACAACCGGGTGTAAACTTGGTTGAATATAAGGATCTTTAGGGTTTACTCTAAAAACAAAAAGGTAGTGTGTTTGGTTAGTTAATGGCTGGCTGGGTTCAAGGAAAGTCAGATCAAGCAAAGGGTCGACAAGGCTTAGCAACACATAGCCTCACAAAAATATAAGATTAGCCAGATGAAGGTCGATCAAACACAAGGTTGTCTGTGTACGCCCGGTCGGGTAAAGACCGGGCGGACTCAAAGACTCTTGGCCTTATAAAGGTCTTAGTATAAGATCGGTAGAATTAAGGCCGATCAAATACAAGGTTGTCTATATACGCCTGGTCAGGTAAAGAATGGGCAGGCTTAAAGAGACTTGGCCTTATAAAAGTCTTAATATAGGATCGACTGGATGAAGGGCGATCGAATACAAGGTTGTCTATCTAGGCCTATCATGGTAATGATTGGGCAATTTTAATGACACTTGGCCTTATAAAAACCTCAGTATAGGATCGCTCGGATGAAGGCCGATTGAATACAAGTTTATTTGTGTATGCCCAACCGAGTAAAGACTGAGTGGTCTTAAAGACATTTGGCCTTATAAAAGCCTCAATATAGGATTGGTCGGTTGAAGGCCAATCGAATACAAGGTTGTTTGTGTACGCCAGGGCGGGTAAAGATCAGGCAATCATAGATTAGGTGATCTTAAAGACACTTGGCCCTATAAAAGCCTCAATATAGGATTGGCCGGATGAAGGTCGATCGAATACAAGGTTGTCTGTGTATGTCGGGCAGGGTAAAGACCGGGCGGGCCTAAAGAAACTTGGCCTTATAAAAGCCTCAGTATAGGATCGGTCAGATGAAAGCCAATCGAATATAAGGTTGTCTATGTACGCCCGATCGGATAAAGACCGGGTGGGTTTAAAGGCACTTGGCCTTATAAGAGCCTTAGTATAGGATCAGTTGGATGAAGGCTGATCAAATACAAGGTTGTTTGTATGCGTCTGACCGGATAAAGACCGGGCAGGCTTAAAGATATTTGGCCTTATAAAGTTTTTAGTATAAGGTTGGTCGGATAGAACCCAGTCGAGTATAAGGCTATTCGTGTACACTCGTCCAAACAAAGATCAAACGGGCTTAAAGACACTTATCCTTAGGAAACTCTATATAATCACTCAGTCAAACACATATTTACCAAGTTTAAGTTACCTAATGTTACATTGTTCCTAAAATAAAGCTCTAATATACATAATTTTTTATATGACTTCTTGAATGGAGCTTTTACACACTATGGGTACTATATTAATCTCTGAACAGATCTTTGCAGTACTTAACATATGACAGAGTAAATTGATACAATGGCAACCAATACGACTGATCTTATAGACTGACCGAGATGCTATGAAAGAATATAAAGACAAGCAATATGGTAGGTGATCCTGTCTGGAAGCTGAGTCTGATGGATTGTCGGGGTGATGTGGCTGGAATGTTGACTGAATTGCTATAACCCGGAGGAGGGGGTATGCTGAGCTACCTTCTATGTTGACCAAGTCATCAGGAATCCTCTGGTCAAACCTACCTGTAGCCAGCGATCAGGTTGCCTAGATCCTTGGTACCTTGATGCTCGAGACAGATCCAACGAATATATAAGGAATAGAACCATTAGTAGAGTAATGAAATGTGTATAGAATAAGAATAAAGAACGTACCCTGACCCACGGGGCACCCTCTAGTGGATCGGTGAGTTGGTCGGGATGCTGATCGAGTTGTCGTTACCTAGAAGAGTAGATGACTCTCAGCAAGATAAAGAGCTGGATCTGATGGCACCTAGTCAAGCGTGACTTCGATCCAGAAGATGACATGCAGGTTGGGACCTCACAACTGTTGGTGCGGGAAGCATCCGATGATCGAACCAGTGTTTTGATAATGGTAAAGGATTCAAAGTTAAGGTTATGTTGTGATCTAACAAGTTTGAATGAGCTTGCAGGAAAGTCCTAAGTGTACTTAGGTAAAAGTCCTAACTAAGGTTAGGCAGGTGGAAAACCCTAGGGGGTTGTAACCCTAGGTCATAGACGGTGGTAACCCTATGCGGAAACTCTTGGAGGGTCGAGGGCTTCAGGAAAAAGTCCTAAGGGGTTGTAACCCTTGGTGAAAAGTCCTGGTGTCGCGAACCAGGTGGAAGACTGGACGGGTCGGGGAGCGAGCGTCCAGCAGAAAGTCCAGAAGCATCGAGCACCGAGTAAAAGTCTAGTCGATCTGGAGGATCGCACTGGAAACAGGAACTCTCTTGAGAGGAGTAGGTGAGGATGCGTTCCCTGTAGAGGGAACAGTAGGCGTCCGGTCGACCTAGGGTTTCCGGGTGGAAATTCGAAGTCAGCCCCAGCATAGTCCGGAGACTATCAATATTTTATTTACCATGTATATTGTGTGCTAACTTTGTTTTACAAGATATGTGTTTGGGACTAACACATTTTGTAGGAACAAAGGAGCAACTTTCAACTCAGATGAACAGTGTCCGAGGCGCCTCCATGGAGCTTGGAGGCATCTCGGGTGCAAGCCGAAGCCAGCTGTGCAAAGGAGCTAGAGGCGCCTTCATAGGGACCAAAGGTGCCTTGGATCACCGCTCGAAGGCGCCTTGGAGAGGTATTGAAGGCGCATGCCTTAAGGTGGATAATGAGAAACGGTCAAAGCTTGATCGACAGCGATCCAAGCGAGATAAAACTTAGGTTCTAAGGCGCCTTGGAGCTTGATGGAGGCGCCTTGAACACCCTTTTTAAGGGAGTCTTGACCAGCAGCCCAGGACAACACCTTCTAAGCAATCCTTACGCTACAAGCTGCTAACTAGACGATCCCGAAGTGCTACAACATCATCCCACAACCCGGATCTTCAATTTTCAGTATTCTGTTGTCAGTATTAATTTAATTACTGTTTCTCTCTGTACTTAGATTGTAATAATTTTCAAGTTTATAGTTGTTGTCCACCGGCGATCGCGGGCCTTGGAGTAGGAGTCGTCACAGGCTACGAACCAAGTAACTCCTCGTGTCTTTGTGTGTGATTGTGTTCTTTTAATTTCTGCTGCGTTTATTACTCGAGTTTTACGATTCCGAAATGAAATAGCCACGAGCGCTATTCACCCCACCCCTCTAGTGCTTCTCGATCCAACAATTGGTATCAGAGCGGGGTCGCTTCGATTTGGTGTAACCACCAATCAAGCAATTTTTTTTGTGGTATTTTTAGTTTTTCGGAGTCGACCAGAATTAGTATAATTACTATATTTCGATCTATTTCTCGTTCGAATTGGTTTTGCTCGAAGCTGGTGCAACACCACTCGAGTTCATTTTTTTATATATATTCCCGCACTACTAATCCAAGACCAAGTGTTGGAATAGATTTTATTGTTTTTGTCGTGCAAGGTATCAATCACCCAACAAGAGGGTTACAACACCATTCATCCCCCGCTCTTCACCGGAGAAGATTTCGGGTACTGGAAAGGACAAATGGAGAATTTTCTAAAAATCCAATTCGAGACATGGATGATCGTCAAGACTGGATTACAACTGCCAACCGACGAAGAAGGCAAGCCCACATCCTGCGAGAACTGGGAACCAACTCTAATCAAGAAGGTAGAAGCCAATGACAGAGCGACCTGCACCCTCCATTGTGGGCTGACCAAGGAGGAGCTCAACAGAGTTGGACCATTCTCCAGTGCAAAAGAGCTATGGGATAAACTAATCGAACTCCATGAGGGCACCTCCGACACCATGGTGAGTAAAAGAGATTTACTGTTTAATAAACTATACAATCTCAAAATGCAGGAAGGAGAGACAACAAGTTAACTCCATGCACAAATACAAGATATTCTCAACTCCCTCCATGCAATCGAGTAGAAAGTCGAGAATCGGGACGTCATAAGGTACGCACTCGACTCTTTTTCGAGGAACACATTGTGGGCATCAATGGTAGATGCCTACAAATTTTCCAAGGATTTATCTTGTATAAAACTAGATGAATTATTTTCTGAGTTTGAATTACATGAGCAGACTAATGCGTAGCCAATCGAGAAAGGTGTAGCTTTGCTTGCAGGTACCAGTAGAACACGTGAACAAAGAACACGGCGAAGAACCGAACCAGAGCTGGAAGAAGAACCTGACTTAGATGAAGAAGACGACGAACTGACAACCGAACTCGTGAACCTTGTGAAGAAGCTCTACAAAAAAAAGAAGGGCTTCAACAAGAGAGACCTAAAGAAGGCAATACAATCCAAGGAGGTTCAACCTAGTTCAAAAGTTAAGTTCGAGGTGATCTGCTATGGGTGCAACCAGAAGGGGCACATAAAGGTCAACTGCCCAAATCAGAAGGATGCAAAGAAGTAGAAGAAGAAGAAGGTGCTCAAAGCAACCTTTGAAGAATCCGCAAAAGAAGATACTGACGACGAGCTTGAACAAACGAGCCTCCTAGCACTAATGGCCCGGGACCAAATCAACATGTCCAAGAGCGAGAGCGAATCGGAAGCAGACTCGGAAAGAAGCCACAGATCCGTATCCATTTCCAAAGGGCCCGATCCCTCTGTAAGTATTCCTCGATTAAATAATTTAGTGAATTAATTATTACGTAAATTAGCAAAATCAAACATTCGGGTCAAGTCACTTCTAAAGGAAGTAGCAGTCCTTAAAGAAGTGACTAACTTCAAAACCTTGCTTGACCCAGTTCAGACTGGAAATTCAACTCAAGTCCAAAAGCTTGAAGAAGAAAATTCTAATCTAAAAACTCAGGTCAAGGATTTGGAGAAGACCCTAGAACGGTTTTCTTTGGGGTCCAAAAACCTTGACCTAATTCTTGGGACACAAAGAGCCGTTTACAATAGAACTGGACTAGGTTTCAAAATCAAGAAGAAATATCGATCATATCTATCCTTAGTCAATAGACCAAATAGTAAACTAGTCCAAGCATTGGTACCCAAGTCCAACTTGGTCAATCAAGTTGGACTTGGTCAATATTGGGTTCCCATGGATAAAGTACATTACCTTGATAAACCTTATCGAGGCTATGATCCAGGGGGAGCAAAAAGAAAAATTATTTTAATTAATAAATAAACAAAAATTATCTTAACAAATAAATAATTAATTAGATTAAATTAAATTAAAATTATCTAAATAAACTAAAAAATAAAAATTATCTTAACAAATAAATTAAGTTAAAATTATTTTAATTATCTTAACACATAAATTTAAAGGAATATAATTCTAAATTAAAACTTTAAAAACAAGTTAAAAGGAAAATCAATAATGGAGGCTCCAGAATAGTTGGCACCTCCAAAAGGAATCTACCCGACAGGGTAACCAAATGCAACCTACCCGGCAGGGTAATTAGGGCTAGAATAAAAAGAGCTAAGCTTAACTTGACCCACGGTACTGGTGAAGTATTAGATGATAGTACGTTAGGGAAGCTTAGTCTATGCATGTCTAGGAAGATATGACTTTGACCTGGTGCATTTGGCTAAGTGGAACTGACCGAAGCTACCCTTTATGAATCCTAACTAGTTAAACCAAGGTTTTGTACTAAGTTCAGTGGATAGGACTATTTGGAAAACCTCGAAGGCATGGTTACTTTAATGATGTCCATGTGACTCACCATAGTCCAGAAGTTTATCCAAGGAATGCTTATTTGTTGAGCCCAAAGCTAAACCTGAATCTAACATAAAGTTAAATCAAACCCTATAATTGAAACTAGTTTTATCTCACAAAATTATAGGATCCCCTGATTGAAAAATCTAGATCGGGTGAGATGACTAAGGACAAAACTTAAATAAAAAAAAAATAAAATTAAATTAAATTAAATCTTAATATTTTTTCAAGTCTAATTAACTAAATATTTTCAAAATTTAATTAACCTAACATTTTTCAAAAATTTAATTAACTTAATATTTTTCAAATTTAATTAACTTAATTTTTAAAATTTAATTAACTTAATATTTTTCAAATTTAATTAACCTAATATTTTTCAAATTTAATTAACTTAATCAACTTAATATTTTTTCAAACTTAATTAACTTAATATCTTTCAAATTTAATTAACTTAACATTTTTCAAAAATTTAATTAACTTAATTTTTCAAATTTAATTAACTTAATAATTTTTCAAATTTAATTAACCTAATATTTTCAAATTTAATTAACTTAATATTTTTAATCAACTTAATATTTTTTTCAAACTTAATTAACTTAATATTTTTCAAATTTAATTAACTTAAATATTTTTCAAATTTAATTAACTTAAATATTTTAAAATTTAATTAACTTAAGTATTTTTAAAATTTAATTAACTTAATATTTTAAAAAAAAATAACTTAAAACTCTTTTAAAATTAATTAACTTTTTCAAAATTAAGTAACCTAAAATTGTTTTTATAACTTAAAGTTTTTTCAAAACTAATTAACTTGATATGTTCAACCATCTCACATTCACCCATAGGAACAACTGATCGCTAATGGGTGAGATGGAAAATTAAGGATCTTATTTCAATCAAACTAACTTTTGATCCATTAAAAGGAATCCAATTCAAATACCTCATGTGTAGGAATTGGATCAATGGATGCTGGATAGTGGATGCTCCAGACATATGACTGGAGATAGGTTGAAGTTCATAAAGCTCAAATACAAGAACCTAGGATCAGTTGCATTCGGCAACAACAGTAAACTTAAGGTAATCAGAAAAGGTAATATCGAACTTAATTCCGATTTCATTATCCGAAACATTTTATTAGTTGAAAATTTCAACTTTAATTTACTGAGTATAAATCAATTGTGCGATAGTGGCTACTTAGCTATTTTTAATAATTCTGGGTGTTTAGTTAAGAATATGGATAACCCCGAAATCATATTTAAAGGACTTAGGAAAAATAACATCTACACAATTGACCTATCCTCAATAAAATGTCTTTTGACACAACAAGAGAAAACCAACCTGTGGCACAGAAGACTAGGTCACACCCATGTCAAACTCATTTCAAAAATGAGTCAAAATGGCTTAGTTAGAGGGTTACACAGATTAAAAAACCTAGATAATACAATTTGCTAGGCTTGCCAACAAGGTAAGCAAACCAAATCGACTCACAAGTCAACCAACCTAGATAGAACTGACTTCTTACTTGAGCTCCTACATTTAGACCTATTTGACTCACATGGAGCCAAGTCACTAAGCAAGAATCAGTACTGCTTAGTAATAATTGATGATTACTCTAGATACACTTGGGTAAAATTTCTAAAAACAAAAGATGAAACCTTTGAAGTATTTAATAATTTTTGCAAGCTAATAGAAAATGAAAAAAATACCAAAATTAAAAGAATAAGGAGTGATCATGGGGATGAATTTGAAAATTATAAGTTTACCCAATTTTGTAAAATTAATGGATACAAACATGAGTTTTCATGTCCTAGAACCCCCCAACAGAACGGTCTAGTGGAACGGAAAAATAGAACCCTACAAGAGGCAGCTAGAACCATGTTAAACGAATATGACTTAAATCATCAATTCTAGGCTGAAGCAATAAATACAACAAACTACATTCAAAATAGAATTTTAATTAACAAATTACACAAGAAAACCCCGTACAAAATATATTATAATAAAATTCTCAACTTGAACTATTTAAAAGTGTTTGGATGTAAAGTTCACATTTTAAACACTAAAGATTACTTAGGAAAATTTACACCCAAATCAGTCCAAGGAATATTCTTAGGGTACTCCACAACCAATAGGGCTTATAGAGTCTATAACCAAAATACCCTAAAAGTTGAAGAAACAACTAATGTAATCTTTGATGAAGAAAATAACCTACCTAATATAAATGAAAATGTTGACATTAATCTAAGAATTATAGAAGATGAAGAAATTCAACCTAACACTAGACTAGAGGAACCAACTACTGACTCAAGTATAAGACCAACCAGAATAAGTACCTCCCACCCACCTGACCAAATTTGGGTGACCCAAACCTAGGAGTTAGAACTAGAGCTTCCTATAGAAACTTGAGTCAGATTGCACTGATCTTAAAATTGAGCCTAAGACTATAGAAGAAGCCATACCTGACCCAGACTGGATCATTGCTATTCAGGAAGAGTTAGCCCAATTTGATAGGAACCAAGTCTGGGAACTGGTACCTAAACCCTTAGATAAGTCCATAATTGACACCAAATGGGTATTTAGGAACAAATTCAATGATCAGGGTGATATAGTAAGAAATAAGGTTAGACTAGTAGCCAAAGGGTTTAGCCAGGTTGAAGGTTTAGACTATGACAAAACTTATGCACCAGTAGCTAAACTTGAATCCATTAGGATGTTGTTAGCATATACAGCACATAAAGGATTTAGGTTATAACAAATGGATGTCAAGTCAGCCTTCTTAAATGGGTTCATTAAGAAAGAGGTATATGTAAGCCAACCCCCCAGATTTGAGAATGTAGACAAACCAAACCATGTATTCAGACTGAAAAAGGCCTTATATGACCTAAAACAACCTCCTAGGGCATGGTATGAACTGTTATCTAATTACCTAATATCCAAGGGCTTTAACCAAGGTCAAAGAGATCAGACCTTATTTGTCAAAACCTTAGAGAAAGACATCTTCATAGCTCAAATCTATGTTGATGATATAATTTTTGGCTCAACCAACACTAAACTTTTAAAAGAATTTGTTAAATTAATGGAAAATGAATTTGAAATGAGTTTAGTAGGGGAACTCAATTTTTTCTTAGGCTTACAAATTAAACAAACCAAAGATGGAATTTATATTTATCAAACTAAATATGCTAAGGAACTAATTAAAAAATTTGGCATGGAAAATTCAAAAATTATAAATACACCAATGTCAACTAATATCAACATTGATTCCGACCCTGAAGGAAAATCAGTAGATCCAAAACACTATAAAAGTGTTATAGGTAGTTTACTCTACCTAACTGCAAGTCGACCCGATATACTATTTGCAGTAGGTATGTGCGCAAGATACCAATCCTGTGCAAAAGAGTCACATCTAACATATGCTAAAAGAATACTTAGGTACATTAAGGACACCCTAAATGTTGGACTCTGGTACCCTAGAACTTGCACCTTTGACCTTTTTGGCTATTCTGATTCAGACTATGTCGGGTGCAAACTAGATAGAAAAAGCACAAGTGGAAGCTGCCAAATTCTAAGTCAGTGCCTAATAAGTTGGTCAAGCAGAAAGCAACACTGCGTTGCCTTATCCACTATTAAAGTTGAATACATAGCCCTAGGAGAATGTACTTCTCAACATTTGTGGATGATGCACACACTAAAAGACTATCAATTAGAATATAAAAATATAAAAAATTTAATTGATAATATAAGTTCAATTAATCTGACCAAAAATCCAATTCACCACTCTAGGGTTAAACACATAGAGGTAAAACATCATTTTGTAAGGGATCATGTAGCTAGAGGTGAAATTGTACTTAACCATGTTGAGTCCAAATCAAACCTAGCCATCATTTTCACAAAACCCTTACCTGAACTTGAGTTCAGTACACTTAGAAGACAAATAGGAATGTGTTGGGTAGAATAGATCTTGATTTTCAAACAAATTTCCTACATCTAATTTTAAAAAAAAATTGTTGATCTTCAAAATAGCTTAACCTTAAAATTATCTTTTAAAATTCAAGGAAAAATAATATTTTTAAAATCCCAATCTTATTAGTTTTTCAAAATTTGGACTTAGCCTAGGATCTTCCCCCTAGAAATCATGTTCCCCTAGTTTCAGCCAGAGCATCTCACAAACACACTAGGCATAACTTGCTTGTGTTTTGAAAGAAACTTAGAACGGTGTGAGATGCACAGGGTACAGCCTGGACTCCAGAATGCTTATTTCTGTGCATCATAGTGAGTCTGGGCGTTAAAACTAACTTTACATTAATCAAGTTAAATGATCTAACCATAGTCAAATCTAACTGGATTACTAACTTAACTTGACTAACCAAGTGAAAACTATTACCCTCTAGGCATTCAGCCAATAACTAAAAGTTAGACAGTTGGTTAAGGATATTAAAATTTCAAGTTGACTCATGCTTGCACTTTAGGGCTCTGATACCTCACTAAAGGAAATTGTTTAATTTGAAATCCATTTAACTTGACTCATGTCTGGACATTAGGTTCTTAATTAATTGCTCCTCCTTGGCCGTTAATTTAAAATTCTTTATTACGACTTCCATAATCATCTTTTAACTAAGTCAAACAAAAGATTTTTTTTCCTCCAACTTAACTAACAATTTTCAAAAATATTCTGTTCAAGCATTTTACAAAAAGTCTCAGTTTACTTTTTTAAACTTTTAAAAATTATGCAAAAAAGCTTTGCGAAAGTAATGTTTTTTTAATAAAAACGGCTTTAAAAATTTTTTAACAAAATATTTTTCAACAAAGCCTTACGAAACTAGCTAAGTCATTTTTTATTGCAAAACTTAAGTTTACTATTTCTCAAAACTTGCCTTTCAAAAATCATTTGTTTTAATTTTTCCTAAATTTGCACAAAATTTGGCTAAGTTAAAGGAGTTGTTCAAAACAGTAATCTTAATTTAGCTATGTTTCAGTTCAAAGAAAAATCTTTTTAGCTAAATTAGTTACTAAACTCAGTTTTCTTAAAACCAACTTTCTTAGGCTTTAATTTGTTTATTTCAAAGACAAATTTTCCCTTAGCAAATTTCACTTACAATAAATATTGCTTTAAAGTGTTTTAAAATATAACTTCTTAAGCTGAAAATGTAAGTTGTTAAAAAAACTTAGTCCTTTCATGTTGTCTTTTTACTATTTTTCTCCATACAAAAGTTTTTGATATATGGCAAAGGGGGAGAGTAAGATAAATTCAAATTATTCAAAATTCAAATTAAGGATAAGAGAAAGAGAGCTCTTATTAAGGGGGAGCGTTATACATTTAGCTTGCTTACGTTCTTACTTGAACTTTTTACTTAAAAAGCTTGCTTATGTGTATTGATACATTCGTTTACTTATGCTTGTTTAACTTAACTTTGAATTTAAGTTGCCATAATCAAAAAGGGGGAGATTGTTGGTGCGGGAAGCATCCGACGATCGAACCAGTGTTTTGATAATGGAAAAGGATTCAAAGTTAATGTTATGTTGTGATCTAACAAGTTTGAATAAGCTTGCATGAAAGTCCTAAGTGTACTTAGGCAAAAGTCCTAACTGAGGTTAGGTAGGTGGAAAACCCTAGGGGGTGGTAACCCTAGGTCATAGGGGGTGGTAACCCTATGCGGAAAGTCTTGGCGGGTCGAGGGCTTCAGGCAAAAGTCCTAGGGGTTTAACCATAGGTGAAAAGTCCTAGTGTCATGAACCAGGTGGAAAACTGGACGGGTCGGGGAGCGGGCGTCTAGCAGAAAGTCCGAAAGCATCGAGTGCCGAGCAAAAGTCCAGTCGATCTGGAGGATCACACTGGCAACAGGTAAATCTCCTGAGAGGAGTAGGTGAGGACGCGTTCCTCGCAGAGGGAACAGTAGGCATCCGAGTAGAAATCCAAAGTCAGACCCAGGATCGTCCGGAGACTATCAATATTTTATTTACCATGTGTATTGTGTGCTAACTTTGTTTTGTAGGGCATGTGTTTGGGATTAACACATTTTGCAGGAACAAAGGAGCAACTTTCAACTCAGATGAACAGTGTCTGAGGCGCCTCCATGGAGCTTGGAGGTGCCTCGGGTGCAAGCGAAGCCAACTGTGCAAAGGAGCTTGTAAAATACAGTGCCCAAATAATAATAAAATAATAAGGTTATTGGACAAATAATCATATTGGATTTTTCAGGAATTTTTAGGAATTTTCTAGGAATTTTCTGGGAATACTCTTCCCCGATTCCCCTTCTCTTCTCCCTCACACGCTCTCTTCTCTTGATGCCATCACCGACATGGGAGCCGCCGATCATCTTCTCTTCGTCGACGCAGCCTCATTGCCGATCGCCAGAGAGATCGCACCGACGGGCCGAGCCTTCCTCCTCCTTTCCTTCGAGGTGTGGAGTCTTTTCCCTTCCTCGCGATTGAGTCCACCGTCGGCTGTCGAGTCCGAACGAGGCAGCAACGAGTTCGTCAAGGAGGTTCGTCACCTAACCCTCTCCACGAGATCTCGATTCTTTATCTTCGTCAGCATGGATCTGTGGTCGATCCTCTCGATTTCCTCCGCCCGATGCTGAGCCACAGCGCCGTCAACTCCAATCAACCCACCGCCGGTCACAAGGAGGAGGATCTGAACCCTAGATTCGGTTCCTCGTTGCCTCACCCGTGTGCTGTGGTTTCGATCATTGGAGCCTCTATTCCAGCCGAGGTTTTGTTGCCATCTACATTTGTAACGCCCGCCCTCCCTGCTAACCCTAAGGGACGGGGCTACGATACTCCATGTATAGATTTTTCTTTTTAAAACAGCGGAAGACTTAAAATAATTTTCTTAGTTTAATAAAAACTTTTCTTTTGTTTTTCTTTTCATCAAATCCGAACTACACTATCACGGCATCAATAACATGATATCAAAATTAGTAGAAACATAACATCAAGTCACACATACGGTACTACAATTCATGATACCAAAGCATAGTTCTTTAAAAGTTTTTAAAGCAGGTTCTTATTTGGTTGCCTAGCCACTGCCACACACATCTCCTGGCCTCTCCTGCTGCTCCTTTAGATCATCCATCTTTTTCCTTTATCTGTGGTACAAGGAAAGTAAGCTATGAGCACTCATGGTTCAGTAAGTTCCTTTCCTACTCACTAAAATCGAAAATCATCACATGATCAAAGAATGTCTCAACATAACATGATCTCAACTAGTCATAGCATAACATATCATACTCTTTAAGCATATCATGCAACATAACAAAATCATAACTAGTCATGGCATATCATCTCTTAAAGCATAGCATGAAACATAACATAATCATATCTAATCATGGCATATCATAGTATCATCATAAGGTGGCATGGCATATCAAGCTCTTAAAGCATAGCATGAAACATAACATAATCATATCTAATCATGGCATATCATAGTATCATCATAAGGTGGCATGGCATATCAAGCTCTTAAAGCATAGCATAAAACATAACATAATCATATCTAATCATGGCATATCATAAATCATAGCATCATCACAACATGATCATAAGATATATGCAATATGATTTTGAAAACATGTATCCGAAAAACATGTGTATGGCTCATGATCTTTAAAACCATTTCTTCTTACATATATACTTGAACATAATATCAACATAATCAAGGCCCCGGCTTGTACCACACATAGATAAATCACGTAGATATGCGCGCTTCCTAAGTATATCCAAAGTAGCAAGTCTTGAATCATACTAGGAACTAGGTCCGGATCACACAGCCATAGACCTAGGGGCGTACTAAGGAGCCCATCCCTTTGTTTTTACTAGCCTGGATCACACAGCCAAAGGCCTAGGGGCTGATTAGGAGCCCACCCTTGGAACAAGCCTTATAAAGTAAAGTAGCATGTATAAAAATGCATCATTTAGTCACATAGCATATCATAGAAGTATGCATCACTTAGGCATACATTATGTCATAAAAGTATGCATCACTTAGGCATACATCATATCATAAATAGTATGCATCACTTAGGCATACATCATGTCATAAAAAAAGTATGCATATTTTCACCACATAGCATATCATGAGAGCATGCATATTTTAGGCACATAGCATATCATCAAAGCATGCATATTTCTATCCACATAGCATATCATAAAAGCATGCATATTTTAAGCACATAGCATATCATCAAAGTATGCATATTTCTATCCACATAGCATATCATGAAAGCATGCATATTTTAAGCACATAGCATATCATCAAAGCATGCATATTTCTAAGCACATATCATATCATGGAAAGTATAAATCACAAGCATACATGTTTAAGCATAAGGGTGTATCATGTGATTATACTATCATAAGAAACATGGTAACATAGTTAGCTTGGGTTCTAAGCTTCCTAATCCCTTGGGTTCTTATCATGGTCGAACCCCCCTTAGATCTCAATTTAGGTTAAAACAACCTCCAAGCATGTGGAACCTAAATTATCATCACATCAATTTCATAGGAAGCATTATAAGCATGATTAACTTGGTTTCTAAGTTCTCCAAGTCCCTAAACTTCATGTGGCCGAACCCTATCAGGTGTGAAAAAAGGTCCCAAATGTCATGAAAGCATGGAAACCTTAAACCATATTTATAGCATTTTTTTCCAAGTAACATAGTAAGCATATTTGAGCTAGTTCCTAAGTTCTTCAAGCCCTTAACATATGTCATGGCCGAAATTTCACAAGTATTCATTAGGGCTAAAAGCAAGCATACAAGTATGTGAACTTGAACTAACATCATGTATAAATTCATAATAAGGCATCATACAATGGGTATGGCCGAAACTTACCCTAGCCTCATTTTAGGTCATTAAACAACATATAGCATGAGAACTTTGGCTTTCTACTTATCATATTTCATGTAGAGTGACATGAGCATATTTAATTTTTGTTCTAGGGTTTCTAGGGCATCTATCCCTTCATGGCCGAAATATACAATGGTCCATTTAGGTCATGGAAAAATTATACAAGCATGTGACACAATCAACATATTATCATATTTCCATAAGAAGCATTTTTAACACATTTGGTTTCAATTCTAAGGCCTCTAGGTCGTTTAAACCCTACTTGGCTGAGACTCATTAGTGTTTAAATTTGCTTCAAATAGCCTAAAAGCATAGGAAGTCATACAAGTTTCATAGCATGTATAAAGACAAGCATAATAAACATACATGTGAATTTTGTCTTAGGCTTCCTAGGTTTCTTTCCTTTTTCTTTTATTTTTCCTCATGGCCGAAACCTACCAATCTCTAAACTAGGTTTTAAGTGGCCTAAAGCATGGAAAACCTAAGTAAGTTTCCTGGCAAAAATTACTAAGAACATCATATACAAATTTGGTTCATAAACAAGCTAGGACCCTTGTGATCTTATATGTCATATATCATGTAACTAAATTCTCTATACCCTAATTAAGCATGAGAGCATTAAACAACTTTCATATCTTAATATCACAGAGGTCTTGAGCATGTTAAAATTTTGTTTAAGCTTTTCTAAGCTATCCATCTTATCATGACCGAAAATCTTAATGAAGAGTTCATGAATTTCTAGCAATATTCGACATGCAATTCTTTAAGAGAACTCTATATTCTATCATATAAACATGGTTACCTAAATTTAAAGGTCTTCCTAACCCTAAGCTCTTTTCTTGGCCGAAACATATGAGTGGATTTCTTTTGGTTCCAAGTAACTTTTAAGCAAGAAAAACCAATAAAAGAGCCTTAGTAAATCATGGAGGGAATCTTGTACTAGTTTGGTTAAACAATGATTTCCCTAACCTCTTTAAAATATTTTTGGCCGAAATTCTAGGGTTAGGTACTCCTCTGACCAAGCATCATATAGGTATAAAAACATGAAGGAAAACCTTCCTACATAGCATAGAAAAATATCATGAAATGAGGACTTGTTTAAACCTTCCTAGATTTGAAAACTCTTCTTTGGCCGAATTTTTCTTAAATTCTATTCTAGGTTTTCTAATCCTCATAACATCCGAAAAGTACGTAAAACGCCTTGTACCACAGGTGAGGGGAAGCTTACATCCTTTTCGCTTGTGGATCTAAGGTGTGGTGATGGAAGAAGTAGTCTCTTCTTCTAGTTCCCTTCCCTTGCTAAGTCCTCCTTGTATCTTAGGCTTTCTTAGGAGAAAACCTTGGCTTGGGGCGGAAGATGGAGGAGAGGGGACTGAGGGTTCGGTGAGGGAGAGGGAGGATGAGGGAAAATGAGAGAAAAATAGAATTTTCCCTTTACATCATCTGTTGGTTGGAGATTAAGGGGGAAGAGGTAGCAAAATTGGTTTTTGCTTTCCTTCTCCTTTAACCCATTTTATATTTTCTTTTATTTATTTTATTTTATAATTTATTCTCATCATTTATGATGAGAACAAGGGGGATTGAATCCCCTTCATTCTCCATTTAATGTCACGGCAAGAGAGGGAAAAGAGAGAGAAAGGGAGGAAGGCAAGTTGCCTTTCTCTTGCTCTTTTCTTGCTTTCTCTTTTTAGATCTTTACTCCTATCTTTATCATGCATTCCCTTTCCTTGCTATCAATATCTTCTCTCTATCCCAATTGGTTTCTACTAATTAATTCTATAAATTATAATATAAGAGGTTCAAGGTTCAATCCTTGACTACTCCCTATTTTTATTTCTTTTTATTTCTTTTTGGTTCAACATTCTACTAATATTTTTCTAAGGCAAATTCATCATTCTCTTATTCATCTTAAAAGCTTAGTGGGTGTTACAGTACCCCGTACCTCATAAAAAGTTCATCCTCGAACTTTAAAATAGCTCCGGGTACTTTAGTTTCATATCGTCCTCGCGTTCCCAGGTGGCTTCTTCGAATCGTTGATTCTGCCACAGGACCTTTACTAAGGGTATTTCTTTGTTCCTTAACCTCTTGATTTCTCGGTCCAGAATCTGGATGGGTTTACTTTCGTAACTCAGGTCTTCTTGCACCTGTACCGACTGAGGCTCAATCACTTGATCTGTGCTGGGAGTACATTTCTTGAGCATCGATACATGGAACACCTTGTGAATGGCTGCCATGTCTGAAGGTAGTTCCAGTCTGTATGCGACTTGGCCCACTCTTTCTAAAATCCGGTACGGTCCTACATATCTTGGGCTTAACTTGCTCCTCTTTCCAAACCTCATTATCCCTTTTATTGGGGATACTTTAAGGAATACCAAATCTCCGGTACTGAATTCCAACGGTCTGCGCCTTTTATCGATATAATTCTTCTGCCGACTTTGAGCAGTATCTATTCGTTGGCGGATCTTCTGTATAGCTCGAGTGGTGTCATCGATAAGCTCCGTTCGGAATCCCATCTCCTTCTTTTCACCGCTCTCATACCAGCATATAGGGGACCTACACTTCCTCCCATATAGAGCTTCGTAAGGTGCCATTCCAATAGTAGCTTGGTAGCTATTATTATAGGCGAATTCTGCCAGGTATAAATATCGGCACCAGCTCCCCTTGAAGTCCAGGGCACAAGCTCTTAACATATCCTCCAATATTTGATTTACTCTTTCAGTCTGCCCATCAGTCTGTGGGTGGAAGGCTGTGCTAAACAACAACTTCATGCCGAGGGCCTTCGGAACGCACTCCCAAAAGTGCGAGACAAAACGTCCGTCTCTATCAGAAATAATGGTCTTAGGGATACCATGTAATCTGACGATTTCCTTAACATATATCTGAGCTAGTTGTTCAGTTGAATAAGTCATCTTGATCGCCAAAAAGTGTGCAGACTTCGTCAATCTGTCCACAATCACCCATATAGCATCATATCCGTTTGTCGTCCTGGGTAGACCTGAAATGAAATCCATGGAGATTTCTTCCCATTTCCATTCTGGAATTTGGACAGGTTGTAGTAATCCACCGGGTCTCTGGTGTTCAGCTTTTACCCTTTGGCAGGTCAGACAAGTACTGACGTACTGAGCCACTTCTCTTTTCATACCGGACCACCAAAATTTCTTTTTCAGGTCCTGGTACATCTTAGTGGAGCCCGGGTGCATTGCATAAGGCGTTGTATGGGCTTCTTCCAGTATTTTCTTTCGCAACTCTGGATCCTCTGGAATGCATAACCGATCCCTGAGGTATAATATCCCTTTGTCCGCGATACGGAACCCGTCATTCTTTCCTTCCAAAGTCTCTTGTTTGATTCTCTGGAGGTTTTGGTCACTGGTTTTCTTTTCCAGTATACTCTCAAATAATGTCGGTGTTATGGTGAGGGTAGAAAGTCGCCCGGACATAGTTTCGACCCAAGGACACGAAACATGTCTCGGTTCCTCGATGGATTCCCATATTGGTTCATTTCCAGCATTAAGTAAAACTTTAGCATGTTGATTGAAATTAGGTAGCTGACCTGAGACGATGGCAGAGGCGTTCGCCACATCATCCTGAGCGAGAGAGTAGACTCTGGCATTGGTCTTAGTGGGAGGGGCCTCCAATCTTCCTTGGCTGATTGAAGTCCCTTCTATGACAGTATGCATCTGGTGAAGCGTGCAGGGGTGCTCCTATTCTGGTTGTTCTGCGGAGGTAGTGCCCGAGACTGAGTAGGGCAATTTCTTGCCAAATGTCCTTCCTTTCCGCAGTTGTAGCACTTTCTGGTGCTTAGGAGACATACTCCAGAATGCATCTTTCCACATGTGGCACACTGAGGGTACTTGGTTTGCTTATTGGCCGGACCACCTTTTGTGTTGTTCCACTGTTTCCTCTTTCCACCTGAGTTTCCTTTCCAGTCGGTTCTGGTATTGTGCGATTTTTTGTCCTCCGGTCAGTGCTTGGTTCTTGCCCTTGTTCATTGCTTCCTGATAGTGCTCGGTAATCAGGGCACTGCTGTCTGCGGTCTATTAACTCCGTCGGCTACGTTCAGAGCTATCTCGGGTCGGAGCATCTTTAACATTAACCGGACCTTTTCTTTTTCAGTACGGATCAGTTCTGGGCACAGACGTGCTAGGCGGTTGAACTTCTTGACGGCTTCGTTAACTGACAGATCACCTTGTCGGAACTCAGTGAACTCGTCATAGTGCTTGTTGGTCACTTGCATATGGAAGAATTCTTCTAAGAACTCTGTCTCAAAATCTGTCCACTGCATCTGGTTTATTTGTCTTTTCGCTTTTACTCGGTCCCACCACATCCGGGCATCTCCGGTAAGGCAGAACGACGCGCATTTGACCTTCTCGTGTTCAGGCCAGTCCAGTAGTTCCATTATGCTCTCCACGGTCTTGAGCCAGGCTTGTGCATCCCATGGTTCGCAGTTTCCCGAGAATGCTTCCGGCTTAAGCCTTTGCCACTGAATCAGATAGGCCTCTTGTCGGACCATCGGAATAGGGGCTGCCGGGGGTACTGGCGCGGCTGTAGGTATAACCGGTAGTGTATTCTGATTTGCCGGTGGGGTAACCGGGTTGCCTTGCTGACCCATTAAGGTAGTGATCAGCTGTTGTTGTTCTGTGATCTGATGCTGGAGGTCTGCGACTACCTGTGTCAGGTCTGGTGGAGTCACTGTCCCCTCGGTTCGGGCATTGCGTGTCCTAACCATGTTGATCTAAATAATGACAAATAGACTAGTGTAAGTGGTTATCGTTTTTAGCCAATCTAACGTACTGTTTTGTTTCTATCTATTTGTTCTGGTATTATTCCTAACCTACTAATATGTAATCCTAATCTAAATTATAACTAAAAGCATAGAATAAAGCATCAAACATGAGCAAGCAAAACATGAAACTAAAGCATAAGCAACATAAGGAAGAATAAGGAATAGAGTGACAACAATATAACATAAGGAAATAAAGCATAAGCAATATAGCAAAGAAAATAAAGCATAGGCAATATAACAAGAAAGAAAAATAAAGCATAAGTCATATCACGTGAAACTAAGCATAAGCATATAACAAGAAAATTAAGCATAAACATTCTTACTTGGAGCGGCAGGTCGGAGGCTTGATGTGTGTGTAGTGAGCTGGCAAAAACGTGGCTCTGATCCCTGCTAACCCTAAGGGACGGGGCTACGATACTCCATGTACAGATTTTTCTTTTTAAAACAGCGGAAGACTTAAAATAATTTTCTTAGTTTAATAAAAACTTTTCTTTTGTTTTTCTTTTCATCAAATCCGAACTACACTATCACGGCATCAATAATATGATATCAAAATTAGTAGAAACATAACATCAAGTCACACATACGGTACTACAATTCATGATACCAAAGCATAGTTCATTAAAAGTTTTTAAAGCAGGTTCTTATTTGGTTGCCTAGCCACTGCCACACACATCTCCTGGCCTCTCCAACTGCTCCTTTAGCTCATCCAGCTTTTTCCTTTATCTGTGGTACAAGGAAAGTAAGCTATGAGCACTCATGATTCAGTAAGTTCCTTTCCTACTCACTAAAACCGAAAATCATCACATGATCAAAGAATGTCTCAACATAACATGATCTCAACTAGTCATGGCATAACATATCATACTCTTTAAGCATATCATGCAACATAACAAAATCATAACTAGTCATGGCATATCATCTCTTAAAGCATAGCATGAAACATAACATAATCATATCTAATCATGGCATATCATAGTATCATCATAAGGTGGCATGGCATATCAAGCTCTTAAAGCATAGCATGAAACATAACATAATCATATCTAATCATGGCATATCATAGTATCATCATAAGGTGGCATGGCATATCAAGCTCTTAAAGCATAGCATAAAACATAACATAATCATATCTAATCATGGCATATCATAAATCATAGCATCATCACAACATGATCATAAGATATATGCAATATGATTTTGAAAACATGTATCCGAAAAACATGTGTATGGCTCATGATCTTTAAAATCATTTCTTCTTACATATATACTTGAACATAATATCAACATAATCAGGGCCCCGGCTTGTACCACACATAGATAAATCACAAAGATATGCGCGCTTCCTAAGTATATCCAAGGTAGCAAGTCTTGAATCATACTAGGAACTAGGTCCGGATCACACAGCCATAGACCTAGGGGCGTACTAAGGAGCCCATCCCTTTGTTTTTACTAGCCTGGATCACACAGCCAAAGGCCTAGGGGCTGATTAGGAGCCCACCCTTGGAACAAGCCTTATAAAGTAAAGTAGCATGTATAAAAATGCATCATTTAGTCACATAGCATATCATAGAAGTATGCATCACTTAGGCATACATTATGTCATAAAAGTATGCATCACTTAGGCATACATCATATCATAAATAGTATGCATCACTTAGGCATACATCATGTCATAAAAAAAGTATGCATATTTTCACCACATAGCATATCATGAGAGCATGCATATTTTAGGCACATAGCATATCATCAAAGCATGCATATTTCTATCCGCATAGCATATCATAAAAGCATGCATATTTTAAGCACATAGTATATCATCAAGCATGCATATTTCTATCCGCATAGCATATCCTAAAAGCATGCATATTTTAAGCACATAGCATATCATCAAAGCATGCATATTTCTAAGCACATATCATATCATGGAAAGTATAAATCACAAGCATACATGTTTAAGCATAAGGGTGTATCATGTGATTATACTATCATAAGAAACATGGTAACATAGTTAGCTTGGGTTCTAAGCTTCCTAATCCCTTGGGTTCTTATCATGGTCGAACCCCCCTTAGATCTCAATTTAGGTAAAAACAACCTCCAAGCATGTGGAACCTAAATTATCATCACATCAATTTCATAGGAAGCATTATAAGCATGATTAACTTGGTTTCTAAGTTCTCCAAGTCCCTAAACTTCATGTGGCCGAACCCTATCAGGTGTGAAAAAAGGTCCCAAATGTCATGAAAGCATGGAAACCTTAAACCATATTTATAGCATTTTTTTCCAAGTAACATAGTAAGCATATTTGAGCTAGTTCCTAAGTTCTTCAAGCCCTTAACATATGTCATGGCCGAAATTTCACAAGTATTGATTAGGGCTAAAAGCAAGCATACAAGCATGTGAACTTGAACTAACATCATATATAAATTCATAATAAGGCATCATACAATGGGTATGGCCGAAACTTACCCTAGCCTCATTTTAGGTCATTAAACAACATATAGCATGAGAACTTTGGATTTCTACTTATCATATTTCATGTAGAGTGACATGAGCATATTTAATTTTTGTTCTAGGGTTTCTAGGGCATCTATCCCTTCATGGCCGAAATATACAATGGTCCATTTAGGTCATGGAAAAATTATACAAGCATGTGACACAATCAACATATTATCATATTTCCATAAGAAGCATTTTTAACACATTTGGTTTCAATTCTAAGGCCTCTAGGTCGTTTAAACCCTACTTGGCCGAGACTCATTAGTGTTTAAATTTGCTTCAAATAGCCTAAAAGCATAGGAAGTCATACAAGTTTCATAGCATGTATAAAGACAAGCATAATAAACATACATGTGAATTTTGTCTTAGGCTTCCTAGGTTTCTTTCCTTTTTCTTTTATTTTTCCTCATGGCCGAAACCTACCAATCTCTAAACTAGGTTTTAAGTGGCCTAAAGCATGGAAAACCTAAGTAAGTTTCCTGGCAAAAATTACTAAGAACATCATATACAAATTTGGTTCATAAACAAGCTAGGACCCTTGTGATCTTATATGTCATATATCATGTAACTAAATTCTCTATACCCTAATTAAGCATGAGAGCATTAAACAACTTTCATATCTTAATATCACAGAGGTCTTGAGCATGTTAAAATTTTGTTTAAGCTTTTCTAAGCTATCCATCTTATCATGACCGAAAATCTTAATGAAGAGTTCATGAATTTCTAGCAATATTCGACATGCAATTCTTTAAGAGAACTCTATATTCTATCATATAAACATGGTTACCTAAATTTAAAGGTCTTCCTAACCCTAAGATCTTTTCTTGGCCGAAACATATGAGTGGATTTCTTTTGGTTCCAAGTAACTTTTAAGCAAGAAAAACCAATAAAAGACCCTTAGTAAATCATGGAGGGAATCTTGTACTAGTTTGGTTAAACAATGATTTCCCTAACCTCTTTAAAATATTTTTGGCCGAAATTCTAGGGTTAGGTACTCCTCTGACCAAGCATCATATAGGTACAAAAACATGAAGGAAAACCTTCCGACATAGCATAGAAAAATATCATGAAATGAGGACTTGTTTAAACCTTCCTAGATTTGAAAACTCTTCTTTGGCCGAATTTTTCTTAAATTCTATTCTAGGTTTTCTAATCCTCATAACATCCGAAAAGTACGTAAAACGCCTTGTACCACAGGTGAGGGGAAGCTTACATCCTTTTCGCTTGTGGATCTAAGGTGTGGTGATGGAAGAAGTAGTCTCTTCTTCTAGTTCCCTTCCCTTGCTAAGTCCTCCTTGTATCTTAGGCTTTCTTAGGAGAAAACCTTGGCTTGGGGCCGAAGATGGAGGAGAGGGGACTGAGGGTTCGGTGAGGGAGAGGGAGGATGAGGGAAAATGAGAGAAAAATAGAATTTTTCCTTTACATCATCTCTTTTTTTCTTTTTTTATATTAAGGGGGAAGAGGTAGCAAAATTGGTTTTTGCTTTCTTTCTCCTTTAACCCATTTTATATTTTCTTTTATTTATTTTATTTTCTAATTTATTCTCATCATTTATGATGAGAACAAGGGGGATTGAATCCCCTTCATTCTCCATTTAATGTCACGGCAAGAGAGGGAAAAGAGAGAGAAAGGGAGGAAGGCAAGTTGCCTTTCTCTTGCTCTTTTCTTGCTTTCTCTTTTTAGATCTTTACTCCTATCTTTATCATGCATTCCCTTTCCTTGCTATCAATATCTTCTCTCTATCCCAATTGGTTTCTACTAATTAATTCTATAAATTATAATATAAGAGGTTCAAGATTCAATCCTTGACTACTCCCTATTTTTATTTCTTTTTATTTCTTTTTGGTTCAACATTCTACTAATATTTTTCTAAGGCAAATTCATCATTCTCTTATTCATCTTAAAAGCTTAGTGGGTATTACAACATTGTCATCGGCCACTTGTTGCAAGAAATGGTTACTAGGCCAGTGAACCTTTGGAGAAGAGATTTTTGATAAGGAATTAAGGTTTCGGCCACCATAACTTCATTTGGGGATCGGTTTCTTCGCCGGATCTGTGATCAACACCGGCAATTGAAATAGAAGAGGTAATGAGTGCTATTTCGCTTGCTGGATTCTTTAGTGACAAATAGTGTCTCTGGTTGTTCTTTGTTGTCTTCCTTTTGATCTGATCAATGGGTGCAATACATGGTTAACCAGTAGAGTTTTATGTATTCATTGATTTGGGGTTTATAACAGAATCAAAGTGTTGTTCTGTTTAGGTTGCTGGAGATGTTTCTGTGTGTAATATGATCAGGGATTGTATTAGTTGAGATTGATCTTGGGTCAGATGTGAAATTTTTTGGGGCAGAAGCATTCGACGATCGAACCTTAGTTTTGATAATGGAAAAGGATTCAAAGTTAAGTTAGTGTGTGATCTAACATGTTTGAATGAGTATTTCAGGAAAGTCCTAGCTGCGGTTAGGCAGGTGGAAAACCCTAGGGGGTGATAACCCTAGGTCATAGGGGGTGGTAACCCTATGCGGAAAGTCTTGGCAGGTCGATGGCTTCAGGCAAAAATCCTAGGGGGTGGTAACCCTAGGTGGAAAGTCCTGGTGTCGCGAACTGTGAAAGATCGACTAGCCGAAACGGATGTCCAAGCAGAAGTCCGAAGGCCGAGTGCTAAGCAAAAAGTCCAATCAACTGGAGGATCGACCGCAATGTAAATCTCCGAGGGAGTAGGAGGACGCTTCCCGTAAAGGAACAAGAGGCGTTGGAAATGACCTAGGATTTCCTTGAACCGTCAGACTCGGACAGTCCGAAGACTGTCAATTCTTCTTTACAATGTTTTATCTTATTCTAACACAGTCTTGCAGGGGATTTTTCTCGGACTAACCTTTGTTTGCAGGTGAGGAACCTGCTGGAAAAAGGCTGTCCGGGCGCCCGGGACCAAACTTTATCCCTACCGCGACTTCGCCACGTGGAGCATCCTGGTTGGTTGGCCACGTCACACTCCAGGCGCCCGGAAGGGATCCAGGCGCCCGGAACGTCATATAAAAGAAGGGTCGAGGTGCGTCTTCAGTATTACAATCTTCTAAGCAATCTCTCTGCGACAAGCTGCTAACGACTCGATCCAGAAAGTGCTGCAACGACACCCCGACAACCCGGAGCTTCAGATTTAGTTTTTGTTGTCGGTATAATCTGTTTACTGCTTTGAATTGTAATTAGTCTGTAATATTTTTATCGTGCTTATAGTTGTTGCCCACGGAAAGCGATCAAGGATCGCGGGCCTTCGAGTAGGAGTCGCCTTAGGCTCCGAACGAAGTAAATCTCCTTGTCTCTCTGTGTTTGTTATTTCTTCATTCCGCTGCGCTTTTACTCATTTGTTTTATGAATCAAAAGAAATAGCCACGAACGCTATTCACCCCCCCTCTAGCGTGGTCTCGATCCAACAATTGGTATCAGAGCGGGGTCGTTTTGAATTGGTGCAACCACCTTTCAAAATAAATTTTTCGTGGTATTTTATATTTTTCGGAGTCAATTAGAATCTAGCCTTTTAGCTTTATTCTAATTCTTTTATCGAATCGGCTTTTGCTCGAAGTTGGTACAACACCACTCGAGCTCGTTATTATTACTATTCTTTATTCCCGCACTACTAATCCAAGACTTAGTCTTGGAACATATATTTTTGTTGTTCTTGTTGCATATTACAAATGGCTCAACAAGAGGGGTTCAGTACTGTTCGTCCCCCACTATTCTCCGGAGATGATTTCGGTTACTGGAAGGGAAGAATGGAGACGTATCTGAAGATCCAGTTCGAAACATGGATGATCATTAAGACGGGACTTCAGCTACCTTCCGATGACGACGGCAAACCAACTCCCTGCGAGAAGTGGGACGCCCCTCTAATCAAAAAGGTGGAAGCCGACGCCAAAGCTACCTGCACCCTCCAGTGCGGCCTTTCCAAAGAAGAACTCAACAGGGTCGGCCCGTTCTCTTCCGCAAAGGAGCTCTGGGAAAAGCTAGTCGAACTCCACGAAGGCACTAACGACGCCAAGGTAAGTAAAAGAGATCTTTTACTTAATAAATTATATAATCGAAAGATGCAGGAAGGCGAGACGGCGAATTCCCTACATGCGAGAATCCAAGACATCCTCAATTCTCTTCACGGAATCGGGCAGAAGACAGAGAATCGGGACGTCATAAGGTATGCTTTAAACTCATTTCCAAGGAATACATTGTGGGCATCAATGGTAGATGCCTACAAAGTTTCCAAGGACTTGCCTTTATTAAAATTAGACGAACTATTTTGTGAATTTGAACTTCATGAGCAGACTAATGCACAGCCAACCGAGAAAGGTATTGCGTTGGTTGCAGGTACAAGTCGAACACGGGAACCGAGATCACAACGAAGAACGGAACCGGAGTCGGAAGATGAACCAGACTCAGACGATGAAGACATTGAAATTACAACCGAGCTGATAAACCTCGTAAAGAAGCTCTACAAGACGAAGGGCTTCAACAAAAGAGATCTAAAGAAGGCAGTGAAAATGAAGGAAGGTTCACAGAACTCAAAGATGAAGTTTGAAGTTACATGCTACGAGTGCAACCAAAAAGGGCACATCAAATCCAACTGCCCTAACCTGAAGGAGGTCAAAAAGCAAAGAAAGAAAAAGGTCCTTAAGGCAACATGGGACGAATCTTCATCGGAGGACGATGACGACGAGCTCGAACAGACGAGTCTACTCGCATTAATGGCCCGGGACCAAATCGTCGAATCCGGAAGCGAGAGCGAGTCTGAGGCGGAGTCCGAGCAAAGCCACGGATCCGTATCCGTTTCCGAATGACCAGACCCCGCTGTAAGCATCTCCCAGTTAAACATTTTAGTTAGTTATTTATTGCGCAAATTAGCTAAGTCAAACCTGAAAGTTAAGTCACTTCTAAAGGAAATAACTGTCCTTAAAGAAGTGGCTGACACTAAACCCTTACCTGTCCAGAGTCAGACTGAATTTCCAACTCAAGTTCAAAACTTGAGGAAGAAAATTCAAGTCTAAAAAATCAGGTTAAAGATTTAAAAACTACCTTAGAACGGTTTTCTTTGGGCTCTAATAACTTGGACTTAATTCTTGGGACACAAAGGACCATTTACAATAGAACTGGGCTGGGATATAAAAGTAAATATAAATCTTACTTATCCTTAATATACAAACAAAGTAGTAACTCAATCCAAGCATGGGTCCCCAAGTCCAAATTGATCAATCAAGTTGGACTTGGTCAATACTGGGTCCCGAAGGATCAAATACACTACCTCGATAGACCATATCGAGGTCATGATCCAGGGGGAGCAAAAAGAAAAATGATATTAAAAATTTAAATTAAAAAAAAAATTTGAAATTAACCTATAAACTCAAAATTCAAAGTTAAATAATAAATTCAAAAATTCAAAATTTGAAGTTAAATAATAAATTCAAAAATTCAAAATTCGAAATTAAATAATAAATTCAGAAAATCAAAATTACATAATAAATTCAAAAAATGAAATTTAAAATTTGAAATTAAATAATTAATTCAAAAATTAAATTCAAAATTCGAAATTAAATTCAGAAATTCAAAATATCGAAATTAAATAATTAGAATGCAAATTAAATTAAATCAAATTAAAATCAAGTTAAATTCGAATTTAATTAAATCAAATTAAAATCCAAAGGAAGGCTCCAGATTATCTGGCACCTCCGAACTTAATCCACCCGATAAGGGTAACCAAGAGCAGACTACCCGGCAGGGTAATTAAGGTTAGATAAAATGGGCTAGGTTTAACTTGACCCACGGTACTGGTGAAGTTTTTGGATGATAGTACGTTAGGGAAGCTTGGGCATCGCATGTCTAGGAAGATATGGCTTCGACCTGGTGCATTTGGCCAAGTGGAACTGACCGAAGCTACCCTTAAATGGATCCTAACTAGTTAGACCAAGGTTTAGTATTAAGCTCAATGAGTAGGACTATTTGGAAAACCTCGAAGGCATGGTTACTTTAATGAGTTCCTTGTGACTCACCATAGCCCAGAAGTTTATCCAAAAAATGCTTACTTGTTAAACCCAAAGCTAAACCTGAATCTAACACAAAGTTAAACCAAATCCTTAAACTGAACCTCAATTCATCTCACAACAATTATAGGATTACTTGATCGAAAATTTAGATCGGGTGAGATGACTAAGCAATTAAAACTCATTTTTCAAAATTATTTTAAACTCAATTTCAAAATTACTTTAAACTCAATTTCAAAATTATTTTAAACTCAATTTCAAAATTATTTTAAACTCAATTTCAAAATTACTTTAAACTCAATTTCAAAATTATTTTAAACTCAATTTCAAAATTATTTTAAACTCAATTTCAAAATTATTTTAAACTCAATTTCAAAACTATTTTAAACTCAATTTCAAAATTATTTTAAAACTCAATTTCAAAACTATTTTAAACTCAATTTCAAAATTATTTTAAACTCAATTTCAAAATTATTTTAAACTCAATTTCAAAATTTGAATTAATTCTCAATTAAACATGTTTAAAAATCAAGTTTACTTAAGCATCTTTAAGTTAATTAAAACATTAAAAAAAAATAATAATAATAATAATAATAATAATAATAATAATAATAATAATAATAATAATAATTATATATTGATTGACACAGGATTTTGATATGGGACGATCATCATGATGTGGGATTTATATATAGCGTCCCCTACCCTTGCACCCAAGTTTTCCTTAAAGCTTCTTGGCTTACCTGCGAAGACTTTCAAAATTTAAATTTTTCGCGGTTAATACGGAGTCGTGACTCAACCGAGGTCGTCAGTTCTAAAATTTCTATCAATGGCTCCTCGGTAAAATGTCTAACCCCCTCCTAAACTTTATTTCTTATAATGCTTGTTTATTTCTCAGTATAATATTAGTTTGAAATTTAGGAAGCGTACTAAGTCTGGTGCTCGGCCCTCTACCCCTAGCATTGACCCTAGGTTTCCCACCGACGAACTTAGGCTTAAGTTTATGTCAACAAATTACATGGCTATTAGAACCAAATGTATAGACAGATCGTTCTTTTTACGCTCTTGTATTCCAGTCTCCGAGACTATCAACCACTATAGGCTGCGAAACCTAGTTGAGTGCACCAGCCCAGTAAACATAAGTTTATGTGCCGAATTTTACAACAACCTAGTGAAAGCAGACGACTACTCTTATACCACTAGGGCAGCTGGCACGGATATCACATTATCTCCCACCACCATTCGTGAGTTTCTAGGGTTACGAGAGTCACCCTGCACCTTTTTATGCTATCCTCCTAGGGAGCTACTTTTTGGAGATCCCTACTCACATATTACCCTCGATACGATCTATTCGTCCTTCTTTGAGGACCAGCATGATCCCACTGAGACCCAGTTTAGGTCACTTAACCTTAGAATTCAGGACTACGCCCTTTATAGGGTTCTAGTACTTTGTATTCTACCGCTGACCACTCACGACATTGCGGTGATGCGTCCATTTCACTCCTTCCTGCTCTATGCCCTGTGTCAGAGGTTAGACATAGACATCAGCCTTCACATCTTTTCCACTATTATTTATGCAGTTGGATATGTGACCAGCAGACGAGTACATATGCCTTATTGTCATATTCTGACAGCTTACATGTCCTCATTACACATTGATGTCACCAGAGGTGACATCCGCTACATGACCGAGTTTGACATCATAGGAGCTAGGAACTTTTCCCTAGCAAATATCCATATAGACGATGAGGGTACCATGTCCTGGCATAGGGGGGCACAGCACCAGCAGGCGGAGGAGGCAGAGCATGATGAGTTCATGTTGGCACTATTTCCTGAGGAGGCTGCTCCTGCCCCACCACACCCAGCTCCCCGCACTCTCGCTGATCGAGTTTCCGGACTAGAGAGGGCTATGTCGAGTCTCTAGCATGAGAACTCTGAGTTTCATCAGTCCATGCGGCGAGAGGTCTCCGATCTTCGACGAGAGGTCCGACAGGAGGTCTCTGACTTACGACGAGACGTACGACAGGAGCTCTCCGACTTGCGCCGAGATCTACGAGAGGATGACCGGGCTCGTCACACTGAGCTCCTGACACTACTCCGGTCGCTGGGTTCCGGACCACCTCCCTCATCATCTCAGTAGCTCCTACTGTTGCTCTATTATGACTCTAGTACAGCTTGTAGCAGCTCTATTATGACTCTTTTATCTATGTCGACTTTTTAGTCTAATAGACGGTTTCTCTTCAAGCTTGATTAACTATAAGTTAATCTAATAGATTAGTCTTTTAGTCACATTTTTTTTATAACTTCTAGGCAAAACTGATTTTCCAAAATCCCCACTTTGCTAGACTTTCGAAAGTTGGATTTAGTCTAGGATTTCACCCTAGAAATCATGTTCCCCCAGGACTCAGCCAGAGCATCTCACAAACACCTAGGTTTACCTTGATTGTGTTTGTAAAACATAGAACGGTGTGAGATGCATAGGGTACAGCCTGGACTCAAGAATGCTTATTTCTGTGCATCAATATGAGTCTGGGCGTTAAATACATGATTAACAGTAATCAAATCAAGTCTTCCAGCCTTAGTACAATCTAACTGGATCAATTGACTTGACTTGACTAACCAAGTGAACACTGTTGCCCTCTAGGCAATCAGCAAGTAGCTAAACGGTTAGACAATTGGTGAAGGAAATAATAAGTTTTAGCATGTCTGTACTTAAGGGATCTGATATCTGATCAAAACAAATCTTTACTCATGCTGGGACTGTAGGGCTCTGATACCTTACTAAAACAAAATGACATTCTATCAACAAGAAAGGTTATCACTTCTCCTTTGCCTTAAGAATTTTGAAACACATGTCAAAGCAGTCCTTTCAAAACCTTTCTCCAAATTTTCTAGTATCCTCTATTCTGAATTGTTTTCTTAAAAAGTTATTTAAGCTGAAACCTCTTCGAAAATTCGTCAAGTTTTTTGAAAATTATTTAAAGCTTTGAAATTTTTTTTTTCCTTTGGAAATTTTCTTTAAAAACCTGAATATTTTCTTTCAAGAAATTTTTTTTGAAAATTCTGCTTGAAAATCTTTAAAGCTGAAAATTTTGTTTGAAAATTTCTGAAGTTGAAAATCTTGTTAGCAAATTTTTGAAGTTGAATATTTTTTTTAGAAAATTTCTGAAGTTAAAATTTTTTTTGAAAATTTCTGAAGTTGAAAATCTTGTTAGCAAATTTTTGAAGTTGAAAATTTTTGTAGTTAAAAATTTTTTGCTTAAAATTTCTGAAGTTGAAAACTTTGTTAAATTTATGAATTTGAAAACTTTGTTATATTTCTGAAGTTGAAAATTTTGAAAAATATTGCTATATTACCTCGCTCCTTGCCTAAGTTAAAAGGTTTTCTGCTAAAATTTTGTCTTGAAAAATTAGGTTTTTCAAAACTAGCTCATTTTTGATATATGGCAAAGGGGGAGAGTAGAGAAATTCAAAGAAAGAAATAAAATAGAAATTCAAAGAAAATATTTTAAAGGGAGCCTGTATTAAGGGGGAGCTATGTTTATGCTTATTTTTTATATCACGCTTCTTGTGCTTATATATAATTGCATAATTTTTACTTAACATTGAATTTCGGGAGATTGTTGGTGCAGAAGCATCCGACGATCGAACCTTAGTTTTGATAATGGCAAAGGATTCAAAGTTAAGTTAGTGTGTGATCTAACATGTTTGAATGAGTATTTCAGGAAAGTCCTAGCTGCGGTTAGGCAGGTGGAAAACCCTAGGGGGTGGTAACCCTATGCGGAAATGTTAGAATTTTTCGGGCCACGAAAACCGCTTTTCGCGTCGCGGAAACCCCGAAACACCCTAGCCAAGGATCTCGTGCAAAGAAAAAAAAATCCGATTCGAAAAATTCCACGTATTTATATCATGCTTAATACCCGAATATGTTAGATCTACTCCTAGATCTATAGTTTAAAGAAAAAACTACCTTTGATGCGTGCCCTTCGCTTATCCCGCTCAACCAAGGTTGAAGTTGGATCTAGAGGGCACAAAGTAGAGCCCCTCTATATGTGTCCACACAAGCAATTAGGTGGAGAAGATGACCGAAACAAGGTGTGCTAGCACCTATGTGGTTTTCGGCCAAGAAGAGGAGGAAGAGAGGGAGAAGTTGCCGAGAGCACCAAGGAAGAAGAAGAATCAAAAATTGAATTCAAAAAAATTCAATCAATCCACCATATCATGTGGCCGGCCACATAAATGTCATTAAGTGGGCAATTAATGCTCTTAATTGCCCCCTTAATGTGGCCGGCCACTCATGGGTAACCTCCCATGAGGTGGCAAGCATGAGGTGGCATGGTGATGTGTAGCATCCCCATTGGTTCTCCCATGCCACCTCATCAAATGTGGTGGCATCCAAGTCAAGTCAATATTGACTTTCAACCTTCCTAATTTGGCCAAAGTCAAACATGACCAAATTAACTCCCTTAATTGATTTATCCAACATTTGGATCATACTTGAGTCTAACTCATAGTCAAGTCAAACTTGTGGATTTAGGTCAAGTCAAACTTGCCTTTTATAGACTTTCCATATTTAGCCAAGTCAAACTTGACTTCATCTTTCCTCTTGGTTCATCATATGAACTAGTCTCCATCTATTGCTCTATGTGTGTGACCTTATAGGTTCTTGTCAACGTTGGCAATGTCCCTAAATCCAATTAGGGACATAAGCAATGAGAGGTTTCTAGCAACACATCATTGCTACCCAAGTTACAAGAATGTTGAGATCCAACATCACCAATATGACTAATAATTGTGACTCTCACAATATGTGACATTGTCCTTCTATCCTTGATATCTAGATTGATCTTATATGAGGCATAGACCGTGTCATCCTCCAATCAATCTAAGTGTCTTGAACTCCAAGTAGACTCACTATAATCAAATAAGCGCAATATCACATATTGCCTTATTTGGGCATGGCCATGCACTTAGTGATCTCACTCTATCAAGACTATGATATCACTCCTGTAATATAGGAGGGATAGATCCCATCTACATCACTCACATCCCTCCGCATAATTTGTTACATACCCAGTAATCGCCTTTATAGTCCACCCAGTTACGGGTGACGTTTGACGAAACCAAAGTACATAACTCCTTATGTAGGGAACCATGGTGACTTCAGGTCTAAGGACTAAAGTCATACTAATAGTCACTTGAGAAAGTATATGACACTCATATAACGATCCATGATACTTTCTCATGGTGGGTCATTCAGTATACATTCTCCAATGTATACCCATGTGTCAACTTGATATCTCATATCCATGACTTGTGAGATCAAGTCATTATGTTGACTTACATGCTAGTCTCAATGCATTAACATTGTCCTTCTATGTTAATACTTGACTAGGAATAATTAAGTGTAGTGTTCTCTATATCATCTCACTATCGATTCAACTAATCGATTGATATAGATATGAACCTACTACCCTAGGACATTATTATACTTATTTATATAGCACAAATACACACAAGTATAATAATCACAATGCCTTTATTTATATATCAGAAATATATGTACAAGAATATGATACAAAGAGTCCAAAAAGTAACCATCACATGATTGGCTCTAGGGCTCTCACTAACAATCTCCCACTAGCACTAGTGCCAATCAGTAGTATCTAATACCCAATGACCTAGTGTGACCATCATGCTTAGTGTGCCAAAGCCTTGGTCAAGGATCCGCGACGTTAGCCTCGTGGGTTCTGCAAATCTTCACATCTCCTCAATCGATGATCTCGAATGAGATGGAAGCGCAGTAGTATATGCTTTGTCCGGTGGTGTGAGCGAGGTTCCTTAGCCGCAATAGCTCCATTGTTGTCGCAGAGAGCTTTAGGATCGATATGCTAGGAACCACCCAAGCTCGAAATGAACTTATGGATCCACGCCTCCTTTGCCGCCTCGATGCAGAATATACTCACCTCCTTGTAGAATCAGAATCGTGTCCCGTGAACTCTTCCACCACAGCTCCCACCATTCAAGGTAACACGAACCCCGATCGCGATCCGTAATCATCCCGTTTGGAAGCTCAGCATCAACCCTTTACAACTAGATGCTCATCACCTCCAAATATCAAGAAATAATCCTTAGTCCTTCTCAAGTACTTAAGGATATTCTTGACCGCTATCCAGTGACGTTCACCTGGATCTGACTAGTATCTGCTTGTCATGCTCAAAGCATATGAAACATCAGGATGAGTACATAGCATGGTATACATGATAGATCCTATGGCTGAAGCATAAGGGATCTTATCCATGCGGTCTCTCTCCTCTCTATAAGAGGGACTTTGAGTCTTCGAAAGACTCACACCATGTGACATCGGCAGAAATCCTTTCTTGGAATTCTGCAAGGCAAACCGTAGTAATACCGTGTCAATATATGTACTTTGACTTAGGCCAAGCAATCTCTTAGATCTATCTCAATAGATCTTTATACCTAGAATACAGGCTGCTTCACCTAAGTCCTTCATTGAGAAACAATTCCCCAGCCAAGTCTTTACAGACTGCAGCAAAGGGATGTCATTTCCAATGAGTAGTATGTCATCCACATACAATACAAGGATGACAACTGTGTTCCCAACAACCTTCTTGTAGACACAGGGTTCATCTTCATTCTTGATGAAACCAAACTGCTTGATTGCATCATCGAATCAAGATTCCAGCTCCGAGAGGCTTGCTTCACCATAAATGGCCCTATGCAGCTTGCATACTCTGCTAGTATGCTGTGGATCTACAAAACCCTCAGGCTGTGTCATGTACACATCCTCGAGGAGGTTTCCATTCGTAAACGCTGTCTTGACATCCATCTGCCGGATCTCATAATCGTGGTAGGCTAGCAAGCATAATCCGAATGGACTTAAACATCGCTATTCGAGAGAAGGTTTCATCATAGTCAATACCATGAATCTGCTTGAAACCTTTAGCTACCAGCCTACCTTTATAGGTATGAGTAAGTCCGTCCATGTTAGTCTTTCTCTTAAAGACCCACTTACACCCAATGGGTTTGACCCCTTCAGGTGGATCAACCAAGGTCCAAACTTGGTTGGTGTACATGGAATCCATTTCAGATCTCATGGCTTCTAGCCATGACTCAGAATCTGGGCTCATCACTCGATAGGTGGTAGGCTCATTCTCAATGAGCATAACGTCATCCCGGTCGTGCAAGAGAAATGAGTATCTCTCAGGTGACGACGCACCCTATCGACCTGCGAAGAGATAGGTCTACATGAACAGTTGTTGTTCCACAACTTCTTGTGCAACAATCTCATCATCCACAACTCTTTGTGGTTCCTGCTCAGTATCCATCAATGGCTCAGTGTTTTGGTCGTTGTCTTGAACTTCTTCAAGATCAAACGAACTTCCACTAGCCTTTCTAGAAACAAAGTCCCTTTCTAGAAAGACCCCAGTCTTAGCAACAAACACTTTGTGCTGACTAGGAATGTAGAAGTAATATCCCTTAGTTTCCTTGGGATATCCTATAAAATAACACTTATCAGATTTGGGTCCCAGTTTGTCTGAGACTTGACGTCTAACGTAAGCCTCACAACCCCAAACCCTCATGAAAGACATCTTGGGACTCCTCCCAGTCCATATCGTATATGGTGTCTTCATGACCGCCTTTGATGGAACACGGTTAAGTGTGAACGCTGCCGTGTCGAGCATATCCCAAAAGGATATAGGAAGATCTGTGACTCATTATAGATCGTACCATATCAAATAAGGTACGATTCCTCCTTTCGTGATACACCATTCCACCGTGGTGTTCCAGAGGAGTGAGTTGGGATAGAATCCCACACTCGCTAGATAGTCACTAAACTCATGGCTTAAGTATTCTCCACCTCGATCTGATCAAGTATCTTAATACTTTGCCGAACTGGTTTTGTACTTCATTTTGAATTCCTTGAACTTTTCAAAGGATTCGACTTATGTGTCATCAAGTACACATAACCATATCTACTGAAGTCGTCAGTAAATGTGATAAAGTACCTATAACCACCCCGAGCAGCGATATTGAAAGGGCCACATACATCACTATGTATGAGTCCTAGCAAGTCTGTCGCTCTCTCACTATGTCCACTAAAGGGAGTCTTAGTCATCTTGCCTAGAAGGCATGACTCACATGTCTCATATGATTCAAAATCAAATGAGTCTAGCAAACCATCCTTATGGAGCTGGGACAAGCGACTCTCGTTTATGTGGCCTAGGCGGCAATGCCAGAGATAGGTTGGGTTCAACTCATTTGATCTCAACCTCTTGGTACTCACGTTATAGATAGGGCTCTCTAAATCTAGAATATAGAGGCCATTCATCAGATGTGCACTACAATAGAACATATCTTTCAAATAAACAGAACAACATTTGTCCTTTATTATGAATGAAAAACCTTTATTATCTAAACAGGAAACTGAAATAATATTCTTTGTTAGTGCAGGGACATAACAACAATTATCTAGTTCCAATACAAGCCCAGCGGGCAGAGATAGAAAATATGTTCCTACAGCAACAGCAGCAACCCTTGCTCCATTGCCTACTCGTAGGTCCACCTCGCCCTTTGCCAATGCCCTGCTACTTCTCAGCGCCTGCACATTAGTACAAATGTGAGATGCACATCCAGTATCTAATACCCATGATGTAGAAATAGAAAGATTGACTTCTATAACATTTATACCTGAAGTAGAAGCCTCGCTTCTTTTCTTCTTAAGATCCTCCAGGTAGATCTTGCAGTTCCTCTTCCAGTGCCCTGTCTGACCACAGTGGAAGCAGGTAGCATCCTTTTGCACCCCGCCCTTGGGTTTGAGTGCTGAAGAGCTGGCTTTGCCCTTGGTCTGGGTCTTACCCTTACCCTTGGGCTTCCACTTGCCCTTACCCTTGCTCTTTTGTACCATCAGGACGGTACTGGTCTTGGTAGTGGTGAGATTGGGCTCAGCAGTTCTCAACATGTTGAGCATCTCGGGCAGTGGTTTGTCTAATTCGTTCATGTTATAGTTCATGACGAATTGACGGTAACTTGCCGGCAACGATTGCAGGATCAAGTCAGTGGCCAGCTCTTGGCCCAATGGGAACCCCAACCTCTCTAGGTTCTCGACGTACCCAATCATCTTGAGTACGTGAGTTCCTACAGGGGTTCCCTCTTTCATCTTACATGAAAAGAGGGCCTGAGTCACTTCAAACCTCTCATGCCTGGCTTGCCCTTGATATAATTGCTTAAGATGGCCAATCATATCAAAGGCATTCATGTTCTCGTGTTGCTTCTGAAGCTCAGAGGACATGCAGCATAGCATTAGGCACGACACGTCTAACGCATCGTCTTGATGCTTCTGATGAGCATCCTTAATGCTACGAGCGGCAGAGGCTGGTGGTGCTTCAGGAACTGCTTGCTCCAGAACGTACAGCTTACGTTCCTGCATGAGGACTATCCTCAGGTTCCTGTACCAGTCCAGGAAGTTAGCTCCTGTGAGCTTGTCCTTCTCAAGGACAGATAGTAGGGAGAGAGTGTTCGCGTTTGGTGACATGGCAATCTACAACATATTAAACATGCAGAGAATCAATATCATATTCTATCATCTAATTAGGCCTTTAATTAAATGATGCTCCCACTGAATTTTGTGGGACAAGATCCACATCATACTACATCTTGAGTCAGCTTTGGCTGAATCGCCCAAGACCTAGTATGATCGGTAGGTAGCTAATTACCAATTACATCTCCATGCAACTCTTGTTTATAGGATCAAGATTTAACTTTTACAAATAATCTTAAGTTAGCTTTGGCTAAATCGCCCAAGATTATTTATAAACGTGATCTTGTCCTACCTTTCCAACTATTGGAATACGCCTATAGCTTCACTCGATCCAATTGAGCTTTGCTAGCTACTCAATCTAATTGAGTTCAATCTAACCCGAGCGTGATAGGCGGGACCAAGGTTGTCCCTCCGCATCCTACCAAGATTAAATGCGTTGCTCTGCTTTGGCAGATACGACAATCGCATATGATCGAGATAGTGATGGGTATCATGGCCCGGTAGGCGTTTACGAGTTGATTTCGATTTAGATCTAATCTAATCGACGATGTGCATCATATTTAGGCGTAAATTAAATCTAATTTAAATCCTAAATGTGTATTGTGCACATCAAGATGTGGTTCCCACATCACATGTGCATCACATACACTCATGCATATTCTATTCTACACAAACATGCATCACATACACATAAGCAAAAATAAAATATATACATTTAAATTATGTGATTGGTCATGGCCCTACTAGGATCCTCTCTAGCCAAAGAGAAGATCCAATGGTCATCCTAGGGTCTAGGTGGCAGCTTCTCCAAGCTCCTCCTTCCGATCCCCATGTGTTGCCGGCATGCTCCCGCGAGTCCGTCTTCTCCGGAATTTCGTCATCTTCAAATTTTGTACATTACAAAATTTATACTCGAGTTACATTCGAGTCTTAAAACTAATTTTTACAGAAATAAAATAATGGAAAAAGGCAACACGCAGGTCGCATCCACAATACAGCACACACAACACATGACGGCACGCAGGCCGTATTATGAATTACACGCATAATTTTTCATAAAAATTTTGGGACTTGGGCCATGACCAACACATACTGTACATAATTCAGAATTGTGTATTTTTTTTTATTTAAAATTTTTCTACTGATTTTTCTGAATTTTTGAGTCCCTTCTCCACGGCGGTCCCGCTAAGCGGGTTTCGGGCGTAATCGCGGGACAAGGCCCCTTGCGGGGTTAGGGGCAGCGCCCCTATTCGCGAAATAACCTTCGCGAGTGTCCTCTTGCGATTATACAGCGCCCTTACCCGCTGTCCCAAAATCTATTTGGGTGAAACTTGCCGTTTCGGAGAAATTTTTCTCGGTGACAAAAGTGTACAAGTGCTTCGCACTCGTTCTTTCGCCTCTACGAGAAAAATACCCAAAAATTCCTAAAATTTAGAAAAATCACAGAAACTTAAAAGCATCTAAATTTTGTATCTAATACAGAAAAATAAATACGTGCTTCGCACGATGGCTCTGATACCATGTTAGAATTTTGGCCACGAAAACCGCTTTTCGCGTCGCGGAAACCCCGAAACACCCTAGCCAAGGATCTCGTGCAAAGAAAAATCCGATTCGAAAAATTCCACGTATTTATATCATGCTTAATACCCGAATATGTTAGATCTACTCCTAGATCTATAGTTTAAAGAAAAACTACCTTTGATGCGTGCCCTTCGCTTATCCCGCTCAACCAAGGTTGAAGTTGGATCTAGAGGGCACAAAGTAGAGCCCCTCTATATGTGTCCACACAAGCAATTAGGTGGAGAAGATGACCGAAACAAGGTGTGCTAGCACCTATGTGGTTTTCGGCCAAGAAGAGGAGGAAGAGAGGGAGAAGTTGCCGAGAGCACCAAGGAAGAAGAAGAATCAAAAATTGAATTCAAAAATTCAATCAATCCACCATATCATGTGGCCGGCCACATAAATGTCATTAAGTGGGCAATTAATGCTCTTAATTGCCCCCTTAATGTGGCCGGCCACTCATGGGTAACCTCCCATGAGGTGGCAAGCATGAGGTGGCATGGTGATGTGTAGCATCCCCATTGGTTCTCCCATGCCACCTCATCAAATGTGGTGGCATCCAAGTCAAGTCAATATTGACTTTCAACCTTCCTAATTTGGCCAAAGTCAAACATGACCAAATTAACTCCCTTAATTGATTTATCCAACATTTGGATCATACTTGAGTCTAACTCATAGTCAAGTCAAACTTGTGGATTTAGGTCAAGTCAAACTTGCCTTTTATAGACTTTCCATATTTAGCCAAGTCAAACTTGACTTCATCTTTCCTCTTGGTTCATCATATGAACTAGTCTCCATCTATTGCTCTATGTGTGTGACCCTATAGGTTCTTGTCAACGTTGGCAATGTCCCTAAATCCAATTAGGGACATAAGCAATGAGAGGTTTCTAGCAACACATCATTGCTACCCAAGTTACAAGAATGTTGATATCCAACATCACCAATATGACTAATAATTGTGACTCTCACAATATGTGACATTGTCCTTCTATCCTTGATATCTAGATTGATCTTATATGAGGCATAGACCGTGTCATCCTCCAATCAATCTAAGTGTCTTGAACTCCAAGTAGACTCACTATAATCAAATAAGCGCAATATCACATATTGCCTTATTTGGGCATGGCCATGCACTTAGTGATCTCACTCTATCAAGACTATGATATCACTCCTGTAATATAGGAGGGATAGATCCCATCTACATCACTCACATCCCTCCGCATAATTTGTTACATACCCAGTAATCGCCTTTATAGTCCACCCAGTTACGGGTGACGTTTGACGAAACCAAAGTACATAACTCCTTATGTAGGGAACCATGGTGACTTCAGGTCTAAGGACTAAAGTCATACTAATAGTCACTTGAGAAAGTATATGGCACTCATATAACGATCCATGATACTTTCTCATGGCGGGTCATTCAGTATACATTCTCCAATGTATACCCATGTGTCAACTTGATATCTCATATCCATGACTTGTGAGATCAAGTCATCATGTTGACCTACATGCTAGTCTCAATGCATTAACATTGTCCTTCTATGTTAATACTTGACTAGGAATAATTAAGTGTAGTGTTCTCTATATCATCTCACTATCGATTCAACTAATCGATTGATATAGATATGAACCTACTACCCTAGGACATTATTATACTTATTTATATAGCACAAATACACACAAGTATAATAATCACAATGCCTTTATTTATATATCAGAAATATATGTACAAGAATATGATACAAAGAGTCCAAAAAGTAACCATCACATGATTGGCTCTAGGGCTCTCACTAACAGGAAAGTCTTGGCAGGTCGATGGCTTCAGGCAAAAATCCTAGGGGGTGATAACCCTAGGTGGAAAGTCCTGGTGTCACGAACCAGGTGAAAGACTGGACTAGCCGGGAAGCGGATGTCCAGCAGGAAGTCCTAAGGCCGAGTGCTAAGCAAAGTCCAATAACTGGAGGATCGACGGCAGTAAATCTCCGAGTGGAGTAGGTGAGGACGCGTTCCTGTAGAGGGAACAAGAGGCGTTGTCGACCTAGGATTTCGGTTGGAAACCGTCGACCATCGACAATCCAAGATCAATTCTTCTTTACAATGTTTTATCTTATTCTAACACTATCTTGTGGGATTTTGCTCAGACTAACCTTTTTACAGTGAGGAACTGGAAAAAAAGTCCCCGCGCCGGATGGATTCGAAGTCCGCGCCCGGGACCAAACTTTATCCCTGCCGCGACTTCGCCACGTAGAGCATCCTGGTTGGTTGGCCACGTCACACTCCAGGCGCCCGGAAGGGATCCAGGCGCCCGGAACTTCATATAAAAGAAGGGTCGAGGTGCAGCTTCAGTATAACAATCTTCTAAGCAATCTCTCTGCGACAAGCTGCTAACGACTCGATCCAGAAAGTGCTGCAATGACACCCCGACAACCCGGAGCTTCAGATTTAGTTTTTGTTGTCAGTATAATCTGTTTACTGCTTTGAATTGTAATTAGTCTGTAATATTTTTATCGTGATTATAGTTGTTGCCCACGGAAAGCGATCAAGGATCGCGGGCCTTCGAGTAGGAGTCGCCTTAGGCTCCGAACGAAGTAAATCTCCTTGTCTCTCTGTGTTTGTTATTTCTTCATTCCGCTGCGCTTTTACTCATTTGTTTTACGAATCGAAAGAAATAGCCACGAATACTATTCACCCCCCCTCTAGCGTGGTCTCGATCCAACAAAATTGTTGGAGGAAGCTAAGGTATGTTATCTTTAGGTAATGAAATGGGTTGATCCTGTGTTAGAAATTGGAATTTAGGAATTTATTCATGAGTTATATTAGTTGTCAGATTGCTAGTTATCAATTAATCTCGTGGATAAACTATGTATGTTGGATTCATAATGGTTATTTGGTGAATGATTTATATAGGTGGATGCATGATTATTATTAGCATATTATAGAATTGGTCGTTTATTGATGATTGATGCCAGGATTGGAATGTAAATGAATTAATGGATTCATGTTAAGTTGAGAAACTCAAGGATTAAATGATTGGATTAATTGGTGATTTATGTGTAAACATAACTTAATTAAGTTGTAGTATAATTAAGGTTGATTGGGGGATTACGCAAGGATCATGTTTGATTATCGTTACCCTAATTAGAATAGGGATTCTGTTTGGTTATTTACTTCTTATGTAATTAGCTAAATAGACTATGTGATCGCAGGACTTTGTTTCGGGACGAGCATCTCGATGTCGGATTTCGGGACACGATCGATAGATAAAGGCGGGTATTTCTTGCTTTATCTCTTTAGTATTTTGATTCTAGTGCATGAGCTTTATGTTCAGATAGTTGCTGTATCTATCTTGACTCCACTCTTATTTTTCCTGCGTTTGATACTTCCACTCAATCTTTAAGCTACTCGTTTCTGTATCTATACAGTCTCTCGTTGCTATCGATGATATTTAGCAGATACTATATTACTAGGTATCAGATACCAGATACCAGATACCAGATGCCAGACATTAGATATTAAGTATTGGATATATAGACACCTGATACCATGTTTACATGCTTTGGTTGCTGTTTATTTACACACCTTACTGAGCATGCTGGCTTCATGTAGCATACCTGTTTCTGTTTATATATATATGATGACTGTTGCATTGTTCGCATCATATCATTGCATGCATTACCGACGACCCTGTCTCCCTTGTGGTTGAGGCGGTCGTTGGCCTGGGTCGCACGCTCGACCACTCATGGGTAGTGGTAGCTTGGAGCGTGCCACATGTCCTGTCGTGCCCCCACTCGCACACTCATGGGTAGTGATTGCTGGAGTCGCGGGCAGCAGGGACCCCCGTCGCAGACATAGCTATTCAGCTACTATGCACCTGTCCATCTGGTCACTCGAGAGTAGTGGCGGCCTTTAGGTGGTACAGTTGTCATCGATCCGGCCTCTCGACCATACAGGGGTCATGGTGCAGAGAGGTGGGCGGGGTGACCATCCGTACATACGCTGTTGTTATTATATCTGCTGGTTGTTTACTTATGCTGTTGTTGTTTATCTATGCTGCTGTTACTAGCTTATGCTGTTGTTGTTTATTTATGCTGTTATGCTTACATAGGTTGAGATTTATACCTGTGATATGTGTTTAGACACTGACTTACTTACTGTTGACATATATATACCTCACACGATACCATGTAGTTATGAGCAGTACTATAGCAGGTCTTTGATACACTTTACCTTTTACTACTAGCCTAGGATATGGTTTCAGGTATGGACACTTATTATGATATCACTGTAGTATCTGCTATTTCCATACGAGACTGTATACCTTTGCATCTCTAGTTTGATTTACTATACTCATGCACTATCTGTCTATTACCCGCTGAGTCTTTATACTCACCACCCCGTATATTGGTAATTTCACCAGGTAGCAGGTAAAGGATTTATGGAGTCGCCTGGAGAGCCTGTCCGCCAGTCCCACGTCACATTCGAGGACGACCTTACGATTTTGGTATTTCTTACGCTATTTGTATTTTGGGTTTTGTACTTGTTTATGTATTTGAGTTCTCTTGTATTTGGTTTGATATTATTATGTCAAGCCAAGCCGGCTCACAGTTAGTTGTTTTATGTTTTGTGATCGTTATTTGTGATTTCCGCTGTGTTGGTTTTAGTACAGCCGAGTGGGCTGATTATATAACTACGTGGTTGTGTTTATTTCTATTCCAGCCGAGTGGGCTGATTATATAACTGCGTGGTTGTGTAAATATATTCCAGCCGTATGAGGCTGATGTATTTTGTATGTATGTATGCCTCAGATTGTCACCCATACAGGGGAGATGCTGCCGAAATTTTTCGGTAAGGACTCCTCTGGGGGCGTGACAGAGCTGGAGGCTCCTTCATGGGGACCGAAGGCGCCTTGGATCACTGCATGAAGGCGCCTTGGAGCGGCATTGAAGGCGCACGCCTTCAGGTGGATAATGAGCAGCGGTCAAAGCTTGATCGACAGTGATCGAAGCGGGATAAAACTTAGGTTCTAAGGTGTCTTGGAGCTTGATGGAGGCTCCTTGAACACCCTTTATAAGGGAGTCTCGACCAGCAGCCCAGGACAACACCTTCTCAGCAATCCTTACGCTACAAGCTGCTAACGAGACGATCCCAAAGTGCTGTAACATCATCCCGACAACCCGGATCTTCAGTTTTCAGTAGTCTGTTGTCGGTATTAATTTAATTACTATTTCTCTCTGTACTTAGATTGTAATAATTTTCGAGCTTATAGTTGTTGCCCACCGGAAGCGATCAACAATCGCGGGCCTTGGAGTAGGAGTCGTCACGGGCTCCGAACCAAGTAACTCCTCGTGTCTTTGTGTGTGATTGTTTTCTTTTAATTTCCGCTGCGTTTATTACTCGAGTTTTATGATTCCGAAATGAAATAGCCACGAGCGCTATTCACCCCCCCCCCCTCTAGCGCTTCTCGATCCAACAACAACGACATGCAAGTTGGGATATGACATTGGCATGTAGGTCAAGATATGACATCGACATGTTGGCCAAGATATGATATTGACATGCAGGTCAGGATATGATATCGGTACGCATGCCGAGATACAATAACGACACGAAGGATGAAACACAACGGCGGCTCTATGGACGGAACACAACAAGCTTTATCGAACCACAATAGCGACGAGGGCTCGGATGCCCGATCAATGATAAAAGCTTGAGGTACTAAGGGAGTGCACAACAATGGAAACTAGAAGGCCCAATCGACATTGAAGGAGTATGACTCTAGAAGATCCGCACCGATAGCAGAGGTTCTAACACTAGATCGATGGTGGAGGCTGCTAACAACTCTAATCGAAGGTCGGCTTGGTGTCAAGAGGGTTGGATAGCCTGAGCAAGGGTGCTGGCTGGTAGACGGAGGTGACGCAAGTGGAGTCTCGTGAAGGGCTATGTTGGCCTGAGGGGGAGAAGGAGGCATCGGGAAGGAGGGTGGCAGCGCGACTGTTGTGGCATCCTCAATGACGTCGGCCTGGAGAAGGAAGAAGATGGTAGGCCTAACTTGCATTGCTGTGGTGGTAGCGACGCTGAAATGAGCAGCTTGAGGGGTTCGGCGACCTACAACGGCATCGGTCGTGGCAGAGCAGTGCATGTGAAGAGGGACAGAGATGGTGGAGACCCTACAAACCTCCCCCGGCCTCCTATCTAAGGCGGCAGAGAAGACACCCAGAAGCCCCTTCATGAGAGAAAGGGGAAGGAGGGTCTGAAAGAGTGAGGCGGCCCTCGGGGGTGGTGGCTTGGTGAGCAGCGGAGGCGTCTAAGGCGATGTCTGCATTGTCGATACGGATATGGAAGAGTGGAGGAAAGTGATAGGAGAGCTCTGGTGGCAATCCACTATGGCGGAGGGGTCGCTGATGAGCACCGACGGACGCAAGAAAAGAGAGGGGGAGGCAGTGCATGGGCTACAGACATGGAGACGGAGGTGATGGCGAGAATGCAGAAAGATCCCGAGCTCCCTTTTCCTCAAAGACTCTTCCCCCTTCTAAAAGCCCTAATAGTAAATTGACCCAATTACCCTCCTCCTTCTTCCTAATTCCCTTAGGCCCCTAAGATATATTTGTATCACAAGCCTCCCCTTCAAGTCTAGTCGAAGGAGGTGTAAGTCTGACTAACTAGACCAAGCCTAACGTGAAGCGGAATCGCTCCTGCATGCAGATTCAGATGGCTAGGCCTGTCGTATAACGCCAAATGATTAGCGACAAACGGCGAGCGCCTGGTAGAGCGACAAGAAAAACAAGTGTCGGGCAGAGCGTCAAGTGAGACGCGAATGGTGAGTGTTGGGTAGAGGAGCAAACCTGACTGACTGGTGGTTGTGCCCGACAAAGAGGTCATTGGTCACGAAAGACATGCTCGCTTATAACCAACACTGGGGGGGAGTCTGAAACTTGATCGAGAGGTCGTTGGTCATGAGAGTCATGCTCGCTTATAACTCACACTGGGACGAGAGTCTGGAAAGCCGACCGAGAGGTCGCTGGTCGCGAGAGCTCTACTCGCTTATAAATCGCACTGGGGTGAGAGTATGGAATCTGACCGAGAGGTCATTGGTCGCAAGAGCTATGCTCGCTTATAACTCGCACTTGGATGAGATTCGGGAGCCCAACCGAGAGGTCATTGGTCGCGAGAGTCGTGCTCGCTTATAACTTTAACTGGGGTGAGAGTCTGGAACCCGACCGAGAGGTCGTTGGTCGCGAGAGCTATAGTCACTTATAACCCGCATTAGGGCAAGAGTCTGGAGCTCGATCGAGAGGTCATTGGTCACAAGAGATATGCTCGCTTATAACTCACACTGGGGTAAGAGTCTGGAGCCCGACCAAGAGGTAGTTGGTGGCGAGAGCTATACTCGCTTATAACTCACACTAGGCGAGAGTTTGGAACCTGACCAAGAGGTCGTTGGTCGTGAGAGCTATGCTCGCTTATAACTCAGACTATGGTCAGAGTCTGGAGCCTGAACGAGAGTTCGTTGGTCGCTAGAGCTATGCTCACTTATAACTCGCGCTAGGACGAGAGTCGTGAGCCCGATCGAGAGGTCACTGATTCTGAGAACTATGCTCACTTATAATTTGCACTGGGGCATGAGTCTAGAGCCCGATCGGGAGGTCATTAGTCACAAGAGCTATACTCTCTTATAACTCACACTGGGGTAAGACTCTAGAGCCGGACCGAGAGGTAGTTGGTCTCAAGCATTGTGCTCACTTATAATTCGCACTGGGATGAGAGTCTTGAGCCTGACCGAGAGGTCGTTGGTCACGAGAGCTGTGCTCGCTTATAACTCACACTGGGACAATAGTCTAGAGCTCGACCGAGAGGTCGTTGGTCATGAGAGCTATGCTTGCTTATAACTCACACTGGGATAGAGTTTGGAGCCCGACCGAGAGGTCATTGGTCATGAGAGCTGTGCTCGCTTATAATTCACACTGGGATGAGTGTCTGGAGCTTGACTGCGAGGCCGATGATGATACTCCGGTCTGAGACCGGTGAAAATACTCTGGTCCGAGACTTGTGGCAATACTCTGGTTCGAAACTAGTGGTGATACTCCGGTTTGAGATCGGTGGAGATAGCTGTGTTAGAATGTATACTAAAAGCCTAGCTTTTTGTATGAACATTTATTGAATGAACATTTATTTTGTAATAAGAATCACATTGGTCAAATGTTTGCATTTAGTTAAATGCAGTTGTCCATTTAATTTATATTGTAGATAACATGGTGTGTGGTGTCATACAGAAGATCATGTTATCAGTTCTTTATAAATTATAAATAGTAGCTCACAACCAAGATGGATTGGGACAAACCATTGGAATGGTTCTAGTGTAATTTGGTACTAGTTTATCTTGACTATAAAATTACACTAGTATACTATGTGTGTATTGAGCAGGACCATTTGAGGTTGTTCTTTGTATACTGACTGCATAAAAGAACATAACCTCTGTTATTATGGATGTGCGTACTCTTAATCCTGATATAATAACAAGCACATATATTTAGTATTTATTTCTTTAATTTATCAATGGGTGAGATTTATTCGTTAAATCAATAGGTCTGATAAGTTGAGAAATAATATTATTTATATGGTTTGTTGTTGATTATAGAAGGAAACAGTGTCCTAGTTATCTAGGTTGATGATGCCCCCTTGAGGAGCTCATAAGGATTGTCATGTAAACCCTTTAGGTGGACTTAGTCCAACATGACAATGAAGTTGAGTGGTACTACTCTTGGAGTTAGATATTAATTAAGTGAGTTGTTAGTAACTCATTTAATTAATGGACATTTGATATCTTAAATACAGGGAGATTAATGCACTCATGATAAGAAGGAGCCCATAATGTAATATGGGATTGGTGCGGTAGTTCAATAATAACTCTTTAGTGGTATGAGTTATTATTGATGAACTTGAGTTGGGTGTTCGGGTCGAACACAAGAAGCTCAAGCTCATCAGGAGACCAAAACTAATTCCTCCTCTCGGTCCCTGTTGTAGCCTCTATAAAGCCTTATATCCACCAAGTCCACTTCTTACCCAAGTAATGGGCCAGACACATCGTTGCTTGGTGCAAGGGGGATGGCCAAGCATAGCTTGGAGCACAAGTAGTGGTCGACCAAGCCTTGCTTGGTGCCCAAGCAAGGGGCCAGCCATAGCATGATAGAAAAGAAGATTTTATTTAAAATAAAATTTTGATAAAATCTTTTCTTTTTTGAAGCCATCCACATGGTTTTGAAAGAAAGTTTTAAATTTTAAAATCTTTCCTTTTATAGCTATCTACAAAGGATTAAAAGAGAGATTTTAATTTTTGTTAAAACTTTCCTTTTTTGTAGTTATCTATAATGTTTAAAAGAGAGATTTTAATTTTGATAAGACTTTCCTTTTTTATAACCATGATTTAAAAGAGAAGCTTTAATTTTAATATTTCCTTTTTTGTAGTCATCTACAATGTTTAAAAGAGAGAGATTAATTTTAAAACTTTCCTTTTGTAGCCATCACAATAGGAAATTTAAAAGAGAGAGATTTTAATTTCCTTTTTTGCCATGATCAAGGATTATAAAAGAGAGGTAGAGGGTGCCTTACAAGAAGTAGAAAAATCTCTCAAAAGCTCCTCTCTTTTCCTTGGTGGCTAGCACCCCTCTCTCTATTCTTTCCTTGATTGTTCTCCTAGGGCCGACCACTATTTTTAGCTATTCTTCTTCTCATCTTGCTTGGTGGCCGAAACCTTGCTTAGAGGGGAAGAACATAAGGACCGGCGGTTGCTTGGAGAAGAAGGAGAAGAGAAGGAAGTTTCTTATTTTGGCATTCTTTGGGTGGCCGAAACTTGTAGGTAAAGAAGAAGGTTTGGGTGGTTTTCATCTTGGTAGATGATCGCTCACACGACGTCCAAGAGGAGGAGAGGAATACAGCAGAAGATCAAGAGGTCTTTGTTTACAAAGAAAGGTATAACTAGTTCTTAATTCCACAACGAAACTAGTTTTTCTTTGTATGGATTCTGAAATACCAACACAAGAGGCTAGCGATTTCGTGTTTCATTTTTTGTGTTTTGATTTAGTGTTTTTGATCTTGTGCTTCTATTGAGGTCTCTATAGTTAAACCTAGGGTTACTATAAGAAATTTAAATATCCAGTTTCTTTGAAAGGCTTTGTCTAGGAAGTGGTGGGTGATCCCATACCCAAGAAGGTCGAGTGCCTCACCATGTTTAACCTGGAAGTCAATCCTTGAAATAGATATTTAATCAACTTCTGTAACATGGGATGAATTTGGATTAATAATGTTAAGTATCATTTGCAATCCAAGTTTTAACTACTGAAGAACACATGAGTTGAATTTGAAGTAAAAATGTTAAGTTCCGTTTTCAATTCAAGTTTAACTGATGAGGAGCACATAGGTTGTTAGGAAAGTTCTATGTTTGTACAAATTTTTGTATAAGGGAAGCAGAACGGAATTTCAAGTAGCGACCAACAAGCTGGATCTCGAACTAGGGAGGTTAAGCCCTGAAGTCCATAGAAACGAAGCCCTTAGCAATATGAGGGAGCAGAGCCTTTATCATACCTGATCGTGGAGTGGTGTCGATCGACTTAAGATCTGACTTGATCCCTCGACTCCCAAATGCCCATGAGGTCAGGGAGAGGAATAATGTTGATCCCTTGACTCCCAAATGTCTGCGGAGTCAGGGAGAGAATAATCTGAGCCTTGACCATCAAAGGGAGTGAAACCTATAGCGATATGAGAGAGAAGAGCCCGTAGAAATATGAAGAACCAGAGCATCATGGGTCGAGGATGCAGAGCCTATAGATGTAAGAGGATGCGGAACCCCATAGGTGGAGGGTGCAGATCATATAGTAGTAATAAGGTGCAGAGCCCCATGATAAAGGGTGTAGAGCCTATAGCAGTAAGAGGATGCAGAGCCCTATGGGTGGAGGGTGCAGAGCATATAGTAGTAATAGGATGTAAAGCCCCATGATAAAGAGTGCAGATCCTATAGTAATAAGAGGATGCAGAGCCCCATGGGTGGAGAGTGCAGAGCCTATAGCACACCTGAATAAGAAGCTGAGCCCCTAGTACTTGATCTGAGAGTACGGCCCCTAGCCCATAATCAAAGAGCAAGTCCCCTACATCCTGATCAGGAAGCTGTACCACGAGTCTTTGATCGGGGAGCTGTGTCTCTAATATATGATAGGGGAGCTGTTAGTATTAGCCCTAGTACCAATTATGAGATGATTGTAAAGAGCTTATTTGTTAGCTAGAGCCCTAGAGCCAATCATTTGATGATTGTATTTTGGACTTGTTGTATCATATTCTATATAAATAAAGGCATTTGGATTTTGGTTATTATACTTACTTGTATTGGTGCCAAATAAACTAAGTATAATAACGTCCTTGAGTAGAAGGTTCTTACCTATATCAGTCGGTTAGCTGAACCGATGTGAGATGATATAGAGAACACTACTCTTAATCATTCTTAATCAAGTATTAACATTCAGGGACAATGTTAATGCAATAAGACTAGCATGTAGGTCAACTCGATGACTTGATCTCACAAGTCATGGATATAGAGATATCAAGTTGACACATGGGTATGCATTAGAGAATGTATACTGAATGACCCGCCATGAGAAGGTATTATGGATCGTTATATGAGTGTCATATACTTTCTCATGTGTCTATTAGTATGACTACTAGTCCTTGGACCTGAAGTCACCATGGATCCCTACATAAGGAGTTATGTACTTTGGTTTCGTCAAACGTCACCCGTAAATGGGTGGACTATAAAGGCGATTACTGGGTATGTAAAAAATTATGCAGAGGGATGTGAGTGATGTAGATGGGATCTATCCCTCCTATATGACGGGAGAGACATTGATATTCTTGATAGAGTGAGACCACGAAGTGCATGGCCATGCCCAAATGAGTCAATATGAGATATTGAGCTCATTTGATTGAGTGAGTCTACTTGGAGTTCAAGATTTAGATTGATTAGAGGATGACACGGTCTATGCCTCACATTGATCAATCTAGATGTCTAGGATAGAAGGACACTTGTCATATATTGTGAGGAGTCACAATTAGTAGTCACAAGGTGATGTTGGATCTCAACATTCCTGTAACTTGGGTAGTAATGATATGTTGCTAGATACTGCTCATTACTTATGCTCCTAAATGGGTTTAGGGGCATTGCCAACGTTACAAGAACCTATAGGGTCACACACTAAGGACAATTAGATGGAGATTAGGTTCATATGATGAACCAAGAGTATTAGATTCATTTGATGAATCAAATTGGATTAAGAGTAATCCTAATTGGGCTAATTGAGTTAGACTCAAGTTGGTTCATGTGTTCAATGAGTCTAATTTAGATTATGACTCATTGAATCAATTTAATTAAATGAATTAGATTCATTATATTAAGTTGGCTTGAATCAAATGGTTGGATTAGATCAACCATGGGAGAGATTTGGTCAAGTTTGACTTGACTTGAGAGGAAGAGAAAGAGTCAAGTTTGACTTAACTATTTGCCACATCATTAGTGATTTGGCATTAGGAGGACTAATGATGATGTACCACATCATCAAAGTGTTCCACCTCATGGGGGTTACAAAGCCATTCTCTTTAATGGCTACATTTAATGAGAATGGGGGTTACATTTTAGAAATGTGGCCGGCCACAATTTTGAATGAATTGGATTCATTTTCATTCAAGTGGCATTATTCCATCTTCTTCCTCAAGTGCTCTTCTCCTTTCTCCCTCTCCTCCTCCTTGGCCGAATCACACAAGGTGCTAGCACACCCTTTTGTGTGGTTTTCTCCACCTACGTGTTCGTGTGGATACTTCTAGAGGAGTGTCTACTTTGACACTCTCGAGATCCGGCACCGTCGAGACGAGCGGGAACGCAAAGGGCACGCAACGAGGGTAATGAATCTTTTCATGTAGATCTAGGAGTAGATCTAGGTAGAAACTCGTACTCGTAACTTCGAATGTTTTTTCTTCGCACAAATCCGTTGGCTAGGGAGTTTCGGGGTTTCCGCGACGCGAAAAAGCGGTTTTCGCGGCCCGAAAAACCCAACAGTGGTATCAGAGCCACGTGCGAAGATGAATACGAGTTTATTTTGGTTTTTATGAAAAATAAACATTCTGTGAATTTCTATAATTTTAATTTTTTAATGGTTTTTATGAGTATTTTTCTCGTAGAAGCGAAGCACAAGTGTTTCTACACTTGTAGGCTTCGACTACCGAGAAGTTTTTTCCAAAACGGCCAAGTTTCGCCCCAAAAATTTTTGGGACAGCGGGCTAAGGTGTTGTTAGATCACAAAGGAACCCTCGCGATGGTTAGTTCGCGGGTAGGGGCACTACCTCTGGCCCCGCAAGGGGATTCGTTCCGCGATTATGCCCGAAAACCGCTAAACGGAACCGCCGGGAAATTGTACTCGTAAACATTGTAAAATTTATAGGAAAAATTACAGAAAATTATAGAAATATATAATTTTGAATTATATATTATTTTTGTGATAGTCATGGCCCAAAGACCCAATTCGATTGGATAATTTGTGTTGTAATTTATAATACGGCCTGCGTGCCGTCATGTGTTTGTGTGTGTTGTATTTGATACGCGACCTGCGCGTCGTGCCTCCCTATTTATATTCTGGTTGTAAATTAGATTTAGACTCGAATGTAACTCGAGTTTCAAAATTGTAATGTAAATTTTTTTGAAGCGGTGGAAGGTCCACTCGAGACGGAGTTACAAGGAGGGCGCGAGCAACACGAGGTGGTCAGCGGAAGGAGCTTGAGAAGCTGTTGACCTTAGGTTGACCATCCGATCTTCTCATTGGCTTGAGAAGATTGTAGTAGGGCAATGACATAATCACAAAATTTAGTTAATTACTTGTGTATGTGATGCATGCTTAATTAAGTAATTAATTAGTGCCTAACGAATTAGATTAGATCTAAATCGTGCACAAGTTGCACCCTTACGATTAGATTAGATCTACGTCATGTACAAGATGCACTCCATCGATTAGATTAGATCTATATCGAGTATATGATACAACATTGACATTTAGATTAGATCTAAATTACGACAACTCAAAATGTCTATCGTGCTATGATACCTACTACTACCTCGATCACATGTCGTTGTTGAATCTGCCAAAGCAGAGCAACAAATATTATCTTGGTAGGGTACGGAGGGACAATCTTGGTTCCGTCTATCAACGCATGGGTGAGTACAACTCAATTAGATTGAGTAACTAGTTAACTCGGTTGGATCGAGTACAACTATAGGCATTCTTCCAACGGTTGGAAAGATAGGACATAAATCACATTTATAATAATTCTTGGGCGTATTAGCCAAAGCTAACTCAAGTTTTAATATAACTACAGATAATGATCCTATAAACAAGAGTTGCAGAGAGATGTAATTGGTAAATCGTTACCTACCGATCATACTAAGTCTTGGGCGTATTAGCCAAAGCTAACTCAAGGGTTAGTATGATGTGGATCTTGTCCCACATGAATTATAGAATTTAATGGGAGCATCATTTATTTAAAGGCCTAATTAAATGATTAAGAATATGATATTTATTTTTACATTTATTTCTGTTGTAGATTACCATGACGTCGAATACGAACACCTTCTCCCTGCGATCTGTCCTCGAGAAGGACAAGCTCAACGGAGCAAACTTCCTGGACTGGTACAGGAACATGAGAATAGTTCTCACTCAAGAACGTAAACTGTACGTTCTGGATCAGCCCATTCCGGAGGCTCCTCCTGCCACTGCCCCGCGAGCTGACCGAGATGCTTTCAAGAAGCATCAAGATGACGCATTAGATGTGTCTTGTCTAATGCTCGCGACCATGAACTCTGAGCTTCAGAAGCAACATGAGTTAATGGGCGCTTATGATATGGTTGAACATCTTCGTCAACTATATCAAGGTCAAGCGAGGCATGAGAGATTTGAGATCTCAAGGGCACTATTTCAATGCAAGATGTCAGACGGGGCTCCTGTAGGCCCATATGTACTCAAAATGATTGGGTACATAGAGAACCAACAAAGGTTGGGGTTCCCACTTGGCCAAGAGCTGGCTACTGACCTGATCTTGCAATCCTTACCGGATAACTACAGTCAATTCGTTCTAAACTACAATATGAACAAAATTGACAAGTCACTGCCCGAGCTGCTTAGCATGTTAAGAACTGCTGAGTTGAACCTTAAGAAGGCTAAGCCCCACTCTGTTCTGATGGTTCAGAAACACAAGGGCAAGGGAAAGTCCCAAGCCAAGGGCAAAGGCAAGGCGCTGAAGCCTAAAGGAGGGGTCGCCAAGGATGCTACCTGCTTCCACTGCGGTCAGACCGGGCACTGGAAGAGGAACTGCAAGGTATACTTGGAGGATCTTAAGAAGAAGCGAAGTGAGACTTCCACTTCAGGTATATATGTTATAAAAGTCAATCTATCTATTTCTACATCATGGGTATTAGATACTGGATGTGCTTCTCACATTTGTACTGATGTGCAGGCGCTGAGAAATAGTAGGGCATTGATAAAGGGCGAGGTGGACCTACGAGTAGGCGATGGAGCACGGGTTGCTGCTGTTGTTGTAGGGACTTACTTTCTATCTCTACCCTCTGGGCTTGTACTAGAGTTAGTCGATTGTTGTTATGTGCCTGCATTAACTAAGAACATTATATCAGTTTCTTGTTTGGACAAGAAAGGTTTCTCATTTACAATAAAGAACAAATGTTGTTCTGTCTATTTAAACGATATGTTCTATTGTAGTGCACCTCTGATAAACGGACTCTATATTCTAGACCTTGAAAGCCCTATTTATAACATAAATACCAAGAGGTTCAAGTCAAATGACCTGAATCAAACCTATCTCTGGCACTGTCGCTTAGGTCATATAAATGACAAGTGCTTATCCCAGCTCCATAAGGATGGTTTGCTGGACTCATTTGATTTTGAATCTTATAAGACGTGCGAGTCATGCCTACTAGGCAAGATGACCAAGACTCCCTTTAGTGGACACAGTGAAAGAGCGACTGATTTGTTAGGACTCATACATAGTGATGTATGTGACCCTTTCAATGTTGCTGCTAGAGGCGATTATAGGTACTTCATCACATTTACTGATGACTTCAGTAGATATGGTTATGTGTACTTGATGACACATAAGTCTGAATCCTTTGAAAAGTTCAAAGAATTCAAAAATGAAGTACAGAACCAGCTTGGCAAGAGTATTAAGATACTTCGATCTGATCGAGGTGGAGAATACCTTGGCCATGAGTTCCGTGACTATCTAGCTGAGTGTGGGATTCTATCCCAACTCACTCCTCCTGGAACACCACAGTGGAATGGTGTATCCGAAAGGAGGAATCGTACCCTATTAGATATGGTACGATCTATGATGAGTCACACAGATCTTCCGACATACCTTTGGGGCTATGCTCTAGACACGGCAACTTTTATACTCAACCGAGTTCCATCCAAGGCCGTGATAAAGACACCATATAGGATATGGACTGGGAGAGATGCCCAGGTGTCTTTCATGAGAATTTAGGATTGTGAGGCTTACGTTCGACGTCCAGTCTCAGACAAGTTAGGACTCAAATCCGACAAGTGCTACTGTATTAGATATCCCAAGGAAACTAAGGGATATTACTTCTACATTCCCAATCAGCACAAGGTAGTTGTGGCAAAGACTGGGGTCTTTCTAGAAAGGGACTTTGTTTCTAGAAAGACTAGTGGGAGCACGTTCGATCTTGAAGAAGTTCAAGATGCGAACAATAGCACTGAAGCCTCGATGGAAGTTGAACTGGAACCACAAAGTGTTGTGGATGATGTTGTTCCACAAAGAGTTGAGGAACAACAACCAGTTCAAGTAGACATACCTCTTCACAGATCTGATAGGGTACGTCGTCAGCCTGAGAGATACTCATTTCTCTTGTCTGACCATGATGACATTATGCTCATAGAGGATGAGCCTACCACCTATCAGGAAGCTGTGATGAGACCAGATTCCGAGAAATGGCTAGAGGCCATGAGATCCGAAATGGAATCCATGTACACCAACCAAGTATGGACTTTGGTTGATCCACCTGAAGGGGTAAAACCCATAGGGTGTAAGTGGATCTATAAGAGAAAGACTGACATGGATGGACTTATCTATAAGGGTCGCTTGGTAGCTAAAGGTTTCAAGCAGATTCATGGTATTGACAATGATGAAACCTTTTCTCCAGTAGCGATGTTTAAGCTCATTCGGATCATGCTTGCTATTGCAGCTTACCATGACTATGAGATATGGCAGATGGATGTCAAAACCGCGTTTCTGAATGGAAACCTACTCAAGGATGTGTACATGACACAACCTGAGGGTTTTGTAGATCCAAAGCATACTAGCAGAGTATGCAAGCTGCATAGGTCCATTTATGGACTAAAGCAAGCTTCTCGGAGCTGGAATCTTCGATTCGATGATGCAATCAAACAGTTTGGTTTCATCTAGAATGAAGATGAGCCTTGTGTCTACAAGAAGGTTGTAGGGGACATAGTTGTCTTCCTCATATTGTATGTGGATGACATACTGCTCATTGGGAAAGACATCCCTTTACTACAGTCTGTCAAGACTTGGCTAGGGACATGTTTCTCAATGAAGGACTTAGGTGAAGCATCCCCCATTCTAGGGATACAGATCTATAGAGATAGATCTAAGAGATTGCTTGGCCTAAGTCAGAGTACATATATTGACAAGGTACTCCTTCGGTTTGCCATGCAGAACTCCAAGAAGGGATTTCTGCCGATGTCACATGGCGTGAGTCTTTCGAAGACTCAAGGTCCCTATTCTAGAGAGGAGAGAGACCGCATGGATCAGATCCCTTATGCCTCAGCCATAGGATCTATCATGTACGCCATGCTATCTACTCGACCTGATGTCTCGTATGCTTTGAGCATGACGAGCAGATACCAGTCAGATCCAGGTGAAAGTCACTGGATAGCGGTCAAGAATATTCTTAAGTACTTAAAAAGGACTAAAGAATATTTCTTGATATATGAAGGCAATGATGAGCTAGCTGTAAAGGGTTACAGTGATGCTAGCTTCAAGGCCGACCAGGATGACTATAGATCGCAGTCACGGTTCGTATTTTGCATTAATGGTGGTGTTGTGAGCTGGAAGAGTTCGAAGCAGGACACAGTAGCTGATTCTACGACAGAGGCCGAGTATATTGCTGCATCAGAGGCAGCAAAGGAAGAAGTTTGGATTCGCAAGTTCATCACTAAACTTGGGGTGGTTCCTAGCATTGCTGACCCTATTGAGCTCTATTGTGACAACAATGGAGCTATAACACAGGCGAAGGAACCTCGCTCACACCAGCGGACCAAACACATACTACGGCGCTTCCATCTCATTCGAGAGATTATCGAGAGAGGAGATGTGAAGATTTGCAGAGTCCCCACAGAGGCTAACATCCCAGATCCCTTGACCAAGGCTTTGGCACAGAGGAAGCATGATGGTCACACTAGGTCATTGGGGCTTAGAGCCTACATTGATTGGCACTAGTGCTAGTGGGATATTGTTAGCTAGAGCCCTATAGCCAATCATTTGATGATTGTATTTTGGACTTGTTGTATCATATTTCTATAAATAAAGGCATTTGGTTTTTGGTTATTATACTTACTTGTATTGGTGCCAAATAAACTAAGTATAATAACGTCCTTGAGTAGAAGGTTCTTACCTATATCAATCGGTTAGCTGAACCGATAGTGAGATGATATAGAAAAACACTACTCTTAATCATTCCTAGTCGAGTATTAACATTCAGGGACAATGTTAATGCAATAAGAGTAGCATGTAGGTCAACTCGATGACTTGATCTCACATGTAACGACCCAATTTTCCCTATTTCAAGTTCTAAAAGTCAATAAAAATATTTGGAAATACTTTTAAAATATTCTAGAGATTTTTAGGAATTTTTAGAGTATTTTTACGTAATTTTTGGAGGTCGTTTAGTATGTTTATAAAAAGAAAGAACTTTTGACAAAAATTGTTGAAAGCGAGGTTCGACCCCACGACCTCGGGTCGGACTGACCCAAGCAAAACCGGCCCAACCAGCTGAGATACACGGTTTTGTTAACCTTATATGGAGTGAATAATATTTAAGCAGTAGTTAGTGAATAGAGAATAAATAGGAAGAAAAATAGTTGCAGCCGAGACTCGAACCTGCGAGCCGCGCTTTAAGCAAAACGCAGCCAACCAACTGTGCCAGCGAGTTTTGTTAATTAAGGAAAGAATGGAAATAATTTAAAGGATAGTTGATAATAGAAATATTGGAGTTATAAAGGGAGAACATAGGGCTGGATTTCCCGTGACCTAATTTCTACCTCTCTTCTCTTCTCACGCGACGGCGTCGATTTCTGCTCAGGCGAAAACGCAGCACCTCCTAGGGCTCTCTCTTCGGCGCCGGCGAAGGGCTTTTTCCGGCGGGTCCTCAACCGTGTGCGACCACCATCGTCGAGGAGGATCGGTGGGCGCAAGAAGAAGTCGAAAACTCAAGTTATCCGAACCCTAGAGTCTTCCTTTTCGGTTTTAAGTCCAAGAACAGCGAGGTGAGTTGCTTCTCACCTGCAGTAGGAGTAGTTCCGATTCGTTTGGTGTTTTCTTGTTTGTTCGAGTTTTACTGTGAAGCATGATCAGGGGTTTTGTTTTCTGCCGTGAGGGGTTAAGGAAGATGAAGAGGTTTTAGTTTGGATTAGATTTTTGGATTTAGCTTATTCCTGATTTGGAGTTAACTTGTGAAGTTTGATGGTTAAGGTTTGCTGCCGTGTACTTTAAAAAGCTTAACAAAATCCTTATGTGTAGCTTAATCTGTGAAGAATACAATATCTACACACATCTGTAAAGAATACAATCTCTAGAATCCGAATAGATGTTATGAATATGCAGTGTAGTTATGGTTATTGTTTCTTGCAGTTTATAAGCATGAGAAATTAATAGCTTTATAAAGTATATATTTTGTACAAACAGAACAGGCTTTACATAAGTTCTAAATGCCAGCAGGTTTTAATTTGTTTTGCGCTGAGAAAGGGGCGCGAACAGCCCCATTTCTTTTGTATTGCAGTGAGCACGGACAGCTCTAATAGAGCCTAGAACAGTCTTAGCCTCTTTGCATTTCTGCAGGGCACGGACAGCTCCTGTGGAGCTTATACCAGCTAATTTCTTTGCATTTCTACAGGCCGAACAGCTCCATTTGGGGCTTAGAATAATGTACTCTTTTAGTTTATGCAGTAGACGTGGAAGTTATATCTAGCAGAATAGTTTTATTTCATTAAGAATGCACTTTTCTTTTAAATTGCAATAGGCGTGAATCATGTATATAGCATTGCAGTTTAAGTCTTTAAACAGTAGCTTTTATTTGTTATCACATTTATGTGTACAACCCTTCCATGCTATTACTAAATAACAGTAGCTTTGTTTGTTATCAAATGAACATGGATAATCTTAACAGTAGCTTTGTGTGAACATCAGTAGCCTTAACAGTCTTCAGTGCTATTAGTTGAACATCAGTAGAATTCATTTGCTATTAATTAAGCATGATCAGTTCCCTTTGCCATTAGATGTGCACAGTGATACTTTTTAGTCTCTTTTGCTATTAGAATATCTTGAGCATGCAGTTATTAGTTTCTTTGCTATTACATAAGCATGAGTTTCTATCTTTAAGAACTATAAGCAAGAAAGACTAAGGTTTAGACTTGATTTCAATTCCAGAATATTGAATATCAAAAGCGCACACAAGGTGTTTGCTTAAATGCCAAGTAAGGGCAAGTATAAAGAAGTTATAGTTAAAAAGAAAGTATTTTACTTTTAAAGGGCATGTACCGGACACAAGGTCCAAGGGATGGGCTCCAAGTTGCCCCTAGGCACAAGGCCTAGAAGTCTCTTAGTAGTTTCGGGATTAGCTACCTCGATTCTTATTAAGAATGCGCGCTAAGTGGTACAATGTCGGGCCCAAAAGAAGTTTATTATTATTTTGAAGTATTAAAGTGTAAGTTTTGAAACAAATGAAACAAGCTTCAAATATGTTTAGATTTAGAAAGTTTAGTTTCTTGTTATTTGAAGCATGCAGTAGTAGTTTTATTTGTTTCTTGCTATTAGATTATTCAGCATGTTTAGCTTTATTTGCTCTCAGCATGCAGTTATAGTTTTATTGGTTTATGAGCATGATCAGCTATACATGTTTAGTATTTCAGTTAGTATGATTTCTTTATTGGATTTTGAGCATGAATAGCTATACATGTTTAGTATTTCGGTTAGTATGATTCCTTTATTGGATTATGAGCATGATTAGCTATACATGTTAGTATTTCAGTTAGTATGATTCCTTCATTGGATTATGAGCATGATTAGCTATACATGTTTAGTATTTCAGATAGTATGATCCCTTTGCTATTTATGAGCATGAGTAGCTTTACATGTTAGCATTTAGTTTTAGCATGTTTTTATTTATATACATGCATATAGAGTTTTTGTGATTAGATAGCGCTCACTAAGCTTTATGCTTATAGACTGCACTTCCTCCTACTACAGATAAAGGAAAGGAAAAGATTTAGCAAGGAAGGCGACAAGGTGGTGGTGATGAAGGTGTGTGATGGCTGGACTATGGGGAGATCAAGAGTTTGCTAAGGAATTGTTAAGACTTTTCTGTTTAGAGTTCTTTAGTTTTCTTTAAATGCTATTATGAGTCAAGATTGTAATTAAATTTATTCCGCATTTGTAGTTGGGTTCTATTGATGGAGTGATATTGTTGTTTGCTATTATTAGAGTAGTTTCCTTCCTTTATTTGTGATATTATACTGCGTGGTTGTGAAGATATATGTTCCAGCCGCCTGTGGCTGAGTATAGTTTGTTTGTATTGATGATTTAGTCATCGGTACAGGGGAGACTCTGTCGAAATTTTTCGATAGAGATTCCTCGTGGTTTTTAATTATACCGGTTGCCTAGAGTTAGTAGTTAAGTAACGGTCACTCTTAGAGAATAGTAGTAGTAAGAAGGGTGGTCGTTACAGTTGGTATCAGAGCAGTTCCCATTCTCCAGCATCACACACACATCAGCATCATCCTTGCTGTCTTCAAGTAAGAAAGTATTTAAATTATTTCTTAATTGCTTTCCTTTATTATTATTTGCAGTATAGAGTGATTGCTTATAAGTGCTTAAGTAAGATATATCTAGAAAGTATAGTGATAATTTTAAGTTTTCTTTTCCTCTGCCTGACTTGATGGCAAGAAGAGGACGTCCCCGTACCGTTCGTACTAAGGACCGAGTTCAGGAGAACGAAGAGCCCAGAACCCCTGGGCCTATTCTCTCTGCAGTTGTTGCTCAACTTCAGAGACAAGTAGCGAGCAGCATCATGTGATTGTCAATCTAATGGCCAATCAGAAGTCAGCTCCTCCCACTCCCCCCAACCATTTCTGTGGAGACCCCAGTGGTGATTGAAGTCCCATCAGTTGCCCTGGAAGTCGCCACAACACTTAGAAGACAAGAAGCATACCTCATCCAGTGGCTGAAGCTGAAACCAGAAAGCTTCTCAGGCACGACTGAGCCTTGGGATGCCCAGGCTTGGTTCAAGACATTTAAGAGCACAATGGAACTTCTTGACTGACCAGAAGTCGAGAAGGTTGATACCATTAAGTGTGCCTCTTTCTGCCTATCTGGAGATGCTCGTATGTAGTGGGAGCGAGTTAAGAGTAAGAGAGCAGTCAACCAGATGAGCTGGGTTGACTTCGAGATAGAGTTTTATGAAGAATTCTTCCGTCAACAGATCACCAATAAACAGTATGAGGAGCTTATGGAATTCAGACAAGGTGACCTACCAGTAGAAGAAGCGGTTAAAAGATTTAACAGGCTAGCTCACCTTTGCCTAGAGTCAGTAAGTATAGTGAAAGAACGAGTCAGACTGATGCTCCTAATGCAGAGACCAGAAATAACACCTAATGTGAGTAGTGAAACTCACCGACCATAGATTGGTGAAGAGCTGGTCAGCAGGGCATTAGTGAGCATTATCTGAACAACATCAAGGCACAACAAACGCAACACAAGTCAGTCAAGATCAAAGATAAGACAGTGGGGGGAAACAGAGACCTCAGTCAAGTAATCAGAACTGGAAGGATAAAGATAACAAGAAAGACCTAAGCAGGAAAACGTTCGGGTAGTCTGTGAATATCCAGAGGTATTTCTAGAAGAGCTACCTGGACTACCTCCCAACAGAGAAGTGGAGCCAATTTCAAAAGCTCTGTACCAAATTTCTCTAGCAGAGCTAAAAGAGTTATAAGAACAATTTCAGGAGTTACTTGACAAGGGTTTCATCCGCCCTAGTCATTCACCCCGGGAAACTCCAGAGTTGTTCGTTAAGAAGAAAGATGAATCCATGCTAATGTGCATAGATTTTAGAGCGCTGAGCAAAGTAGCAGTTAGGGACAAATACCCTCATTCCAGAATAGATGATCTATATGATCAGCTAAAAAGGGTAATAGTGTTCTCTAAAATAGACCTGTGCTCTGGGTATTATCAGTTGGAAGTGATAGAAAGTGATACACCCAGGAAAAGCTAACAAAGTGGCAGATGCACTAAGCAGAAAATCCAGTGCATCCTTGATGTCTTTGTCATCATTAGCCCTACCACTGCAGAAGGAGTTGTCAGACTTTGGAATGGAAATTATTTATGGACAACTCTCTGCATTGACCTTAGAGTCTACCTTGCTTGAGGATATACAGAGAAAGCAAAGTGAAGATCCAGATATCCAGAAGATCAAGCAAGGGATACAGAAAGAAGAAAATTCGGAGTTTCGAATATCAGACAGTGGAATTCTTTATCAGGGGAGCCGCCTTTGTGTCCCCAATGATGAAGAGCTAAGAAAGAAAATTTTAGAAGAAGCTCACAGTACACCGTACTCTATGCATCCTGGTTCCACCAAGATGTATCAAGATCTGAAACAGAGGTTCTGGTGGTCTGGACTCAAAAGAGATGTAGCTAAATATGTCAATACCTGCCAGACATGCCAGAGAGTCAAAGCAGAACACCAGAGACCAGGAGGGATGCTACAACCTCTTTCAATACCAGAATGGAAGTGGGAAGACATATCCATGGACTTTATAATAGGTCTCCCAAGAACTACGAATGGATATGATGCAATATAGGTAATAGTGGATAGATTGACCAAGTCTGCCCATTTTCTAGCCATCAAAGTGTCCCACTCTATAGAGCAGTTGGCACAGTTGTATGTTAAAGAGGTGATCAGACTTCACGGAGTTCCTAAATCTATTGTTTCTAATAGAGATGGGCGCTTCACCTCTCACTTCTGGGAATGTATTCAGACTGCACTAGGCACCAAACTCAAGTTCAGCACAGCTTTCCATCCTCAGACTGATGGACAGACAGAGCGAGTAAACCAGATTCTAGAAGATATGCTCAGAGCTTGTGCACTAGATTTCAAGGGAAGTTGGTGCAAGTACCTGTACTTAGCTGAATTTGCCTACAACAACAGCTATCAGGCCACCATCAAGATGGCTCCTTACGAGGCGTTGTATGGTAGGAAATGTAGATCACCCATTTGCTGGCAAGAAGTAGATGAAAGGAAAGAAATGGAAGTAGAGCTGGGCATTCAGACAGAACTGATAGATGAGACTACTCAGGCTATCCAGAAGATCAGACAGAGGATTGAGACTGCCCAGAGTAGACAGAAGAGTTATGCTGACTCACGCCGTAGGCCACTTGAATTCCAAGTAGGGGATTTAGTCCTTCTCAAGGTCGCTCCTATGAAGGGAGTGATGAGATTTGGCAAGAAGGGCAAATTAAGTCCTCGTTATGTAGGACCTTACCTGATCACAGAAAGGATTGGAAAAGTAGCTTACAAGCTGGACTTACCACAAGACATGTCAGCAATACACAATGTGTTTCATGTCTCCATGTTAAAGAAGTGCATCCATGACCCTAGCCAAGTGATTGAGCCTCAGTCAGTGCAGATCCAAGAGGATCTTAGTTATGAGAGTAGACCTACACAGATAGTGGACAGAGCAGTCAAGAGACTAAGAAGCAAAGAAGTACCACTAGTGAAGGTCGTCTGGCAGAACCAGAAGCACGAGGAAGTCACTTGGGAGCGGGAGGACAGTATGAGACAGAAATATCCACAACTATTCTAAGTTCGAGGACGAACTTTTTATAAGGTATGGGAAATTGTAACGACCCAATTTTCCCTATTTCAAGTTCTAAAAGTTCATAAAAATATTTGGAAATAGTTTTAAAATATTCTAGAGATTTTTAGGAAGTTTTAGAGTATTTTTACGTAATTTTTGGAGGTCGTTTAGTATGTTTACAAAAAGAAAGAACTTTTGACAAAAATTGTTGAAAGCGAGGTTCGACCCCACGACCTCGGGTCGGACTGACCCAAGCAAAACCGGCCCAACCAGCTGAGATACATGGTTTTGTTAACCTTATATGGAGTGAATAATATTTAAGCAGTAGTTAGTGAATAGAGAATAAATAGGAAGAAAAATAGTTGTAGCCGAGACTCGAACCTGCGAGCCGCGCTTTAAGCAAAACACAACCAACCAACTGTGCCAGCGAGTTTTGTTAATTAAGGAAAGAACGGAAATAATTTAAAGGATAGTTGATAATAGAAATATTGGAGTTATAAAGGGAGAACTTAGGGCTGGATTTCCCGTGACCTAATTTCTACCTCTCTTCTCTTCTCACGCGACGGCGCCGATTTCTGCTCGGGCGAAAACGCAGCACCTCCTAGGGCTCTCTCTTCGGCGCCGGCGAAGGGCTTTTTCCGGCGGGTCCTCAACCGTGTGCGACCACCATCGTCGAGGAGGATCGGTGGGCGCAAGAAGAAGTCGAAAACTCAAGTTATCCGAACCCTAGAGTCTTCCTTTTCGGTTGTAAGTCCAAGAACAGCGAGGTGAGTTGCTTCTCACCTGCAGTAGGAGTAGTTCCGATTCGTTTGGTGTTTTCTTGTTTGTTCGAGTTTTATTGTGAAGCATGATCAGGGGTTTTGTTTTCTGCCGTGAGGGGTTAAGGAAGATGAAGAGGTTTTTGTTTGGATTAGATTTTTGGATTTAGCTTATTCCTGATTTGGAATTAACTTGTGAAGTTTGATGGTTAAGGTTTGCTGCCGTGTACTTTAAAAAGCTTAACAAAATCCTTATGTGTAGCTTAATCTGTGAAGAATACAATATCTACACACATCTGTAAAGAATACAATCTCTAGAATCCGAATAGATGTTATGAATATGCAGTGTAGTTATGGTTATTGTTTCTTGCAGTTTATAAGCATGAGAAATTAATAGCTTTATAAAGTATAGATTTTGTACAAACAGAACAGGCTTTACATAAGTTCTAAATGCCAGCAGGTTTTAATTTGTTTTGCGCTGAGAAAGGGGCGCGAACAGCCCCATTTCTTTTGTATTGCAGTGAGCACGGACAGCTCTAATAGAGCCTAGAACAGTCTTAGCCTCTTTGCATTTCTGCAGGGCACGGACAGCTCCTGTGGAGCTTATACCAGCTAATTTCTTTGCATTTCTACAGGCCGAACAGCTCCATTTGGGGCTTAGAATAATGTACTCTTTTAGTTTATGCAGTAGACGTGGAAGTTATATCTAGCAGAATAGTTTTATTTCATTAAGAATGCACTTTTCTTTTAAATTGCAATAGGCGTGAATCACGTATATAGCATTGCAGTTTAAGTCTTTAAACAGTAGCTTTTATTTGTTATCACATTTATGTGTACAACCCTTCCATGCTATTACTAAATAACAGTAGCTTTGTTTGTTATCAAATGAACATGGATAATCTTAACAGTAGCTTTGTGTGAACACCAATAGCCTTAACAGTCTTCAGTGCTATTAGTTGAACATCAGTAGAATTCATTTGCTATTAATTAAGCATGATCAGTTCCCTTTGCCATTAGATGTGCACAGTGATACTTTTTAGTCTCTTTTGCTATTAGAATATCTTGAGCATGCAGTTATTAGTTTCTTTGCTATTACATAAGCATGAGTTTCTATCTTTAAGAACTATAAGCAAGAAAGACTAAGGTTTAGACTTGATTTCAATTCCAGAATATTGAATATCAAAAGCGCATACAAGGTGTTTGCTTAAATGCCAAGTAAGGGCAAGTATAAAGAAGTTATAGTTAAAAAGAAAGTATTTTACTTTTAAAGGGCATGTACCGGACACAAGGTCCAAGGGATGGGCTCCAAGTTGCCCCTAGGCACAAGACCTAGAAGTATCTTAGTAGTTTCGGGATTAGCTACCTCGATTCTTATTAAGAATGTGCGATAAGTGGTACAATGCCGGGCCCAAAAGAAGTTTATTATTATTTTGAAGTATTAAAGTGTAAGTTTTGAAACAAATGAAACAAGCTTCAAATATGTTTAGAATTAGAAAGTATAGTTTCTTGTTATTTGAAGCATGCAGTAGTAGTTTTATTTGTTTCTTGCTATTAGATTATTCAGCATGTTTAGCTTTATTTGCTCTCAGCATGCAGTTATAGTTTTATTGGGTTATGAGCATGATCAGCTATACATGTTTAGTATTTCAGTTAGTATGATTTCTTTATTGGATTTTGAGCATGAATAGCTATACATGTTTAGTATTTCGGTTAGTATGATTCCTTTATTGGATTATGAGCATGATTAGCTATACATGTTAGTATTTCAGTTAGTATGATTCCTTCATTGGATTATGAGCATGATTAGCTATACATGTTTAGTATTTCAGATAGTATGATCCCTTTGCTATTTATGAGCATGAGTAGCTTTACATGTTAGCATTTAGTTTTAGCATGTTTTTATTTATATACATGCATATCGAGTTTTTGTGAGTAGATAGTGCTCACTAAGCTTTATGCTTATAGACTGCACTTCCTCCTACTACAGATAAAGGAAAGGAAAAGATTTAGCAAGGAAGGCGACAAGGTGGTGGTGATGAAGGTGTGTGATGGCTGGACTATGGGGAGATCAAGAGTTTGCTAAGGAATTGTTAAGACTTTTCTGTTTAGAGTTCTTTAGTTTTCTTTAAATGCTATTATGAGTCAAGATTGTAATTAAGTTTATTCCGCATTTGTAGTTGGGTTCTATTGATGGAGTGATATTGTTGTTTGCTATTATTAGGGTAGTTTCCTTCCTTTATTTGTGATATTATACTACGTGGTTGTGAAGATATATGTTCCAGCCGCCTGTGGCTGAGTATAGTTTGTTTGTATTGATGATTTAGTCATCGGTACAGGGGAGACTCTGTCGAAATTTTTCGGTAGAGATTCCTCGTGGTTTTTAATTATACCGGTTGCCTAAGTTAGTAGTTAAGTAACGGTCACTCTTAGAGAATAGTAGTAGTAGTAAGAAGGGTGGTCGTTACATCACAAGTCATGGATATAGAGATATCAAGTTGACACATGGGTATGCATTAGAGAATGTATACTGAATGACCCGCCATGAGAAAGTATCATGGATCGTTATATGAGTGTCATATACTTTCTCATGTGGCTATCAGTATGACTACTAGTCCTTGGACCTGAAGTCACCATGGATCCCTACATAAGGAGTTATGTACTTTGGTTTCGTCAAACGTCACCCGTAATTGGGTGGACTATAAAGGCGATTACTGGCTATGTAACAAATTATGCAGAGGGATGTGAGTGATGTATATGGGATCAATCCCTCCTATATGACGGGAGAGACATCGATATTCTTGATAGAGTGAGACCACGAAGTGCATGGCCATGCCCAAATGAGTCAATATGAGATATTGAGCTCATTTGATTGAGTGAATCTACTTGGAGTTCAAGATTTAGATTGATTAGAGGATGACACGGTCTATGCCTCACATTGATCAATCTAGATGTCTAGGATAGAAGGACACTTGTCATATATTGTGAGGAGTCACAATTAGTAGTCACAAGATGATGTTGGATCTCAACATTCCTGTAACTTGGGTAGTAATGATGTGTTGCTAGATACCGCTCATTACTTATGCTCCTAAATGGGTTTAGGGGCATTGCCAATGTTACTAGAACCTATAGGGTCACACACTAAGGACAATTAGATGGAGATTAGGTTCATATGATGTGTTGGTGCAGGAAGCATCCGACGATCGAACCTAAGTTTTGATAATGGCAAAGGGATTCAAAGTTAAGATTCTTTGTTATCTAACATGTTGAATGAGTGTTTCAGGAAAGTCCTAACTGCGGTTAGGCAGGTGAAAATCCTAGGGGGTGGTAACCCTAGGTCCTAGGGGGTGGTAACCCTAGGTCCTAGGGGGTGGTAACCCTAGGTGGAAAAAAGTCCTAGCTGCGGTTAGGCAAAGGGAAAACCCTAGGGGGTGGTAACCCTAGGTCATAGGGGGTGGTAACCCTATGCGGAAAGTCTTGGCAGGTCGATGGCTTCAGGCAAAAGTCCTAGGGGGTGGTAACCCTAGGTGGAAAGTCCTGGTATCGCGAACCAGGTGAAAGACTTGACTAGCCGGGAAGCGGATGTCCAGCAGAAAGTCCGGAAGTATCGAGTGCTGAGCAAAAGTCCAGTCGATCTGGAGGATCGCACTGGCAACAGGTAAATCTCCTTAGTGGAGTAGGTGAGGACGCGTTCCCCGTAGAGGGAACAGTAGGCGTCGGGTCGACCTAGGGTTTTCGGTTGGAAATCCGAAGTCAGACTCGGACAGTCCGGAGACTGTCTATACTTCATTTATCATATTTATTGTGCTAACTTTGTGTTGCAGGATAGTGTTTCGGACTAACGTATCTTGCAAATGCAAAGGAGCAACCTAAAGCCTCGGATGAACAGTGTCCGAGGCGCCTCCATGGAGCTTGGAGGCGCCTCGGGTGCAAAACCTGAGCTGGCTTCGAAGCACCACTGGAGGCGCCTTGAAGCAGGCAGAAGGCGCCTTGGGAGGCGCCTTGAGAGGGATATAAGGCGCCTTGAATGGATGAAATTCGACCAGGTCAGTTTTGATCCACGCGGAAGACCAGGCAACATGGAGGCGCCTTGAACAGCCCTCAAGGCGCCTTGAACACCCTTTATAAGGGGGATTCGACCAGCACTTAACAAAACGCATTCTAAGTCTTCTCTCTTCAACGTGCTGCTCCGAAAGACGCCCGGAAGTGCTGCCACAAGTCTCCAACGACCCGAAGCTTCAAAATTCTACTCTTGTCGTCGGTATAACTAGTTTTTCCATTTACTTGTACTTCATCTTGTAATAATTTTATCGAGCTTATAGTTGTTGCCCACCGGAAGCGATCAAGGATCGCGGGCCTTCGAGTAGGAGTCGATCAAGGCTCTGAACGAAGTAAAAATCCTCCTGTCTCTGTGTGCTTGTTTTGTTTTATTCCGCTGCTTAATTACTCCGATAATTCTTACGATCCCTGATAATCGAACAAAATAGCCACGAGCGCTATTCACCCCCCCTCTAGCGCGTCTCGATCCAACAATTGGTATCAGAGCGGGGTCGCTTTGAACTGGTGCAACCACCATTCAAGCATTTTTTTCGTGGCTTTGTCGTTTGTATAGGCTAAAAATAAAACCTTACGCCTTTCATTTTTTCCCTCCAAATCTGCTTTTGAAAAATTAATTTTCATCTTTTCACTATTGGTTGGAATTAGCGAAATATTGCATTTTCAAAAACTTGTGGTAATATTTTTTTAATATTATTTTAATAATATTTTATTATTTTTTTCGAAATTCCTGAATTACTATTTTTATTTCTCTCCCGCACTACTAATCCAAGACTAAGTCTTGGAACATGTTTTATTGTGTTTATTTTGCGAGATTCCTTCTAATGGCCTACGAAGATGGGTACAACTCCACATGCCTACCACTGCTGTCTGACGAGAACCTCAGATACTGGAAAGACCAGGTGGAGCATCAATTAAAGACCGAAGCATAAATATGGGCCATAGTCCATATTGGATTCACTCTTCCCACTAAAGAAGGTGTACCCATCACCTGTGACAAGTGGGATGCACAAACAATAAGGACATTCGAGGCAAATGCAAAAGCAACTTACATTCTCCTATGCGGACTAACAAATTCAGATCTTGATCGAGTTGGAAAGTTCAACAATGCTAAGGAGCTTTGGGAGAAAGTGCTCAAGCTTTATGAGATCCCTTCAGAGTTAGAAGATTGAATAGAACCTAAGTCCGAATTTGAAATTGAATCCTCAGAGTCAACCTCCGAACCAGACTCAGAAAAATCAGAGCAAACCGATATCATAGCACTGATAGCCAAAGACGAGATATCTGAATCTGAGTCAGAATTTGAAATGGCAACAGTCAAGGGGGAGGATCCTATCACGGATCTAAAAGGTAAAATTGTAAATTCAAATTGTAAATCTCTCATAATCTGTTTTAAGTGTAGGGAGAGAGGGCACTATAGAAATTAATGCCCCACTCGTAAGACTCGACCGGCACAATCGGAGGAGAAGGAGAGGGAAGAAACACATTAAATGCTCCAAATGCAAACTAATGGGTCACTGCAAAAGACAATGCCCAGAAAGAAGACCCAAGAATCCAGAGGGAGAAATCAAGGTTAGTACATTTACATTATATGAAAATCCAGTTTTTGCAACACATGATCGCACTAGCTTAACTAATCCTGCTTGCTCTAGTATAGATTTCTCTTCAAAATTAGATATGCATGCTAATAATGTAATGAACAAAATTAATTCAAATAAAAATAAGAAATTAACTCTTAGAAAAGTAGAAATACAAAATAATATTTTAAAAGATAAAGTTGATAAATTAGAGAAGATTGTTAATAATTTAGTCAAATCACGAAATCTAGACTTGGGTTATAAATCTAAAGTAAAACTTAAACAGTACAAACCAAGTTATAATCAAGTACCTTTTATTTACTTAACTTAATAAAACGTAAATCAATAACATAGGAGGAGGCTCCAGAATAGCTGGCACCTCCGAAATTAATCCACCCGATAAGGGTAAACAAGAGTAGATTACCCGGCAGGGTAATTAAGGTTAGATTAAAATGGATTAGGTTTAACTTAACCAACGGTACTGGTGAAGTTTTTGAATGATAGTACGTTAGGGAAGCTTGGGCATCGCATGTCTAGGAAGATATGGCTTCGACCTGGTGCATTTGGCCAAGTGGAACTGACCGAAGCTACCCTTAAATGGATCCTAACTAGTTAGACCAAGGTTTAGTATTAAGTTCAATGGGTATGACTATTTGGAAAACCTCGAAGGCATGGTTACTTTAATGAGTTCCTTGTGACTCACCATAGCCCAGAAATTTATCCAAAGAATGCTTACTTGTTGAACCCAAAGCTTAACCTGAATCTAACACAAAGTTGAACCTCAATTCATCTCACAACAATTATAGGATTACCTGATTGAAAACTTAGATCGGGTGAGATGACTAAGAAACTTAAAATTTCAAAATCTTTTCAAAATTATTTAAAAATCTTTTCAAAATTAATTTCAAAATATTTTCAAAATTATTTTTCAAAATTATTTAAAAATCTTCTCAAAATCAATTTCAAAATTATTTAAAAATCTTTGAAAGAAAAAACTTATTTCAAAATCCTTTGAAAAATATTTGAAAAACTTATTTCAAAATCATTTAAAACTTATTTCAAAATCCTTTAAAAAATATTTCAAAATCCTTTGAAAAATATTTGAAAAACTTATTTCAAAATCCTTTAAAAATATTTCAAAATCCTTTGAAAAATATTTGAAAAAAATATTTCAAAATCCTTTGAAAAATATTTGAAAAACTTATTTCAAAATCCTTTAAAAATATTTCAAAATCCTTTGAAAAATATTTGAAAAACTTATTTCAAAATCCTTTAAAAAATATTTCAAAATCCTTTGAAAAATATTTGAAAAACATATTTCAAAAACCTTTGAAAAATCTTTGAAAAACTTATTTCAAAATCCTTTAAAAAATATTTCAAAATCCTTTGAAAAATATTTGAAAAACTTATTTCAAAATCCTTTGAAAAATCTTTGAAAAACTTATTTCAAAAACCTTTGAAAAATCGTTGAAAAACTAATTTAAAAATCCTTTGAAAAATAGTTGGAAAACTTATTCAAAAACCTTTGAAAAACTTATTCAAAAACCTTTGAAAAATCGTTGAAAAACTAATTTCAAAATCCTTTGAAAAATACTTGAAAAACTAACTTGAAAATCTTGCTCCCCTAAATTTACTAGACTTACAAGAATATGGAATTAGCCCTGAAGGAAATGGAGATTTGAAGTTTCAGCATGCTCATATTTTAGGGCTCTGATACCTGAACAAAACAATCTGGATAACTTAAAATCTATTTAACCTCATGCTTGGACTTAAAGACCAACTAAAATAAATAACCTAAATTAAACATTTAGCTACTCCCTCTTCATCCTAAAAATTAACAAGATCTTACTCCTATTTTTTCAAAATTAAGCCTTTAAGCTAAGTACCTTTTTAAACTGAACCTACATTCTCAAAATTCATTGTTTGCAAAAGGCTTAGCTAAAGTGACTCATATAGCAACCTTCAAACTTTCTCAAACTTAGCCACCTTATAAATTTTAACTCTAAATGCTAAAATACTTTTCTAAGTTAAAAGTATTAAAAAAACATATTTCTTTACTTGCAAAATTTAACTCATGGCTTTCAAAAGACTTTTGCTAAGTAAATTGAGACTTTAAATTGCTTTACAAACAACTTGGCTCCAAAATTTAAAAAAAAAAAAATCTAGCTAAGTTTTTCTAACTTTAGTTAGGTATGTCTTTCTAAAAACAACTAAGTCTCAAAAGTGGCTAAAGACATCATTCGAAATAATCCATTTTAAACTTAGGTGAAAAATATTCCGTTTAACTAAGTTTCACAAGCCTTCTTCCTTCTCTCAAAAAGATTGTTTTTGCTTTCAACTGATTTTTGATATATGGCAAAGGGAGAGAGTAGAAGAAAATTCAAATAATTAAAGAAAATTGAAAGAAATTCAAATTTTAAAAAGTGAGCTTTTATTAAGGGGGAGTCTTTATATTAAGGGGGAGCTCTGCACTTAACTATCATTATGCTTGTATTTTCATGCTTATCTTTTAATGGCATTATTTTCTTAACTTTGAATTTTTGTTGCCATAATCAAAAAGGGGGAGATTGTTGGTGCAGGAAGCATCCGACGATCGAACCTAAGTTTTGATAATGGCAAAGGGATTCAAAGTTAAGATTCTCTGTTATCTAACATGTTGAATGAGTGTTTCAGGAAAGTCCTAACTGCGGTTAGGCAGGTGAAAATCCTAGGGGGTGGTAACCCTAGGTCCTAGGGGGTGGTAACCCTAGGTGGAGAAAAGTCCTAGCTGCGGTTAGGCAAAGGGAAAACCCTAGGGGGTGGTAACCCTAGGTCATAGGAGGTGGTAACCCTATGCGGAAAGTCTTGGCAGGTCGATGGCTTCAGGCAAAAGTCCTAGGGGGTGGTAACCCAAGGTGGAAAGTCCTGGTGTCGCGAACCAGGTGAAAGACTGGACTAGCCGGGAAGCGGATGTCCAGCAGAAAGTCCGGAAGTATCGAGTACTGAGCAAAAGTCCAGTCGATCTGGAGGATCGCACTGGCAACAGGTAAATCTCCTAAGTGGAGTAGGTGAGGATGCGTTCCCCGTAGAGGGAATAGTAGGCGTCGGGTCGACCTAGGGTTTCCGGTTGGAAACCCGAAGTCAGACTCGGACAGTCCGGAGACTATCTACACTTCATTTATCATATTTATTGTGCTAACCTTGTGTTGCAGGATAGTGTTTGGGACTAACGTATCTTGCAGATGCAAAGGAGCAACCTAAAGCCTAGGATGAACAGTGTCCAAGGCGCCTCCATGGAGCTTGGAGGCGCCTCGGGTGCAAAACCTGAGTTGGCTTCGAAGCACCACTGGAGGCGCCTTGAAGCAGGCAGAAGGCGCCTTGGGAGGCGCCTTGAGAGGGATATAAGGCGCCTTGAATGGATGAAATTCGACCAGGTCAGTTTTGATCCACGTGGAAGACCAGGCAACATGGAGGCGCCTTGAACAGCCCTCAAGGCACCTTGAACACCCTTTATAAGGGGGATTCGACTAGCACTTAACAAAACGCATTCTAAGTTTTCTCTCTTCAACGTGCTGCTCCGAAAGACGCCCGGAAGTGCTGCCACAAGTCTCCGACGACCCGAAGCTTTAAAATTCTACTCTTGTCGTCGGTATAACTAGTTTTTCCATTTACTTGTACTTCATCTTGTAATCATTTTATCGAGCTTATAGTTGTTGCCCACCGGAAGCGATCAAGGATCGCGGACCTTCGAGTAGGAGTCGATCAAGGCTCTGAACGAAGTAAAAATCCTCCTGTCTCTGTGTGCTTGTTTTGTTTTATTCCACTGCTTAATTACTCCGATAATTCTTACGATCCCTGATAATCGAACAAAATAGCCACGAGCGCTATTCACCCCCCTCTAGCGCGTCTCGATCCAACATGATGAACCAAGAGGATTAAATTTATTTGATAAATCAAATTGGATTAAGAGTAATCCTAATTGGGCTAATTGAGTTAGACTCTAGTTGATTCATGTGTTCAATGAGTCTAATTTAGATTATGACTCATTGAATCAATTTAATTAAATGAATTAGATTCATTATATTAAGTTGGCTTGAATCAAATGGTTGGATTAGATCAACCATGGGAGAGATTTGGTCAAGTTTGACTTGACTTGAGAGGAAGAGGAAGAGTCAAGTTTGACTTGACTATTTGTCACATCATTAGTGATTTGGCATCAGGAGGACTAATGATGATGTGCCACATCATCAAAGTGTTCCACCTCATGGGGGTTACAAAGTCATTCTCTTTAATGGCTACATTAAATGAGAATGGGGGTTACATTTTGGAAATGTGGCCGGCCACAATTTTGAATGAATTGGATTCATTTTCATTCAAGTGGCATTATTCCATCTTCTTCCTCAAGTGCTCTTCTCCTTTCTCCCTCTCCTCCTCCTTGGCCGAATCACACAAGGTGCTAGCACACCCTTTTGTGTGGTTTTATCCACCTACGTGTTCGTGTGGATACTTCTAGAGGTGTGTCTACTTTGACACTCTCGAGATCCGGCACCGTCGAGACGAGCGGGAACGCAAAGGGCATGCAACGAGGGTAATGAATCTTTTCATGTAGAACTAGGTAGAAACTCGTACTCGTAACTTCGAATGTTTTTTCTTCGCACGGATCCGTTGGCTAGGGGTTTCGGGGTTTTCGCGACGCGAAAAAGCGGTTTTCACGACCCGAAAAACCCAACAGAAGCCCGAAAAATCCAACATTATTTTATATCATATATCACTATTAATAAAAGGCAAATGTTTTGGTTATTATATTTATTTCAGTTCAGTGCCTATTGAATAAGTATAATAATGTCCTTGGGTAGTTGGTTCTTATCTATAGTATATCAATTGGTTGAAATAATAGTGAGATATTGTAGAGAACACTACTCTTAATTATTCCTAGTCGAGTATTAATATACACGGACAATATTAATACGTTGAGACTAGCATGTAGGTCAACGGATGACTTGATCTCACAAGTCATGGATATGAGATATCAGGTTGACACATGGGTATATATTAGAGAATATATACTGAATAACCTGCCATGAGAATGTTTCATGGATCGTCGTATGAGTGTCATAAACATTCTCATGTGACTATTGGTATGAATAGTCCTTAGACCTAAAGTCACTATGGTTCCCTACATAAGGAGTTGTATACTTTTGTATCGTCAAACGTCACTCGTAACAGGGTGGACTATAAAGTTGATCACTGGGTATGCTGTGAATTACACGGAGAGATGTGAGTGATGTAGATGGGATCTATCCCTTCCATATGACGGAAGCGATATCTATGGGCCCCTTGATTAGTAGGACACAAGAAAGCATGGTCATGCACAAATGAGTCAATATGAGATATTGAGCTTATTTGATTGAGTGTGTCTACTTGGAGATCAATAAATACAAAGATTGATAAGTGGATGACACAGTCTATGCCTCATTGATCAATCTAGATATCAAGGATAGAGGGACCAAGTCATAAATGATGATAGCCATGGACAGGTTAGGTCGGATCTCGACATTCTCGTCACTTGGGTAGAAATGATGCCTTGCTAGATGTCACTCATTGTTTATGTATCGCAAATGTTTATTTGGGTACATTGCCAACGTTACGAGAGCCTATAAGGTCACACACAAAGAACAAGTTGATATGGAGATGGGTTCATGTGATGAATCATTGGATTAAGTGTAATCCGAATTTGACTCATTGAGTTTGACTCAAAGGGATCCAATTGTTGGATTGAGTTCAATTGCATGGAAATCAATGGGTTAGACTCATTCGGTGAACTTGAGTTCACAAAGAAAGTTGAATGGTCAAATTCAACCATTGGATTGAATGGTTGATTTTGAGGCATTGGATTAGAAGATGAAAGGGTGGAGACTCTTGGTATACCATGGGATGGTTATATAAATCATTTTGGAAGTGATTTTCATTAGGGGTGAATGTGAAGAGACCCTTGGCATTCTTCTTCTTCCTCCTTCCCTTTCTTGGCCGAAATCACCATTGTGGTTGCTAGCACAACCTTGTGATTTCTTCTCCATCTTGCTTTGTTTGTGAGACAAGCGAAGATAAGGCTTGTTCGTGTGGATACCGTAGAGGCGCGGGCGCTTGAATGCGCTAAGATCTGCACCGAGCAAAGGTTGCTGTCGGGATTGTGAAGGCACGCAACAAAGGTATAATCCTATCATGTAGCTTAGTATAGATTATGAATAGAAAATATTTCTTCCCTTCGCATGGATTTGCTGGATAAGATGATCTAGTATTTTTTCGCTGCATTTTCGCGTCTTTGGCGCGCAAGATCTCAACAGTGGTATCAGAGCCACTTACAAAGGGATATGCTAAGTTTTAGAATTTTTATATATGATATAGAAATTGCATGATAGGATTTACTGTGATTTGCAAAACCTTATGAGTTTCGGCCACACAAGACTCTCGGCTAGATTTTGTGTCTCGGCCAAATCTTGAGTCTTGACCCAAATGGGTGTTTTGTTGGGAACAAAACGTAGTTGGTGTGTGACCAACAAGATCTTGGCTAGAGATGTTTTGTTTAGAATGAAACATAGTTGGTATTGTGGGTAGTAGGGTCTCCGGTATGGCAGTAACTTATAAACGAGTATGCAAAATAAATTTTGCTTCGGAGGCGCTGCCCCCTGAAAACTCCCGCAAGGGGCGCTGCCCCTTGACCCCGCCCGCTAACCGACTAGCGGGACCACCGTGGCGTTACCGCTCATAATTTATTTGTTGAAATCATAGTAAATTTATGTAATAAGAATATTGTGAATATATATGACATGGTGCATGGTTATGTCCCTTTAACCTCAATGTGATTGGATGTGTGTAATGTTGTAATTCAAAATACGGCCTGCGTGTCATGCCTTCATCCCTTTTATTCTTGTTGTAAATAGATTACACTCGAATGTAACACGAGTTTCTTTAGATTTTGTAATGTACAAAATTAGAAAGAGTTAGTCTTCTGGAAGACGGGTGAAAAGGAAGGAAGGACAACAACACACGACAACCAAGGAAGCGCTTAGAGAAGTGGCTTAGACCTAGGTTGACTTATCGCTCTTCTCATTGGCTTGAGAAGATTATAGTTTATAGGGGCCATAACCATGTCACATTTAAAATTTGTGTATATGTTGATATATGTCATGATATGCCATGAATGTATGTGATGCATGTGTAGCTATCATAATTAAGTCCTTTACATATGTCTACCAAAGTTTGGTACTCACTGCTACCTCGATCATTTATAGTCAGGTTTGTCAAAGCAAAGTGACTCGTTTTATCTTCGTAGAGTGTGACTAGAGTCCGACTATTGAACTTTGGGTATGACTTAAATAAGTTGGGAACTTAGAGGCATATCCCATAAGATGTAAATCATATTATACTAGTCTTGGGCGATTAGCCAAAGCTAACTCAAGATGAATTATGATATGGATTTCATAAGATGGGAAAATGAACAAACAGTTTTGTTCACCTAAGGATACAAGAGTTACATAGGATGTAATTGGTAAACGTTGTCTACCTAAGTTGTACTAAGTCTTGGGCGATTAGCCAAAGCTAACTCAAGATAAGGTATAATGTGGATCTTGTCCAATTGGTGCACATTGCCTACCTAATTTATACAAGTCTTGGGCGATTAGCCAAAGCTAACTCAAGATGAGGTATAACATTGATCTTGTCCCACTAGAATGTCTTTACTTTTGGGTTTAGAGCTAGTAGTGACTTGCTTCTATCAAGTTTTAGAATTCAGTGGGAGAATCATTTAATTAAAGGCCTAATTAAATGATCAATATATGATACTAAGTTATGCATTATTTGGTTGTAGATTATCATGTCGTCAAGTACATCGAATACCCTTTCTCTGCGATCTGTCCTTAAAAATGACAAGCTCAATGGAGCTAATTTCCTAGACTGGTATAGAAACTTGAGAATAGTTCTCAAAAAAGAATGAAAATTGTTCGTCCTAGAGCAGCCTATTCCTGAAGCACCCCTTGCTACTGCCACTAGAGCTGATAGGGATGCTTATAAGAAGCATCAAAATGATACATTAGATGTGTCATGCCTAATGCTTGCCACCATGAACTCTGAGCTTCAGAAACAACATGAGAACATGGATGCTTATGATATGATTGAACATCTTAAACAACTATATCAAGGACAAGCAAGGCATGAGAGATTTGAGATCTCTAAAGTACTATTTTAGTGTAGAATGCAAGAAGGAAGTCCCATTGGGCCATATGTGCTCAAAATGATCGGGTATGTGGAGAATCTACAAAGGTTGGGATTCCCACTAGGCCAAGAATTGGCCACTAACCTTATCTTGCAGTCGTTGCCTGATAGTTATAGTCAATTCGTCATAAACTATAACATGAATGAAATTAAGAAACCACTGCCTGAAATGTTGAGCATGTTGAGAACTGTTGAACTCAACCTTAAGAAGGCAAAGTCTGGTTCCATTTTGATGGTATCTAAAGGCAAAGGAAAGTGGAAGCCTAAAGGTAAGGGTAAGACCCAAGCCAAAGGCAAGGGCAAGGCTCATGCACTGAAACCCAAAGGTGGGGTTGCTAAGGAAGGAACCTTCTTCTAATGCGGTGAGACCAGACACTGGAAGAGGAACTGCAAGGGATACCTAGAGGAACTGAAACGGAAGAGAAGTGAGACTTCTGCCTCAGGTATATATGTTATAAAAGTCAATCTATCTATTTCTTCTTCATGGGTATTAGATATCGAATGTGCGTCTCACATTTGTACTAATATCCAGGGGATGAGAAATAGTGGAGTGTTGACAAAGGGCGAAGTGGATCTACGAGTAGGCAATGGTGCAAGAGTTGCCGCCATCGCTGTAGGAACCTACTCTTTATCTTTGCCCACTAGGCTTGTTTTAGAACTTGAAGAGTGTTGTTATGTGCCTGCTTTAACCAAAAACATAATCTCTGTTTCTTGTTTAGACAAGAAGGGGTTATCATTTATAATAAAGGACAAATGTTGTTCTATTTATTTAAATGATATGTTTTATTGTAGTGCACCTCTAATAAATGGACTCTATGTTCTAGACTTTGAAAACCCAATCATATATAGATACCAAGCGATTCAAATCTAATGATCTGAACCAAACATATCTCTGGCATTGTCACTTAGGTCACATAAATGAGAGTCACATATCCCAACTCCATAAGGATGGACTGTTGGACTCATTTGATTTTGAATCATATGAGATATTTGAATCTTGTCTTCGAGGCAAGATGACAAAGACTCCATTTAGTGGGCATGGTGAAAAGGCTAATGATCTGTTAGAACTCATACATACTGATGTATGTAACCCTTTCTGAATAGCAGCTAGAGGAGGCTATCATTACTTCATTACATTAATTGATGATTTCAGTAGATACGACTATGTGTATCTGATGAGACACTAGTCAGAATCCTTTGAAAAGTTCAAAGAATTCAAGAATGAAGTACAAAACCAACTTGGTAAGAGTATTAAGATGCTTCGATCAGATCGAGGTGGGGAATAGCTTAGCCAAGAGTTTCATGACCATCTCGTTGAGTGTGGGATCATATCTCAACTCACTCCACCTAGAACACCATAATGGAATGGTGTATCAGAAAGGAGGAACCGTACTTTATTAGATATGGTACGATCGATGATGAGTCATATAGACCTTCCTACTTCCTTCTGGGGACATGCTCTAGAGACAACCGCTTTCACACTTAACCGAGTTCCATCCAAGGCCATCATAAAGACACCATATACGATATGGACATGGAGGAGTCCCAATATATCTTTTATGAAGATTTGGGGTTATGAGGCTTACGTTCGATAACAAGTCTCAGATAAACTAGGACCCAAATCAGATAAGTACTACTTTGTTGGATATCCCAAGAAAACAAAGGGATATTACTTCTATAATCCCACACATGGCAAAGTGTTTGTTGCCAGGACTGGTGTGTTTCTAGAAAGAGAATTTATTTCTAGAAAAACTAGTGGGAGTGAAGTCGATCTTGAAGCAGTTCAAGATACTAGCACTGACACCTTGATGGATATTGAGCAGGTACCATAAGATGTTATGGATCGGGATCTTGTTACACCATAAGAAGTTGTGGAACAACAACCTGTTCAAGTAGCACAAGCTCTACGCAGATCTGATAGGATTCGTCGTCAACCTTAGAGATATTCTTTTCTCTTGTCTGACCACGGTGATGCAGAGCTTATTGGTCTTGATGAGCCTACATCTTATCAGGAAGCTGTACAGGAAGGACCCAGATTCTGAGAAATGGCTAGAGACCTTGAGATCCGAGATGGAATCCATGTACACTAACCAAGTATGGACTTTGGTTGATCCATCTGAAGGGATCAAACTCATTGGATGTAAGTGGGTCTTCAAGGTGAAGACTGACATGGATGGAAATATGCATACCTATAAAGGTAGATTGGTAGCTAAAGGATTCAAGCAGATTCATGGTATAGACTATGATGAAACCTTTTCACCAGTTGCGATACTCAAGTCCATTCGGATCATGCTTGCTATTACTGCTTACTATGATTATGAGATCTGGCAGATGGATGTTAAAATCACATTTCTTAATGGAAATCTACTCAAGGATGTGTACATGACACAACCTGAGGGTTTCGATGATGCAATCAAAACGTTTGGTTTCATTAAAAATGAAGATGAACTTTGTGTCTACAAAAAGGTTAGTGGGAGCACAGTCATCTTTCTCATATTGTATGTAGATGACATAATAATCATTGGAAATGATATCACTACTCTTCAGTCAGTAAAGACTTTGCTTGGGAATTATTTTTCAATGAAAGACTTAGGTGAAGCAGCCTATATTTTAGGCCTTAAGATCTATAGAGATAGATCTAAAAGATTGCTTGGCCTAAGCCAGGGTATGTAAATTGACAAGGTGCTTAAATGTTTTGCTATGGAGAATTCCATGAAGGGATTCCTGCATATGTCACATGGTGTGAGTCTTTCGAAGACTCAATGCCCTTCTTCTAAGGTAGAAAGGGACCACATGGATCAGATTCCTTATGCATCTGATATAGGGTCTATTATGTATGTCATGCTTTGTACTCACCCAGATGTCTCGTATGCGTTGAGCATGATGAGTAGATACCAGTCAGATCCAGGTGAAGGTCACTGGGCAGCAGTCAAAAATACTCTTAAGTACTTGAGAATGACTCAAGATTATTTCTTGATATTTGGAGGTGATGAAGAGCTTGCTGTAAAGGGTTACAACTGTTTCTATAAAGGGTTACAACTATTGCTATAAAGGGTTATAGTGGTGCAAGCTTCCAAATTGACAAGGACGATTCTAGATCGCAATTAGGGTATGTATTGTACTTAAATGGTGGTCTTAGGTATTGGATACTACAACGATTTAAGGGATCATCGATATATGAGATATGATGATATGCAGAGTCCCGACCGATGCTAACATTGCGGATCCCTTAACCAAGGCTTTGACACAGGGAAAGCATGATAGTTATACTAGGTCAATGGGTATTAGATACCTCAGTGATTGGCACTAGTGCTAGTGGGAGATTATTAGTATTAGCCCTAGTACCAATTATGAGATGATTGTAAAGGGCTCATTTTGTATCATATATCACTATTAATAAAAGGCAAAGGTTTTGGTTATTATATTTATTTCAGTTCAGTGTCAATTGAATAAGTATAATAATGTCCTTGGGTAGTAGGTTCTTATCTACAGTATATCAATTGGTTGAATTGATAGTGAGATATTGTAGAGAACACTACTCTTAATTATTCCTAGTCAAGTATTAATATACAAGGATAATATTAATGCATTAAGACTAGCATGTAGGTCAACGGATGACTTGATCTCACAAGTCATGGATATGAGATATCAGGTTGAAACATGGGTATATATTAGAGAATATATACTGAATAACCTGCCATGAGAATGTTTCATGGATCGTCGTATGAGTGTCATAAACATTCTCATGTGACTATTGGTATGAATAGTCCTTAGACCTGAAGTCACTACGGTTCCCTACATAAGGAGTTGTATACTTTGGTATCATCAAACGTCACCCATAACAGGGTGGACTATAAAATTGATCACTGGGTATGCAATGAATTATGCGGAGGGATGTGAATGATGTAGATGGGATCTATCCCTTCCATATGACGGAAGTCATATCTGTGGGTCCCTTGATTAGTAGGACACAAGAAAGCATGGTCATGCAAAAATGAGTCAATATGAGATATTAAGCTTATTTGATTGAGTGTGTCTACTTGGAGATCAAGAAACACAAAGATTGATAAGAGGATGACACAGTCTATGCCTCATTGATCAATCTAGATATCAAGGATAGAGGGACCAAGTCATACATGATGATAGCCACGGACAGGTTAGGTCGGATCTCGACTTTCTCGTCACTTGGGTAGCAATGATACCTTGCTAGATGCCACTCATTGTTTATGTATCGCAAATATTGATTTGGGTACATTGCCAACGTTACGAGAGCCTATAGGGTCACACACAAAGAACAAGTTGATATGGAGATGGGTTCATGTGATGAATCATTGGATTAAGTGTAATCCGAATTTGACTCATTGAGTTTGACTCAAAGGGATCCAATTGTTGGATTGAGTTCAATTGCATGGGAATCAACGGGTTAGATTCATTCGGTGAACTTGAGTTCACAAAGAAAGTTGAATGGTCAAATTCAACCATTAGATTGAATGGTTGATTTTGAGACATTGGATTAGAAGATGAAAGGGTGGAGACTCTTGGTATACCATGGGATGGTTATATAAATCATTTTGGAAGTGATTTTCATTAGGGGTGAATGTGAAGAGACCCTTGGCATTCTTCTTCTTCCTCCTTCCCTTTCTTGGCTGAAATCACCGTTGTGGTTGCTAACACAATCTTGTGATTTCTTCTCCATCTTGCTTTGTTTGTGAGACAAGCGAAGATAAGGCTTGTTCGTGAGGATACCGGAGAGGCGTGGACGCTTGAACACGCTGAGATCTGCACCGAGCAAAGGTTGCTGTCGAGATTGCGAAGGGCACGCAACAAAGGTATAATCCTACCATGTAGCTTAGTATAGATTATGAATAGAAATGTTTCTTCCCTTCGCATGGATCTGCTGGATAAGAGGATCTAGTATTTTTCCACTGCGTTTCCACATCTTTGGCGCGCTAGATCCCTACAGGAGCTGTGTCCTTAGCATCTGATTAGGGAGTTGTGCCCTAATGTCTGATCGAGGATCTAGAGCCCTAGTCTTTGATCAAGGAATTAGGATCTTACTCTCTTATCAAGGAGTTGTAGCAAATCCTGTGACCGTAAAGAAGGAGCAGAGCTTGTAGCATACCTAATCGAGGAGCCGTGCCAATCGGCTGAGGATTCGCCTCGATCTCTCGACTCCTGAATACCCGTGGAGTCGAGGAAAAAATATAATGGAAAAACTAACTTATCGGCCAGCTGAAGCTCCAAGTTAACTAAGTCCCTCGACTCCTGAATACCCGTGGAGCAAGAGGAGAAGATAATATGTTCGTCAGAATCCTCCGGGACTGTGATAATGGCTGAGAACCTTCCAACATCATCCATCTTCACGTTCTAGAATAGGTGCAGAATATTCCCACAGATGGCGTAAAATTGATATATCCGGAAGTTGAGTTGGATGGACTGCCGGGGTGATGTAGCCGGAATGTTGACTGAATTGCTATAACCTGGAGGGGGGGGTATGCTAAGCTACCTTCTATGTTGACCAAGTCGTCAGGAGTCCTCTAGTCAACGCTACCTACAGCCAACGATCAGGTTACCCCGATCCCTATCACCCGATGCTTGATGTAGATCCAATGAATATATAAGGAACAAAACCATTAGTAGAGTAATGAAATGCGTATAGAATAAGAATGGAGAACCTACCTTGACCCAAGGGGCGCCCTCTGGTAGATCGGTGAGTTAGCTGGAACGCTGCTCGAGTTATCATTACCCGGAAGAGTAGATGACTCTCAGCAAGATGAAGAGCTGGATTTGATGGCACCTAGTTGAGTGTCACCTAAATCCAAAAGACGACATGCAGGTGGGGACCTAGCAACGACACGCAGGTCAGGATATGACATTGACACGCGGGCGAAGATATGATATCGACATGCAGGTCGGGATATGATATTGACTGGCAGGCTAGGATACAATAACAACATGAAGGCCATAACACAACAGTGGTTCTATGGCCAGAACACAACATGTTCTATCGAACTACAATAGTGACAAGGGCTCGGATGCTCGATCAACGATAAAAGCTCTAGGTACTAAGGGAGTGTGTGACAATGGAAACTAGAAGGCTCGATCGGCATTGAAGGTGTACGACTCTGGCAGATCTGCACCGGCAACAGAGGTTCTAACACCAGATTGATGGTGGAGGCTGCTAGCAACTCTAATCAAAGGCTGGCTTGGCGTCGAGAGGGTCGACTGGTCGGAGCAAGGGTGTTGGCTACCTGACGGAGGTGACGCAAGTGGCGTCTCGTGTAGTAATTTTTTTTTCAACTTGATTCAAGTATGATAGATTTTTTCAATGTCAAGACCAGCAGCAATGTGTTGCTGACTTAAATTTTTAAAGACCATAACTTTTGACTTTTAATCACAATATCTGAGATCTTCAATTTGATATATTGTGCATTCCGTCATTAAATCCCTATAAAAAATTATAGTCTCTTAATGTTTAAGTCAGCAACAACGTTGTTCCTAGTCTTTGCATTGAAAAATTTTATCATATTTGAATTGAGTTGAAAAAATTGCTGCACTCAATATAGTATATCATGATGGTGTTTAACGGCATGAGTGTAATAAGGAGAATAAGCTGAGATATATGATGATCCGGTGGTAAGGACGAGGGACCCTCGTTGGCGGAAGGTCAACGACACGTGGAGGTCAAAGGTCAAGAGAATCAACCCTGAGACTTGACCGACCGGACTGAGAGGGCCGACCGATCACCCGACCGACCGGAATGAGATGGTCGACCGGCCGGGAATCCCCCAAGCCGAATAAAAGACAACCCGACTAGGGGTCGGGTTTCCGAGGCTCAAGGTAAAAAGGTTTCAGGGCCGAGCGGGCTATCCGTTCGACCGGGGCACAAGGCAACGAAGACAGGCAGGAGCAATCTCATCCGAGCATACGACCGAGGCACAAGTGATATACCCGCCGAGCGGCCAAACCGCTCGGCCCTGGAACAGACAGGAAGCGCAAGAGGACAAAGGAGACAGGGGATAACATCATCCTCGAGATGTTTGCCGCCGACAGGCAGCAGAGTTGGCAGTCGAGCCGTACACAGGATCATACGGTGGAAGCTTCCACCGTCACATCCGGGATATGCTCGGACGATTGCGGAATGGCGCAAGAAGTACTTTTCTGCTAGGGGCTCATTAAGGTATGTTTGGGGAAGCGTGCACGCATAGAGAAGCATGCCTGCGTCTCCCCGGGGTCCTATATAAGGACCCCCAGACGTCGACGAAGGTATGCGGAATTCTCATTATAGCCACAATTACGCTGCCTCTCTCATTTCTCGTTGCCTGACTTGAGCGTCGAAGGGCCGTCGCCGAGAAACCCCTCCCGACTCGACTTCTTTGCAGGTTCGTCGAAGATCTACACCACCAGCCGGAGACAGCGGAGCGTGCCACGTCCCCAGTGTCCGTCGACTCAGCGCTCGGACAGGATCATATGACTTTGTTTGGAGTGAATCAGACATCTCTAGATGATGGTTGCTGGTTTGTAGAAGACTGTGTTGCTGGTCTTCAAAAGATCTACAACACGTCATCACTGATCTTTCGAAGATCTATCATACATTGTAGCAATTATGAAATCATACCTGCTACAACTATAAGTTATAACTTTGAGAGGCTATAAATTTTGATTCATGTTGAACTACAAGATGCATAATATATTTAATTGAAGCTTAGGCAAAGATCTTTGATTTGACATATTATGCGTTCTATGTTCAATCTAAATTAAAATTTATAACCTCTTAAAGTTGAACTTAGCATCTATGATTTTATAGTTGCTATAACGTGTATGCTAAGTAAAATTTGAGAGATCATAACTTTTGACTCAATTGAACTATGGGATACACAATATGTCAAATTGAATATCTCTGAATGAGCTTTGATTTGATATATTGTGCATACTATGGTTCAATTAAGTCAAAATTTATGGTCTCTCAAAGTTTAAGTCAGCAATAACATTGTTGTTGGTTTATGAAAATCAGCAACACGTTGTAGTAGCTATGAAATTGTAGCTACTACAACTGTAAGTTATAACTTTGAAAGACCATAACTTTTGATTCGGATAAAACTATACGACGCATAATATATCAAATCGAAACTCATTCAAAAATTTTTGATTTGATATATTATGTGTCCTGTAGTTCAATCTAAATAAAAAATTATCACCTCTTAAAGTTGAACTTATAATTGTAGCAGCTATAGTTTTGTAGCTGCTATCATGTGTTTGTTGAGTAAATTTTAAGAGTTTATAACTTTTGACTCAAATTGAATCATAAGACGCTTAATATATCAAATCAAAGTTTTTTTAATGAGTTTCAATATTATGCGCCCTGAATTTCAATCCGAATAAAACATTATGGTCTCTTAAAGTTATAACTTATAGTTATAGTAGCTATGATTTCGTAGTTGATACAACGTGTTACTGATTTTTGGAAACCATCAACAACGTTGTTACTAACTTAAACTTTGAGAGACCATAATTTTTTATTGGAATTGAACCATGGAACGCACAGTATTTTAAATCAAAACTCATTCAGAGATCTTTAATTTGATTTATTGTGTATCCTATGGTTCAATCTGAGTCAAAAGATATGAACTCTCAAGTTTACTCAGCAAACACATTGTAGCAGTTACGAAACCATAGTTGCTACAGCTACAAGTTTAAAATTTAAGAGGTGATAACTTTTAATTTTGATTGAACTATAGGATGTACAATATATCAAATCGAAGATTTTTAAATGAACTTCAATTTAATATATTATGCATTCTATAGTTCAACTCAAATCAAAAGTTATGACCTTTTAAAATTATAATATAGAAGTTATGATTTCGTAGTTTCTACAACTTATTGTTGATCTTCGAAAGATTAGCAACAATATGTTGTTGATCTTTTGAAAACCAGCAACATAATCTTCTGCAAACCAGCAACCATCAGCCAATTTCGTCCCTAAAGTGGTTGATGGACCTAGAGATGTTTGATTTAGTCCAAACAAAGTCCTATGTATTCGGCTTATTTTCCTTATTACACTCATGTCATTAAACACCATCGTGATATACTATATTAAGAGCAATGATTTTTTTAACTCGATTCAAGTATGATAAATTGTTTCAATGTGAAGACTAGCAACAACGTTGTTGCTAACTTAAACCATAGCTTTTGACTTGGATTGAACCATGTGATACACATATATCAAATTGAAGATCATTCAGAGATCTTTGAATTAATATATTATGTGTCTCGTGGTTCAATTCATGTTAAAAGTATGGTATTTAAAAATTTAATTCAACAACACGTTGTTGATTTCTTAAAATCAACAACATGTTACTGATTTTCAAAAATCAACAACACAATACTGATTTTTAAAATCAACAATAGAAATCAATAATACAACATTGATTTTTGAAAATCAGCCACAATGTGCTGCTAATTTTTAAAAATCAGTAACACTGTGTTACTGATATTTAAAAATCAACAACATAATATTGATTTTTGAAATCTACAATAAAAGTCAACAACACAATACTAATTTTTAAAAATCAGTAACACTAATTTTCAAAAATCAGTAACACTAATTTTCAAAAATCAGGAATATCGTGTTATTGATTTTTAAAAATCAACAACACAAAAATCAATAAAACAATCAAAAGTTCATAAAATTGGCTCCCAATTTGTTCGGATGAAGAATAAAAAGAAAGAGAGACGAATAAAGTAGAAGTGAAGAGAAAAGTAAGAAGAGAGTACGTTATTTGAACATTCAGAGATCTTCAAATTGATATATTGTGCGTCTCGTGGTTCAATTCGAGTTAAAAGTTATGATATTTAAAAAATTAAATCAACAACACGTTTTTGGTTTCTTAAAATCAACAACACCATGTTACTGATTTTCAAAAATCAACACCATAATACTGATTTTTGGAAATCAGCAATACAACATTGATTTTCAAAAATCAGCCACAATGTGTTACTAATTTTCAAAAATCAGTAACATTGTGTTGCTGATTTTTTAAAATCAACAATACAACATTGATTTTTGAAATCTACAAGAAAAGTTAGCAACACATACTAATTTTTGAAAATCAGTAACACTAATTTTCAAAAATCAAGAATACTAGTGTCATTAATTTTTGAAAATCAACAATAAAAAATCAGTAACACAATCAAAAGTTCTTAAAATTGGTTCCAAATTTTTTTCTAATGAAGAGTAAAAAGAAACAGAGACAAATAAAGTAAAAGTGAAGAGAAAAGTAAGAAAAGAGACTACATTATTTGAATATTTTCAAAACTACATATGTGATAGGAAAAAACATATAATCATCCGTGTTGTTTGATAAATCATCGTATATAAATAAATATATACACATTGACTCATAATAATAAAAATAATAATAATAATAATAATAATAAAAATAAATTTTTTATTCTTTATTTTTTTTAGCGAACACTTGCGAGCATATGACTAATATATTAGAATAAATGCCAAGATTGTTTCTAATTAATGTAAAATTGGTTGAATGCCAGCGAATTAACTGGTTGGAAAATGGCATAAATAAAACTAAAAACGGTGAAATGAAATTAAAGAAGCTTTGTTTCTACCCACGTGTCGTCTTGCCAAGCGCCTAGCTAGGTGTCCGAAGAACCTTCCAACTCTCCCATCTCATCTCCTCTCTTTTCCTTTCCTTCCAAGTTCCAGTTTCCAATTGCCTTCCCACCCACCCACGCCACCCGCAAAGTCATATATTGGAAGGACCCGAAGATGGGAAAGTGTGGCGCAAGATGGATTTATGAGAGAGAAGAGGGAGAAGAGAGCGAGGAAGAGAGATGCATATGGGGCAGAGGAAGAGTGGCGCCGCCGCCGCCGCCGCCCCCTCCGCCGGTGCTGGAGGCGGGGGGCCGGCGCCGTTCCTTGTGAAGACGTACGAGATGGTGGATGAGAAGGAGACGCAAGAGGTGATATCGTGGGGAGAGAAGGGGGAGTCGTTCGTGGTGTGGAAGCCAGCCGAGTTCGCCCGCGACCTGCTTCCCCTCCATTTCAAGCACAACAACTTCTCCAGCTTCGTCCGACAACTAAACACCTACGTACTTTGCTTACTGTTATCCGTCTCTCTTTTTCATAATTAATTATTTGCATGCTTTGATCCGCCTATAAACTGAATCGACTATAATCTAAATTCATGAGAATTCCAGTCAAAATTTCAAAAATATATAACTTTAATTTCTTTTTGTCTAGCTAGCTAGGCTTCCAAAATCAGATTGGACTAAATTTTCTGTTTTACTTTTGCTTTGATTTAATTAAATGCGGCATTTCAGATTAATCAACTAAACCGATAGAATAATAGATAGATGAGATATTATTTACCACTTGACGAGTTCTTATTCTATTTAAAAAAACGTATTGGAAGGACGATCGTACACGGCAAGGTGAACGACCAATGACTTTGCAGCGTCGTTTTACCAAACGTGTTTATCTCCCTGAGAAAGAGTGATTAGATTACGTTAACTTTCTCCAGTTTCCTCCTCGATCGAATAAGATTTGATTTCTGTGTTTTTCAAATATTTATTCCTATGATATATTAATTGCGTATACTAAAATTAAGAAACTTCTGGATGCAGGGCTTTCACAAGGTGGTCCCCGATCGATGGGAGTTCACCAACGAAAACTTCCGGCGAGGCGAGCAAAGTCTCCTCTGCAACATCCGCCGACGAAAGCCGTCGACGGTTCCTGCATCCACGTCCCACCTTTCCTCCCACGACAAGGCTACTGCAACTGCTCGTCCGCCTCCCCCTTCTTCCGCGGCTAATTCCGGCCAACTCCACGCCTCTTCCCCCGCCTCGTCCCCGCCGCCTGCCGACCGGCTTCTTCAACTCGCCGACGAGAACGAGAAGCTCAGGAAGGATAACCACGTGCTCAGTGCCGAGCTTTCGCAAACCAAGTGCCGCTTCCGCGAGCTCCTCGGATTCCTCTCCAACTACGTCGACGTGAACAAGCTCGGGTTCGGTCGGGCAACTGCGGCGGTCGACGGTGGTGGCGAGGGAGAGGAAGACACGGTAGCGGTGGAAAAATCTGGAGGCGTGAAGCTCTTCGGCGTGCTGCTGCAGGGCATCGGTGGGAAGCGCAGGAAGAGGCGGAGGTGCGATGCTTGGCAGGGGATCTCAAAGCCTCTGTTTCTGCAACTGAAAAACTAGCAGTCAAAGCAATTCCAGATCACCGGAAACAAAAAATGAATTAATCAGTAGGATAGTAAACAACAAGGATTTGGTGGCAAGGCATCAATCTCTCTGCTCCAAAGGATTGATAGAAATTGATGTTTCAAATAGGCAACTGAAATCGAAAGCTTTATGTTTGCTTGTAACTTTTCCCATCCTTTAAATAGTATCAAGTGTATTGGTGCTTTGCAAAATAGAATCAAGTGTAAATTAATGGAATTTTTTTTCATCGAAGAAGACAAAACAGATGGAGATGAGAATTACTGTGTTTCTTCGGGGTGCTGGAAAAAGGAGCACTAGTGCAAATTGAGATACGGAAAAACAAAACATTTTTCATCGAAAGAGAAAAGAAAAAAAAGGTTCAGACACACTGATATAACCATGCAATTGACTAAGACGATTGAAAATATAGATGTCACAGATAATAATAATAATAATAAATAAATAAATAATGAAAACTATTTATTGTTAGATAAAACTAGTCAATTAGAAATATATTTGATAGGATGAAATAGAATAAATTAATTAAAAAATTCTTATATTTGATAGAATAGTGACTATGATATTGACAAAATATTTTATCAATTAATAAACATTGATTCAGAAAGTTTGCTAATCCACTTTGTCAAGATCCAAGAGGCTCTCTCTTTTTTTTTGGTGTCAGAAGAGACCATGATGTTTTTTTCCAAGAAAGTCATATATATCTAAAAGAAATAATAAAATCACTTAGTACTAAGACCTTATACACCAAGTAGACATCATCATTATGACTTAACATCAGAAAGTCAAACTTAATGATTCATGCTTTTGGATGAATTTTGACTAAAAGTTTCATCTTATAATTCAGGTCAATGGCCTAATGCTGAAAATTTTAAATCACATGGCTATGGAGAAATTTCTCTATTATTTTCATTTATTATTCTTTTGTACTATTTTTCTTTATCATGTACTCTTGTAAGCTTTCACACAATTATAAGAGTACATGATGAGTAATTGGATGAAATAATGGCAAGAAAGGTGATGAGTACAAAATCATCAAGAGTGTATAACATCTCGCGTGAATCAGTAAGAGATATTTACTATACCGATTTCTCAATATTACAGTTGTGGAACCAAAATTAACTTTGATGAAATTGATATGTACCATGACTCTTTCAATAACAAAACTTATGAATCTGGAATATATATGTGATACATGATAGAAGTAATTATTAGTCCTAATCTGCATGAATTCTTCAAACCGAATAAGAACTTGAAATAGGAAATACAACTACGAGCATGAATTTAGTTTCAACGAAAGCATGGTAGATAATGTAAAGGTATAAACTACAACAAATAACCTGATTGAAGAAATCATTTTTCTTATCTTATAGCGTCGTTTAAACGATCTATATGGAAGAAGATGAAGCAGAAACAAGAGAAAAACCTTCTAAGGGGATTAGGATGACAACGTCGAAACTCTTCGTCAATGAGGAACGAAGAGATGTCAAGATAATGTACTAAACTCTTGGGGACCAATCCTTGATATAGAGGATTTGATCTATTATCAACTCATAAATAATAACAGATCCGACTAAAGGATTCTACATATTCAACCCACATTCAATAACCTAAAATCTAATAACTTTAAGTTAGATCATTTAAATGGGTTCGGTTCTTATTCCCATATGTAATTTATATTAAGCCCACCTTATAAAGATTAAATCCAACAATCTCTCACTTGGGCTACATGTGATGTGTATATGATATATGAGTATAACTTTAATTGATAATAAACTTTATGGATACAGAATATCCCTGTAAATAATATGGTCATTAAATTCATTAGTATAGGACTAAAAAAATCATACCTACTATATATGACTGTAACAAACTCTAACAGTAATCACAATATTAATGTCATTAATGACATAAATTAAGATGTGGATGTATAGTATGGAAATTACATGAAATATATGAGATCAATACATGTGAATTTTCAATTGGTCCTAAATGACTCAAAAGGGTCTAATTATATTTGTAAACACTTTATACTAAACTGCAACAACAAATTATCATCTAAACCTAATGATTTCAAAAGGATTATTTATCATATTTTTTGGTCATTTCTATACGCGTTTTAAAAAATTATTTCATAAACAAGCAGGGGAAGCATAAGAATTACATAAATTATTACAATACATGTATCACAGTGTTTTCAAACCACAAGTGAATGGTAAGTCATCCAGTAATAAAAATATCGATCCATAGGGACTGTTGATTATGCATTAGAGATTTCACAATGTAAGTTATCTAAATGATTAAAGGTTAGTTGAAGGCTTGTAAGCAAGAGATTGAGAGAGAGAGAGAGTTGAGAAAGAGAGAGAAATTGTAAGCAAGAGAGAGGGAGTGATCGAGGGAGAGTGAAGATGGTTTTGGGGGGATGATTCTAGGATTTCGATTTCATTATGATATTAATTAATGTCCCTATATATTATTCATCTCCTTGCCCTCCATGTTTATGATCTTGTATAGATTCTAACCAAACTACTAGTATGACTCTGCGAAAGTTACATCGGAGTGTTTACACTATTTGTACTTGAATGTTACTAAGTAGAAGAGGTAATATAGAAAGTCCGGTTAAAAAAATACCCCTTGTCACTAAGGGTTCCCTAATCATTAGGGGCCCCTAGTTCATATATCAACATCATATTATAATTACTTCCTACATCCTAGATCGGGAGAATCTACTTCATATGAAAGGGGGACAGAACTAATATACAAAAAATAGCATTTTACAACTCAATACGTGAAATAAAGAAAAGAAAAATGTTTATCAATGAATTCCAGCATTGTTGAAGGTGTTCCTTTGCTCCGGAGGAAGACAGATCATTGAGAGTGGCTCTTGGAAGAGGTTTTAGAGTTTCCTCCAAGGGGAGAACCTTTCCCTAAGGAAAGGGGTGAAGCCCCAAATCGAAGATAGGTCAAAAGGAGAGAAAATTTCCTTTTATAAACTAGGGCACGACCCCCTCGCTTTCTCCGCTATACGACGATGCCTCAAGGCACGACCTGCCCATGGGTATCCCTGGAAAATATAGGCATGACTGATCGTGGGGTTTTCTAGGAATAGAGGCATGACCATTCCTTTAGGGATGACACAGTCATGTGTTTTTGCCTAGAGACCTAACACAGTTGTGCCTCAGGGCACAACTTGACCATGTGTAGCGCTGAGCAATGCATGACCATGCCTTGATGCATGACCTGCTCGTGTGGACTTCTAAGGGTGGCTCCGGGGAGACACGAACTTGTCTCCAAGAGACACGGTCGTGCCAGCTGATCAGTGTTGACACAACCCTGTTTTACTATTCTTTCTCCTCCAAAGTGTTGGGACCTTGACGTTCGCTAGAGGGGGATGAATAGCGGCTCACCCAACGTTTGCTTCCTATAATGGTTAGCATGCACATAGGAATACAAAAACAAATACTAACAAGAGAAAGCAAACCTAACATGTTGATTTAACATGGTTCGGAGATAAAGTTCCTACTCCACGACTGCCCATAAGGTGGACGATCTCGATCCGTCGGTGGATGACTCCCCATAAAACCTCCGGCTAGTTCACGTAGCTCCTTGTGGGTGGAGAAATCTCGCCACAAACTCACACAAGCACGCTATCCACACAAGAGCACTTTGGAGACTCTAATAGGGGTTAATCACCTCTATTTTCGACAACCATGGACAAGCACCTCGAGCTCTCTTAAATAGAGTTCGGGAGGAAACACCTAACTGTGTTTCTCGCCATAAGTCGACTGGTACAACCACTAGTTGACTGGTCCTAAGTGAAATTCGACCGTTACAAGCCAACGGTCGACTACCAGTCGACTGATGAAAACACCAGTCGACTGCTACAGTAACGCTACAGTATTGTACAGTAACACTACATTACTGCTACAGTGTACACTGAAATTTTACCCTGAGTATAATCTCTCATGCACTCATCCTTTCTTGCATAACCTAGACCTAGCCTTCTAGCCTCTTCCATCAGCCTTGCGTCCTCGGATGCCTCCTTATCCTTCACGCATTGCCTTCTGGAGTTTCCATTAGCCTTGTCATCATTGTCGGGTCTTCACTGCCAAGAGCCACGCTCCGGGACTTCATCCTTTGTCAAGTCACACTTGGACTTACATTGCCAAGACTATATACTTGGACTTACACCGCCAAGACTCACCCTTGGACTTTTCTTGTTGTACCTATTTCCTACACAGTCACAATGTATATCAAATACAACAATAAACCTAACTTGAACCTTTGCCCAAACATCAAAACCTAGGGTACCCAGGTTGCTCCAACAATCTCTCCATTTTTGATGTTTGGCAACTTGTTTAAGTTAGGGAAACAATATAGCAATACATATGCAAATAAATATGCAAATTAACTCATGCATAAATAATGGAACCTAAATCCCTACGCTCCCCCTTTACCTAAGCTCCCCCCTGAGGTAGGATTTCTTGCAAAGGTAAACTTCTCTCCCTTTGCTAATAAATGAGCAATCGCTCCCCCTTCACCTAAGCTCCCCCTTGAGCTAGGATTTCTTGCAAAGGTGTGTAGGTTTCCCACTTAAATCTAAACTTCTCCCCCTTTGCTATACATCAAAAGAGCTCCAAAAATATCCTAATTATTGGACTCTTTGATCTCTAATGACCATAAAGATCATGTATTAATCCTCCATAAGATTACATACATGTTCACCACTCTTTTGGTCATTTTCTAATGTTGAAAAATATTTTCAGACCGTATCAGTCGACTGTCATAAGTCTCAGTCGACTGCTATAGTAAAAATGAGGTTACAGAGATATTTAGTGCTCAAAATTACTGTTACCAGTCGACTGGTAACTGTACCAGTCGATTGGTACTCTATTTCTATAAAAATCAGCCTTTCTAACCCAACTTCAGAAATGTACTAGAAATTCCATATACCTCCAAAAATCCTAAATTTTGTAGAGAGACCTATTTTATCCATGTTTACTTGGTAAAAATATATATAAAAATATATTTATCATAGATCCCAAGATTGACATAAAATTTAAAACTAGCTAAATGGTTCAATTGAACCTTCACTTAAAGTCCTAGTTTTGGCTTTCTCTTTATGTATCTTCCCATACTAAACCATAATGCATTGCTAGCATTAGTTTGTATGACATCTGTACATCAAAAACTAATTTTCATGCAATATGAACCCAATCGATATTTCAATGCATGAAACACATCCCAATTGTGCTAACCCGCTAGGTTAGAGATTTAAGTCCGTCTCCTAACCACTTTGCACATTTGATAACTCAACTATCATGGGTCTCAGAAGCTCTTCCTAACCTTAGGAATCTTAACCTTAGTCACCTCCCGTGATGACTCATCCACTATGACTATACCCACATGATGTACCATAGGTGACACTTGGCCTACAAACTTGACTTTCTTAACCTTAGACACCTTATCTTTGGTTAATTTCTTCTTGTCCTTCACCTTCGACATCTAATCCTTGCCATAATTATATGTCACCCTAGCATATTCCTTCTTATTGGCCTTAGATGACTCTCCCTTATCCTTTGTCACACCTCTCTTACCAATGTCATGTGCCATCCTAGCACTTGACCTCCACTTGGCATGGGAGGGACCCAATTTGACACTTTTGGATCTTTGACCACCTAAACAGATGTCAAGTCCTCTAGGTCCAATAATGAACCTATCTAGGACTTTCTCCATTTCTTCAAGCCTTACCTTCAAGGCTTAATCCCTAGACCTACCCACCTTCCTAGGCATATGTCTCCCCTTTTTAGGATTTATACTTAGGTTTTCACCCACTTTCCTTCCCTTAAGCAAAGTGGTTTGGGTCTTATTAGGTCTACCCTTACTAGATTTAGCATGAATAAGTCTCCTAGGGTTATCACCTACATTAAACCTATTCCTATCATTGTACCTAAATCCATGATTATGCTTGGGTAAATAATCTATAGTATTTCTAACAAGCATATAAGAATTAGAGCTTGGATTAAACTTTAAAATAAGGATTACCTTTCCTTTTATCTTTGAAGCTCCCCCTTGACTTGAGCTCTCCTCTCCTTGGGCACTTCATATGGTAGTGTCCCCACTCATCACAAGTAAAGAATCTAATGTGCTTCTTCTCTTTCTTCTTCCTATAACTCACATTTGTTTCTAAATTAATTTTAGTGAGTTTAGGGTTTACCTCCTTTACCTTCTTGAGCGAAGGACACCTACTCTTGTAGTGCCCCATCTTACCACACTCAAAGCATTTGATGTGGTCCTTTGTGCTCTTCTTGGTAGTTGAGGTGGAGGGTTGAGCTTCCAAGATCTCCTCTTCCTTAGATTGCTCTTCTTCCTCTTCACTTGATGATATGGATGGTTCCACTTCTTCCTCCCTTGAAGATGTAGATGATACCTCCTCATCTTCATTTTCCTCCTCAGATGTTGAGCATGTGTTAACAACCGATTGGTCCTTCTCTTTTTGAACCAATGAGCCCTTCTCCTTGGGCTCCTCCACTACTTGGAGTTTTGTAGGATCCTCATGAAGCGTAATTACCTTTTTCCAAAGGTCACTTGTGTTCTTGTATTCACCTACATTCAATACCAAATTAAGAGGTAATAAATTAATCAAAATTCTAGTTACCTCCTTGTCCACCTCCGATTGCTCCCTTTGCTCCTCAGTCCAATACCGAGGCCAGACTCAAACGGTTCCTCCAAAATTCTAGTTACCTTCTAGTTCCCTTCTTGTGCATTAGAGATTCAAACGGTTCCTCCAACATTGTCCATTGGTTCTAATCCATTTGGAACCAAGTCTCTAACCGCTTTCTCCAATACTCGAAATCATCTCGATCGTATGGAGATGGGATTCGGATATCCCATCCTAGAGGTCCTTTGGACTCCATCTTCCTCTAGCGCTTTGCTCTCTTAACGATTAGTCCGTAGAAGAGTGACCTGCTCTGATACCACTTGTTGGAACCTTGGCATCTGCTAGAGTGGGGTGAATAGCGGCTCACCCAACGTTTGCTTCCTACAATGGTTACATGCATAGGAAAATACAAAAACAAATACTAATAAGAGAAAGCAAACCTAACATGTTGATTTAACGTGATTCAGAGATAAAGCTCCTACTCCACGACTGTCCGTAAGATGGACAATCCTGATCCATCGGTGGATGACTCCCCGGAAAACCTCCGGCTAGCTCATGTAGCTCCTTGTGGGTGGAGAAACCTCACCACAAACTTGCACAAGCACGCTAGGCACACAAGAGCACTTTGGAGACTCTAATAGGGGTTAACCACCTCTATTTTCGTCAACCATGGCCAAACACCCTGAGCTCTCTTTAATAGAGCTTGGGAAGAAACACCTAACTATGTTTCCCACCAGTTGATTGGTACAACCACTACTCGACTGGTCCTAAGTGAAATTTGACCGTTACAAGCCAACAATTAGCTACCAGTCGATTGATGAAAATATCAGTCGACAGCTACATGAACGCGACAGTACTACTACAGTAACACTGTAATACACACTACATTACTGCTACAGTTGTGCTGCAGTGCACATTGAAATTTTACCCTGAGTACAATCTCTCACGCACTCGTCCTTGCCCGCACAACCTAGATCTAGCCTTCTAGCCTCCTCCATCAACCTTGCGCCCCTCGGATTGTTGAGAATTTCGGGCCGCAAAAATCGCTTTTTCGCGTTGCGAAAACCCCGATTCCCATGCCACCGGATCCGTGCGAAGTAAAATAATTTCGTAAAATTTCAAGTACGAGTTTCTAACCCCTAGATCTACACTAGATTTACATGTTAAGAGATTTACCCTTGATGCGATGCCCTTCACAATCCCGCTCATCCAAAGGTTCGCCTGATCTCGAGATCGTCAAGTGTACGATCCTCTATGCGTATCCACACGAACAAACTAGGTGGAGAAGACCAAACAAAGGTGTGCTAGCACCTTAGGTTGTTCGCCCAAGGAGGAGGAGAGGGAGAGGAAAATGAGAGCAAGGAAGAAGATGAGAGTAACTTTGCTTGAATGAAAATTAATCCATCTATTCAACCATAAGTGGCCGACCACTATTGGAGTTGTAACCTCCATTCTCATTTAATGTGGCCATTAAAGAGGAGATTTGTAACCTCCATGAGGTGGCACACATATGTGCTAAACATGATGATGCGTAACACCATTATGGGCCACTTAATGCCAACTCACAAATGAGGTGGCAAATGGTCAAGTCAAACTTGACCTTTCATCTTCCTTCTCAAGTCAAGTTAAACTTGAGCAAATCTCTCTCATGGTTGATCTAATCTAACCATTTGATTCAAACCAACTTAATATAATGAATCTAATTCATTTAATTAAATTGATTCAATGAGTCATAATCTAAATTAGACTCATTGAATACATGAATCAACTTGAGTCCAACTCAATTAGTTCAATTAGGATTACTCTTAATCCAATTTGATTCATCACATGAATCTAATCCTCTTGGTTCATCATATGAACCTAATCTCTATCTAATTGTCCTTTGTGTGTGACCCTATAGGTTCTTGTGACGTTGGCAATGCTCCTAAACTCATTTAGAAGCATAAGTAATGAGCGGTATCTAGCAATACATCATTACTAGCCAAGTTACAAGAATGTTGAGATCCAATATCACCTTGTGACTACTAATTGTGACTCTTCACAATATATGACATTGTCCTTCTATCCTAGACATCTAGATTGATCAATGTGAGGCATAGACCGTGTCATCCTCTTATCAATCTAAATCTTGAATCCCAAGTAGACTCACTCGATCAAATGAGCTCAATATCTCATATTGACTCATTTGGGCATGGCCATACACTTAGTGGTCTCACTCTATCAAGAATATCAATGTCACTCTCGTCATATAGGAGGGATAGATCCCATCTACATCACTCACATCCCTCTGCATAATTTGTTACATACCCAGCAATCGCCTTTATAGTCCACCTAGTTACGAGTGACGTTTGACGAAGCCAAAGTACATAACTCCTTATGTAGGGATCCATGGTGATTTCATGTCCAAGGACTAATAGTCATACTAATAGCCACATGAGAAAGTATATGACACTCATATAATGATCCATGATACTTTCTCATGGCGGGTCATTCAGTATACATTCTCCAATGTATACCCATGTGTCAACTTGATATCTCTATATCCATGACTTGTGAGATCAAGTCATCGAGTTGACCTACATGCTAGTCTTATTGCATTAACATTGTCCCTGAATGTTAATACTCGACTAGGAATGATTAAGAGTAGTGTTCCCTATATCATCTCACTATCGATTCAACCAATCGATTGATATAGGTAAGAACCTTCTACTCAAGGATGCTATTATACTTAGTTTATTGACACCAATACAAGTAAGCATAATAACCAAAAAACCAAATGCCTTTATATATAAGAATATGATACAATGAGTCCATACAACAATCATCAAATGATTGGCTCTAGGGCTCTAACTAACAATCTCCCACTAGCACTAGTGCCAATCAGTGTAGGCTCTAAGGCCTAATGACCTAGTGTGACCATCATGCTTTCTCTGTGCCAAAGCCTTGGTAAGGGATCTGCGATGTTAGCCTCTGTTGTAGAATCAGTGACTGTGTCCTGCTTCAAACTCTTCCAGCTCATAGCACCATCATTTATGCAAAACACGAACCCTAACTGTGATCGATAATCATCCTGGTCGATCTGGAAGCTAGCATCACTGTAACCCTTTACAGCTAGCTCGTCATCACCTCCATATATCAAGAAATATTCTTTAGTCCTTCTCAAGTACATTAGAATATTCTTGACCGCTATCCAGTGACTCTCACTTGGATCTGACTGGTATCTGCTCATCATGCTCAAAGCATACGAGACATCAGGTTGAGTACATAGCATGGCGTACATGATAGATCCTATGGCTGAGGCATAAGGGATCTGATCCATGCGGTCTCTCTCCCCTCTAGAAAAGGGACCTTGAGTCTTCGAAAGACTCAGGCCATGTGACATCGACAGAAAACCCTTCTTGGAGTTCTGCATGGCAAACCGTAGGAGTACCTTGTCAATATATGTACTCTGACTTAGGCCAAGCAATCTCTTAGATCTATCCCTATAGATCTGTATGCCTAGAATGCGAGATGCTTCACCTAAGTCTTCATTGAGAAACAACTCCCTAGCCAGGTCTTGACAGACTGAAGCAAAGGGATGTCACCCCTAATGAGTAGTATGTCATCCACATACAATATAAGGAAGACAACTGTGTTCCCTACAACCTTCTTATAGACACAAGGCTCATCTTCATTCTTGATGAAACCAAACTGTTTGATCGCATCATCGAATCGAAGATTCCAGCTTCGAGAAGCTTGCTTTAGTCCATAAATGGACCTATGCAGCTTGCATACTCTGCTAGTATGCTGTGGATCTACAAAACCCTCAGGTTGTGTCATGTACACATCCTCGAGCAGGTTTCCATTCAGAAACACGGTTTTGACATCCATCTTCCATATCTCATAGTCATGGTATGCTGCAATAGCAAGCATGATCCGAATGGACTTAAACATCGCTACTGGAGAAAAAGTTTCATCATAGTCAATACCATGAATTTGCTTGAAACCTTTAGCTACCAAGCGACCCTTATAGATAAGTCCATCTATGTCAGTCTTTCTCTTAAAGACCCACTTACACCCAATGGGTTTTACCCCTTCAGGTGGATCAACCAAAGTCCATACTTGGTTGGTGTATATGGATTCCATCTCGGATCTCATGGCCTCTAGCCATTTCTCGGAATCTGGTCTCATCACAGCTTCCTGATAGGTGGTAGGCTCATCCTCTATGAGCACAATGTCATCATGGTCAGACAAAAGAAATGAGTATCTCTCAGGCTGACGACGTACCCTATCAGACCTGCGAAGAGGTATGTCTACTTGAATTGGTTGTTGTTCCTCAACTCCTTATAGAACAACATCATCCACAACACTTTGTGGTTCCAGTTTAACTTCCATCGAGGCTTCTGTGCTATGGTCCATATCTTGAACTTCTTCAAGATCGAACGTACTCCCACTAGTCTTTCTAGAAATACCCCAGTCTTAGCCACAACTATCTTGTATTGACCGGGAATGTAGAAGTAATATCCCTTCGTTTCCTTGGGATATCCAATGAAATAGCACTTGTTAGATTTGGGTCATAATTTGTCTAAGACTTGACGTCTAACGTAAGCCTCACAACCCCAAATCCTCATAAAAGATACTTGGGCATCTCTCCCAGTTCATATCCTATATGGTGTCTTTATTACAACCTTAGATGGAACTCAGTTGAGAATGAAAGCTGTTGTGTCTAGAGCATAGCCCCAAAGAGATGTAGGAATATCTGTGTGACTCATCATAGACCGTACCATATCTAATAGGGTACGATTCCTCCTTTCAGATACATCATTCCACTGTGGTGTTCCAGGAGGAGTGAGTTGGGATAGAATCCAACACTCAGCTAAATAGTCACGAAACTCATGGCTAAGGTATTCCTCACCTCGATCTGATTGAAGTATCTTAATACTCTTGCCAAGCTGGTTTTGTACTTCATTCTTGAATTCTTTGAACTTTTCAAAGGATTCAGACTTATGTGTCATCAAGTACACATAACCATATCTACTGAAGTCATCAGTAAATGTAATGAAGTACCTATAACCACCTCTAGCAGTGACATTGAAAGGGCCACATACATCACTATGTATAAGACCTAACAAGTCAGTCACTCTTTCACTGTGTCCACTAAAGGGAGTCTTGGTCATCTTGCCTAGAAGGTATGACTCGCATGACTCGTATGTCTCATATGATTCAAAATCAAATGAGTCTAGCAAACCATCTTTATGGAGCTGGGATAAGCGTTTGTCATTTATATGACCTAAGCGACAGTGCCAGAGATAGGTTGGGTTCATGTCATTTGACTTGAACCTCTTGGTACTTATGTTATAGATAGGGCTCTCAAGGTCTAGAATATAGAGTCTGTTCATCAGAGGTGCACTACAATAGAACATTTCATTTAAATAAACTGAACAACATTTGTTCTTTATAATAAATGAAAAACCTTTCTTGTCCAAACAAGAAACTGAAATTATGTTTTTAGTTAAAGTAGGCACATAACAACAATCATCCAACTCTAGTACAAGCCCAGAGGGCAGAGATAGAAAATAAGTCCCTATAGCAACAGCAGCAACCCGTGCTCCATTGCCTACTCGTAGGTCCACCTCGCCCTTCGTCAATGCCCTGCTATTTCTCAGCGCCTGCATATTAGTACAAATGTGAGAAGCACATCCGGTATCTAATACTCATGATGATGAAATAGATAGATTGACTTCTATAACATATATACCTGAAGTGGAAGTCTCACTTCTCTTCTTCTTAAAATCTTCCAGGTAGACTTTGCAGTTCCTCTTCCAGTGCCCGGTTTGACCGCAGTGTAAGCAGGTAGCATCCTTGGCGACCCCTCCTTTAGGCTTCAGTGCCTTGCCTTTGCCCTTGGCTTGGGACTTTCCCTTGCCTTTAGGCTTGCCCTTTCCCTTGTGTTTCTGAACCATCAGAATAGTGTTGGGCTTAACCTTCTTAAGGTTGAGCTCAGCAGTTCGTAACATACTAAGCAGTTCGGGCAGTGGCTTGTCAATTTCGTTCATGTTGTAGTTCATGACAAACTGACTGTAGCTCTCTGGCAAAGACTGCAAGATCAGGTCAGTGGCCAGCTCTTGGCCAAGTGGGAATCCCAACCTCTATAGATTCTCTATGTACCCAATCATCTTGAGTACATATGGACCTACGGGAGCCCCATCTGACATCTTGCACTGAAATAGTGCCCTTGAGATCTCAAATCTCTCGTGTCGCGCTCGTCCTTGATATAGTTGATGAAGATGTTCAACCATATCATAAGCACCCAATAACTCATGTTGCTTATGAAGCTTAGAGTTTATGGTCGCGAGCATTAGATATGATATATCTAATGCATCATCTTGATGCTTCTTGTAAGCATCTTTGTCTGCTCTCGTGGCATTGGCAGGAGAAGCCTCCGGAATGGGCTGCTCTAGAACGTATAGTTTACGTTCTTACGTGAGAACTATTCTCAGATTCCTGTACCAGTCCAGGAAATTTGCTCCGTTGAGCTTGTCATTGTCAAGGACAGAATGCAGAGAGAAGGTGTTCGTGTTCGACATGGCAATCTACAACAGAAAAATGCATAAAATAAATATCATATTCTTTTAATCATTTAATTAGGCCTTTAACTAAATGATGCTCCCACTGAATTCTATAATTCAAGTGGGACAAGATCCACATCATACTACGCCTTGAGTTAGCTTTGGCTAAATCGCCCAAGACTTAGTATGATCGGTAGGTAACAATTTACCAATTACATCTCTATGCAACTCTTGTTTATAGGATCAAGATCCGCATTTATATTAAAACTCGAGTTAACTTTGGCTAATACGCCCAAGAGTTAATATAAATGTGATTTTGACCTATCTACCAACCATTGGAACATGCCTATAGTTAAACTCGATCCGATTGAGTTAACTAGTTACTCAATCTAATTGAGTTGTACTCACCCATGCGTTGATAGGCGGGACCAAAATTGTCCCTCCGTACCCTACCAAGATAATATGTGTTGCTCTGCTTTGGCAGATTCAACAACACATGTGATCGAGGTAGTGATAGGTATCATGGCATGGTAGGCATTTGAGTTGACGCGATTGAGATCTAATCTAATCGATAGGGTGCATCTTGTACACGATTTAGATCTAATCTAATCGTTAAGGCGCTAATTAATTACTATACTAGCATGCATCACATATATACACACAAGCAATTAATTAAATTATTTGTGATTAGTCATGGCCCTACTATGATCTTATCAAGCCAATGAGAAGATCGGATGGTCAACCTAGGGTCAACAGCTTCTCAAGCTCCTCCCTTTGACCACCTTGTGTTGCTCGCGCCCTCCTCGTAACTCTGTCTTGAGTGGACCGTCCACAGCTCCAATTTTATACATTACAATTCTGAAACTCGAGTTACATTCGAGTCTAAACTAATTTACAACAAGAATAAAAGAGAGGCACGATGCGCAGGTTGCGTATGAAGTATACAACACACACAACACAAATGACGGCGCGCAGACCGTAATATGAATTACAACACAATTTTTTTAAAATCTAATTTGGGTCTTTTGAGCCATGACTATCACAAAATAATACATAATTCTAAATTATGTATTTTCTATAATTTTTTGTAATTTTTACTACAATTTTTACAATTTTTGTGAGTAAAATTCCCGGCGGTTCTGTTTAGCAGGTTTTCGGGCGCAATCGCGGAATGAAGCCCCTTGAGGGGTCAGGGGCAGCGCCCCTACCCGCGATATAACCATTGCGAGTGTTCCTTAGTGATCCTACAGCGCCTTAGCCCGCTGTCCCAAAAAGATTTGGGGCGAAACCTTGCCATTTCGGAAAAATCTTCTCGGTAGTCGAAGCCTACAAGTGTCTAAACACTTGTGCTTCGCTTCTACGAGAAAAATACCCATAAAAAAAATATAAAAATAGGAAATTCACAAAATATTACAAAACTAATATTTTTCATAAAAATACAAATTAAACTCGTACAAGACTTCGCACGTGGCTCTGGTACCACTGTTGGGAATTTCGGGCCGCAAAAATCGCTTTTTCGTGTTGCGGAAACCCCGATTCCCATGCCACCGGATCCGTGCGAAGTAAAATAATTTCATAAAATTTCAAGTACAAGTTTCTAACCTCTAGATCTACACTAGATTTACATGTTAAGAGATTTACCCTTGATACGATGCCCTTCGCAATCCCGCTCGTCCAAAGGTTCGCCGGATCTTGAGATCGTCAAGTGTACGATCCTCTATGCATATCCACACGAACAACTAGGTGGAGAAGACCAAACAGAGGTGTGCTAGCACCTTAGGTTGTTCGGCCAAGGAGGAGGAGAGGGAGAGGAGAATGAGAGCAAGGAAGAAGATGAGAGTTACTTTTCTTGAATGAAAATTAATACATCCATTCAACCATAAGTGGCCGGCCACTATTGGAGTTGTAACCTCCATTCTCATTTAATGTGGCCATTAAAGAGGAGATTTGTAACCTCCATGAGGTGGCACACATGTGCTAAACATGATGATGTGTAACACCATTATTGGGCCACTTAATGCCAACTCACAAATGAGGTGGCAAATGGTCAAGTCAAACTTGACCTTTCATCTTCCTTCTCAAGTCAAGTCAAACTTGACCAAATCTCTCTCATGGTTGATCTAATCTAACCATTTGATTCAAACCAACTTAATATAATGAATCTAATTCATTTAATTAAATTGATTCAATGAGTCATAATCTAAATTAGACTCATTGAACACATGAATCAACTTGAGTCCAACTCAATTAGTTCAATTAGGATTACTCTTAATCCAATTTGATTCATCACATAAATCTAATCCTCTTGGTTCATCATATGAACCTAATCTCTATCTAATTGTCCTTTGTGTATGACCCTATAGGTTCTTGTGACGTTGGCAATGCTCCTAAACTCATTTAGAAGCATAAGTAGTGAGCGGTATCTAGCAATACATCATTACTACCCAAGTTACAAGAATGTTGAGATCCAATATCATCTTGTGACTACTAATTGTGACTCTTCACAATATATGACATTGTCCTTCTATCCTAGACATCTAGATTGATCAATGTGAGGCATAGACCGTGTCATCCTCTTATCAATCTAAATCTTGAATCCCAAGTAGACTCACTCGATCAAATGAGCTCAATATCTCATATTGACTCATTTGGGCATGTCCATGCACTTAGTGGTCTCACTCTATCAAGAATATCAATGTCACTCTCGTCATATAGGAGGGATAGATCCCATCTACATCACTCACATCCCTCTGCATAATTTGTTACATACCCAGTAATCGCCTTTATAGTCCACCTAGTTACGGGTGACGTTTGACGAAGCCAAAGTACATAACTCCTTATGTATGGATCCATGGTGATTTCAGGTCCAAGGACTAATAGTCATACTAATAGCCACATGAGAAAGTATATGACACTCATATAATGATCCATGATACTTTCTCATGGCGGGTCATTCAGTATACATTCTCCAATGTGTACCCATGTGTCAACTTGATATCTCTATATCCATGACTTGTGAGATCAAGTCATCGAGTTGACCTACATGCTAGTCTTATTGCAATAACATTGTCCCTAAATGTTAATACTCGACTAGGAATGATTAAGAGTAGTGTTCCCTATATCATCTCACTATCGATTCAACCAATCGATTGATATAGGTAAGAACCTTCTACTCAAGGACGCTATTATATTTAGTTTATTTGGCACCAATACAAGTAAGCATAATAACCAAAAACCAAATGCCTTTATATATAAGAATATGATACAATGGGTCCATACAACAATCATCAAATGATTGGCTCTAGGGCTCTAACTAACACGGATGTCTCCCCATCCTTCATGCCCTGCCTTCTGGAGCCTCCATTAGCGTTGCCATCATTGTTGGGGCTTCACTACCAAGAGTCACGCTCCGGGACTTCATCCTTTGCCAAGTCACACTTGGACTTACATTGCCAAGACTACATACTTGGACTTACACCGTCAAGTCTCACCCTTGGACTTTCCTCCTTTGCCAAGATCACCCTTGGACTTTCCTTGTTGTACCTGTTTATTGCACACTCACAATGTATATCAAATACAACAATAAACCTAACTTGAACCTTTGCCCAAACATCAAAACCTAGGGTACCCAGATTGCTTCAACACGAAGTGGCTCCAAAATGCATTCTCCATCCATTTTTGCTCCATGTTGCATCTTATCAATGAAAATAAGCAAAGAGCAGGTCTACAAACAAAATGAGTGGAAGTTTGAAATAATAATAAAATAGAGTGTAATAAATATAGATTATACTCATGAAAAATGCAAGTAGATGTGCGTTAAATAATGCATAAAAATATATATAATCTACGTACATCAGTCATGTCCAAGAGGCATAATAGTGTAACACCCACGAAATTATAGGTGTAGGAATATTATTTTTCTTAAAGCATAGAATAGGAGAAAAAGGAAAATAAAAACAAAAGAAAATATAAGATAAGAAGAGGTGAGGTTAAGGATTGAACCTTGAACCTCCCACAATACATGGAGATAAATTTATGGATGATAACCATTAGGATAAGGAGAAATGATTGGATAGAAAGGAATGAAAAATTTAGTTAAAGGAGAAAAGAAAAGTAAGCAAAAAGAACAAGAGAAAACCAAGTTGCTTACTTTCTTTTCCCTCTTGGTTAAGAAAAGGGAGCAAGCAAAAGAGGGATTTACTACTCCTCTCCCTCTCTCTATTTTCGTGGGAATTAAAGGAGTGAGGGAAAAGAGGAGTTGGGGGAATGAATGGGGACATTTCTCATTGGCAAAGGGATAAATAGGGTTAGAGAAGAAAAATAAAGGATTTAATTCATTTTCTTCTTCCTCCTTCTCCCTTCTTCATTCTCACCGAACCAAGAAACCCCTTTCCTCTCCTCATACCAATTTCTAAGTTAAGTTCTTCTCCAAGAAAGCTAATTTCCGAGAAGGAAACTTCAAGTTCTAGCCCTTACAAGCAAAGGAAACAAGAGGAGGTACAACAAGAAGAAGCTTCCACCTTCCTTATCACTAGAACACTTTTCTCTCTAAGGAAAACCACAAGCGAAAGGATGTAAGTTCCCCTCACCTGTGGTACAATAGCTCTTATTTTTCTATGTAGAATTCGGTCACATAAAAAGCTAAGAAAACATCATGAAGAAATTCTAACCAAGATAAGACCAAAGGAAGGACCTAGAGAAAGAAAGGATCTAAAAATTTATATGCTTGATATTTCTCTTGTAGCATATATTTTATGGTAAGGAGTTATCTATGTTAAAAATGTTTGGTAGAACTTAGATTTATGAGTATTCGGCCATGGTAGAACTAAGGGCCTAGGAGAGCTTTAATTTAAAACTAAGTATGCCAAGATCTCCTTAAGATAAGATATGAAACTATTATGATATGCCCATGATTATATGTTAAGTTGAACTCTATTTCATGTCCATGAAGGTTCGGCTATGTTTGGATGTTTTGTTCCTAAAAAGACTAGGAGAATTTAAAGCAAATCTAAGATGCTCATGATCTCCTTGATGAAATGTTATGTAGCTAATCTAATGTGCTTATGTTAATTGTTGTATGGAAATTAAATTCATGCTATATAACCTTCGGCCACTTCATGATTTAGGACTTAGGAAACTTAGAACCCAACTCAATCATGCTCATGTTATTCCTTGAAATGTTTGTTAAGAAAGTTGTTAAGGTTCTCATGTTTTTAGGGCACTTGAACCCTAATATGAAGCCCTATAAGTTTCGGCCACTTCAAGATTTAGGGCTTAGGAAACTTAGAACCTAACTCAACTATGCTCATGTTATTCCTTGATATATTTGCTATGAAGGTTGTTTAAGGTTCTCATGTTTTTAGGGCACTTGGACCCTAATTTTAAACCCTACATGTTTCGGCCACTTCAAGATTTAGGGCTTAAGAAACTTAGAACCTAACTCAACTATGCTCATGTTATTCCTTGATATATTTGCTATGAAGGTTGTTTAAGGTTCTCATGTTTTTAGGGCACTTGAACCCTAATTTTAAACCCTACATGTTTCGGCCACTTCAAGATTTAGGGCTTAGGAAACTTAGAACCTAACTCAACTTTGCTCATGTTATTCCTTGATATATTTGCTATGAAGGTTGTTTAAGGTTCTCATGTTTTTAGGGCACTTGAACCCTAGTTTTAAACCCTACATGTTTCGGCCACTTCAAGATTTAGGGCTTAGGAAACTTAGAACCTAACTCAACTATGCTCATGTTATTCCTTGATATATTTGCTATGAAGGTTGTTTAAGGTTCTCATGATTTTAGGACACTTGAACCTAAATTTTAAGTCCTATAATATTCGGCCATTACATGATGAAGGACTTAGGAAACTTAGAACCTAACTCAACCATGCTCATGTTATTCCTTGAAATGTTTGCTATGAAAGTTGTTTAAGGTTCACAAGCTTGAATGATAGTTTTAACCCAATGTATGCTTGATAAGGTTCGACCATGATAAGTTGTAAGTTTAAGTAACCAAGAACTCTACCTAAACTTGCTCATGATAGTTCTTATGGTATAAGAAGTGATGCTTACTTAGGGTTCACATGTTGGGATGAAGTTTTACCAAAAACCCAACCTATATGGTTCAGCCACTAAAAGACATTAGGGTTAGAGATCGAATTATGTTTTCCATGTATCTTATATGCCATGATTTTGAAATTTCTATGCTTCTAAGTTTAATTATGCACACTTATGATCTATACATGATGGAAACCCTTATGCTATGGTGTGTATTATTTATGATGAAGCTATGTGCAAATTTATGCATGAAATATATGATGTGCTGTGTGCCCAATTTATGCATGGAATATATGATGTGCTGTGTGCCCAGTTTATGCATAAAATATATGATGTGCTGTGTGCCCAATTTATGCATAAAATATATGATGTGCTGTGTGCCAAATCTTTACATACCATTATGATGAGTTGTGTGCCCAAAAGTCTATATGGTATGATATGATAAGTGACACGATGTACAAGAAAAGATAAGAACCATGATATGTAAAAACATGCTATTTTACTTTATGTATGGCTTGTACCAAGGGTGGGCTCCATAAGCGCCCCGGGGTCGATGGACTAAGAAACGGGCCTCGTTAGGGATGAGATCCTAAGTGCCCCTAGGTCAATGGACTAAGAAACGAGCCTAGTATGTATGCCTTGTAGGGTTCAAGACTTGCTACCTTGGACCTACATAGGACGCGCGCATTTACGTATGTGGTACAAGCCGGGGCCCTAATCATGTTAAGATTATGTTTAAGTATGTATATTATAAGTTTTCAAAGGACATATTGCATATGTTTTTTTATGATACATGTTTATGAGTTCACCTTGCATATACCTTATGATTATGCCATGATATTTATGATGATGTTATGATATGTCAGGGTGCAGTTGATGATTATGTTATGTTATGCCATGATACCTTATGCTTACGTTATGATATGCCATGATATGCTGCATGATATAATGAATTTCCTCCATGTGTTATGTCTTGTGATTTTAATATGTTATACGATTTTGTGAGTAGGAAAGAAACTTACTGAGCCATGAGTGCTCACAGCTTACTTTCTTGTATCACAGATAAAGGCAAGGAATGGATGAATTAGGGGAGCAGCAGGAGGGGCTAGAAGGATGTGTGTGGTAGTGCCTTGGCTAAAGGAGAAAGACCTGCTTTTGTTTAATAAGAACTATGACTAGTTATGTTACTGCTTTATGACTCTATGACATTTAAATTTTATGTTGAGCATTATGACTTAAAAATCATGTTAAGCATGCTATGTGGTGTTATATGTCCAGGTAATTAGTCATGTTGATTTAAAGCAAAGAAAAGTATTTAATTTCTATAAATAAGACTTCCACTATAGCAAGTAGGTATGTATGTGTAAGTAACCCCCGTCGCCTTAGCAGGAGGGGCGGGGCGTTACAAATAGTGTTTCCCATTTTCTAGAATTTCCATAGCCTAGCCATGCCTCCTTCATGTGGTATAGACACCACGGTCATGCCTCTCAAGTACAGCCATGCGACGTGGAGTTGGGGCCATGTTCCATGGCTATAAAAGGGGTTTTTCTCCTTTAGGGGGGGGGGGGGGGGTCTGGGGTTTGGGGATCTTCCCCTTTCCTTGAGGAAGGGTTCTCCCCTTGGGGGAAAACCTAGAACCTCATTCAAAAGCTGCCTCTATAGTCGGAGCTCAAAGACATCTCCAATGATACTGAAATTCATGGATAAGTATTCCTCTTCTCTCTATTTCATGTATTGAGTTGTGGATGGTTATTTTTTCATCTCTTGGTTTTGTTTCTCTTCTTCATGGAGTAGATTCTCTAGATCTAAGATATAAGGAGTAATATAATGTGATGTTAATCTATGAATTATGAATTTGCTCATTTTCTTGTTCAATGATATGTTTATAACTTGTTATATGTGTTGTACCTTATTCATATTTGAGAAATATGCGTGTGGCAAATGCGTTTAGAACTAAAAGATTGGCCACCATGTAGAGGAGGTGCATTGAAGTGTATGACTTAGAGGCCCTTAATGAAAAAGGGTATTCATTCAACAAGACTTTTTACAGTATCACCTTGAAATAGATATCAATTCTCTACATGAGATTAGCTTATTAGAGCTTAATGGGTTTTTGTCAACTTAATGTTAGGAAGTGACTTGTGTAATCTAGAGATTGTATGATCAGGGCCCCTTAGTGATAGAGGATATCCCTTTAATTGAATTTTCTATGTTGCCTCATTACTTAATAGAATTAATTTAACATTAGGAAGTAAATGAGAAAACTCTAGAGATTATATAATCGAGGGGCCCTTAGTAACAAAGGATATCCCTTTAACTAGACCTCCAATGTAGTGGGGTTCAGTCGACCGATCTGACCATTCAATCGATCGATCAAGGCTAAGTCTGACCTTGCAAAACCTGTTAGTTACCTGCAAAATAGAGTTAGACGAATAGAAATGAATATGTAAATAAATAACTTGATAGCCTTCAAACTGTCCGGTTCTTATTTCGGATTTTCTTCAAAAACCCTAAGTCGAATCGTCACCTATTATTCCCTCAACGGGGAACATGTCCTCACCTGCTCCTCTCAGGAGGAGTTACTTGTTGCCAGACTGGTCCTCCAGACTGACTAGACTTTTGCTCAGTGCCCGACCCGCCAAGACTTTCTGCATAGGGTTACCATCGCTTAGGACCTAGGGTTACCTCCCCCTAGGGTTTTCCATAACCTAGGTTACCACCCCTTAGGACCTAGGGTTACCTTCCCCTAGGGTTTTCCATAACCTAGGGTTACCACCCCTAGGATTTTCCACCTGCCTAACCACAACTAGGACTTTCCATCACCTAGGGTTACTGCCCCCTAGGACCTAGGGTTACCTCCCCCTAGAGTTTTCCACCTGACTAGAATCCACTAGGACTTTTGCCTAAGACAACTTAGGACTTTCCTACAAGCTCAATCAACATTATTAGATCACAAGACAACTTAACTTTGGACCCTTTGCCATAATCAAAACTTAGGTTCGATTGTCTGGTGCTCCCAGCACCAATAATCTCCCCCTTTTGATTATGGTAACCTGGTTCAAAGTTAAGTAAAACATAATAATAATTAAAGGAATTTTAGCATGAGCATAAATACAATAATTTGTAAAAAAAACTCTCTTATGCTCCCCCTTTCATAAAAATTATGTTTAACTCTTAACTTTAACTTTTCTCTTCCCCTTTTATAAAAATTATGTTTAACTCTTAACTTTTAACTTTATGCTCCCCCTTTTATAAAAATTATGTTTAACTGTTAACTTTTAACTTTTCTCTCCCCCTTTGACATAAATCAAAAAGTAATATAAGTGGAGAGAAGGTTGTATGACAAAAAAGTTTTTACTCTATTTAACTTTAAGTTCCCCCTGAAGGATAGCACTTAAAAAAAACTTAGCTAATTTTTAAGCGTGGAAAGTGAGTTCGCTTTTTTTTAAAAAAAAAAACTTAGCTAAACTTATCTTTGAAAACAATTGCTTTGAAAAACACTTAGCTAAATTAGAAATGTTTTCAAAATACTTAGTTTTTTCAACAAAAACTTAGCTAAACTTAATCTTTAAAAATTACCTAGCTGTAAAAAAAACTTAGCTAATCTTAAGTTTTGAAACTGTCAAAGCTTTTTCTAAAAAAAAAAATTTAGCTAAATTTTAGTTTTGAAAATAATTGCTTTGACAAACACTTAGCTTAATTAAAAATACCTTTTCAAAAAAAAATTCAAAAATATTTGAATTTTTTTTTCAAATAAGGTTTATTTTCAAAAATAGAAAAAGCTAAACTTTTTAAACATTTACAAAATTAACTTTGAAATCTTGAAAAACAATGCTTTAATTAAAAAAAAATTAATGCCTTAAACTTCTTTGCACTCTCCCTTAATTAATGCCAAAAACAAATGAATGTTTTTTAGGGTATCCTAGAGTCCAAGCATGTAAAATAAACAAAAAAATTATTATTTATTCTCTTAATTTTTCATCTCACCCGTTCTAAGTTATTAAGCATGTTCAGCTTATAAATTTGTGTGAGATGAAGTTGAATATTTATGATATTTAAAAATAATGAATTTGAAAAAAAAAAGTTAAGTTAAATTTGGATTTCAATTGAATTTTGAATTTTAGAATTTAAAATTAATTAATTAATTAAGATTTTAAAATTTATTATATTTTTGAAAATTGATCATGATTTAAAAATTAATTATCCTTTAAAAATAAATAAGATTTTGAAAATCTAAAAACTAATTATCATTTAAAAATAATTAAGATTTTAAAAATAATTTATGATTTAAAAATTAATAATCAAATAATTAAGATTTTAAAAATTAATTAAACTTTTGTAATTAATTAGATTTTGAAATTAATTATGATTTCATAATTAATTATATTTTGAAATTAATTAATTATAAATTTTAATTGAGTTAGCTTTAATTTAATTAATTTAGGTTCGGTTAACTACTTTAAACCTGGGTCTATTTAACTTTTTTCTAGATTTTCAATCAGTGAACCTTAATAGTTTTGTGAGAAGGTTAATTTAATTTTCAATTTAAATTCCAATATAAGGATTGATCAACATTTGTGTTAGACTAAATTTTAATATTTAGTCAATTAAATATTTATTTCAATAATTAGCTTTCAGGTTGTGGCAAGGCACTAAGCCTTCTTGGGTATTGGATCGTCAACCACTTTTTGACAAAGTCTGTTAAAGAAATTGAATATTTAATTTTCTTCTTGAAAAATCCTAGATCTAATTAGTCAAGCATAGATCAAGCATAGGTCCTTATCTACCCTAGTCTAAGAATGAATAATAAAAAGTAATAAATCAAACATTAGACAATTCTATTTTATGATAAAAATTATCCTTTTATTGGCTCCCCCTAGATCATAGCCTCGATAAGGTCTATCAAGTTAATATATTTGATCCTTAGGGATCAAATATTAGCCAAGTCCAGCTTGATTAGTTAAGTTAGACTTGGGGACCCATGCTTGGACTATGTTTCTATTTGATTGATTTACAAGAGACAAATAAGATCTGAATTTATGTTTAGCCTTATATCCAAGTCCGGATCGGTTGTATACGACCATTTGTTTTCCAAGAATTAGGTCAAGGTTCTTGGAACCCAAAGTAAACTGTTCCAATGAGTCCTTGAGTTCTTTCACCTGAGTTTTTAAATTGGAATTCTCTTTCTAAACTCGCCTAATCAAAGACCTCGAGTTAGTCACTTCCTTAAGGGTTGTTACCTCCTTTTGGAGTGACTTGATCTGGACGTTGGATTTGGCCAGCTTTCTTAATAAATGTGTAATTAAATTTTGTAAGTCATCTATCTAAGTATCATAAATTAGGGAACTTACAATGTTGTTTGGCCCCTCAGAAATGGATACAGATCCGTGGCTTCTCTCAGACTCGGTTTCTAATTCACTCTCAGCCTCGGACTTAATTTCGGTAATGTACACTTGTACCGGTAGAACAAAGAAGCTTGTTTGCTTGTATTCTTCTTCGTCCAACTCTTTCGATGATTCGGACCATATTACCTTCAACGTCTTCCTTTTTCCTTGATTCTGGTTTGGACAGTCAGGCTTGTAGTGTCCCTTCTTGTTGTAGCCATAATAGGTAACTCCAGACTTGACCTTCGTGTTCAATTGAGTCACCTTCTTCTTCTTAAGGCCTTTCCTAACTAGTTTGACTAGTTCAGTGGTGATATCATCTTTATCTGAGTCCAATTAATCTCTAGACTCGGGTTCAATCTGGTACTTCTTTCTGGTTTCCTTTGTCTTGCTTGTATGTACAACCAATGCAATTCTTTTCTCGGTTGAGCGTGCATTAATCTCTTCGTGTAACTCAAAATTAGAAAATAATTCATCTAATCTAATAATTAAAATATCCTTGGATACTTTGTAAGCATCTATCATCGATGCCCACAAGGTATTCCTCCGAAAAGCATTCAGTGCGTACCTGATGACATCGTGATTCTCCAGTTTTTGTCTGATCGCGTGGAGGCCATTCAGTAGATCTTGGATCTGGGCGTGTAGTTGACTTGCTGATTCTCCGTTCCACATTTTGATGTTATGTAATTTATTTAACAACAAATCTTTCTTACATACCTTAGCATTAGAAGTTCCTTCATGAAGTTTGATAAACTTTTGACAGAGAGCCTTCGCACTGCTGAATAGTCCAACTCGATTCAGCTTATCTTTATTTAGCCCGTATTGTAGGGTTCAAGTTTCCTTTGCATCAACCTTTATCTTTTTCATCAGGTGTGTGCCCCAATTTTCGCATGACACAAGTGCTCCGGTGTTGTCGACTGGTAGGGAGAAGCCTGTTTGAATGATGATCCACATTTCTACCTCTGTCTTCAGATAGTACTCCATTCGGCCCTTCCAATAGCTGAAGACTTCACTAGAGAAAAGAGACGGACGAGCTGTACTGTAGACTTCTTGGTGGGCTATTAAAAAGGCGAAAGCTCGTACACAATAAGAAAAATAATGAATGTTCCAAGACTTGGTCTTGGATTAGTAGTACGGGAGAAAATAAAATATTTCACTAATTTCAAAAAAATAATAAAATAATAAAAAATTTAAAAAATATATTATTGTGAATTTTGTTAAATGCGATATTTTGCTAATATTGACCAATGGTAAAAAGATGAAAATCTCGATTGGTGGTTTCACCAATTCAGAGCGGCGTTGCTCTGATACCAATTATAGTGGAGTTCGGTCGATCGATCCAGCCATTCGGTCGACCGATCAAGGCTAAGTTGGACCCTGCAAAACTTGTTAGTTACCTATAAAATAGAGTTAGACAAATAGCAATGAATATGTAAATAAATAACTTGACATCCTTCGGGCTATCACATTCTGACTTCAGATTTTCTCTGAAAACTCTAGGTTGAACCGACGCCTACTGTTCCCTCAACGGGGAACGCGCCCTCACCTACTCCTCTCAGGAGAAGTTACCTGTTGCCAGACCAGTCTTCTAGACTAACTGGACTTTTGCTCAGGGCCCGACCCACCAAGACTTTCTGCTTAGGGTTACCACCCCTAGGACCTAGGGTTACCTCCCCCTAGGGTTTTCCATAATCTAGGGTTACCACTCCTAGGACCTAGGGTTACCTCTCCCTAGGGGTTTCCATAACCTAGGGTTACCAACCCCTAGGACCTAGGGTTACCACCCCCTAGAGTTTTCCACTTGCCTAACCATAGCAAAGACTTTCCATCACCTAGGGTTGCCACCCCGTAGGACCTAGGGTTACCACCCCGTAGGACCTAGGGTTACCTCCCCCTAGGGGTTTTCACCTGCCTAGAATCCACTATGACTTTTGCCTAAAACAACTTAGGACTTTCCTACAAGCTCAATCAACCTTATTAGATCATAAGACAACTTAACTTTGGATCCTTTGTCATAATCAAAACTTAGATTTGATCGTCTGGTGCTCCCTGCACCAACATTCAAGAGTTACTTCATTACTTATTGGCGTTAATTGGTGTAAACTCTTTGGTGAGATCTTTGAAGGGTTGTGCCAATAATTTAGTTAGAATCCCTACAAGAGTGTAACCATAGAGATAAGGAGAAGAATAATTCATAGGGACATTAACTAGCATTATAGTAGAACCGAAATCCCAAAATCATTCCCCTAATTCCAACTTCTTTATTAAGTTACTTGCGCTCACTTTCTCTCTCTCTCTCAACTCCCCCCTCTCACTCAATCTCTTTTTCTCAAGCGTTCTCACAATTCTTGATCGTCTAAATAACTTACTTTGCGAACTTGACTAGTGCTTAATCAACAATTCCTATGGATCAATATTTTTATTACTTGATGATTTTTTTAGTGTCCAAAAACTAAATTGTTTTAATTAAGAGGATTTATTTGATTAGTTTTGATTTAATTAAGAATTTAATAATTTAAAGAGATAGATATAATTAAATTTAATTAATTAAGTTAGCTCACATTTATAGAATTTGTATTTGATCAATTCTATTAAGAGAATGGTTGGATATAAATATGCATAAACTTTATTTTATGTCCAAATATGTACATAAAAATTCATAAGACTTAGTGAGTATATAAAAATTTATATAACTCATGGATATATATTTGTATAAAATTTATTACATGTGAATTTTATGTAAGAAATTTAATTAAGATATATATGCATATATATTTTTTAAATAGATTTGAATTTAATAAACAAAATTTATACATGGACTTGTAGGTTTAAAAATTTATATACGAATAGTATACATATAGATTGATTCTTATATATATATATATCCATGAGAATATGATAAATCCAAATTTTTCATAGAAAAATTGACATGAAAAATTAATGTGTATAAAATTTTAGTTGTAATGGAATCTTTCAAAATGTATAAAATTTTTTACACGCATATATAGTATGTAATAAATTTGAGATATGAATGTATATGGATTTGAATTTATTTTCCATAGGAACTTGATATAAAAATTAATATGTATAAAATTTAGTTTTTATGGAATCATTCAAATTTATTTTTGGAATAGACTTAGCACAACCAATAAATAAATAAATATACACCCTTAAAGGAAAATCCTTGCTCCTATATTGTTTTGCAATTTTCGCAAGCCCTAGCCACCACCACCACTAGTCCTAGCTCTAAGAGGTGGAGAAGAAGGAAAGGCTTGGTAGCAAGATAGAGTTGAAGGCATGTTTTATACTTTGTTATACTTTAACTAGTTCCCTTAAATTCATGTACATTTAGATACCATGGTAGGTTATGTGATAGTTTCAGAATTTATATAGTTGTGATGGTGTTTATGTTTCTACTTGTTTCTTATCAAGATTGCCTTATATGCTCTATGTAGGTTTTGGATTCTAGATTGGTTGAGTTTTCAGATTTGGGTTTAATTGTGCTCATACTCTTTTTATTTCCTAGCATGATAATTTTATAAGTTGCATGTTAGATTTCAAAATATGTTTAGTTGTGCTCGTGTTCTTGTTATTTCCTAGCATCATAATTTTTATAGGTTACATGTTAGAATTTGGAATTTAGTGGAGTATGTTTGTGTTTACCCTCGCTTCACATCATGGTAATTTAGTAAGCTATATGCATGATTTTGAAATTTTATGTTGGTGATGGATGCACCAGCTAATCAATCTTATGTTTTGATATTGGAAAAAGTTCAAAGTTAAGTTGTGTTATTGTTCTAACAAGTTGAACTGAGTGTGTAAGAAAATGCTAAGTGATCTTAGGCAAATGAAAGTCCTAGTTGAAACTAGGTAGGTGGAAAGTTCTAGCTACGGTTAGACAACGAAGTCCTAGTCCAAGAGACTGGGCAAAGTCTTGATACATGGACATTGGGGGAAATCCTAGGGTCGAGGATGCTAAGTGAAAATCCTGAGGGTCGCAGACACCAGATGGAAGACTGGATGAGTTGGAGATTGGACGTCCAACATGAAGTCCTGATGTCTCGAACTCTAAGTAAAAGTTTAGACGGTCTGGAGGACTGATATAACAAAAGGTAATTTCTCTTGAGAGGAGTAGGTGAGGATACGTTCCCTGAAGAGGGAATAGTAGGCGTCGGTCTGACCTAGAGTTTTTAGCGAACTCAAAGTTAGGACCGGATAGTCTGAAAGCTACCAAACCTTATTAATCTTTATATATTAATGTTGCCTGGACTAACCCTATTCTATAAAAAGAAATGTTGGCAAAAGGTGGTGTAGGCGCCTAGAGGGAGTCTGGGCTCCTGAAAGGTGCTCGGAGTTGCTCTGGGTGCTTGGGAAAGCCTCGATGAAGAGATGCCCTGGGGAGGGTGCCTGGCCAGGCACCTTGGCTGTTCGAGCACCCAGAGTTGCTCCAGGTACCCAGACTGTAACGCCCCGCCCCTTCCTGCTCTAGCTGACGGGGGTTACTTATCTTTTCTTCTTAAAACAGCGGAAGTCTTATCTATAGTATATATATTTTTTAAAACTTTTCCTTTACTTTTCAAATCATCATCACTAACTACCTATCAATTGAGTCACATAACATGCTTAACATAAATTTAAGCCATAATACTAAAGAGTATGATGAAATGTCATGGAGTCATAAAAGAGAGACATAAGCATAATTCTTATTAACTAGAAGCAGGTCTTTCTCTTTAACCGAGTCACTACTACACACATCCTTCTTGCCCCCTCCTGCTGTTCCCTTAGTACATCCATTCTTTGCCCTTATTTGTGGTACAAGGAAAGTAAGTTGTGAGCACACAAGGCTCAGTAAGATCCTTTCCTACTCACAAAAACCGTATAGCATAACTTAATCTCCAAGGCATAAAGCATAAAGACAACTCATCATATCATGTATAGAAGCATCATATCGTAACATAATCGTAAGGTATCATGGCATATCATATCATGCATCCTAGCTTAACATAATATAGTCATAAGCATCATGGCATATCATGGTAAAATCATAATGTGCATCCTAGCATAACATAACATAAACATAAGCATTATGGCATATCATGATATAATCATAAAGTGCATCCTAGCATAACATAATCATAAGTATCATGGCATATCATAACATAATCATAAAGTGCATCCTAGCATAACATATCATAATCATAAGCATCATGGCATATCGTAACATAATCATAAAGTGTTATGCGAGATGACTTTCAAAAACATGATTCATGCAAAAATATATGCAACATGTCTTTTGAAAACTTATTACATACATACTTAAACATAATCATATCATGATTAGGGCCCCGACTTGTACCACTTACATAAATGTGCGCGTCCTATGTAGGTCCAAGGTAGCAAGTCTTGAACCCTACAAGGCATACATACTAGGCCCGTTTCTTAGTCCATCGACCTAGGGGCACTTAGGAGCCCATCCCTAACGAGGCCAGTTTCTTAGTCCATCGACCCCGGGGCGCTTATGGAGCCCACCCTTGGTACAAGCCATATAAAGTAAAGTAGCATGTCATACATATCATGGTTCTTATTATTTCTTGCACATCATATTTCTTATCATATCATACCATACAAAATTTGGGCACACAGCTCATCATAATAGCATGTATAATTTGGGCACACAGCACATCATAAATACATGCATAGTTTGGGCACACAGCTCATCATAAAAGCATGCATAGTTTGGGCACACAGCTCATCATAAATAGCATGCATAATTTGGGCACACAACTCATCATAATATCATGCATAAATTGGGCACACAACTCATCATAAATAGCATGCATAACTTGGGCACACAGCCAGCATAAGGGTTACCAACATACATAGATCATAATTATACATAATTAAACATAGAAGCATAGCAAGCTCTTACCACATCATAAAACATTGCATGTGAGGTACATGGGAATCATATTTAGATTTCTAACCCTAATGTCATATAGTGGCCGAAACATATAGTTGTGACTTAGGTTAAAAATCAACATACAAGCATGTGAACCCTAAACCAATATCATATCATATACCATAAGGAAACATCATGAGCATGTTTAGGTTAGGTTCTAGGTTTCCTAAACTTATAAACTTATCATGGCCGAATCTTATCAAGCATTACATTGGGTTAAAATCAACATACAAGCATGTGAACCCTAAACCAATTTCATAGCAAATATTACAAAGAACAACATGAGCATAATTAGGTTAGATTCTAAGTTTCCTAGGCCCTTAAACTTGTTGTGGCCGAAACCTTTAAGGCTTGGAACTAGGTTTCAAGTGTCATAAAAGCATGGAAAACCCTAAACCAATTTCATAGCAATTATTACAAGGAACATCATGAGCATAATTAGGTTAGGTTCCAAGTTTCCTAGGCCCTTACACTTGTTGTGGCCGAAACTGTAACGACCCGCCTTCTGATCACTGGCTGTAAGGCCGATCGTCACAATAATGCTAAACTATACTGTGCGGAAAGCTGGGCTAATTAAAATTTTACTCTACTAATGACGGATACAACTGATAAGAAAGGTCTAAAGACCTTCTTTGCTGGTGTACATATGCTAAGGAGGGGAAACTGAACATCCCAGTGAGCTAGGGACTGAAACTAACTTCCCAACTACCTAGGCTCTTGATCGATCTACGGATCGATCGGTTGGGAAGTTTCATTCGGATCGGTCGGTGACCGATCCGGTGTGGCTGAATCGGTCGGTCAACCGATCGGTATGTCTGAATCGGTCGTGGACCGATCCAGCACCAAACACCGCAATCGCTATCGATGCTTGGATCGGTCGGTGGCACCGATCCGGAGGAATCTGATAACATCATATCTATCTGGATCGGTCGGTGGCCGATCCAGCGGATCCGCCAGCTCTCGATCGGTGCCGAGACCGATCGAGTTATTCGCCGAACTCGATTTGACTTTCGTGCCAAAATCTCACACAACAATTCTAAAATCAATGGAAATACATTCTAACAACTATTAACCAGCATTCTAACATAATTACTAACAAACTAAATGAATCTCCCATGATTTAAACACACTAAGGTTCAAAACTGCATAAAAGAAGAAATACTAAGACTTCTACTATTTAAGCTTGCTAAAACCCCTGAGGATCTTTTATTCCAGTTCCTTCCACACACATCTTGATCTGCATTGACCTCCAGCCTCCGCTACTGGTCCACTTTTCCTTTACCTTTATCTGCAGTATAAGAAAAGTAGTATCTATAAGCTAAAAAGCTTAATAAGAAACCATCTACCTCACAAAAACATGCAACGATGCAAATATGATTTTAAATCATGCTGTTTAAAACCTATGCTGGATATACTGAATAAACTAAGCATGGCATGGCATATAAGCATACAGTCATGGCATATCTAAAGCTGAACATATAAACATGTATAACAACTGCACATAAAGTTATCATGCATATTCACACGGAAAAACTAAGCTGGAGCATGATACTGACTGAAACTGAACTAAGCCAAAACTGATCTTAAACTATAATCACTGGATTAGATTAAGAGTTTGAAAGCTAATATCATAATAAGTGAAAATAGTAATCATCTCACTTTGTTTGGGCCGCAACTGTACTTGCTATGCGCATCTCTAACTAGACCGGGGTTGCAAATCCCGAATTTAGTAGAGCTACTAGGTTATCTAAACCTAGGGATCGACTATGGGAGCCCATGGATATCTAATCGATGCGATTAATGAAAAGTAAAATCTTGAGTATAGCTAAACTGTTCTAAATAATTTGTTTCTAGGTTATACGAACCTAGAGCTAGGTTGTCGAACCTAGAGGCGTGGGAGCCCATCCATTGGACCGTAGTCCCATATAAGCTAGGATAACTGATTCTTGATTTAGATGCTTCTAATGCATTCAACTGTGCTAATAAAAATACCTAGGTTGCATTTTTTTCTAAGCTAGTTATTTAATCGACCACCTAGTGTGCTTTAACTCCCCTCTCTATTAGGGAGACTACCTTTAGGCACCCAACAGCATCTAAACCTCCAACTGAAGGAGAAAAGACGTGTCCGACCCATCTAAAGGTACTCACTAAATCCCTAAACCTGCGAGGAAGGTTAAATACACCCTATATGTCGAAAACATACGCATATAACTAAACTAATGCACAGAAAATCAAATGATAGCTATTATACTGCAGGTGAGGGGTTTCTTACCTCCTGTTCATAATTTCTTACGATTCTATTCGCTAGAATTTCGGTGGAGATGACCTTCTCGACGATTCGCTCACGTCTTTGCGTTCCTCTCGCGGAGAAGAACCTCTTTCGTGTTGGAGTCGTCGCCGGAAGATGATCCGAGAGCCCTTGGGGCTTGGGCGCAGAGAGAGGAGGAAGAAGAGGAGTGGGCGGCGGTGAAGGTTTTTGGGAGAGGAATAGGTCACGGTGAAATTTGATGTTGCCGAACCAAGTTCTCAAAATAAACCAACCCCCAACTTAACCTTCCTATTTATACTAAGTAACTAATTCGGCCAACCCAATTACAAATATAATTGGTCCCCTTTCCTTTCAGCACGGCCCTGCTGGGTTCAACTGGTTCCCAATATTATCTCTAAGCCATAGGTCTCGGGTTCGATTCCCGCCTAAGCTATTTTGCGGTTCTAATTATTTTTGTTGCTTCCGCTGCTCGGAAAATTCCGGAAAAATATCTAAAAATTCCAGAAAAATCATAGAATAATTCTAATGCAAGTTTGAGAATTTTCGGGCATTATAAAAACCTTTAAGGCTTCTGTGAGATATCGGAAAATTTAAATAATAGGGTTATTTGGGAAATAGCCTTATTAAATTGTTCCGGAATTTTTAGAAATTTTCTGGGATTTTTTCGGAGCTCGTACGGAGGATTTTGAGGGGATCGATCGGCGGGCACGGATAAAGCCTGTTTGGGATACCCGTTTAAGTGAGGAAAAGTTTTTTATTTTAAAATTTCTTTTCTTATTCTCTTCTAAACGCTGAGCCTTTCCCTAAAACGTCGATCCACCCTTTTCCTTCCCCGACCCCGTGCGCACTCTCTTCTTCCTCTGTTCTCTCTCTCGCGGACGGGCGACGCCGAAGAGATTAGGGTTTCCAGCTCCGACGATTTCCTCTACCGGCATCGGTGGTTGTTGAGCTTAGATCCGGGCGGCGCTATTCCCTCTGGATCACAGACACAACATTGCGTCTCCTAGCTGATTGCCGACTTTTCCTTCCCGATCCGACGCCGCTGGATCAATCCAAATTCATCGATCGCCGACGTGAATAGGCAGTTAGGGCTCCGAGGGTAAGAAACCTTGATCGATCCTACTTCTTTTGGGTTCTTTCCGACTTTCATCGTCGCCGATCCTTTCTGCTTTGCTTTCTTGTCTCTGCCCTAGATCACCGACGCCCAATTTCAGCGATTCACCTGAGACGATCGAGATAGGTCATTTTCCTTGGACACCCTTACTCCTCTGGCGGTGCTAGATCTTGGCAGACGCTGGCTAGTTGAGGGTCAGTACCTTCTCTGGTCCGCTGCTTCGTGGTTGGATCGGATTGGGCGACTTCTTTGGGAGACAACCGATTAAAGGTAAGGTTTGGTTTCAAGAATTAGGTTGTTGTTTGAATTTAGATTCCTTAGTTGATCTGTGATCTCTTCTTCTTGATTTGATCCAGTGAAGTTAGGTTCTGTGATTCATGAGGTGAATCTGTCACGCCCCCAGAGGAGTCCCTGTCCGAGAAAATTTCGACAGCATCTCCCCTGTATGGTGGACAATCTGAAACTTTTCTACATCTCATATACCTCAGCCACAGGCGGCTGGAATAATAACAGTAAATAAAATCAATCACCACGCAGTTTATATATGTATTCAGCCTCTGGCTGTCACAACCACGCAGTTAATAAAATAAACAACATAGAAATACTCTGACTCGAAATCAACCCTACTCAACTACACTCGTAAAGCCCAAATCCGATTTTTCTTACCTCTTCTGCCGTCCAGGCAGGCATGTAGTAGAGTAAATCCAAATCATACTAAACGTCCACCCAACGGAAAGATTCCATACAATATCCATATATAAGTCCAAAACAAAACTAAAACAAAGTCTGATAGCGAAAAGCTAAAGTAAAACAACAACTCAAAAACCAGCAGAGGAGTAGCACTACGTGCAGTGGGGACTAGCGACTGGAACTCCCTCCTGACAGCATCAACCTGAAAATAACAACAATGGAGGCGGGGTGAGTCCAACACTCAGTACAATTGATATGCAAAGTAAAGAAATAACACCTAGCACTAATCATGCGTATAGTCTCCTGATAAAGATAAAGGTAACTACAAATCGAAGAAGACAGGAGAGAATCAGACTAACCAGACCGGTAAAAGGACAAACAATCCGAAAGGTATAGAAGACCAGATGCATGTCAATCAAGGCATCCAAGCAATGTGCGACATATAAGTGCAACAAACACAAACACAACAAAAATGCATCATGCATATGATGCCAATGTCATGGTCACCCGACGCCACCACCGACTCACATCAACAGGTGGGACCGAGTGGGTAGGTGTGACAACCGTGCACTCTGCAACACTACTCCCGATGAGTGATCGAGTGGACGGGATGCTGTCGGAGTACATATCATCCTACCCCAAATCATAAATGGGGGAGCGCAATGCTCTCATCTCCCGGTACGCTATGACGGGGAGAGATCTCGTGCTACACGCTGCGTCACACTACCCATGAGCGGATCAACGAGCACGGAAGAGTCAAACCGACGTGCTACCAGCGTGTCCCGCTACCAACGGCGCTGGCGAGCACGAGCACGGTGATGAGGCGGCAATGTGCTCGACAATAAAGGAGCAATCAATCACTCAGCATGCAATCATGCGAATGGTGCATGCCACTAAACATGGTAATATACTAAACCAATCTCTGGACATATCATAATGTGCACCAAAGCGAATGAATCATATCAAGGTATCTGATCATATAAGGTATCAAACCTAGGTCCTGACATGGTAAAATATGGTTATATCACTACCCATGAGCATGTGGAATCAGGTACATATCTATACAAGATGTAAACAAACAATCAATCAACAGGTAGCATGTATTGGGCAGTGATTAACCGAAACAAGTAAGAAACACAATTAATACATCTTGTTAATTTAATTACTAAGCATATCAAAGACAATAAGTCAAATGTACCCGCCTCCAATAAGAAAGGTCCAATCAGTCCAAATCCGGACGTCGAGAAACTCGTCTCGCGTCAAGGTCCTGTGATAAATCCTACAATTTAGCTAAATATAAACAAATAGCTAAACAAATTCCTAATCCATCAACCATCTAGGGTTAGTTTCATTAACCCTAATTACACCATCAATCAAAGTCAACCAACATATTTGATTGTATTCATTAAGTCTTACCTCTGGATCAAACAAAAGGAAGATCACAGCGGTTAGTGCTCTCTCTCCAACAAGGTCTGCAAAGGAAGTCACCATATAAGATCTACACAGGATTTAATATAATTAACCCTATGCTTACATAACAGAAGTAATGCCAATAGCTCAGACCATCGAAATCATCCAATTCATCTTCCCAAACTCACCTCAACAGATTCCAAATTCTTCAGCCGAGACCTTGCTAAAATTTTCCCACAACGCACAATGCTTGGCTAGAAACTCTTCCTCACAGCCCAGATCCAAAGAACATCATAAATCAACCTAGAAATCCACTCACAACTTCAATCCAGCCACAAAAAGAAATGTGTTTCCCTTACCTCAAATTCCACAGTCGTTCTTGCTATTGGAAATCAAAGAGTTTGCTGGAAGCAGTGACTGCCAGATCCAAGAAAAACCCCACAACAAGTCTTATCCTCATTTGGAATTCCTATACCCTGTTCGGATCAAAGGTGAGGTCATGAGTGAAGATCAAAATCAGATTCGGGATTCAACACAGTATAGAATTAAATCCCTATTAACCTAATACCAACCATACTTACCTCCAAGATCCGGCTAGGGCACAACGCTGTGTTGTCTTCGGCACTGTCAAGCAGAGACACAAGAAGGGAAGCTTCGGACGGTGCACAGAAACCCAATCTAGAGTTCAGATACTCGATTTCCGGCGGAGATCGACCGAAGCAGGCGGCGGTCTACGCGGAGTCTGTGGCTCGGGAATAAGTGGCAGCGTCGGCAGGCACAGGGGGGGTGGCAGCCGGCGCCAGGGCAGAAAAATCAAGGCGACGCTGCTTCCTTCGGCCTCAAGTGGTGGCGCCGTCCAGTGCGGCTCGGAAAGGAAGAAGAGAAGGAGCGGCCGGCGCTAGGGCTCGGACACCGGCGGTTCTGGGTCGGAGTGGCGACGACACGGCTAGGGCTCGGCGGCGGGCCGACGCTAGGGCACAAAGGCAGTCGCTGGAGCTTTTGTGGCCGATGCTTGGCGTCGGCTGTGGTGGCGGCAGAGGAGAGGAGAAGAGGAGAAAAGCACCGCGGCCGGCGGTTAGGGCAAGGAGAGGGTGCGGCTCGGCGTCGGGGGAGAAGAAATGAACGGCGTCGGGGAGAGGAATAAAAGAGAAAAGAAAAACAAATAAAAAGGAAAAGAAAATAAATAACTTTTCCTCGCCTAAATGGGGTAGCCTAAACAGGCTTTCCCGGGCCCCGTTCTTGTCCCCGTTAACTCGTCCATACGAGCTCCGAAAAATTCCCGAAAAATGTCCTAAAATTCCAGAAAATTTCCTTATTAATATTCGCCTATTTTCTGGTATTTTATAGAATCCATCAGTGAGGATCTGTTGAGGGTGATCTTTCCAGTAGTGTTTCCCTGTTGACAGCACTTCAACCAACATCAATAGTGGCTGTTAATTGAGGATCTTGTCTGGTCAGATCACTTTGTTTTCCAGCAGATTACCTGGTATTCCAGTGGTTGGATTGAGGTACGTGGAGAGGTAGTTGATACTTGTTGTATTAGATTTGATTTAGTTGTTAAATTGTGTAGATTTAATTATGTAGAATAAATCTAATGGAATGGTTAAGGTTAGGGTAATTAACCCTAGTCAACCGTTGGATTTATAATCTAATTGGTGATTAGGGATTAGGTAACTAACCCTAATCGACCATTAGATTTAAATTGGTAAGTTGTGATTGTGGTGATTAGGGTTTTGCCCTAATTTAGTTTTGGGAATTTTATTTAGCTATTTCATTTGGATTTAGCTAAAGAAAATATATATGTTGTTTGACACAGGATTCTGATTCAAGACAGGCGTCTCGACGTTGACTACGGATTTGTGATTGTACCTTCTATTTGAGGTGGGTACCCTTTGACTTATCTTTTGATAGTGTCTTATGATATGTGCAGTTTATATATACTTACTAGTGTTGGTAGTTAGTATTTTCCTAGGTTTAGTTTAGTTGATACCTGCTACATGCTTCTACTGTTATCTACTATACATTAGGCTGGTATACCTTTATTGTTGAAACCCCAAGGTTGTTTTGGTATGATCAACAAGTTAAGTTAGGTCCTGTGTGTATTTAACCTTGTGTCTAAGTGTGCAGGAGCTTAGGAACACAGGTACTCGAGCGGAAGACGCAGCTAGCGAGAAGGACGGCACGCTGTGCGTCCAAGGGACGAGGTGCTGCGGAAGAGTACACCGACGGACGAGAAGGAAGTGCGCGCGGTGGTTCCGAGGTACGAAAGTCAGAGCGGAAGATTGCTCGGGGAGTAAGAGACGCAGCTAGCGCGAAGGTCGGCATGGGGTGCGAACGAGGGACGAAGTCTGCGGATGAGTACGCTGGTGGACGAGAAGGGACACGCGGCAATTCCGAGGGACGAGAAGCCGGAGGGAAGCACGCTCGAGAAGACCGGAAGATGGGTTCGGGTGAGCCCTATTCCGGATATCAGAGATCACCCAAGCAAGCGGAGTCGGAGCAGAAAGACCCGGACCAGAGGCGAGCTGAACCGGAGAAGAGAGCACGGACCAAAAGTCAATTGGGTTGAGTTTTGGCTCCGGGGCGCCCGGAACTGTCCGGGGTGCCCGGAGCTGTCCGGGGTGCCCGGAACCCTTCCGAGCGCCCGGAAGTGACTTCTTCACAGGATCGAGCTTTGACTCGATCCAACCGTCGGGGGATAAATTTTATCCCCCCCAGGGCGCCCGGAACCCTTCCAGGCGCCCCGACCAAGGCTATAAATATAGCCTTGGTCCAGAAGCTTTTCAACAATCACGATCATTCTATTTCCAAACACTTGTATGCTTTAGTTGTTAAGCTTCTGTTTTCTGTGCCTAAATGTTGTAAGAGGCTTCTCCGCCTGAAGGAGTTTTTGAGCTTAATCTTCCTTGGATTAACAACCACATCGGTTGTAACCAAGTAAACATCTGGTGCCTCGTCTTTTCTGTTATGCTTTTATTTATCTGCTTAATTCATTTTACAAGTGTTAGCTTAATCGTTCGAGGAAGGGTTGTCTGTTTTTAATTGACAGGCTATTCAACCCCCCTTCTAGCCGGCCCAACGGTCCTACAAGTGGTATCAGAGCCAGGTTCGCCTTAGAAGGACTAACCGTCGTCTGAAGCAACAAAACAATGGCCGGAGCTAGCGACTACCCACCAGCATTCGAGGGGGAGCTTGCTTCTTGGAAGCAACAAATGACGGTATTTCTTAACTCTGATATTCGTATTTCTCAAATAATGAAAACAGGTTATGAAGCACCAAAGACAACGAATGGAGAAGAACTCGATCTACGCCTATGGAACAAGAAACAACGTGACGAGTCAATGGGAAACGGTCGGGCAGAGTTTCACATTCTAAGCGCAATACCAACTAAAGATTTCTACAGAGTCGGAGAGTACAAAAGCGCGAAAGAACTTTGGAAAAAGTTCTTAATGCTCTATGAAGAACCGGTTGAAGTCGTCTCCTCAATAGACATCGACCCGTCATCAGAAGAATCAGAGATGGAAGAAATTACCAAGACAACCCCAACAGTCGAAGTACATCCCGAGATCGATGAAGGGGGAGAATCTTCGGAAGAAATTAATTCAACAGGGGGAGAACCAACGGCCGACGAGGTAAGTAAGGTATGGCCTCTACCCTCTGAACAACTGGTTCAATTAATCAAATTACCTGAAGATTTTTGCGAACCAAAATTTGAATTATCGAAAGAACTTTTCGGATTAGAAAATCTTCGGTCGAATAATTGTTGCAAATTACAAAATATTTTTACGAAAGAATTACGCAACTTAGAAATATTATCGAAAACTTTTTCCGGATCTAAAATTTTTTTCGAATTACAAAATATTTTGACCAAAGATTCTTGCGAATCACAAAGTATTTTTTCAAAAACCTTTTCCGGATCTAAAAATTTTGAATTACAAATTACTTTACTTAAAAAGTCTTGTGAATTAGAAATTGGTTCATCAAACAAAATTTTCAGATTAAGAAATCAATTATTAATAGATTCCTGCAAACACTTATTGTTAAAAAATTCTTGCAAATTATAAAATAGTCTTTCGAACGAATTTTGCACATTTCCGAAAGAACTTCTTATATTGTCAAAAAATTTTATCAAGTTAAAATTTATGCTATTCAAATATTTTTGTGAAGTAGAAATTCAAAAAATAGAAATTAACATGATACAAATTTTTACATGTTTAATACTTGCGGTTTTAAATCTGAAAAAGATTGATTTAAGAAATTATGATAAGTTAAAATAGAAATTTAAAACTTTCTGATAAATAGAATTAAGAACTAATAAATGCATAGAAATTTTTTTTGTTTAAATTTTCTTGCATAAAAGTCTTTTGGGCTTAGAAAGTTTTTTTTAACTTAGAAACTTTTCAAAAAGATATTGTTGATTTAGAAATATTTTAACAGATAACTTTTCAAAATTTTCTAAGTCTTTAAACCCTTAGAATTTTAAACCCCATTTTATTGTGATCAAAGGGGGAGAAGGAAAGTATAAGTCTAGGGGGAGGTACAAATTGAAAATTAAAATTTTTTCTATCTTATTGCACTTAATTGCAATAGAAGTTAGTTTATGTTTTATGTTTTTTTTCCCTAGCTTAACTTGGGTTGATCACACCAAAAAGGGGGAGATTGTTGGAACCCCAAGGTTGTTTTGGTGTGATCAACAAGTTAAGTTAGGTCCTGTGTGTATTTAACCTTGTGTCTAAGTGTGCAGGAGCTTAGGAACACATGTACTCGAGCGGAAGACGCAGCTAGCGAGAAGGACGGCACGCTGTGCGTCCGAGGGACGAGGTGCTGTGGAAGAGTACACCGGCGGACGAGAAGGAAGTGCGCGCGGTGGTTCCGAGGTACGAAAGCCGGAGTGGAAGATTGATCGGGGAGCAAGAGACACAGCTAGCGCGAAGGTCGGCACGGGGTGCGACCGAGGGACGAAGTCTGCGGATGAGTACGCTGGTGGACGAGAAGGGACACGCGGCAATTCCGAGGGACGAGAAGCCAGAGGGAAGCATGCTCGAGAAGACCAGAAGATGGGTCCGGGTGAGCCCTATTCCGGATGTCAGAGATCACCCAAGCAAGCGGAGTCGGAGCAGAAAGACCCGGACCAGAGGCGAGCTGAACCGGAGAAGAGAGCACGGACCAAAAGTCAATTGGGTTGACTTTTGGCTCTGGGGCGCCCGGAACTGTCCGGGGCGCCCGGAGCCCTTCCGGGTGCCCGGAACCCTTCCGAGCGCCCGGAAGTGACTTTTTCATAGGATCGAGCTTTGACTCGATCCAACCATCGGGGGATAAATTTTATCCCCCCCAGGGCGCCCGGAACCCTTCCAGGCGCCCCGACCAAGGCTATAAATATAGCCTTGGTCCAGAAGCTTTTCAACAATCACGATCATTCTATTTCCAAACACTTGTATGCTTTAGTTGTTAAGCTTCTGTTTTTTATGCCTAAACGCTGTAAGAGGCTTCTCTGCCTGAAGGAGTTTTTGAGCTTAATCTTCCTTGGATTAACAATCACATCGGTTGTAACCAAGTAAACATCTGGTGCCTCGTCTTTTCTGTTATGCTTTTATTTATCTGCTTAATTCATTTTACAAGTGTTAGCTTAATCGTTCGAGGAAGGGTTGTCTGTTTTTAATTGACAGGCTATTCAACCCCCCTTTTAGCCGGCCCAACGGTCCTACATTTACTTCTTACCATGTGTATATATGTTCGTGGATATGGATATTTATAGTGCTTCACTATACTGGATTAGTTGTTATACATGCTGGATATGTGATGTTGGATCTATGCTGTTTATTATCATTGTTATATATGTGTTTGTCTGTTTGGCATCTACACATATGGAGGAGGATATGTTCAGGTATGACATACTGTAGCCGCATGCACCATATCGCATGATTGCATGCTGGGCGATTGACAACTCCATTATTGTTGAGCTCGTCGGCCGGCTACATTGACCTGCGCACCACGTGACCACTGCATTTGTAGTGGCACAGCACACAGGGTGTGTAGGTTGCTCGGTGGTGCTCCGCTGGAGGCTCCACTCATGGGTAGTGTGATAGGCAGCGTGGTAGCATACCGGGGTCCCTCCCCGTCATTGTGTATCGGGAGATGAGAGCATTGCGCTCCCTCCTATAGTTGAGGTTGGAGGATAGGTGTACTCCGGTGCATCCCGTCCACTCGGTCACTCTTCAGGGGTAGTGACGGCAGAGTGCACGATGTCACAGCCCTACCCACGTGGTCTCACCATTGTGTGTGAGATGCTGACTGGCGTTAGGGGTGACCATGTCATATTGCATCATATACACAGATTGCATTTATTGTGATTGTTGCATATTAGATGGTGCACTTGGGTGACTGCATATGATTGACATGCATACAAGATACATGCATATTTGCTCTGACTATCTTTATCTATGTATGTCCACAGTCATTCGCCCAAGCCTCGCAGGTGAGTACAGTTTATTTCAGTTATGCATTTTCTTATTATTCTTGCTATAGACTGTACTTTATGCCTATTGCTGGTTACTACAGTTTATTTCAGCTATGCATATCTGTTATACTGTTAGGAGATTGTACCATAGATTGTACTGTTAGGAAACTGTACTATATATCCTATGGTTTAGGAGACTGTACCTTAGGATATTGTTAGTAGTTATATGTTGCTTTACATATCTATTGGATTACCTGCTGAGTTCTTTGAACTCACCCTGTTGTTACTATTTTTCAGGTTGAGGTCGTAAGGAGATATTCCAGTCGCTAGCCCCTTTATCGCGAGGATTTCCTGTTGTCGAGATCTGTTTTGTTTTTGCATCTTATATACTTGTGATGTGGGTTTGTATTGTGGACTTTACATTGAACATTCGGGTTTGCTACTTTTGTTTTCCGCTACGGTTGTAATTTCATTAGTTCGTGGATTTGTTTTCTTCGTTGTAGTGGAGTAGGCTGTTTACATATATCTTCGAGATTCTATATCGCCTTTCCTTATTAAACTGCGTGGATTGATTTTATATTGAATTGTGTGGAATGTTGATATAAACTGCGTGGTTTGTTTCTTATTTGTATTGTATTGTTCCAGCCGTTTTTTAGCATAAAGTTGTTTCTGCTGTAGGGTCTGCAGTACTATTCTCAAGTGCGTGTCATGCTCCTCTGGGGTCCTTGAATAGACTAGAATGTCATCGATGAATACGATGACAAATTTGTCAAGGTATTCTCTGAACACCCTGTTCATCAAGTCCATAAAGACCACTGGTGCATTAGTCACACCAAAAGGCATGACTACAAACTCGTAGTGTCCGTATCTAGTCCTGAAAGTCATTCTGGGTATATCCTTTTCTTTAACTTTCAGCTGATGGTACCCAGAGTGCAGGTCTATCTTTGAGAATACTGTTGCCCCTCTCAGCTGATCAAATAAGTCATCGATCCTGGGAAGGGGGTACTTGTTCTTGATTGTCACTTGATTTAGAGCTCGATAATCTATGCACATCCGCATAGATCCGTCCTTCTTCTTGACAAACAACACAGGAGCTCCCCAAGGTGAGTGACTAGGGCGGATGAAGCCTTTGTCAAGTAGCTCCTGAAGTTGCTCTTGCAACTCTTTCAGCTCTGCTAGAGACATGCGATACAGAGCTTTTGAAATTGGACCGGTACCAGGAACTAATTCAATATCAAACTCCACTTCTCTGTTGGGAGGCAGTCCAGGTAGCTCTTCTGGAAATACTTCTGGATACTCGCATACTACCCGAACATCCTCCTGCTTGAGTCCTTTCTGTTCTTCTGTATTTACTATGTATGCAAGAAAACCAGCACACCCTTTAGCTAACATCTGGTGAGCTGCTAGAGAAGAGAGAAGTTTCTGGGTCTTCTTCCTTGGCACTCCCGTGAATTCAAAAGGTGGTTCACCCTCTAGACTGAAGATTACTTTCCTTCTGCGGCAGTCTACTGAAGCACTATACTTGCTGAGGAAATCCATACCCAAAGTGATATCGAAATCTTGCATGGCGAGGACTACCAGGCTAACATATAGTTCTCGGTCTGTAATTCTGACCAGTACAGCTCGAAGCCACTGATTGGACTCCATGACTTCCCCAGAAGGTAGGGTCGTCAAGAACTTGGAGTTCATACTCTCTGTAGGCACCTGTAATTTACTGGCAAAGGGTACTGATACGAAAGAATGGGTCACCCCAATATCAAATAGTACAGTAGCTAAATGCTGAAAAATAACTACTTGACCTGTTACGACCATGGAGGCACTAGAAGCTTCCTCTTTAGTGAGGGAGAATACTCTGGCACTATCAAAGGCTGGAACTGGTGGAGCTTCCAACCTTCCCTGACTGATATAGGGTCCCTCTAATGCTGCTTCCATGTGATATAACTGTGCAGGCTTGCCTCCATATTGCACTGGCTGTGGCTGAGGTGCTTTGAGCTTGTTAGGACATTCTTTAGCCATGTGTCCTTCCTGACCACAGGAATAACATCCAGTCTTACCCAAAAGACAGGCTCCTGGATGTGTTCTCCCACATTTAGGACAGGGAGGGAACTTGGTCTGCTTGTTTGCTGGTCCTCCCTTCTGGTTACTTCCTGAGTTCCACTGCTTTCTTTTACTAACCTTGCCTTTCCAGTTCTGTTTACTTGACTGAGATTTCTGGCTCCCCACTGTCTTGTCCTCTATCTTCACTGGCTTGTGCTGCGTTCGTTGTGCTTTGATGTCGTTCAGGTAGTGCTCAGCAATTAATGCCCTACTTATCAACTCTTCACCAGTCTGGGGTCAGTGAGCTCCACTGCTCACATTCAGTGCTATCTGTGGTCTCAGCATTCTGAGCATCAGTCTGACTCGCTCCTTCTCTGTACTTACCAGCTCTGGGCAGAGACGAGCTAGTTTGTTGAACTTCTTGACTGCTTCTTCCATTGTTAGGTCACCTTGTTTGAACTCTATAAATTCCTCATAGTGCTTGTTGGTGATCTGTAGGTGGAAGTACTCTTCATAAAACTCTGACTGGAAATCAGCCCAGCTCATCTGATTGGCTGCCCTCTTGGTCTTTATCCTCTCCCACCACATACGAGCATCTCCTGACAGGCAGAAAGAGGCGCACTTGACCTTCTCGACTTCTGGCCAGTCAAGAAACTCCATTGTGCTCTCCAGTGTTTTGAACAAAGCCTGGGCATCCCAGGGCTCAGTAGTGCCTGAGAAGCTCTCTAGTTTCAGTTTCAACCACTGTATGAGGTATGTCTCTGAGGTGCTGTGACGACTCCCAGGGTAGCTGGTGGAACCTCGGTTACCACTGGAGTCTCCGTAGTGACAGCTGGGGGAGGGGGAGGAACTGATTGCTGATTTTCTATCAGATTGGCAATTACTTGCTGCTGCTCTGCTACTTGTTTCTGGAGTTGAGCAACAACTTCAGAGAGATTAGGCTCAGTTGAGCCTGGGCCTTCGTTCTCCTGATCTTGGTCCTCAGTACGAGCGGTACGGGGACGCCCTCTTCTTGCCATCTAATTATGCAAAGAAAAAGGCTTGATATCTTCTCTATCCTTTCTAAACAAACATATGTATGAATAAAGAAAACAAAACTTCTATCTTACTAAAGCGCATATAAGCAATTACTCTCTACTGCAAATAATAAAGAAAGCATAAAAGGAAAAACTTAAATACTTTCTTACTTGAAGACGGCAAGGATGATGCTGATGTGTGTGATGCTGGAGAATGGGAACTGCTCTGATACCAACAATAACGACCCACCTTCCTTGCTACTCTCTAAAGGTGGTCGTTACTTAACTATTATTCTACTTACTAGTGTTACTTATGCTATTATTAGCAACACTTAAATTTATCACGGCCCCAGAGAAGTTCCTACCGAAAAATTTCGGCAGAGTCTCCCCTGTACCGATGACAATAATCATCAATACATGCAAAATAAACCATCAGCCACATGCGGCTGGTATATATATTTCACAACCACACAGTAATAAGACACAACAACTTAAAAAAAAAACTATTCTAGCAATAGCAAATGAATAAAGCTCCAACAGTGGGAAACAACCAAACTAACAATACGGAATAGACTCGATTAGCAATATAAGAAAAAGGAAACAACTCTTTAACAATCTCAACTTCTCTAATAACATTAAAGAAGGACTCTAAACAACTTCTTAGCCAAGTACCGAGGCTTCCATAGTTCAACATCACACACCATCCATCACGCATCCTCCTTGTCGCCTTCCTCTTTATACTTTAGCTTTTCCTTTATCTGCAGTAGAAGGAAAATAAATCTATAAGCGAAACACTTAGTAAGTACTAAACTATCTCACAAAAACTTGAAAGTGCATAAGATACAAAGGATGCTAAAACTGAAATGCTAAAAAGAAAAGCTACTCATGCTCATCTAATAGCAAAGCACTAAAATAATTTGCATACTCATGGTATACAAGAATAAATCTGCATGCTGGAAATAAAGCTAATCATGCTCAATAAACTCGTAAGGAAAGCAAATGAAAACCAATACTGTATGCTTAGAATTATAAGAGCTAAACTTTGCTAGTTCTAAATATAGGTGATACTTGTTTCATTTACTTATAGCCTTATACTTGAAATTAATATTTAACTTTCTTCTTCTCTTTCTTGGGCCCAGGCTTAGTACCAAATGCGCGCTCTCTAATAGAGACTGAGGTAGCGAGCCTCCAGTCCTATGAGGGTAAAGACCTTGGTCTTACCAGGGCCAAGACCTTGGAATTGATCACCTGGATTTGTTTAACGACAACCTTGGAAGTCGGGTACTAGCCTCTTGCTTTAAATTACTTGTTATCTTTTCTAATTAGACCTTGGTCTTTTCTCACTTATAGCTACTCATTATAGCAAGGAAAGTCTAAACTAAATGCTATATATATATGTATATGCTATAATCTGTTCATGCACATCTTAAAGCAAAGGAAAAACAAAATTAGCATACTACTATATGCTATAATCTGTTCATGCACATCTTAAAGCAAAGGGAAAACAAATCAGCATACTACACTTATAAAAATCTGCATTTAAGCTATAAGAAATCTGCATACAAACTCAAACTAAATATAAACTTTGCTGGAATTAAAACCTATGTGAAGCTAATCTTGCTTATCTATCATAGCCTTATATTCAAACAAGGTGTAATGGCATGTTTCCATCATGGTATTTAGAACTTGCATACATATATATCTTTGCATAGTTCGGTCATGGCTACTCCTACTTGTGGTACATGCAAAATAATTCATTACTAGCAAACCTTTAAACATTAACAAGGAAAACATTAAACTAAGCACATGTGAAACATTAAACTGAACCAATGTACGAGTTATCCTCTACTACTAAGAAGGTGCAACATCAACTTTTTACTTATCTGTTACATGAGTTGGAAGATCATACTACTAGATTTACTTTGTTACTCTAAACTATACGTGATCAAAGTGCCCTTAATTAAATTAGGAAATTGTCCTAACCTTTAAACATTTCACACAGCATGCTACTGGAATAGGAATCCAGAACAGAAATTAAACACCAAAAATTCATCTGTACATTACTAAAAGCATGCTACTGGAACTTCCAAAAACAAGAACCCTAAATATCATAATTCCCTACAACTGAAATCCGAAACCAACAGAAGCAAATCCTCCCAGAATTGTGGCACAGCAGGTGACCAAAATGGAACTAAATGCCCCACACACTAAATTTTGAGACTCACAGCAGCACAATGAATCCAGAATTTTATGCTAAGTATAAGGGTTGTTCGGATTATCACAATTGAAACATGTCAATAACAAAACTCAAAATTCTCATGCCAATAGGTATGGTTGTTCGGCTTGACAAACAGAGCAAGGAAAAGCTCTAGCATATAATTCTACTCGGCACAGCAAAATCCGAAAGCAAGGAAACGAAAACCCTAAGTTCGGAGCAACTCCTACCACAGGTGAGTAGTACTTACCTCGTGTTCTTGGACTTACAACCGAGAAAAGATCCTAGGGTTTCGAAGAGATGAAGATCTCGGCTTCTCCTTCGTGCTCACGGCGCTCTTTGCCGAGGTGATCCCGATTTCGTGAAGCTCTTTCGGAAAGAGTCTCTCGCCGACCGCCAGAGTGAAGACCTAGGCCCCGTCATCGCCCTTTTTCACCCGAACAGAGACGCGCCGTCGCGAGGAAGGGGAAGGAAAGATTAGGTTTTTTTTTCGGCGAGAAAGGGAACACCTAATCCCTTTATAACTAGGTTTAATTCGGTTCCAATTTCAACTTAAATACTATTTGGTTCGGGTTTTACTAAGAAACCCACGGCTGGTCAGTTGGTTAAACGAACCTCTGCTTAACCCGAGATTTCCGGTTCAAACCTCAGCTTGGACTTTTTTTTTTGTCGAAACTTCTTTCGTTTAGTAAAAATACCAAATGACCTCCAAAAATTGCGTAAAAATACTCTAAAAATTTCTGAAAATCTCTAGAATATTTCTAAAGCATTTCTAAATATTTTTAAGAACTTTTGGAACTTAAAACAAGGGAATTTGGGTCGTTACAACTGGTACCCGAGTATAATCTCTTAACACTCAGACCCTCACCCTTATGACTCACTTGACTCTTCATTATAGCTTAGACCTCTTTCCTTCAAGTCTATTTCCTTTGGCTCTCGTCCCTCAGATGGACCCAAGCCCGCAACTCGTCCCAATGCCATCCTTCACGTATGGCTCGAAGTCGCTTCCCTCGGCCCTTGTCCTTGCTACCTTGTCCACGGTCCCTCAGACGCTCCATCCTTCACCGGACCCGAAGCCATTAACTTGAGTCATATGTGTATCCTGCAAACCTGCACAACTTAAATACACATATCAAATATAAGGGTGAACCTAACTTAAACTCTTTCCCAAAACACATGGTTGCACGGACTATTGGGATTACTCCAACAGAAGTGACCTTCTATCAGACTTCATGTGGTCCACTATATGTTAATGAAGATCTCATTACATCTTGAGTGCAAGTTTCCTTAGAATTGAAGTATTCAAGTCATCTTGATCATGAAGGCTTAAGCTTTAACATCTTGGCAATCATCTCCAACGAGATACAAGTCTGGGATGATTGGGTAAAAGTTAATATGTCATAAGATATTTTAATAGTCCATAGAGGATTCATTACTCCTTTTATATAGAAAATGTATACCCTATGGCCTATTATTAGGATTATTACTTGTAAGTCTTTGACCAAAGAATTATACGTCAAGAGGATGGTCATCTTAAATATGTGTTTGAGTAATTTGAATCCACATGATAAGGAACTATTACTTGGGCTAGTTGTGATGTAGTCAGCCTAGTTGAGACTGACACATAAACCATATCCTGAACCAAGTGCATATACGATAAGTAAAAGGAATAAGACTCACTAATAACTATAGTTGTTAAAGGGTTCAGAATTATATTAGGATTAACTATAATTTTCTAATTAATTAGGGATCATGATATACTACTAAGTAATCACTTATGATTGATTCATAATTAATGGTTAATTATAGATGACCAATATAAATTGAGAATATATTGAGTCACACACACTATGAGTATATCCGAAAGATGTAAAATAAGTTTGAGAATTAGATTCTCAAATTGAGAGAGATTAAGTCTGGTAGAACTAGATAAAGAGCAAATATAGAAGATATTTATTGGATTAAAAGTGATGGCGGGGCACACCTCTTGTAGGCAAGGTTGGATCCCTTTTGATTTAGTTATGAACCAAAATTAGTTTGGTTTAATAATAAACCAAGAGTATTTTGGTTTTGAGCTAAGTTGGTTTGGTTTTAAACTACGCTTAATGATAATGGATTGGGTTGCTATAGGATTTTGGGTTTGGGAAATGACTTGCTCCCTAAGTCATTGTGAGGAGGTATATAAATACTCCTTCATAGAGTAAGAGAAAATTAATTAAGGGAATAACCTAATTTGATTAGGTTTTTTCTTCCTCTTCTCTCTTCTCTCCCTCTTGTGTCACTATGACAAAAGAGTAGCCTCCTTTTCACTACCGACCACCTCTGGCCATTGCTTGCCATTGGCCAGTCTTCCAACCTCGACCCTCTAGCCTCCCTCTTGCTTCCCGCCGGCCTCCAAGCCACCAGACAGTAGGAATTCCGGTCAGACAACAACTTTGTCTTGCTTTCCTCTTGCCTCTAATTGCTTCCACCTTGCCACCAGCTTCCCAACCATTAGACATGAGCAGTAACCACTAGACAACAGCTGTCCAGTCACTAAACAATAGCCATGGGCTGTTGTACCACTAAACAACCTCTCCATTTGGTGTTGTCAGGTTGCCCTCACCGCCGGGCACCAAATCGGGTTATGTGGATTCTCTTTCGGATCCATCATCTTCCTCATTTGGCTAGTACTAAATCGAAGATGAAACTTGTGATTTAGAGAAGTCATCTCAAAAATATCTTGGCATGGATATCGATAGAGGCAAACCTGATTAAGTTTGTTAGTCGATGTCATTTCCTCTACATGTCATCCTGCAGGTATAATTTTTTTATGAAATTTTATTCTACGGCTATGTCTGCACATGTGTGTGTCCTATATATGTATGATGCATGAGTTGTAATAATTTAGAAAATTATCATACTTCCACTACATATTTTATGAAAATAAATTTAAAATGCTCAAAAAAAAGTACCCAATAGTGATATCAGAGTCACTCGTATTTTGACATACATCATAGATCAATGTTTAGCATGTCGTAGGTTGTCGTAAAGTTATATTTAGAAAATTTAAAAATTTTAGATCAGGAAATTGTTTCCTAATTAGATATAAAAGATTTCTAATTTTAGAAATATTTTCTAATTTATTAGAAAAACTGATTTTGGATATGTTTTCTAATTTATTAGGAAATCTAATTTTAGAAATATTTTCTAATTTGTTAGAAAATTCTAATTTTAGAAATTATTACTTAATTTGTTAGAAAATTTCAAACTTAGAATCAATTTCCTAATTTGTTATGAAAAATCTAATTTAGAAATTTATTTTCTAATTTAATAAGGAACTTCCTTATTTAGAATTATTTCCTAATAAGATATGAAATTAGATTTGAAAATTATTTCATAATCTAATTATGGAATTATGATTTATGAAATCAAATTATTTAATATATTTATTTTCTAAATTAATTTATGACAATTATAACATGACTTATGTCATAATCTATGTCATGTTAGAAGCCATGATTTATGCTATGATTTATGTTATGTTAGATACCATAATTATGCCGTGTTATATCATGTAAATAGTTTATGATTTTTTTTTTATGTCTTCTTTACATGTGATTGATGAGATCTAGATTAATTAAAGCCCTTATAAAAATATTAAATTCTACACCTTCCACTAATATAGTAAGAACTAGAGTTTAACATGTCGTTAGACTCACTCCAAGCTTAACTTGAAATTAGATATATTTGAACCATTGAGATATGATATCATGATTAATACGTTCGCTTTAATTAGAAGCATTAATTGTCGAACTCACTCTAAAGTTAATATGAAAAGAAGTAAAGTTGAGTGATATATATTTGATATATATATATATATATATATATATATGCTAATGAGTTAACAATTCAACATTTATGCAAATATCAAAAAGTTAATAGCATAATGTAATAGTTATATGTGTGTGATATATAATTGATATATTTGATACCTACCACTAGAACTAAGAATGACTTATTGGACTCACTCCAAGGTTATTATTATTTATAGCAAATATCAATCCATTTAGAGAAAACCTATCATCTCACAAATTCAAAGTAAAGGGCTCTTCAATTTGATAAGCAAGTGGGATCTCAGTTACGTAAGTGAATGGTTTGTATTAAATAATTAATTCATCTCTCTTATATACTCAATTTTGTATTTCTAGGTTAATAGAATAAGTATAATTTTTGTTAATTTATGCTCAATTTTGGGCATGAATAAATTGACCTTGCTAAATTTCTTGGACTGGCTTCGAAACCTGAGAGTTATTCTCAAGGTTGAGAAGATTGTGTTGGTGCAATCGACCTAGGTTTTGATGTGTGTGTCAAAGAGTTTAAGTTAGGCTTTCATATGTATTTGATATGTGTTTGAGTCATGCAGGACTTGGTGTGACCAAGTTCGGGAAGCTCATCCAAGGGCTCAGATCGTTGAGTCGGTGAAGGATGGTGTGGAAGACATCCGAGGGACCACGCGGACGAGGAGCAATGGAGTGGAGCCGAAGGAAGTGGACTTCAAGGCAGCATGAAGGATGGCACGGAAAGGAGCCGCGGGCTCAGGTGCATCTGAGGGACGAAGGCCGAGGAAGAGGACTTCAAAGGCGACTCCGGAAAGGATGAGAGGAGTGAATGTACTGGGACCAGTCGACTGGTCATGAGACCAGTCGACTGATCCAGCTTCACAGAATGCACAGAAGCATTCTGTGCTTGTCGACTAAGGGGACCAGTCGATTGGTCCTAAGACCAGTCGACTGGTACATGACCGTTGGCAGAAAACGGGCTCTAAAGAGAGCCGTTGGTGTTGCCTAACGGCTAGCACCAGTCGACTGGTGCATGGACCAGTTGACTGGTGTCAGGGTTTGAGTTGATTGGTGATCAACTCTTTCCTCTTATTTAAGGGGAGCTTTGGGGCATTGAAGAGGTTACTGATACTCATTGTAAATCTTCTGAATCTTGCCCAAAGCTTCCAAGCCAACTCTCTTCCTTCTAACCCTAAGTTTCATCTTGTAAAGAGGAAGAGAACTTTGTGAAAGGTTTGCTCCACCGAGAAGGAGAATCTTTAGCCGGAGATTGCCGGGGACTGATCCACCAAAGGATCAAGGGCTCGTCCACCTCAAGGACACGTCGTGGAGTAGGAGCAAGCAATCTCCGAACCACGTTACATCGAGCGTGTTAGCATTTGTATTCTCGTTTGTGTTTCTTTGTTTTTAGTTTCTATATTTACGCTTGCGCAAACTAACGTATTGTAGAGAAGAAATCGATTTGGGGGTGACCTAGCTATCCAACCCCCCTTCTAGCCGGCCACCAATCCTCCAACAATTGGTATCAGAGCGAGGACGCCCTTCAACGGACTAATCGCCAAGAAGAAGCATTTCATCAAATGGCCGGCTCAAACATTCATCCACCCAAATTCGAAGGCGACTTCTCTTGGTGGAAGAAGAGAATGGAGGTATTTTTCAATACCGATTTTGACATATTGCTAATCATGAGAAATGGTTTTGAAGAGCCAAAGGATGAACGAAATGAGACAATCGACATAACAAGATGGACCAAGAAGCAAAGAGAAGAACATGTAGCGAATTCTAAAGCCATACATCATCTACAAAATGTCCTTCCCCAACAAGAACTAACGAGGGTTGGAACCTACTCAAGCGCTAAGGAGTTATGGGAAAAGCTAGTGGAGCTTCATGAAGGGACATCGGAAGCGAAATTGGCAAGAAGAGATCTCCTTCGAACTCAACTCAACAATATCAAGCTTGAGAAAGGAGAAAAGGTATCAATTTTACATTGTAGAATTAAGGAGATTATTAATGGACTAACAAGTGTAGGTGAGACACTTTCAAATCGAGACGTGATTACGAAAGCCCTAAATGCTTTTCCAAGATCCACAACTTGGAGTTCCATTGTAGATACATATTACATATCAAAGGACCTAGAGAAATCCTCTCTAGATGAACTCTTCTCAACAATGGAGCTTCATGAAACAAGAGTTGAGGGATTGGATGGAGAAGCTCATAGATCAAGAGGAGTAGCCCTTGTGGCAAACAAGGGAAAGGGGAAGAAGAAAGATCTATCTCCATCATCTTCCAATTTCGAGGAGTCAAGTGCCTCAATGGATAGTGACCAAGAGACGTATATGGTAAGGAAGATGAGAAAAGCATTTAAATCTTTTTCTACTAACAAATCTCATGCTAGGAAAAGCTCAAGAAGTAAAAGTAGAACAAGGAGGGTAATTTGCTACAATTGCCAAGGAGAAAGACACATAAGAGATGATTGTCCTCTCTTGAAAAAGAAGGAAGGAAAGAAGAAGAAGGAGAAGACAAAAGAAAAGGGGAAGAAGGCTCAAAACCTAAAAGCAACATGGGATGATCCTTCATCATCATCGGAGGAAGAAGAGCATCACATAGTCAATTTTGCTCTCATGGGGATTGATGATGTAGCCTCCACCTCATCCGAACAAGAAGAAGGAAGGAGCTCAAGTGAAGATGAAGAGGGGAGCTCAAGTGAAGGGGGAGGTCAATCATCGGATTCGGACTTCTCGGTAAGTGAGGTACATAATCTTCCTCCTCATATTTTAATTAAAATTATTTCAAGCACAAATGATGACTTGTTCAAGGTAAAAAGGAAAAACAAGTCTTTGAAACATGATATTAGCATGCTTGAAGAAAAATTAGAATCCATGTGCTCTAAGGACAACAATAAGCATGCTCTTTCTTCCTCAAGTTCAAATATATCATGTTTAGAAGAAGAAAATAGGGAATTAAGGGAAAAGATAGAATACCTTACCAATGCCCTTAGGAAATTTGAAATTGGCTCTAAAACCTTAAATATGATCATTGGGAGCCAAAGGGCAAGTTTTAAGAAAAATGGGATAGGATACAATGAACAAAATAATGAAAATACCTATCATTGTCTACTTGCTAGGGGGCAATCCAAGACAAAGACCATAGATAGGAAATGGATCCCCAAAGAGTACTTGGTCAACCCAATTAGAAAGAATTTCTATTGGGTGCCAAAATCAATCCTCAAGGGTTAGAGGATTTTATGGCAAGTCAACCATGGAAGTCAATAATTCAAATTTTTCCTATATGGTTGACTTGAGACCTTAAGGGGGAGGGCTTAGCCTTGATAGAGATTTATGATCAAGAGGGCTAAGTAGAGGTTACCTTTATCTCACAATGATTTGTATTATTTTCTAACCATGAATGTGAGATATTAGGATGATACAAATAATTCACTTATGCTTATGGCATTTTGATGAGTTATGAAGTGTATCAATGTTTAGTGATCATAGGCCAACTATGGGGAAAGCAAATGTTTAATTAATGGACATCTTGCCCATAGATCATAGTTGGATATTTTAAATGTTTTGAAAACAATTCTATATTTTAGTTACTATGGTATAGCAATATTAAAACATATGATTGCAAAACTGAGCTTGAAATTGATACAAACTTGCATGTTTTCGATATTTTTGAAACTTGGTCAAAATTTTGAAAATATGATGACTTTTCATGAAAACATATTTTTCCTAGTTAAATAACATTATAAGACATATGTATTCAAAATTTCATGATTTTTCAAATTTTCTGGAATTTTTTATGGATTTCTGAAATTGACTGCCGTAGGCTGAAATTGATGTTCAGTTTGTGCCAGTCGACTGGTGCAGATACCAGTCGACTGGTACCAGCCTTTCAGCATTCTTTTGGTCTTTAAAATCAAATTTTTGGTTCAAATTTGGTTGGAACTGATACCATAGTATGTGTACATGTCTGGTACAATATTTTTTTTGATGGTGTCAAAGGGGGAGAAATGGGTAGGTTTAAGTTAGAAATCTACTTGGGTGCAAATCTTTGAAAATTAAGATTAAGAGCATGTGTTAAGGGGGAGCTTGGGTTTTATGCTTCATATTTACATATTGCTTGTACTTTTCAAAGTTGTTATTGGTGCCTAACTTAAACATATTGCCACACATCAAAAAGGGGGAGATTGTTGGTGCAATCGACCTAGGTTTTGATGTGTGTGTCAAAGAGTTTAAGTTAGGCTTTCATATGTATTTGATATGTGTTTGAGTCATGCAGGACTTGGTGTGACCAAGTTCGGGAAGCTCATCCAAGGGCTCGGATCGTTGAGTCGGTGAAGGATGGTGTGGAAGACATCCGAGGGACCACGCGGACGAGGAGCAATGGAGTGGAGCCGAAGGAAGTGGACTTCAAGGCAGCGTGAAGGATGGCACGGAAAGGAGCCGCGGGCTCAGGTGCATCTGAGGGACGAAGGCCGAGGAAGAGGACTTCAAAGGCGACTCCGGAAAGGATGAGAGGAGTGAATGTACTGGGACCAGTCGACTGGTCATGAGACCAGTCGACTGATCCAGCTTCACAGAATGCACAGAAGCATTCTGTGCTTGTCGACTAAGGGGACCAGTCGACTGGTCCTAAGACCAGTCGACTGGTACATGACCGTTGGCAGAAAACGGGCTCTAAAGAGAGCCGTTGGTGTTGCCTAACGGCTAGCACCAGTCGACTGGTGCATGGACCAGTCGACTGGTGTCAGGGTTTGAGTTGATTGGTGATCAACTCTTTCCTCTTATTTAAGGGGAGCTTTGGGGCATTGAAGGGGTTACTGATACTCATTGTAAACCTTCTGAATCTTGCCCAAAGCTTCCAAGCCAACTCTCTTCCTTCTAACCCTAAGTTTCATCTTGTAAAGAGGAAGAGAACTTTGTGAGAGGTTTGCTCCATCGAGAAGGAGAAGCTTTAGCCGGAGATTGCCGGGGACTGATCCACCAAAGGATCAAGGGCTCGTCCACCTCAAGGACACGTCGTGGAGTAGGAGCAAGCAATCTCCGAACCACGTTACATCGAGCGTGTTAGCGTTTGTATTCTCGTTTGTGTTTCTTTGTTTTTAGTTTCTATATTTCCGCTTGCGCAAACTAACGTATTGTAGAGAAGAAATCGATTTGGGGGTGACCTAGCTATCCAACCCCCCTTCTAGCCGGCCACCGATCCTCCAACAGATTGTCTATCTTTGAAGAGCCTCTTCCTATGTATTTGGCTGATGATGCAACTTTTGACCAATTATTGACTCATCAAACCATACGACTGATTCTAAAATTATAAGTTGCATCATGCTAGCCTCGATATCTCCTGAATTGTAAAAACAGCATGAGTATATGAATGCTAATACGATTGCTTATCATCTTTGTGAGTTATTCGATGAGCAAGTGAGATCCGAACAGTTCAAAGTCTCCAAGACGTAGGAGGGTTTATCTGTAGTGCAATTTGTACTAAAAATGAATGACTACATTGAGTGGTTGGGATCACTTGGATTTGTGATAAATCATGAGTTAAGTATTAACTTGATTCTACATTGTTTATCCAATATTCACGGTTTGTGATGAACTATTATATGAACTAACTTGAATCCACAATTCCTGAGTTAATCAACATACTTAAGACAGCGGAGCTATCAGTTAAGAAAGAACCAAAAGTTGTGATGTTATTTGTCTCCTTAAATGAAGATTCTAAGAGAAAGTCAAAACACAAGCTAAAAGGAAGAAAAAGGTTGAGAAAGAGGAACCAACACTAAAGGGTCCATGTCACCATTATGGCAAGATTGGACAATAGAGAAGAAACTATAAGATTTATCTTGAGTCCCTGAAAAAGAAGAAGGCATTCGATGCCCCATCTGCTTTAGGTATATTGTTATTGCTTGTCATATTATTTCCTTAGACACTTAGGTATTGAATACAGGGTGTACCTCACATATATGTAATGACATATAGGGGTTAAGGAATAGTAAAAGACTGGTTAAGGGAGAAGTAAATTTACAAGTTGACAATGGAGCAAAGGTTACAATTATAGCCATAGGAACTTATTTGTTGAAACTCCCTAGTGGACTAGTTTTAAAATTAAATAATTATTATTTTATTCCTTATTTGATAAAAAAACATTATTTCTATTTCTTGCTTAAATAAAAAAAATTTACCATTTAACTTTTAGTAGCAATTATTGTTATATAACTTTAAATGATATTCTTTATGTGATTGAAGCGTTATGTAATGGTATCTATGCGCTAGATATATCCAATGATATATTAAATATTTAGACGAGGAACAAACGTGCTCGAAAAGATTATCAGTTAACCTCCTACACATGACATTTATAGAATCGAAGAAAGCGCTAAAGAGGGGGGTGAATAGTATATTTCACTTTTTCACATTTTTTTGAAAAGTTCAAAAGATAGCAATGGAAAAGGAAAATAAAAATAATACTAACACTATTTCTTTTTATTTGGTTCACAGCATGTGCTACTAGTTCAAGGACCATAATCATTGATCGCTTTCAGGCATAATCAAATGAGATAAAATGCCTCTCTGACAACTACACTCTACTTCAGATCTCTTGAAGTTGTAGGTATTGCTTGTTTGTTTGTCAATTGTATTACATATTCAATCTTTTATACTTAATGAACTAACAGTAAATTGCCCATTTAAAGTGATTAACAATCATGAGCCTTAGACTAATAGCGCAGATTGTGAACCAAGTAAAAAAGAAACAGTGTTAGTATTGTTTTTAGTTTCCTTTTCTACTACTATCTCTTAAACTTTTCAAAAAACTATGAAAAAGTAAAATGTGTTATTCACCCCCTCCCCCCTCCAATGCTTTCTTTGATCCTACAACATTGTCACCTTGTCCATATAAGTAAGAAATGCATGTTCGAATTACACAAGTGTGAAATTCTAGAATCAATTGAATTAAATTCATTTGATACATATGCTTCTTACTTACAAGGCAAGATGACTAAATTACCTTTTAAGGGAAAAGGTGAATGAGAGAGCGATATATTAGCTCTTATACATACCGATGTATATGGAACTATGTCAACTCATGCACGAGGAGGTTAAAGCTACTTCATTACCTTCATCGATGATCGCTCATGATTTGGGTATGAGCATCTCTTAAGATACAAGTATAAAGCCTTTGAAAAGTTTAAAGAATACAGAAATGAGGTAGAGAAACAACCAAGTAAGAGTATTAAAATACTTACAAGCCAAGAGTTTCAAGAATATTTCAGAGACAATGACATATTGTCTCAATAGACTCCACCTTATGCACTACAATATAATGGTGTGTCTGAGAGGCGAAATCGAACTTTAATGGATATAATTAGATTAATGATGAATCATGCAAGTCTTTCTGAATCTTTTTAGGCTTATACACTCGAGATAGCCATTTACTTACTAAACAGAGTCCCGATTAAGGCAGTCTCTACTAATCAATATGAGATATGGACTGGTAAAAAATCTCATCTATCTTATTTAAAGATATGGGATTTTCCTACTTATGTGAAGATGACTACATCAGATAAGTTAAATATTAAGTTTGATAAGTATCTATTTATTAGTTATCCTAAGGAAATAAAGAGTTACTAATTCTATCATCCCTTGGAACTAAATTTGTTTATTTTATGACATATTGTATTCCTAGAGAAAGAATTTCTCTTATAGGAAAATAGTTGGAGTGAGATTGAACTTGGGATAGTTCAAGAGACTCCAATAGACACTGAAGAGATGCCTAATCAACAACCATAGTCAATTACTCATGAGAATGAGGTAACAGCTGAACCTATTGTTACACCACCTCTTCGTAGATCTAGTAGGACATGTTTAATTCCTGAGAGATATAGATTTCTCATAAGTGAATCAAAAGACATGTTACTCATTGAGGATGAGGAGCCTACTAGTTATGAAGAAGTTCTGAATAGTTCAGAAAGGGACTCATGGTTAGAAGTCATGAAATCAAAAATGGATTATATGTATAAAAACCAAGTTTGGAACTTGGTGGATCCACCCAAATATATTACACCTATTATGTAACGACCGCCTTTCTCTTACCCTATCTTAGGGCATGAACGTTACCTTTATCTTTATCTTTATCTTTTATATATTTTTTTTTTTGACCTTGTTATTTACACTTCGCTCGATTCAGAAATCTAGTCTGAACTTGTGTGGCACACGGCCGTGTAACCTTTCTAGAAGCTAAACCTTACATGACCGTGTGTGGCACATGGCCATGTGACTTTTGCATAGACTAAACCTTACATGGTCGTGTGTGGCACATGGCCATGTGACTTTTGCAGAGGCTAAGCCTCGAATGGTCGTGTGTGGCACACAGCCGTGTAACTTTTCCAGAGGCTAAGCCTCGCATGGCCGTGTGTGGCACATGGCCGTGTAACTTTTCCAGAAGCTAAGCCTCGCATGGCCGTGTGTGGCACATGGCCATGTGACTTTTGCAGAGGCTAAGCCTCGAATGGCCGTGTGTGGCACACAGCCGTGTAACTTTTCCATAGGCTAAGCCTCGCATGGCCGTGTCTGGCACACGGTCGGGTAACTTTTCCATAAGCTATGCCTCGCATGGCCGTGTGTGGCACACGACCGTATAACTTTTCCAGAGGCTAAGCCTCGCATGGCCGTGTGTGGCACACGACCGTGTAACTTTTCCAGAAGCTAAGCCTCGCATTGCCGTGTGTGGCACACGGTCGTGTTGTTAGCTAGAGTCCTAGAGTCAATCATTTGATGATTGTATTTTGGACTTATTGTATCATATTCTATATAAATAAAGGCATTTTGATTTTTGGTTATTATACTTACTTGTATTGGTGCCAAATAAACTAAGTATAATAATATCCTTGAGTAGACGGTTCTCACCTATATCAATCGATTAGTTGAACCGATAGTGAGATGATATAGGAAACACTACTCTTAATCATTCCTAGTCGAGTATTAGCATTCAGGGACAATGTTAATGCAATAAGACTAGCATGTAGGTCAACTAAATGACTTGATGTCACAAGTCATGGATATAGAGATATCAAGTTGACACATGGGTATGCATTAGAAAATGTATACTGAATGACACGCCATGAGAAAGTATCATGGATCGTTATATGAGTGTCATATACTTTCTCATGTGGCTATTTGTATGACTACTAGTCCTTAGACCTGAAGTCACCATAGATCCCTACATAAGGAGTTATGTACTTTGGTTTCGTCAAACGTCACCCGTAACTGGGTGGACTATAAAGGCGATTACTGGGTATGTAACGAATTATGCAGAGGGATGTGAGTGATGTAGATGGGATCTATCCCTCCTATATGACGGGAGTGACATCGATATTCTTGATAGAGTGAGACCACGAAGTGCATGGCCATGCCCAAATGAGTCAATATAGGATATTTGGCTCATTTGATTGAGTGAGTCTACTTGGAGTTCAAGATTTAGATTGATTAGAGGATGACACGGTCTATGCCTCATATTGATCAATCTACATGTCTAGGATAGAAGGACACTTGTCATATTTTGTGAGGAGTCACAATTAGTAGTCACAAGGTGATGCCGGATCTCGACATTCTTGTAACTTGGGTAGTAATGATGTGTTGCTAGATACCACTCATTACTTATGCTCCTAAATGTGTTTAGGGCATTGCCAACATTGCAAGAACCTATAGGGTCACACACTAAGGACAATTAGATGGAGATTAGGTTCATATGATGAACCAAGAGGATTAGATTCATTTGATGAATCAAATTGGATTAAGAGTAATCCTAATTGGGCTAACTTGAGTTGGACTCAAGTGGATTCATGTATTCAATGAGTCTAATTTAGATTATGACTCATTAAATCAACTTAATTTAATGAATTAGATTCATTATATTAAGTTGGCTTGAATCAAATGGTTAGATTAGATCAACCATGGAAGAGATTTGGTCAAGTTTGACTTTACTTGAGAGGAAGATAGAAAGTCAAGTTTGACTTGACTTTATGTCACTTCATTGGTGAGTTGGCATTGATGTGGACTAATGATGTTACTCCACATCATCATGGGTGTCACCTCATGGAAGTTACAAAGTCATTCTCTTTAATGGCTTCACATTAATTGCAATTAATGCAATTAATTTGGGGTTACACATGGAGAAGTGGCCGGCCACATTTTTGAATAAAATGGATTCATTTTTCATTCAAGTGTATTATTACATCTTCTTCCTCTCAAGCTCTCCCTCTCCTCCTTCCTTGGCCGAACCACATAGGTGCTAGCACACCTTGGTTTTTGGTCACCTCCACCTAGTGTGTTCGTGTGGATACGTGTAGAGAGTTGTCTACATTGACAACTTTGAGATCCGGCGTACCGAGGACGAGCGGGATACGCAAAAAGGGCACGCAACAAGGGTAAAGATCTTCATCATGTAGATCTAGAAGTTTTGTAACTCGTACTAGTATGTTTTCAAATTTTTATTCGCACGAGATCCGTTGGCTAGGGTGATTCGGGGTTTCCGCGACGCGAAAAAGCGGTTTTCGCGGCCCGAAAAACCCAACAGTGGTATCAGAGCCACGTGCGAAGATTGTACGAGTTTAATTTGATTTTTATGAAAAATTAAAGCTTCTGTACATTTCTGTAAATTTATGTTTTTTATAGTTTTAAGAGTAATATTTCTCGTAGAAGCGAAGCACGAGTGTTTATACACTTGTAGGCTTCAACTACCGAGAAGTTTTTTCTGAAACGGCATCGTTTCGACCCAAATCTTTTTGGGACAGCGGGATAAGGTGCTCTTGGATCGCTTAGGAGCAACTCGCGATGGTTAGATCGTGGGTAGGGGTACTGCCCCTAACCCCGCAAGGGGATTTGCTCCGCGATTGCCCCCGAAATCGCTAATCGGGACCGCCGGGAAAAATTTACTCATAAAATCTGTAAAATTATGAAAAATTATAGAAAAATTACAGAAATATATAATTTTGAATTATATATTAATTTTGTGATAGTCATGGCCCAAAGACCCAATTTGATTGGACAATTGTGTTGTAATTCATAATACGGCCTGCGTGCCGTTATGTGATGTGCGTGCATGTATTTTATTTTTATTTTATTTTCGTGACCTGCGCGTCGTTCCTTTCTCTTATATTCTGGTTGTAAATTAGATTTAGACTCGAATGTAACTCGAGTTTCAAAATTGTAATGTAATTTTGAAGCGGTGGAAGGTCCACACGAGACGGAGTTACGAGGAGGGCGCGAGCAACACAAGGTGGTCAAAGGAAGAAGCTTGAGAAGCTGTTGACCTTAGGTTGACCATCCGATCTTCTCATTGGCTTGAGAAGATCGTAGTAGGGTCATGACTAAATCATAAATTAATTTAATTAATTACTTTTGTGTGTATGTGATGCATGCTAGTTAATTAAGTAATTAATTAGTGCCTAACGATTAGATTAGATCTAAGTCATGCACATGATGCACCCTTCGATTAGATTGGATCTATCGAGTATATGATACGCATCATCGTTTAGATTATATCTAAAACGCGTCAACTCGTAATGCCTACCATGCCGTGATACCTACCACTACCTCGATCGCATGCTGTTGTTGAATCTGCCAAAGCAGAGCAACACATACTATCTTAGTAGGGTACGGAGGGACAATCTGTTGGGGATCGGACGGCCGGCTTGAAGGGGGGTTGGATAGACGGCGCCCCCAAATACTCGCTTCTTTCTACAACGTTAGTGCGCAAGCGGAAATGCAAACAAAACAAGTAGAAAGCTAAATACTAAAGGAAAGAATTCAAACCAAGCTACACGATCATTTACGTGGTTCGGAGATAAAGCTCCTACTCCACGGCGTGTCCGTAAGGTGGACGATCCCGATCCTTCGGTGGATTACTCCCCGGAAAACTTCCGGCTAGCTCAAACCTCCTTGTGGGTGGAGAAACCTCACCACAACCCTCACAAGAGCTCTTTTGATGCTAGGGCACAAGTAGACTACTAATAGAGATTAACCACCTCTATTTCGTCAACTCAAACCAAGCTCCCAAGCTTTGGTTTTATAGGCCACGGGTTGGAAAACCCCCGACTGATAAAACATGCAGTCGACGCCTCTGTGAAATTCGACCGTTACATCCCAGCGGCTCGATTCCACACTTTCTGCTCATCGCCACCGATCATCGCGCGCCGATCAGCTAAAACATGCGATCATGCAAAGATCCTTCTTCTGATGGCGCTACGGTCGCTACAAACCCTAAAACTAGGATTTTACTCCGAGTACAATCTCTCGTGCACTCGTACCCTCACCCTTATGACTCACTTGATGCTTCCTTTGCAGCTTTGACATTTTACCTTCAAGCCTACTTCCTTTGGCTCTCGTCCCTCGGATGCATTCAAGCCCACGGCTCGTCCCCAATGCCATCCTTCGCATATGCCTCGAAGTCGCTTCCCTAGGCCCTTGTCCTCGCTGCCTTGTCCACGGTCCCTCGGATGCTCCATCCTTCACCGGACCCGAAGCCATCAACCTGAGTCATATGTGTATCCTGCAAACCTGCACAACTCAAATACACATATCAAATACAAGGGTGAACCTAACTTAAACCCTTTGCCCAAACACCAAAACACATGGTCCCGCGGACCATTGGGATTGCTCCAACAATCTCCCCCTTTTTGGTGTTTGGCAATACGTTTAAGTTAGGGAAAACATATAGCAAATAAACATGCTAAAACAAATGGACTTACGTTGCCAAGGTTACACACTTGGACTTACACCGCCGAATGGACTTACGTTGCCAAGGCTACACACTTGGACTTACAACGCCGAATGGACTTACGATGCCAAGGCTACACACTTGGACTTACAACGCCGAATGGACTTACGATGCCAAGGCTACACACTTGGACTTACAACGCCGAATGGACTTACGATGCCAAGGCTACACACTTGGACTTACAACGCCGAATGGACTTACGTTGCCAAAGCTACACACTTGGCAACCGCCGAAACAATGCATAGGGCTTTTTAAGAACCTATCCCAAGGCTCCCCCTACACCTAAGCTCCCATTGAGCTAGGATTTTCCACATAAGGCTTTTGAAGGACCTATCCCAAGGCTCCCCCTTTACCTAAGCTCTCCATTGAGCTAGGATTTTTACAACGGGCTTTTTAAGAACCTATCCCAAGGCTCCCCCTACACAAAGGTACTTTCAGGTTTTCCTAACTAAACCTTACTTCTCCCCCTTTGCCTAACATCCAAAAAGTTCTCCAACAATATCCCAATTATTGAAAACTTGTCATCCAAATGACCCTAAACTCATGTATGTATCACCCATGGATCGCATACATCTATATGAGCTGACCCGGTCAAAATCTAGTGCTGAAAACACTTTCAGACTGGTATCAGTCGACTGCAAGAAGTACCAGTCGACTGCCCCATGAAAACGAGCTTACAGAGACATTCTGTGCTCGTGAACAGTGTTACCAGTCGACTGGTAACTGTACCAGTCGACTGGTACACTATTCATGAAAAAATCAGCCTTTTCTGGCCAACTTCAGAAATGCGCCAGAAATTCCACAGACCTCCAAAAATCCCCAAATTTTGTGGAGAGGTCTATTATATCAATATCTACTTGGGAAAAATATATATAAAAATATATCTATCACCAATCCCAAGATTGACACAAAACACAAAACTAGCTAAAAGTTCAATTGAACCTTGACCTAAAGTCCTAGTTTTGGCTTCCTCTTGATGTATTTGCCCATACCAACCCACAATGCATCCCTAGCATTGGTTTATATGGCATCTATACTTCCAAAACCAATTATCATGCAATATGACCCCAATTGTCATATTTCTTGCATGAAACATAAACCATGTGTGCCAATTCCCTAGGTTTGAGACTCAAGTCCGTCTCTAAACCACTTGGCACACTCCATGGCTCCTCTAGACCCCCAAGTAGAACCCACCTGAGATCCATTGGCCATGGGTCCCAAATTGACTCTTTGAGCTCCCCCTAGAGCTCTTAGCCTTAGCCACCTCCCTAGGTGACTCTTCCACAATGGCTAGGCCACATCGGTCCACCCCCGGTGACACTTGGCCTACAAACGTAACTTTCTTAACCTTGGACACCTTATCCTTGGTTAATTTCTTCTTACCATTAAATGACTTTCCCTTGCCATTAATTGACTTCTCCTTGCTATAGTCATATGCAACCCTAGCATAAGACTTTCCCTTAGCCTTGGAGACCTCTCCCTTGCCATGATCATTTGCCACCCTAGCATATGAACTCTCATTGGCCTTGGAGGGACTAGATCGGTATCCCAAGCCCGATCTATCATTATTGGGTCTTTGGCTACCCAACATCATCCTTAATTCCTTAGATCCAACATTGAATCTCTTAAGGAATTGTTCCAACTTATCAAGCTTTCCCCTTAAAGCTTGATTCTCCTTCTCTAGGTTTCTAACCCTAGAGTTAATTTGTCCAAATTGGACATTCCTAGACCTACCCTTCCTAGGCATGTGTCTCCCCTTCTTGGGATTAATGCCTTGGGTCTCCCTAGGTCTATTGTTTCTAGATTTTTCATGCATAGATTTCCTAGGGTTTTGATCTACATTAACCCTATTCCTATCATGATATTTAAATCCAAAATTTTGCATGGGTAAATAATAACAATTATTCCTAGCATGCATGGAGGAATTTAAATTTGATTTAATTTAAATTTGGGTTTACCTTACCCTTTACCTTTGGAGCTCCCCCTTGACATGAGCCTCCATTCTTCCTCCACTTCTTTTCCCACATCCTTAAATGCCCCAACCTTTTGAGCTCTCTCTTCCTTGGGCATTTGGTGTGGTAGTGCCCTATTTCACCACAAGTGAAGCATCTAATGTGCTTCTTCTCGTTCTTCTTCCTACAACTCAAATTAGATTCAAAATGAATTGAATTGAGTTTAGGAGTTACCTCTTTCTTACCCAAAGGACATCTACTCTTGTAGTGTCCCTTCTTATTACACCCGAAGCAAATTATGTGGTCCTTTGACTTCACTTCGGTGGAGGTGCTTGCTAGATTGACCACTTCCAAGACCTCTTCTTCTTCTTCACTTGCCTTGGAATTTTCTTCAATTCTTGAGGATGTAGATAATGCCTCATCTTCATTTTCCTCCTCCTCAACTTGAGCAATTAAACCCATCTCCTTGGGTTCTTCTTCTTTTGATGTTGAATTGCTCTCCACATCCGATTGGTCCTTCTTCTCCTCTTGGACCACTTCATCACTTTCTTCGGATTTTTCATCTTCTTGTGTAGGCAAAAATTCCTCCCATGGTAATTTCTTCACTTTGCTCCACAATTCATGGGCATTCTCATATTTACCTACACCACTTATCACATTAGGAGGCAATAAATCAATTAAAATTGCTATTACCTTTGAGTTTGCCTCCGATCGTGAGGTTTGCTCCTCCGTCCAATGTCGTGTTCGGAGCTTCTTTTCTTTCTTGTTCTTTGGGACTTTGAATGACTCCTTTACCACCATCATGGTGTCCCAATCCGTGTTGAAGAAGACTTCCATCTTCATCATCCAAAATGTGATGTCCACAAGGCTTCCTCCTTCAAACTTTGGAGGGACAATCAACCCGGCCATCTTCTTATGCGTTGCTCTTCTCGGTGGTTAGTCCGATGAAGTGCGCCCTTGCTCTGATACCACTTGTTGGGGATCGGACGGCCGGCTTGAAGGGGGGTTGGATAGACGGCGCCCCCAAATACTCGCTTCTTTCTACAACGTTAGTGCGCAAGCGGAAATGCAAACAAAACAAGTAGAAAGCTAAATACTAAAGGAAAGAATTCAAACCAAGCTACACGATCATTTACGTGGTTCGGAGATAAAGCTCCTACTCCACGGCGTGTCCGTAAGGTGGACGATCCCGATCCTTCGGTGGATTACTCCCCGGAAAACTTCCGGCTAGCTCAAACCTCCTTGTGGGTGGAGAAACCTCACCACAACCCTCACAAGAGCTCTTTTGATGCTAGGGCACAAGTAGACTACTAATAGAGATTAACCACCTCTATTTCGTCAACTCAAACCAAGCTCCCAAGCTTTGGTTTTATAGGCCACGGGTTGGAAAACCCCGCCTACCCGTCGACTGCTAAAACATTCAGTCGACTGCCCTCCTTGGAAATTCGACCGTTACCTCCCAACGGCTCGATTCCACACATTCGATTCACGCCCGATCGGCGCGATCGGCAGCATCACGATCATTGCTAAAACATGCAATGATCACAAGATCGCTACAAGAGCGCTACGGTCTTGCTACAAGAAACCCTAAAACTAGGATTTTACTCCAGTACAATCTCTCACACTCACCCTTATGACTCACTTGATGCTTCCTTTGCAGCTTTGACATTTTACCTTCAAGCCTACTTCCTTTGGCTCTCGTCCCTCGGATGCATTCAAGCCCGCGGCTCGTCCCCAATGCCATCCTTCGCGTATGCCTCGAAGTCGCTTCCCTAGGCCCTTGTCCTCGCTGCCTTGTCCACGGTCCCTCGGATGCTCCATCCTTCACCGGACCCGAAGCCATCAACCTGAGTCATATGTGTATCCTGCAAACCTGCACAACTCAAATACACATATCAAATACAAGGGTGAACCTAACTTAAACCCTTTGCCCAAACACCAAAACACATGGTCCCGCGGACCATTGGGATTGCTCCAACACAATCTTGGTCCCGCCTATCAACGCATGGGTGAGTACAACTCAATTAGATTGAGTATTCCTAGTTAACTCGGTTGGATCGAGTATAACTATAGGCATTCTTCCAACGGTTGGAAAGATAGGTCAAAATCACATTTATATTAACTCTCGGGCGTATTAGCCAAAGCTAACTCGAGTTTTAATATCAATGCGGATCTTGATCCTATAAACAAGAGTTGCATAGAGATGTAATTGGTAATCGTTACCTACCAATCATACTAAGTCTTGGGCGTATTAGCCAAAGCTAACTCAAGGGTTAGTATGATGTGGATCTTGTCCCACATGAATTATAGAATTCAGTGGGAGCATCATTTAGTTAAAGGCCTAATTAAATGATTAAGAATATGATACTTATTTCTGCATTTATTTCTGTTGTAGAATTTCCATGACGTTGAATACGAACACATTCTCCCTGCGATCTGTCCTCGAGAAGGACAAGCTCAACGGAGCAAATTTCCTGGACTGGTACAGGAACCTGAGAATAGTTCTCACACAAGAACTTAAATTGTACGTTCTGTAGCAGCCCATTCCGGAGGCTCCTCCTACCACTGCCACGCGAGCAGACCGAGATGCTTACAAGAAGCATCAAGATGACGCATTAGATGTGTCCTGTCTTATGCTCGCGACCATGAACTCTGAGCTTCAGAAGCAACATGAGTTGATGGGTGCTTACGATATGGTTGAACATCTTTGTCACCTATATCAAGGACAAGCAAGGCACTGAAGAGGAACTCCAAAGAATACCTGGAAGATCTTAAGAAGAAGAGAAATAAGATTTCTACTTCAGGTATACATGTTATAGAAGTCAACCTCTCTATTTCTTCATCATGGGTATTAGATACCGGATGTGCTTCGCACATTTGTACTAATGTACAAGCGCTGAGAAATAGCAGGGCATTGACGAAGGGTGAGATAGACCTACGAGTAGGCAATGGAGCACGAGTTACTGCTATTGCTGTAGGAACTTATCATCTATCTCTTCCCTCTGGGCTTGTACTAGAATTAGATGATTGTTGTTATGTGCCTGCCTTGACTAAGAACATAATTTCAGTTTCTTGTTTGGACAAGAGAGGATTTTCGTTTATAATAAAGAACAAATGTTGTTCCGTCTATTTAAATGATATGTTCTATTGTAGTGCACCTCTGACAAACGGACTCTATATTCTAGACCTTGAAAGCCCTATCTATAACATAAATACCAAGAGTTTCAAGTCAAATGACCTGAATCAAACCTACCTCTGGCACTGTCGCTTAGGTCATATAAATGACAAGCGCTTATCCCAGCTCCATAAGGATGGTTTGCTGGACTCATTTGATTTAGAATCATATGAGATATGCGAGTCATGCCTACGAGGCAAGATGACCAAGACTCCCTTTAGTGGGCACAGTGAAAGAGCGACTGATTTGTTAGGACTCATACATAGTGATGTATGTGGCCCTTTCAATGTCGCTGCTAGAGGCGGTTATAGGTACTTCATCACATTTACTGATGACTTCAGTAGATACGGTTATGTGTACTTGATGACACATAAGTCTGAATCCTTTGAAAAGTTCAAAGAATTCAAGAATGAAGTACAGAACCAGCTTGCCAAGAGTATTAAGATACTTCGATCCGATCGAGGTGGAGAATACCTTAGCCATGAGTTCCATGACTATCTAGCAGAGTGTGGAATCCTATCCCAACTCACTCCTCCTGGAACACCACAGTGGAATGGTGTATCTGAAAGGAGGAATCGTACCCTATTAGATATGGTGCGATCGATGATGAGTCACACAGATCTTCCGACATACCTTTGGGGTTATGCTCTAGACACGGCAGCTTTTATACTCAATCGAGTTCCATCCAAGGTCGTGATAAAGACACCATATAGGATATGGATTGGGAGAGACGCCCAGGTGTCTTTCATGAGGATTTGGGGTTGTGAGGCTTACGTTAGACGTCAAGTCTCAGACAAGTTAGGACCCAAATCTGACAAGTGCTACTTTATTGGATATCCCAAGGAAACTAAGGGATATTACTTCTACATTCCCAGTCAGCACAAGGTAGTTGTGGTAAAGACTGGGGTCTTTCTAGAAAGGGACTTTGTTTCTAGAAAGACTAGTGGGAGCGCGTTCGATCTTGAAGAAGTTCAAGATGCGAACAATAGCACTGATGCCTCGATGGAAATTGAACTGGAACCACAAAGTGTTGTGGATGATGTTATTCCACAAGGAGTTGAGGAACAACAACCGGTTCAAGTAGACATACCTCTTCGCAGGTCTGATAGGGTACGTCGTCAGCCTGAGAGATACTCATTTCTCTTGTCTGACCATGATGACGTTATGCTCATAGAGGATGAGCCTACCACCTATCAGGAAGCTGTGATGAGACCAGATTCTGAGAAATGGCTAGAGGCCATGAGATCCGAGATGGAATCCATGTACACCAACCAAGTATGGACTTTGGTTGATCCACCTGAAGGGGTAAAACCCATTGGGTGCAAGTGGGTCTTTAAGAGAAAGACTGACATGGATGGACTTATCTATAAGGGTCGCTTGGTAGCTAAAGGTTTCAAGCAGATTCATGGTATTGACTATGATGAAACCTTTTCTCCAGTAGCGATGTTTAAGTCCATTCGGATCATGCTTGCTATTGCAGCTTACCACGATTACGAGATCTGGCAGATGGACGTCAAAACCGTGTTTCTGAATGAAAACCTACTCGAGGATGTGTACATGACACAACCTGAGGGTTTTGTAGATCCAAAGCATACTAGCAGAGTATGCAAGTTGCATAGGTCCATTTATGGACTAAAGCAAGCTTCTCGGAGCTGGAATCTTCGATTCGATGATGCAATCAAACAGTTTGGTTTCATCAAGAACGAAGATGAGCCATGTGTCTACAAGAAGGTTGTAGGGAATATAGTTATCTTCCTCATATTGTATGTGGATGACATACTACTCATTGGGAAGGACATCCCTATGCTTCAGTCTGTCAAGACCTGGCTAGGGAGTTTCTTCTCAATGAAGGACTTAGGTGAGGCATCCCGCATTCTAGGGATACAGATCTATAGAGATAGATCTAAGAGATTGCTTGGCCTAAGTCAGAGTACATACATTGACAAGGTACTCCTACGGTTTGCCATGCAGAACTCCAAGAAGGGATTTCTGCCAATGTCACATGGCGTGAGTCTTTCGAAGACTCAAGGTCCCTCTTCTAGAGAGGAGAGAGACCGCATGGATCAGATCCCTTATACCTCAGCCATATGATCGATCATGTATGTCATGCTATGTACTCGACCTGATGTCTCGTATGCTTTGAGCATGACGAGCAGATACCAGTCAAATCCAGGTGAAAATCACTGGATAGCAGTCAAGAATATTCTTAAGTACTTAAGAAGGACTAAAGAATATTTCTTGATATATGGGGGCGATGATGAGCTAGCTGTAAAGGGTTACAGTGATGCTAGCTTCCAGACCGACCAGGATGACTATAGATCACAGTCGGGGTTCGTATTTTGCATTAATGGTGGTGCTGTCAGCTGGAAGAGTTCGAAGCAGGATACAGTAGCTGATTCTACAACAGAAGCCGAGTACATTGCTGCATCAGAGGCAGCAAAGGAGGTAGTTTGGATCCGCAAGTTCATCACTGAACTTGGGGTGGTTCCTAGCATTGCTGACCCCATTGAGCTCTATTGTGACAACAATGGAGCTATAGCACAGGCGAAGGAACCTCGCTCACACCAGCGGACCAAACACATACTACGGCGCTTCCATCTCATTCGAGAGATCATCGAGAGAGGAGATGTGAAGATTTACAGAGTACCTACAGAGGCTAACATCGCAGATCCCTTGACCAAGGCTTTGGCACAGAGGAAGCATGATGGTCACACTAGGTCATTTGGGCTTAGAGCCTACACTGATTGGCACTAGTGCTAGTGGGAGATTGTTAGCTAGAGCCCTAGAGCCAATCATTTGATGATTGTATTTTAGACTTATTGTATCATATTCTATATAAATAAAGGCATTTGTTTTTGGTTATTATACTTACTTGTATTGGTGCCAAATAAACTAAGTATAATAATATCCTTGAGTAGACGGTTCTCACCTATATCAATCGGTTAGTTGAACCGATAGTGAGATGATATAGGAAATACTACTCTTAATCATTCCTAGTCGAGTATTAGCATTCAGGGACAATGTTAATGCAATAAGACTAGCATGTAGGTCAACTCGATGACTTGATCTCACAAGTCATGGATATAGAGATATCAAGTTGACACATGGGTATGCATTAGAGAATGTATACTGAATGACCCGCCATGAGAAAGTATCATGGATCGTTATATGAGTGTCATATACTTTCTCATGTGGCTATTTGTATGACTACTAGTCCTTAGACCTGAAGTCACCATAGATCCCTACATAAGGAGTTATGTACTTTGGTTTCGTCAAACGTCACCCTTAACTGGGTGGACTATAAAGGCGATTACTAGGTATGTAACGAATTATGCAGAGGGATGTGAGTGATGTAGATGGGATATATCCCTCCTATATGACGGGAGCGACATCGATATTCTTGATAGAGTGAGACCACGAAGTGCATGGTCATGCCCAAATGAGTCAATATAGGATATTTGGCTCATTTGATTGAGTGAGTCTACTTGGAGTTCAAGATTTAGATTGATTAGAGGATGACACGGTCTATGCCTCATATTGATCAATCTAGATGTCTAGGATAGAAGGACACTTGTCATATTTTGTGAGGAGTCACAATTAGTAGTCACAAGGTGATGTCGGATCTCGACATTCTTGTAACTTGGGTAGTAATGATGTGTTGCTAGATACCGCTCATTACTTATGCTCCTAAATGGGTTTAGGGCATTGCCAACGTTGCAAGAACCTATAGGGTCACACACTAAGGATAATTAGATGGAGATTAGGTTCATATGATGAACCAAGAGGATTAGATTCATTTGATGAATCAAATTGGATTAAGAGTAATCCTAATTGGGCTAACTTGAGTTGGACTCAAGTGGATTCATGTATTCAATGAGTCTAATTTAGATTATGACTCATTAAATCAACTTAATTTAATGAATTAGATTCATTATATTAAGTTGGCTTGAATCAAATGGTTAGATTAGATCAACCATGGAAGAGATTTGGTCAAGTTTGACTTGACTTGAGAAGAAGATAGAAAGTCAAGTTTGACATGACTTTATGCCACTTCATTGGTGAGTTGGCATTGATGTGGACTAATGATGTTACTCCACATCATCATGGGTGCCACCTCATGGAAGTTACAAAGTCATTCTCTTTAATGGCTTCACATTAATTGCAATTAATGCAATTAATTTGGGGTTACACATGGAGAAGTGGCCGGCCACATTTTTGAATGAAATGGATTCATTTTTCATTCAAGTGTATTATTACATCTTCTTCCTCTCAAGCTCTCCCTCTCCTCCTTCCTTGGCCGAACCACATAGGTGCTAGCACACCTTGGTTTTTGGTCACCTCCACCTAGTGTGTTCGTGTGGATACATGTAGAGAGTTGTCTACATTGACAACTTTGAGATCCGGCGTACCGAGGACGAGCGGGATACGCAAAAAGGGCACGCAACAAGGGTAAAGATCTTCATCATGTAGATCTAGAAGTTTTGTAACTCGTACTCGTATGTTTTCAAATTTTTCTTCTCAAGAGATCCGTTGGCTAGGGTGATTCGGGGTTTCCGCGACGCGAAAAAGTGATTTTCGCGGCTCGAAAAACCCAACACGTGTAACTTGTCCAGAGGCTAAGCCTCGCATGGTCATGTGTGGCACACGGCCGTGTAACTTTGGCCGAGAGGGAGAGAGTTGGGGTCGTGTGACTCCATATGGCCATGACACGGGTCGTGTGGGGGTCACACCCTGCACCCCAAAAGGGAGTGATTCTCCCCTTGTACTCCTTTCTTGGCTTATCAAACTATCCCATTACTTTATGAGGAGACTTTGACAACTAATTACTAACAACTAAACATTCTTCATACACAATACTCCAATAATATGTTTATGCTAAGCGGAAATGAGAAACTAGATCCATCAGTACCAAAATCTAGCATTTTCAAGTACTAGCAAGTTCCAAGATCACTTTCCACTGTTCCGTCACACACACCAGCAAACATTGCTCCTGCTACCCCCCCTTACTCGAGCTTCCCTTTACCTTTATCTTCAGTATAAGGAAATATAAATCTATAAGCAAGCGCTTAGTAAGTACCATCTACTCACAAAATCATGCATTTAAGAGAACATGCTTTTAAAACTGCTTGGGAAGAAAACAACCAACCATGCACTTGAGTATTATTCACACTAAAACTCATGCTTTGTAAATATGCACATGATATGTATTTTTAAAACAGGTTTATAGTGCAAATCATCAACTTCAACCATGCTAGTAAGGTAATGAAAATAGAAATCTTGGCATATCATAAAGTTCATCAGCGCTACACTTTATAACTCAAATTCTCCACTTAATGATGATTTTACTTTAACAAACCAATGAACTTGGAAACCTTATAATACATACTAGTGAAAATAATAATCAACTTCTTTGGGCCCGGCAATGTACCACTTTGCGCGCATCCTTAATAAGATCCGAGATAGCTAATCCCGAACCCATTAAGGTACTACTAGGCGAACTTATGCCTAGGGCAATCTAGGAGCCCATCCCATGGACCTTGGTCTAGTACATGCCACTTCAAAGTAAAATACTTTCTTTTAATACTTCTTTCTTATTCTTGCACTAATTTGTTATTTAGACAAACACTTGGTGTGCACTTTAACCCCGTACTTGTAGGGAAGCACTTTAGAGCCCTTGAATCTATGCTTCTTAGTCTCAAACTAGATGGGAAGCCATTCAAGACCCTCTACATATGCTCTTAATCCCAAAACTTGGAGGGGCATCTTACATATCATAGCATGTGCATAACATATCATAGCATATAATTCATTTAACATGCATAATCTACATTAACTACCACAAAAGGTCTTTTCACATGCATAACGTAACAACTCATACTACAGGTGAGAGATACTTACATCCTTTTGCTATTTCTTACTCTTACACCCTTAAGGTTTAGGGAGAACAACCTCTCTTGGGCGCCTCACCCTCCAATTGGACCTTCACACGCGTACCACTTCCTTGGGAAAACCCTTCTCTTAGATTTTTTTTCCCCCTTGAAAATCTTTAAAACGTGGAACCCTAGGGTTCTTGGCCGAACTTGCAAAGAAGAAGGGAAGAATTTTGCTAGGTATGGGGAGAAGAGAAAATGAAGAGATTTAGGTTTTAATCTCATCCCTCACCTTTTATACTTAGTGGAAGTTGAAGCATCTCTTCCCCCAAGAATCTGCTTATAAGGAATTATTTCCTATTACCAATGTGATGCTTTACCACCACTCTATTAGCAACTTAAACTAATCTCATGTCAGAGGTCTTGGGTTCAATCTTAGCTTGGGCCATTTATACATATACTTTTAGTTCTTTTATCTTCTTCTATTTATTTTTGCTCTTTTGAATTAGGAAAAATTTATGGGTGTTACATATTAGGTGCAAGTAGATTCTCAAGAAGAAAACTAACAAGAATGGTAATTTGATTACCTACAAAGCGAGATTGGTGGAGAAAGGCTACCATAAAAAATATGGTATTGACTATGACTAAACTTTCTCACCAATAACCATGCTTAAATATATTCAGATACTCCTGACCATAACAGCTAATCATGATTATGAGATATGAAAAATGGATGTAAAAATATCTTTCCTCAACGGAAGCCTATTCGAGGATGTGTATATGATACAATTTGAGAGTTTCATGTCAGTTGATAAAACTAAAGTATGTAAGCTTCAACAGTCTATTTACAAACTAAAGCAAGCATCCGAGAGTTAGAACATCTATTTTGATGAGGTAAATCTTAATGAACTCTGTGTATATGAAGGTTAGTGGGAGTGCAGTTGTATTCCTAGTATTTTATATTGATGTCATATTTCTCATAGAAAATGATGTGTCTGTTCTACAATTAATTAAATTTTGGTTGTTTAAAACATTCTCTATAAAAGATATATGAGAAGCAACCTATATCCTTGGGATTAAGATTTGTAAGGATAGAAGATAGTTGCTTTATCTTTCACAGTCTACATACATAGATAAAGTATTAAAATGGTTTAGCATGGAAGAATTCAAGACAAGTTTTCATCCCATGAGATATGAGATTCACCTTTCAAAGTCTATGTATTTGAATACATAAGATGAGAGGATGTGTATAAAGATCTCATATACATCAGCTATAGGATCAATCATATATGTTATATTATGTACTAGGCTTGATATATCATATGCTCTAAGTGTCAAGATCAGATATCAGTAGATCTAGGAATGAATCACTAGGTGGTTATCAAGGCAATCCTTAAGTACTTGAGAAGAACTAAGGATGTGTTCTTGGTATATGGAGATGGTAATATGGTAATACATGGAAATACTGATGCCAGCTTCCAAATGAATAAGGATGACTCCAAGTTCTAGTCTGAATGCATATTCACTCTAAATGGAGGCATAATAAGTTACAAAAGTTCCAAACATGAAACTATCATTGATTTTACCACTGAGATGAAATACATTACTGTTGGGTTTTTCGAGCCGCAAAAACTGCTTTTTGCGTTGCGGAAACCCCGAAATTCCCATGCCACGGATCCGTGCGAAGAAATAAATTTCGTAAAACTTTCACGTACGAGTTTTCTAAGCCTAGATCTACTTTAGATCTACAAGATAAGAATTTACCCTTGATGCGAAGCCCTTCGCTAAATCCCGCTCGTCCAAGGTTCGCCGGATCTCGAGAGTATCAAAATAGATACTCCTCTATGTGTATCCACACAAGCAAGAGATGGAGAAACCAAACAAAAAGGTGTGCTAGCACCTTTGAATGGTTCAGCCAAAGAGGAGGAGAGGGAGAGAGGTTGAGAGCTTGAGGAAGAAGAAGGAGTTACTCCACAAAATGAAAACTACCAAGATGATTAAGTGGCCAGCCACTTTCATGAAAGGCTTTTAAACCCCATGGAATATCAAGAGTCAAGGCTCTTGATCTCCCTCATGAGGTGGCACACACATGTGCTAGCCTTGATGATGTGGCACATCACCATTAGCCACTTAATGTCAACTCACCAATGAGGTGGCAAATGGTCAAGTCAAACTTGACCCTTCATCTTCCTCTCAAGCCAAGTCAAACTTGACGACTTCTCTCCCATGGTTGATCAAATCTAACCATTGGTTCAAGTCAATTTTAATTTAATGAATCTCTATTCATTGAATTAAATTAATTAAATGAGTCTAAGTCCAAATTAGACTTACTTAACACATGAACCAAATTGAGTCCAACTCAATTAGCTCAATTTAGATTACTCTTAATCCAATTTGGTTCATCACATGAACCTAATCCTTTAGGTTCATCAAATGAACCTAATCTCCATCTAATTGCTCTTTGTGTGTGACCCTATAGGTTCTTATAACATTGACAATGCTCCTAAACTCATTTAGAAGTATAAGTAATGAGCGGTATCTAGCAACACATCATTACTACCCGAGTTAAAAGAATGTTGAGATCCAACATCACCTTGTGACTACTAATTGTGACTCCTCACAATATATGACATTGTTCTTCTATCCTAGACATCTAGATTGATCAACATGAGGCATAGACCGTGTCATCCTCTAATCAATCTAAATCTTGAACTCCAAGTAGACTCACTCAATCAAATGAGCTCAATATCTCATATTGACTCATTTGGGCATGGTCATGCACTTCGTGGTCTCACTCTAACAAGAATATCGATGTCACTCCCGTCATATAGGAGGGATAGATCTCATCTACATCACTCACATCCCTCCGCATAATTTGTTACATACCTAGTAATCGCCTTTATAGTCCACCCAGTTACGGGTGACGTTTGACGAAGCCAAAGTATGTAACTCTTTATGTAGGGAACCATGGTGACTTCAGGTCCAAGGACTAATAGTCATACTAATAGCCACATGAGAAAGTATATGACACTCATATAACGATCCATGATACTTTCTCATGGTGGGTCATTCAGTATACATTCTCCAATGCATACCCATGTGTCAACTTGATACTCTATATCCATGACTTGTGAAATCAAGTCATCGAGTTGACCTACATGCTAGTCTCGTCGCATTAACATTGTCCCTGAATGTTAATATTCGACTAGGAATGATTAAGAGTAGTGTTACATATATCATCTCACTATAGATTAAACCAATCGATTGATATAGGTAAGAACCTTCTACTCAAGGACGCTATTATACTTAGTTATTTGGCACCAATACAAGTAAGTATAATAACCAAAAACAAATGTCTTTATTTATATACAAGAATATGATACAACGAGTCCATACAACAATCATCAAATGATTGGCTCTAGGGCTCTAACTAACAATTACAACTTCTGAAGCAGCAAAGGAAGTGGTTTGATTCATTGGTGGAACATCTGACAGTACTCTAAGCGGTACAAGGGCCATTTCGTCAAAGTTCTCAAGTCACATTACTAAATATGTTTCTACATCTAATCTAAGCATTTAATTAGAGAAATCATAAGTAGGAAAGAAATACAAATTGAAAAAATTCCCATCAAAAGGAACCTAACAAATCCTTTAGTAAGGGATCTACCACAAAGTAAGTTTGAGAGTCATGTCGAGTCCTATAGTATTAGATATCAAGATGATTAGCATTAGGCTAAGTAAGAGTATGTTATATTTAAGAGGTGTCTTAAGGCAATCACATTAGATATTGTATTATTTATTGGATAAATAAAACTTCTTATTTGAGTATGTATTATATATGTATATGATATTGATCTTAAACTCAATTAATGAGATCCACAATACAATGCATAGTATGAGAGAGAAATTATGATTATATCACAATTAGTGAGTATCTCTCCATGTGTAATTATATAAGTATTGAAATACTCCCTAATTGATGAATTGATGAGATTGGAAATCATCAATTATGTAAAACTAGCATATATTATGCTCCTTGATTTAACCAAGCAGTCAATCCTCATTAGCTGGAAACATTGGGATGTTGAGAGTTAACATATGGATGCTGGTTAAGAATAAATAGTTCATTGGAAGTGATCTGCTATGAGACTTCATATGATTCACTAAATGCCGATGAAGATCTCATTAAAACTCGAGTGCAAGTTTTCTTAGACTTGAAACATTCAAGTCACCTTACTCATTGAGGCTTATGCTTTGACGTCTTGACAATCATCTCTTAGGAGGTGCAACTCTTGGATGGTTGGGTATAAGTTAATATGTTTGAAGGTGTTTGAATAGCCCATAAAGGATTTGCCACTCCTTTTAGAAAAAGATGTATACCCTATGATCTATTGTCAAGATTATTATTCATAAGTCTTTTACTAAAGTATTACACGGCAAGAGGATGATTTTCTTAGATATGTGTTTGAGTAATTTGAATCCACAGGACAAGGAACTACTACTTGGACCAGGTGTGACATGGTCAACTTAGTAGATACTTACACATAGACTATGTCTTAAACCAAGTGGGCATAATTGGAGATCATGATGTTCTACTAAGTAAAACTCATGATCAATTCATAATTAATGGTTAATTATAGACAACCAATATAAACTAGGAACATATTGTGAAATGCCCCCTAAGCTATCCTAAACAAGTAATGTTTTTTTTTAAAAAATATCTGGGCGTCTCGAAAGGAAAGCTCTTAAATTAAATTCTGAAATTAATTAAAATCACCATAGAGTTCGAAAAACCACTAGTAGATATCGATGACTTGTCATAAAATTCTAGAATTTATTCTTCTAACAAAAATAAAAAGACAACTAAATGATGCAGAAACGTTAACTGGGAGGGTCTTCGGGTTATGCTGTCATCGTCCTGAACCTACTCACTGGTCAAGATCTCCTGTCACATTTGTCTCATCTCCTGCAATAATCAAATCTGAGTCTAAAAACTCAACATGTTTAAACCCTAATATGCATTAATTACTCCCTGTAACCATTTGTACTAAAGAGAAACATATTTTAGTTAACCTTACCCTTAAATTCTTGCACTGTATAAACATAAACATAACTCTTTGTAGAGAATACACATAACTACTAACTGAGCATAAACATAAACATACCTACTCGCAAAGAATAAACATAAATACTGGTCGAGCTTAAACATAATCATAACTACTTACAGAGAATAAACATAACAACTGATAGAGTATAAACATAATTATAACTACTGTAGAGAATAAACATAAACATAGTTTTTCATAAGGTTTAGTTTCATGTTATTGGTACCATTGTTGCTCCCTTTGGAGGCCGGCAAGATGGGAGGGGTAAATTGCTCTACACAAAATCAAAAGCAAACCCTTCTCAGACTTCTTAAATAAACACTTGAATAAATTATAAAAGCAATAAACTAAAAGAAAAGGCACAGGAGTTTACTTGGTTACAATCGGGGAGGTTGTTAATCCAAGGAGAATGAAGCTCAATAGATATCTCTTTTCAGGCGGAGAAGCCTCTTACAGCATTCAAGCACAGAAAAATAAGAAACTAAACTAACAATGAAAGCATACAAGTGTTGTAATCAGAATTGCTTGTCTTCTTGAGCTTCTCGGACCAAGACTATATTTATAGCCTTGGTCAGGGTGCCTGAAAGAGTTCCAAGTGCCTGGGAGGGGATAAAACTTTATCCCTTCTCGCATAGATCATATTTGACCGTGATCTAGATAACATCCAGGTCCGAGCGCCCGGAAGGGTTCCGGGTGCTCCGAAGGGTTCCGGCCGCTGGGACCAAGAAAGTCAATAGTGTTGACTTTTTTTATCTGGGCCCTCTGCTCCGGTTCAGCTCGCCTCAGTCCGGGTCTTCCACTTTGGCTTTGCAGGTGATCTTGGCCATTTGGAATAGGGCTCACCCGAACCCAACTTCCGGCCTTCTCGAGCAAGCTTCCGCTCCGACTTCTCGTCCCTCGGAATCGTCGCGCGATTCCTTCTCGTCCGCCAGCGAACTCATCCGCAGCTCTTCGTCCCTCGGATGCATGGAACCCATCAAATCTCTCTCGTGCCGACCTTCTCGCTAGATGCGTCTCTTACTCCCTAAGCAATCTTCTGCTCCGACTTCTCGTCCCTCGGAAACACTGCACGCTTTCTTCTCGCCCGTCGATGTATTCTTCCGCTGCACCTCGTCCCTCGGACACACCAAGCCCGTCGGCTCTCTCCCGTGTCGTCCTTCTCGCTAGTCGCATCTTCCGCTCGACTTCCTGTGCTCCTAACTCTTGCACACTTAGACACAAGGTTAAATCACCACAGGACCTAACTTAACTTATTTGATCACATCAAAACAATCTTGGGGTTCCAACAATCTCCTCTTTTTTGATGTGAACAACCCAAGTTAAGCTAGGGTTAACCAACATAAATTAAGAGTCATAAAATTTTGCATTAAAGTGAAAAAAAGATTAAAAAAAAATTGTAAAGCTACTGTCTCCCCCTATACTTAATATTCCCTTCTCCCCCTTTGATCACATAAAAAATGGGGTTCCTTAAAACATCTAAGGGTACATTTTCAAGACAAATAAGAGAATTTAAGCTCTGAATTTATCAAGTTAAATTGACTTGAAAAAAATTATTAATCTTAAACACAAGTTTTAAAAAAAAATGATAGTGAAAGCCTTAAGTCAATTTTTGAAATCTTGAAATATTTTTGAAAAATAGAACATACATTTTTGACAAAAGAAAATATCTTTTCAAGATTTAAACAAATTGTATAAAGATAAGCCTTTAAAGCAATTGAATAAACTCAAACGGAATTGTTTTTAAAAAAAAATTGTGAAAAGAATAATGCTAGCATGCTCTTGAAAATAAGAAAATTTTAAGTTATTGCTAATTATTTTCATTGTGATACTTAAATTTCAATTTTAGTCTATCATAATTTCTCAAATTTAAAGCAAAAAAATTTTGAACATACAAAAAAATTTAAACTCTATATTTGTTCCTCTAACATGTCATTTTCTATTTTTAGTTTGTCGAAATCCTTAAAGCGACAAATTATTGCTTGAGTTTCTTTTAACTCACTATTCTTTGTTAATAGCTTTTTAGTTTTTAATTCACAAAAATCTTTCAAGGATATGATTTCTAATTTTCAAAAATCTTTCGACAATATAATTTCTGATTCGAAAAGATCTTTTGACAATATAACTTCTACTTTGTAAAAATCTTTCGACAATATAATTTCTAATTTGAAAAAATCTTTCAACAATATAACTTTTACCTTGCAAAAATCTTTCGACAATGTTTTGATTGAATTAATCAATTGGTCAGGAGGTGGAGGTCATACCTGACTTACCTTGTCGACTGTTAATTCTCCCCCTGTTGAGTTGTTTTCTTCTGAAGATTCTCCCCCTTCATCGATGCTTATCTGGGATGAGCTTTCTGTGTCCTCGGGATGGAATTCGACTGTTAGGGTTGTTCCAGCAATTTCCTCGATCTTGGACTCTTTTGATGGTGACTTGGGGTTCATTGAGGAGTTAGATTTGACTTCAACTGGTTCTTCGTAGAGCTTCAAGAACTTTTCCCAAAGTTCTTTTGTACTTTTGTATTTTTTAACTCTGTCGATATCCTTGGTAGGTAGTATGCTCAAAAGGTTAGACTCAGCCTTACATTTGCCATAACATCGTTACGTTGCTCGTCAGTCCATTGATGTTCCTCAAGTTCTTCTCCTTCTTTGCTTTTGGGCACTTCAAAACCATATTTCATTGTTAGACACATATTAAAGTCAGTTTTAAAATAAACTTGCATTCTTCGCTTCCAAAAAGTGAACTCCCCTTTGAACGTTGGTGGGTAGATGTTAGCTCCTGCCATCTCGTTGCTTCAATCGGCGATTAGTTCTCCTGAGGCATTCTTGTTCTGATACCACTTATTGTTCCCTTTGGAGGCCGGCAAGAGGGGAGGGGTGAATTGTCCTACACAAAATCAAAAGCAAACCGTTCTCGGACTTCTTAAACAAACACTTGCATAAATTATAAAAGCAATAAACTAAAAGAAGAGGCACAGGAGTTTACTTGGTTACAACTGGGGAGGTTGTTAATCCAAGGAAAATGAAGCTCAATAGATATCTCCTTTCAGGTGGAGAAGTCTCTTATAACATTCAAGCACAGAAAAATAAGAAGCTAAACTAACAATGAAAGCATACAAGTGTTGTAATCAGAATTGCTTGTCTTCTTGAGCTTCTTGGACCAAGGCTATATTTATAGCCTTGGTCGGGGCGCCTGGAAGGGTTCCAGGTGCCTGGGAGTGGATAAAACTTTATCCCTTCTTGCATAGATCTTGTTTGACCGTGATCTAGATAACATCCAGGTCCTGGCGCCCCGACCAAGAAAGTCAACAGCGTTGACTTTTTTAATCCGGGCCCTCTACTCCAGTTCAGCTTGCCTCAGTCCGGGTCTTCCGCTCTAGCTCCACTTGCTTGGGTGATCTTGGCCATCTGGAATAGAGCTCACTCGAACCCAACTTCCGGCCTTCTCGAGCAGGCTTCTGCTCCAACTTCTCGTCCCTCAGAATGGTCATGTGCTTCCTTCTCGTCCGCCAGCGTACTCATCCGCAGCTCTTCATCCCTCGGACACACCGAGCCCATTGGCTCTCTCCCGTGCCGACCTTCTCACTAGTTGCATCTCTTGCTCCTGGAGCAATCTTCCGCTCCGACTTCTCATCCCTCGGAAACATCACATGCTTCCTTCTCATCCACCGGTGTACTCTTCCACGTCACCTCGTCCCTCGGATGCATCGAGCCCGTCAGTTCTCTCTCGTGCCGTCCTTCTCACTAGCCGCATCTTCCACTCGACTTCCTGTGCTCCTAACCTCCTGCACACTTAGACACAAGGCTAAACCACCACAGGACCTAACTTAACTTGTTTGATCACATCAAAACAACCTTGGGGTTCCAACAACCATAACCTAATTATTTGATCAAACTTTTACCATAGCACTAGGTTGGTAGGAATATGAACCTCGGAACGAAAATCCCTACCAATACATAATTTTGGGTAAACATCCAGGACATAAATCCTCGGTTCATAGTTTAACCCATAATAAAATTTGGTAAGCTCTTCGAGCATAAGTCCTTGGTTCATAACTCAACTCATAATGAAATTGGTAAGCTCTCCGGGCCTAGGTCCCCAGTTCATAACTCCATCTATAATGAAATTGGTAAGCTTCTCGGGCGTAGGTCCCCGGTTCACAACTCCGCCCATAATGAAATTGGTAAGCTCCCCGGGTGTAGGTCCTCAGTTCATAACTCCACCCATCCATAAACATAGACTTGTCACCAATGACTTGTAATTAAATTAATTTTTTACTTAAACTCATTCATACACACATGCCATATTATCATAAACAAAATGCAACATGCATAATCATAAATTCTGAATCCTCTATAACTGGTTTCCAAGCTCATAAACACACATGGCATATTATCATGAAATCCATAAACTACATATTCATAATTCCAAATGCCCCTAATGAGCCTAAACTAAAATCAAACATAAAGAAACATAGTAGCTATCTCTTAATAACAATAAGGTGCATAGGTGGACAAAAATTGAAATCTAAAATAGAGGAACATAGTAGCTATTTTCTAATAACAATAAGGTGTATAGATGTACAAATCACACATGTTACTAAAATCTAAAATAGAGAAACATAGTAGCTATCTTCTAATAATATTAAGGTGCATAGGTGGACAAATTACACATGTTACTAAAACCTAAAATATGAAATCTAAAATAGAGAAATATAGTAGTTATCTCCTAATAACATTAAGGTGCATAGATGGACAAATGACACATATTACTAAAATAAAAAATTTGAAATCTAAAATAGAGAAAACATAATAGCTATCTTCTAATAACATTAAGGTGTACAGGTGAGCAAATTGTTAGGTAGAGCCCTAGAGCCAATCATTTGATGATTGTTGTATGGACTCGTTGAATCATATTCTTATATAAATAAAGGCATTTGTTTTGGTTATTATACTTACTTGTATTGGTGCCAAATAACTAAGTATAATAGCGTCCTTGAGTAGAAGGTTCTTACCTATATCAATCGGTTAGTTGAATCGATAGTGAGATGATATAGGGAACACTACTCTTAATCATTCTGTAACACCCCAAATTTCATGATTTAGAGTTCTGAAAGACCTTATTAAAATCTAGAAATGTTTTAGAAAAATTCTAGAGATTTTTAGGAATTTATAGAGTATTTTTATGCAATTTTTTGAGTTTGTTTGGTATTTTTACCAAGAGGAAGAAGTTTAAAAAAAAAAAGAAGAAAGAAAAATGTTGAAGCTGGGTTTTGAACCCAAGACCTCGGGCTTGACCCGAGTCTTAACCGAACTCAGACAACCAGTTGGTCCACGACTGTTTTGTTATAATTTAAGGAAATTAAATATGATTAAGCAGTCTTAAGAAACGAAATAAAAATTCCGTTTAAAAAGGAGCCGAGGGCGGCTCGAACCTAAGACCTTCGGGAATTCATCTTTCCAGCGGACCAAGCGCGCCAGCTGGTATTTCGTAAACAAATTTATAAGGAATTAGTCTTAAGTCATAACTGAATTAGAAAATGCCTAAGTTATAAGAAGAGATTATTTTCCTACCCCGTGACCTAACTTTCCCTTCTCCTCTCCTCGCGTCTCTCTTCTACGCGCAACAGCCGTGCTCGGGCGGAAGGCAAGGAAGGCTAGGGCTTCACTCCGGCGGCCAATTGAGGGAGTTTTCCGAGAGCTCTCCACCTCCTCACGATCCTTTCGTCGAGGAGAGCTTGTGGGCACGAAGAGGAGCCGGATTGTCGAGTTTTCCGCGAGCCCTAGAAGCATTAGAAGCCTTCTTCTCAGCTGTAAGTCCAAGAACGCTAGGTAAGTTGCTACTCACCTGCAGTAGGATAGCTCCGAGGTTTTATTCCTTGTTCTTTTCTTGTTTCCGAAGATTTGCATGAATTTTCTTGTGGTTTCAGTTTTCGGATCTTTGTGTTCATGATTTCCGAAGCTTGCTGCTGTGTTGATTCTTGAAGCTTGCCGCTAGGGATTTTAATTCCTGTTTGTTGATTCTTTCTTTGGATTGTAAAGGAGGAAAGTGGTTAGATTAAGCATGTAGTTTTGTGTTGAATTATTGACCTTAAATAAACTGCCATATTTACATGCTTATTAGCCTGAACAGATTTTAGTTTGTTATCATGTCTAGCAAGCACGAACAGACTTAGTTGCCGTGAACCACAAAGAAAAAGAAAAGAAAATAATTAAATGGTATAGATGAAGCCCTTGTAATTAGCATTGCAATTACATTCCAGTTACTTGAGTATGAGATTCGGATAGTGAGGTTAAGCGATAGAAGAGGATTGTTAGTTGGAATGTTATGAGGTTGATGAGTTTTATTAAACTGCGATCTGAGGATTCGAGTTGTATTGTTCATGTTGGAAAGTCATAATTGTTTAAGTAGCTGTGCTCTAAGAAAGGCTAAGTTGAAGTATTGTTGGGAGTTAGTCCTTTTCCTTGCTTTCAGAACATGCTGTAGCAGATTTATTTCTTCTAGGCATGATCATCTTGTAATTGATGAGCAGTGCAGCCTTAATGTGCATGATTGGCTTGTAATTGGTCTTGTAGTTTTTTTTTGTTATAGTTTTGGTAGTAGATCTATGGGTGAAGTGTGAATTCATCTAAGGCTCCTGCACATTTTGATGATTTCAGAATTTCCTTTCTCTATGGACAGGTTAGTGGATTTCCAAAGTTGATATCGTTTGTTAAGTAAGTTAAGATTGATAAGATACTTTATGGATATAATTTAACCAAGTAAATCAAGGATGATCAGACTTGACATGAACAGTTAGTTTAAGAATAGTTAGGTTTAGCATGGATGCAGTTAGAGGCGTGTTATTACAAGAACAGTCCATAGATCATGAGCTTAAGCTTTACATAGTTTCTATACATGTATTATGAGCATGCAGCTTTGTCCTAGTTAGTAGTATCAGATTTGATTAAGCTTAGTATGCAGATTTTAGATAAGCTTAATAAAACAGATTTTTATTAAGCTTAATATGCAGAATTTTATTCGGCTTTCAAGTGCAGAAGTTAGTTAGTATAGTGAGCAGATTAGATAAGCTTAGTATGTAGATTTTTATTAAGCTAGTATGTAGATTTTTGTTAAGTATTAGTACAGATTTTTGATAACTATTATATGTGTAGATTTCTTTTGTATTCTATGCATGATTATGTGTTACATAGTTAGTTTCATTCATAGATTCATACGAAAGATACCCTAACAGTATTTTGGGTTTAAGAAAAGTATAAGAAAGATAAAAAAAAGTAAAAGAAAGATAAAGAAAAGAAAGAAAAGGCCGAGGCCTTAAGTAGATCCCAAAAGTCAAGACTTTAGGGATTTTGGCACACAAGGTGCCTATTAAAATGCCAAGGCATTAAAAGAAGAAGTAATTAAGATTATAAATATTTTACTTTTAAGAAGAGGCTAGTACCCGACTTCCGAGGTTGTCGTTAAACAAATCCAGGTGTCCAATTCCGAGGTCTTGGCCCTGGTAGACCGAGGTCTGCTCTTTTAGGATTGGTGGCTCGCTGCCCCAACCTATTAGGGAACGCGCATAAGATGGTACTACGCCTGGGCCCAAGAAGAAAGTTGATTATTATTTTGAAGTATTATAAGTATAAGTTTTTGGACAAGTAAAACGAGTTTTACATAAACATAAAGTATTAAAGATTAAGTTTAGAACAAATGAAATAAGATTCATATAGTTCTAAAAATCAGTAAGTTTAGTTCTTTATTCTACCATGTTTATCTAGTGGATGAGTAGTTTTCATGTTTACCTATTAGATGAGCAGCATGATTAACTATTAGAATTACATGAGTAGATTCCTTAGCTTTTCTTTGCTATTAGTTTGACATGAGCAGTTATGTTTATGCTCTATTTCTTTTTAGAGCATATAGTTTCTAGTTCTTTTCGTATACATGCACATTCATGATTTTGTGAGTTAGATAGCACTTACTAAGTAAATTTTGCTTATAAACTACACTTCCTCTTACTGCAGATACAAGAAAGGAAAAGATATAGAAAGGAAGGCGACAAGGAGGTGTTCGAAGGATGTGTGATGCCAGGACTATGGAAGCCTTGGGACTAGGAAAGAAGTTTTAATTTTAGTTTCCGCATTTTAGTTATTGTAAACATTTGAGTTGTATTTTAAGTTCATGTCATTTGAGATTATTCTGTTTAGATTGCATGTAGGATGAGTTCAGTTTAGTAAGTAGATAATTGTGTGTTTGATACTTATTTAGCTGCGTGGTCGATTGATATGTGTTCCAGCCGCTTGTGGCTGAGTATATATTGCATGTATTGTTGAATATGGTCACCGGTACAGGGGAGATTCTGCCGAAATTTTTTGGTAGGGTTTCCATGTGATTTTTAATCATACCGGTTAAGTAGAGTTAGTAGTTAAGTAACGGTCATCCTTAGAGAGTAGTAGTAGTAAGAAGGGTGGTCGTTACAGTTGGTATCAGAGCAGGTCCCATTCTCCAACATCACACATCAGCACCATCCTTGCCGTCTTCAAGTAAGAAAGTATTAAATTTTCTTTTATGCTTTCTTTATTATTTGCAGTATAGAGTATCTGCTTTTATGTGCTTAGGAAAGAAGAAAATTCATGTTTTAATTTTCTATGTTTTGATACATATGCTTAGAAAAAATAGAGACAATTTTAGTTTTGTTTCTCTTATATTCATATATACATAAGTATGTTTAGAAAGGATAGAGAAGTTAAGAGATTAAGGAACAAAAGAGTATCATTAGTAGAAGTCATTTAGAACTAGAAGCATGAGGAAGTTACTTAGGAGCATGAGGACAGTATGAGATAGAAATGTCCAGAATTATTCTAAGTTCGAGGACGAACTTTTTATAAGGGAGGGAGAATTGTAACACCCCAAATTTCATGATTTAGAGTTCTGAAAGACCTTATTAAAATCTAGAAATATTTTATAAAAATTCTAGAGATTTTTAGGAATTTATAGAGTATTTTTATGTAATTTTTGGAGTTCGTTTGATATTTTTACCAAGAGGAAGAAGTTTAAAAAAAAAAGAAGAAAGAAAAATGTTGAAGCTGGGTTTTGAACCCAAGACCTCGGGCTTGACCCGAGTCTTAACCGAACTCAGACAACCAGCTGGTCCACGACTGTTTTGTTATAATTTAAGGGAATTAAATATGATTAAGCAGTCTTAAGAAACGAAATAAAAATTCTGTTTAAAAAGGAGCCGAGGGCGGCTCGAACCCGAGACCTTCGGGAATTCATCTTTCCAGCGGACCAAGCGCGCCAGCTGGTATTTCGTAAACAAATTTATAAGGAATTAGTCTTAAGTCATAACTGAATTAGAAAATGCCTAAGTTATAAGAAGAGATTATTTTCCTACCCCGTGACCTAACTTTCCCTTCTCCTCTCCTCGCGTCTCTCTTCTGCGCGCGACGACCGTGCTCGGGCGGAAGGCAAGGAAGGCTAGGGCTTCACTCCGGCGGTCGATTGAGGGAGTTTTCCGAGAGCTCTCCACCTCCTCACGATCCTTTCGTCGAGGAGAGCTTGTGGGCACGAAGAGGAGCCAGATTATCGAGTTTTCCGCGAGCCCTAGAAGCATTAGAAGCCTTCTTCTCGGCTGTAAGTCCAAGAACGCTAGGTAAGTTGCTACTCACCTGCAGTAGGATAGCTCCGAGGTTTTATTCCTTGTTCTTTTCTCTTTTTCGAAGCTTTGAATGAATTTTCTTGTGGTTTCAGTTTTCGGATCTTTTTGTGTTCATGATTTCCGAAGCTTGCTGCTGTGTTGATTCTTGAAGCTTGCCGCTAGGGATTTTAATTCCTATTTGTTGATTCTTTCTTTGGATTGCAAAGGAGGAAAGTGGTTAGATTAAGTATGTAGTTTTGTGTTGAATTATTGACCTTAAATAAACTGCCAGATTTACATGCTTATTAGCCTGAACAGATTTTAGTTTGTTATCATGTCTAGCAAGCACAAATAGACTTAGTTGCCGTGAACCACAAAGAAAAAGAAAAGAAAATAATTAAATGGTATAGATGAAGCCCTTGTAATTAGCATTGCAATTACATTCCAGTTACTTGAGTATGAGATTCGGATAGTGAGGTTAAGCGATAGAAGAGGATTGTTAGTTGGAATGTTATGAGGTTGATGAGTTTTATTAAACTGCGATCTGAGGATTCGAGTTGTATTGTTCATGTTGGAAAGTCATAATTGTTTAAGTAGCTGTGCTCTAAGAAAGGCTAAGTTGAAGTATTGTTGGGATTTAGTCCTTTTCCTTGCTTTCAGAACATGCTGTAGCAGATTTATTTCTTCTAGGCATGATCATCTTGTAATTGATGAGCAGTGCAGCCTTAATGTGCATGATTGGCTTGTAATTGGTCTTGTAGTTTTTTTTTGTTATAGTTTTGGTAGTAGATCTATGGGTGAAGTGTGAATTCATCTAAGGCTCCTGCACATTTTGATGATTTCAGAATTTCCTTTCTCTATGGACAGGTTAGTGGATTTCCAAAGTTGATATCGTTTGTTAAGTAAGTTAAGATTGATAAGATACTTTATGGATATAATTTAACCAAGTAAATCAAGGATGATCAGACTTGACATGAACAGTTAGTTTAAGAATAGTTAGGTTTAGCATGGATGCAGTTAGAGGCGTGTTATTACAAGAATAGTCCATAGATCATGAGCTTAAGCTTTACATAGTTTCTATACATGTATTATGAGCATGCAGCTTTGTCCTAGTTAGTAGTATCAGATTTGATTAAGCTTAGTATGCAGATTTTAGATAAGCTTAATAAAACAGATTTTTATTAAGCTTAATATGCAGAATTTTATTCGGCTTTCAAGTGCAGAAGTTAGTTAGTATAGTGAGCAGATTAGATAAGCTTAGTATGCAGATTTTTATTAAGCTAGTATGTAGATTTTTGTTAAGTATTAGTACAGATTTTTGATAACTATTATATGTGTAGATTTCTTTTGTATTCTATGCATGATTATGTGTTACATAGTTAGTTTCATTCATAGATTCATACGAAAGATACCCTAACAGTATTTTGGGTTTAAGAAAAGTATAAGAAAGATAAAGAAAAGTAAAAGAAAGATAAAGAAAAGAAAGAAAAGGCCGAGGCCTTAAGTAGATCCCAAAAGTCAAGACTTTAGGGATTTTGGCACACAAGGTGCCTATTAAAATGCCAAGGCATTAAAAGAAGAAGTAATTAAGATTATAAGTATTTTACTTTTAAGAAGAGGCTAGTACTCGACTTCCGAGGTTGTCGTTAAACAAATCCAGGTGTCCAATTCCGAGGTCTTGGCCCTGGTAGACCGAGGTCTGCTCTTTTAGGATTGGTGGCTCGCTACCCCAACCTATTAGGGAACGCGCATAAGATGGTACTACGCCTGGGCCCAAGAAGAAAGTTGATTATTATTTTGAAGTATTATAAGTATAAGTTTTTGGACAAGTAAAACGAGTTTTACATAAACATAAAGTATTAAAGATTAAGTTTAGAACAAATGAAATAAGATTCATATAGTTCTAAAAATCAGTAAGTTTAGTTCTTTATTCTACCATGTTTATCTAGTGGATGAGTAGTTTTCATGTTTACCTATTAGATGAGCAGCATGATTAACTATTAGAATTACATGAGTAGATTCCTTAGCTTTTCTTTGCTATTAGTTTGACATGAGCAGTTATGTTTATGCTCTATTTCTTTTTAGAGCATATAGTTTCTAGTTCTTTTCGTATACATGCACATTCATGATTTTGTGAGTTAGATAGCGCTTACTAAGCAAATTTTGCTTATAGACTACACTTCCTTTTACTGCAGATACAGGAAAGGAAAAGATATAGAAAGGAAGGCGACAAGGAGGTGTTCGAAGGATGTGTGATGCCGCGACTATGAAAGCCTTGGGACTAGGAAAGAAGTTTTAATTTTAGTTTCCGCATTTTAGTTATTGTAAACATTTGAGTTGTATTTTAAGTTCATGTCATTTGAGATTATTCTGTTTAGATTGCATGTAGGATGAGTTCAGTTTAGTAAGTAGATAATTGTGTGTTTGATACTTATTTAACTGCGTGGTTGATTGATATGTGTTCCAGCCACTTGTGGCTAAGTATATATTGCATGTATTGTTGAATATGGTCACCGGTACAGGGGAGATTCTGTCAAAATTTTTCGGTAGGGTTTCCATGTGATTTTTAATCATACCGGTTAAGTAGAGTTAGTAGTTAAGTAACGGTCATCCTTAGAGAGTAGTAGTTGTAAGAAGGGTGGTCGTTACACATTCCTAGTCGAGTATTAACATTCAGGGACAATGTTAATGTGACGAGACTAGCATGTAGGTCAACTCGATGACTTGATCTCACAAGTCATGGATATGGAGATATCAAGTTGACACATGGGTATGCATTAGAGAATGTATACTGAATGACCCGCCATGAGAAAGTATCATGGATCATTATATGAGTGTCATATACTTTCTCATGTGGCTATTAGTATGACTACTAGTCCTTGGACCTGAAGTCACCATGGATCCCTACATAAGGAGTTACGTACTTTGGCTTCGTCAAACGTCACCCGTAACTGGGTGGACTATAAAGGCGATTACTGGGTATGTAACGAATTATGCAGAGGGATGTGAGTGATGTAGATGGGATCTATCCCTCCTATATGACGGGAGAGACATCGATATTCTTGATAGAGTGAGACCACGAAGTGTATGGTCATGCCCAAATGAGTCAATATGAGATATTGAGCTCATTTGATTTAGTGAGTCTACTTGGAGTTCAAGATTTAGATTGGTCTGAGGATGACACGGTCTATGCCTCACATTGATCAATCTAGATGTCTAGGATAGAAGGACAATGTCATATATTGTGAGGAGTCACAATTAGTAGTCACAAGGTGATGTTGGATCTCAACATTTTTATAACTTGGGTAGTAATGATGTGTTGCTAGATACCGCTCATTACTTATGCTTCTAAATTGGTTTAGGAGCATTGCCAACGTTATAAGAACCTATAGGGTCACACACAAAGGACAATTAGATGGAGATTAGGTTCATATGATGAACCAAGAGGATTAGATTCATGTGATGAATCAAATTGGATTAAGAGTAATCCTAATTGAACTAATTGAGTTGGACTCAATTTGATTCATGTGTTCAATGAGTCTAATTTAGATTATGACTCATTGAACCAATTTAATTAAATGAATTAGATTCATTATATTAAATTGGCTTGAATCAAATGGTTGGATTTGATCAACCATGGGAGTTATAATGTCAAGTTTGACTTGACTTGAGAGGAAGAGGAAAAGTCAAGTTTGACTTGACTATTTGCCACCTCATTTGTGAGTTGGCATTAAGTAGCCTATTGATGATATGCCACATCATCATGTTTAGCACATGTGTGTGCCACCTCATGGAGGTTACAAATCTCCTCTTTAATGGCCACATTAAATGAGAATGGAGGTTACAACTCCATGAGTGGCCGGCCACTTATGGTGAGGAATAAAAATTGATTTTTCATTCAAGGCATTCATTCCATTTTCTTCCTCTTCCACTCCTCCTCCTTGGCCGAACCATCTAAGGTGCTAGCACACCTTTGTTTGGTCTTCTCCACCTAGTTTGTTCGTGTGGATACTTCTAGAGGATCGTACACTTGACGATCTCGAGATCCGACGAACCATTGGACGAGCGGGATTGCGAAGGGCATCGCATCGAGGGTAAATCTTTTTCCTTTGTAGATTTAGTGTAAATCTAAATTAGAAACTCGTACACGTATCGTTTTTGTTTTATTTTACTTCGCATGGATCCGGTGGCATGGGAATCGAGGTTTCCGCAACGCGAAAAAAACAGTTTTTGCGGCCCGAAATTCCCAACACAAATCACACATGTTACTAAAATTTAAAATAGAGAAACATAGTATCTATCTTCTAATAATAGTAAGGTGCATAGGTGGACAAATCACACATATTACAAAAGCCTAAAACCATAAATCTAAAATAGAGAAACATAGTAGTTATCTCCTAATAATATTAAGGTGCATAGGTGGACAAATCACGCATGTTACAAAAATCAAAAATCTAAAATAGAGAAAACATAATAGCTATCTTCGAATAACATTAAGGTACATAGGTGGACAAATCAAACATGTTGCTAAAATCTAATATCCAAAATCTAAAATAGAGAAACATAGTAGTTATAACATTAAGGTGCATAGGTGGAAAAATCATACATATACTACAATCCAAATGCCCCTATTGAGCCTAATTGAAATCTAATATAAAGAAACATGGTAGCTATCTTCTAATAACATTATGATGTATAGGTGGATAAATCATACATGTTACTAAAATCTCAATGCCCCTAATGAGCCTAAACCAAAATCTAAAATAAAGAAACATGGTAGCTATCTTCTAATAACATTACGATGTATAGGTGGATAAATCACACATGTTACTAAAAAAAATCTGAATGCCCCTAATAAGCTTAAACCGAAATCTAAAATAATGAAATATGGTAGCTATACCATTAAGGTGCATAAGTGGATAAATCACACATGTACTATAATCTGAACAAAACTCAAATTAGAATACCACAAATTGTCAAGAAATCCTTGTGAAATCATAACTAACAAAAAAGATACTTACCTAAATAATTTTCCACACCTAAACATTAGTTTCATACATTATATGAACTAATTAATACAACAAAAGCGTATGGGACATGCCTTCACTTCTAAATTCTTGTAGGATTCACCATCGACACAATGGGCAAGGGTATGATCAGAGCACAACCTCCCCCTTTGATTCCTTGCCACCAAAGCTCCTTCTTCCTTTCCTCTCTTTAGGGCTAGGACTAGCGGGACCTAGGGCTAGGGTGGTGGAAATTTAAGGTGGGGTTAAGGCTTAGAGTCGGTGATGTGTAGATGAGGAAACCTTAGTTTTTCCCCTTCCAATCCTCTATTTGAAAATCACATCCATAGGGTATAATTATATAGGTTGTGTCAAGTCTAGATCCAACACTTGAATGATTCAACAATAATTATTAAATCATATAAATTTTTATATATGTTTCGAATTTGTATAAAATTTTATACATATTTAGAATTTACCAACACTTGAATGATTCAACAATAACTATATTAAATCATATAAAGTTTTATACATGTTTTGGAATTCTATAAAATTTTATATATATTTAGAATTTACCAACACTTGAATGATTCAACAATAACCATTAAATCATATAAATTTTTATACATGTTTTAGATTTGTATAAAATTTTATACATATTTAGAATTTACCAACACTTGAATGATTCAACAATAACCATTAAATCATATAAATTTTTATACATGTTCAGAATTTATATCTCTTGGGTCATATAAATTTTTATACTTATTCAGATTTATGAAATTGTCAAAATTTTAAATCTTGGTTTAATCTTTAAACTAGAGGTTACCTTACTTAGTATGTACATAAATTAGACTAATTCTTCCCTCATCTAAATCCTCAAAACTATTAACAACTCCTAATGATACATGAAGAACAATTTATTTAAATTTTTAGATGAAGGGTTCCAAAAATACATAATTATTAGATCTAACTAACAAGATATATAAATTCAATAAACAAGGAAAAGTAAAATGTTAACCCCCGCTCTATCTTTTTAAAATGCACGAGAATTTATTTATCTTCATAAACATAGGCATCATGGAATTTAAATCACATAATCCATAATTATTACTAATGAACCTACATTATTTAAATTAAATATTTTACTTGACTCTAATCATGCATGGAGTTAGCATGATGGGTTTCATGTAAGGATTTAAAGCACTAAAGAAGTAGAAAGCGCAACGAAAAACTAAATAGATCCTTTCCAAAAGATCCATGTGAAGGAAAAGTCATATGCTAAGTTTGTTAAAGGAAGTTATATCTTTGTTACGTGAACATAAATTCTCAATAGCAACTTTGTCCTTGGTGGATCTCAGCACGATCAAGTGGTCGATCCTCTACAGTATCTACACGAACATGTTCCGTCTGTTGCACGAACACGGCTTCAAAGAAGAACCACCCTCTTGTGCTAGTAAGCAAGAGTGGTTCGGCCAAGCATGGAGGAGGAAGAAGAAGAAGAAGCTCAAGAGTCGCATTTTTCATCTCATGAAAAATTTGATCAAACAAAAATTATTTATATTCATCCAATGAATACCAAAGGTTTTTTTACTTTTTTTCTTCCTCTTAATTAGTTGGATTATTATATTGGATTGACCATTAACTCAATAAGTCATTAACCCAATAAGCCTAATCATCTCATAATTGACTCTTAGAACTAATACTAACAATCTTCCACTAGCATTAGTGTCAATCATTACAAAGATAACACTAACATTTTGGATTAACCCATTATACATAAGATCCTTAGTATTTTAGTTAAACTAAAATACTCATCTCCATATTAACATATTTTTTGTGTGTGACCCAATAGGCTCTCATAAAATTGGCAATGTATCTAAAACCACTTTAGATACAAAAGTAATGAGTGACATCTAGCAATGCATCATGCTACCCAAATGACTAGAATATCAAGATTCGACCTAACCTTTCTGTGTCTATTATATTGTATGACTTAATCCTTCTATCCTTGATATCTAGATTGATCAATGAGGTATAGACTATGTCATCCTCTTATAAATCTTATGTTTCTTGATCCCTAAGTAGACACACTCAATCAAATAAGCTCAATATCGCATATTGACTCATTTGAGCATGGCTATGCATTCTTGTGTCCTACTAATCAAAGGGCCCACAGATATTGCTTCAGTCATATGGAAATGATAGATTTCATCTACATCACTCATATCCCTCCACATATCTTATTGCATACCGAGTGATCAATTTTATAGTTCACTTTGTTACAAGTGATGTTTGTCGATACCAAAGTACACAACTCCTTATGTTGGAAATTGTGGTGACTTCAGGTCTATGGATTATTCATATTAATAGTCACTATGAGAATGTTTATGACACTCATATAACGATCCATGAAACATCTCATGGCGGGTCAATTCAGTACATATTATCTAATATATACTCATATGTCAACGTGATATCTCATATCTATGACTTGTGAGATTGAGTCATCAATTGGCCTACATGCTAGTCTCAACACATTAATATTGTCCTTGCATATTAATGTTTGACTAGGAATAGTTAAGAGTAGTCTTTATATATATCTACAAGCTCTCATTATCAATTCAACCAATGGATATATTGTAGACTAAACCTACTATTCTAGGATATTATTATACTTATTCATTTGGTACTAAACTGAAATAAATATAATAATCAACTTTACCTTTTATTAATTAATATAATATGATACAATATGTCCTAAGTCAATCAACTCTTGATTGACTCTTAGGGCTTACACTAACAATCTTCTTATGTCACTAGTGTCAATTACTGAAATATCTAATATCCATTGACCTAGTGTAACCATCATATTTCCTCTGTGCCAAAGCCTTGGTCAAAAGATCCGTAATGTTAGCATCAGTCAGTACTCAGCATTTCCTCACATCTCCTCTATCGATGATCTCTCGAATGAGATGGAACTGCCGTAATATCTAATACCCAACACCACCATTTAAGTAAAATACATACCGTGACTACAATCTGGAATTATTCTTGTTAGTTTAGAAGCTAACATCGTATAACTCTTTACAGCAAGCTCTTCATTACCTCCAAAGATCAAGAAATAATCTTGAGTTATTCTCAAGTATTTAAGAATATTCTTAACTGCTATCCAGTGACCTTCACCTAGATCTTACTGGTATCTGCTCATCATGCTTAATTTATACAAGACATCAGGGTGATTATAAAGTATGGTGTACATGATAAACCCTATAGTAGATGCATAAGGAATATAATCCATGCGGTCCCCTTCTTCCTTAGAAGAGGGGCATTGAGTATTCGAAAGACTCACATCATGTGACATTGGCAAAAATCCCTTTTTAGAATTCTACATGACAAAATGAGTAAGCACCTTGTCAATATATGTACTCTGACTTAAACCAAGAAATCTCTTAGATCTATCTCTATAGATCTTGATGCCTTAGATGTAGGCTGCTTTACCTAAGTCTTTCATTAAAAAATAATTCTCAAGCCAAGTCTTCACTGACTAAAGAGTAGGGATATCATTTCCAATGAGAAGTATATCATCTACAAATAATATAAAAAAGATGACTATGCTCCGACTAACCTTCTTATAGACACAAGATTCATCTTCATTCTTGATAAAACTAAATACTTTAATTGCATCATCAAATCGAAGATTCCAGCTTCTAGAATCTTGCTTTAATCCATAAATGGATCGTTGCAACTTACACACCTTTCCAGCATGCTTTGAATTGATAAAACCCTTAGGTTGTGTCATGTACACATCCTCAAGTAGATTTTCATTAAGAAATGTAGTTTTGACATCCATCTATTATATCTTATAATTATAGTAAGTTGCAATAGCAAGCATGATCCAAATAGGCTTTAGCATCGCAACTGGTGAAAAGGTTTCATAGTCTACTATGAATCTTCTTGAGTCTTTTAGCCACCAATTTACCTTTATAGGTATGTATATGACCATCCATGTCAGTTTTTACTTTGAAGACCCACTTACACCCAATGGGTTTGATCCCTTTAGGTGGATCAACTAAGGTCCATACTTGGTAAGTGTACATGGATTTCATTACGGATCTCATGGCCTTTAGTCATTTCTCAGAATGTGGGTCTTGTACAACTTCCTGATAAGATATGGGCTCGTTGAGACTAATAAGTACTACATCACCATGGTCAAACAAGAGAAAAGAATTGTTAGAGTGTAAACTAAAAGCTGAGCTTTTTATAAATATTTATTTTATAAATAAAGAATCACATTGGTCAAATGCCTACAGTTATATGCTGAGTGTAGTTGTTCAACTAATTTATATTGTAGATAACATGGTGTGTGGTGTCACACACAGAAGATCATGTTATCAATTCCTTATAAATTATAAACAGTAGCTCACGACTAAGATGGAAAGGAATAAACCATTGAAATAGTCGTAGTGTAATTTGGTATTAGTTTAACTTAACTAAAAAAATGACACTAGTGTACTCTAAGTGTATTGAGCAGGACCATTTAAGGTAAGTTCTTTTTATACTGACTGAATAAAAGAACAAGACTTCTGTTATTATAGAAGTGTGTACTCTTAATCCTAATATAATAAAAAACACATACACTTAATATTAATTTCTTTAATTTATCAAAGGATGTGATTTAGTTCGAGAAATCAATAGGTCGGATAAGTTGGAAAATTATATTATTCATAGTGTGTGTTATTGATTATAGAAGAAAACTATGTCCTAATAATCTAGGTTGACAATGTCCCCAAGAGGAACTCATAAGGATTGTCATGTAAATCCTACAGGTGGACTTAGTCCGACATGACGATAAAGTTGAGTGGTACTACTCTTGGAGCTAGATATTAATTAAGTGAGTTGTCAGTAACTCATTTAATTAGTAGACATTCTATATCTTAAACACAGAGAGATTAACACACTCATGATAAGAAGGAGCTCATATAGTAATATGGGATTGGTGTGGTAGTTCAATAATAACTCTTTAGTGGTATGAGTTATTATTGATGAACTCGAGTTGTGTGTTCAGGGCGAACACGGGAAGCTCAAGTTCATCGGGAGACCAAAACCAATTCTTCCTCCCGGTCCCTATCGTAGCCTCTTATTTATAAAGTGTTATACCCACTCATACCCACCTTCTTACTCACCTGAAGGTGGCCGTCCAAGCCTAGCTTGGAGCCCAAGCTAGGGTCGGCTAAACCAAGGTGAGAGATGGTCGACCCTACCTTGAACTCAAGTTTGGTGTGGCCGGCCACAATAAATTAAAAGGTTTTTATTTTTTTAAAATCTTTCTTATGTGGAAGCCATGGTTTTAAAAGAAAGTTTAAAATTTAAATATTTCCTTTTATAGTTTTCTACAAAAGATTAAGTAAAAGGTTTGATATCTTTTCTTATTTGTAGTTAAAAGGAAGATTTTAATTTTTGATAAAACTTTCCTTTTTTAACCATCCTCATGATTTAAAAGAGAGTTTTAAAATTAAATCTTTTCTTTTATAGTTTCTACAAAAGATTAAGGGAAAAGATTTGATATCTTTCCTTATTTGTAGATTGAAAGGAAGATTTTAATTTTAGAGAAAACTTTCCTTTTTGTAAATCATCCACATGTTTTAATAGAGAGATCTTAATTTATAAAAGTTTCCTTTTATGACCAACCATGAAGGGAATTTTTAAAAGAAAAATTTTTATTTTAAAAATTTCCAGAAACAAATTAGGAAGTTTTAATTTTGTGTTTAAAACTTTCCTTGCTTGGAGGGATTAAGGTGGCTGGCCATATATAGTTTGAAAGGAAAATTTTATTAAACTTTCCTTTCATTGGCAAAGAGAATAAGAAAGTTTTAATAAAACTTTCCTTATTTGCCAAGACCAAGGAATATAAAAGAGAGGGTAGAGGTGCCTCACCTGATAACAAGATATCTTCTTTGGTTCCTCTCTTCCTTTGTTGGTGGTCGGCCCCTCTCTTCCTCTCCATCTCCTATTCTTCTTCCTTGGCCGGCGACATCTTCATCTCAAGGGTTTTGGTTGGTGGCCAGATTTTATTAGAGGAAGAATGAGAGATAGAAGGTTTTGTTTCTAGCATCCCTTGGAGCTTTGTGGTGGTGGCCGAACCTCATCTTCTCTTGGAGTTCTTGTGGTAGCCGAAACTTGCTTGGAGAAGAAGGAAGCTTGGGTGGATTATCATCTCGGTAGATCGTCGCTCACACGATGTCCGAGATAAGAAGGGGAATACGACAAAAGATCATGAGCTCTATAAGCTATAAAAGGTATAACTAGTTATTAGTTTCTGTATCATAAGTAGTTCATCCTTTTATTTAGATCTTGAAATACCAAACACAAGAGGCTAATGAATCTAGGTTATCGAATTTATGTTTTGGATTTTATGTTTCTTTTATTTTTTGAATTTGTGATTCAATTGTTCTTTTTGGTTAAACCTAGGGTTACTATAAGGAAATTAAATATTAAATTTCGTTGAAAGACTTTCTCTAGGAAGTGGTGAATGCTCCCATACCCAAGAAGGCCTAGTGCCTTGCCATGTTTAACCTGGAAGTCAATCTTTGAAATTAATATTTAATTGAATTTGTAACATGGGTGGATTTAGATCAATAATGTTAAGTATCATTTGCGATCCAAGTCCAAACCACTAAGAACATATAAGTTAAATTTGGAATCAATAATGTTAAGTTCCGTTTATGATTCCAAATTTAATTTCTAAAGAACACAATAGGTTGTTAGGAATGGTTCAGGAATTGTACAAAATTTTTGTACAGGGGAACCGGTACGATATTCCCAGTAGCAACCAACAATTGGTATCAGAGCTAGGGTTTACCTCTGTGTGTTTGGTTTTCAGTTAAATTATGCACATGTCATACATAATTTAGGCAGGATAATAGTAGGATGTGCTAACTCTGTGGTTGCAGGCTCCAACTATTATGGCTTATAGATATTGTGTGTGATTGGACCCTTGGACATGTCAAGGGCATTTTATGTGTGTGCATGATTGTATGTATTAAATATAGCAGGAGTTGTATTAGTTTTAGGATTTTATATTTTTGTTTCGATCTAGATTACATGAACATTCCTTTGTGGAATATAGGATCGATAAATGTAAAATTCTATTTTTGTCGCGGATCATATCCTTGCGAGGCGTGGTACTTTTTAAGGACCAGAGAGGCAATGGAAAAGGAAGCAAGATGGATGCGGCGACTGGACCCGATTGCGGTGGCTAAAGATGACAGCAGCTAGGGTTGGTAGCACACGGAGGGCAGTGATGGAAAAAGCCATAATAGTCGAAAAATTAATTTCCATATTTATTGCTTTCATTTACTGTGATGTGTGTGTGCATGTGATGTGTGCTTGCATAGTTTAAAATTCCTCACCTTAAATAACTAAGTGGGAGAAGGATTAGTAAATAAATTCCACAGTCTCCATTACTGGTTTGTAAGTGATGCAATAAACTTGCGTGTTGGCTCTGAGTGCCTCCCTCCATAACGGATGAGTTTTTTTGTGGATCACTAGATCAAACTTTCTTTATGAATGATTGTTGGTTTGTAGGTGATGCATTTAAACTTGCGAATTGGCTCTGAGTGCCTTCCTCCACAATGGATGAGTTTGTTTGTGGATCACTAGATCAAACTTCCTTTATAATTACTGGTTTGTAGGTGATGCATTCAAACTTGCGTGTTGGCTCTAAGTGCCTTCCTCCACAACGGATGAGTTTGATTGCGGATCACTAGATCAAACTTCCTTTAAGGGTAATTATAGGAAATTGTTTAGGTTTGTGTGATCTTCTCTAGGTGAAGGAGCACAATCCTATAAGTAATTGATGTACGTAGATTATATACTCTTTTATGCATGTTTTTACGCACATTTACATACTTTGAGCATGCTTGATCTATGCATTTTTATACTTCCAGCTTTCCTTTTAGCATATTTACTCTTTTGGTTTGGAGATCTACTTTTTGTGCATTTTCTGTACACAGGAGTCGATTTGGTGAAGAATCTACATCTTTGGGCAAGCCTTGAAGGAAACAAAGGGAGAAAGCACCAGGCCGTGTACCTCACACGACCCTGCACTGGTATGGAGCTCGGGCCGTGTGGAGTTTAGCACCAACAGAAGAGGAAGATGACATGGCCGTGTGAACCTCACACGGCCGTGTCAAGATTTGAAGCCAACCAGAGCAGAAGCCTTACATGGCCGTGTGGATCTACACGGCCGTGTGAGGTTTCCAGAAACCAAGCAGGCTGTGGCCGTATGCACCACACAGCCGTGTAGCATTTCCAGAGAGCAGAAGGGTCCTGGCCGTGTGAGTCACATGGTCGTACAGCTTTGGCAGAGAAGGAACTGGACATGGCCGTGTGAATCTCACACGGCCGTGTCACGGGGCCGTGTGGCGCCCGATTCCCTCCTCTATTTAAACCCTCCTTCATGAATTGAAAGGGGATCTCTCCCCCTTTGGGAGAAGGCAAGATTTGGTGGTTTCCTCCCATTCTTGGGAGGATTTCTGGGCGATTCTAAGGGAGTTCTTGACGATTTCGACTCCGGAGCGAGGATTGGATCCGAAGACGAGGCTTCTTCGTAGATAAGTTTTCTCTTTCCCCCTTTTCTTGGTTTCTTGGATTGGGGATTTAAGAAATGCTTGTAATCTTCATTTCTTCGGATATTCTTCCTCGATTCATGGAGTAGATCTTGTATTCTAGGATTAAGGGAGTATTTGTATGATGGATTGATGTAATCTCTTATGGATTTGCCATTTTCTTGTTTCAATGACATTGTCTTGCTTGTATCAATTAGATCTTGAATGATTAATGGTGGTTTGTGCTTAATTCTCATTCTTGATTGATTGTTTGGATTTCTTGTGGACTTTGTAAAGATAAACTCTCACTCGATCATCCGAGGGATCCACGTGACAGGTGCAAGCCCGTGTAAGGACGTTTGAGAGATAATCTTGAAGAGGAAATAGGAATATTCAAGAGAGTAGGATGGATTTTGTGATTAGTTTCTTGTATCTTGATAGATTAATAAGTTGTGGGCTTCTATGTTGATATCCGAGGAAGGCATAGTAATAGGTGCGCTTCTGTGTAAGGACAACGTAGGTTCACGTCTAATTGATCATATTTAGATACATTTCTCAGTCCTTAGCCGGTTATCTATTGCAAGAGAGAACCGACAACTTTCTACAAGTGTTTGGCAATTGAGGGATAAGAATTGGTGAACCATTTACATTCAAGAAATCTTACAAAGAAACTGAAACTCCTAGAATCTCCCTTATCATAACCCAAAACACTAAACTCTTGTTTATTGATCTATAATATTAGATTTGTTTACCTTCACTTTGCATTTGAAACGATTGGATAGTTGTTTAGCTAATTCGCATTGAGACATTTCTAGTGCTTATTCCAGTCCCTGTGGATACGATAATCTTTTATATTACTTGCGACATTTCCGTACACTTGCGAAGCATGACAAGTTTTTGGCGCCGTTGTCGGGGACTGCGCTATAACATTAGGAATTATCAATTGAGTTAGACTAAACATAACATTTGTTTTCCTTTATATTTGCATAGTTGTAACTAATTTTTTTTTTTTTTAGAATTCTCTTTCTATAAGCTTTTCTTTTCCTGAATAAGATTCTTGACAATTCTTTTTGTTGCAATTATAATTCTAATTCTAACTTTGCATGCTTGATTGCTAGCACTCTAATCTAACCTTTTTTTTTCTCTTTTGATCTAGTTTCTTTCTTCTTTTCTTTTGTAAACATATCTTGCAATCTTTAGCATATGAATTTATCTTTTCTTTCTTGTTTTCATTATGCACTTTCTTTCTTGAAATTTAAATTCGGCATTTTCTTTCTTGCTTTTCATATTGCATTTTATTTCTTGTCTTTGATTCTTCATTTTATAATTTTTTCTTGAATATCCATGAGCACTAACATGCCAAGCAGGCCCATGAGAAATTTTTCTACACCAATTTCTGCAAGATTTTTGTCTCCCATTGTGCAACCTCAAATTGAAGCAGAAAGTTTCCAACTAGACCCAGAGTTAATTTTTATGATACAAGGTCACAAATTTGGAGGAGAAGTATCAGAAAGTCCTTATCTGCATCTTGAAACATTTTTAGAGATTTGTGATATGGTGAAATGTGAAGGAGTGTCAGCAAATGCAGTTCGATTGATGGCATTTCCTTTCAGTATCAAGGATAAAGCAAGGACTTGGTTATATTCTCTCTACCCTCAAAGCATCACAAGTTGGGAACAATTGGAGAAGCAATTTCTGGATCATTTTTTTCCCTCTAAGTAGAACAGTGTATATGAGGAATTGCATAACAAATTTTGCTCAGGCATATGGAGAATCATTAGTTGAAGCATGGGATAGATTCAAGAGTCTTCAAAGATAGTGCCCTCATCATGGTTTTGAAAAATGGTTGGTTTTGCACATATTCTATGGGGGAATTTCTTTCTCAGACAAGAGTTTATTGGATTCATCAGTTGGAGGTTCTTTTATGGACAAAAGTGTAGATGAAGCTTATTCATTGATTGATCAAGTGACATTGAACCTCCATGAATGGTTGAACAAAAGTTGGATGGAATTTCCCTCAGATATTCAAGAAGTACAAGCCATAAATGTAAGAGAGCCTATCAAACAAAATGAAATTCAACCACCTAAAAATGTTGAAATTCACAAGTCACAGAGTGAGGAGTTCAAACATTTGGGGCAAAGCTTGATAGTATTGTTTCAAAATGGTTTAAAGAAGATCCCCCTCCTACACAGTCAAGATCCAATGAAAAGTGTGATGATCTTGGGTTGAGAAGTGGCAAAAATCATGAAGAACCTATGAAGAATGACATGTTTAGAATTGAGGAGAAGAATAATAGAAGATCACAAGAACTCAGTTCCATTTCTCTAGGAAGTTCCCAAAGGCCACGAGTACCTTTCCCTCAACGATTAATCACACCAACATTAGATAAGCAAGTTGGACCTCCTCCAAAAGCTCAAAGGAAATTTAGGAAAAAGGAAGTTCAATCTTTCCCAGGACCTTCACTAAGGGTTCCTTTTCCACAAAGGTTAGTGGGGGTCAATGAAAATAAAGACTTCGATAAATCCTGTGACACTAATATGGTTGAGTGTAGATTTTTGAATATATATGAAGATGAAGATTTTTCAGATGAGGATTTTATTGATAATGCAGTGGTAAATAAGTTTTCAGATCTACCTCAAAATTTTATAGGGTGTTATAGTGACATTGAATTTTCAGATGATGAATGTGATGTGATAGATCAACTTAAAACTGCAAGTGAAGTTATTGATCCTCTTATTATTGATTCTCCTTTTGAGGACATAGATGTTGGTTTATTTTTTGATGTATGTGTTGATGATGATGATATGGAAGAATGTGTAGGGAGTTGTGTTGTGGAAGCAGCATCTCAAGGATCACCACCTTTGTCAACATAACCCTTAGAGGTTTTAAGAATTAATCATGTTGTGGAACAATGTGTAGGGACTTATGCAGAGCTAGCAGAGTCTCAAGAATCACCATCATTGATATCATCAACACCTGAGCTAGAGCCAGAACCATCATTTGATTCAGAGGAAGTCACATCTACATGTTTAGAAATTTCAGGTATTTCTCAGCAAAGTAAGGTTAGTATTTCTTGTGATCTTTTGGAAAACTTTATGGAGGTACCTATAATTAACTTTGTTGGATGTGATTCAGTTTTTTTTACTTATTCATCTTATCTTGATATGGTTCTAGCTCTATACTATATAACATGCTTGTGGGAGATTTATTTTTCTTTTGGTTGTGCAGATTTCACATGGGCCAATAATTGGAAGCTCAATCTGAACCGTCTTCGACCACCTGAAAAAATTTCCAAGAAGATGAAGATGGAGAGAGTTATACTTTACTTTGTAGCTCCTTTGATGAAAGCTCTCTTCATAATAAGAGCCCTTGGTAGGAGGGTTCTAAAATATCTTACCCCACCAAGAGCAAGATTTAGATGAATCTAATGAGGTGGTCGAGCTAATGACTTTAAACAAGCGCTTCTTGGGAGGCAACCCAAGTTCATTTTCCTTATTTTCTTTTATGTCTTTAGTTCTCTCTTTATAATAAACATGTATCCTCTACTTAATTTTTCTTGTCTATCTTATTGTTGTAGAATTCAAAGTTGTGGAGGAATGTGAGTTTTGGATGAAGGAGTATCTTTAAAAACATAAATGTCAACCATTTGGAGCTCATCACTTGGTAACTTCTCTTAAAATCTCCTCCACATTGTTTTTAGATTTCATCGGGACGATGAAAAGTTTAAGTCTGGGGGGTGTCATTACTATTTACTTTGGTTTTCATTTTCAGTTTTTAGTTTTTGTTAGTTTTTCATGTTGGTTCTTGTTGCTTTATTTTGCTTGTTTTTGAAATTTGTTTTTGAAATAATTCATGTACTGTTTAGTTTGGTTTTCATTTTCAGTTTTTAGTTTTTGTTAGTTTTTCATGTTGGTTCTTGTTGCTTTATTTTGCTTGTTTTTGAAATTTGTTTTTGAAATAATCGTATCAAAAAAAAAAAAATTTGAGAACATCAATCTTCACTTATATTCTTTCTTGGATTCAAGTGAAATGTTAGCACGATTATTGTCTTGATTCATGGTGTTCGAATGATGCTAGTAGTAAACTTTGTGTAGTTCTTTTTTCTATCTTGGGAAGCATTAATAAGCTGAGAATCTTATGGTGATGAGTTTTAGTTTTGGTTCAACCTTAAGGATTTTATCTTCACTACACTTGTGCTTGATGCTTGAATAGTTGATGTCATTGAAATAGTCATGATTCATCTTGTTTGCTTAGTACTTGGTTTCCATGGTGATTTCTCAACTTTCATTTTGGTTACTGGATGAGGCTCAAATCATTAAAGCTCATTTGGAAAAATCAAAATATCCCAACATGTGTGCTAAAAGTACATTTGTGAATAAGTTTTGCACAATGTAAACACTTATAAAAAAAATAAAAAAAATAAGGGATATAAAAAACAGTTGTCATGAGTGGAATCTAGCAAGTCACCCCTTTGAGACCGAGTTAGGTTACTGGGGAAATGACTGCTTAGCTTCCCTTGAGATTGAGCACACCTTTGAGACCTTGGGTTAGTTAAGAAATATGAACCAAGTGAATGGTGAGTAAGTGTCTATCACTGGTTACTTGTCTTTCACTGGAAACACTAGGAATTCAAATTTGATGACGACTTGACTAGGACATGGATTGAAACTTGAAGGGTGTTGAGTTACTTTTACACTGTGCACAAGATTCTTATGCTTGAACCATACTTTACTTGTTTCCATGATCATGCTTGTTAATGAAACTTTTTGATAGAGTTAGGAAAGTGCACTAGGTTTTATGAATGTGTTGTAGAACATATGAATTTAGACTGCGGCATTTTGCTTGAGGACAAGCAAAGGTTTAAGTCTGGGGGTGTGATGTGCGTAGATTATATACTCTTTTATGCATGTTTTTACGCACATTTACATACTTTGAGTATGCTTGATCTATGTATTTTTATACTTCCAGCTTTCCTTTTAGCATATTTACTCTTTTGGTTTGGAGATATGCTATTGTGCATTTTCTGTACACAGGAGTCGATTTGGTGAAGAATCTACATCTTTGGGCAAGCCTTGGAGGAAACAAAGGGAGAAAACACCAGGCCGTGTACCTCACACGGCCCTGGGCCGTGTGGAGTTTAGCACCAACAAGAGGAAGATGACATGGTCGTGTGAACCTCACACAGTGTCAAGATTTGAAGCCAACCAGAGCAGAAGCCTTACATGGCCGTGTGGATCTACATGGCCGTGTGAGGTTTCAAACCAGCGGTGTGGTGTGCACCACACTGCCGTAGCATTTCCAGAGAGAAGGGTCCCGTGTGAGTCACATGGCCGTGCAGCTTTGGCAGAGAAGGAACTGGACATGGCCGTGCCGTGTGGCGCCCGATTCCTCCTCTATTTAAACCCTCCTTCATGAATTGAAGGGGATCCTCCTTTGGGAGAAGGCAAGATTTGGTGGTTTCCTCCCATTCTTGGGAGGATTTCTGGGCGATTCTAAGGGAGTTCTTGACGATTTCGACTCCGGAGCGAGGATTGGATCCGAAGACGAGCTTCTTCGTAGATAAGTTTTCTCTTTCCCCCTTTTCTTGGTTTCTTGGATTGGGGATTTAAGAAATGCTTGTAATCTTCATTTCTTCGGATATTCTTCCTCGATTCATGGAGTAGATCTTGTATTCTAGGATTAAGGGAGTATTTATATGATGGATTGATGTAATCTCTTATGGATTTGCCATTTTCTTGTTTCAATGACATTGTCTTGCTTGTATCAATTAGATCTTGAATGATTAATGGTGGTTTATGCTTAATTCTCATTCTTGATTGATTGTTTGGATTTCTTGTGGACTTTGTAAAGATAAACTCTCACTCGATCATCCGAGGGATCCATGTGACAGGTGCAAGCCCGTGTAAGGACGTTTGAGAGATAATCTTGAAGAGGAAATAGGAATATTCAAGAGAGTAGGATGGATTTTGTGATTAGTTTCTTGTATATTGATAGATTAATAAGTTGTGGGCTTCTATGTTGATATCCGAGGAAGGCATAGTAATAGGTGCGCTTCTGTGTAAGGACAACATAGGTTCACGTGTAATTGATCATATTTAGATACATTTCTCAGTCCTTAGCCGGTTATCTATTGCAAGAGAGAACCGGCAACTTTCTACAAGTGTTTGGCAATTGAGGGATAAGAATTGGTGAACCATTTACATTCAAGAAATCTTACAAAGAAACCGAAACTCCTAGAATCTCCCTTATCATAACCCAAAGCACTAAACTCTTGTTTGTTGATCTATAATATTAGATTTGTTTACCTTCACTTTGCATTTGAAACGATTGGATAGTTATTTAGCTAATTCGCATTGAGACATTTCTAGTGCTTATTCCAGTCCCTGTGGATACGATAATCTTTTATATTACTTACGACATTTCCGTACACTTGCGGAGCGTGACAGTAATCAAGTAATGGTATACACTTAGGCACACTTAATAGTATCCTCCCCAACGGAGTCACTGCTATTATTTGTATGACCTAAGAAAGACCAACTATTAATTGGTCATAAAGTTAGGATGACAAGATAATAAAATTAAATGGGCAAAACTCTCTTTTACAAATGTTTGAATTTGTATACGTCCACACTAACGTGGCATACAGAATTCATGATGTTTGAGATAATTTTATTTGTCATAAGAATAGGTTGACAAGATAATTAATGGGTAAAACCCTCCTCTTACAAAGGCTTGATTTTGTATACGTCCATACTAACGTGGCATACAAAATTCACGGTGTTTGAGGTGTTGGTGAATTTAAATGATATTATTTTGAGGAATCAATATTATTTTAAATTCAAAGTTTTGATCAAATATTTGATCAAAGACAGTCCAACTATTAATTTTATTTGTCATAAAGTCAGGTTGATGAGATAATAAAATTAATGGATAAAATCTCCTCTTAAATTTTGAATTTGTATACATCCACACTTACGTGGCATACAAAATTCACGGGGATTTTGAAATGTTGGTCTTGACCAAATATTTTTGTGATTCTTAATATTTCAAATGTTTGTCAATCCCCTAGCTGTTATACTATAAAATAGACTTAGTAGTCCCAATTATAATGATTGAAAACTTGGACACTAAGGTGGACTGTCCTCTAAGAAATGAGAATAATATGTTGGACCCCGTGGTTGTTTTGATGTGATCAACCAAGTTTAGGTTAGATTATATTTGTCTGATCCCTGTGTCCAAGTGTGCAGGAGCTTAGGAGCGTAGGAAGTCAAGCGGAAGACGCAGCTAGTGAGAAGGACGGCACGGGAAGGGAGCTGATGGGTTGATCGGTCGACCGGACCCTCTAATCGGTCGACCGAACCGAAGATAAACCAGAAGACCTAGTTCAGCGTTCTGATCGGGCTAGCTCAGGGAGACCGTTGGCCGATCAGTCGACCGAATGCAAGGATCGGTCGACTGAACCTAAGCTCGATCCATAGAGCCTGCATCTAGATGGAAAGCTAGGAGAGTTTATCAGGTTCGGTCGACCGAACCTGGGGATCGGTCGACCGATCCCTTTCGAGTCAAAACCTGATCCCGAAGATCAGGTGATCTGATAAGTTCTAGAACCCCTATATAAAGGGGTCTCGAATAGCTATTCGAAACAACAACTCTATACTTTCATTCTTAGCAACTTATGTGCTCTCAAAGTGTAAAATGCTTCTCCACCTTCAAAGGAGACGTTTCTAGTGCGCTTTCCAACCGCCTTGGATTAACAACCGTCTCGGTTGTAACCAAATCAAATAGCTGAGTCGTCTCTCTTTTTGTTTCTGTCATTTAATTTATAATACTCTTGTTGCTTTCATTTTGAGTTAAAGTTCTTTGAGGAGGGTATACTTTTTGAGTGACAGGCAATTCACCCCCCTCTTGCCGGTCCCGCTACACCAACACAATAAAGGTGTATTTCATTAGTTGTTGAAACATGTTTAGTGGTGTTATCTACCGGTACCTGGTGTGTAGATACGGGAGCCACTGATCATGTCTGCAATTCATTGCAGGGGTTACAGGAAACCCGACAACTATATAAAGGGGAAATCACCATGAGCACTACTGTAATAGTAGCAGCTATTACAGTGGGAGATGTTTATCCTTTGATAGGAATAAAACATGGATTTTGAGAAATTCTCTTTACGTACCAAGTTTTAGAAAGAACTTGATTTTAGTTTCTAAAATTATTTAAGGATGGATATTCTGTCTATTTTGATGACAAAGTTGTTATCAAGAAAAATAGAGAAGTTATCTGTTCTGGTATATTGGTTGGCAATCTATATAAATCCAAAAACTCCCACAATACAACAAATGGAAATTAATAATACATCTTCTAACTCTAATAAGAGAAAGCAACCTTCGGAAATAAACCAATCATATCTTTGACATCTAAGGCTAGGTCATTTTAACTTGAGTAGGATTCAAAGGATAATAGACGATGAACTTTTGGGTTCATTGGTGGTGGAAAATTTTCCAACCTGCGAGTCTTGCTTGGAAGGAAAGATGACCAAGAGGCCTTTTTAAGCCTAAGGGGTAAAGAGCCAAAGATGTGATGGAATTGGTTCATTCTGGTTTGTGTGGACCTATGACTATCCAGGCAAGAGGTGGTTTCGAATATTTCATCTCTTTTATAGACGATTATTCAAGATACAGGTACATTTATTTAATATGCCGCAAGTCTAAGTGCTTTGATAAATTTAAAGAATATAAGGTTGTTGTGGAGAAACGTCAAGGTAAAAGTATCAAGATACTACGGTGAGTTCATAGTGGCGAGTACCTCTTAGGAAAGTCTAGGAGTCACTTATCAGAAGTCGGGATTCAATCCTAACTAACTGCACTTGGTACACCCCAACAGAATGGTGTGGCAGAACGAAGGTATAGGACTCTTATGGAAATTGTTAGATCAATGATGAGTTATTCAGAATTACCAAATTCGTTTGAGGAATATACTCTAGAAACAGAAGTGAACATAGTACCTTCTAAGTCAGAACCCTCTACTCCCATAGAATTGTAGAATGGGTAGAAGCCTAATCTGAAGCATATTCGGATTTGGGGTAGTCCAGCACATGTGCTAAAGGGAGACACTGATAAGTTGGAATTATGAACAGGAGTTCACTTTTTTATGGGTTATCCTAGAGAAACGAAAGGAGATTTTATAGTCTTAAAAAAATCAGAAGGTCATTGTTAGCATCAATGCTCGATTTTTAGAAGAGGACTATGTAATGAACCACAAACCCATGAATAAAATTGTTCTTAAGAAAATAATAAGGGACACGTCTAATCTAGTACCAACAGTACAAGATGAGATACCACAAGAAACTGCAACACGAGTCACAAATGATGCATGATTACAGACAATGCCTCGTCGTAGTGGGAGGGTTATTAGGCAACCTGTAATATTCATTTTTTGGGAAAGTCTTTGGACTAGATCCCTGGTAAACATGAACCTAATTCCTGGACATATGATAAAGCACTCCAAGATAAAGATGCAACATCTTGGCAAAGAGCAATGAATACAGAAGTAGAATCTATGTATTCTAATGAAGTCTGGGAGCTTGTAGAACCACCAAATGGTGTAAAAGCCATTGAGTGTAAATAAGCCTACAATAGAAAAAGAGGGACAGACGGGAAGGTGGAAACTTTCAAAGCAAGGCTTGTTGAAAAAGGAAACCTTTTCACTGGTAGTCATGCTTAAATCTATCCAGATTCTTTTATCTATTGCTGCTCATATGGATTATGAGATTTGGCAAGAGGATGTCAAGACAGCTTTCCTTAATGGAAGTCTTGAAGAAAGCATCCATATGAAGCGACCAAAGGGGTTCATTACAAAGGGCAAAGAACATCTTGTATGTAAGCTCAATCGGTCGATTTTATGGACTGAAGCAAAGCTTCAAGGTCTTGGAACATCCGGTTTAATAAAGTAATCCAGACCTATGGATTTATTCAGTGTCCGGATGAGTCTTGTGTATACAAGAAGTGTGATGGAAACGTGGTGGTATTTCTTGTACTATACGTAGATGATATTTTTGATAGTTGGAAACAATATCAAAGTGTTGTCGGAAGTAAGGGTATGATTGTCCAAGCAATTCGATATGAAGAACTTGGGTGAATGCGCACATATTCTCGGGATCGAAATAATAAGGGATCACAAGAAAAGAATGTTGTGCTTATCCCGAGCTTCACATATCGATACTATCCTAGCTCATTTTAGCATGCAAGACTCCATGAAAGGTTTTTGTACCTTTTGGGCATGGAGTATATTTATCTAAAGAGATGTCTCCAAAAACATCAAAAGAGATAGAAGAAATGAAGGTAGTTCCTTATGCTTCAGCTATAGGAAGCCTAATGTATGCTATGCACGAGACTGGATATCTATTTTATCATAGGCATGGTTAGCAGATATCAAAGTAACCCTGGGCAAGGACATTGGACTGCTGTAAAGCATATATTGAAGTACCTGAGAAGGACTAGAGATTATATGCTGGTTTACCAAGCAGATGATTTGCTCCCTATGGGTTACATAGATTCTGACTTCCAATCAGATAGGGACAAATAGTAAGTCAACCTCGGGGTTTGTGTTTACTTTAGGAGGTAGAGTCATAACAATGAAGGAGTGTTAAGTAGAGATGCTTTTTCGGACTCCGCCATAGAAGCTAAGTATGTGGCAGCTTCTGAGGAAGTCATAAATCTGTATGGCTCAGAAACTTCATGATGGACTTAGATGTGATTCCTAGTTTGCCCAAAATTATTACAGTGCATTGTAATAATAAATGGTGCAGTAGCAAACTCGAAGGAACCACGAGCCCATAAAGCAAGTAAACACATAGAACGCAAGTACCACCCAATACGAGACATCGTATAACGAGGAGAAGTTGTTGTTGCCTAGATTGTATCAGATGATAACCGAAAGATCCTTTCTTTAAAGACCTTAAGGCAAGAGCTTTTGATGGGCATGATGAAGGAATGAGAATCAGATGTATGACAGTATTTATGGCAACATAGTCTTTTAGTATAAGTGGGAGATTGTTAGAGTATATACTAAAAGCCTAACTTTTGTATAAACATTTATTTTATAAATAAAGAATCACATTGGTCAAATGTCTATATTTATATGCTAAGTGTAGTTGTTCAACTAAGTTATATTATAGATAACATGGTGTGTGGTGTCACACACAGAAGATCATATTATCAATTTCTTATAAATTATAAACAGTAGCTCATGACTAAGATGGAAAGGAACAAACCATTGGAATAGTCGTAGTGTAATTTGATATTAGTTTATCTTAACTAAAAAAATGACACTAGTATACTCTAAGTGTATTGAGCAGGACCATTTAAGGTAAGTTCTTTTTATACTGACTAAATAAAAGAACAAGACCTCTGTTATTATAGAAGTATGTGCTCTTAATCCTAATATAATAACAAACACATATACTTAATATTTATTTCTTTAATTTATTAAAGGGTGCGATTTAGTTCGATAAATCAATAGGCCCGATAAGTTGGGAAATGATATTATTTATAGTGTGTATTTTTTATTATAGAAGGAAACTGTGTCCTAGTAATCTAGGTTGATAATGTTCCCAAGAGGAGCTCATAAGGATTGTCATGTAAACCCTACAGGTGGACTTAGTCCGACATGACGATGAAATTGAGTGGTACTACTCTTGGAGCTAGATATTAATTAAGTGAGTTGTCAGTAACTCATTTAATTAGTAGACATTCTATATCTTAAACACAGGGAGATTAACACACTCATGATAAGAAGGAGCCCATATAGTGATATGGGATTGGTGCGGTAGTTCAATAATAACTCTTTAGTGGTATGAGTTATTATTGATGAACTCGAGTTGTGTGTTCAAGGCGAACACGGGGAGCTCAAGTTCATCGGGAGACCAAAACCAATTCTTCCTCCCGGTCCCTGTCGTAGCCTCTTATTTATAAAGTGTTATACCCACTCATACCCACCTTCTTACCCACCTGAAGGTGGTCGTCCAAGCCTAGCTTGGAGCCCAAGCTAGGGTCGGCTAAGCCAAGGTGAGAGGTGGTCGGCCCTAACTTGAACTCAAGCTTAGTGTGGCCGGCCACAGTAAATTAAAAGGTTTTTATTTTTTTTTAAATCTTTCTTATGTGGAAGCCATGGTTTTAAAAGAAAGTTTAAAATTTAAATCTTTCCTTTTATTGTTTTCTACAAAAGATTAAGTAAAAGGTTTGATATCTTTCCTTATTTGTAGTTAAAAGAAAGATTTTAATTTTTGATAAAACTTTCCTATTTTGTAACCATCCTCATGATTTAAAAGAGAGTTTTAAAATTAAATCTTTCATTTTATAGTTTCTACAAAAGATTAAGGGAAAAGATTTGATATCTTTCCTTATTTGTAGATTGAAAGGAAGATTTTAATTTTAGAGAAAATTTTTCTTTTTGTAAATCATCCACATGTTTTAATAGAGAGATCTTAATTTATAAAAGTTTCCTTTTATGACCAACCATGAAGGGAATTTTTAAAAGAAAATTTTTATTTTAAAAATTTCCAAAAATAAGTTAGGAAGTTTTAATTTTGTGTTTAAAACGTTCCTTGCTTGGAGGGATTAAGGTGGCTGGCCATATATAGTTTGAAAGGAAAATTTTATTAAACTTTCCTTTCATGGGTAAAGAGAATAAGGAAGTTTTAATAAAACTTTCCTTATTTGCTATGACCAAGGAATATAAAAGAGAGGGTAGAGGTGCCTCACCTGATAACAAGATATCTTCTTTGGTTCCTCTCTTCCTTGGTTGGTGGTTGACCCCTCTCTTCCTCTCCATCTCCTATTGTTCTTCCTTGGCCAGCGGCATCTTCATCTCAAGGGTTTTGGTTGGTGGCCGAATTTTTTTAGAGGAAGAAGGCGAGATAGGAGGTTTTGTTTCTAGCATCCCTTGGAGCTTGGTGGTGGTGGCTGAACCTCAAATTCTCTTGGAGTTCTTGTTGTTAGTTAGAGCCCTAGAGCCAATCATGATATGATTATTGTATGGACTCATTGTATCATATTCTTATGTATATAAAGACATTTGTTTATGGTTATTATACTTACTTGTATTGGTGTCAAATAACTAAGTATAATAGCGTCCTTGAGTAAAAGGTTCTTACCAATATCAATCGATTGATTGAATCGATAGTGAGATGATATAGGGAACACTACTCTTAATCATTCCTAGTCAAGTATTAACATTCAGGGACAATGTTAATGCGACGAGACTAGCATGTAGGTCAACTCGATGACTTGATCTCACAAGTCATGGATATAGAGATATCAAGTTGACACATGGGTATGCATTGGAGAATGTATACTGAATGACCCGCCATGAGAAAGTATCATGATCGTTATATGAGTGACATATACTTTCTCATGTGGCTATTAGTATGACTATTAGTCCTTGGACCTGAAGTCACCATGGTTCCCTACATAAGGAGTTGCATACTTTGGCTTCGTCAAACGTCACCCGTAACTGGGTGGAATATAAAGGCGATTACTGGGTATGTAACAAATTATGCGGAGGGATGTGAGTGATGTAGATGGGATCTATCCCTCCTATATGACGGGAGTGACATCATTATTTTTGATAGAGTGAGACCACTAAGTGCATGACCATGCCCAAATAAGTCAATATGAGATGTTGAGCTCATTTGATTGAGTGAGTCTACTTGGGATTCAAGATTTAGATTGATTAGAGGATGACACGGTCTATGCCTCACATTGATCAATCTAGATGTCAAGGATAGAAGGACATTGTCACATATTGTGAGAGTCACAATTAGTAGTCACAAAGGTAATGTTGGATCTCAACATTCTTGCAACTTGGGTAGCAATGATGTATTGCTAGATTCCGCTCATTGCTTATGTTTCTAAATAAGATTTAGAAACATTGCTAACGTTGCAAAAACCTATTGGGTCACACACAAAGAACAAGTGAATGGAGATTAGGTTCATATGATGAACCAATTGGATTAGGTTCATGTGATGAATCAAAAATTAGATTAAGAGTAATCTAATTTAGGCCTTTTGAGTTAGACTCAATTAGGTTGGATTTAACTTGCCAAGGAAGATGAGTGATCAAGTTTGACTTGACCATATGGAAGTGGAAATATCAAGTTTGACTTGATGCCACCTCATGAAGGATAACTTATCCTACATGGCATGGCTAGCCAACACATCCTTGCCAAATCATCAAGGGAGAGCAAGATTCCTAGTGTGGCCGGCGATATGAATGGAAGATTCATTGGCCGCCCAAATGAATGCATTAAGATTCATTGAATGCAATTAATTGCATTCCTAGTGTGGCCAGCCATATGAATGGAAGATTCATTGGCCGCCCAAATGAATGCATTAAGATTCATTGAATGCAATTAATTGCATTCCTAGTATGGTCGGCCATATGAATGGTAGATTCATAGGCATTGAATTAATTCATTCATTTTTGCATTATCTTCCTTACTTCTTCCTTGCTCCTTCTCCTCTCTTTGCCGAGAGCTCCAAGCAAGACAAGAAAGTTAGTGAGTTTATCCAAGAAGAAAGGTAGAGTGATAGTCACATAGAAAAATATGAGGAGCGTTTGAGATTATATCTTTCTCTTTTCTCCTACCTTTCTTCCAATCCCACCCGAGAGTCCTAGGGAGTGCTAGCACACTTGTGGTGCTCTCTTCTCCATCCTTGAGTCTCAGAGAACACTTCTTGTTTGTTTGGATACTACTAGAGGTATGTACGCTTGAACACACTCGAGATCCGAAGGACCTTGGACGAGCGGGATACGCGAAGGGCATCGCTTCAAGGGTAACTTCTTTATCATTTAGATCTAATGTAGATCTCGAGTAGAAAAACATGTACAAGTTTATTTTATTAATTTCGCACGGATCTGGTGGCAAGTTTTTCGGGGTTTCCACAACGCGAAAAAGTGATTTTTTGCGGCTCGAAATCCTTACAATGGTATCAGAGCCACGTGCGAACTTGTACATGTTTTTGTTTTATGAAAAAGTTTCATTTCTGTAAGTCTCTGTGATGTTACTAATTTTATAGTTTTTATGAGTATTTTTCTTGTAGAAGTGAAGCAACAAGTGTTTGGTTACTTGTAGGCTTCGACGACCGAGAAAAACCTTCCGAAACGGCAAGGTCTCGCCCAAACAAATTTATTTTTGTTTGGGACAGCAACTTAAGGTACTGTAGGATCGCTTAGGAACACTCGCGATGGTTATATCGCAAGTAGGGGTGTTGCCCCTAACCCCGCAAGGGGCTTTGTTCCACGATTGCGCCCGAAAATCGCTAATCGGGATCGCCGGGAAGTTGTAACTCGTAAAATAGATAAAATAGTAGTAAAATTACATAAATTTATATAAAATACATAATTTAGAATTATGTGTGATGTTGTGATGATCATGGCCCAAAAAAACCTAATATGATTGGTTAAAAATGTGTTGTAATTCATAATATGGCCTGCACGCCATTTTTATGTTGTGCGTGTTGTATTTGTTACGCGACCTGCGTGTCGTGCCCTCTCTTTTATATTCTGGTTGTAAAATAGTTTTAGACTCAAATGTAACTCGAGTTTCACATTTGTAATGTACAAAATTGAAGCCGTGGAAGGTCCACTCAAGGAGGAGTTACGAGGAGGCTGAAGTCAACACATGATGGTCAAAGAAGGCGCTTGATGAAGCGGCTAACCCTAGGTTGACCATCCGATCTTCTCATTGGCTTGAGAAGATCGTAGGGCCATGATATATATATATATATATCATTGCTCTTGTATGTGATGCATGCTAATTTAGTGAAATTAATGCCTTTATGTGTATTTGATACACATCCTCGATTAGATTAGATCATAATCGAATCAACTGAAAAAATGCCTAATAAGTTTTGATACCCATCACTACCTCGATCATATGTTGTTGTTGTATCTGCCAAAGCATAGCAACACATTTTATCTTGGTAGGGTGTGGAGGGACAACCTTGGTCCCGCCTATCAAAGCTTGGGTGAAAACAAACTCAATTAGATTGAGTCAAACTAGTTAACTCAATTGGATCAAGTAAACTATAGGCATATTCCAACCGTTGGAAAGATAGGATAAAGTTCGCATTTATACTAAAACTTGGGCGATTTAGCCAAAGCTAACTCAAGTTTTACTATAAATGAGGGTCTTTATTCTATAAACAAGAGTTGCATAGAGATGTAATTGATAATTAGTTATCTACCGATCATACTAGGTCTTGGGTGATTTAGCCAAGGCTAACTCAAGGCGTAGTATGATGTGGATCTTGTCCCACGAGTATTATAGCTACTTGGTGGAATCTAGTAGTGTGATTTGACCATATCCATGACTTGATTCTACAAAGACCCTATAATTCAGTGGGAGCATCATTTAGTTAAAGGCCTAATTAAATGATAAAAAAGGAATATGATATTTACTTTCTGCTTTAATTTTTGTTGTAGATTACCATGACGTCAAATACGAACTCTTTCTCCCTGCATTCTGTCCTTAAGAAGGACAAGCTCAACGGAGCTAATTTCCTGGACTGGTACAGGAATCTGAGAATCGTTCTCACACAAGAACGAAAACTGTACGTTCTGGAGCAGCCCATTCCGGAGGCACCTCCTGTCACTGCCACGCGAGCCGACCGAGATGCTTACAAGAAGCATCAAGATGATGCATTGGATGTATCATACCTCATGCTCGCGACCATGAACTCTGAGCTTCAGAAGCAACATGAGTTGATGACCGCTTATGATATGGTTGAACATCTTTGTCAACTATATCAAGGACAAGCGAGGCACAAGAGATTTGAGATCTCCAAGGCACTGAAACCTAAAGGAGGGGTTGCCAAGGATACTACCTGCTTCCACTGCGGTCAGACCGGGCACTGGAAGAGGAACTGCAAAGTATTGATGGAAGATCTTAAGAAGAAGAGAAGTGAGACTTCTACTTCGGGTATACATGTTATAGAAGTCAATCTATCTATTTCTTCATCGTGGGTATTCGATACCGGATGTGCTTCTCACATTTGCCCTAATGTGCAGGCGCTGAGAAATAGCAGGGCATTGACGAAGGGCAAGGTGGACCTACGCGTAGGCAATGGAGCACGAGTTGCTGCTGTTGTTGTAGGGACTTATTTTATATCTCTACCCTCTGGGCTTGTACTAGAATTAGATGAATGTTATTATGTGTCTGCTCTTACTAAGAACATCATTTCAGTTTCTTGTTCAGACAAGAAAGGATTTTCATTTATAATAAAGAACAAATGTTGTTCAGTTTATTTAAATGATATGTTCTATTGTAGTGCACCTCTGATGAACGGACTCTATATTCTAGACTTGGAAAACCCTATCTATAACATAAGTACCAAAAGGTTCAAGTCAAATGACATGAACCAAACTTATCTCTGGCACTGTCGTTTATGTCATATAAATGAGAGTCGCTTATCCCAGCTCCATAAAGATGGTTTGCTGGACTCATTTGATTTTGAATCATATGAGACATGCGAGTCATGCCTACTGGGCAAGATGACTAAAACTCCCTTTAGTGGACACAGCGAAAGAGCGACAGACTTTTAAGGACTTATACATAGTGATGTATGTGGCCCTTTCAATGTCGCTGTCAGAGGTAGTTATAGGTACTTCATTACATTTACTGATGACTTCAGTAGATATGATTATGTGTATCTGATGATACATAAATCAGAATCCTTTGAAAAGTTCAAAGAATTCAAGAATAAAGTACAAAACCAGCTTGGCAAGAGTATCAAGATACTTCGATCAGATCGAGGTGGTGAATACCTTACCCATGAGTTTCATGATTATCTAGCTGAGTGTGGGATTCTATCCCAACTCACTCCTCCTGGACCACCACAGTGGAATGGTGTATCCAAAAGGAGGAATCGTACCCTATTAGATATGGTTCGATCTATGATGAGTCACACAGATCTTCCTATATCTTTTTGGGGATATGCTCTAGACAAAGCAACCTTTACACTTAACCATGTTCCATCTAAAGCTGTGATAAAGACATCATATACGATATGGACTAGGAGAAATCCTAAGATGTCTTTTATGAGGATTTGGGGTTGTGAGGCTTACGTTAGACCTCAAGTCTCAAACAAACTGGGACCCAAATCCGATAAGTGCTATTTTGTTGGATATCCCAAGGAAACGAAGGGATATTACTTCTATATTCCCAGTCAGCACAAAGCGTTTGTGGCTAAGACTGGGGTTTTTCTAGAAAGGGATTTTGTTTCTAGAAAAACTAGTGGGAGTACGTTCAATCTTGAAGAAGTTCAAGATATGGACCATAGCACTGAGGCCTTGATGGAAGTTGAACTGGAACCACAAAGAGTTGTGGATGATGAGATTGTTGCACAAGGAGTTGAGCAACAACCAGTTCAAGTAGACATACCTCTTCGCAGATCTAATAGGGTACGTCGTCAGCCTGAGAGATACTCATTTCTCTTGTCTGACCCTGATGACGCTATGCTCATTGAGAATGAGCCTACCACCTATCAGGAAGCTGTGATGAGATCAGATTCTGAGAAATGGCTAAAGGTCATGAGATCCGAGATAGAATTCATATACACCAACCAAGTATGGACTTTGGTTAAACCACTTGAGGGTGTCAAACCCATAGGGTGTAAGTGGGTCTTTAAGAGAAAGACTGACATGGATGGACTTATCTATAAGGGTCGCTTGGTAGCTAAAGGTTTCAAGCAAATTTATGGTATTGACTATGATGAAACCTTTTCTCCAGTAGCAATGTTTAACTTCATTCGGATCTTGTTTGCTATTGCAGCATGCCACGATTATGAGATCTGGTAGATGGATGTCAAAACCACGTTTCTGAATGGAAACTTGCTTGAGGATGTGTACATGACACAACCTGAGGGTTTTGTAGATCCACAGCATACTGCCAGAGTATGCAAGCTGCATAGGTCCATTTATGGACTAAAGCTGTTGGTGCGGTTAGCACTAACGATTTAACCCAGGTTTTGATGAATGACAAATAGGTTAAGTTAGTTTTGTTGTCGTCTGACACTTTGATCGAGTGTGCAGGAGAAGTCCAGACAGGTCGACGGGCTGACCGGATGTCTGGCACGAAGTCCAGCTAGGTCGACGGGCTGACCGGATAGCTGGCGAGAAGTCCAAGCGGGTCGACGGGCTGACCGGACGCTTGGCGAGAAGTCCAGCTAGGTCGACGGGCTGACCGGATAGCTGGCGAGAAGTCCAAGCGGGTCGACGGGCTGACCGGACGCTTGGCGAGAAGTCCAGCTAGGTCGACGGGCTGACCGGATAGCTGGCGAGAAGTCCAGACGGGTCGACGGGCTGACCGGACGTCTGGCAGGTAAGTGAGGTAAGTCACTGGAGGGGAGTGACGGCGAGGACGCGTTCTCGGGAAGGGAACATTAGGCGTCGATCCGGCTTAGATCCATTTCGGATATCTAAGTCGAGATCGTGACTAGATTCCGGTCTCGGAAAGACGGAATCTAAGTCATACTCCTTTTTGCTAATTCATACTCACTTTGCTTTTGCTAACAATCTGTGTTGCAGGGTAAATTTGCCTCCGGACTAACGTTTGTCTTGCAGGACGGATTCTGCGGGAAAACAGGGTCCGGGCGCCCGGGAGGGAAATTTCATCCTGATCGGGCGTCGCCACGTGGAGCTCGCTGGTTGGACTTGCCACGTCTCACCAGGGCGCCCGGAAGGCATCCAGGGCGCCCGGAAGGGTCGAGGGAGGCTTGACAACAACGAAAATAAAAGTCTTCCACTGCTCTGCACTTCTGCGACGCTAACAAAGCTCCGACACTACGCTCCTTTCTTGTCTTTATTGTCGGTATTTGTTTTTCATTTTCATTAGCATTCATTGTACTATTTTTTGTAATCATTATTTCGAACTGCTAGTGAATTGCCCGACGAAAGTACTCACGGAGTACGGGCCTTCGAGTAGGAGTCGTCACAGGCTCCGAACGAAGTAAAACCATTGTGTCTATTTTACTTTTCCGCTGCGTTTAAACTCTTGTTTTTTCGAATCGATATTCACCCCCCCTCTATCGAATCTAACGGTCCTACAAGTGGTATCAGAGCAGGTACCGCTCTGATTTGGTGCAACCACCAGTCAGGCAAAGAGGGGTGTTTTTTAAAGAAAAATTAGATATCGTTCGTCTTTAAAATAAAACCTTACGCCTTTCGTTTTTTCCCTCCAAAACTGTTTTTGAAAAACACATCATCATCTTTTCACCGTTGCTTAGTATTGATAAAATATTACATTTTCAAAATTTTGAAATAATATTTTTTTTAATATTTTATTAATATTTTAATAATATTTTATTATTCTTTCTGAAAATAGTGAAATATTATTTTTTTCAGCACTGCTAATCCAAGACCAAGTCTTGGGATTTTTTTCTGTTTCTCTGTGTGCAAGAATAATGACTCTTCAAGAAGGACGGAACCCCTGCGAACCACCACCATACGATCATGAAGACTTCAACTACTGGAAGCGCTTAATGGAATGCTTCTTAGGAAGCGTAGACATTGATTATTGGCTGATATTGAGAAAACCTTCTCAGAACTCAGAACTAAACACAAATGTAAGTAAAATCATTTGTAATGTTTTACCTAACAATGTTTTATGCAGAGTAAAAAAGTACAAAGATGCACATGAGCTTTGGCCCCAATTGATCAAACTTCACGAGGAGCCGATGGAGCTTGAGGATCAAGTAAAAATCAAATCTGTACTCGGGTTAGATCCAATCGAAAAGCCTACTGAATTAGGGGTTGCACTCAAGGTTAGTGATAATTACCAAAATACCCCTGCTAATAGTAGTTTAGAAAATATGAGCATTGATCTGGTTATTTCTAAAAATATGTGTGAAAACAATGTAGTTGACAATAATTACAAAAAAACCCCTAAGATATTATCTGATAAAACAAATCCAATTAATTTAAAAAATTCAAACTTGAACCTAAACAAATCTGAAAACTCAAATGATAGAGAGGACAAGGTGAATATTGATCTAGATAAAATTAATAAATTATTAAATAATCTAGACAATATTAATCTAGAAAATCCTATCCAAACCCAAGATAATTTAATTAATAAAAAATTAAATTTTAACAATAAGAATAATCTAATAAATTCCACTAATTATATCAACTTAAAAAATAAAGAAAATATAAGAATAAAATCAAACACTTTGATAAAATCAAAACTAAATTTAACAAAATTAAAATTAAATGTTAAGAATAACATATTAAATAAAGATAATCTGAAAAATTCAAAATTAACAATTAATAAAAGGTTAAAAGATAAACCTTTAAGGAAATATAATTCAAACAATTTAATTAATTCAAATTTAAAAATGAATAAAAACTTAAACTTTAAAAATAAGCTATTAAAGAAAAATAATTCAATTAACCTAATAAAAGTGAAAATGAAAGAAAATTTTAAATACATTCTCTTAAAGAAAGATAATTTGACTAATTTAATTAATTCAAAATTAAAAACTTGAATCTAAATTACAAATTAAACATTAAATTTTAACCAAAACTTAACTATAATAAAACCAGAACTAAAAACTAAATTTATGGCCAATAATTCAGGGGGAGGCTCCAGAATAGCTGGCACCTCTAAAACTAACATACCCGACAGGGTAACCCTAACCAACTTACCCGAAAAGGGTAACCCCAACCAACCTACCCGACAGGGTAATTAGGACTAGTTAAAGAGGGTTCAAGTTTAACTTAAATAATGGTACTGGTGAAATTTTTTGATGATAGTACGTTGGGGAAGCTTGGACATCGCATGTCTAGAAAGATATGACTTCAATCTGGTGCATTTGGCCAAGTGAAACCGACCGAAGCTACCTTTAAATGGATCCTAACTAGTTAGACCAAGGTTTAGTACTAAGCTCCGTGGATAGGACTATTCGAAAAACCTCGAAAGGTTGGTTACTTCTAATGACGTCTAAGTGACTCACCAAGCTTAGAAGTTTATCCGAAGAATGCCTATTTGTTGAGACCAAAGCTAAACCTGAATCTAACACAAGTTAAACCAAACTCTGTAATAAAATCTAATTCATCTCACAAAATTATAGGATTCCCTGATTGATAATCTAGATCGGGTGAGATGAATAAGGATTAAATTAATTTTCAAACTAAATTAAAATTAATTAAAATTAAAATTCGAATTTCAAATTACTTAAAATTAAATTTTGAATTTCAAATTAAAATTAAATTTCAAATTAAATTAAAATTAATTAAAATTAAAACTTGAATTTCAAATTAAAATTAAATTTCAAATTTCAAATTAAATTTCGAATTTAAAATTAAATTAAAATTAATTTAAATTAAATAAAATTAAATTAAATTAAATTAAATTAAATTAAAATTAATTTTTTTTACATAAAAATTTATTTTAAAAATTAAACTTAATTTTTTTAACTTAAAAATTTATTTGAAAAATTCTTTAAAAAATTCTTTCAAAAATTCTTTAAAAACTATTTTTAAAATTCTTTTCAAATTTGTTTTAAAAATTCTTTAAAGATTATTTTAAAAATTCTTTAAAAATTATTTTAAAATTCTTTAAAAAAAAATTATTTTAAAAATTCTTTAAAAAAAACTATTTTTTAAAATTCTTTAAAAAACTATTTTAAAAATTCTTTAAAAATTATTTTAAAATTCTTTAAAAAATATTTGAAAAATTCTTTAAAAACTATTTCTGAAATTCTTTAAAAATTATTTGAAAAATTCTTCAAAAATTATTTTAAAAATTCTTTAAAGATTATTTTAAAAATTCTTTAAAGATTATTTTCAAAATTCTTTAAAAATTATTTTAAAATTCTTTTAAAAATTCTTTAAAAACTATTTTTAAAATTCTTTAAAAATTATTTTAAAAATTCTTTAAAGATTATTTTAAAAATTCTTTAAAAATTATTTTAAAATTCTTTAAAAATTTATTTTAAAAAATTCTTTAAAAACTATTTTTTAAAATTCTTTAAAAAACTATTTTAAAAATTCTTTAAAAATTATTTAAAAAAAAAAATTCTTTAAAAATTATTTTAAAAATTCTTTAAAAACTATTTTTTTAAATTCTTTAAAAACTATTTCTGAAATTCTTTAAAAATTATTTGAAATTTATTGTAAAAATTCTTTAAAAACTATTTTAAAAATTCTTTAAAAGATTATTTTAAAAATTCTTTTAAAATTCTTTAAAAACTATTTTAAAAATTTTAAAAAATATATATATATATTTTAAAACTTCTTTAAAAAATTCTTTTGAAAATTCTTTTAAAACATTTTAAAAATTATTTTAAATAAAACTCTTTTAAAATCATTTTAAAAACTTTAAAATATTCTTTTAAAAATTCTTTTAAAACATTTTAAAAAATTATTTTTAAAAAAAAACTCTTTTTAAAATCATTTTAAAAACTTTAAAAAATTCATTTAAAAACTTTAAAAAATTCTTTTAAAACATTTTAAAAATTATTTAAAAAAAAAACTCTTTTAAAATCATTTTAAAAACTTTAAAATATTCTTTTAAAAATTCTTTTAAATCATTTTGAAAATTATTTTTTTTAAAAAAAAACTCTTTTTAAAATCATTTTAAAAACTTTAAAAAATTCTTTTAAAAACTTTAAAAAATTCTTTTAAAACATTTTAAAAATTATTTTAAAAATCATTTTAAAAACTTTAAAAAATTCTTTTAAAAAAACTATTTTAAAAATCATTTTAAAAACTTTAAAAAATTCTTTTAAAAACATTTTAAAACTTATTTTTAAAAATCATTTTCAAAAAAAAATTCTTTTAAAACCTTTTAAAAATTATTGTTATTTTAAAAATTATTTTAAAAATTATTTTAACTTAAAAATTATTTTAACTTAAAAATTATTTTAACTTAAAATTATTTTAATATAAAAATTATATTTTTAAATTATTTTAACTTAAAAATTATTTCAAAAATTATTTTAAAAACTTTTAAAAACCATTTAAAAACTATTTTAAAAATTATGTATCATTTTGAAAAATTCTTCTTATTTTTTCACTATAATAAAATTCTTTTAACTTAAAAAAATAGTAATAATAATAAATTATTTCTATAGACTATTTTCACTTTAAAAATTATTATTTTGACTTTAAACTCATTTTTAATCTTAAACATCATTTTAACCTTAAAATTATTTTTTAATTTAACTTAACTGAAAATTAGATCTTAAATTAAAACTCATTAAAACTTAATTTAAACATTACTTTTCAACTTAATTTAACCTAACTGAAAATTATAACTTAGAAATTTGACTTTAACTTTAAACTTAATTATGTAATTAATAAGTAGAACTTAACTATTTAAGTTTAACTTTATTTGAGAACTAATCTTGATTTGATCAGAACCTAGGTTTAACCTTAGTAAAAATATTAAAATTACTCTAAGTCATTTTTCTTAATCAACCTTTAAAATATTAATTATTTTTATTAAAACATAATTAAAGTTTGACTTAAATTGAACCTTACCTAACCTTGTTTAATAACGAGTTTAACTTCAAATTACCACCAGCTTTAAACTAAGTCAATCCAACTTAAAAGGAAGTAAATGAAAAGTTAAATTATAACTAACACCTTCTTCAATTAATACAAAATTTAGATTATAGCAAAATTTAATCAATAAATTATTAATATTGATCAATTATTGAATTAATAACAACTTATCTTACTTAACATTACACTAAAGGTTAATTTATTTCAACTTAATCTAACATTAATTATGGTTAGTCAAATTTAAATGAACAATTTTATAAAGATAATTATACAATCGTCTAAAACACTTAGGTACAAAAATATGTTATGGTTGTAAAATTTTATATTAAGGGGAAGTAATAAATAATGAGGATTAATAAATTAAAGGAGTATCAAATTAAGGGGGAGGTTTATTTTTTAATTATCTCCTTAAGTGTTATTTTTTAATTTTCTCTTTAAAATCTCTCTAGAAAATTCTACCTCAATTTAAATATATATATATATATCTACTTTGAATATTTTTAGAAACTATTTTCAAATTTTATGTCAGGTTCAAGGGGAGGAATTAATTAAAAATTTCCCTTTATATAAAATATTTTAAATTTTGTTTGAAAAATGTTTTCTTAAAAAAATTTTTAAACCTACTTTTGAAAACTAACTCTTATAAAACTAAGTTGTTTTTAAGAATTGAGTTTTACTTTTTATTTAAAATTGATTTTGAAAATTGATTTTTAAACTTTGATTTTCAAAATTAAGGAAAATGATTTTGAGAAGCTTAAAATTGTGAAAATTTTTTAAATCAACTCAAAATTGTTTGTTTTAAATCACAAACTTTTTACCCTTTTTACTTAGTCTTTGAAAACTCAACTTTTCAAGTATTTTAAACCATGGCTTTAAAATTTTGATTTTTGAAAATTAGATTTAATTATTTTACTTTATCAAAATTAATTCTACCAAACTCCTTTGAAAACTAAAAGTAAAGTTCAAAATCAATATTTGCAAACTGAAATTTGATTTGCAAAAACTCAGTGTTGAAAATTATGAAAGTTAGAGTTTTCAAACTTAAATCATTGTCAAAACTTAAGTTTTAAATTAAATCGTTTACAGACTTAGTGTTGAAAAATAAATCAGTTTTTGGAAAAATAAATTTTTCAAACTTAGTTTTGGAATTTTGGTTTTTGAAAACTTATGTTTGAAAATGAAACTATCTAAACTTAGCTAGCTTTCTAAAAGCTAAACGTTAATGCTTTAAACAAATTTTCAAAAGCTTAAACTCCCCCAGATTAACTTGACAATTTTTTTTTGAAGTCTATAATGATTTAATCCATGCTTATTTTTGATGAATGCCAAAGGGGGAGGGTTAGGTGGTTAAGGTGGTTAAGTTAGCTAAACCAGAATTGAAAATACAAACTAACTTAAAAACCCTTTAAATGCTTGTTTGTTTCTTGCATATGTTTTCACTAACTTAACCAGGTTGTCATTCCATCAAAAAGGGGGAGATTATTGGTGCGGTTAGCACTAACGATTTAACCCAGGTTTTGATGAATGACAAATAGGTTAAGTTAGTTTTGTTGTCGTCTGACACTTTGATCGAGTGTGCAGGAGAAGTCCAGACAGGTCGACGGGCTGACCGGATGTCTGGCACGAAGTCCAGCTAGGTCGACGGGCTGACCGGATAGCTGGCGAGAAGTCCAAGCGGGTCGACGGGCTGACCGGACGCTTGGCGAGAAGTCCAGCTAGGTCGACGGGCTGACCGGATAGCTGGCGAGAAGTCCAAGCGGGTCGACGGGCTGACCAGACGCTTGGCGAGAAGTCCAAGCGGGTCGACGGGCTGACCGAACGCTTGGCGAGAAGTCCAGACGGGCTGACCGGACGTCTGGCAGGTAAGTGAGGTAAGTCACTGGAGGGGAGTGACGGCGAGGACGCGTTCCCGGGAAGGGAACATTAGGCGTCGATCCGGCTTAGATCCATTTCGGATATCTAAGTCGAGATCGTGACTAGATTCCGGTCTCGGAAAGACGGAATCTAAGTCATACTATTTTTGCTAATTCATACTCACTTTGCTTTTGCTAACAATCTGTGTTGCAGGGTAAATTTGCCTCCGGACTAACGTTTGTCTTGCAGGACGGATTCTGCGGGAAAACAGGGTCCGGGCGCCCGGAGGTCCGGGCGCCCGGAGATCCGAGCGCCCGGGAGGGAAATTTCATCCTGATCGCGCGTCGCCACGTGGAGCTCGCTGGTTGGACTTGCCACGTCTCACCAGGGCGCCCGGAAGGCATCCAGGGCGCCCCGAGCCTCATATAAAAGAAGGGTCAGAGGAGAGCTTCAGAACAACAACGAAAAGAAAAGTCTTCCACTGCTCTGCACTTCTGCGACGCTAACAAAGCTCCGACACTACGCTCCTTTCTTGTCTTTATTGTCGGTATTTGTTTTTCATTTTCATTAGCATTCATTGTACTGTTTTTTGTAATCATTATTTCGAACTGCTAGTGAATTGCCCAACGAAAGTACTCACGGAGTATGGGCCTTCGAGTAGGAGTCGTCACAGGCTCCGAACGAAGTAAAACCATTGTGTCTATTTTACTTTTCCGCTGCGTTTAAACTCTTATTTTTTCGAATCGATATTCACCCCCCTCTATCGAATCTAACGGTCCTACAAAAGCAAGCTTCTCGGAGCTAGAATCTTCGATTCGATAATGTGATCAAACAGTTTGGTTTCATCAAGAATGAAGATGAACCCTGTGTCTACAAGAAGGTTGTTAGGAGCACAGTTGTCTTCCTTGTATTGTATGTGGATGACATACTACTCATTGGGAACGACATCCCTTTGTTGTAGTCTGTAAAGACTTGGCTAGGGAATTGTTTCTCAATGAAGAACTTAGGTGAAGCAGCCCGTATTCTAGGCATACAGATCTATAGAGATAGATCTAAGAGAGTGCTTAGCCTAAGTCAGAGTACATATATTGACAAGGTACTACTACGGTTTGCCATGCAGAACTCCAAGAAGGGATTTCTGCCGATGTCACATGGTGTAAGTCTTTCGAAGACTCAAAGTCCCTCTTCTAGAGAGGAGAGAAACCGTATGGATCAGATCCCTTATGCTTTAGCCATAGGATCTATCATGTACACCATGCTATGTACTCATCCTGATGTCTCGTATGCTTTGAGCATGACGAGTAGATACCAATCAGATCCAGGTGAAAGTCACTGGATAGTGGTTAAGAATATTCTTAAGTACTTGAGAAGGACTAAAGAATATTTCTTGATATATGGAGGCGATGACGAGCTAACTGTAAAGGGTTACAGTGATGTCAACTTCCAAACTGACCAGGATGATTATCGATCGCAGTCTGGGTTCGTGTTTTGCTTGAATAGTGGTGCTATGAGCTGGAAGAGTTCGAAGCAGGACACAGTCGCTGATTCTACAATAGAGGTCGAGTATATTGCTGCATCAGAAGCAGCAAAGGAGGCAGTTTGGATCCGCAAGTTCATTACTGAGCTTGGGGTGATTCCTAGCATAACCGATCCCATAGAGCTCTATTGTGACAACAATGGAGCGATTGCACAGGCTAAGGAACCTCGCTCACACCAGCGGACCAAACACATACTACGACGCTTCCATCTCATTAGAGAGATCATCGATAGAAGAGATGTGAAGATTTGCAGAGTACCCACAGAGGCTAACATCGCTGATCCCTTGACCAAGGCTTTGGTACAGAGAAAGCATGATGGTCACACTAGGTCATTGGGGCTTAGAGCCTACACTGATTGACACTAGTGCTAGTGGGAGATTGTTAGTTAGAGCCCTTGAGCTAATCATGAGATGATTGTTGTATGGACTCATTATATCATATTCTTATGTATATAAAGACATTTGTTTATGGTTATTATGCTTACTTGTATTGGTGTTAAATAACTAAGTATAATAGTGTCCTTGAGTAGAAGGTTCTTACCTATATCAATCGATTGGTTGAATCGATAGTGAGATGATATAGGAAACACTACTCTTAATCATTCCTAGTCAAGTATTAACATTCAGGGATAATGTTAATGCGACGAGACTAACATGTAGGTCAACTCGATGACTTGATCTCACAAGTCATGGATATAGAGATATCAAGTTGACACATGAGTATGCATTGGAGAATGTATACTGAATGACCCGCCATGAGAAAGTATCATAGATCGTTATATGAGTGGCATATACTTTCTCATGTGGCTATTAGTATGACTATTAGTCCTTGGATCTGAAGTCACCATGGTTCCCTATATAAGGAGTTGCATATTTTGCCTTTGTCAAACGTCACCCGTAACTGGGTGGACTATAAAGGCGATTACTGGGTATGTAACAAATTATGCGGAGGGATGTGAGTGATGTAGATGGGATCTATCCCTCCTATATGACGGGAGTGACATCATTATTCTTGATAGAGTGAGACCACTAAGTGCATGGTCATGCCCAAATGAGTCAATATGAGATGTTGAGCTCATTTGATTGAGTGAGTCTACTTAGGATTCAAGATTTAGATTGATTAGAGGGTGACGTGGTCTATGCCTCACATTGATCAATCTAGATGTCAAGGATAGAAGGACATTGTCACATATTGTGAGAGTCACAATTAGTAGTCACAAATGTAATGTTGGATCTCAACATTCTTGCAACTTGGGTAGCAATGATGTATTGCTAGATTCCGCTCATTGCTTATGTTTCTAAATAAGATTTAGAAACATTGCCAACGTTGCAAGAACCTATTGGGTCACACACAAAGAACAAGTGAATGGAGATTAGGTTCATATGATGAACCAATTGGATTAGGTTCATGTGATGAATCAAAAATTAGATTAAGAGTAATCTAATTTAGGCCTTTTGAGTTAGACTCAATTAGGTTGGATTTAACTCGCCAAGGAAGATGAGTGATCAAGTTTGACTTGACCATATGGAAGTGGAAATATCAAGTTTGACTTGATGCCACCTCATGAAGGATAACTTATCCTACATGGCATGGCTAGCCAACACATCCTTGCCAAATCATCAAGGGAGAGCAAGATTCCTAGTGTGGCCGGCGATATGAATGGAAGATTCATTGGCCACCCAAATGAATGCATTAAGATTCATTGAATGCAATTAATTGCATTCCTAGTGTGGCCAGCCATATGAATGGAAGATTCATTGGCCGCGCAAATGAATGCATTAAGATTTATTGAATGCAATTAATTGTATTCCTAGTGTGGCCGACCATATGAATGGTAGATTCATAGGCATTGAATTAATTCATTCATTTTTGCATTATCTTCCTTACTTCTTCCTTGCTCCTTCTCCTCTCTTTGCCGAGAGCTCCAAGCAAGACAAGAAAGTTAGTGAGTTTATCCAAGAAGAAAGGTAGAGTGATAGTCACATAGAAAAATAAGAGGAGCGTTTGAGATTATATCTTTCTCTTTTCTCCTACCTTTCTTCCAATCCCACCCGAGAGCCCTAGGGAGTGCTAGCACACTTGTGGTGCTCTCTTCTCCATCCTTGAGTGTTAGAGAACACTTCTTGTTCGTGTGGATACTATTAGAGATGTGTACACTTGAACACACTCGAGATCCGAAGGACCTTGGACGAGCGGGATACGCGAAGGGCATCGCTTCAAGGGTAACTTCTTTATCATTTAGATCTAATGTAGATCTCGAGTAGAAAAACATGTACAAGCTTATTTTATTAATTTCGCATGGATCCGGTGGCAAGTTTTTCGGGGTTTCTGCAACGCGAAAAAGTGGTTTTTTGCGGCTCGAAATCCTTACACTTGTGGTGGCCGAAACTTACTTGGAGAAGAAGGAAGCTTGGGTGGATTATCATCTTGGTAGATCGTCGCCCACACGACGTCCGAGATAAGAAGAGGAATACGACAGAAGATCATGAGGTCTATAAGCTATAAAAGGTATAACTAGTTATTAGTATTCGCATCATAACTAGTTCATCCTTTTATTTAGATCTTAAAATACCAAACACAAGAGACTAATAAATCTAGGTTATTGAATTTATGGTTTGGATTTTGTGTTTATTTTATTTTTCGAATTTGTGATTCGATTGTTCTTTTTGGTTAAACTTAAGGTTACTATAAGGAAATTAAATATTAAATTTCGTTGAAAGACTTTGCCTAGGAAGTGGTGGATGCTCCCATACCCAAGAAGGCCTAGTGCCTCGCCATATTTAACCTGGAAGTCAATCTCTGAAATTAATATTTAATTGAATTTGTAACATGGGTGGATTTGGATCAATAATGTTAAGCATCGTTTGCGATCCAAGTCCAAACCACTAGGAACAGATAAGTTGAATTTGGAATCAATAATGTTAAGTTTAGTTTATGATTCCAAATTTAATTTCTAAAGAACACAATAGGTTGTTAGGAATGGTTCAGAACTTGTACAAATTTTTTGTACAGGGGAACCAATACGATATTCCCAGTAGCAACCAACAAGAATATCTCTTAAATTGACAACGGGTTCTATCAGATCTACATAGAGATTGTGCTACTTGAATAGGTTTTACTCCATAACTTCTTGTAGTATAACAAAATCATGATCCATAATATCTTGTGGTACTTATTCAATTTCCATCAAGGCTTCTATGCTAGTTTGTGTATCTTGAATTTCTTCAAGATTGACTTTACTCCCACTAGTTTTTCTAAAAATAAACTACCTTTCTAGAAAGACACCATTTCTAGCAACAAACATTTTACCTTGTGTGAGATTATAAAAGTAATATCCCTTTATTTTTTTGGGATATCCTATAAAATAGTATTTGCCTGATTTAGGTCTAGTTTATTTGAGACTTGTCGTCGAACGTAAGTCTCACAATCTCAAATCTTCATGAAAGACATCTTGGAACTCTTCCCAGTCCATATTGTATATGACGTCTTTATGACAGCCTTAGATGAAACGCGGTTAAGTGTAAAAGTGACTGTCTCTAAAGTATGCCCCTAGAAGAAAGTAGGAAGATATATTTAACTCATTATTGATCGTACTATATCTAATAAAATACGATTCCTCCTTTCTAATATACCATTCCACTATGGTGTTCCAAGTGGAGTAGTTGAGATACAATCCTTCACTCAATGAGATGGTCATGAAACTCTTGGCTAAAGTATTCGCCACCTCGATCTGATTGGCTAAGGTCATGAAACTCCTCGTCCTGTGGTTCCCTGAATGTCTCAGACTTCCTTCTTCGATCTATTCCGAACCTTGAGCCATAGAATCCTCATTGTCCTTGGTCACTCTAAGTTATCTCCATGTGTATATCCATTAAGTCTTAGATGACTTTAATACACATATCAAATACATAAGAAACCTAATTTAAACTTTCTACTTAAATACCAAAACCTATAATCGATTCCAATCACTGAGAGGTCTACTTGCACTGACAAAATGTTAGTGGTGCAAGTAGGGTGATCAATAACTTCCATGGTGATTCTACAGTGGTACATATTTATAAACAAATTGAAGAACCCACAAAAAGATTGAAGTTCTAATTCGACACGAATCCAAGACCTTTGAGCTATTAAACTCTTTTGGCCAAAAGTGTGATATCTTTAAACAACTCAAGTGAAAAATAGATTGATAGAGATTAAAAAATGTATTTAGTTGCAAAGAAGACATATGACTCATGCTCATTAGCCACACACATGAAGGTTATATAAATCCCCCACGTTGTAGAGAAGGAGAGGATTTTTTTTGTGTGATTATGACTTAAACAAGAAAAAGAGCAAAGAATCAAAGTTTTAGATATCTTGGGAGGCTTATTTTGGGTGATATCTTTGGATGATACTTTGAGAAATCAAATATACTTCCCATACATAAAAAAAAATTGATATATTTATTATTATTTTTTTTACAATTCAATTCACCTGAAAATAGATGCCTTAGAATTTAAATACAAGAGTGATTTATCAAACAACGTAGGTGAATATGCGTTTTCTCCCATCACATATGCTTTTTCTCATATATGTGGCTTTGGAAATGTCCAAATAATATAGTTTCTCTCTTCCTTTTATTACATGCAATCTCTCTCATCTTTTCTCTTTTCTCTCTCTTTTATATACATGTATGCAATAAAAAAATTCATCCAAAAAATTACGAATCTCTCTCTTCCTTTTATTGTTCGAAAAAATCTTGAATCTCTCTCTGCCCTTTTTATTATTCATTTGAAAAAAATTGAATCAATTTTGATTTTATTGTTGATTTTTAAAAATCAATAGTACTATAAAAAGTGATTTAGAGTTTATACTTTATAATGTTGTTGATTTTCGAAAATCAATAACACTGAATGGAAATCAACAAGACAGTGAAGAGTATTGTTACTAATTTTTAAAAATTAATAATACATGATTGATTTTCTGTGTTACTATGTTGCTGATTTTCTGTGTTGCTGATTTTTAAAAATCAGCACCACACAATAACACAAAAAATTAATCATGTGTTATTGAATTTCAAAAATCAACAACACACAATAACACAGAAAATCAATTTTGTATTGTTGAGTTTTGAAAATTAATAACACAGTGGTACTGATTTCGTGGCATTGTTTGATTTTTAAAATTTAATAATATAATGATATTGATTTTTAAATTTAACATCACTATATTGCTGATTTTAATATAGAAAATTAATCTGTGTTATTGAATTTTGAAAATTAATAATATAATTGTGCTGATTTCTAAAATCAGAGAAAAAGAGGAGAAAGATTGAATGTGATTTTTATTAGATAAACAAGAGAAATTATATTATTCGGACATTTTAAAAACTAAATACATGACTATGGAAAATACATATTCACCGTTGTTCGGTGAATAACCCTAAATCCATTCCTCACTATATTTATTATTGTCCTCGTTTGTCCACACCGTTCTAATTTTGTACATCGTGACACGTCGAAGTCCTCAATTCCACATCTTTAATCTCTACTTCTTGCGAATCGCGATCACCTCGCCTTCCCAATCCCAATCCCAATCCATTTGGCGCTGCGAAAGCAAGAAGTGGGAAGCCCTCGTTTCACCTCTCCTCCTCTGCGCTGTCGTTGTCTAACAAGGGAACTCGCAGTTTCATCTTCAGCACCAATGCAGAATGGTTATCCACACTCTTCCTCTTCCTTCCCTCCTTCCCCCATTCAACCCCAGGTTCTATCCCTACCTCTTCCGAATGCTTAATGGTGTTACAGAACAACGAATTCACAGTTGAAGTGCATGCTTTATGCTTTACAGGAGGAGACTTGAAGCAAAAGCTTCGGCCACGGTAGGCAACCCCGGATCCGGCCGCAATAAAGCTAACCTTTCTGCCAGGCGCCAAGAACGAGTCTTTATTCCGAACTACTGTGATGGAAATGGCAGGGCCTTCCCCATCAGTGATTTTTTCAGACATCCAACCGGCATGGAGGCCCTCCTCAACACCAGAGCTTTGCAAAGATTTGAGCTATTGGACGCCAATACATTTAGGTTGTGTCTTGATCTTTCCAGGAATCCTAGTTTTATTGAATAGGAACTATAAGAATTCGTCCAGAATCAAACCATAACAGGCACCCTAGCTGTATAATTTCTTGTTTATCGTCTGTTTCAATATTGAGTGCACTTCTAGAAACTGACGCGCATAGTTCTTGCTCTGTTTTTTTCCCCTTCTTCTTCTGTCAATTGTTCTTTAACTAGATGATGCTATACGCAGGTGCACTTTGTATAAAATTCAGTTTTTGAAGTTTGAAGTTTCCCCTGTAATAGACCTTCAGGTGACTCCAACTGATAAAGATTGCACAGTTGAAATGTTGTCTTGCAGGGTAAGTGCTTAAAGCCTTAAACATAGAGATAATTAGATAGCTGAGCTATAATTTTTTAATTTTGACCCTGAAATGTCCTCACACCACATTGGATATGATATGAGACTATTCCTTGTTTGGGGTGGGAGGGATAATGTTAATCCCTCCCAACAATTTCATTACATATGAGTTCAAACTTGTAACCTTTGTGCAGAAGTCCCCTAGATCTAATTCATTTCATCATCAGACTAAGTAATTATTGGTAGTTAAGTTATAATTTTTATTCAATGAATGAATTTTGTCATTTGTAGAATGGTCAATAAATCCTTCAATACGTCTTAGATGTGTGAGTAAGGACCTATCAAAAAAAAATTTACTGATTCATTTGTTCTTGGTCAGTTAATAAATTTGCACAAAAGCATTCGGTTTATTTACATTCCTGTTTTTGTCTCAATATTCCATCTATGAATCAGGGAAGATTCCATTTTATCCTAAAATGGCTGATGTACTAGAACTAAATATCAATTCTAGTAGATATTTGATACAAATTCTACTCATGATATTCATGCAAACTAATGATGAAGGAGAAGATAATAAAATGAAACCAGAGACATGATGAGCTCATTGTCCTAAGGCAAAGTTTTGACACTCATGTGAGTGACTTTGAGTCTCTAGTGCTCCAAGGTTACAATCAATGCATGACAATGCTATGAAGACAACCTATAGACCATTTGTTTTCGAAGCAATAAAACATCAAAGAACATAAGAAAAATGAGAAAAGAAAGATGGAAGAAAGGAAGGAGAACAACTTTTCTTTGTTGAGAGGATATTTAGAACTGAAAAATCTACAGTTCTTTTTATGTTGAGAATGAGTGACATTTCGTTTTCTTTTATAGAGGCTGACACTTCAAATCCACAACGACTGAATAGCTGTGTCCTTTCAAAAGATAAACTTGTATAAAAGTAAAAAAATAAATTAAACTGTCAATCATACCAGCATTGCACCCGTGTGCCCAAACTGAAGTCATTCTAGGTGTCTAACTAGGCACAACATGTGTTCATGCAAGTGTGTTTAATTCAAAACCAATGAACAGTCCTCGAGTCACATGCCTTTAAAGCTCCAAGAGCTCAAAGAAAGTTGAGTGCTTAAGTGAAGTACAGACTTGTAAAACTCATGATATGGGACTAAAATATTGTTGAGGGCTTTTGGGTTTTCCAATATAATCCCTCGGGAGACTGTATCCTTTTGATATATTGACACTATGATCTGTTCACTTGTGCATGGGAGATTGAATATGTAGTATCTTAACTTCAACATGTTCCTTCATACCCATCATCACAAAGACACAAAGGTTTGAGATCATATTGTAGTTGGGTGGAACTCTTCCATCCCAAAGTAGCTGGTCGTTTGGGAGAAAAATACCCTCTTCATCTCCAAACACCAAGTATCACTGCAATTGCTCATGTGTGACTTTGAGCATATAGTACTTTGGCTTCAACAAAATATTCATTGTTAATATGCACATTAGACTTGGAAGCATTATATAGCACCTTGTTCAGCTTTGCCTTATAAAGTGTATTGATTTGACAAATGACTAGCATGTACTATTTTAAGATAGATTATATTTCTCACAACTAACATTATTATATAATTTATCTTATGTTTCTACTGATCAATAAGGTTATGTACAACCCAGAGTTCCACTATCCTACTTAAACCACTATTTGTGCATGTACCTCCCTCCATATTCGTGAGGCCGGTACTAGGGGGACCGTTAATGTAGCGGATCTACATTTTAAAACATGGACGAAACAACAATAACAACTAAGCCTTATTCCACTAGGTGAAATTGACTATATGGATTATTCTACGCCATTGGACTCTATCCTCTACTATATCATCTATATTAAATAAATTTTATCCTGTCTTATTGTTACTAACCAATTTTTTTTTTCTCTTTCTCTTCCTCGTTTGATTTGCATATTTGTTTCGCATCACCTAACTAGAGCATTTATTGGTTTAGTTACCATCTTAAATGTGTCTCCCGGAGTTTTTCCATTAATGGGTGTAACCTTGACTTTCTTTCTTCTCATTTCTTATCATGTTCATCTTCGTATGTTCGCATATCTATCTTAACATTCTTATCTCTACAACTCTTATCTTCTGCTCATGTGCTCGAGTTATAGTCCAACATCCGGCTCTATATAACATAGCAGGTCTGACCGTTGTTTTGTAAAACTTCCTTTTAAGTTTTAGAGGTATTTTACGATCACAAAGAATACTTGACACTCTCCTTCATTTCAACCATTGTATTCTATAAAACATGGGTGAAACAATTTCAAGAAAAAGCAAAGGTTTACTTAAAAGACTTTGTTCAACTTGCACATTCTACATGGAAGTTTATGATCTAGTTGTATTTGTAATCTATAATTTACATGGAAATTAACTTAACTTCTATCACTTTGAAATGATTGTGATGGTTTGATAAGACTATGACTAGGTGATTGGATATAGCCTTTACAATGGATAAGAGGTAAAAGAAGGGTGGATCATTTTTTGTTACATCTCAGCTCTAGGAGCATAAAATATTTTGGTTCCAAATAATTTTCTTTATGAGATTTGAGTCATTTGTGAACATCTTTTGCAATAATTGGATTGCAGAAAATGCCTTTGTTCTTTTTTCTTTATGTGTTTGTTTAAGCTATCCTTCATTTGGCCATTTTCGTTTCTCAGTTTGAGGGTTCAAAAGCAATAGAAAAACAAAACCAACTATTCTCAGGTACACTATTATTTGTTACTTCTTCATAAAGTCCCATAAACTAGAGATGTACTTCTTTCTCCTGAACTATTGCGTCGGTTAATATTAATCATTACTTGCTAAAAATTTAGTATTTATTTCTCTATGTAAATCCTACTACCTCGATCATTTAGTTTTCATGACTAATTATTAGTAATATGGTGTTACATGGAGTGACAAGGTAAGATTCACATGGTCAACCCAAATTATTGACTCTACCTTTTAGCATGGAATGCATGATGTTATTTTTCAAAAAAAAATTGCTAGATGAAATTTCATGTTCCATTTAGATATACTTTGGAGCTTACTCCTAGATGCAATGCATGCTCAACTTGCTGAACAACATCTTGCTGACAAGTGACAACATGAATATGAACAACAACATATAAATTTCAAATTCCCAACAGAATGTTACAACATGAATATGTTAGAGTTGAGAGGAGAAAAGAAAACTAATTTTTTGGAGATACACTAGATAGCCCCAACATTATAAATCAATGATATCTGTTCTAGCTCCTAAAAATAGAACATAGATATCAAATATGCACAAACTGCATAATCTCTCTCATGCTTAATTTTGTTGCTGAAATATCAAAAATGAGTCTCCCACTAAGAGGTTAGATGAAGGTATCGATAATATGTTCTTCAGAGGAGACCTCTTAAACTGTTTTCTGGTGTTGAGGTTGCAATCTTTACTTGCAAATGATGTGATTAATGAAGCCCTATAAAGTCAAGATCTTCCTTCTGGATGTTGAAGGTGTTCGAATATTAGGATTTACATACTTAGTGACACATCTATTCTGAAATTTAGGGAAAGTAAAATATTTGTTGCTTCATAACAATGAGAGGACCATTACATGTGGTATGCATGGCCTCATAAAACCCAGAGTAATATGGAATTAAATCCACTAGCTTAAGAACTACTAATCTAATACCTCTATTATGAAAAATCAGTCGAATAGTTCCCTATAACTATGTATACTATTAATCAATAAAAAATTACAAGTAGGTCTCTAAAATTAATGGCATATATATTTAGGTCCTTAGGTTTATAATAAATGTATTGTGCAAATTCAGTTTGGTACATATATACTCAATTTTATGCCCTATTAAGGATTTGACTAGCATATACTAACAAATAAGGTACAATTTAATTGGATTATACTTTTTCTAATTAAGTGACATTGATTCATCTCTTGATATTGAATTGGAGGCTATTTACATGATAACTTAATTGCCACAGGAAAAACTTTTTTAGCTGTGGGAGCATACTTCAACGCGGTCATCAACTATATAGCCTAGATGAGCTCATATATTACTAGGATATGACCCTATACTTTATGTTTGCACTTGATTTGGTTAGAACAATTTACCTAATGCTTTCTAGGATATTAAATTGCCTCACAAAAGAACATAGTTCCAATGGATTGAATTGTCTATTTGTAGACAATTTGCATTAGTGCGCTTCATAATTTGAACATAACTTTAATCCTAAAACAAATCTTTTCTTAGAGAGAATTGTTGAATTGTTAGCGCTTGTTTCATTATGATGATGACAAGATCTCTAGAGAAAAATTGAGTATAAATGAGGTGGCAACTCTTATAAATATAAGATAGTTCAGTTTCCTATTACTCTTTGAACTCAGGATAGTTCCTTAAAATCAATGTGAAATTATCTATCATAATCCTAGTCATACTAGAAAAGAGAAATCTCCTATGCTTTGACCTACATAAAGATTTATTTCTTACACAGTAATCTTCTCCTAAACCATATGTCACACCCAGGGGTGTAATTCCTGCTCACTGGGAGGTACCCCACTCAATGAAAGTATACCTAGGAACCATATAATCAAGATAACAAAAGAATTTATCAAATTCATTTATTTATATATATCATTTTCTTTCTATACAATGAAAAACTATACAGATAAAACAATAGATGAAACAAAATGTAAAAATCAAACCAAACAAGGAATCCACAAATCGAGATCTCTTAGCAACTGAAGTATAATTCAGAATATCCATTGTTATTTTCAAAACAACCTTTCTCATCTTAATCCCAATAAAAAACTCATATGTGACCATGAAATAGCATATTATTTAGTCTCCAGTGGTTTAATTATTTTAAACATTCCATTTCACTATTTTAAATCTCATTTGAATCCTTTTTTCGAAAACAATTATGTAAGTGTATATAATCCATTTATCTGGTTATTCATGCACAAGGAAATGTATAATGAGTCAAAAGGATCGAATTTACCCACTTTTATATACAACAAAAGTTTTGAGTGTCAGCAAATCATTGTGTTCCACTAGAATTCGTATCTACAAATATTCTATGAAAATACTTCAAATACTCAAAATGAAACCCAATAGAGTAATAACAAAATTTGAACATTATCTAAGACTCAAAGTCAATATATACCTCATAACATTCCTTCAATTGATAAAACAACAAACGAAATGCTCAAGCCAATCGAACCCATACAGCGAATTGTAATTAGTCCAATTGAACCAAGTATTTTTCAATATCAATAAATCGAATCAATCCTTACCCTCAATCGGTCCTTGTACACATGACAATCTCCTGAATGAGAATATCAGAAGATTCAAAAATAAGGAAAAACTATGTTGCCCCTTGGTTTGGCAAACAGGAGAGTCATCGGCTCCTGCCTTTGGCACTCCGGCACCAGGTGGCAAAAATAGCTACACTTGCCACGAGAACAAAACAAAGTAACAATATTTGCTGCTGTTGGTTAGAACAAGAAAGAAGTGCTGGACTTACTTTTGCTGGAAGAGGACAACAACTAAGTTGTTGCTGCTGTCAAGTGAAGGGAAGAAAAAGATAAGGAGCTGGAGTTTTGTTGCTGGAAGAATAGAAGGTCGCTTGGTAGGAATAAAAATTCAAATAAAAAGAAAGCTATTGAGACAGTAAAAGGGAAGGGAGGAGAACCTTTCTCCTCTTTGCCGATGGCCTTGGCTAGCTCTGACAGGCTCTGGCGATGGCTCGCTCTGGCAGCTGCGGTTGGTGGTTAGAGTTATTGCTCTTGCTGATTAGTTGGTGTAATTGCTGAACAAAGAAGGAAAAGGTTGCTGCGGAAGACAACAATTATCTTGCTGCTGTTGGCTGGCTGAAAAGGAAGCAAGGTGCTGCTCCTATTTAATGGAGAAGAGGAAAACAGAAAAGGAAGAAGAAGAGAGGCTGTTGGTGCTGGAAAAATGGTAGGAAGAAGAAGATAAGAAGGGAAGGAAGCTGGCCCATTGAAAGAAGAGGAGGTGGGTGATTGACGCATGGAACCTTGTGTGTGTCGGTGGAAGATAACCCCTATCCCTCCTCTTTCGTGTGGGATAGACATCTTCCTCGTGTGCCCGTCCGATGACGCTCTCCTAAAGGAACTTCCTCAAGTGGAAGACTCTTAGCCTAGCTGGATCTCTTCGGCTTCAAGCCTTGACAGGTCCTAACATATACATGTAGCCCGTAACCTCCTAGGGAACCAAGGGTGACACCTGATAAATGGCCTGACCACCCAGGCGACACTTGGTTAACGTCTCAACCTGGAGGGTGACACTTGCCTTTGAACTCTCTCCCGGCTGTTGGGTTGGGATCGAGCTATATCTCTTGGCCATCGAGTCGGGATCGATTCATCTCTCCCGGTCACCCAATCGAGGGATCGACTTATCCTTCCCGGCCTTTCGACAGGATAGAGTTATCTCTTCGGCTGAATCAATTTATATTTATTGCCCATCCGATCGTTTGTTTGACTATCTAGGATAACCTTATCCTTCTTGGCCTTTCGGCCAGGATTTAGTTATCTTTCTCGCCCATCTGGTCGGGATTAATGGCCTTTCGACCAGGATTGAATTGTCTCTGCTGGTCGGCCGATCGGGGATCAAGCCATCTCTCTCGTCGATCGGCTAGGATAAACTTATCTTTCCTAGTCTTTCAGTTAAGATTGAATCATCACTCCCGATCTTTCGATTGGGATCAAGCCATCTCTCCCGACTGACTTGTCACGATCAACTTATCTTTCCTAGCCTTTCAACCAAGATTGAATTATCTCTCCTAGCCGTGTATAGCTCAGATCGAGCTATCTCTCCCAGCCACCCGACCGCGATTGATTTATTCCTCATATCCTTTTAGCTAGGATAGAGTTATCTATCTCAGTTGATTGACCAAGATCAACTTATCTTTTTGACCTTTTGGCTCGGATATAAGCATCTATCGTGGTCGTTCGGCCGAGATCAAGCCATTTACCTTTTAGCTAGGATAGAGTTATCTCTTATCGCCGACTGTCGAAGATCAACTTATCTTTTTTTGACTTTTTGGCTAGGATTGAATCATCTTTCTTGGTCATCCGGCCAAGATCAAACCATCTCTTCCAACTGCCTGGCCTGGATTGAACCATCTCTCGCTCACCCGGTCGGGATTGACTTATCCTTGTTGGCCTTTCAGCTAGGATAAAGTTATCTCTCCAAACTCGACCAAGATTAACTTATTTTTTCTGCCTTTTGGCCATGATTGAATATCTCTCTCGGTCATCCGTCCCAGATCAAGCCATTTCTCCCGGTCACCCGGTTAGGATCGACTTATCCTTTCTTGCCTTTTGGCCAGGATCAAGTTATCTCTCTCGGCCATTCGACCGAGATCGACTTATCTTTCATGACCTTTTGACCATGATTGAATCATCTCTCTATAGTTATTTAAGGTGTGAGGCGCAAGGTGCGACACACACCTTATCGAGAGAGGCATTAGCCGCAAGGTGAGGCACCCACCTTACCTAAGTAAGGTGCTTTAGGTATGAATTTTTACAATTCAAAAGTATATAGGGAATTTATATCAAAATATTTCACTAGTTTATAAAATATTAAATAATAATATAAATATATAATTCACTAATAAATAAATACATTATAAGCATAATTCAAATAAATATGTTATACACATAAATATAAAATATGTTAACTAAAAACATTTAATCTAAATATTTAAAATATGAAAATAGAAAATATAAAAACTAAAAACTAAAAAATAAAATAATTTTTTTAAAAAAGGAATATATATAGATAATTTTATTATAGTTTAATTAAATTTATTTAAATTATCCATACTATAGTTAGGACTTGATTGAAATTATTAACTTGAATTTTATTTAATTAAAAGATAATTTACTAATTTACTTCCTGATAATCACCACCCACAATTGCGGGACTCGCGTGACGCATCGTGGTGGACATGGGCTTGCACGACTGTTTACCACGGGGCTCGTACGACTGTCCGCCACAGGGCTCGTGTGACGCCTCTATCATAGGCATGAGGCTCTCGTGACGTGTTCACAATAGCCACGGGGCTCACGCGTTGCCTCTATAGCCATTGTGGCCATGTGGCTTGCGCGACGCCTTTGCGACCGCTGTGAGGATTGACCTTTAAAATAAATTTACTTCAATAAGTTGAAAAATTATGCTGTACATGTGCCTGTCGCCTTTAAAAGGCATGTGCTTAAGCGTGCTTTTTTCAAGTATTGTGCCTGAATTACTACCCAGGCGTGCCTGGTTGCGTCTTGTGCTTAGGTGTAGCTAGGGGCGAGCCTTTCACAACTATGATCTCTCCTGACTGTCCGATCGGGATCGAGCCATCTCTCCCAACCGCTACTTTCATCTTATTTTTCATGACTTTTCGGCTAGGATTGAATCATCTTTATCGGACGGCCGATCGAGACCTAGCCATCTCTCCAGACCGCCCGACCAAGATTGACTTATCTTTCATTGCCAGGATTGAGTTATCTTTCTCGGTGACCTGCCAGGATCAACTTATCTGTCATAGCCTTTCAATTGCATTAGTAGCATTGTATACCCATAGGGGAGATAAGCTAGATTGTGTTAAAGACCTTTTGATGTAACCTATGTAGATTCTTCTCCACTTAAAGCTCTAGGCAGCCTTGCGAGTAGTCTCACAATAAGATCAAGCAACCAAGAGGCATTGTTGGAACTATCAATGGTTAGAGGCAAGAAAGACTATGGAGCAAACAATCTACCTTGAAGAGGGTCTCTAAAGGACGACTAGAAGTAGGAGAATAAATTTAGAGAGTTTGCTTCTCATCATAGTCCGGATCTTTTACTGATTCAATGATGGTAGAGCAGTGCCATCTTAAAGATTAGGCTGCCGACATCAACTTAGAGTCACAAAGGAGGGGCTAATGTTAACTACTTGGATAGAGCCAACGCCAAGAGTGTATGTCAACAAGGTCAGACACATGCAAGGGAGGTTTGTTAGTGGTTAATAGTGTAGATGAGACTAGTGGTGTTGTGGCTGGGGATTTTTACTTGCGGCGAACAAAGAGCACTAGTGGCAAAATTGTCACCATTGGGAATATTATGATGGACGCGAGATGTTGATGATGGATAAGTGGTGGTGTGGCACGGAAGAGGTGGTGGATGGATGGATGGATGCATAAGGTGAAGACGACTTGGGGGGATGGAATATGAATGTTGAAACTTGATGCGACACCAAAATTGAATCTTAAATTGTCAAAGCTAAAGTACTAGGATAACTATCTCATGCCCTGACCTATAGTGTAGCAGTAGGGCGCCCATGGAGTCTCCTAAGCACTCACGGTTCGATTTCCAGCTACGGTGCATTGTAGGATATTTTCCTCTAGTGGAATCACAAACTTGGGATATTGGACTGCTCGGCCGTTCGTTGCGAGCACTTTTGGATTTACCTTGATTGTCGGTGGGAAACTTTCATGGGTTCGTCATTTTCAGGATTAGTCGGCCCGAAGGGTCCCAGTGCTAGATTAAAAAAGATAAAGAAAAAAGGATAACTATCTCATACAAAAAAAAAATAACAAAAAGGAATTTCATTATTTCAAGGTGAAAATACATTAAAAATTACTTTTCTTTTATAGACTTAAGCTTTACATATTAAGGACTAGATTATTAATTAGACTATTTCACCTTCTATACCAAAACTTCTTAATATCCCAGAAGCAATTGTCACCTCTAAATACTTCCGTAAAAAGATGATCACTGAGTTAACTCTTTAAAAAAATATTTTTTTAAAACATAATTTTCCTTATTTACAATATATACTCAGCTTGTCATAGCCCTACTATAATCCCCTTGATATAATTATTGTTTGTTGTTGGGCATACCACACTAACCCAAGGGAGGTTACATGTCCTTTGACCAATTTTTTTTATAAGTAAACAATATATATCAAAGCAAGACCAAGGTATAATATCCAAAAATAGCGTCTTATGTACACTCCCAAAGTCCGATAGACATGGATCTGTACGTTTTTAAAAATTTCTCACTCTAGCCTTAGAAACAACCTCCTCTGAAGACACACTCAAAGACTCGTAGCATTAGCCGATAGGTAGACATTTCCTGCCCTATATGCAGCCACTCTTTGACCCACCGTCATAAGATCACTACAGGAGGGCACCCAAAGAACAAGTGCTCTTGTGACTCCATTTCTCGCCTACAAAAGACACAACACCAATCCTCAGGTAGTTCAATTTGCCTTTGGTGGGAAGTTGCCTCTAACCTAGCAGCCGAAGCATAACTGCATGGCTAAGTTGGATGTAGGGATTCCACACTGTCCCCACCCAGGGCTTCTTAGGATTGGGATGCCTAAAGAAGTCAGAAGCCCTAACCACACCTTCGTTTGCTCAAACCAATCTACCAAACTCTGCATAGCACGTGCTACCCAGTACCCATAGAGATAAGGTCACGGAACTACAATAACCGCTTGATCAGCTGGGATGCAAGGAAAACTTTGGGGCACACTGATGGCATGGAAGAGAAAGAAGCACTGCTGCATAGGTGAGATTGGACTCACTGGTGAAATGGGAGACTGGACTACTGCTTGCTCATGTCTCTCATAGTGGAAGAGGGTAAATGCATGTGGCGGTGTGTGATAAAAAAGGGAGATCAAAGAGAAGAACTGCAACAGAGATTACTCCTACTGATCTCATCCTTAATAAAATGTGGCAAAGATATTAAAAATGTCATCCCTGCCTTGGTTTCTTGAGCTCTCAACATTTGTCATGGTCACCAAAATTAAGTTAGGTAAGTACAAGGTTGAAGGATAAAACTTTTTGGGTGTTAACTTCTAGTGTGGGCCCAAAGCTCAACCCAACATGTCCAACGTCAGAATGCTTAAATGAACTGGTTTAGGCATAAAAACAATACGAGATGTTTTTGAAATACATATAGAAACCAGAGGTCTTTTATACATAACTTGATATTAATGTGGTTTCATCGGCAGCTTATCATTCTTCTATGATATGTTCTTTTCCTGCAGCATTTATGAGAAATCATATAACTTGGGAGGCTGATAATTCAGAGCCATGCTTGGTTGTGGATGTGAATTTGAGAATTGCACTTGACGTAAGAAAAACTATCCATTCTAATGTTTAAGTTTGCTATCCATCTGCACCACCTTTTGCTGCATACACCCAGCAAATATCACATCTACTTGTGTTATATGCACCTTGTAGGATCTGCTATGTTTCATTCTCACTTGAGCGAGCTATCCAGTGATATTGCTTATGTGACATCATGCCAAGGAAAGAATAAATGGGAAAAGATAAAAATTATAATTATAATTAATATATCTAGTCAAGTTACAACCTTTTTTTCCCCATAAATTGATGTTAACATAAATTTTGTTTTCTCACTGCTATATTGTCGCCAACTAAGGCTACAAATCAATGTGTATGTCACACCCCAAGTTTGTCCCCATACTCATTTGTAGGCCATGGCTCCTCATGATTAGGGTTTGATGGTCTATTGGGTACTTGTTAAGTGGGAAGTTGCTATACAACCATAATATAAATCACAAGAAATGTTTTAATATCCACAACTATATTCACTTAATCACATTACGAATAATTTGTTAAATAAAAACTCAAATTCTACCATTATGTCACATTACGAATAATTATCCCCGATAATAGAATAAATCAGTAAGTGCATGGAAATATCGTCAACTAATAAAAAGATATCGATCTCACGAGGACTATGAATCAAGTACTAGTCAGAATGACAAAATAGGTTATCTAGATAATCACAGGTGGTTGTGTTCGCAAGGGAGCTTGAGAGAATTGAGAGAGAGGGAGTGAGAGAGTGGGAGAGCTGAGCACGAGAGAATTGAGGGCGAGATAGAGAAGAGAGCTGAGTTAGAAAAGTGAGGGAAGGGGAAGTGATTCTAAGACTTTGGTTTTATCTAAATGATTATAAACACCTAATCTATATTTGGTTTCCTGTCCTCAATGTTTATTCGTGAAGGTAGACTAACCTTTGTATCCGATGTAATCTTTTGAAACTACACCGGCATATTAACTTCAATTATCTCCTACTTTCAGAATGGTCAAAATTAGGAATTGCTTCCTAAGGAGACCCTGTCACGAGATCCCACAACCCCTAAATGACCACTCCCATTATGTGACTGATCCTGTTTGAAAGTTGAGAAGACGGAACTACCGGTGATATGACTGGAATGTTGACCAAGTCGTCATGCCTTGGAGGGGGAGGGTATGATGAGCTGTCTTCTATGTTGGCCAAGTCGTTTGAAGTCCTTTGGTCAATGCTATCCGCAGCCAGCGATCGGATTGTTCCGATCCCTGGTACTCCGATGCTCGAGGCAGATCCAACGAATATATAAAGAACAGAACCAATAGTAGAATAAGGAAATGCGTATAGAATAAGGATGGAGAACGTACCCTAGCCCAGGGGGTGCCCTCTGGTGGATCAGTAAGCTGGTTGTGGCGCTGATCAAGTTGTCGCAACCCGGAAGAGTAGCTGAATGCGAGCTGGATGAGGAGTTGGATACATGGAGTTGAACGCGACTTGGACCCAGAAGGCGACATGTAGGCAAGGACCTAATAGCGACACGCACACCGGGATATGACAAAGGCACGTACGTCGAGATATAACGTCGGTACACAGGCCGGGATATGACATCGGCACGCAGACTGAAACACAATGACATAGAAAGAACGAAATAGCGGCTCGATGGCCGGAACATAGTAGTGGCTCAAAGGCCAGATCAATGTCGAAAACATACGTCAATGTGGATCAGATATCGGATTGGTGTCAGAAGTGTATGACAACATGAATTGGAGGTCGTCTACGACAATGGGGGACGGTTACGGCTCGAGGCTGATCTTGCGCTAGTGTGGTCGGCCGTACCAGCGACGAACAGAGAAACGCATGCAGTGTCTGGTTGAGACGGCAATGCGGCGACCTGCTATGGTGCGAAGATAACAGCTAGCTATAGCACGATGACGACGACTGCGGAGTGCGACAGTGATGCCTGTGGCGCTAGAACGGGTCGAGAGTAGCCGGTGGCAGCTACTGAAGGGCGGTTGTTAGAGTGCCGGTGAACTCAGAGATAGAGAGAGAGGCGGAGTGTGTGCTGCCGGCTCATAGAGAGGGGGAGGCGGCGTCGACGTCCGAAGGTCTGTCCGGTAGTGGAAGTGGCTGCACGCGTGTGGGGAGGCGATGGTGAAGTGTCCAACGAGCAATGAGGGAAACGACGAGCACCCACTAGCTGCAGCCGAGTTATGGGAGAGAGAGAGAGCGAGAGAGCATGTGGCGATATCCTCGCATGGGTTCGTGGAACAGCTGTGGCGTGAGGAGTCGAAAGAGGCATCGACGGGCATGGCTGCGATTCTTAGCGATTGTCGGCAAGCAAGGCTGCGGTGTGTGGAGAGGGAGCGGCATCCTCCTTGGCTGAGGAGGAGGCGATGAGATGGGAGGCGGCAGAGGTGTGTGTTGGCCTGGAGAAGGTAGGAGAAGCCGACCACTGTGAGGGGGCGACGACCGCAGGGAATGACGCCGGAGGCGGAATGGGCGGCCACCCACCTTCCACCCTCATGGCGGCGGAAGGACCCCCGAAGAAAAAAAACCCCTTGTGAACAGTGCATCTCCTTTTTTTCAAGCCCTATACAGTGATTTGATCAAAATACCCTCCCCCTCTGCTCCTAATTCCACTGGGGTCCCAAGATATATTCATATCACAAGCCTCCCCTTTAAATCTAGTTGAAGGAGGCGCAAGTCTGACTGATTAGACCCAGCCAAACGAAAAGCGAAATCTCTCCTGAATGCAGAGTCCGATCACTGGGCTTATCGTATAACGTTGAATGAGTTGCTATGGCGATGCTGAGCAAGTGATTGAAGTAATACCGAGTGAGCGATGAGAAATGGTGTCGAGCGTATGCCGACAAGTGATCGGTTGAATATCGAGCGTGCCTACAAACGGAACAAAGCGAAAGATCAAGTAGTGCCGAGCGTGCGTATAAATGGAACAAAACGAAAGACCGAGTAGTGCCGAGCGAGAGATCGAAGAAATGCCGACCGAGTACTCGGGAGAATGCCGAGCGAGTGGAAAGACGATGGGCGAGTGGTGTCGAGCGCGCGACCGAGAAAATGTCGACTAAGCGACAGTAAACTGCAACCGGGCGATCGAAAAATGTCGATCGACTGATCGTAAAATGCAACGAGGCGATCGAAAAATGCCGACCGAGTAATAGGAGAATGTCGAGCGGGTGGACCAAGCAATATCAAGCAGACGGTGGGGCGATGTTGAGCAAAGCGATCAGACTATTATGCGAATGCTAGGCAAGAAGCAAAATGGGTGTCAACCAAGAAGTGAATGCGGGGTAGAACGATGAGTGAGGCGCGAACGATGAGTGCTGGGCAGAGCGGTGAGTAAGACGCGAACGATGAGTGCCGGGCAGTGTGGCGAATGAGGCGTGAGCGATGAATGAGATAAATGTCGACCAGGCGACGAGTGTCGAATAGAGCAGCAAGTGAGACCAGCACCTGATCAAGGAGAGAACCCGACCGACTTGTTGTTGTGCCCGACCGAGAGCACCTGTTCTGAACATTCAAATGACTCATGTCCATTAGGAGCTATCACTGCACAAATCAATCAATTAGAGTAATGTGATGCAATCATGAGTTTCAATCAAAGGCAGAACAACCCATACTCAAATATCTACAACCCTGGATGGAAAAGTCATCCTAATTTTTCCTATAGAAATAATCAAGATCAAGGACCATCTATGGGGGCAAGACCTAATTTTCAGTCCGGGTAGCAGAATTTTCAGCAACAATCTTCTCAAGACTTTCCTACGTCTAAAATTGAAAAGATGTTTGAAGAAATTATGTCCACTCAGAATGAAATGAAACAAGACATTTTAAAGCTCACTCAGAGAATGGATAATTCTGATAGACATCAAAAGATTTTGGAAAGTCATATTGCCCAATTAGCTTGCTCATCTTCTAGAGCACCAGGACAATTACCTGGCAAGCCTGATGTCAATTCCATGGAGCACTGCGACAAAATTGAGCATAGGAGCGGACGGAGCTTGGGAGATTCCCAAGTGACCGCTTCAAAAGGGATGCACACTGAGGAAGAGCTCTCTCCTCCAACACTAAATCAGATTCAAGATAATGAGGAGAGTACCACTAAGGTTGAAGAGACTCTTCCACTTAACCATCAAAATATAGCAGTCCCTTTTCCTCAAAGACTTATTATGTTAAAGAAGGATGAAGAGTTTGGCAAATTCTTAGAGAAGGTGAAAGAAATATGTGTTGAAGTACCACTCATAGATGTAATCCTTCAAATGCTCAAGTTTGCCAAATTCCTGAAGGACATCATGTCGAATAAGAGAAGGAAAGGAGATATAGAGACCATTGCACTTACAGAGGAATGCATCGCTCTTTTTGAAAAGAATACTTCCCCAAAGTTGAAAGACCTCGGAAGCTTTTATATTCCTTGCAATATATAAACTGAATTTATTGAGAAAGCTTTTTGTGATTTGGGGGCAAGTGTTAGCCTCATTCTTTATTCTATTTGTAATAAATTAGGTCTCAAAAATTTTAAACTTGCTACCATGGCACTACAACTTGCTGATCACTCCTGCAGGTACCCTATGGAAATCGTTGAAGATGTGCCGGTAGAAGTAGGTGGGAGTATAATTCCCACCGATTTTGTTGTGTTAGACATGGAGGAGGACCCAAAAATCCCTATCATATTGAGAAGACCATTCCTTGCTACAGCAGGAGCTATTATAGATGTTAAAAATCATAAACTTTCTTTGGTGATTGGTAAGGAACGGTTGGAATATGATTTATCTAAAGCCTCTAACCATGTCTCTTCTCTTCTGAATGCTTGCAGCAGGGCAAACATTTACAAATTGGAGGAATGAAATTTCCATCCTCATGGGAGACCACCAAACGAAGAGAATAATGTGGTGGAAAATGTTGGGAGGAGACCTCCCAACAAAAGTGACAAATATGTCTGCCCTCCAAGGGCAAGGAAAAGAGAAGAGTAATCAAGATTGGTCGAGCTAACGACCTTAAACAAGCGCTTCTTGGGAGGCAACCCAAGAGTTCTTTTTAATTAGTTTCATTCCATGTTTTTATTGTTCATTCGTAGTGTTTTTACTTAGTTTTTGCTTTGTTTTTTGGTTGAAATTTCACTTCCATGAGCTGGCTATGACTTCTTCATGGGCATGGATGTGTTGGAAGAGCTAGAAAGGAGAAATTTCATCAAGTGGAGCAAAACAGAGCATGACTGTGTGCTGTACACGACCAGGCTTATGGTGCAGAGAAGGGAGATGCTTGGGCCGTGTCTACATGACACGGCCGTGTGGAGTCTCCAGAGAAGAAAAAGTGCATGGCCGTGTCCCAGATACGGCCGTGTGAAGAATCCAGAGGAGAACTTCTTGGCTGTGTCTCACACACGGCCGTGTGAAGGAACCTGTGCAGAAGTATGCACTGGCCGTGTCATCAGACACGGTCGTGTGCTGATTCAGAGAAGGAAGCTGGTGAGGCTGTGTCCTAGACACGGCTGTGTCCTAGACACGGCCGTGCAAGGATAGTCGAGAGGAAGAAGGATATGGCCATGCTAATTGGCACGGCCGTGTGACTTAACCCGAAAAGGAGAAGGCAGGGGCCGTGTGGAGAAATCTTACCAGGCCGTGTCGCCTATACACGGCTAGATTCAGGCCGTGCCCCCCACACACCCTCCTCATCTCAACACCTTTTTCTCTCCAAAATTTCTCTCTTCTTCAACCTTTCTTCCAAACCTTTTCAGATCTAGACCTAAAACCCTTTCTTTTCCACAAACTTCATCTAGATCTAGATTCTTCTTTTCTCTTGGACTTAAGATCTCCACTTTCTTAACCTAAGATCTTGTTTTTCGAGATCTATTTCTTCAAGATCAAGTTTCTCCAACCCTAAACAGTACCCTTCCCTACTCAAGCTTGACAATATGTCCAACCTATTGAAGAGACTTCGCAAGGGTGGTGGTGGATCTAGTGGTGGAGACAAAGGGAAAGAACCATCCAAAGATAAAGGGAAACAACTAGTGCAAGGCAAAGGAAAGAGGACCTCATGCAACGAAGGTAATGACAACGAATTCAATATTGTGTTTAGAAATGATGATCAAATAACTAAATTTGCAATTCTTGTTCATAGAAAGATCGTGTGTACTAGGTATATGAACCCAACCGTTTTAGATATGATCAGAATCAGAGACGATATAGATTGGATGATTAGGTTTCTAGATTGGAGTGATATGTTGTACACACATCTACCTACTTATCGTCGCCTTGTTTTGGAGTTTCTAAATTCACTAGATGTCCATTTTGCCAATGAGGATGATTATATTGGCAAGATAACCTTTAGATTAATGAATCAAGAATTTCAATGGACATTTAGTGATTTCAACACTTGTTTTGGATTGTCTTTCGGTAGCTCTCAGAGGTTTGACTCTGGGTTTAATTGGAATAATTTTTGGAATTCTATCACTGGATTAGATCATCCCTATGAGCCCTCTAGAGCCAAGGCTTCTCACATGCAAAACCCTGTTTTTAGATATTTGCATCGAGTCATGAGCAAAACTATTTTTGGTAGAGGGGAAAGTGATGGAGTCGTTAAGAAAGTAGAACTCTATGCTCTATGGGCTATGTTGCATAAGGTCGATTTTGATTCCGGTTTCATTTTCTGCAACCCTTAGTGAGAGCTGCGAGGGCGTCTTCGGGATCGATAGTTCTTGGTGGGTTGATTACTCAAATAGTAATTAACTTGGAACTTGATTTAGATGGGTTGGAAGTTATTCATGGCAATGATATGATCGACATGGATGCATGTCTTGCTATGAAAATGATTATTCGGGATGAGAACGGTTTTGCATTTCCTAGGAGGAATGGTTTTCCTTTACCTCTTCCTTGTCCTGATCGAACTTCAATTCGCAACCCAGCTAATTGGGTAATCACTAATGTAGACCCCAAAAATCTCCCCTTTATCCGGAGACACAGAGCCGCACATTGAGCCCTTTACATCTGGATACCCGCAGCCTTCGGACACTCGGATCCTGCTAGACATTCTTTTGCCTATGGTACGGGTCCCTCCAGATTTGACTTTTCTGATTTTTGTACTTTTCTAGAAACGCTTCATGAGAAGCATGATGCCCAACGAAGAATGTTGGAAGGTCATTTCTCTTTATCAGATAATCAGTTTAGAGAAGTACAATAGCACTTTCGATTCACGAGGAATTTTCAAGGTCAAGTGGCTGAATTTGTTCAGGATTATGATATGGATCAAGGTAGAATGAGAGATTTTATGCAAAGCATGAGTGTCACTAGCCAACAAGTAGATGCTTTGTTTGAGTATTATATAATTCTGAGCGAAACTCCGGGTTTCCCTAGTTTTCCCATTGGCCAACCACGTCGTAGGCATCCTTTTCCTCGTCCTCCTCCACCTCCTCCACCATATTGATTTCATCGGGACGATGAAAAGTTTAAGTCGGGGGGGGGTGTCGAACCTGATTTTTCTTGTTGCATTCTAGTTTTCAGTTTTTGCATGTTTTCTGCATGTTTAGTTTTTGTCTTGCATTTTATTTCGATTGTCTTACTTGATTGCTTGTTTTGATAGTCACTTGACTATCTTTTGAAAAATCTTGTGGCATACATCTTGAGAATATCAAAACTTCACTTATATGCTTTCTTGTCTTCAAGATTAAATGTTAGCACGTTCATTATCTAGATTCATGATGTTTTAAGTGATGCTAGTAGTATGCTTAATGTATCTTTTTTTTCTCTATCTTGGGTAGTATGAAATAAGCTAAGTATCTATGGAGATGAATTTTAGTCTTGGCTTGACCTTAAGGATCTTATCTTCACTACATCTATATTTGATGCTTGAATGGTTGATATCGTTGAAATAGTCATGATTCATCTTATTTGTTTAGTACTTGATTTCCATGGTGATTTCTCAAACTTCATTTTGGTTACTGGATGAGGCTCAACTCATGCAACCTCATTTGGAAAAATCAAAATATCCCAACATTTGTGCTAAAAGTATATTTGTGAATAAGATTTGCACAATGCAAATACTTATGAAAAAAAAAAGTGTGAAAAGCAAAGAAAAAAAATGTGAATAAGGGATATAAAAAACAGTTGTCGTGAGTGGAATCTAACTAGTCACCCCTTTGAGACCGAGTTAGGTTACTGGGGAAATGACTGCTTAGCTTCTCTTGAGATTGAGCACGCCTTTGAGACCTTGGGTTGATTGAGAAATATGAACCAAGTGTGTGGCAAGTAAGTACCTATCACTGGTTACTAGTCTATCACTGGAAACATTAGGAATTCAAACTTGATGACGACTTGATTAGGACATAGATTGAAACTTGAAGAGTTTTGAGTTGTTTTATTCGCACTGTGCACAGGGTAATTATGCTTGAGCCAAAATTAACTTGTTTTCATGATCATGCTTGCTAATGAAACCTTTTGATAGAGTTAGGAGAATGCATTAGGGATATGAGAGCATTGTAGAGCATATGAATTTAGATTGCAGTATTTTGCTTGAGGACAAGCAAAGGTTTAAGTCTGGGGGTGTGATGTGCGTAGATTGTATACACTTGTTTAGCATGTTTTGACGCACATTCACATATTTTGCACATGCTTTGTCTACGTATTTTCATTCTTCCAGCTTTCCTTTTAGCATATTTACTCTTTTTATTCGGAGATCTGCTTTTGTGCATTTTCTGTACACAGGAGTCGAAATTGGTGAAGGTTTCGTGTTTAAAGGCTAAATCCGCAAGCGAAGCAAAGGAGGAAGGCACCATTCTTGTACCTCACACGACCCTGCCATGGGGGGTTGTCCAGGCCGTGTGGATGTAGCAGAGATGGAAGTTGCCACGGCTGTGTGAACCTCACACGACCGTGTAAAGATTTGAAGCCGGACGGAGCCCTGGCCGTGTACACCATACGACCATGTGAGATTTCCAGAGACCAGGAAGGCCCTGGCCGTGTATATCACACGGCATGCAGGATTTCCAGTGAGCAAGAGGGCCCTGGCCGTGTACACCACACAACCGTGCCAGGTTTCCAGAGGCGGAGCCAGTGCAGGCCGTGTAGGTCTACACGGCCGTGCAAGGGGAGTATTGGCAGAAGCAAGCCACGGCTGTGTACCATACACGACCGTGTAAGGTTGGCAGAGAAGGAAATGGCTCTGGCCGTGTGAACCTCACACGGCCGTGCCTCGGGGCCGTGTGGCGCCCGAACCCCACCTCTATATAAAGGTTTCTTCAAGATTTGAAGGAGATCTTCTCCCTTTTGGGGGGAATTGAAGATTTGGGCGTTCCTCCACCTTCTTGGAGGGATTCTGGCGATTCTAAGGGCGGATTTTCAACGTTTCGACTCCGAGGAGCGAGGATTGGATCCGAAGACGGTTTTCATCGTAGATAAGCTTTTCTTCCCTATCTTTTGTGGATTTGGAATCAAGATGTTTGTCTTTTCTTCTTCTTTTGGATTCTTTCCTTGTTCCATGGATTAGATCTCTTATTCTAGGATGGAGGGAGTATTTGTAATGGAGATTTGATGTAAACTCTTATGGATTTGTCAATATTTCTATTTTTATGATTTTGCCCTGTTTGTATCTATTTTTTCTTGTGTGGATTGTTGTGATTAGGGCTTAATTACCATGCTTGATTGAATGTTTGAATATCTTGTGGGTCTTGTAGAGGTAATTTCTGATTCGATTTTTCGAGGGACGTTCGTGACAGGAACATGCCCGTGTAAGGATGTTTGAGGGGTAATATTGAAGGGGAAATTAGGTATTTCAAGAGGGTAGGATAGATTGTATGCATTAATCTTGATATCGAATGAGGTTGAGAAGTAGTGATTTCTATGTTGATTTTCTGAGGGACGCACGTGACAGGCAAACCCGTGTAAGGACAACATAGGGTTCATTCCTAATTGATCGCATTTAGATATATTTCAGTCCTAGGCCGGTTGTCTATTGCAAGAGGGAACCGACAATCTTCTACAAATGATGGACAATTGAAAATGAGATTTGGTAGATCATTACATTGAATAACATTACAAAGAAACCAAAACTTCTAGAACATATCTTTATTATTGCCCTTATTCTTGTTTCTTATTCTTTTATTTTTTTGTTTACCTTTCATAGTTACACTTAGACTTTGTAAATCAATTGATTGGTTGTTTAGCTAACTCGCTTTGAGATATCTTTAGTGCTTATTCCAGTCCCTGTGGATTTGATATCTTTTATTATTACTTGCGACATATCCGTACACTTGTGGAGGTCAATAGAAAATTAGACAAGAAAAACCAAGTAGGGGTTTAGGTTATGAAAAGGGAAAGAAGGGAGATCAAAGGGAGGCACGACTAGTGCTTTCTCTCGGCGAAATTTACCACGAAAGCTCTATTTTCATCATTTTTTTTTCAGGTGCCTGACACGACCCATGTCGGCTGGCACTATTGCTCGTGTCGGGCGCTGTGGCTCTTGTTGGACTCTGCCACAAGCACCTGTGCTGGCACTGTCGCTCGTGTTGGGCGCTATGACTCTTGTTGGACTTCGCCACGAGCACCTGTGCTGGCACTGTTGCTCGTGTCTGGCGTTGCGGCTCTTGTTGGACTCCGCCACGAGCACCTGTGCCAGCTGTCACGACCCTTGCTTGACACGGGTGCTCGTGGTGAGCTTTGGAAATTGGGCACAACCCGTGGAGGCTTGCACGGGCGCCCGTGGCAAGCTTTAGAATTTGTCCTCGAACTCCCTTTTTGCTCCTTTTTACGTCTTATCAATGTGAATAACAAGAGCCGCTCTCCGAAATCATGCTCCTTGCTCCGAAATTAAGCAAAACAAAAGGTTAAAACTACGAAACAAGAGAAAAACATAAACAAAAATAAGAAAGAAACTTGAATTACCTCCCAAGAAGTGCTTATTTCATAAGCTCGACCCCTTATTAAGTTTATCAATGGGATAACTTTTAAACCTCTCTTGCGAAGGAGTCAGATATTTTATAACCCTTTTGCAAAGGGTTCTTGGCCTTGCATCTGTCTTAAACCGTGCTTGTGGAGGAGCAAGTACTTGCTTGCTCCAGGTCTCAAGCCATCCTTAAATATGCTCATCTTCAAATGGTTTCTATGAAATCATTATGTGGTTGCTATGGAAAATATGTCCTACCACAAACATGCTCAAGAAAATATTGATTTGTAGCTTTAGATATATCCAATGAAATTTTACCTACATCAATCATCAAAGTGAGTAAATCAGCGAACATGGTTTCATGTATGGTTAAGATGGGCTCTATCTCAGGTGGTGGTGCCACTAAAGAAAATGATTCTTGGAGCTCTATTTCCATTGCATAAGTCCTTACACTTTTATTATCAACAAGTTTAGTTCCTGCAACATCCATAGTGTCAAGTGGTTGTGTGACTAAAGAAAGTGATTCTTGGGGTATTGTTTCTACAACACAAGTCCCTACACTCCCATCCACAATATTATCATAAGTAGGACAAACTATACCAAGATTAGCATCAACAACATGAGTAGGCACAACTAAATCTATTTCTTCAAGTGTTTTCTTCATAGCTTCATTCGCATTGTTTTGAGTTGCAATAAAATTTTCACACTTGATTTATAAGTTGGGAAACCTACTATAATTATTGGTTATATGTCTTGTTGTTTCACACATCTCATAATATAGTTGTTGTTGCTACCAATCATTATAGTAGGGGAGAACATCATATTTTTCTCCACCTACTCTATATGTAGGGTAAATTAGTAGTGGACAATTATCAGTCATAAGCCATGTTACACCAAAGATCTCACAACAATAAGGAGAAAAATTCACAACATCAGATTGAATGAACCATTGATTTTGACCATCCATTTTGCTTATCAGAATAAAAAAAGAAAATGCTGAAAAAGAGAAGAAGAAAAAGAAATCTAGATTAATCACATTGCTATCCAACTAATATCAATTACAGTATCCGGCAACGACGTCAAAAACTTAATGGGATAGATTTGCAAATGCATGGAAATGCCGTCAAGTAATAAAAAGATATTGATCCTACAAGTACTGTGAATTAAGTACTAGTCAGAATGACGAAATAGGTTATCTAAAGAATCACGGTTGGTTGTGTTCGCAAGGGGGCTTGAGAGAATTGAGAGAGAGAGAGAGTGGGAAAGCTAAACATGAGAGAATTGAGAGAGAGAGGCAGAGAAAAGAGCTGAGTTAGGAAAGTGAGTAAAGGGGGAAGTGATTCTAGGACTTCGATTTCACCCAAATGATTGTAAACACTTAATTTATGTTTGGTTTTCTATCTTCAATAGTGATTCTTGTAGGCTAACCCTTGTATCTAATGTAAACTTTTGGAACTATATCGACATACCAACTTAAATTATCTCCTTTCAGAACGGTCGAAATTAGGGATGACTTCTTAAGGAAACCCTGTCATAAGATCCCACAACCTCTAAATGACCACTCTCCTAATTTGTGATGATGAATTATAATTCATCCATTATGCTCTATGTCAGCCTAGGATTTCTCGTAGCATACCGATCTACTCTTGTAGCCAATATTGATTATATTACTGAATTTATTAAATCAGGCTCTAGGGCTTTGTTTAAGACTATAAATGACCTTTTTAAGTCTGCAAATCATAGTGACATTCTCCCCCTTAGCAAAATACCCTAGAGGTTGCTCTATAAACACAGTCTCGTGCAAATTGTATAAAGAAAAATATTTTTCACATTTAGCTGATACATTAGCCAAGATTGATTGACAACCAAAGAGAATAGAACTCTAATAGAATTGAGGCAGTAGGAGAGAACGTTTCAAAGTAATCAATACCATAAGTCTCTGTAAATCCTTTGACCACCATACGAGCTTTGTGTCCATCAATAGTACCGTCAGCTCTAAATTTCAAAGTAAATACCCCACGACAGACAACAATATCTACAGAGGGTGGTGCAACCGTCGGTTTCTAAGTATCACCAGAGATAAGGGCAGACATTTCCTCATCCATTGTTGTTCGCCAAGCTGAGTGTTGATAACCCTCAGAGTAGAAAGTTGAAACTTCTGTAGATGATAAAGAAACAACAAAAGTGCGGAACGCAACCAAGATAATCAAATGAGATATGATTATACAAAGGATGAGTAGTGCAAGATCGACTACTTTTACGAAGAGCAATAGACAGATCAATATCAGAGGGGCTAGGAGCATCAGGAGCTGCAAGAAGAGGAGGCGAAGGACATGAATCTTGTTATGGCTGAGGACACCTTGTGTACACCTTTAATGGTTTTTGAGTCTAATGTTACATTTGTAGTAGGGGGCATGGATGGTGGGATAGGTAATGGAAGAGATGCTAATGTATCAAGTAACTGAGCTACACGGGGAAAAGGTATGGTTGAGACTCAAAAAATGTAACATTAGCACAGGTGTAATAGCATTTTGTGAGTGAGTCAAGATTGATATCCTTTTTGAGTGCGAGAATATTCAAGTAGGATGCATTCAATAGAGTGAGGAGACAATTTATCCCAGCCAGGAGTAAAATTATGAACAAAACAAACACAACCAAATACACGAGGAAGCACAAAGAAAAGAGATTTGTTAGGATGAAGACAATAGAAGGGGATATCCCTATGTAACATAGTAAACAATATCTTATTTATGAGAAAGCAAGTTGTGAGAATAACATCACCCTATAAAAATTGAGGAACATGCATGTGCCAAAGAAGAGTACGAGCTATGTCTTAAATATGACGTTTGCATTCAACAACATTTTGTTGGGAAGTGTGAACAGGAGGTTTAATGAATTATGCCATGAGAATAACAGAATATAGACATTGTCTTCTGATTGAACTTAAGTGCATTATTGGTGCGAAGAATGCGTAAGGCAGCAGAATATTGAGTTTTTATTTCATTATAAAATGATGTTAACACCTTAGGAACCTCACTCTTATTTTTGAATAAATATAACCAAGTCATATGAGAATAATCATCAATAAAAATTATAAAATACTGAAAATCTCCTCTCGACTCAATTCTACTAGGTCCCCAAACATCACAATGAACAAGTTCAAGTGTAAAAGAACTATGTTTATCAACTCTAGATGGAAAATAGTATGATGGTGTTTGCCGAACTCATAGGACTCGCACTGGAAATCAGTAAAAGGAACGGGAACTAAACTTTTGAGAGTAGAAGATGAGTGACCTAAACGATAATGCCATTGATAAGAAGTCACAGTTGCTGAGAGTGCCTGAGAACATGCATGTGTAACTGAATCCAAATAGTATAGGCCATCAATCTCATATCCTCCACCAATCATCCTCTTCATGTGTAGATCTTGAAAAATACAATCGGATGGATAAAAAGATACAGAAGAAGTTGTTAGCTTTTGTTAGCTGGCTTATGGATAGTAAACTAACAAGAAATTTAGGTGCAAAGAGAATATTTTCAAGAGTGATATTAATCGCGGGTTTGACATCACCACTTCCAATAATCGGAGAATAGGTACCATTGACTAGACGGACAAGCGATAAAGATGAGGAAACAAATGAGGAAGAAAAAACAGACTTATTACCGATAATATGAGCAGATACACCATAATCCATCATCCAAGACTTATCACAAGAAATAGCAAATTCACTTGGAGAGGATGAGACAACAATGGCAGAGGGAATGCTAGTAGAAGAGCGAAGCAATTTCTCATAAAAAGTACGAGAAACAGAGACTGTATCTTCATGATTGCCAGTGTAAGGTGATGAAGTCGATAGTTTGGTAGATGCATTATTAGTCGAGTCATGTTTACCAAACTTCCCCCAACACTTCTTGGAGGCATGGTTGGAACGACTATAGTGAACACACGAACGGTTACTCCTAGTGGTATTAGTTCCACGACCACGACCACGACCACGACCATGATCACGAATACTATTATGACTTGAAAGAATCCACAATCGCGAGCAGCCATAATCGAAGTGTTGAAAGATGAAGAAAAGCTAGTGTCAGGACGGCTCGTGGTCACACGAAGAACCCGAGATCAATGTTATCAAACTCGTGTTTGGACTCGTAAACTCGTACAAAATCGCGAGTTTACCTATGAAAATTGAGTGAAATCGTGACAAAATCGTGTATTAAAGTAAAATCGGATCAAAATCATAAAATCACATTTAAACACGTAAAAACACGATTTTTGGGATGATTTTATTGATTTTGTATCGTTAATAAAACGGGGCCATTTTAGATAAAATGATGTCGTTTTGGGACGATTTTAGATTTGTACTTGTCTATGGATGATTTATATTAACTTGTTATCTTGTGTTTTATTTATCTTTGGACTTAAGCTTTAGACTTGAATTTATATTTATGTTGTGTTTTCATAGCAAGTATTTAGTTGTTTGAAAGTTTAAAACTGAGTAGTTTATGATTATATGAATTAAAATGTTCTATATGTAGATTTATGTTATAATTTGGATTGAAATATTTTCTTTTAAGACTGATTTAAAGTATGATGTAAAATCTTATGATTTTATGATTCGATTTTATGACTGCTCTAACGATTTTACTTAAACTCTCGATTTTGACAACCTTGCCCGAGATAGAGCATTCGATAACATGGGAATGTTATCACTTGCCAACATATTATCCCAAACTAGTCGTAGAGTGGAATCCAAACCGGATAGGAACTTCGCAACCAAGAATTCCTCCCACTTCTTGCGAGTCTGAGCGTCAGAAGAGAGCAGATAGTATAGCAGAATTTCATCGGCAGCCTTCTTAAGAGTTGCAAAATAGTTATTAACAGATTGATCATCCTGGCGAAGGAAGAGAGAAGAGTTTTTTATATAATTTGAAAATCCGAGAAACGTTCTTGTCATTCGAATACATACCCCTGTAAGGCATCCCACATCTCTTTGACAGTTTCCACAAACATAATATTAGTACTCACGAACTTCTCTATGTTATTGAGAAGCCAAGCCATAATAGAACAATTGTCTAAAACTCAATCTGAATATTTTGGATCTTTACTGTCAGGAGGAGGACAGGACAAAATATGTTCCTTCTTCTTGTAACATCCCAGGAATAATTTAAACGAATATGACCACAAGAGATAGTTGGTCCTATTCAATTTAATAATGGTAGCCAAATTGGGTTTAGAATATGAAGACTTCATTATATAAGGAAATCAGAGGTGGAACCTCAGTAGTAGAAGATTAGGACAACACTGGTTGATCCAATAGTAGTAGAAGGCGATAGCAAGGGACGTCGGCATCGAAATCATTAGCAAAGTACATTGGCATCGAAATCGACAGCAAGGAACGTTTGTACCGAAATCGATAGAGATGTCGACACCGAAATCGGCAGCAAGGGATGTCGGTGCTAAAATCGCCAGCAAAGGACATCGACACCAGCATTGACTGCAAGGGACGTCAGTAGTAGTAGGAGGCACAACAATAATAATGGCAATAAAAAAAAGGTCAGAGAAGGAGAACTTGCTCGAATACCATGTAAAAGAGAAAGAGATTATTTTTTTCAATAACCTAATATGCTTACAAGTAGGTATGTATATACATAAGGAGGGAAAGAGGATCTTATAATCATAATATGTCTATCAATCATTAATTACAATCTATCGTAATCCCTATAATTAAGCTAATTTAAATCAATCATAATCCATACAATTAAAAGAATATGAGGAAGTATTCAATAATCATCACAAAAGTGCCTCCTTTATGGCTTCCGAAGATCATTAGAATGTAAAGTTATCATCTCATTTATCACAACAAAACATACTTTCAATGGAATTAGGTAAATGTATAAAAAATACTTCAAGAAGTTACGACCTCAATCAACAACACTACACGATACAATCATTAAAAAGGAGTTAACTATCCCGACATATGATATAAACTCCTCTATCAACTCATAAACAAAAACATAAACACACACACGGACACAAGTCATGTCACGCCCCAGAGGAGTCCCTGTCCGAAGAAATTTCGGCAGCATCTCCCCTGTATGGCGGACAATCTGAAGCTTTACTACATCACCATATACCTCAGCCACATGCGGCTGGAATAGATAACAATATAGAAATAATATAACCACGCAATTAATATACACAGCCAACCTGGCTGGACATAAATGAATAAAAAAAAAACAACCATACAGTTAACAACAACCCACACGACTGGAAACATGCACAGCGGAAGACACAAAATAATACGAACGTAAAACTAACAACGACACTAACAAAAAATGTCTGTAACCACCAGACTAGACTCCAAAAATTCACATCTACTCATTGAAAAAGCAAAATACACAAAATCAACATATCATCCAAACAAGACTAAAACAAAACAAGAAAACCAATGTATGACCGACAAAGTCACTAACTAAATTACCTGCAACCACCAGACGGGACTCCAAAATCCATATCGAAGCATACAATACCAAGTTCACAAAACCAAAACATAAATAGCGTTAGCAACCAAAACCAGAAAAAGAAACTATCCTCGAGTGTGTCGTGGGACTGGCAGCAGCTGGGACTCTCCAAGCATCCATGACTCATCTACCTGTTACCTGGCGAAAGGAAACAAATTTACGAGGTGGTGAGTATTGGAACTCAGCGGGTATAGAAAAGATAGTGCATGAACATAGTCAACAAATAGAGAATGCCCAAAAGAGGATACAGTCTCATAAGAGAGGTAGCATATACAAAATGAAACCATAATCAATGCTCATACCTGGAACCATATCCTAGGCTAGATATAGAAGGTCAAGAATGATACTAATATGTTACAATACTGCTCGTAACTGCAGAGGTGATGTGTAAGACATATAGACATTTCAAATAAATAAACCAAGGTTTAACCGCCTACAACGAGAGCATATCTTAACATAAGACAACATATCAGCATAGGTGAACAACAACAAGAAGCAACGGCAGCATAAACATACCACACCAACATAAGTAAACAATAACAATATGAGTAAATAGCAGCAGTACATAATAACAGATGCGGATGGTCACCCCCCCACCTCTCGCACTGTACGACTGTGGTCGAGAGGCCGGATCAATGTACCACCAAAGGCCGCCACTCCGGATGGACAAAAAGTAGCTAACTAGCTACATGAGGGGTCCTGCTCGTACTCACTACCACTCACACGAGTGGCCGAAGGGACAGGCAAGCAGCAAACTCCACCTACCACTCTCTCGAGTGGCGAGGATCGTATGATGACGATGATGCGAACAATGCATGATCATATATATATAGCGGGTATGCTCGAAGCATGCTCAATATCGTACATAAATAAGCAACAGTCAAAAAGCATACACACATGGTATCTAGTATCTGCTACCGATCATGGACAACAAAAGAGACTGTATAGATATGGAACGAATTTCTCAAAGATTACGTGGAAGTATCAAGCGCAGGAAAAATAAGAGTGGAGTCAAGGTAAACAGTCCTTATCCAAAATAATTCATGCACTAAGGTCAAAGTACTAAAAGAAAACAAAGCAAGAAGTACCCGCCTTTATTGCGAAGACTGTGCTAAACCAACCCAATGTCGAATCACCCGTATCGAATCAAATCCTGCAAACACATGATGCATACTATAACTATATCAAACCTGAACTAGCTAACTAAACTCATCATGAAAATAAAGCGACCACGAAGACAAAACCCCAATCCATCCTTACTGGAACTATCCCTTAAACACAACCAAACCGTATGAAAGCCAAAAAGTCACTTTCAAATCAAACTCCCATCACTTAACACCAAAACCAAACATAAAACGCTAAAACTAAACAACCTCCGATTTAATCCCTAACTTCACAAACCAGTACGGTAAGAACCTTTCTCTAGCTAACATCATGTAAAATCATAGGAATACTGATGAATAAAAATCCAACTCATGCGAAATAAATTAAGACTACAGCTCTAATTATTCTATAATCCTACACCTTCTAAATTTATTCCACCGAAGCATCGCAAGGCATAACTAGGAACCCAAACTAAAACACCATTTATGAATCTACCCATGGAAATCTTCTAGCCTTAAAAAGAACAGCGTTAAATAGAATCCTCCTCTTGCCAATTCAAACTAGCATTCAAAGAACATTTTGTCGAGCAGCACAGAAGCACCTACAACATGCCGCATCACCCACAAACCTAATCTCGCCACTGAAATCAAATGCAAAAGAACAAGAAAGGGAACCCCCTCGGTAAACAGAGTCATCCACCCAAATCCGAATCCCTATCCTCCAAATCCGTCTAGGTAAATCAGAGACAAACTTCACAAAATCAGTGCAAACACGCAATAGAAGAACAAACGAACTACAACTTCCAAACTTAATTATGTCATTCATAGAGGAAAGTACTTGCTGGATAGCCTTTGTTGTGGCCGGAGGTGGCAGTGGATCGGGTGGCCGGCGCTAGGGCAGAGATGGCGTCTGGGGTGCTCGTGTGAGGAGGATCGGCGACACATCCAGTCCAAAGCGTTGGGTGATCGCGTGAGGAGAGGATCGGCGGCGCTGGGGTGCTCGCGTGAGGGAGCTAGATCGCGGCGGCGATGGGGCGATCGGTGCTAGGGCAAATGAAAGGCCAGAATCGCGTTCTGCGGCGTCTGCGATGACGCGAGGAAGCTCGGAGAGGGACCACTTCTCGCTCGTGACCAAAGAGGGCGGATCGGCGCCGGCGATGAGAGGGTCGTCGGCGTCGATCGTGCGGAAGAGAGGGAGAAAGAGGAGGCGGCGCGAGAGGGAGAGGGAAGGGATCGGGAGAGTCGGCGGTGGGGAAGGGCTTAGGCACGGGTAAAGAAAAGAAAAGGATTTATAAACTTAGGTATCTTTGATTAAGTCCTAGATTAGTTTCTCAATCAACTCCCACTTAATTGGGATATCCAAACGGGCTCTCCCACAACTTAATAATTGATCCCCTTAAAATATGTCATACGAGTTCCGAAAAATTCTCAGAAAATTTCTAAAAATTCCTAAAAATTCTATTAAGGCTATTAGCCTATTAAACCTTGTTATTTAATTATTATCTAGTTTGGTATTTTACAAGTCATCTGCAACTATTCACTATCAACGCAGGTCCACAAAGCAATAGACATGTATATGGATCTTGCGAAGTATCCTATTAACATCCAGAGCCATTCCCATAGCGACATCTATTGCGAGCTTTCCACAAGACATAGATCATACTTGAAACACCAAGATATCGGACATTCATTTTGCTATTGACACCTTTGTAGTGTTATCCAAGGATCTGAAATAGCTCCTCTACCGAACGGACTTCATAACTGGTCGCTATCCATCGTTTCATCTTGTTCCATAAAGCACAAGTGATGGGGCACTCAAAGAACAAGTGGCGGTTTGACTCATCATAATGCCGACAAAGTACACAAGCCTTGGTCGATTCATATGACATTCTATCTGTTATTCGTAGTTTCCCATGTGCAAGTAGCCATACAATGAAACAATGTTTTGGCATAATCTCTGGTCTCCAAACCACTGGTGCCCAAGCCACCATTAAGCCTCTTGGTTTGAAGAACTGCTAGGCATTTGCAATCCCCTTCTTCTCCGCCGCGAACCACTCAATCATCATCATATTCGTTGCACCATTTCCGCTTGTAACCCTTTGGATCTTGTTTTGAATGTTCACAAGCCTCTTAATCCGAAGCCTTGACTTCCCAATGTCAAAAATCAGCACTCTTAATGTATTGTTGGTGCACCTATTTCACTCATAGCGAGTTAGTTTTGGATTGAATCTCCCATAGTGTTTTGCTTAGTGGAGTATCATTCCATGTATGAAGATCCCAAAGGCCATACCCTCCATCATGTTTAGAAAGACAAATGGTGACCCACGATATCAGTGGTTGCTTGGAAGATTAAACAAACATCCAACATATAGCTTTGATCTTCTCAATGATATCATCGAGAATAGGGAGCATAGAAAGCCAATAACATTCCATTCTTGAAGGATCGTTTTTACCAACTCCAATCGTCTCGCATACGATAAGGTGTGCTTCGGCCAAGCATTTATTTTCCTTGTAATAGCAATGAGGACCATAGTTGACAATCGGTAACTTCTCCCAATCTTCTGGATAATACTTCAATGCATAAACTAAAAAGGGGTCACCTTGCCTTAGGCCGCACTTTCCACTAAAGAATCCATGAAGGCCATCGTTTAGGGAGATAGAATAAGAAACCATGCTGAACCACAATATTGTTGGGGAAAACCAAAACCAACAAGGGCCGCCATGAGGAAATCTCAATCCACCGTATCAAATGTTTTCTTCATGTCTACTTTAATCATGCACCTTGGTGAGATTCTTTTGCGTGCATACTTCCATAGTAGCTCTTGGGTTAAGTTGATGTTGTCACCTATAGACCGTCCTTTCATGAAAGTTGCTTGTGCTGGATCCAACAAATATCCCAATACCATAGCTAATCGGTCACTCAACACCTTGACAATTATCTTGTAGAAGACATTACAACAAGAGATAGGTCGATAATCCGAAACTTCTGGAGTATGATCCGTCTTTGGTATCAAAGAGATCAATGAGTGGTTCCATTGTTTTAGCAACTTCGCACCTTTAAAGAACTCTTGTACTGCTGTGATAAATCCGGACCAACTATATCTCATGCTGAGGTAAAGAACTTCGCTCCATATCCATCCGGACCCGACGCCTTATCATCTCCAATGTCATATAGGGCTGCTTTGCTCTCTTCCGCCCCAATGTTGGGCAGGGTTGTCTTGATCTTGGATCCGGCGCCTTGATACAATAGAAAGTTGCCCTAGGGCAATGGTGCAGCTGTTAGGCTCTTCAAACGGTTAACCAGACATCTAAGTGTCGAATCCTGGCTGTGATGCATTGTAGGAGTTTTTCTCCAGTGCGCTGACAACTCTAAGAACACGCTTGGATAGGTCTCCGTGAGCACATCTCGATTTACCTTAGTGATCGATGGGAAACTGGGCCGAGTCGCGCACCTCTTAATCAATTCGAAGAGTTGGATATCTGGATTAAAATATATATATATATATATATATATACATACGTGGCTGGAAGCGAGTGAATAACCAAAACTTGACATTTAAATCAATTAAAATATTATTGTATAAAATATAAGTCTCACAACGTGCTAGCAATTAGTTAGAGCTCAATATGTAGTGGAAATGTAAATGAAAATAAAAGCAATGCTAATGCTAATAAGCTTTTTAGCACCGTTTTCACCCCTAGTCCTAATACATGGCCTACTAAAGTCAAATTTACACTTGTCCGATTGATCAAATCTTCATCAGTTGATAACTATAAGTTCGTAACCTTATTTTCTACTGGATAACATTTTTGGTCAAGTCCAACCTGGTCCAATCAACTCAATTTTTATTAGTCAACTCTAATCCTATTAGTTGACTCAATGAGATAAGTTTGCAACCTTATTCGCCAATAAATGACATATTTAGTAGACTCCAACCTCTTCTAATTGACTCAAATGGTTGTTGCTGTGAACCTTACCTCTAATGATTATTTCTTAAGTCGATTCAATTCAAATAGAGTTTTCTAGCAGTCGTGGTTGTCAAGATGACTCAAGCCAAAACAGAATGCTTTTGTTCACAAGTAGAATGTCTATAATTGACTATTGAGTCAATTGAAACAAAGCTTCAGTAGACTAGTCAACTAAATTTTCTCAGTGATCTTGACTTAACTTGAGATCGACCTCATTAATCAATTATGATCTAGAACACTTATTCTTTGGTCAAGTTTACACCTTGGACTTGTGTACTTGTTGATCTTTCTCTATATGCCAAGGAGGTTTTTTTCCCCATCTACCAACACTTAAACTTCATCTACGAAGACTCTTAGACTTTTCCATATACCAAGTAATCAACTTTGATCTACTTAGACCTCTCCAACCTCAACACTTATTGAGTTGAATCACCACTTGCACTTTGAATTGTCCATCGTGCTTTTGCATCTGCACATTTGACAAACATACCCAAGTAACAAAATAAAACGAACTTAAACCCTTTGCAAACAACATCAAAACAACCTAACTGGACTTGAACACTGGGGTAATATTGTACCAACAGAATGTGTATTCAAAAATACAAAAAGAGAAAAAAACAAAGAGTAATCAAGTGATGAGGAAGTATAAAATAATTTGCAAGAAAGTGTGTATGATAGTGTATATGAATATCTTTTTAGAGAATAATGAAGTCTAATTTAGAGGTTCCAAAAAGGCAGATGTTGGCAAAGCAAAAGAGTTTGAATATTATGGCATATTGGAAAATTAACATATGATGGCCCATAATGAGTCTATGATTGTCTAATGCTAGTATCTTTTAACGGAGATGGTGGACCAAAAATTATAGGAATGGAAAGTACCTCCACAACATGGACTTGAATGGAGATGGTAAGGTGTACAAGAAAGGAGTAGGCTCGAACATTATACTTCTATATGCACGAGTAACTATAGAAAATACTTTTGATGAATAATTCCCTATTTGAAGATAAGAGTGGGCAACTAAACATATGCGCCGGAAGATATCATATTACATCACAAGAAAAAGAAACAGTAAGGGAGATTTGATTATGAAAAATAGCGGATGTCATATTTATAAGGTAGCATGCAATAAGAACAACCTCGATCTGAAAGTTGAGTGGAATATACCCATGTAAAGTAACAATCTATCTGTTAAAGCTATCTGTGGCAGCCCAAGAGGTATGATTCTCCCACAAAATTTATATTCTGTGGTGAAATATATTCTTTTGCCATTGATTCCATTGCATGGAATGAAATTTAGGGATGCTATTACAATACTTGCTAACCATTGAACTTGAGAGACGTGGCAAAACTGGCAGATTAAGGTATGACGTACTCAAGATCAACACAGTTATGCAACAAATTAGAAAGGGGCAAAATTTTGGAAAGATTAAAAAAAAACATCAGTAAAGAACCAAAAAAAAACATTACAAAGAAGGGCAGGCCAGTTTCATTCAAAATGCATTGTAGATTGAAGAACTCAGAAGTGCAGATGCAGCTCTCATTGGAAAAGTAGAAATTATGAACAGATGGAAATGCACAAAACTTAATGGTGTAGAAATGTTCAGTTAAAAGATGAGGAACCCATGGTTAAATCCAGTGGTGTAGAAAGGTCACTGGAATTGGTTGTTTCCTGGTGAGGTAGAAAAGTGAATTGAGGAAATACAAAGCAGAAATGGAGGCAGAAACATGCACAGGCAGAAATCCTCAGGAAGAAGAATTGCTGGAACAAGAATAGTTGGAGAGTTGGAAATTGTGTTGCCAAATAGAAATTTTGCATCACTCAGACGGAGAACTAGGAACAGCGATTTTGCATTGATTTAGTGTTTAGTTGGGGACACAATTATTAAGGTTGTCTCACCTGAGATGTCTCTTTATATTATCTTATTGGCATCTTACATTTACATGCATATTTATAAATTTACAGTTGGGTTACTAACACTATTCTATTGCTACTTAAACATAATGCATGCATTCTCACATCCTTTGCATGTTATAAGTGGATTCAAGGACAATGTTATTGAGATTTTTGCTGCTACCCCTACAAGATCTTTATCAAGTATCATCTTTTCTCATGCTTATATTTTCCATTGACGCTTTCTTGATTTTCATTAACCACAGAGTGCCTACATGTTTATGGATACATCTACATTGCAGGTTTATACAAAACCATTCAGCTTACTTCCCTTGTCAGCTGTGGAAAAACCTGGAAATTTGTAAGTCCTTTTCATTAATATGTTCTGCAGTTGTAAACATCTATGCTTGAGAAATCTATGTTAAAGTTGGTATCAATCATTTAAATTATATTTTTTAAGGTCTGCTCATGCAAGGTTCAGTTAAAGATGAAGGCAGAACATTTTTTTTTGTTCTATCTGAGAAGCTTTATTCTTGCACTTTTGTTGGAGATCCAAGTTTGACAGTGGTAGCAAATGGAGTGTGCAAAAATTTTCTTTAGATATAATTCCATTGCATGAGGCTATGCATCACTTCTACCCTTTACTCAACTAACCTTGTCCACAATGCTGGTAAAAATATTCAGGAAACAGTATGAATCAAAATTTGGCACTGAGGTTATCACTCTTCCCTTAATGTGTATAAAACAAGATTTTGCTTGACGAATATTACTTGATCAAACAGTTTTCCGAAATAACTGTGTTTCTCTGGAAAATCGTAGGATGTTTTTATAGCTTGTCTTATGTGCACAACTTCTTGCAGAAAATGCAGTCACAGAAGATTTCTTATCGGAACTCTGTTCCATATGTTTCAATTAACATGTGGGAAGCATGGAAATTATTAATTTCTCCCTTCTATTGACAGGGTTATGCAAGGTCTTCTCGACAGGCTTGTTCCTCTGCTTGCTGAGAAGTTACACAGCGACTACTGTGCTTGGGTTGAACAACAAATGAACAGTCAACTATAAAAGCTTTGATTGTATGTTATATATATATATATATATATATATATATATATATATATATATATATATATATATTACTTTTGTAGTAAAAATCCTCACAGGAGATAAATTACGGGGGTAGTTTATAGTTGATCGTCAAGTGATTAGAGGTTGTGAGAAGTTTTTCCCAGGGTATGCATCTATTGCGAAATGATTTCTACCCTATTATAATAAACTGTCATTATTGAGCACCCTTGTAGGGACTTTTTTTTTTTTGACTTCATCTATCCTTAGGTGATTTTAGTACGAGGGCGATAGTAAGCATTTGTTATTCTCAAACCTAGCGAATGTTGTAGTTGAAAAACGCAAGGGTGACATTTCGCAAGTGCTGAGGGGGAAAAAATTGTCCTCGGTTCCACTTCCTGCTGCAAAATAAGAAAGTGTATATGATTTTTTGTTTTTAGAAAAAATGATTTTGGGTTGGCAAGTGCCACTCTTTATTCTAAGTAGCCAAGGCAGGTTACATAAACAATGGTTACAAAGACCCAAAGGAAACATATCTGACACCCGCCCGTCATAATGCAAGCACCTTCCTAGGGCAAAGGAGTCAGTCCAGGTAGGTCTGTGCTATCATCTTAATCACAATAAGATAAGGTCATCATTTAAAAATCTCACTTCTTAAATTTTATAATTAAATATTTTATCAATCAAATATTTATGATCTCACTTTTAAATATTTTAAATTTGATCATCAAATATCTCATAAAAAATATATAAAAAATTAACATAAAAAATATCTCAAATATTTATATATTTTCCATTGAATTAAAAAAATAAAAAAAATAAAAATCTAAAAGACTAGTCGCCTGTCGTAGCTTTTTATCTTTATCCTCTCTCTGAGGGGATATTTGAAATATAGAATATTTGGAGAAATATTCCTCTAAGATTCTTAAATAGTAGTGAAATAAGACCCAAATTGTGTGAAGACTTGTGAAGCCAAGTCTGCAAATGTAAGAAAGATTGTAAGAAAGATGGACGCCAGCATAGCTCAAACATCACGAGGACTTCACATATTGTCTAGCTTCATCATTAGGATTTACTTGTACAACCCCTTCTCATGTCTAATTTCATTATTAGGACTTTTGCTTGTTTAACCTCATCTATAATCACTTAATATATTGATTAAATATTTAAATCATAGACCATGTTCAACCTTTGATCGGAGGCTAATTGTACTTAATTTTTTTTAAACATGTGATTAAAAGTTGTTCACCGTTTTTTTTAAAAAAATCTTACCTTTTAAAAATTTGTTTAGATTTTTTTAATGAGATTTATCATTTAATCATATTTATAATATTTTAATAATACTAATGTTTTGATTCAATATAAATCAATTCATTTATTTTAAAATTTTTAATATTAAACTATTCCATCTGAAGTAAATTTTTTTAACTATTTGCTTTAAATTTTTTAATGTGGGGTTGTTTCACCATTTTTAATTCATTAAATTTGTTAATCTCATTTCACTTTCTAAGTCATTGGTTTTATTATATTTTTTTATCCATTTAACATATAACTTATAGTGTTTACAAAGATCATTTGACTATAATAATTTGTTAAATGATATAATTTGTTGAATAATAAAATTATATATATACATATAAAATTAATTAAAATATATAACTAGTATGATATATATGTATGTGATGTGCTAGGTTATATCTATTTTTAGGTATTGTTTAACGCACATCTATTTATATTTTATAAGTATAATCTATATTTATTGCACCTTATTTTATATTTATTGTACTCTATTTTATTATTATAACAATTTATACTTGTTTTATTCAAAGATATATTCTTTGCATATTTTTATTAATAGGACACAATTTGAAGCGAAAATGGATGAAGAACACGCGTTGGAGTGACTTTGGAGGAGAAAAAACAACATAGGATTGTGCCAAGTGTACCAACTGACACAACCGTGTCTCTTGGAGACACGACCCTAGAGCACACCCTCAGAAGTCCACACGGGCCAGCTATGCCTCACTCCTCGGTGCTACACACGGCCCAACCGTGCCGAGCGGCACGACCATGCTAGGTCTCCAAGTAGAACACATGGCCGTGTCGTGCCCAGAGGCACGACCATGTCTCTTCAACTCAGAGCAAGAAACGACCCAGTTGTGCCGAGAGGCATAGTCGTGCCCCCTTTTCCTAGCAAAATCCATGGGCAGGTGTGCCCTGAGGCACGACCATGCCTTCCCTAGGCCATAGAACACATGCCATGATCATGCCTTGGGGCACGTCTGTGTGACGGAGAAAGTGAAGGGATCGTGCCCTCTGGTTGTAAAAGGAGATTTTTCTTCCCTTTTGACCTATCTTAGATTTGGGGCTTTTTCCCTTTCCTTGGGAAAGAATTTTCCCCTTTAGAGAAAACCCTAGAGCTTCCATCAAAGAGCCGTCGACGATCCGTTGGCCTCTGAAGTAAGGAAACATTCTGAAGACATCGACGACTCATTGCTAAGCATTCCTTCTCCTCATTTCTTGCATTTAGGTTGTAAGAATGTTATTATTTCTGTCTTTGGATTGCTATTCCTTCTCTATGGAGTAGATTCTCGTAATATAGGATGCAAAAAGTAAATATAATGTGATGTTGATATATGAACTATGTAATTGTTCATTTCTTTGTTCAATGATATGTTTATGACTTGTTCTATTGTGTTGTGTCTTGTATATCTTTGACGAAATATGTGTGAGGTCAATACATTTAGATGTAGAGGATCGGTCACCGTGTAGAGGAGGTACTCTGGATTGAATGATTGGGGACCTTTGTGACAGAAGGTATCTCTTTAATTGGACTTTCTATAGTATCTCCTTAAAATGAAGGTTAATTCTCTACAAGGAAAGTTAATTAAAGTTGAATGAATTTCTTCAACTTAATGTTAGGAACTAACTTGTATAATCTAGAGATTGTATGATCGGAGGGTCTTGTAATATTTTAACTAGACTTTCTAGGTTATCTCTTTATTTAATAACATTAATCTAACGTTAATGAGATAACTAGCGATTGTATGACTGGGGGCCCTTATGGTATCCCTTTAACCAGACTTTCTAGAGTTACTTCTTTACTTAATGACGTTGAAACTTAGTGTAAACTCTCTAGCACGACCTTCACGGAGTTGTGCTGGACTCTAGTTAGAATTCCTATAAGAGTGTAGGTAAGGAGTTCAGGAGATAAGTAATTCATAAGGACATTAACTAGTATCATAGTGAATCCAAAATCTTAGATTCTCCTCCAAATCCAATTCCTTCTTCTCTCTTGCTCACTTGCTCTCTCAACCCTCTCTCTCTCTCAATCTCTTGCTCACAAGTGTTCAACCAACCTTCAATAGTCTAGATAACTTGCTTTGCAAAGTCACTAGTGCTTAATTAATGATCCCCGTGGATCGATATTTTTATTACTTGACAATAATTTCGTACACTTACAGATTGCATAACAAGTTTTTAGCATCGTTGTTGGAGATTGTTTCTAATTAATATTAGTTGATTAGTATGAATTACTCTAGATAATTTTTTTTTCTTTTTAAATTTTTGCATTATCTTATTTTGTTTATATCTTGCAATTTCTTTTTCATATCTTTGTATTCTCTTTCTTATTTTTAATTCTGCACTTTTATTTTTTCTCTGAGCACTAACATAACAGATAGGCCTTTGAGAGAATTTTACACACTAATATTTGCAAGATGATTGGATCCCATTGTAAGACCACAGATTGATACTGTCAACTTTCAACTTAACCCAGAACTGATTTCCATGATTCAAGCTCACAAATTTGGAAGAGAAAATTCTAAAAATCCATACTTACACTTTAAGATATTTCAAGAATATTGTAGTACGGTAAAGTGTGAAGGAATCCCAAAAAATGCTATTTAATTGCTACCATTTTCATTTAGCCTCAAGGGTAGAGCAAAGACTTAGTTGAGTTCCCTTCGTCCACAAATCATAATGAGTTGGGAACAATTGGAGCAATGCTTTCTAAATTACTTTTTCCCACCTAGTAGGATAACATTCATGAGAACCAAATCATGAACTTTACTCAAATAGAGGAAGAATAATTATTCGAAGCATAGGAGAGATTTAAAAGTTTATTGAGTAATGTCCTCATCATGAGTTGGAGAAATGGCTTACAATGTGATGTGTGTAGATTATATATGCTTTTAGACATTGATTGACGCACATTCACTTGCATTTCTTAATTATAATTTATGTTATCGCACTCCATTTTATCATTTTATCGGTATGATTACTTCTTTTGTTCGAGATTTGCTTTTGCCTTATTTTCATTGATCAGATGCGATATGGAGCAAACATGGATAAAGAATGCACAATGAAGCCTCCTTCGAAAATTAGCATGGGCAGGTCGTGTGATGTACGTAGTTTGTATACACATTTATCCTTATTTTAATGCACATCTACTTATATTTCTTGATTACATTCTATGTTGTTACACCTTATTTTATCATTATTTTAGTATTATTTCTCTCTTTATCAGAGTTCTGCTCTTTTGTCATTTTTTGATTGATATGTTGCGATTTGGAGAATAAATAAAGATAAAACATACCTCAGAACTACTCAAAGAAGAAGTAGAGGCTGGCCATGCCTCTTGGCACGATTGTGCCTCCCTAGAGTCAAAAGCCAAGACATGGTCATGCCCCCTGGCATGGTCGTGCCCCCTACATTTGGAGTCGTGTGTCATCCAGAGCCCAAAAGGGGCACGACCGTGTGGATCGACACGGTCATGCCTCCCATACTGTGAAGAAGACTTGACATGGCCATGCCCTATGGCACGGTTGTGTCTCTCAATGGGCAGAGAATTGGAACCAACCGAAGCTAGTATGGAGGTGGTCGTGTGGATCTACACAACCGTACCTCCCCTGAAATGAAGAATGAGGATAGAACCGTGCTCCGAGGCAAGACGACGCTTCCTCTGGCCCAAAATTTCAAGACACGGCCATGTTGAGGGAACACGACCCTACCTCCTCAGATACGATCTTCCAAGACCTGGCTGTGCCTGTTGGTTGCTACTCGGAATACCGTCCTAGTTCCCCTGTATAAAAATTTGTACAAGCATAGAACTATCCTACCTACCCATGTGCTCTACTAAAGTTAAATTTGGATTGCAAATGATACTTAACATTATTAATCCAAATTTCCTTTTAGAAGTTAAACTTGGATTGGGAATGAAACTTAACATTCTTACTCCAAGTTCAACCGATGTGATCTTCCTAAGTTAAACCATATTACAGAAGTTATCAAATATCTATTTCAAAGATCGGCTTCCAGGTTAAACATGGTGAGGCACTAGGCCTTCTTGGATATGAGATCATCCACCACTTCCTAGACAAACCCTCATAAAGAAATCGAATATTTAACTTCTTACAGTAAACTAGGTAAACTAGGTTTAACTATAGAGACCTCAATAGAAACACATTATCGAAACATGAAATCGAAAAATAAAATCAATAACAAAAATGATAACTAAAACTGATAACCTCTCGTGTTTGGTTTCCAAGATCTATACAAAAGATGAACTAGTCATGATGCGGAAACTAATAACTAGTTATACCTTTTGTAGCTTATAGACCTCTTGATCTTCTATTGTATTCCTCTCCTTCTCTTGGACGTAGTGTGGGTGACGATCTTCCAAGATGAAATCCACTCAAGCTTCTTCCAAGGCTTCCAAGATCCGGCCACTAACTAACCTCCAAGGGATGCAAGACAATAGAGCTTCCTTCTCTTCTTCTTCTCCTTCAAGCAACCGGCCACCAAGAGATCTCCACACCAAGATGCCGTCGGCCACCAAGAGGGAAAACAAAAGGAGAGAAGAGAAAGAACAAGGGCCGGCCACCAAGGAAGAATAGAGAGGAATAGAAGATGTGTTATGAGGTGAGACACCCCCTCCTTCTCTTTTATATTCCTTGGTCTTGTCAAAAAAAGGAAAGTTTTATAACAAAAATTAAAACTTCCTTTTCTCCCATGACATGGCCGGCCACAAGCTTGTGCTCCAAGCAAGGAAAGATTTTAAACAAAATTAAAATCTCTCTTTTATAATCCCTTTTGTGGATAGTTATACAAGGAATATTTTATAAATTAAAATCTCTCTCTTTTAAATCCTTTTATAGATATCTATAAAAGAAAAGATTTAAAATAAAACATGGTTACACAAAGGAAAGTTTTATAACAAAAATTAAAAGCTTTCTTTCATATTATAGATTGATGGATCGAAAGCGCTAGAGGGGGGGGGGGGGGGGGAATAGCGCTCGTGGCTATTTTATCGATTTATGAAAATCGTTCGAGTAACTAAAGTAACGCAGCGGAAATGAAAAGTAAAGTAAATACAAAGACACAATTGATTTACTTCGTTCGGAGCCTATTTCGACTCCTATTCGAAGGCCCGCGGTCCTTGACGGCTTTCGGTGGGCAACAACTATATATCCGGAATTATTACAAACTAAAAGCAATTACAGTTAAGTGCAAATAAGAAAGTTTTACCAACGAACAAGAAAGTAGTAGAGCTTTGGCGTTTCAGTTCGTTGTTGAAGCGTACGGAGCACACAAGAGCGCAGAACTTTTGTTCGAAATTCGATGATCTGAGCTGCACCTCGAGGCCTCCTTTTATAGCTCTGTGAAGTCTGATCCAGATCCCCAAGTCTCGGGATCAAATTTGACCCGAAGCGGATCGGTCGACCGATCCCCACGTTCGGTCGATCGATCAGATGACCTCCACCTCATCTGATCCGTCCATCCGTCGCTCCGCTTCGATCTGGTCAAACTTTATCCCTGCGTTCGGTCGACCGATCCCAAGGTTCGGTTGACCGATCAGTCTCCTCTGACCCGCACACCTCGGCTTGATCCAGTCGATACCTATCCAGGTTCGGTCGACTGATCCCGAGGTCCGGTCGACCGATCCCTGGTCGAGCCCGGTCCAGCTTCTGGAGATCTGATCTGGTAGCTTGGAGGTTCGGTCGACCGATCCCAAGGTTTGGTCGACCGATCCTGGTCAATTCTAACCCTGTATAAAACTGTTAGTTACCTGCAAAACAGAGTTAGAACACAAAAGGATAACACGATAAATATAATTGTCAGTCATCGGACTGACCGGGTCTGACTTCAAGTTTCCAACCGAAAACTCTAGGTCGACCCGACGCCTACTGTTCCCTCTACGGGGAACACGTCCTCACCTACTCCACTCAGGAGATTTACCTGATGCCAGTCTGGTCCTCCAGACCGACTGGACTTTCTGCCTAGGGTTACCACCCCCTAGGACCTAGGGTTACCGCCCCCTAGGGTTTTTCTCCACCTAGGGTTACCACCCCCTAGGACCTAAGGTTACCGCCCCTTAGGGTTTTCCTCCACCTAGGGTTACCACCCCCTAAGACCTAAGGTTACCGCCCCTTAGGATTTTCCACCTACCTAACCGTAGTTAGGACTTTCCTGCACACTTGTTTAACTCATTAGATAACAAAACAACTTAACTTGAACCCTTTGACATAATCAAAACATTGGTTCGATCGTCAGATGCTTCCTGCACCAACAATCTCCCCCTTTTTGATTATGGCAACACAGTTCAAAGTTAAGTAAAAGTATGACTAAATTATTAAGAAATTTAAACATGAACGTATGACAATTTGTAAAACTTATGCTCCTCTTTATGTTTAAATTCTTAATTGTTAATTTCTTTATCTATTCTTTAACTTTGACTTTTCTCTCCCCCTTTGACATAAATCAAAAAGAATATCAGGAAGAGAAAAGAATAATTAGTTTAAGCTCCCCCTGAAGAGTAGCCATTTATTTAATGTCTTAGTGTTTCAAAAAGAATTAGTTTACTTATATGTTAGGAAATGCCTTGGAAACTACTTAGTGTTTTCAACAAAAATTTTGAAAATCATTACTTTGAAAAACACTTAGCTCAATTTGAAATTGTTTTGAAAATACATAACTTATTTTCAACAAAAACTAATTTTGACAAACACTTAAAGGTAAAAACTTTGCTTAACTTTAAAAGGATTTTCATAAAAGCTTAACTTAAGTACTTAGCTATGAAAAGAACTTAGTAAAGGATTTGGATAATTTTAGTGCTTAGTTTTGAAAATTGATTATCTAAATATGTTAGTTAGAGCCCTAGAGCCAATCATTTGATGATTGTATGGACTCATGTATATCATATTCTTAATAAAGGCATTGGTTTTTGGTTATTATGCTTATTTGTATTAGTGTCAGATAAAATAAGTATAGTAACGTCCTTGAGTAGAACGTTCATACCTATATCAATCGATTAGTTGAATCGATAGTGAGATGATATAGGGAACACTACTCTAAATCATTCCTAGTCGAGTATTAACATTCAGGGACAATGTTAATACAATAAGACTAGCATGTAGGTCAGCTCGATGACTTGATCTCACAAGTCATGGATATAGAGATATCAAGCTGACACATGGGTATGCATTAGAGAATGTATACTGAATGACCCGCCATGAGAAAGTATCATGGATCGTTATATAAGTGTCATATATTTTCTCATGTGGCTATTAGTATGACTATTAGTCCTTAGACCTGAAGTCACCATGGATCCCTACATAAGGAGTTATGTACTTTAGTTTCGTCAAACGTCACCCGTAACTGGGTGGACTATAAAGGCGATTACTGGGTATGTAACGAATTATGCAGAGGGATGTGAGTGATGTAGAAGGGATCTATCCCTTCCATATGACGGGAGCGACATCGCTATTCTTGATAGAGTGAGACCACTAAGCGCATGGCCATGCCCAAATGAGTCAACATTAGATGTTGAGCTCATTTTATCGAGTGAGTCTACTTGGAGTTCAAGATTTAGATTGATTGGAGGATGACACGGTCTATGCCTCACATTGATCAATCTAGATGTCTAGGATAGAATCATTATTGTGAGGAGTCATAATTAGTAGTCACAAGGTGATGTCGGATCTCGACATTCTTGTAACTTGGGTAGTAATGATGTGTTGCTAGATACCGCTCATTACTTATGCTCCTAAATGGGTTTAGGGGCATTGCCAACGTTACAAGAACCTATAGGGTCACACACTAAGGGCAAACAGATGGAGACTAGGTTCATTTGATGAACCTAAATGATTAGGTTCATATGATGAACCAAATTGGATTAAGAGTAATCCAAAGTAGGATAATTGAGTTGGACTCAAGTTGGTTCATGTGTTAAGTGAGTCTAATTTAGACTTAGACTCATTTAATTAATTTAATTCAATGAATAGAGATTCATTAAATTAAAATTGGCTTGAACCAATGGTTAGATTAGATCAACCAAGGGATAGAAGTGGTCAAGTTTGACTTGACTTAAGTAGGAAGATGAAGAGTCATGTTTTTGACTTGACTTTGACTTGACCAATGCCACATAATCAAGGACTCTTCATTTGGTCAAGTTTGACTTGACCAAATGCCACCTCATGGGAGTTACCAAGAGTTGTGACTCTTGATATTCCATGGGGGTTACAAGGTTTAATGTGGCCGGCCACTTTGAGTGTAAAAATGAATGTTTTATTTTTCATTCAAGGCTAATTGATTTCATCTTCTTCCTCTTGCTCACAATTCTTCTCTCCCTCTCCTCCTTCTTGCCGAGATCTTGCTTGAGTGCTAGCACACTCTAAGGTTTCTTCTCCATCTCTTGCTTGTGTGGATACAAATAGAGAAGTGTCTACTTTGACACTTTCGAGATCCGGCGAACCGAGGACAAGCGGGATTGCGAAGGGCTTCGCTACAAAGGTATAAATGGTTTATCCTTATGTAGATCTACTGTAGATTAAAGTTTTCAAACTCATACTCGTATTTTTCGTTCGGTTTTACCTTGCACGAGATCCGTGGCTTGGGCGATTCGGGGTTTCCGCGATGCGAAAAGCGGTTTTCGCGGTCCGAAAAACCCAACAGTGGTATCAGAGCCACGTGCAAGGCTTGTACGAGTTTGTTTTTATTTTTATGAAAAATAAAACCTTCTGTGATTTTCTGTAAAAATTAGTTTTTTTATGATTTTATGGGTAATTTTTCCGTAGAAGCGAAGCACAAGTGTCTCGGCACTTGTAGGCTTCGGCTACCGGAAAGATCTTTCAAAACCGGCTTCGTTTTGCCCCAAATCCATTTGGGACAGCGGGCTTGGGTGCCATTAGATCGCAAAGGAGCAACTCACGATGGTTAGATCGTGGGTAGGGGAACTTCCCCTAACCCCGCAAGGGGATTTGCTCCGCGATCGCACCCGAAATCGCTAAAAACGAACCCGCCGGGAAGATTTTTCCGAAACGGCAATGTCTCGACCCAAATCGTTTTGGGACAGCGGGTTTAGGCGCTGTTGGATCGCAAAGGAACCCTCGCGATGGTTAGATCGCGGGGCCCCGCAAGGGAATCCGTTCCGCGATTGCGCCCGAAACCGCTAAACGGGACCGCCGGGAAATTTTACTCGTAAAATTGTAAAAATTAATTTTAAAATTATAGAAAATTATGAAAAATATATAATTTTGAATTATATATATTAATTTGTGATAGTCATGGCCCAAAGCCCAATATGATTGGTTGTGTTGTAATTCTTAATACGGCCTGCGTGCCGTTATGTGTTTGCGAGTGTTGTATTATATTCGCGACCTGCGCATCGTGCCTTCTCTTTTTTTCTTGTTGTAAATTAGATTTAGACTCGAATGTAACTCGAGTTTCAAATTGTAATGTACAAATTGGAGCGGTGGAGGGTCCACACGAGACGGAGTTCCGAGGCGGGCACGAGCAACACAAGGTGGTCAAAGGGAGGAGCTTGGAGAAGCTGTTGACCCTAGGTTGACCAATCGATCTTCTCATTGGCTTGAGAAGATCGTAGTAGGGCCATGACTAAATCACAAATAGATTAATTAATTGCTTGTGTATGTGATGCATATTTAATAAGTAGTTAATTAATTAGTGCCTAACGATTAGATTAGATCTAAGTCGTGCACATGATGCATCCTTGCGATTAGATTAGATCTAAGTCGTGCATAAGATGCATCCCTTCTCGATTAGATTAGATCTCAATCGACTCAACTCTAATGCCTAACCGTGCCGTGATACCTATCACTACCTCGATCACATGTATTGTTGAATCTGCCAAAGCAGAGCAATACATATTATCTTGGTAGGATACGGAGGGACAATCTTGGTTCCGTCTATCAACGCATGGGTGAATACAAACTCAATTAGATTGAGTATTCATAGTTACTCGGTTGGATCGAGTCAACTATAGGCATTCTTCCAATAGTTGGAAAGATAGGTCAATATCACATCTATATTAACTCTCGGGCGTATTAGCCAAAGCTAACTCGAGTTTTAATATAAATGCGGATATTGATTCTATAAACAAGAGTTGCATAGAGATGTAATTGGTAATCGTTACCTACCGATCATACTAAGCCTTGGGCGTATTAGCCAAAGCTAACTCAAGGGTTAATATGATGTGGATCTTGTCCCACGAGAATTATAGAATTCAGTGGGAGCATCATTTAATTAAAAGGCCTAATTAAATGATTTTTAAAAAGAATGTGATATTTATTTCTGCAAATTTTTCTGTTGTAGATAACCATGACGTCGAACACGAATTCTTCTCCCTGCGATCTGTCCTTGAGAAGGACAAGCTCAACGGAGCGAATTTCCTAGACTGGTACAGGAACCTGAGAATAGTTCTCACCCAGGAGCGTAAGCTGTACGTTCTGGAGCAGCCCATTCAAGAGGCTCCTCCTGCCAATGCCCCGCGAGCCGACAAAGATGCTTACAAGAAGCATCAAGACGACGCATTAGATGTGTCTTGTCTAATGCTCGCGACCATGAACTCAGAGCTTCAGAAGCAACATGAGTTGATGGGCGCTTTTGATATGGTTGAGCATCTTCGCCAACTATATCAGGGACAAGCGAGGCATGAGAGATTTGAGATCTCGAAGGCACTGTTTCAGTGCAAGATGTCAGACGGGTCTCCTGTAGGTCCTTATGTACTCAAGATGATTGGGTACATAGAGAACCTACAAAGACTGGGGTTCCCACTTGGCCAAGAGCTGGCCACTGACTTGATCTTGCAGTCCTTGCCAGATAGCTATAGTCAATTCGTTCTCAACTATAACATGAACGAGATTGACAAGCCACTGCCCGAGCTACTTAGTATGTTACGAACTGCTGAGATTAACCTTAAGAAGGTTAAGCCCATTCTGATGGTCCAGAAGCACAAGGGCAAGGGCAAGCCCAAAGGTAAGGGAAAGTCCCAAACCAAGGGCAAAGGAAAGGCACTGAAGCCTAAAGGAGGGGTCGCCAAGGATGCTACCTGCTTCCACTGCGGTCAGACCGGGCACTGGAAGAGGAACTGCAAGGTATACTTGGAGGATCTGAAGAAGAAGCGAAGTGAGACTTCCACTTCAGGTATATATGTTATAGAAGTCAATCTATCTATTTCTACATCATGGGTATTAGATACTGGATGTGCTTCTCACATTTGTACTGATGTGCAGGCGCTGAGAAATAGCAGAGCATTGGCAAAGGGCGAGGTGGACCTACGAGTAGGCAATGGAGCACGGGTTGCTGCTGTTGCTGTAGGAACTTATCATCTATCTCTGCCCTCTAGGCTTGTATTATAATTAGATGAATGTTGTTATGTGCCTGCTTTAACTAAGAACATAATTTCAGTTTCTTGTTTGGACAAGAAAGGTTTCTCTTTTATAATAAAAGACAAATGTTGTTCTGTTTATTTAAAAGATATGTTCTATTGTAGTGCACCACTAATAAACGGACTCTATATTCTAGACCTTGAGAGCCCTATCTATAAGATTAGTACCAAGAAGTTCAAGACAAATGACATGAACCAAACATACCTCTGACACTGTCGCTTAGGTCATATAAATGACAAACGCTTATCCCAGCTCCATAAGGATGGTTTGCTGGACTCATTTGATTTAGAATCATATGAGATATGCGAGTCATGCCTACGAGGCAAGATGACCAAGACGCCCTTTAGTGGGCATAGCGAGAGAGCAACTGATTTGTTAGGACTCATACATAGTGATGTATGTGGCCCTTTCAATGTTGCTGCTAGAGGCGGTTATAGGTACTTCATCACATTTACTGATGATTTCAGTAGATACGGTTATATGTACTTGATGACACATAAGTCTGAATCCTTTGAAAAGTTCAAAGAATTCAAGAATGAAGTACAGAACCAGCTTGGCAAGAGTATTAAGGTACTTCGATCAGATCGAGGTGGTGAATACTTAAGCCATGAGTTTCGTGACTACTTAGCTAAGTGTGGGATTTTATCTCAACTCACTCCTCCTGGAACACCACAGTGGAATGTTGTATCCGAAAGGAGGAATCGTACCTTATTAGATATGGTACGATCTATGATGAGTCACACAGATCTTCCGACATATCTATGGGGATATGCTCTAGACACGGCAGCTTTCATACTCAACCGAGTTCCATCAAAGGCCGTGATAAAGACACCATATAGGATATGGACTGGGAGATGCATCTTTCATGAGGATTTGGGGTTGTGAGGCTTACGATGACGTCAAGTCTCGGACAAATTAGGACCCAAACCGACAAGTGTTATTTCATCGGATATCCCAAGGAAACTAAGGATATTACTTCTACATTCCCAGACAGTAGTTGTAGCAAAGACTGGGGTCTTTCTAGAAAGGGACTTTGTTTCTAGAAAGACTAGTGGGAGCGCGTTCGATCTTGAAGAAATTCAAGATGCGAACAATAGCACTAATGCCACGATGGAAATTGAACTGGAACCACAAAGTGTTGTGGATGATGTTGTTCCACAAGGAGTTGAGGAACAACAACCGGTTCATGTAGACATACCTCTTCGCAGGTCTGATAGGGTACGTCGTCAGCCTGAGAGATACTCATTTCTCTTGTCTGACCATGATGACATTGTGCTCATAGAGGATGAGCCTACCACCTATCAAGAAGCTGTGATGAGACCAGATTCTGAGAAATGGCTAGAAGCCATGAGATCCGAGATAGAATCCATGTACACCAACCAGGTATGGACTTTGGTTGATCCACCTGAAGGGGTAAAATCCATTGGGTGCAAGTGGGTCTTTAAGAGAAAGACTGACATGGATGGACTTATCTATAAGGGTCGCTTGGTAGCTAAAGGTTTCAAGCAGATTCATGGTATTGACTATGATGAAACCTTTTCTCCAGTGGCGATGTTTAAGTCCATTCGGATCATGCTTGCTATTGCAGCCTACCATGACTATGAGATATGGCAGATGGATGTCAAAACCGCGTTTCTGAATGGAGACCTACTCGAGGATGTGTACATGACACAACCTGAGGGTTTTGTAGATCCACAGTATACTAGTAGAGTATGCAAGCTGCATAGGTCCATATATGGACTAAAGCAAGCTTCTCAGAGTTGGAATCTTCGATTCGATGATGCGATCAAACAGTTTGGTTTCATCAAGAACGAAGATGAGCCTTGTGTCTACAAGAAGGTTGTAGGGGACATAGTTGTTTTCCTCATATTGTATGTGGATGACATACTACTCATTGGGAAGGACATCCCTATGCTTCAGTCTGTCAAGACCTGGCTAGGGAGTTGCTTCTCAATGAAGGATTTAGGTGAGGCATCCCGCATTCTAGGGATACAGATCTATAGAGATAGATCTAAGAGATTGCTTGGCCTAAGTCAGAGTACATACATTGACAAGGTACTCCTTCGGTTTGCCATGCAGAATTCCAAGAAGGGATTTCTGTCGATGTCACATGGTGTGAGTCTTTCGAAGACTCAAGGTCCCTCTTCTAGAGAGGAGAGAGATCGCATGGATTAGATCCCTTATGCCTCAGCCATAGGATCGATCATGTACGCCATGCCATGTACTCGACTTGATGTCTCGTATGCTTTGAGCATGACGAGCAGATACCAGATCCGGTGAAAGTCACTAGATAGCGGTCAAGAATATTCTTAAGTACTTCAAAAGGACTAAAGAATATTTCTTGATATATGGAGGCAATGATGAGCTAATCGTAAAGGGTTACAGTGATGCTAGCTTCGAGACACCGGGATGACTATAGATCGCAATCGGGGTCGTATTTTGCATTAATGGTGGCGCCACTGGAAGAGTTCAAGCAGGATACGATGGTGATTCTACAATGTAAGTACATTCGCATCGAGGCGCAAAGGAGGCGCTTGATCCGCAAGTTCATCATCGAACTTGGGGTGGTTCCAACATTCGTTGACCCCATTGAGCTCTATTGTGACAACAATGGAGCTATAGAACAGGCTACCCACACCAGCAGACCAAGCATATATTACGGCGCTTCCATCTCATTCGAGAGATTATCGATAGAGGAGATGTGATGATTTGCAGAGTACCTACAGAGGCTAACATCGCAGATCCCTTGACCAAGGCTTTGGCACAGAGGAAGCATGATGGTCACACTAGGTCTTTAGGCCTTAGAGCCTATACTGATTGACACTAGTGCTAGTGGGAGATTGTTAGTTAGAGCCCTAGAGCCAATCATTTGATGATTGTATGGACTCATGTATATCATATTCTTAATAAAGGCATTGGTTTTTGGTTATTATGCTTATTTGTATTAGTGTCAGATAAAATAAGTATAGTAACGTCCTTGAGTAGAACGTTCATACCTATATCAATCGATTAGTTGAATCGATAGTGAGATGATATAGGGAACACTACTCTAAATCATTCCTAGTCGAGTATTAACATTCAGGGACAATGTTATTACAATAAGACTAGCATGTAGGTCAGCTCGATGACTTGATCTCACAAGTCATGGATATAGAGATATCAAGCTGACACATGGGTATGCATTAGAGAATGTATACTGAATGACCCGCCATGAGAAAGTATCATGGATCGTTATATGAGTGTCATATACTTTCTCATGTGGCTATTAGTATGACTATTAGTCCTTAGACCTGAAGTCACCATGGATCCCTACATAAGGAGTTATGTACTTTAGTTTCGTCAAACGTCACCCGTAACTGGGTGGACTATAAAGGCGATTACTGGGTATGTAACGAATTATGCAGAGGGATGTGAGTGATGTAGATGGGATCTATCCCTCCCATATGACGGGAGCGACATCGCTATTCTTGATAGAGTGAGACCACTAAGCGCATGGCCATGCCCAAATGAGTCAACATTAGATGTTGAGCTCATTTTATCGAGTGAGTCTACTTGGAGTTCAAGATTTAGATTGATTGGAGGATGACATGGTCTATGCCTCACATTGATCAATCTAGATGTCTAGGATAGAAGGACAATGTCACATATTGTGAGGAGTCACAATTAGTAGTCACAAGGTGATGTCGGATCTCGACATTCTTGTAACTTGGGTAGTAATGATGTGTTGCTAGATACCGCTCATTACTTATGCTCCTAAATGGGTTTAGGGGCATTGCCAACGTTACAAGAACCTATAGGGTCACACACTAAGGGCAAACAGATGGAGACTAGGTTCATTTGATGAACCTAAATGATTAGGTTCATATGATGAACCAAATTGGATTAAGAGTAATCCAAAGTAGGATAATTGAGTTGGACTCAAGTTGGTTCATGTGTTAAGTGAGTCTAATTTGGACTTACACTCATTTAATTAATTTAATTCAATGAATAGAGATTCATTAAATTAAAATTGGCTTGAACCAATGGTTAGATTAGATCAACCAAGGGATAGAAGTGGTCAAGTTTGACTTGACTTAAGTAGGAAGATGAAGAGTCATGTTTTTGACTTGACTTTGACTTGACCAATGCCACATAATCAAGGCCTCTTCATTTGGTCAAGTTTGACTTGACCAAATGCCACCTCATGGGAGTTACCAAGAGTTGTGACTCTTGATATTCCATGGGGGTTACAAGGTTTAATGTGGCCGGCCACTTTGAGTGTAAAAATGAATGTTTTATTTTTCATTCAAGGCTAATTGATTTCATCTTCTTCCTCTTGCTCACAATTCTTCTCTCCCTCTTCTCCTTCTTGCCGAGACCTTGCTTGAGTGCTAGCACACTCTAAGGTTTCTTCTCCATCTCTTGCTTGTGTGGATACAAATAGAGAAGTGTCTACTTTGACACTTTTGAGATCCGGCGAACCAAGGACAAGCGGGATTGCGAAGGGCTTCGCTACAAAGGTATAAATGGTTTATCCTTATGTAGATCTACTGTAGATTAAAGTTTTCAAACTCGTACTCGTATTTTCGTTCGGTTTTACCTTGCACGAGATCCGTGGCTTGGGCGATTCGGGGTTTCCGCGACGCGAAAAGCGGTTTTCGCGGCCCGAAAAATCCAACAATATCCAAGCCTTTAAAAATACTGTTAATTCTATTTTAAAGCTGAGTCAAACATAATTTTTATAGCAAGTCAAAAATAATTTTTTAAAACCAAGTCAAAGATAATTTTTATTTTAAAGGAAAACTAGCTTGAAAAGAAAAATTCACTCCCCCTTGATTAATGTCTTAATAAATTCTTAGGGTCTTATAGTCCAAGCATGAGCCACGTTAAATAGTTGTTAAATTATTTAAATTATTTTGGTCAGGTATCAGAGCCCTAAAGTGTAAGCAAGCTTAAGCTTAACATTTCCTTCACCAACTGTCTAACCGTTAGCTACTTGCTGATTGCCTAGAGGGTAACAACTTTCACTTGGTTAGTCAAGTAAAGTCATTTAGTCCAGTTAGATTTGACTAAGGCTGGAAGACTTGACTTAATTACTGTTAATAAAGTATTTAACGCCCAAACTCATATTGATGCACAGTGATAAGCATTCTTGAGTCCAGTCTGTACCCTATGCATCTCATACCATTCTATGTTTTACAAACACAAGCAAGGTATACCAAGGTGTTTGTGAGATGCTCTGGCTTAAATCTAGGGGAACAAGATTTCTAGTTAGATCCTAGCCTAAGTCATATTTTTGAAAATTCTAAGAAAATGGGATTTTAAAATCATTATTTTTCCTAGATTTTGAAAAGAATAAAAGAATGAGTTTTGAAGTAAGACAGTGAGTTTTGAAAAATTAATATCTATTCTACCCAGCACATTCCTATTTGCCTTCTAAGTGAGCTGAACTCAAGTTCAGGTAAGGGCTTTGTGAAGATATCAGCTAGGTTTGATTTTGACTCAACATAGTTGAGTTCAATATCACCCTTAGCTACGTGATCCCTTACAAAGTGGTGTTTCACTTCTATATGTTTAGTCCTTGAGTGATGAATTGAGTTTTTTGTTAGATTTATTGAGCTTATATTATCAATTGAGATTTTAGTTTTATGATACTCCAGTTGATAGTCTTTAAGGGTATGCATCATCCACAGCAACTGAGATGTGCATTCACCTAAGGCTATATATTCAGCTTCAGTGGTAGATAAAGCAACACAGTGTTGCTTTCTACTTGACCAACTTACTAGGCATTGTCCTAGAAATTGACAGCTACTACTTGTGCTTTTTCTATCTAGCTTGCATCCGGCATAGTCTGAGTCAGAGTAGCCGTTTAGGTCAAGGGTGCCAGATCTAGGGTACCATAGTCCTACATTTAGGGTTCCCTTAACATACCTAAGAATTCTTTTAACAAGGATTAAGTGAGACTCTTTTGCACAAGATTGGTATCGTGCACACATACCTACTGCAAAAATAATGTCTGGTCGACTTGCAGTTAGGTACAGTAAACTTCCTATCGCACTCCGATAGTATTTCAAGTCTACTGATTTACCTTCTAAGTCTGAGTCAATTTTAGCATTTGTAGCCATTGGTGTATTGATTATTTTTGAGTTTTCCATGCCAAATTTTCTAATTAATTCCTTAGCATATTTAGTTTGATAAATGTAAATTCCATCTTTAGTTTACTTAATCTGTAGACCTAAGAAGAAGTTAAGTTCTCCTACCAGACTCATTTCGAATTCATTTTCCATAAGTTTGGTGAATTCTTTTAGAAATCTAGAGTTTGTGGAATCGAAAATAATATCGTCAACGTAAATTTGGGCTATGAAAATGTCATTTTCTAAGGTTTTTACGAAAAGGGTTGGGTCTATTTGACCTTGTTTAAATCCTTTTGATATTAAGTAATTGGACAGACGTTCATACCAATCCCCAGGTGCTTGTTTTAGTCCATATAGGGTCTTTTTTAATTTAAAGACATAATTTGGTTGTTCTAAATCTTCAAATCCTGGGGGTTGCCCTACATACACTTCTTCTTTAATAAATTCGTTTAAAAATGCGGATTTTACGTCCATTTGAAATAGCTTGAATCCTTTGTGTGCTGCATAGGCTAGCAACATCCTAATGGATTCAAGTCTTGCTACTGGAGTATAGGTCTCGTCATAATCTAACCCTTCTACTTGACTGAATCCTTTAGCTACTATCCTAACTTTATTTCTAACTATTTCACCTTGATCGTTTAATTTGTTTCTAAAAACCCATTTAGTGTCAATTATGGATTTGTTAACGGGTTTCGACACTAATTCCCATACCTGATTTCTTTCAAATTGGGCCAATTCTTCTTGCATTGCTAGAGTCCAATCTGGGTCTGGTAGGGCTTCTTCTATGGTTTTGGGTTCGATTTTTGAAATCAAGGCTATTTGGCTCTGGTTTCTATAAGATGATCTAGTTCTCACTCCTACAGTTGGGTCACCCAAAATTTGGTCAGATGGGTGATTTGTGCTTGTTCTAGTTGGTCGCATATCATTTGAGTTAGTGATTTGTTCTTCAGATTCAATAGGTTCAGGTTGAATTTCGTCATCTTCTCTGTTTATTGGGTTAATATTTTCTGTATTTTCAGTTTCATTTATTATGTTGGGTAACTTATTTTCTTCATCAAATATTATATTTATTATTTCTTCTACCTTTAGGATATTTTTGTTATATACTCTATATGCTCTACTAGTTGTTGAATATCCTAAAAATATTCCCGGGGTTGTTTTTGATGTAAATTTCCCTAAGTAGTCTTTAGTGTTCAAAATGAAGACTTTACACCCAAATACTTTTAAATAGTTAAGTTGGGAATTTTATTATAATAAATTTCATAGGGTGTTTTATTTTGAATTTTGTTAATTAAAATCCTATTTTGAATGTAACATGCTGTACTAACTGCTTCAGCCCAGAATTGATTAGATAGTTTATATTCGTTTAACATGGTTCTAGCAGCTTCTTGTAGGGTTCTGTTTTTATGTTCTACTAAACCATTTTGTTGAGGGGTTCTAGGGCAGGAGTATTCATGTTTGTATCCATTTATTTCACAAAATTCAGTAAAGTTGTGATTCTCAAATTCTCCTCCATGGTCACTTCTTATTCTTTTAATTTTAGTGTCTTTTTCATTTTCTGTTAATTTACAAAAATTACTAAATATTTCAAAGGTTTCATCTTTTGTTTTTAGAAATTTTACCCAGGTAAACTTGGAGAAATCATCTATTATAACTAAGCAATACTGGTTTTTGCTTAGTGACTTGGCTCCGTGTGAATCGAATAGGTCTAGGTGAGGGAGCTCAAGTAAACAAGTAGTTCTACCTAGATTGGTTGACTTGTGGGTTGACTTGGTTTGTTTTCCTTGTTGACACGCATTACAGATTGAATTTTCAATAACTTTTAATTTGGGCACTCCTCTGACTAGTCCATTTTGACTCATTTTTGAAATGAGTCTTGTGTGAGTGTGACCTAATCTCCTGTGCCACAACTCAGTTTCCTCTTGTTGTGTTAGAAAACACTTTATTGAGGGTGTCGGTAGATAAATGGTGTAGACATTATCTTTCCTAGTGCCCTTAAGTATGATTTTTGGATTGTTAATATGTTTGACTATACATTCGGACTTGGTAAAATTAACTGAGTAACCAGTATCGCATAGTTGACTTATACTTAATAAATTAAAATTAAAATTTTCAACTAATAACACTTTTCGAATAATAAAATCGGAGTTAAGTTCGATATTACCTTTTCCGATTACTTTCAGTTTTCCTTCGTTGCCGAATGCAACTGATCCTAGGTTCTTTAGTTTTAGCTTAGTGAATTTAAGTTAATTTGTCTAGAGCATTCACTGTCCAATATCCATTGATCCAATTCCTACACATAAAGTAGTTGATGGATCAAAAGACAGTTTAAAAAAAATTTAAGTTAATTTTAATTTGAAAAATATTTAAGTTGATTTTAATTCGATTAAGTTAATTTTAATTTGAATGAATGATTAAGTTAATTTTAATTTGAAAAATAATTAATTTTATTTGAAAAATGATTAAGTTAATTTTGATTTGAAAAATGATTAAGTTAATTTTAATTTGAAAAATAATTAATTTTAATTTGAAAAATGATTAAGTTAATTTTAATTTGAAAAATAATTAATTTTAATTTGAAAAATATTTAAGTTGATTTTAATTTGAATAAATGATTAAGTTAATTTTTAATTTGAAAAATGATTAATTTAATTTGAATGAATGATTAAGTTAATTTCGATTTGAATGAATTATTAAGTTAAATTTTAATTTGAATAAATAATTAATTTTAATTTGAAAAATGATTAAGTTAATTTTAATTTGAAAAATGATTAAGTTAATTTTAAAAATGATTAAGTTAATTTTAATTTGAAAAATGATTAAGTTAATTTTAATTTGAAAAATGATTAAGTTAATTTTAATTTGAAAAATAATTAAGTTAATTTTAATTTGAAAAATAATTAATTTGATTTGAAAAATGATTAAGTTAATTTTAATTTGAAAAATAATTAAGTTAATTTGAAAAATGATTAAGTTAATTTTAATTTGAAAAATAATTAAGTTAATTTGAAAAATGATTAAGTTAATTTTAATTTGAAAAATAATTAATTTTAATTTGAAAAATGATTAAGTTAATTTTAATTTTGAATTCCTTAGTCATCTCACCCGACCTAAATTTTCAATCAGGGACTCCTATAATTTTTTGTGAGATGAATTTAAGGTTCAATTTTAGGATTATGTTTAACTTTGTGTTAGATTCAGGTTTAGCTTTGGGTTTAACAAGTAAGCATTCTTTGGATAAACTTCTGGACTATGGTGAGTCACACGGAACTCATTAAAGTAACCATGCCTTCGAGGTTTTCTAAATAGTCCAACTTAATACTAAACCTTGGTCTAACTAGTTAGGATCCATTTAAGGGTAGCTTCGGTCAGTTCCACTTGGCCAAATGCACCAGGTCAAAGCCATATCTTCCTAGACATGCGATGCCCAAGCTTCCCTAACGTACTATCTGTTGGTGCAACCTTAGGTCAAGGTTGACCTGACTCGAGTTGACCTGACTCGAGGTATATTTTGATGTTTGACAAGAATAGAGAAGTTGTATTTTGATGTTTGACAAGAATAGGAACTTAGGGGATTGTGGGTGCAACCTTTGGTCAAGGTTGACCTGGTTGACCCGACTTGAGTTGACCTGATTCGGGAAAAGTCCAAGTATGGAGACTTGGCACGAGAAAAGTCCAAGCAGGGAGCTTGGCACGAGAAAAGTCCAAGCAGGGAGCTTGGCACGAGAAAAGTCCAAGCAGGGAGCTTGGCACGAGAAAAGTCCAAGTATGGAGACTTGGCACGGGAAAAATCCAAGCCGGGAGCTTGGCACGGGAAAAGTCCAAGTATGGAGACTTGGCACGGAAAAGTCCAAGCAGGGAGCTTGGCATGGGAAAAGTCCAAGCAGGGAACTTGGCACGGGGAAAAGTCCAAGTATGGAAGCTTGGCATGGGAGGTCGGAGAGGGCTTGGTAGCTCGTTCTCTGAACTGGATGGAGTCGGAGAGGGCTCGATAGCTCGTTCTCTGGACTAGGTCAGAGAGGGCTCGGTAGCTTGTTCTCTGGACTGGATGGAGTCGGAGAGGGCTCGGTAGCTCGTTCTCCGGACTAGGTCAGAGAGGGCTCGGTAGCTCCTTCCGGACGGGTTGGAGAGGGCTCGGTAGCTCATTCTCGGACTAGGTCGAGAGGGCTCGTGAGCTCGTTCTCGGACCGACGTGGAAGTGGAGAGGGCCTGTAGCTCATTCTCCGGACTAGATCGAGAGGGCCTCGGTAGCTCGTTCTCTAGATCGTGAAGGCCTTAGGTTTAAGGTCGGAAATTGGATCGATCCGGATACTATATCGGATCGGTCTGCCGACCAATCCAAAGGATACGAAGGAATGGCCTGATCGGTCCCACGCCGATCGGTCGCAACCAACTCGTGAGAGTTGGGATCGGTCTGGGACCGATCGGCCTAGGGCCTGATCAGTCCACCAGGGATCGCAACCAACTCTCTGTGAGAGTTGGGATCGTCTGGGACCGATCGTTTAGGGCCCTGATCGGTCCCCGACCGATCGAAGATCCCTGGACCGATCGGGTGGGCTCGATCGGTGCCCAGCCGCTGAGTCATAACGCCAGATTGTATGTGTCTTCTTCTTCGCAGTTCATATAAGAGGGTCTCTCATGAGAGCGCATCACGGTTCTTGCTCCTTCTTCCTCCTTGTGATCTGAGCTTTGCTGAGCTCTCCATTGCTGAAGCTTCGTGTGAGTTTCCCTCGGCTGGGTTTCCAATTGAATAGTTGCTGCTGTGGTTGGCATCAGTGAAGTTGCTGCTTCATCAACAGTCGACGAGAAGACAATCAAACTAGTGTTTTACATTCATATTGTTCTTGACTTCTTGCTGTATTTCTTGTACTCTGATCTTGCTGTTGCAAGAGAGATTGTGGCGAGGTTTCTCCACCCAGAAGGAGTTTTTATTAGCCGGTTTTCCGGGGTTTCATCCATCGACGGATTGATAGGATTCGTCCACCTTACGGACACGCCGAGGAGTAGGAGTATCATCTCTGAAGCTCGTTATATCGTCGCGTTTGAGGTTTGATCTTCTCCATTTTCGTTTCTACTCTTTATTTCCGCTGTGCTAACTCAAATTGTAGGAAGAAATGAGAATTTGGGGTCGGCTATTCACACCCCCCCTCTCTAGCCGCCATCCGAAGGTCCTAACACTATCATCCAAAAATTTCACCAGTACCGTGGGTCAAGTTAAACTTAGTCCATTTTATCTAACCTTAATTACCCCGCCGGGTAGACTACTCTTACTTACCCATTTCGGGTAGATTAAGTTTGGTTACCCAGTCGGGTAGTTTAGTTGCGGGTTCCAGCTATTCTGGATCCTCCTTCTATTTCGAATTTTAGTTTAATTTTGAATTTTAAGTTAATTTCGAATTTTTAATTGAATTTAATTTCGAATTTTTATTTGGATTTCGTATTTTTAATTTTTAATTTTTATTTGAATTTCGAATTTTTAATCAAATTTTTAATCGAATTTTTAATTTTTAATTTTTATTTGAATTTCAAATTTTAATTTAATTTTTAATTTTTAATTTTAATTTCGAATTTTTAGTTGAATTTTTAATTTCAAATTTTTATTTGAATTTCGAATTTTAATTTAATTTTTAATTTTAATTTTAAATTTTAATTTTTAATTTTAATTTCAAAATTTTGTTTTAATCGTTTTTCTTTTGGCTCCCTCTGGATCATAGCCTCGATATGGTCTATCGAGGTAATGTATTTGATCCTTAGGAACCCAATACTGTCCGAGTCCAACTTGATTGATCAGGTTGGACTTGGCAACCCATGCTTGGACAATTTTTCTATTTGTTCTTTGTATTAGAGATAAATAAGACTTATACTTCTTTTTTGATTTATATCCTAGTCCAGTTCGATTGTAGATTGCCTTTGTGTTCCAAGAATCAAGTCAAGATTCTTGGATCCCAAGGAAAATCGTTCTAAGGTTCTCTTCAAATCTTTGACTTGACTTTTCAGGTTGGAATTCTCTTCCTCAAGTTTTTGAACTTGAGTAGAGGTTCCAGTCTGAACTGGATCAGTCAAGGATTCGTTATTAGTCGTTTCTTTAAGAAGTGTTACCTCCTTCAGAAGCGACTTGATTCTAATTTTGGACTTAGCTACTTTATGCATTAAATAATTAATCAAGCTATATAAACGATTTGTACTTACAGAGGGGTTTGGCCCTTCGGAAACGGATGCGGATCTGTGGCTTCTCTCGGACTCAGCTTCCGATTCGTCCTCGCTTCCGGATTCATTGGTGTAGTCCCGGGTTGTCAACGCGAGAAAATTCGTCTGCTCAAGTTCTTCGTCGTCGGATTCCTCGGAAGAAGACTCGTCCCACGTTGCTTTCATGGCCTTCTTCCTCCTTGGTTTCTTTGGATCTTTTTGGTTCGGGCAGTTAGCCTTGATGTGTCCCTTCTGATTGCACCCATAGCAGGTCACTTCGAATTTGGCCTTCGAGCTTGATTGGGATTCTTTGGACTGGATGGCCTTTCTGACATCCTTTTTGTTGAAGCCCTTCTTTTTGTAGAGTTTCTTTACCAGGTTGACTATTTCGGTTGTAAGCTCGTCATCGTCTTCCGAATCTGGTTCTTCTTCTTCTGACTCAGGTTCGGTTCTGCGCTTTATCTTTGATTCGCATACTCTTCCTGTTCCTGCAACCAAAGCCAACCCTTTCTCGGTCGGGCGTGCATTAGTCTGTTCATGAAGTTAGAATTCTGTAAAGAGTTCATCTAACTTAATAGTAGACAAGTCCTTAGAAACCTTGTAGGCATCTACCATGGATGCCCACAAGGTGTTCCTCGGAAAGGCGTTTAGAGAATACCTTATGATGTCCCGGTTATCTACCTTTTGTCCAATTGCATGAAGACCGTTGAGCAGATCTTGAATCCGGGCGTGGAGTTGGGCAGCTGTCTCACCTTCCTGCAGTTTGATATTAAATAATTTATTAAAAATTAGGTCTCTTTTACTTACTTTAGTGTCAGACGTTCCTTCGTGAAGTTCAATGAGCTTCTCCCACAGCTCCTTGGCACTGTTGAAGGGGCCGACGCGATTGAGTTCTTCTTTTGATAGACCACACTGGAGGGTGCAAGTCGCCTTGGCATTAGCTTCCACCTTCTTAATCAGAGATGCGTCCCAGTCCTCGTAGGGTAGTGGTTTGCCGGCGCTATCAGTTGGTAGTTGGAGGCCGGTTTTGACAATCATCCAGGCTTCAAAATGAGTCTGGAGATATGCCTCCATCCGACCCTTCCAGTACCCGAAGTCATCTCCGGTGAATAGCGGGGGACGGGCTGTACTGTAGCCTTCTTGAAGGGCCATTTAGATCAACTATATAAAACAAATAAACAACAAGAAAATCCCAGGACTTGGTCCTGGATTAGTAGTGTGGCATGAAAAAATAGATCACGAACTCGGGTGGTGTTGCACCAACCTCGAGCAGAAAACCGATTCGAGAAAAAGAATTAGAATATGGCTATAAAGCCAAATTCTAATCGACTCCGAAAAATCTAAAAATACCACGAAAAAAAAAAATTTATTTTGAATGGTGGTTGCACCGATTCAAAATGACCCCGCTCTGATACCAATTGATGGATCGAAAGCGCTAGAGGGGGGGGGGTGAATAGCGCTCGTGGCTATTTTATCGATTTACGGAAATCGTTCGAGTAACTAAAGTAACGCAGCGGAAATGAAAAGTAAAGTAAATACAAAGACACAATTGATTTACTTCGTTCGGAGCCTATTTCGACTCCTACTCGAAGGCCCGCGGTCCTTGACCGCTTTCGGTGGGCAACAACTATATATCCGGAATTATTACAAACTAAAAGCAATTACAGTTAAGTGCAAATAAGAAAGTTTTACCAACGAACAAGAAAGTAGTAGAGCTTTGGCGTTTCAGTTCATTGTAGCAGCAGAGCGTAGTTGAAGCGTACGGAGCACACAAGAGCGCAAAACTTATGTTCGGAATTCGATGATCTGAGCTGCACCTCGAGGCCTCCTTTTATATCTCTGTGAAGTCTGATCCAGATCCCCAAGTCTCGGGATCAGATTTGACCCGAAGCGGATCAGTCGACCGATCCCCACATTCGGTTGACCGATCAGATGACCTCCACCTCATCTGATCCGTCCATCCGTCGCTCCGCTTCGATCTGGTCAAACTTTATCCCTGTGTTCGGTCGACCAATCCCAAGGTTCGGTCGACCGATCTGTCTCCTCTGACCCGCACACCTCGGCTTGATCCAGTCGATACCTATCCAGGTTCGGTCGACCGATCCCGAGGTCCGGTCGACCGATCCCTGGTCGAGCCTGGTCCAGCTTCTGGAGATCTGATCTGGTAGCTTGGAGGTTCGGTCGACCGATCCTGGTCAATTCTAACCCTGCATAAAACTGTTAGTTACCTGCAAAACAGAGTTAGAACACAAAAGGATAACACGATAAATATAATTGTCAGTCATCGGACTGACCGGGTCTGACTTCAAGTTTCCAACCGGAAACCCTAGGTCGACCCGACACCTACTGTTCCCTCTATGGGGAACGCGTCCTCACCTACTCCACTCAGGAGATTTACCTGATGCCAGTCTGGTCCTCCAGACCGACTGTACTTTCCGCCTAGGGTTACCGCCCCCTAGGGTTTTTCTCCACCTAGGGTTACCACCCCCTAGGACCTAAGGTTACCGCCCCTTAGGGTTTTCCTCCACCTAGGGTTACCACCCCCTAGGACCTAAGGTTACCGCCCCTTAGGATTTTCCACCTGCCTAACCGCAGTTAGGACTTTCCTGCACACTTGTTTAACCTCATTAGATAACAAAACAACTTAACTTGAACCTTTTTACATAATCAAAACATCGGTTCGATCGTCGGATGCTTCCTGCACCAACATAGATAACTACAAATAAGGAAAGATTTCAAATCTCTCTTTTATTCCTTTGTAGAAAGCTAAAAAAGGAAAGATTTTAAAATTTAAAACTCTCTTTTAAAACCATTATAAAAGGAAAGTTTTTAACAAAATAAAAACTCTTTTTATTTCCTTTTGCGACCAATCTAAAAAAGGAAAGTTTTATATTAAAATCATCCTTTTAAATCCTTTTTATGGATCTCTATAAAAGGAAAGATTTTATAAAAAATAAAACTTCCTTTTCTTCTTATGTGTGGCCGGCACCTTGCTTGGGCACCAAGCAAGGCTTGGCCAGCCCTAGCTTCGCCTCCAAGCTTAGCTTGGCCGACCCCTTGCTTGGTCTCCAAGCATGGCTTGGCCGACCTTAGCTTGGGCCTTAAGAAGCTAGGCTTTTGGGTGGATATAAGGCTTTATAAATAAGAGGCTACAATAGGGATTTAGAGGAGGAATTGGTTTTGGTCTCCGATGAGCTTGACCTTCCCGTGTTCGCCTCGAACACCCAACTCAAGTTCATCAATAATATCCCAGTCCACTAAAGAGTTATTATTGCACTACCGCACCAATCCCATATTACAATATGAGCTCCTTATTATCATAAGTGTGTCAGTCTCCTTGTGTTTAAGATATCGAATGCCCACTAATTAAATGAGTTACTGACAACTCAATTAATTAATATCTAGCTCCAAGAGTAGTACCACTCAACCTTATTGTCATGTCGGACTAAGTCCACCTGCAGGGTTTACATGACAATCCTTATGAGCTCCTCAAGGGGACATTATTAACCTAGATTACTATGACGCAGTTTCATTCTATAATCAACAACACACCATATAAATAATATAATTTCCCAACTTATTGGGCCTATTGATTTATCGAACTAAATCACACCCTTTGATAAATTAAAGAAATAAATATTAAGTATATGTGCTTATTATTATATCATGATTAAGAGTACACATTTCCATAATAATAGAGGTCTTGTTCTTTTAAAGAGTCAGTATAAAAAGAAACTACCTCAAATGACCCTGCTCAATACACTCAAAGTGTACTAGTGTAATTTATAGTCAAGATAAACTAATACCAAATTACACTACAACCACTCCAATGGTTTGTCCCATTCCATCTTGGTTGTGAGCTACTATTTATAATTCATAAGGAATTGATAACATGATTGATGTGGGTTAGGTTTTAAGGGTCTTCAGATGAGGAAAGAAAAGGAAGAAAGAGTCAAAGGAGGTAGGCCAATAACGGCCGAAACATACTTTCAGAACAAAGGTAGACCAATATCGGTCGATACATGCTTGCCGTATGAAGGTAAGTCAATAACGACCGATACATACTCCAAAGCAGAGATAGAACAATATCGGCCGATACATGCCTGCTGAACGAAGGTAGGCCAATATCGGTCGATACATGCTTGCCGTATGAAGGTAAGCCAATATTGGTCGGGACATACCTTCAAAACAAAGGTAGGCCAATATCGGTCGATACATGCCTGCCGTATGAAGGTAAGCCAATATTGGTCGGGAAATACCTTCAAAACAAAGGTAGGCCAATATCGGTCGATACATGCCTGCCGTATGAAGGTAAGCCAATATTGGTCAGGATATACCTCCAGAACAAAGATAGACCAATATCGGCCGATACATGCCCGCCGAACATAGGCAGGCCAATATCGGTCGATACATGCTTGCCGTATGAAGGTAGGCCAATAACGGCCGAGACATACTTTCGAAACAAAGGTAGGCCAATATCGATCGATACATGCCTGCCAAACGAAGGTAGGCCAATATCGGTCGATACATGCCTGTCGTATGAATGTAAGCCAATAACGACCGATATATACTCCAGAGCAAAGATAGACCAATATCGGTCAAAAGAGTTCTTTCGAGCAAAGAACCCACACAGTTCCTTCAATGAATACCTTAGAAACGTGTTGAATAAAATATTATTTTTTGACACAACAAAGATACAAATAGAAGTCACATGAAGAAGAATCATACATGAATATATCGAATAGAATAATTCATGATAGAGAATATATATTTTGGCGGGAAATATGCTTTCAGCTTGTCTTGCAGGCGCTAAACGACAAAGAAGGTACATCTGGGGTACAAAAAAGATTCCTTAAAAATTATCTTCCGCAAGTGCACAGCTGACGTCATCTCATAACGAACTCTAACAAACCGGGGTCCACTTCATGGCTACGGAGGTCACATGAAGTGGTATAAAAGGGGGAATCCTCTCCGTTGGCGAGGCAAGTTCACATCATTGTGTATTTTCGCAACCCTAATTTTCTGGCTATTGTTCATCTTCTTTCTTCTTCCTTCCTTGACATCAAGAGAGATCACTAACTTGAGTGTCGGAGGGCCTAGCCAGGGATTCCCACCCCGGACTTAGGTCACTGACGATAGTGTTGGTTGGTCTCTTGTGCGCAGGGAGCCTCGGGAGCTTGAGAGTTCGACTTTCTTCTATCTGGACGGGGATTTCTTCTTACTTATCAGATTTCCTTCGGTGACTCTGGTTTTCTTCCGATCCGCTTTGGGTTTCTCGGGTCGAGGTTCTACCGACATTATTCTTCATCAGTACGGTGGGTTTCTTTCTTCCAGATCTCCTTCACGGTCAGTTTCTCAGACAGGATCAAATTTGGCGCCGTCTGTGGGAAATTCACCTGAATCTGAGACTACGTGATGGAAGAAACTGGGAAGTCGAACCTACTTACTATCTGTCGTGAGGATTTGGATCTCCTCATTAATTCTCATGTTCAGAAAGCCCTACAGCAATAGCAGCAACAACTGCAAGCTCATACTGGGGCCACTCTGCCGACGACACATCATCCGGCGATATCAACTACTGAACCTCGGAAAGGAAAGGAGATAGAAGAAGAAGAACATTTATATTTTCCTCCAGCTATTGTTTCTCCAACCAGGCGTCCACGAGCCTTCCTTCGCACTCCCTTAGATCCAGGGAGTAAGAAGCCTGTGTTCCAGGAGTCCTCTGGCGAGGTACCGGACAGAGAGAAGCGTAAAGTCAAAATGATAACTAGTGATAGCTCACCAGAAAAGGTCATCTCCCCATTTTCACAAAATGTATTAGATGACCCACTTCCTAAGCGATATCAGAATCTTCAAATTGGAGAATATACTGGAACCGCAGATCCGGAAGATCACTTTTTGAAGTTTGAGAATGTAGCCTTGTTGCAACAATTCTCTGATGGGGTGAAGTGTCGGATGTTCCTCACTACTCTTGGAGGAGCAGCACAACGCTGGTTCAAAAGGTTACCTGAAAAGTCTATTCGAAAATTTAAAGATTTCAAGAAAGTCTTTCTACATCATTTCTCCAGCAACAAAAGGTATCATAAGACCCCGTGGAGCCTATTCTCAATTAAGCAAACATCTAAAGAATCCATCCGGGCATATATTAAAAGGTTCAATCAGGTAGCTATAGATGTAACTAATGCTACTACTAAAATATTAGTAAGTGCTTTCTCTCAGGGTCTAAATGATAATGATTTCTTTAAAGATTTGGTAAGAAATCCTCCTGTTAATTTTGATTCCTTGATTGAGCGGGCTACTGAGTTCATTAACGTAGAAGAAGCCCAAACTGCTCGTAGGAAAGAAGGTGCTCCCTCTTCTCCTACTCACGCTAAGGAGAAAGCTCCGACCCTAGTACCCCAACCAAGAGGGCCTAGAATAACTCATCCACCTCATCGACAACCAGATTATCTTCCACAAGCTGTACAGCATGTAGAGATGCAGCCGGAGGCACCAAGGAGATGGTGCACTTATCATAAAACTAGCAGTCATCACACTGATGACTGTTTCATTTTTAAAAATAGACGAGTCAATAAAGAGCAATATCAGAGACAGAACTATTACCGACAACCGTACCCTAGGCAGCAGAGTCCGCTCAAGCCGGAATATCGCCCGGATGGAACTCGTCAAGAAGCAATACCGGTCCCGGCGGGTACTAGCCAAGTATCCGAGAAAGCACCTTCTGAAACCACAATAACCCGTCAGGAAGAGAATAGAAACAATGCTGCTAGGGGCAATATCAACATGATTACGGGCAGACCCACTGATGGGGATTCTAACAGAGTCAGAAAAGTACATGCCCGAAGATTGGAGATTCATGCAGTAGGGTGCAGCATGGAAAGAGCGGCCGGTCCTGAAATAAGCTTCAGGCCCAAAGATCTAGAGGGGGTAGAGATACCTCATGATGACGCATTAATCATCAAAGCTGTGATAGCTAACTACGCCATCGCTCGTACCTTCATAGACACGGGCAGCTCTGTCAACATTATATTCAAAAAGGCTTTTGATCAGCTGCAAATTGATCCAATGGAACTTCAATCGATCGCAACTCCTCTGTATGGATTCATAGGCAATGAAGTGCAACCTCTGGGGCAAATAAAGTTGGCCATTTCTCTGGGGGAGGAACCCCTGGTGAGAACCAGGAGATCTTATTTTATGGTGGTAGATGCTCCATCTTCTTATAATGTGATATTGGGTCGGCCTGCCCTGAATGAGTTCAGGGCGGTCGTTTCTACTTTCTGTCAGAAAATTAAGTTTCCTGTGGAGGATCAGATCGGAGAAGTACGGGGCGATCAAAAGACAGCCCGGAAATGTTATGTAGAAATCATTCGGACTGAGGCTAACACCGCCCCGAAAATTCAAAGAATGGAAGTTAATGCCATTCGGGAAAAGTAGCCCGTCCTGGTTTATGAAGAAAAGGAAGAAGTTCAGATCCAGACCGAGCGGCCAGAAGCTACCACCTATGTTGCAGCCGACCTTGATCCTGATCTTAAAGCTGAGTTGGTGCAATGTTTGAAGAAGAATAATGATGTGTTTGCCTGGACTCCCAAAGAAGTTTCGGGCATTTCTTGTAACGCCCCGCCCCTCCTGCTAAGGCTACGGGGGTTACCTTGCGACACATACATACTTAACACAGCGGAAGTCTTACTTAGAGAATTTAAAAACCTTTTTCTTACTTAAAAATCACAATAGACATAAAAGGTCCACATAGCATACTTATCATAAATTTTGGGTCTTAATACCAAACACATACTTAAAGTCATGGAGTCATAAAGTAAAAACATCAACATGGCAAATTTCTTATTAAATGGAAGCAGGTCATTTCTTTTAGCCAGTCCACTACTGCACACATCCTTCAAGCCCTCCTGCTGCTCCCCTAGTACATCCATTCCTTACCTTTATCTGTGGTACAAGAAAGTAAGGTATGAGCACTCATGGCTCAGTAAGTTCCTTTCCTACTCACAAAAATCGTAAAGCATATATGATCACAAGTCATAAGGTATAAAGATAATTTCAACATATCAAGCAGCATATCATGGCATATCATACATAACATAAAGTATCATGGCATAATAAACGTGATCATCAAGTGTATCCTGTCATAGCATAACATCATCATAAAAATCATGGCATAATCATAAAGCATAAGCAAGGTAAAGTCCTAAACATATATCATGCAACATATGCAACATGTCTTTGAAAACTTATACAATACATACTTAAACATAATCTCAACATGATTGGGATCCCGGCTTGTACCACATACATAAATGCGCGCGTCCTATGTAGGTCCAAGGTAGCAAGTCTTGAACCCCACAAGACATACATACTAGGCCTGTTTCTTAGTCCATCGACCTAGGGGCACTTAGGAGCCCATCCCTAACGAGGCCCGTTTCTTAGTCCATCGACCCCGGGGCGCTTATGGAGCCCACCCTTGGTACAAGCCATACATAAAGTAAAGTAGCATGTCATACATATCGTAGTTCTTATTCTTACATGCATATCATGTTTCTTGACATATCATAAAACATGCATTTTTTTGGGCACACAGCACATGCATGAATCATAACATACATCATGAACATATCACTTAGCATATCATAAAGCATGCATATTTGGGCACACAGCACATGCATGAAACATAAGCTTGCATAATGAACATATCATTTTTATCATATACTAAAGTATGCATGATTGAGCACATAGCACATACATGGATCATAAGCATACATAAATGAGCATATCACTTATCATAAAAAGACATAACCATTCATGGAATCGTTAAATACCATCTCATAATTCATTCATAGCATGTGAGGTACATCTAGGTCACTAAACCTATATGGCCGAAAGTCATGAATAGAGGCATGATCTCTAAACAACATACAAATATAAAAATCTCATGATATCTTCACATACTAGCATAAGAAAGGTCATAAGCATGTTAACCTAAATTTTTAAGCCCTCCTAGGTTTCTATTTCTTCATGGCCGAAACCTTACATGTAGAGCAAACAAGTTCTAAGTAACATGCAAACATGTAAACCCTAAACTCATATCATATCATATTTCATAAGGAACCACTTAAGCATATTTAGTTTGGTTTCTAAGTTCCTTAAGCTCCCAAACCTATCATGGCCGAACCCTAACATGTCACCTTCTAGGTTACAAGTAGCATGGAAGTGTTGAACCTTAAGCCAATATCTTATACATTTTTCATGAGAAACAACATAAGCCTATTAGTTTCAAATTCTAAGCTTCCTAGACCCCTTAACTAAAGGTGGCCGAAACCTACAACTCATGGAATTAGGTTTATAATGGCATAAGAGCATGGTAACCACAACTACATTTCATAGCATATATCACAAGGCATCATAAGCATATATAAGTTGGGTTCTAAGTTTTTCTCTAGGCTTTTAAACTTGTAGTGGTCGAAACATATAAATCATAGAATTAGATTTTTAGTGACATAAGAGCATAGGAATCACAACTACATTTCATGGTACTTATCACAAAAAAAAACATCATGAACATTTGTAAGTTGGTTTCACATTTTTCTCTAGGCCTTTGTACAATAATTGGCCGAACCCTAATAAACATGTACTACATTTCTAGTGGCATAAGAGCATGGAACCATAACTATATATCATAGTACTTACCACAAGAAGCATCATGAACATATATAAGTTAGGTTCTAAGTTTTCCTAGTCCTTTAATTCCAAGGTGGCCGAAACATGTGAGTTAGGTTTTTACTTTTCATATGGCCTAAAAGCATGGAAAACCTTACACAATTTTCATGACATCATAACAAGGAGCAACATGAATAAATTTAGTTAAAAATCTACACCTACTAGCTTTAAAACTTAGTGTGGCCGAAAGTTACATGTACTCAAAATTCTATGCAACAAACAACCATAAAACATCCATTAGTTTCATATTATTTTATCAAGAAAGTCATGAGCTTCCTAGCCTTAGTTTAAATTTTCCTAGACTTCAAATCTCATCATAACCGAATCCTTATAAGCATGAAGTAGGATTTATAACTAACATACAATCATGGCATAAAACTTCATACCTTGTCTTAGGAAAAATCTTAGCATGCTTAGCCCTAAATTTAAAACTCTCTTAAGCCTTTTCTTCTTACATGGCCGAATAGTCATGGGCATGAAAATGGAGTTTCAACAATATACGAGTAAGAGAAAAAGTTAACAACATCATTATCATAGGTTACATAATTCAAGAATAAGGAACATGCTTAGTTTGAGTCTTAAACTTACCTAATCTTCTTGTTCATGCTTGGCCGAAAGTTTAAAGCTTATGGATCTAAGTTTTCATCATTTATTCTAGCATGGAAACCTTAGATTACCTTTTACATAAAATACATATCACAAGAAAAATAGTAAGCATATCTAGTTACAATTTTCTTAAACTTTTCTTCTTCTTTTGGCCGAATTTTCTTAAGGCAAGTCCTAGGTTCTTAAGCGATCTAACTCCATGAAAAACCATACAAACTATTGTACCACAGGTGAGGGGAAGCTTACCTAGAAATCACTTGTTAATCTTTAAGAAATGGTACCCTTGGTGAAGAGGAAGTAGGGAGCCTCTTCTCCTAGCACTCCTTTCGATTTCTCTTTTGTAAAGGCACACCTTGAAGGTTCCTTCTTGTAGTTTAGTTTTCTCTTAGGGAGAAACCTAAACTTGGCTTGTGGAGATGAGGGAGGAGGATGCTAGTCTCGGCAAGGGTGAGGGAGAAGGGAAAAAATGAAATCCTTTAGTTCCTTTCCCTTTTATGCTAAGTAGGTGGAAGTTACCAAAATGAACTTTGCTTCCCTTCCTCCTTAATTCATGCATGTATTTTCTTAATGAGAATATGTCTTCATTCCTTTCCCTAAATTCATCTCTTTACTTCCCTCTTAAACCCCACGAAAATAGAGAAGGAAAGGGAGAAAGACAACTTGTCTTTTGCTACTTTTCTTTCTTAACCAAGAGGTAAACAAGGGAAGAAAGCCACTTGATTTTCCCTTTGTTCTTTCACTAAATTTTAACTTTACTTTCAACTACAATTCCCATCATTTCCCTTTCACATATTATTCATTATCCTAGTGGTTAACATACATAAATTTTATTTCTATCCTTGGTGGGAGGTTCAAGGTTCAAACCTTCACCTCTTCTTTTTATTTCTCTTATTTCTTCTTTTCTTTGATTCTTCTTCTTTTATGTTCTAAAGAAAATAACACCCATATACTTATCTTATAATTTTTTTTTGTGGGTGTTACATTTCTCCTGCTATCATGGAACATTCCTTGCATGTCTTCCCGGATGCCCGCCCAGTCATGCAAAGAAAGAGGAGTTTTAGTGCGGAACAGAATCAGATTATCAAGGAAGAAATAGCCAAGCTTATGGAGGCCGGATACATCAGGGAAGTTCAATTCCCAAGCTGGCTAGCCAATGTGGTATTAGTCTCTAAACCCGGGAATAAATGGCGAGTGTGCATTGACTTTCGGGATCTTAACAAAGCTTGCCCAAAGGACTATTATCCACTACCCAGAATCGATCAGCTGGTTGACTCCACTGTCGGATGCGAATATATCTCTATGTTGGATGCGTATCAAGGTTATCATCAAGTCCCCTTGGCCAAAGAAGATCAAGAAAAGGTTAGTTTTATAACACCTGAAGGCACTTATTGTTATAATGTTATGCCCTTTGGACTAAAAAATCCAGGAGCAACCTATCAGAGGCTTATGAATAGGGTCTTTCAGAAGCAGATTGGTAGGAATATGGAAGTATATGTTAATGATATCTTAATTAAGTCTCTTCAAGCTGCTGATCTGTGCAGGGATGTGGAAGAAACCTGCAAGACATTAAGACAGTATGGGCTCAAATTAAATCCAAACAAATGCTTGTTCAGCGCGAAAGGAGGAAAATTCTTGGGATATATGGTGTCCGAGAGGGGGATAGAAGCCAACCCGAGCAAAGTCAAGGCACTACAAAACATGGAGCCACCTCGCAACATGAGGGAGGCTCAAAGATTGACAGGCCGAATCACAGCCTTGTCTAGATTTATTTCTTGATCAGCCGATCGTAGTTTCCATTTCTTTAAAATATTCAGAAAGGCTAATAAGTTTCAATGGAATGAAGAATGTGATAAGGCTTTCCAAGAATTGAAAGATTATTTGGCTACCCTCCCTGTATTGGCTAAACCTATAGCAGGAGAAACTCTGTGGGTGTATTTGTTGGCTAATGAAAACGCCGTGGGTTCTGTATTAGTCAGGCAAGAAGGAAAAGAGCAACAACCTGTATATTTTTCTAGTCATTTATTAAAGGGAGCTGAGTGTAGATACACTACACTAGAAAAATTAGCTTATGCTCTAATATTGACTGCTCGGAGGTTACGCCCATATTTCTTAGCACATGAGATTATTGTCTTAACCAATAGCACTCTTGGACGGGTATTACTCAACCCCGAGGCGTCGGGATGCTTAATTAAATGGACAACCGAGCTTGGGGAATATGACATTCAATATCAACCCCGCTCAGCCATCAAGGCGCAAGCTCTAGCAGATTTCATCATAGAGGTTCAGGGCCCAGAAGAAGAAGATACCTGGAAGGTTTATGTGGATGACTCTGCAACTAGACAGGGCAGTGGAATTGGTATTCTCCTTATATCCCCGAAAGAAGATAGACTCCAACTTTCCATCAGGTTGAACTATAGAGCTACCAACAATGAGGCAGAATATGAAGCTTTAATAGCTGGCTTACAAGCTGCTCGGCATGTAGGGGCAGCTCGAGTCCTTATATATTCTGATTCTCAGCTAGCAGCTCAACAATTATCAGGTAATTTTGAAATCAATAATGACAGGCTTAAGTTATATGCTGAAGCATTCGATAAGTTGAAGTCTCAATTCCAAGACGTAAACATACAAAAAATTCCTCGATCTAAGAATCAGGTGGCAGATGAATTAGCTAAACTAGCCTCTGCTGTAGTGCCATGGAGTCTTGATCGACCAGTGGAACAGACTCTGTTAATTTCCTGTATTAAGAGACAAACCGATATAGAAATTCAGGGTGATTGGCGAACTCAAATCATATTATATTTACAGCAAGGTCTTCTTCCGAAAGATACAGAACAAGCCAGGGTATTCAAGAAATGAGCTGCTCATTATACTATGGTAGGGGAGCAATTATATAAAAGGGCTTTTTCCAGACCCTTGCTCAAGTGTGTGGGCACAGAAGATACACAATTTATTTTACAGGAGGTGCATCAAGGTTCTTGTGGTAGTCATATAGGAGGAAGATCTTTGGCTCGTAAAATCCTCTTAGCGGGATATTTCTGGCCTACTCTACATGAAGATGTCGCTAAACTGGTAAGAACTTGTATTTCTTGTCAAAAGCAGCATAATATATTACATCACCCTACCCAGTTATTGAGAACCTCTATAGTCTCGTGTCCCTTTGATCAGTGGGGTATGGATATAGTGGGTCCATTTCCTATGGCTGCTGCACAGAGGAGGTTCTTGTTGGTGGCTGTGGATTATTTCTCTAAATGGGTGGAGGCAGAACCACTTGCTAGAATTACAGAAGACGTGATCATTAAATTCTTATGGAAAAATATAATCTACAGGTTCGACATTCCTCATAAGTTGGTCTCTGATAATGGAAGGCAGTTTCAAGACGATAGAATCCTAGACTGGTGTCAAAGTTATGGGATTACCCAGGCCTTCACCTCTGTAGCTTACCCGCAGAGCAATGGTCAAGCAGAAGTAACTAATAGGGAGATTATTAGAGGACTGAAAACTAAGCTAGATCATGTCGGAGGTAGCTGGGTAGACGAATTACCCAGTGTTCTCTGGGCATATCGTCTACACCTCGTGAAGCTACAGGAATCACTCCTTTCCAGTTAGTTTATGGAGGAGAGGTAGGAGTAGAGTCTGACAGAAGACAATTGTATGATGAGGATAACAGAGATCGACGACTTATGGAGCTGGACCTGATCGAGGAAATAAGAAATAAAGCTGCTACTCGTCTTATATCTTATCGACAACGGATGAGACAGAATTATAACAAAAGAGTCATCCCCAGATTCTTCCAAGTAGGGGATTTGGTTTGGAAGCGAGTTAAGCCTGTGGGAGATGTCAGTAAGTTGGCACCACAATGGGGAGGGCCTTATAAAGTAACAGAAAAGCTTGCGTCAGGCTTATACTATCTCCAAGATGCCGAAGGAAGAATGTTGGAACACCCTTGGAGCGCTAATCATTTGCAACCCTATCGAGCCTGATTTGATCCTACTACTTTAAATATGTTCATAGTGGCGAATTGAGATACTTGCAGTTTATGTACTTTGTTTCTTTTGATGAAAGCCAAGTAAGATAAATATTGACACAGGAAATAAATGTGGTTCATACAAATTGATAAACATCAGGAGAAACCTCCTTTCTATTTTTCAAGCAGTAAAATAAGGGGAAATCTTAAAGGCCTATTCAGCTCCCCTCAAGGAATTACAAGCCAACATGAGGTTAGCCCAAATATTATACTTTCGTATAAACCAAAGTCGATCGGGAAATTCTATGAAGTAATTCGGTCGGGTCTTCATAGGAGGAACCGAAGACTCTAAACTATTCCAGAGAAAAAGTCGATTGGGAAATTCTATGAAGTAATTCGGTCGGGTCTTCATAGGAGGAACCGGAGACTCTAAACTATTTCAGAACAAAGTCGATCGGAAAATTCTATGAAATAACCCGGACGGGCCTTCATAGGAAAAACCGGAGACTCTAAACTATTCCAGAGAAAAAGTCGATCGGGAAATTCTATGAAGTAATTCGGTCGGGTCTTCATAGGAGGAACCAGAGACTCTAAACTATTTCAGAACAAAGTCGATCGGGAAATTCTATGAAGTAATTCGGTCGGGTCTTCATAGGAGGAACCGGAGACTCTAAACTATTTCAGAACAAAGTCGATCGGAAAATTCTATGAAATAACCCGGACGGGCCTTCATAGGAAAAACCGGAGACTCTAAACTATTCCAGAGAAAAAGTCGATCGGGAAATTCTATGAAGTAATTCGGTCGGGTCTTCATAGGAGGAACCGGAGACTCTAAACTATTTCAGAACAAAGTCGATCGGAAAATTCTATGAAATAACCCGGACGGGTCTTCATAGGAGGAACCGGAGACCTATTTCAGAACAAAGTCGATCGGAAAATTCTATGAAATAACCCGGACGAGCCTTCATAGGAAAAACCGGAGACTCTAAACTATTCCAGAGAAAAAGTCAATTGGAAAAATTCTATGAAGTAATTCGGTCGGGTCTTCATAGGAGGAACCGGAGACTCTAAACTATTTCAGAACAAAGTCGATCGAAAAATTCTATGAAATAACCCGGACGGGCCTTCATAGGAAAAATCGGAGACTCTAAACTATTCCAGATAAAAAGTCGATCGGGAAATTCTATGAAGTAATTCGGTCGGGTCTTCATAGGAGAAACCGGAGACTTTAAACTATTTCAGACCAAAGTCGATCGGGAAATTCTATGAAGTGACCCGGACAGGTCTTCATAGGAAGAACCGGAGACTCTAAATTATTTCAGACCAAAGTCGATCGGGAAATTCTATGAAGTGATCCGGACAGGTCTTCATAGGAAGAACCGAAGACTCTAAACTATTTCAGAGTAAAGTCGATCGGGAAATTCTATGAAGTAACCCGGACTGGCCTTCATAGGAAGAACCGGAGACTCTAAACTATTCCAGAGAAAAAGTCGATCGGGAAATTCTATGAAGTAATTCGTGTAACACCCCTAGAAAGCCTAGATAAGAAAGTAAGGATAATGAGAGTACGAATGAAAAGAAGGTGTAAATATTCTAAGTTAAATATTAAGATGGATTTAGATGATTAAAACTTTATGAAAGAAAAATAAAGTTGAGAATATAAATCATCTATGCATGATTTATAATGGATGGAATTAATGTAGACAAAAGGAAGAAATATTTCATACATATATATGTATGAAATATTTATGCATAATGCATAATATTGTAATATATGAGTTATTATGTACAAAAGAAAATAAAATGTTAGAAGGGAGATTGAACCTTGGATCTCTTGTAAGGAACATGTATAGGATACCAAAGGGGATAGGAGAATTATTGATAAGGAGAGAAAGGATTAAGTAGTTAAAGATAAGAAAGGATTCTTTCTACTTAAAAGGAAAAGGAAGTAAAAAGAAATAAAAATATACATAAACAAGTTTTGATCCTTGGTTCTCTTGTGGATGCATGCATGTGTTAACCAAGTGGGATAGGAGAGGATATTGTAAGAGGAGAGATAGGAATTTTAATTAAAGGAGAGAAAAGAGAGAAATTAAGGGAAAGAAAAGAGAGAACTCAAAAGGCATTTCTCTAGAATATTCTTGTCATTTAAGGGGAGAAATGAATAGGGAGGATGGATCAAGTCAAGTTTCCTCCCCTCATTTTAGTATAAATAGGCATGGAGGGGTGACTTCAACTTCATCCCCCACTCATTCTCCTCCTCTCCTCCCTTTTGTGCCGAGACTCACCTCTCCCTCTCTTCTTCTTCTTGTTGCCGAGCAACACAAGAGGAAGAACCTCTTCTTCCTCTTCACTCTCTCCCTCTTTCTCTCTTGTTGTTGCCGAGCAACACAAGAGGAAAGAGAAGCCTCTTCTTCCTCCTCCTCTCCACCAAAAGACCTAGCCACTCCTCTCCTCCATTGGTGCCGAGCAAAGCAAGCAAGGAAGAAAGGTCCAAGCAAGTTCTCAACTCTAGGAAACTTAAGCGAAGAAGGTAAGCTTCCTCTCACCTGTGGTACAAGGCTTTTTATATATTTTCAGATTTTATGAGGATTTTAAAACCTAGAAACAAGTTTGAGAAAATTCGGTTAAGAAGAGCTTTCGAAATCTAGTGAGGTTTAACTAAGTCTACACTACATGATAGATTTTCTATGCCATGGAAAAGGGATCTTCTTCATGTTTTTACACCTATATGATGCTTGATCAAAGGAGTACTTAACCCTAGAATTTCGGCCAAAAATATTTTTAAGAGGCTAGGGAAATTATTGTTTTACCCAACTAGTACGAGGTTCTCCCTATGAAATGTTAAGGATCATGTATTTGTTTTCTTGTTTAGAAGATAATTGAAAATAAAAGAAAAAAAAGGGAAAGGAACCTAGGAAGTGTTATACATAATGAGAAGGAATGAAATTTATGCTATGTATATGCCATGATATGTGATAGCATAGGAAATGCTATACATAATGAGAAAAGAATGAAATTTATGTTATGTATATGTCATGATATGTGATAGCATAGGAAATGCTATACATAATGAGAAAAGAATGAAATTTATGTTATGTATATGCCATGATATGTGTTAGCATAGGAAATGCTATACATAATGAGAAAAGAATGAAATTTATGTTATGTAAATGCCATGATATGTGATAGCATAGGAAATGCTATACATAATGAAAAGAAATGAAAAATGAAATGCATGAAAGATTGTTAGGGATATGATATGATAGTTATGCATGATAAATTATTTTGTATGGTTTGTACCAAGGGTGGGCTCCGTAAACGCCCCGGGGTCGATGGAATAAGACTCGGGCCTTGTCAGAAATGGGCTTCTGAATGCCCTAGGTCGATGGAGTAAGACTCGGACCTAGTATGTATGTATGGTAGGGTTCAAGACTTGCTACCTTGGACCTACTTAAGAAGCGCACGCATTATGTATGTGGTACAAACCGGGATCCCCTCTAATGATGATATGAATTTCAAGTACTTATAAGTATAAGCTTTCAAATTCATGATGCATTGCCTACATATGTGCTTGAATTATCTGATGATTAGATATAATGTCATGATATGAATATGATACCCTTGTATGTCGTATGCTTATGATACTACGCATGATATTAATATACGATGATTTTCGGTTTTAGTGAGTAGGAAAGGAACTTACTGAGCCATGAGTGCTCACAGCTTACTTTCCTTGTACCGCAGATAAAGAAGCTGGATGAGCTAGAGGAGCAACAGGAGGAGCAGATAGTGATGTGTGTGGTGGTGGCTCGGCAAAGAACGATCCGGACAAATTAATATGATTAGTTATAGAATCAAAATATGCACATTTAATCTGTGATATCATGCTTATAAAATAAATGTTTAAAAAGAATTTTTTTTTTTCTTCCGCTGCCATAGTATAACTGAAGCATGTACGTAAGTAGTGTACGAACGTAGCGCCGCCCTAGGGTAAGAAGGGTGGGCGTTACAATTCGGCCGGATCTTCATAGGTGGAACCGGAGACTATAAACCAGAGCCGATTGAAAAATTCTATGAAATACATCAGGCAGGATTTCACAGAAGAAATCAGAGATTTCAAACTAGCGCAAGGCATAATTAATCAGGGAATCTCCGGATTTCGAAGCCTAATTAAGCAGGAATTGAGAAGGGATTCTATACGGGAGCCCAGATATATGAAAGTCTTTATTCAAAATCCGGTTGGGATATTATACTCAGCCTGAAGATCAATAATTTTATACAATTCCGTATCCAGTCTCAGCTAAGATCATTCATCCTCGGGGAGATACAAAGCATACCGGATGTTACTTAAGGAAGAATCCATCAAGACAAGGCTTAACTCTGAAAGATGAACAAGGGATTTTCTAATAAAGTTTATATTTAGCAATCAAAAGCATGTCAGGAAGGGGTATTCTTAAACTAACATAAAGGAGAAGCAAGTAAGTGTTAAAGTTTTCTTACACCTTGCAAGTACTTAATTACTCAGTATCAACTACACTTTTTCCCACTGTTAGTTCTTACTTTACAAGTTTTTATGAATAATTTCCTTAAACATTTGGAAAAGGGCCTTTCAAATCTGAGGGTAGTTCTTCATTAAGCCTGCGGCGATTTATGAAAGAAAGGGGAGGTTCCCTGGGTAGATATCCACCCTCTTTTAACTGTTGGAGAACTCCCGATATGGAATGATTTAGCGCACCCACTATCCTGCGAACAAATTCCTGGGCAAATGCTGGGGACTGTAAGTAAGCTTGCCGCCATTCTTCCCACCGACTCTTTTCCTGCTCCTTATAATTCTGGAAATCAGCTTGCAGCTTTGTGTTTTGTTCTTTTAAAACATCCTTCTCCGATCTTAGCTGTTCCAATTCCTTCTGGAGCAGTGATAATTCATTATTTTGAGCTTTCCTCATCTCTTGTTCCTGTAGAATAGTGAAATCATGAGAAGCCAGGTCCTGAGCTTGGTCAGAAAGACAGGCATTATGAAGATTCTCTACTTTCTCTAAGATAAGACTTTTCTGAGAAGCATCTAAGAGAGCTTTCTCTTTTAGAACGATCTCCAATCGAAGACCGGAATGCAGTCAATCGACCTGTAATTCTAAGGTTTTTCTAGCCAGCTCTTTGTCTTTTAATAGTTGCTGGCATTCTTCCAACTCTTGTTTTAGGATCCCCAATTGTTGATCCTGTAAGGCCACCTTCTCTTGTAATCGCGGCAGGTCACTAGTAGAAGAAGGAGGCGCGGCCCTCAATGTTTCCAATTGAGTTTTTAACTTCTGGTTCTCCTGATCTTTAGCTACGAGTAGCTGGTCAATTTGTAAACTTGAGGCAAGTAACTAAACAAAAAGGCAAGGTAATTAGGAATCAGTAGACAAAATTGATAGCATGTAACCAGAAATGCTCACCACTATTGTCTGGCGACTGTGACGATCAGCTCGATGAGGAAGACTGAGGCCCCTTAGCTGCTCTTGACCTTGTGACCAAGATTCAGCTAATAAGCCCTGTAATTGTAACGAGCCATAGCTAGACGGTTCAGAGGGTCGTCCCAATTGAGAAGGAAGACCCAAAGCTTGTCTGAACAAAGGTCGGGGAATGGAGGACACAGGAGGTAGAAAAGAAGAAGAAGACGCAATAGGAGGAAAAGCAGAAACAAGAGGAGCAGAAAAAGAAGTAGATGGAATCGATGGTAAGACAGGGGAGGGGGGTTCAACAGCTGAAGGACTAATATTTGGAGAAGATCTCCGACAAGGCGTCCGTTTAGCTCGAGACCTAGAGGCCAAGGGGGGCAAGGCCAATGCCAAAGGAGCAGAAAACACAGGAGGAATATCATCCTTCTCAGGAGCAGAGATCGGGGAAGCTGAAACAATAGAAGAAGAAGGGATAAGCAGGCCAGGTCTCATCATCCTAAGAGCAGGATTAGAGATAAGATGAGTGGGAGCTGTCGGGGCCTTACCTCTCTCAAGAGAGATGGGTGCTGGGATAAGAGGAGTTTGCACAAAAATACCAAAGAAGTCGCTAAAAGGAGAAGTCTTAGTAAGATTTGGCTTCCGAACTAAGGTAACAAAAGACTCTTCTTCTTCCTCTTCGGCAAGTGAGGCAACCTCTGCCCGTCGTTCTTCCTCTGAAAGCAATCCCAGAGTAGAGGGATTAGGATCAGATCGGCGGGTATGTAACCATTCTTCCCCAAGGCTATTGATAAAAGACTTAGTCACAGCAGAATTTTTATACATGAAGGCTGGAAGAAGAGCATCAGCTACAATATAGATATCAAACACCATTATCAAAAAGGATACGCTAATTAGTATAGGCAAGACAAAATAATTATACCTACCAAAGGAACTGTCCAAAGGAGTGTCAATGTGGCCTATCCCGAAAGGAAACATCAAACCCTCTTCGATCAGATGCGGCAAACTGAACTTTGCCCCTCGCAGTTTAGGTAGAGCAGACGCGACAGAGGGATCATTGAGGAGACCATGAGTGTCAGGAAGCAGGGGTAGGTCATGTATCCATTGAATAGGAAATGGAGGAGGAGAAGGAAGACACATATAAATTTTTTTTTTATACCATTCACCTTGAGGGGGAATGCGATTGAATAGAATGGCCTTGGGACGAGACTGAAACTTAAAAACACTAACATCTACCCGACGAGGGATGAAGAAGTGATGGAAAAGACGAGGAGACAGCGGGAAATCTAACAGTTTGGATACTCCAACGAAGCCTATTAGAATGGAAAAGGATTGAGGGACGAACTAGTTGAGCGGGATAGCAAAATAATGGCTAACCTCACAAAAGAAAGGGTGAAGGGGAAATCTGAAACCTTGCAAGACTTGGTCCCTGAAGATGGAGATGCATCCTAAGGGAGGAAGGTGAGGACCCTCATGAGGAGCAGGACGGATAATGTAAGAGGGAAAACCATAAGTTGCCTGTAAGTCCACTTCTTCTGTATCTATGAGGTTGGAAGAACACGAGAGGAACCACGCCGGAGGAGAAACCGCCATAAAGAGAAGGGGTTAAAAGAAAAGGAATTGAGAAGTGAAAAGATGAACAGAAGGAAGCAGAAGAAGACTCCGTAAACCCTTGTCCCTCTTCTAGTCCTGTGCTAAAACCTCTAAACAGAAGAGGCGAAAGGGAAAAGGAGAATAAAAGGTGCTCAGAATGTCAATCATCATAAATAGGTAATAATATCAGAGAATAAAATCAAGGGAAAGAGATGAAGTCAAATAAACTTCCTCGGAAAAGATGTAAAGTTTCCTTAGAAGTAATTTTTGAAGAGACTTCATAAAGACAAAGCCAAAATTAGTATTATAAACATAGGCTCAAAGCATGGGTGTAGTATAATATAAGTTGAGCATCGGATATTGATCAATAGATGAAACGGGGTTAAATCAAACCATCCTGATGAATCGACCGGGACAAAAAGTAACCCAGATCCGCTGACTAAAGACTCAGTATAAGCCATTGCATAGGATGTGTAATGTTAATACCCATAAGACCTGACAAGGAGGTAAATCGGTCGATTAAGATAAATCGACCGATATCGGAAGTCCCCTCGAAATATCGGGCGGTACTTATATATCGGTCGGGTTGTTGGAGAATTAGTCGTAGAGAAAAATTGAGCATGGATAAGCCAAGTGACATTTGGTACATTTACATGAAACTGACAAATTATCTAAAGATAAAGTAAGATTAGCAATCTAGGGATACCATTCAGAACCACATAAGTTTGTCGGAGGATCATGGCAAAGTCTCGATCCCCCTTCTTTACAATAACCGGAAATTAAGTTAAAGTTAGTTTTGGGTACAAATCAGGAGACCTTTCTTTAATAAGTCTGCGACGGTTCAGGAAATTGAGAGGAGGAACGCGCACTAAGTAGCCCTCCTCTTCCAATTGTCGAATTGCTCCTTTGGCCCTTGCTGTAAAAGTAGACAAGATGGATCTCACAATCGGTCGGTTGAATTCATTAGACTCAATCATGGCAGTAGCTCGTTCTTTGTAACGAACATCTTCATGCTCCTTATAGACCACCAACGCCATCTGAGAGGTTTTCAATTCATTTTCCCTAGCAGCAACCTCGGCTTTGGTCAAATCAAGGGAACTGTTTAGAGATGTCACCTCGTTTTCTTTCAATTGCAAGGCCTTCAACTTCTCACTCAACTCTGCTTCATAATTATCTTTTAACTCGCCAAGCTTTGAGGTCAACTCTTGATTGAGGTCTGTAACCAATTTGAATTGGGCTTCAAGACTCTCAATTTGAGTTTCAAGTTGCTTTTTGGCGGCAGCAGAAAATTCGACAGAAGACAGTTCGGTAACTTGCTGTTGCAGCCTTTTGTTCTCCGATTTCAATTTTTCGTTCTCAGTGTATAAGATGTGTAATAGTCGGGAGAAACCCATGTTCTCTAGCCACCGCTGGGAGCATATCCAAAACTGTGAGATAGTATTTCAGAAACAGAAAGCAGGAGTATATAATCATACCTTATTCTCTTTATGAGAAAAGTGGTCAATCGCTTCAGGGATGGAAAGCCCCTCGAAAAGGGGACGAACCTCATCCCAAGAATTAGCAAAAGAGCCCCCTAGTAATATGGGGAGGACAGGGATGGTAGAAGAGCTAGCTGAGAAAGAAGAAGTAGGGATAGATGGTGGAGCAAAAACCAAGTAAGAAGAAGGCGAAGAGGGTAAAGATCCTGAAGTCGGAATAGACAAAGGAAAAGTAAAAGAAGCGTCACCAGAAGTACTAGTTTTAGGAAAAGGAGAGGTAGGAAAATTCAAGGAAGGATAAAGTTCTACTAATGTGGGCTCATCGGAAAGAAGATCAGTTGACACAAAATCTTCTGAAGCTAGCTCATCGGCAGAAAAGAATGAGCCTCCTTTTTGGAGGAGGAGCCCTGGTTAGCTTGCGTCCTGGACGTTTGCCCGTAGAAAATTCAGTTATGGGTTTATCAGAGCTACCAGGGGATGTAAGCTCAATAAGAGGAATAGAGGCAGATGAGGAGACAACAACAGCTGCGGGAGATGGAATAGTGGAAGCAGGATCAGCGAGGATCTGCGCAGCAAGATCCCTAGAAGAACCTCCTGGAGCCTCATGAAGCCCCGACGAGCTAGGCACTTCGGCTAAAATAGTTGGCCCTTCACTTACAGGGGGAGGGGCCAGAGCAGCTAGGAATTCAGCCTCCTTAGCACGAAGTAGGTCCTCCTCCACGCGTAGTTCGTCATTGATCAAAGCATCATAGAAGTTCTCCACTGTATGAAAAGAAGAAACAGTTTAGGTAATTAAAAGCAGTAAAGAAGGGGCAAGATGTTACCTAAGGAAATGGGGGTATCAGGTCTGACGGGGCTTAAGCCAAATAGATACAGAAGTTCAACTTTCAACCATTTTGAAATAGAGAGCCGATGACTTAGTAGCTTCTCACAATAAACGGGAAAAGAGGGAAGCAGATGAAGCTCTCTAACATCGGGCAGAGGAGGTAAGAAGGATTTCCAAGCATGATACCAAGGGATGGGTCCGGGAAACTTTAGGAAGAAAAAACGGGATTTCCAGGCCTTGAGAGATGATGACATATCACCAAAAAGAACCATTTTAGTTCGCGACTGGAACAAGAAAACACCAGGCTCAGAGAGTTTGGGGTAGGAAAACATGATGAAATTCTGAGGAGTAGGAGGAATGTCTCGTAAACGGAAAAGCATGTAAGTGCCACATAGATAACGAAAAGCATTAGGTGCAAATTGTTGCAGGGGAATGTCGAAATACTGACTTATTTCAATCAAGAAAGAGGGGATAGGGAACCTTAAACCCCCTATCAACTGATCCCTAAAAAAAGTCACGCAGTTATCAGGAGGATGATGAGGTCGATCTGTCAGTGTTGGGATTATGATTCTATATTCCTTAGGAATTTCATATTGACGACGGATGGATAATCTAGCATTCTTATCAAAGATAGAAGACATATGGACATACCAAGGAGCAATTGCTTCCTCAGCCATGGACAAAGGTATAAGCTAGGGAAACAATAGATTACTTACTGGGGGCAATAAAGAGGAACGTCAAGAAGTAGCAGATACGAAGTTTTTTCGGTTGCAGACGACAACAAGATAATGGTGCCAGAGGAGAAATGAGGTTGAGAAGAAGACGAAGGGTTTAGGTTTTGAAAAATATACCACTATAGACAAAATAAAATGCTTTCTAGTCCAACGGATGCTAAGGATCAGGGGAAAAGAGCGAGTGGTTCGCGCGACGTGGAGGCCGGAAAAGGTAAGTGTCAGGTCATTTACATCGGATGTGACAGACCAGATCGCAAGGGGGTTGATAGTGCCTCAAACATTCTCTCGCCCGATGGAAAGCCAACCACTAATTAGAAAGTTTCGAAAGAAGACGTGAACAACTGGACATAATAAAATGGAAAGGACAGAACTTTTTGACCATACCCAGGCTCAAGACAAAAATATTTTAAGAGTAAAAGTTTAGAAGAATGACAAATTTTAAGTTGTCCGTGCAGAATATGACTTAGTATTTATTGAAAATATTTTTATATTAATGAAGGCAATTGTGGTTATGTTAGATAAGTATGATATTGACTTCAGTCAATAAGACAACATCAGCTATGATGAACACAACACCACATTGTAAATGATAAGAGAGATTTAATAAAAGCCTTTGATTAGATACAAAAATTTGTCTTTACACTTAGAATCTGATCAAATACATAGCGTCACATTTCTTCAGGAACAGCAAACCTCAAATAGATAACAAATATTACAAGCTTAAACTCTTAGGGCACTTAGAAAATTTTAGTCCCACTGGATTCAAACTTACCATGGAGCAGAGATGGAAACAGCCCACTTCGTCTGAGCTTGCCAAGGCGCACAAGAGGCAATATTTTGCCCTGGACGAAGAAAGCAACGAAAGACAAAAGCTCAAGGGCGATGAGAAGGGGAGACATTGATTCATTCCATCAAGGAAAAATAAATGTAGAAACCACTTCCCCTCTCAAGCCGTATGAGCTCAGCAAGTGGAGCAACCAATCTTAGCCCAAGGGTACCATGTGCTGTGCCCTTCACACAACACCCATGGGTCATTTGGCTGCCCCTCTATAAGTAGTAAAAATTTCTCTGAAGTTTCTTGGGTCCTTCAGAGCACCTGCATCTTTGGATAGAAGATCTGAACTGTGAAGCTTCCTCTCTTAAGACGATCCCTTGAACCCCTGAAGTAGCCGGAGCAAAAATCCCAATAAACTCATATATAGATCTCACCTGGTCCAACAAAAGTTGCCTCCGAAAAGGAGGATCCACGACCATGGCCTTAGCAACAAAAAGTGGCAAGGAAGAAAAAGAACTGAGAAGGGTTGTGGGTGAAGAGAAGGTTGTAGCCCTATTTAAAGGAGAAAAAGGCTCACAGGATTGCTATACTTAATCTATTAAGACAGTGGTACACAAAATCTGTGAGGTCATTTCAAAATCTGGAGCAGAGTCACGGGTAGGGACAAAGACAAGACCATACTTATGTCTAGTCAGTCGTCTACACCTCCTTTGACTAGACTTAAGGGGAAGGCTAGTGATGTGGGTTAGGTTTTAAGGGTCTTCAGATGAGGAAAGAAAAGGAAGAAAGAGTCAAAGGAGGTAGGCCAATAACGGCCGAAACATACTTTCAGAACAAAGGTAGACCAATATCGGTCGATACATGCTTGCCGTATGAAGGTAAGCCAATAACGACCGATACATACTCCAAAGCAGAGATAGAACAATATCGGCCGATACATGCCTGCCGAACGAAGGTAAGCCAATATCGATCGATACATGCTTGCCGTATGAAGGTAAGCCAATATTGGTCGGGACATACCTTCAAAACAAAGGTAGGCCAATATCGGTCGATACATGCCTACCGTATGAAGGTAAGCCAATATTGGTCGGGACATACCTTCAAAACAAAGGTAGACCAATATCGGTCGATACATGCCTGCCGTATGAAGGTAAGCCAATATTGGTCGGGACATACCTCCAGAACAAAGATAGACCAATATCGGCCGATACATGCCCGCCGAACATAGGCAGGCCAATATCGGTCGATACATGCTTGCCGTATGAAGGTAGGCCAATAACGGTCGAGACATACTTTCGGAAGAAAGGTAGGCCAATATCGATCGATACATGCCTGCCGAACGAAGGTAGGCCAATATCGGTCGATACATGCCTGTCGTATGAAGGTAAGCCAATAACGACCGATATATACTCCAGAGCAAAGATAGACCAATATCGGTCAAAAGGGTTCTTTCGAGCAAAGAACCCACACAGTTCCTTCAATGAATACCTTAGAAACGTGTTGAATAAAATTTTATTTTTTGACACAACAAAGATACAAATAGAAGTCACATGAAGAAGAATCATACATGAATATATCGAATAGAATAATTCATGATAGAGAATATATATTTTGGCAGGAAATATGATTTCAGCTTGTCTTGCAGGCGCTAAACGACAAAGAAGGTACATCTGGGGTACAAAAAAGATTCCTTAAATATTATCTTCCGCAAGTGCACAGCTGACGTCATCTCATAACGAACTCTAACAAACCGGGGTCCACTTCATGGCTACGGAGGTCACATGAAGTGGTATAAAAGGGGGAATCCTCTCCGTTGGCGAGGCAAGTTCACATCATTGTGTATTTTCGCAACCCTAATTTTCTGGCTATTGTTCATCTTCTTTCTTCTTCCTTCCTTGACATCAAAAGAGATCACTAACTTGAGCGTCGGAGGGCCTAGCCAGGGATTCCCACCCCGGTCTTTGGTCACTGACGATAGTGTTGGTTGGTCTCTTGTGCGCAGGGAGCCTCGGGAGCTTGAGAGTTCGACTTTTTTCTATCTGGACGGGGATTTCTTCCTACTTATCAGATTTCCTTCGGTGACTCTGGTTTTCTTCCGATCTGCTTTGGGTTTCTCGGGTCGAGGTTCTACCGGCATTATTCTTCATCAGTACGGTGGGTTTCTTTCTTCCGGATCTCCTTCACGGTCAGTTTCTCAGACAGGATCAATGATCTTCTGTGTGTCTCCTCACACAATGTTATCTACAATATAAATTAAATGGACAACTACACTTAGCATAAATGTAGACATTTGACAAATGTGATTCTTATTTCAAAATGATTGTTTATACAAGAAAGCTAGACTTTTAGTATACACTTTAACAATCTCCCACTTATACTAAAAGACTATGCTGCCATAAACGCTGCCATACATTTGATTCTCATCCCCTCAACATGCCGATCAAAAGCTTTCGCCAGAAGGGCCTTAGTGAAAGGATCTGTCAGGTTATCTGCTGATGAAATCTTGGTGACAACAACAACTCCTCGCTTTACAATGTCTCGTACCAAGTGGTACTTGCGCTCAATGTGTTTACTTGCCTTATGGGCTTGTGGTTCCTTCGAGTTTGCTACTACATCGCTTTTATCACAATAAATTGTGATGATTTTTGGCAAACCAGGAATCACATCTAAGTCCATCAAAAAGTTCTTGAGCCATACATCTTCTTTGGCTTCATCAGAGGTTGTCATATACTTAGCTTCCATGATTGAGTCAGAAATGCATTTCTGCTTAACACTCCTCCATGCTATGGCTCCACCTCCTAAAGTAAAGACATAGCCTGATGTAGACTTACTATTATTCCTATCTGATTGGAAGTCAGAATCTGTGTAACCCACAGGGATCAAATCATCTGCTTGGTAAACCGACATATAATCTCTTCTCTAGTCCTTCTTAGGTATTTTAATATATGCTTTACGACAGTTCAATGTCCATGTCTTGGATTACTTTGATATCTGCTAACCATACCCACGGTAAAATAGATATCCGGTCTTGTGCATAACATAACATACATTAGGCTTCCTATAGTTGAAGCATAAGGAACTGCTTTCATTTCTTCTATCTCTTTTGATATCTTCGGAGACATCTCTTTAGATAAAGATACTCTATGCCGAAAAGGTAGAAAACTTTTCTTGGAGTCTTGCATGCTAAAACGAGCTAGGATAGTATCGATATATGAAGCTTGGGATAAATACAACATTCTTTTCTTGCGATCCCTTATTACTTTAATCCTGAGAATATGTGCACATTCTCCCAAGTCCTTCATATCGAATTGCTTGGACAACCACACCCTTACTTTCAACAACACTTTGATATTGTTTCCAACTAACAAAATGTCATCTACGTATAGTACAAGAAATACCACCATGTTTCCATCACACTTCTTGTATACACAAGACTCATCCGGACTTTGAATAAATCCATAAGACTGGATTACTTCATTAAACCGGATGTTCCAAGATCTTGAAGCTTGCTTCAGTCCATAAATAGACCGATTGAGCTTACATACAAGATGCTTTTTGCCCTTTGCAATAAACCCCTCTGGTTGCTTCATATGGATGTTTTCTTCAAGACTTCCATTAAGGAAAGCTGTCTTGACATCCATTTGCCAAATCTCATAATCTATATGAGAGGCAATAGATAAAAGAATCCGGATAGACTTAAGCATGGCTACTGGCGAAAATGTTTCCTCATAATCAATTCCCTCTTTCTGAGTATACCCTTCGCAACAAGCCTTGCTTTGAAGGTTTCCACCTTCCCGTCTGTCCCTCTTTTCCTTTTGTAGATCCATTTACATCCAATAGATTTTACACTATTTGATGGTTCTACTAGCTCCCAGACTTTAGTTGGTTGCTACTGGGAATATCGTATCGGTTCCCCAGTACAAAAATTTTGTACAAGTCCTAAACCATTCCTAACAACCTATTGTGTTCTTTAGAAATTAAATTTGAAATCGCAAACGGAACTTAACATTATTGATTCCAAATTCAACTTATCTATTCTTAGTGGTTTGGACTTGGATCACAAACGATGCTTAATATTATTGATCCAAATCCACCCATGTTACAAATTCAATTAAATATTAATTTCATGGATTGACTTTACATTATTTGTTGCATCGTGGGAGTTATTGGATTTAGAGTATACAAATTGCCAACGAACGTCCCAAAACAGATAACTTTCCTATTTATCTTGATAACACCTTTGCTATCATAAATAGACAGAATATCCATCCTTGTATTGTTTAGAAACTGAAATCAAGTTCTTTCTAAAACTTGGTACGTAAAGACAATTTCTTAAAAGTAATATTTTATTCCTATAAACATCTCCCACTGCAACAGCTGCTACTTCTGTAGCATTGCCCATGTAAACAGTGATTTCTCCTTCGTGTAGTTGTCGAGTTTCCTGGAACCCCTGCAATGATTTGCAGACATGATCAGTGGTTATTATATTTACACGCATGGTACCGGTAGATAACACCACTAAACATGTTCCAACTACTAGAGAATAAGATATACCTATATTGTTCTCTTCCTATGAGGACAGTCCGCCTACAAATGTCCAGACTGCTTGTAAATGAAGCACTTGCCTTTCGGCTTCTTCATTCCTGCTTTTAGTCCAGCACCTAGAGATCATACAGTCTTGCCTGTCAGCCTGATTATAGTGTCCGAAGAGTTCCTTGAGATTGTACATCATGTCATGGCCAGTAGGCATGGTCTGATGCTGATGTTGCAGCACATTTGATATAAAAGCCAAATGTAACTCCGCGCCATCTCATCTGTCTTGACCCATTTCTTATGATACTCAATCTCCTCCTCACTAGAATCACTATTAGGCACATTTGGACAGACCTCCATTAGTACAAACTTATAGCTTACAGCAGTTAGGACAATATCCAGGTTTCTTTTCCAATCTATGTAGTTGGAACCAGTAAGTTTGTTCTCTTTCAGTATAATAGCCAGTGGGTTGAAAGCCATCCTAAGAATCACAAAATAAACTTTTGGTCAAGACTCTAAATTTAGAACAATATTGATTCCTCAAATAATATTATTTAAATTTATCAACACCTCAAAACACCGTGAATTTTACATGTCATGTTAGTGTGGACGTATACACAATCAAATATTTGTAACAGGGGTCTTACCCATTAATTTTATTATCTTGTCATCTTAACTTTATGACAAATAAAATTAATAGTTGGTATTCCTTTGGTCACACAAATAATAGCTGATATGGGTTAGGTTTCATGGATCCCCGGTGAGGAAGGGAAAGGAGATAGCCGAGTTGAGAAGATAGATCAATATCGACCAGGATATACCCTGAGAAGGAAAGGCTAATATCGACCAAGATATACCTCAAGGAGAGTAGGCCAACATCGACCGAGATATACCTTAGGGGAAGACAGGTTAATATCGACCGATATATGCCTTGAGGACAGTAAGCTAATACCGATCGAGAAATACCTCAAAGGAGGTAGACCGATATCGATCGATAGATACCTTAGAAGAGGCAGGTCAATATCGACCGATATATATCTTAATGGAAGTAAGCTAATATCAACCGGGATATACCCTGAGAAGGAAAGGCTATTATCAACCAAGATATACCTCAAGGAGAGTAGGCCAACATCGGACGAGATATACCTTAGGGGAAGACAGGTTAATATCGACCGGTATATGCCTTATGGACAGTAAGCTAATACCGATCGAGAAATACCTCAAAAGAGGTAGACCGATATCGATCGATAGATACCTTAGAAAAGGCAGGTCAACATCGACCGATATATATCTTAATGTAAGTAAGCTAATATCGACCGGGTTTTCATGTTTAAGACAAAAAGCCAGGATTATTTAAGATAGCATATCTAGAATTAGTTAAGTATACATGATCGCCCGAGAATGAAAAGATCTAAGGCTTTATAGAGTTGATAGTATAATACTGAACGATTAGTTGAACGATACTAACAAACTGACCGAACAAGGTCTGAGTTTAATATGCAGTCAATATGAAACATAGTGTAATACCAAGCTGTCTACAACATAATAAAGATAGGACGAACAGGGAGACTCATACTTAATTTAATAAAGATACCTATGTATGATTGTATAACGGGTTTACCTATTCTGGCGGGAAGTATGCTTCTAGACTTTTTTGCAGGTATTAGACGACAAAGAAGGTACATCTGGGGTACAAAAAAGATTCCTTAAAAGCCATTTACCACAAGTACACAGCTGACGTCATCTCAGAACAAACTCTAACAAACCGGGGTCCACTTCATGACTACGGAGGTTATATGAAGTGGTATAAAAGGAGGAATCCTCTCCGTTGGCGAGGTAAGTTCACATTACTGTTCACATTCACAACCCTAGTTTTTCAACTACTGTTCATCTTCTTCTTCCTGCTTCTTCTTCCACACCAAGAGAGATCACTGACTTGAGCATCAGAGGGCCTAGCCAGGGATTCCCACCCCGGTCTCAGGTCACTAACGATAGTGTTGGTCGGTCTCTTGTGCGCAGGAAGCCTTGGTAGCTTCGGATCTCCGTTTTCTTCAGTCAGATTTCTCTCTCTTCATTGGATCTTCGCACAAGGAGGGCATTCTGTGACTCTATTCTCCCCAATCCGCTTTGGGTTTCTCGGATTGGCATTCAGTCAGGTATTATTCTTCATCGGCAGTTGGTTTTTCTCCCGGCTTTCCATTTTGTCAAGTTTCTCAGACAGGATCAATAGGAGTGACTCCGTTGGGGAGGATACTATTAAATGTGCCTAAGTGTATACCATTATTTGATACTTAGTCCATTAAATAGGATTATGCCCCTGTAGTTGGGAAAGATCGCACGCTCCTAAATAATTTCCTCTAACCATCCATAAAGGAAATTTGATCTAGTGATCCGCAAACAAACTCATCTATTGTGGAGGGAGGCACTCAGAGCCAACACGCAAGTTTGTTGCATCACTTACAAACCAGTAATGGAGACCGTGAAATTTATTTATTAATCCCTCTCCCACTTAGTTATTTAAGGTGAGGAATTTTAACCATTCACACACACATCACATCAAATAAAATAATAAATATGAAAAACTATTTTTCCAACTATTATGACCTTTTCCATCACTGCCCTCCGTGTGCTACCAACCCTAGCTGCTGCCATCTTTAGCTACTACAATCGGGTTTAGCTGTCACATCTATCTTGCTTCTTATTTTGCCGTACCTCTGGTCAAATAGTATCACGCCTAGCAAGGATACGATCTGGGTCAAAAATAGAATTTTACATTTATCGATCCTATATTCCACAAGGAAATGTACATGTAATCTAGATCGAAACAAAAATGTAAAATCCTAAATCTAATATAGCTCCTGCTGTATTTAATACATGTAATCATGCACACAAATAAAATGCCCTTGACATGTCCAAGGGTCCAATCACACACAATCTCTATAAGCCATAATAGTTGGAGCCTGCAACCATAGAGTTAGCATATCCTACTATTATCCTACGTAAATTATGTATGACATGTGCATAATTAAACTGAAAACCAAACACACAGAGGTAAACCTCGCTCTGATACCAATTGTTGGTTGCTATTGGGAATATCGTACCGGTTCCCCTGTACAAATTTTTTATACAAGTCTTGAACCATTCCTCACAACCTATTGTGTTCTTTAGAAATTAAATTTGGAATCGCAAATGGAACTTAACATTATTGATTCTAAATTCAACTTATCTGTTCTTAGTGGTTTGGACTTGGATCGCAAACGATGCTTAACATTATTGATCCAAATCCACCCATGTTACAAATTTAATTAAATAATAATTTCAGAGATTGACTTCCAGGTTAAATATGGCGAGGTACTAGGCCTTCTTGGGTATGGGAGCATCCACCACTTCCTAGATAAAACCTTTCAACAAAATTTAATATTTAATTTCCTTATAGTAACCCTAGGTTTAACCAAAAAGAACAATCGAATCACAAATTTGAAAAATAAAAGAAACACAAAATCGAAAACATAAATTCGATTACCTAGATTCATTAGCCTCTTGTGTTTGGTATTTCAAGATCTAAATAAAAGGATGAACTGGTTATGATGCGGAAACTAATAACTAGTTATACCTTTTATAGCTTATAGACCTCACGATCTTCTGTCATATTCCTCTTCTTATCTCGGACGTCGTGTGGGCGATGATCTACTGAGATGAGAATCCACCTAAGCTTCATTCTTCTCCAAGCAAGTTTCGGCCACCACAAGAACTCCAAGAGAAGATGAGGTTCGACCACCACAACCAAGCTCCAAGGGATGCTAGAAACAAATCCTCCTTTCTCTACTTTTTCTCTAAGCAAAATCCGGCCACCAAGGACTCCCCAAGAGTTGATGCCGCCGACCACCAAAGAAGAAGAAAAGGAGATGAAGAAGGATGAGGGCCAGCCACCACCAAGGTGGGGAGGAATAATAGAAGTATTGTTGTGAGGTGAGGGACCTCTACCCTCTCTTTTATATTCCTTGGTCTTGGCAAATAAGGAAAGTTTTAATAAAAACTTCCTTATTTTCCTTGCCATTGAAAAGGAAAATTTAACTAATTAAAAATTCTTTTCTCTATTAATGTGGCCGGCCATATCTAATCCTCCAAGGAAGGAAAGTTTTAAACACAAAATTAAAATTTTCTAATTTGTTTCAGGAAATTTTTAAATAAAAATTTCTCTTTTAAAAATTCCCTTCATGGTTGGTCATAAAAGGAAACTTTTACAAATTAAAATCTCTCTATTAAAACATGTGGATGATTTACAAAATGGAAAGTTTTCTCTAAAATTAAAATCTTCCTTTTAATCTACAAATAAGGAAAGATATCAAATCTTTTCTTAATCTTTTGTAGAAACTATAAAAGGAAAGATTTAAATTTTAAAACTCTCTTTTAAAATCATGAGGATGGTTAAAAAAGGAAAGTTTTATCAAAAATTAAAATCTTCCTTTTAACTACAAATAATGAAAAATATCAAACCTTTCTCTTAATCTTTTGTAGAAAACTATGAAAGGAAAGATTTACATTTTAAACTCTCATTTAAAACCATGGATTCCACATAAGAAAAATTTTAAAAAATAAAATCCTTTTAATTTATTGTGGCCGGCCACACCAAGCTTGGGTTCAAGTTAGGGCCGACCACCTCTTAAACTATCTCACCTTGGTTTGGCCGGCCCTAGCTTGGGCTCCAAGCTAGGCTTGGCCGGCCACCTTAAGGTGGGTAAGAAGGTGGGTATGGGTGGGTATAACACTTTATAATTAAGAGGCTATGACAGGGACTGAGAGGAGGAATTGGTTTTGGTCTCCTGATGAACTTGAGATTCCCGTGTTCGCCCCGAACACCCAACTCGAGTTCATCAATAATATCTCATTCCACTAAAGAGTTATTATTGAACTACCGTACCAATCCTATATTACTATATGAGCTCCTCTTTATCATGAGTGTGTTAATCTCCCTGTTTTTAAGATATTGAATGTCCACTAATTAAATGAGTTACTGACAACTTACTTAATTAATATCTAGCTCGAAGAGTAGTACCACTCAACCTTATCATCATGTCAGACTAAGTCCACCTGCAGGGTTTACATGACAATCCTTATGAGCTCCTCTTGGGGACATTATCAACCTAGATTACTAGGACACAATTTTCTTCTATAATCAACAACACACACTATAAATAATATCATTTTTCAACTTATCGGGCCTCTTGATTTATCAAACTAAATCTCACCTATTGATAAGTCAAAGAAATAAATACTAGATATATGTGCTTGTTATTATATCAGGATTAAGAGCACACACTTTCATAATAACAAAGGTCTTGTTCTTTTATTCAGTCAGTATAAAAAGAACTTATCTTAAATGGTCCTACTTAATACACTCAGAGTGTACTAGTGTAGTTTGATAGTTAAGATAAATTAATACCAAATTACACTTGGACTATTCCAATGGTTTGTTCCTTTCCATCTTAGTCGTGAGCTACTGTTTATAATTTATAAGGAATTGATAATATGATCTTTTGTGTGTGACACCACACACCATGTTATCTACAATATAAATTAATTGAACAACTACACTTAGCATATAAATGTAGGCATTTGACCAATGTGATTCTTTATTTCAAAATAAATGTTTACAACAAGCTAGACTTTTAGTATACACTCTAACAATCTCCCACTTATACTAAAAGACTATGCTGCGATATACCCTGCCATATATCTGATTCCCAACCCCTCAACATGCCCATCAAAATCTCTTACCTTAAGGGCCTTAGTGAAAAGATCTTCTGGTTATCATCTGATGAAATCTAGGCGGCAACAACTTTTCCTCGTTATACGTTGTCTTGTATTGGGTGATACTTGCACTCTATGTGTTTACTTGCCTTATGGGCTCGTGGTTCTTTCAAGTTTGCTACTACACCAATAATTTTGGATAAACCAGGAATCATATCTAAGTCCATCATGAATTTACTGATCCATTTAGCTTCTATGGTTGCCTCAAAGACTGCCACATACTCAGCTTCTATAGTGGAGTCCGAAAAAGCATCTATGCCTAACACTCCTCCATTGTTATGTCTTTACCTCCTAAAGTAAACACAAAATCTTGAGGTTGACTTACTATTGTCCCTATCTGATTGGAAGTCAAAATCCGTGTATCCCATAGGGTACAAATTATCTACCTTGTAAGCTAGCATATAATCTCTAGTCCCTCTAAGGTATTTTAATATATGTTTTACGGCAGTCCAGTGTCCGTGGTCCTGGGTTACTTTGATATCTGCTAACCATGCCCACGGTAAAATAGATATCCGGTCTCATGCACATCATAGCATACATTAGGCTTCCTACAGCTGAAGCATAAGGAACTGCCTTCATTTCTTCTATCTCTTTTGATGTCTTCAGAGATATATCTTTAGATTAATATACTCCATGCCCAAAAGGTAGAAAAATCTTTCATGGAGTCTTGCATGCTAAAACGAGCTAGGATAGTATCAATATATGAATCTCGGGATAAGCACAACATTCTTTTCTTATGATCCCTTATTACTTTGATCCTGAGAATATGTGCGCATTCACCCAAGTCCTTCATATTGAATTGCTTGGACAACCATTCCCTTACTTCCGACAACACTTTGATATTATTTTCAACTATCAAAATGTCATCTACATATAGTACAAGAAATACCACAACGTTTCCATCACACTTCTTGTATACACAAGACTCATCCGGACACTGAATAAATTCATATGACTAGATTACCTCATTAAACCGGATGTTCCATGACCTTTGAGGCTTGCTTCAGTCCATAAATAGACCGATTGAGCTTACATACTAGATGCTCTTTGCCCTTTACAATAAACCCTTCTAGTTGCTTCATATTGATGTTTTCTTCAAGACTTCCGTTAAGGAAAGCTGTCTTGACATCTATTTGCCAAATCTCATAATTCATATGAGCAGCAATAGATAAGAGTATCCGGATAGACTTAAGCATAGCTACTGGCGAAAAAGTTTCCTCTTATTATGGGCTCCTTCTTATCAAGAGTGTGTTAGTCTCCCTATATTTAAGATATTGAATGCCCACTAATTAAATGAGTTACTGACAACTCAATTAATTAATATCTAGCTCCAAAAGTAGTACCACTCAACCTTATCGTCATGTCGGACTAAGTCCACCTGCAGGGTTTACATGACAATCCTTATAAGCTCCTCAAGGGGACATTATCAACCTAGATTACTAGGACGTAGTTTCATTCTATAATCAACAACACACCATATAAATAATATCATTTCCCAACTTATCGGGCCTATTGATTTATCAAACCAAATCACACCCTTTGATAAATTAAAGAAATAAATATTAAGTATATGTGCTTATTATTATATCATGATTAAGAGTACACACTTCCATAATAACAGAGGTCTTGTTATTTTTAACAGTTAGTATAAAAAGAACAACCTCAAATGGTCCTGCTTAATACACTCAAAGTGTACTAATGTAATTTATAGTCAAGATAAACTAATACCAAATTACACTACAACCACTCCAATGGTTTGTTCCATTCCATCTTGGTTGTGAGCAACTATTTATAATTTATAAGGAACTGATAACATGATCTTCTGTGTATCTCCTCACATCATGTTATCTACAATATAAATTAAATGGACAGCTACACTTAGCATAAATATAGACATTTGACCAATGTGATTCTTATTTCAAAATGATTGTTTATACAAGAAAGCTAGACTTTTAGTATACACTCTACTAGTGCCAAGTTAGCATGGCCGTGACATGGCCCATGTCTCATTCAGTCGTGTCTTGCTTATAAATAGGGGAGTTCTTCCCCCTTTCAAGAGGAGAGTTTACCCTTGGGGGATACTTAAGATCAAGATCCAAGCTTCATCTATGCCATATTCAACGATTTGAGGTTATTTCCATCGTCTCCATCTTCTCCAAACACAATGTTTGAATCCGAAGACCTGACATCACACTTGGATTGTTAGGATGTATACTAAAAGTCTAGCTTTTGGTATAAATATTTATTTAAAAATAAGAATCACATTGGTCAAATGTCTACATTTACGATAAATGTAGTTGCTTAATTAATTTATATTGTAGATAACATGGTGTGTGGTGTCACACATAGAAGATCATGTTATCGGTTCCTTATAAATTATAAACAGTAGCTCACGACCAAGATGGAAAGGAACAAACCATTGGAAGGTCGTAGTGTAATTAGGTGTTAGTTTATCTTAACTATATAATTACACTAGTACACTTAGAGTGTATTGAGCAGGACCATTTGAGGTCGTTCCTTTTATACTGACTTTATGAAGGAACAAAGATCTCAGTTATTATGGAAGTGTGTACTCTTAATCCTAATATAATAACAAGCACATATATTTGATATTTATTTTTTTAATTTATCAATGGGTGAGATTTAGTTCGATAAATCAATAAGCCCAATAAGTTGGGAAATGATATCACTTATAGTGTGTGTTGTTGATTATAGAAGGAAATTGTGTCCTAGTGATCTAGGTTGAGAATGTCCCCAAGAGGAGCTCATAAGGATTGTCATGTTAAACCCTGCAGGTGGACTTAGTCCGACATGACGATGAAGTTGAGTGGTACTACTCTTGGAGCTAGATATTAATTAAGTGAGTTGTCAGTAACTTACTTAATTAGTGAACATTTGTTATCTTAAACACAGGGAGGCTAACACACTCATAATAAGAAGGAGGCCAAAATGTAATTTGGGATTGGTGCGGTAGTTCAATAATAGTTCTCTAGTGGAATGAATTATTATTGATAAAATTAAGTTGTGTGTTCGAGGCGAACACGGGATGCTTAATTTTATCGGGAGACCAACACCAATTCCTCCTCTCGGTCCCTATCGTAGCCTCTTAATTATAGAGTACTATACCCACCTTCTTACCCATCCCATAGGGGCTGGCCAAGCTAGCTTGGAGACCAAGCTAGGGCCGGCCAAAGTTTGGTTTATGGGTGCTTAAAGGTGGCCGGCCCTAGCTTGGGTTCAAGCTTGGTGTGGCCGACCCAAATTAAAATAAAAGGATTTTTATTTTTTAAAAATTTTCTTATGTGGATAACATGATTTAAAAAAGAGTTTAAAAATTTAAATCTTTCCTTTTATAAGATTCTACAAAAGATTAAGAGAAGAGCTAAATCTCTTTCCTTATTTGTAGATTAAATGGTTGATTTTAATTTTGGTAAAAACTTTCCTTTTGACCATGTTCATGATTTAAAAAAGTTTAAAAAATTATTAATTCTCTTTTATTAGTTTCTACAAAAGATTAAGAAAAGATTTAATATCTTTCCTTATTTGTAGATTAAAAGAGATTTTAATTTTTAGAGATAACTTTCTTTTTATCCACATGTTAAAAGAAAGATTTTAATTTATAAAATTTCCTTTTTATTAACCAATCATGAAGGGAAAAATTATTGGAGAAATTTTTTATAAATTTCCGGAAGCAAATAAGGAAATTTTAATTTGTGTTTAAAATTTTATTTGCTTGATTTTATGGTGTGGCCGGCCATTGTAAATTGAAAAGAAAATTTTTTTTAATTAAATAAATTTTCCTTTTCAATGGAAAAAGAATTAAGAAAGTTTTTATTAAATTTTCCTTATTTTCCAAGACCAAGGATTATAAAAGAGGGGTAGAGAAGGCTTCATGGTGAACAACCTCTATTATTCTCTCCCTCTTTTCCTTGGTGTTGTGGCCGGCCATCCTCTCTCCCTCTCTTCCTCTTTGTGGTGGCCGAAACCCTTCTTTGCTTGGAGCTCTTGTGGTGGCCGGATACTACTTGGAGAAGAAGAAGAAGGAGGAGAGAAAGCTTGCATCCCTTGGAGCTTGGTTGGTGGATAAAGTTCTTCATCCTTGGATTTTGGTGCTTGGCCGAAACTTGAAGGAAGAAGAAGAAGGTGCTAGGTGGTCCTCATCTCGGAAGATCGTTGCCCACATAACGTCCGAGGTTAGAAGAGGAATACGGTAGAAGATCAAGAGGTCTTTCTAAAAGGTATAACTAGTATTTTTCCTTTCCGCATCATACTAGTTATTTTTTGAAATAATACCAAATACAAGAGGCATGCGATTCTAGTATTTCGAATTTGTTTTCGATGTTGTGTTTTTTTATTTTTTCTTTTCCTTGTGATTTGATTGTTCTTTTCGGTTGACCTAAAGTTATTTAAGGAAATTAAATATTAACTTTCCTTAAAAGGCTTTGTCTAGTCGGTGGTGGTTGTTCCCATATCCAAGAAGGCCATGTGCCTCATCACGTCAGTACTAGAAGCCAATTTTGGAAACTGATATTTAATGAAATTAATAACTTAGGTGATTTGGATCGAACGTGTTAAGTTCCGTAGGAGATCCGAGTCTAAACCTAAAAGAATAAATAGATTAAACTTTGGATCAAACGTGTTAAGTTCCGCAGGCGATCTAAGTTTAATTTAAAAGATCACATGGTAGCTAGGAAAAGGTTCAGACCTTTGTACAAAATTTTTGTACAGTGGAGCCATTAAGTTTTCCGAGTAGCAACCAACAAAGCTTTCCTTATCTTTTTTTCTCTTGAATTGCTTAGGAAGCTTGTAATTTTAATGGCTTTGGATTTGATTGTCCTTGTCATAGAGTAGATCCACTTATTCTAGGATTAAGGGAGTAATTATAATGTGAAATTGATGTGAACTCTATGGATATGGCAATTTCCCTTTCAATGATGTGTTTATTCCTTGTATCTATTTGATTGAATGTGTATGTGATGTGTTTGTGCTTAATTTTCATGTTTAATTGATTGGATGTATAGATCGCTCATCCATAGAGGGGATGCCCTAGATCATATACCCAAGGGGCTTCGTGACAAGGGGTAACTCTTTAAATGGACTTTTGAAGGCATCATCTTGAAAGGGAGAGCGATTCTTTACATGGAAGAACCTAATTAGACTTAATTAGTTATTCATTATTCTATTTTAATAGGTATATTGTATAATTTAGGATCGTAAACTCGGGGAGTCCTAGGTGACCAAAGGTAATCTTTTAATTGGACATCTTAGGTTATCTCTAATACCTAGGGACATCGGGTAATTAAGGGAGCAATACTCCGACACGACCGTCACAGGGGAGTATCAGGATTTAGTTAGACTTCCTATATTGCATAAGAATAGAGGATAGCAGATGAGCAATCCATAACACATTGATCAACGTTATAATGAAATTGAACCCCTAGAACACTCACCTTGACTTGCTTTCCTCAAAACTCTCTTTCTCTCTCTTATTCTCCCAACCTTAGTTCGTAAGACTTCAACCAATATTTCATTCGTCTAGCTAGCTAGTCATGTGATCCCACTAGTGCTCATCAATCCTTATGGGATCGATATTTTATTACTTGCGATAAAATTGTGCACTTGTGGTTATGTTAACATCATTCCCTGAGGCACGACTGTGCCTCTCCCCACAGTGCTACACATGGGCAGGTTGTGCCCCTCCCTTCAGAGTTCCACATAGTTGTGTTATACCTATAGGCACAGTTGTGCCCCTTCAAGGAAGAGATTCACATGGCCCGGTCGTGGCTCAAGGCACGGCTGTGCTGTATTTTTTGAGCCGCTGCACGCCACAGCCATGACCTGAGGCATGACTCTATGCGCGGACAGGTAGGGGGGGGGGCGTGCCCCTGCCTATAAAAGAGGTCCTCCTCCCCTTTTCTTGGGGAGGAAGTTTCCCCTTTGTAGAAGACGAATTTGGGTAATTCCACTCCATCTTCAATCATCTTCTCGACAATCCATCACAGTCTCCATCATCTGTCCACCTCTAAAGAGAAGGATTAGTTTTCGAAGACATCATTTTCATCTCAGCTAAGCTTTCTTCTCTCTTCTTTGTGTTTGAGTTGCTGCTTGCCACTATTCATATCTTTGAGCCCTATTTCTTTGCACATGAAGTAGATTCTTCTTGTTCTAGGATATGGAAGTAATTGTAATGTGTATTTGATGTAAACTCTATGGATATAACTATTTCCTATTTCTATGACATGTTTATGCATTATTCTTGTTTGATTGAATATTTGTGTGAACTTTATGTAGTTATATGTGTTGTTTGATTGAACAGATGTATAGATCAGTCACCACGTAGAGGGAATACTCGAGATTGTATGACCAGGGTCATTTAATGACAGAGGATATCTTTTTAACTAAACATTTCGAGCATTCCCTTGAAATGGAGCCAAATCACTACAAGGAAGGCCCTAATTATCACTTAATGGGTTTTCCCCAATTTTGTGTTAGGAAGTGACTTGTATAATTTATATTGTATGACAGGGGACCCTTGGTGATAGACAGTATCCCTTTAACCTGAATTTTTATGTTACCTTGTCTACTTAATAGCACTGAGTGCCAAAGGGGTAAACACTCTGGTGTGACCATTGCAGGGTAACTCTGGTACTTATTTAGACTTCCTATGAAGCATGAACATAGAGGATAGGAGATTAGTTATTTATATTACATCAATGAGCATTATAATGAAGTCAAAATCCTAGAACAAACTTCTCAAGTTAGACCTCCTTACACAATTTTTCTCACTCTCCTGCTCTCTCTTTCACTCCTTTTATTTCACAACTTCAATCATCTATATAATTCGCTTAGCAAAGTCTCTAGTGGTTGCTTATCAGTTCCTATAGATCGATATTTTTTATTACTTGATGACTTTTCCGTGCACTTATAGAATTTGACAATATAAATTTTTGGTGTCGTTTCTGGGACTATTGTAAAGCAACATTAGTTGATTAACATTTGGATTAATCTAGACACTTTTTTATTTTTACTAATATTTTTTGCACTTTTATTTTATGTTTTTTTGTATTTTAATTTCTGTATTTAAATTCTATATTTTGTTCTTGAAAAAAAAAATTGATTTCATTTGTGCTCTTTTATGTGAAGATTGATTACTGCAGGGAATTGACTACCAATTGATCTTGGGATTGATAGGATATTTAGAAGAAGAAGAAGAAACCTGTAAAGACAAGTCGAGGAAGAGCAAGCTTAGAGAACCATGACAAACAGACCCTTGAAAGATTATGCCGCACCATATGTGAGAGGTCTCAGGTCTAGCATCACCAGACCATCTATTGAGGTCAATAATTTTGAAATAGTCGACATTCATTTCTTTGGTTCAGCAGCACTAATTTGGGGGTGGACCTATAGAAGACCCAAACCAACACTTAGAGATATTCTATGAAATATGCAGTACCACGAAGATGAATGGAATCCCTTCTGAAGCTATCAGATCACTCTTATTTAGATTCTCTGTACTAGATAGAGCAAAGGCCTGGCTGAATTCTTTATCCACGAATAGCATTTCCTCATGGGAGCAATGCGAACAAGTCTTCTTTAATAAATTCTTTCCTTCAAACAAAATGGCTCACATGAGGAATCTCATAGCAAGTTCTAGATAGAACAATGTTGAATCTCTATATGTAGCTTGGGGATTGATTCAAAGGGATGCTCAGGTTATGCCCACATCATGGATTAAAGAAATTGCTAACCATTCACACTTTCTACAATGGAATTAATTAAAAAATCAAAGTTTCCTTAGACTCCGTAGCTGGTGGAGCATTAATGAATAAGGAATTGGATGAAGTGAAAGAGATAATAGAAAGTATGGCAATGAATCACCACTGATAGGTATCAGAATGAAGTGGCAACCCCATTAAAACCCTTGGAAAGTATGATGTTGATGCCTTGAGCTTAATTTCTGCAAAGATGGACACTTTGACCAAGAAGTTTGAGTTAATGAACACAAGTCCGATAAACACTATTATTACATCTTGTGAAGTGTGTGGAGGAATGGAACATTCAAAAGAAGTTTGCCCACTTGGAGCCATTACTGCACAGTTGGCTCAGATAGAAGAAGTAGATGCTATTGGTAACTTCAACACTAGACCCAACAATCTATACTCCAACACCTGCATTCTCAGATGGAAGAATCATTCAAACTTCTCTTATATAAACAATCAAGACCCAGGGCACTCATCCGGATATTAGAAGAATCATCAACCCTCAAGAATGGATAAACTTCTTAAAGAAATTCTATCCAACCAAGTTGAGATGAAGAATGACCTTAAGCAACTTAATTCAAGGATGGACAATGTTGAGAAACACCTGAAGATGCTTGACAGTCAAGTAGCACAAGTTGCTTGCTCTTCTTCAAGAGTGCTAGTATTCTTTCCAGGAAAGCTAGAGCCTAATCCTGTAGAGCATTACAATCTTATTGAGTCGGACAAACCTTGGGAAAGTCCCAAGAGATTGCTCATATAGGAATTGAAGAAATTGGAGAACCTTCTCCTGCTCGAGAGGAGGTTGAAGAACCTCTACCAAAAATAAATGTTCTACTAATCCCTTTCCCTCAACAAATTGCAAAAGCCAAAAAGGATGAAGAGTTTGAGAAATTTCTTGAGAAGATTAAAAAACTTTGCATTGAGATTCCTCTCATGGATGCCTTATATCAAATGCCAAAGTTTCCTAAATTCATGAAGGGCATCATCTCCAACAAGTTAAAGAAGAACAGTTATGAGACTATAGCTTTAATTGAAGACTGTAGTGCTCTTTTGTTGAACACACTACTACTGAAACTCCAAGATTTAGAAAGCTTCTCCATCCCATAAAAAATTGGTACCACTGAGGTTGGTAAAGCTTTTTGTGATTTAGGAGCTAGTATTAGTCTCATTCCTTATTCAGTGTGTAAAAAATTTAATTTTAATGGCTTGAAATTGACCACCATGGTATTGAAACTAGCAGACCATTCAATTCCCTATAGGTATCATGGAGGACGTGCTGGTGGAGATAGGAAGCTTCATGTCCCTATGGATTTTGTGGTCTTGGACATGGATGAAGATTCAAAAATCTCTATTATTCTTGGAAGACCTTTCCTAGTCGTAGCAAGAGCTGTGATTGACATGAAAAACCATAGGTTATCTTTTGTAGTCAACAAGGAAATTCTTGAATTTGATTTATCCAAGTCATCTAATCCATTGTCTATTGTTAAGAGTTGTTGCTACAGGTTGGATAAGGTCTAATAAAAAGAAAAAGAACACTACCACCCCTAGGAAGCTTGCTAGATGATGCAGTGATTCGGCGTACAAGGAAAGATGGCCCCAAAACCTATCTCGATAAATATATCATCCTAGCACATGCCTGGATGAAGGAGGGGTTGTAAACAACTTACCACGTTGGAGGGGAGCATCTTCCCCTCAAGGCAAAGGCTCCAAATTGAGCCAAGAGGTTGAGTTCATGACCTTAAATGAGCGCTTCTTGGGAGGTAACCTAAGGGTTTCCTTAGTTTGTTTTCTCTTCTTTTCTTGTTATGCTTATTTTTAGAGTGTAATTTGTGTTCAATTTTTATTTTTTAGGATTGTCAGCTTCCGTGAGCTGGCCATGAACTCATTCATGAGTGTGGAGGCATTTGAGAGAAGCGAAATGAAGAAAATCGGAGCCGAATAGAGGCAAGGGTAGCAACCCACATAACCCAACCATGCCTAATGTTGTGAAACCCCAAGTGTAGGGTAAAAGATATTGAATCCACAAGGATTGTATTAAACACTACAGACTTACCACAATGAATTATCTAAATAATTGAATATTGTAAATTTATGTACTAAAAGAGAGGGAGAAGTAGAGAGAAGAGAATTGATTGAGGAAGTTGGTCAACTCGATTTTGTTGTAATGCTAATTAATGTACTATGAATTACCCATCTCCCATCCTCTATCCTTATGCCCATGTAGGAAGTCTAACCAAATATTGACACTCCCTACGGTGGTAGTATCGAAGTGTTACCCCTAGTGTTATTTGATGCCACTAAGTAGAAGAGATAACCTTGAAAGTTCAATTAAAGGGCTACCTTTTGTCACAAAGCCCCCCCATACAATCGCTAGATTATATAGGATACTTATTAACACAAGATTAGGAATAACCCATTAAGCCTAATTAGATATTTCTTGTAGAAAATCATCCTCCCTTTTAAGGCAATACTCTAGAAAGTTCGATTAAAGGGATATCCCTTATCACAGGGCCCCCGGTCATACAATCTAAGACATCCCCTCTACGGGGTGAGCAATCAATACAACCATCCAATCAAACATGAAATATAAGCATAAATTTATCACACACATATTTAATCAAATAGGTACAAGATATAAACATGTCATACGAATAGAAAATTGACAAATTCAAAGAGTTTATATCAATCACACATCACAACTACTCCCTTAATTCTAGAACAAGCAAATCTACTCTATAACAAGAGGAGGTAAATCCAAAGACATGACAATTGTAAACTTTAAATCCAAATCTAAGAAGAAAGAGGAAGAAAGCTTAGCCAATATAATGAGAGATCTTCGGATCCAATTCTTTGCTTCTGGTGGTGAAGGAGATGGTGGATATGACTTCAGACCATTGATGGGAGTGTGAATGAAGTTAAAATCTAGACCAAATATATCTCCCTAAAGGAGAAAACACTTCCACCCCTTTGAAAGGGGGAAGAGCACCCTTTATATAGGTAGGGCATGACCCTTGCCTAGCCTGTGTCACTACATGACTAGAGGATGAATAACTTATGTGGAGAGGCACAGTCATGCCTTAGGGCATGATTGCCCTATAAACTGACTCTAGAAGAGAGGAACGACCGTGTAGTTTCAAACGACCACCCTTGGATTGGTTGCTGGTGGGAGGCACGGGCGTGCCTCAAGGCACAACCAAACTCTGCTTGCTCTTTGGTGAGGGGGTATGGTCGTGCCTCCAACCATGGCCCAACTTTGCTTAAGTGCTAGTGTGAGACATGGCCATGCCAAGGGGCACGACCATGCTTTTCTCCTCTCCTAGGATCGCTTTAAAGCATGCCTTAGCTCCATTTTTACTCCAAAAATATATCCTGTCAAGAAAAACTAAGCACAAGTAGATCTCTGATAAAGAGAGTAATTATTCTAAAAATATGATAAAGAATAGTGTAATAGAATAGAACATACTGAAAGAATACAAATAAATGTGCATCAAAGTATGCATAAAAGTGTATGTAATCTACACATATCATACCCCCAGACTTAAAGCTTTACTTATCATCAAGTAAAATTCTACAATCTAGACTCATGTGCTAATATAGTGCATCATAATATCTAATAAATCAATACAACTCTATCAACTAGTTTTATTAGTGAGCATGGTCATAGAGTAACTTAAGTGTGTCCTAAATATAAGTTCTCATGCACAGTACGATGAGTGACCTAGGTTTTTTAAGTTTTAATCCCTAATCCTAGTTAAGTCATCATCTATCTGAGTTTCTTGTGTCTTGGTGATAGATACTTACTTGCCACATGATTGGTTCATTTTTCTCAATCTACCCAAAGTCTCAAAGGGGTGTGCTTGATATCAAGAGAAACATAGCAGTTATTTTCCCAGTAATCTAACCCTGTCTCAAAGGGGTGGCTTGCTAGTTTCCACCTGCGAATCTATTTCTTATATCCCTTATTGTATTCTTTTTTTTCCTCAAAGTAATTACAATGTGCAACACTTGAACTCTTTTTTTTTTGTGATTTAGATGTAGCACTAAAAAATGTTGGGATACTTTAATTTTTCTAAGCGAGCTTACATGACTCAAGTATCATCCAGTAACCAAGATATAGTCTAAAAAATCACCATGAAAATCTAAGTACTAAATAAGTTTGATGAATCATGACTATTTTCATAGTTATTTACTATTTAAACTTAGGCAAAGTGAAATGAGATCCTCAAATTAGGCCATTCCTTAAGTTTTCTAAATGCAAAGTGATATGGGTTAGGTTTCATGGGTTCCCGATAAGGAAGGGAAAGGAGATAATCAAACGGAGAAGATAGGTCAATATCGGCTGGGATATATCTCCAAAGAGGCAGACCGATATCGGCTGAGATATACCTCCAAGAAGGAAGGCCAATATCGGTCGGGATACGCCTTTAAGGAGGAAGGCCAATATCGACCGGGATATGCCTCTAAGGAGGCAGACCCACATCGATCAACATATACCTCAAAGGAGGTAGGCTAATATCGATCAAGACATACTTTCAGGAAGGAAGGCCAATATCGGCCGGGATATGCCTCCATGGAGGTAGACCCACATCGATCAGCATATACCTCAAAGGAGGTAGGCTAATATCGGCCGGGATATACCTCAAAGGAGGTAGGCCAATATCGATCGAGACATACTTTCAGGAAGGAAGACCAATATCGGTCGGGATATACCTCAAAGGAGGTAGGCCAATATCGATCGAGACATACTTTCAGGAAGGTAGACTAATATCGGCCGGGATATACCTCAAAGGAGGTAAGCCAATATCGATCGAGACATACTTTTAGGAAGGAAGACTAATATCGGCCGGGATATGCCTCCAAGGAGGCAGACCACATCGATCAGCATATACCTCAAAGGAGGTAGGCTAATATCGGCCGGGATATACCTCAAAGGAGGTAGGCCAATATCGATCGAGACATACTTTCAGGAAGGAAGACTAATATCGGCTAGGATATGCCTCCAAGGAGGCGGACCCACATCGATCAACATATACCTCAAAGGAGGTAGGCTAATATCGGTCAGGATATATCTCAAAGGAGGTAAGCCAATATGGGTTGAGACATACCTTTAAGAAAGAAAGTCAGATACCGGTTAAGCTGAATAATACCTGGAAAAGATACTTGATAAAAATTACATACTTGATAAAACATAGCCCAATGCTAGCTGGAATAATGAACGTAAAGGAGCACGAACGGGCATTGCCCAAGGAGCCTCATGAGAAGTAATAGTAATTGATCAAACATAATTAAGCTTAACCCCGATCAACACAAGAAACATTAGTATATTAAGCTATCTTTGATGTAGCAAAAACAGTAGGGGCGAGTAGGAAGGATAGAAACACTTTGAAAAAGAACTGGTAAGATAGAAGAGAAGTAATATTTCGAATAAAATAGTTCCTGAAGATATTTGCAGTATATGATTGTATAACCAGTGTTATATATTTTGGCGGGAAATATGTTTTTAGACCATTTTGCAGGTGCTAGACGACAAAAAAGGTACATCTGGAGTATGAAGAAGATTCCCTAAAAAGTCATTTACCACAAGTACACAGCCTACGTCATCTCATTACAAACTCTAACAAACCGGGGTCCACTTCATGACTACGGAGGTTATATGAAGTGGTATAAAAAGGGGAATCCTCTCCGTTGGCTAGGTAAGTTCACATCATTGCGCACATTCATAACCCTAATTTTTCAACTACTGTTCATCTTCTTCCTCCTTCTTCCACACCAAGAGGGATCACTTACTTGAGTGTCGGAGGGCCTAGCCAGGGATTCCCACCCCGGTGTTAGGTCACTGACGGTAGTGTTGGTTGGTCTCTTGTGCGTAGGAAGCCTTGGGAGCTCCGAATCTGGGTGTTCTTCGATAGGATCTCTTCATCGCCATTGGTATCTTGCATCGAGAGGACACTCTTGTGGCTTCATCTTCTTGGATCCGCTTTGGGTTTCTCAGATCATTGTTCTACAGGTATCATCCTTCACCAGCGGTAGGTTTTTTTCTCCCGGATCTACGTCTTGTCAAGCTTCTCAGACAGGATCAAATTTGGCGCCGTCTGTGGGAAATTCACCTGAATCTGAGACTACAAGATGGAAGAGGTCGGAAAATCAAACCTACTCACCATTAGTCGTGAGGATCTGGATTTTCTCATCAATTCTCATGTACAGAAAGCCTTGCAACAACAACAACAACAACAACTTCAAGCTCACACTGGAGCTACTCTTGTAACGCCCACCCTTCTTACCCTAGGGCGGCGCTACGTTCGTACACTACTTACGTACATGCTTCAGTTATACTATGGCAGCGGAAGAAAATTTTTTTTTTTCTTTTTAAACATTCATTTTATAAGCATGATATCACAGATTAAATGTGCATATGTTGATTCTATAACTAATCATATTAATTTGTCCGGATCGTTCTTTGCCGAGCCACCACCACACACATCACTATCTGCTCCTCCTGTTGCTCCTCTAGCTCATCCAGCTTCTTTATCTGCGGTACAAGGAAAGTAAGCTGTGAGCACTCATGGCTCAGTAAGTTCCTTTCCTACTCACTAAAACCGAAAATCATCGTATATTAATATCATGCGTAGTATCATAAGCATACGACATACAAGGGTATCATATTCATATCATGACATTATATCTAATCATCAGATAATTCAAGCACATATGTAGGCAATGCATCATGAATTTGAAAGCTTATACTTATAAGTACTTGAAATTCATATCATCATTAGAGGGGATCCCGGTTTGTACCACATACATAATGCGCGCGCTTCTTAAGTAGGTCCAAGGTAGCAAGTCTTGAACCCTACCATACATACATACTAGGTCCGAGTCTTACTCCATCGACCTAGGGCATTCAGAAGCCCATTTCTGACGAGGCCCGAGTCTTATTCCATCGACCCCGGGGCGTTTACGGAGCCACCCTTGGTACAAACCATACAAAAATAATTTATCATGCATAACTATCATATCATATCCCTAACAATCTTTCATGCATTTCATTTTTCATTTCTTTTCATTATGTATAGCATTTCCTATGCTATCACATATCATGGCATTTACATAACATAAATTTCATTCTTTTCTCATTATGTATAGCATTTCCTATGCTAACACATATCATGGCATATACATAACATAAATTTCATTCTTTTCTCATTATGTATAGCATTTCCTATGCTATCACATATCATGACATATACATAACATAAATTTCATTCTTTTCTCATTATGTATAGCATTTCCTATGCTATCACATATCATGACATATACATAACATAAATTTCATTCTTTTCTCATTATGTATAACACTTCCTAGGTTCCTTTCCCTTTTTTTTCTTTTATTTTCAATTATCTTCTAAACAAGAAAACAAATACATGATCCTTAACATTTCATAGGGAGAACCTCGTACTAGTTGGGTAAAACAATAATTTCCCTAGCCTCTTAAAAATATTTTTGGCCGAAATTCTAGGGTTAAGTACTCCTTTGATCAAGCATCATATAGGTGTAAAAACATGAAGAAGACCCCTTTTCCATGGCATAGAAAATCTATCATGTAGTGTAGACTTAGTTAAACCTCACTAGATTTCGAAAGCTCTTCTTAACCGAATTTTCTCAAACTTGTTTATAGGTTTTAAAATCCTTATAAAATCTGAAAAATATATAAAAAGCCTTGTACCACAGGTGAGGGGAAGCTTACCTTCTTCGCTTAAGTTTCCTAGAGTTGAGAACTTGCTTGGACCTTTCTTCCTTGCTTGCTTTGCTCGGCACCAATGGAGGAGAGGAGTGGCTAGGTCTTTTGGTGGAGAGGAGGAGGAAGAAGAGGCTTCTCTTTCCTCTTGTGTGGCTCGGCAACAACAAGAGAGAAAGAGGGAGAGAGTGAAGAGGAAGAAGAGGTTCTTCCTCTTGTGTTGCTCGGCAACAAGAAGAAGAAGAGAGGGAGAGGTGAGTCTCGGCACAAAAGGGAGGAGAGGAGGAGAATGAGTGGGGGATGAAGTTGAAGTCACCCCTCCATGCCTATTTATACTAAAATGAGGGGAGGAACTTGACTTGATTCATCCTCCCTATTCATTTCTCCCCTTAAATGACAAGAATATTTTAGAGAAATGCCTTTTGAGTTCTCTCTTTTCTTTCCCTTAATTTCTCTCTTTTCTCTCCTTTAATTAAAATTCCTATCTCCTCTTACAATATCCTCTCCTATCCCACTTGGTTAACACATGCATGCATCCACAAGAGAACCAAGGATCAAAACTTGTTTATGTATATTTTTATTTCTTTTACTTCCTTTTCCTTTTAAGTAGAAAGAATCCTTTCTTATCTTTAACTACTTAATCCTTTCTCTCCTTATCAATAATTCTCCTATCCCCTTTGGTATCCTATACATGTTCCTTACAAGAGATCCAAGGTTCAATCTCCCTTCTAACATTTTATTTTCTTTTGTACATAATAACTCATATATTACAATATTATGCATTATGCATAAATATTTCATACATATATATGTATGAAATATTTCTTCCTTTTGTCTACATTAATTCCATCCATTATAAATCATGCATAGATGATTTATATTCTCAACTTTATTTTTCTTTCATAAAGTTTTAATCATCTAAATCCATCTTAATATTTAACTTAGAATATTTACACCTTCTTTTCATTCGTACTCTCATTATCCTTACTTTCTTATCTAGGCTTTCTAGGGGTGTTACAATCTCCCATACTTATTGAAAGTTCATCCCCGAACTTAGAATAACAATTTCTGCTCTAATTCCTTAGATACTGATGGAGCTTCCAATCTCCCTTGACTTATTGAAGGTCCCTCAATAGAAGTCTGTAGTTGGTGTAACCTTGTGGGACCACCTTGGTTCGGCACATACTGTGGTGCTTTAGTTTTGGTAGGGCAGTTTCTAGACAGATGTCCTTCCAGTCCACAGTCGTAGCATTTAATTTTGCACTTGCGACAGTCTTTTGCTTTATGACCCTCTTATGTTATAGCCTAAGGTTCTTGTATCTAGGCTACCATTTATGTATCTTAGAGTATCATACTATTTTGCATACAAATAAATTATGCAACTGTACTTACTTGGAGCGGCAGGAAGGAGCTTGATGTGTGTGTAGTGAGCTGGCTAACCTTGGCTCTGATACCACCTGTAACGCCCACCCTTCTTACCCTAGGGCGGCACTACGTTCGTACACTACTTACGTACATGCTTCAGTTATACTATGGCAGCGGAAGAAATTTTTTTTTTTTCTTTTTAAACATTCATTTTATAAGCATGATATCACAGATTAAATGTGCATATGTTGATTCTATAACTAATCATATTAATTTGTCCGGATCGTTCTTTGCCGAGCCACCACCACACACATCACTATCTGCTCCTCCTGTTGCTCCTCTAGCTCATCCAGCTTCTTTATCTGCGGTACAAGGAAAGTAAGCTGTGAGCACTCATGGCTCAGTAAGTTCCTTTCCTACTCACTAAAACCGAAAATCATCGTATATTAATATCATGCGTAGTATCATAAGCATACGACATACAAGGGTATCATATTCATATCATGACATTATATCTAATCATCAGATAATTCAAGCACATATGTAGGCAATGCATCATGAATTTGAAAGCTTATACTTATAAGTACTTGAAATTCATATCATCATTAGAGGGGATCCCGGTTTGTACCACATACATAATGTGCGCGCTTCTTAAGTAGGTCCAAGGTAGCAAGTCTTGAACCCTACCATACATACATACTAGGTCCGAGTCTTACTCCATCGACCTAGGGCATTCAGAAGCCCATTTCTGACGAGGCCCAAGTCTTATTCCATCGACCCCGGGGCGTTTACGGAGCCCACCCTTGGTACAAACCATACAAAAATAATTTATCATGCATAACTATCATATCATATCCCTAACAATCTTTCATGCATTTCATTTTTCATTTCTTTTCATTATGTATAGCATTTCCTATGCTATCACATATCATGGCATTTACATAACATAAATTTCATTCTTTTCTCATTATGTATAGCATTTCCTATGCTAACACATATCATGACATATACATAACATAAATTTCATTCTTTTCTCATTATGTATAGCATTTCCTATGCTATCACATATCATGACATATACATAACATAAATTTCATTCTTTTCTCATTATGTATAGCATTTCCTATGCTATCACATATTATGTATAACACTTCCTAGGTTCCTTTCCCTTTTTTTTCTTTTATTTTCAATTATCTTCTAAACAAGAAAACAAATACATGATCCTTAACATTTCATAGGGAGAACCTCGTACTAGTTGGGTAAAACAATAATTTCCCTAGCCTCTTAAAAATATTTTTGGCCGAAATTCTAGGGTTAAGTACTCCTTTGATCAAGCATCATATAGGTGTAAAAACATGAAGAAGACCCCTTTTCCATGGCATAGAAAATCTATCATGTAGTGTAGACTTAGTTAAACCTCACTAGATTTCGAAAGCTCTTCTTAACCGAATTTTCTCAAACTTGTTTCTAGGTTTTAAAATCCTCATAAAATCTGAAAATATATAAAAGCCTTGTACCACAGGTGAGGGGAAGCTTACCTTCTTCGCTTAAGTTTCCTAGAGTTGAGAACTTGCTTGGACCTTTCTTCCTTGCTTGCTTTGCTCGGCACCAATGGAGGAGAGGAGTGGCTAGGTCTTTTGGTGGAGAGGAGGAGGAAGAAGAGGCTTCTCTTTCCTCTTGTGTTGCTCGGCAACAACAAGAGAGAAAGAGGGAGAGAGTGAAGAGGAAGAAGAGGTTCTTCCTCTTGTGTTGCTCGGCAACAAGAAGAAGAAGAGAGGGAGAGGTGAGTCTCGGCACAAAAGGGAGGAGAGGAGGAGAATGAGTGGGGGATGAAGTTGAAGTCACCCCTCCATGCCTATTTATACTAAAATGAGGGGAGGAAACTTGACTTGATTCATCCTCCCTATTCATTTCTCCCCTTAAATGACAAGAATATTCTAGAGAAATGCCTTTTGAGTTCTCTCTTTTCTTTCCCTTAATTTCTCTCTTTTCTCTTCTTTAATTAAAATTCCTATCTCTCCTCTTACAATATCCTCTCCTATCCCACTTGGTTAACACATGCATGCATCCACAAGAGAACCAAGGATCAAAACTTGTTTATGTATATTTTTATTTCTTTTTACTTCCTTTTCCTTTTAAGTAGAAAGAATCCTTTCTTATCTTTAACTACTTAATCCTTTCTCTCCTTATCAATAATTCTCCTATCCCCTTTGGTATCCTATACATGTTCCTTACAAGAGATCCAAGGTTCAATCTCCCTTCTAACATTTTATTTTCTTTTGTACATAATAACTCATATATTACAATATTATGCATTATGCATAAATATTTCATACATATATATGTATGAAATATTTCTTCCTTTTGTCTACATTAATTCCATCCATTATAAATTATGCATAGATGATTTATATTCTCAACTTTATTTTTCTTTCATAAAGTTTTAATCATCTAAATCCATCTTAATATTTAACTTAGAATATTTACACCTTCTTTTCATTCGTACTCTCATTATCCTTACTTTCTTATCTAGGCTTTCTAGGGGTGTTACAACTCTACCAACAGCTCATAATCCGACGATTTCAACTACTGAGCACCGGGAGGGAAAAGAACCAGAAGAAGAAGAACATGCGTATTTCCCTCTAGTTGCAGTTTCTCCGACAAGACGTCCACGAGCTTTTCTTCGTACTCCCATGGAGCAGGGGGGGTCGGAGGCTCATGTTCCAAGAATCTTCTGGCGAAGCACCAGACAGAGAAAAGCGTAAGATTAAAATGATAACTAGTGATAGCTCACCAGAAAAGGTCATCTCTCCATTCTCTCAGAGTGTACTGGATGATCCGCTTCCTAAGAGGTATCAAAATCTTCAGATCGACGAGTAGACTGGAACAACAGATCCAGAAGATCATCTATTGAAATTTGAGAATGTAGCATTATTACAACAATTCTCTGATGGGATGAAATGTCGGATGTTTCTTACTACTCTTGGAGGAGCCGCACAATGCTGGTTCAAGAGACTGCCAGAGAAGTCCATCCGAAAATTCAAAGACTTCAAGAAAGTTTTTCTGCACCATTTTTCCAGCAACATGAGATATCATAAGACTCATTGGAGTCTATTTTCAATTAAACAGGCATCCAAAGAGTCCATCCGAGCCTACATCAAAAGGTTCAATCAGGTAGCCATCGATGTACCTAATGCTACCACAGAAATTTTAGTGAGCGCTTTTTCTCAAGGTTTAAATGATAATGATTTCTTTAAAGATTTAGTGAGAAATCCTCCTGTTAATTTTGATTCCTTGATTGAGCATGCTACTGAATTCATTAATGTGGAAGAAGCTCAAGCCGCCCGTAGGAAGGAGGGCGTTACTTCTTCTCCTATCCAGGTTAAGGAGAAAGCTCCTGCCCCTGTTCCTCCACCAAGAGGGCCTAGAGCGACTCATCCACCCCACCGTCAACCATAATATCATCCACAAGCAGTACAATATATGGAGATATAGCCAGAGGCACCAAGAAGATGGTGCACTTATCATAAAACTAGCAGTCATCATACTGAAGACTGTTTTGTTTTAAGAAATAAACGGGCTAATAGGGAGCGTTGTTAGAGGCAAAATTATTATCAGCAGCAGTACCCTAGACAGCAAAGTCCGCTCAAGTTGGAATATCGCCAGGTCGAGCCTCGGTAGGATGCATTGCCCACCCCGGCCGGTACAAGTCAAGTGTCGGAAAAGGCTCCTTCTGAAGCCATGACAACTCGACAAGAAGAAAACAGGAGTAATGCCATTCGGGGCAATATCAATATGATTGCAGGCGGGCCCACTGATGGGGATTCTAATAGGGCTAGGAAAGCACATGCCCGAAGACTAGAAATTCATGTCGTGGGGTGTAGCATGGAACGAGCAGCCGGTCCCGAAATAAGTTTTGGACCTAGAGATCTTGAGGGAGTAGAAATACCCCATGATGACGCCCTGATCATTAAAGCTGTGATAGCCAACTATGCTATTTCTTATACCTTCATAGACACGGGCAGTTCTGTCAATATTATATTCAAGAAGGCTTTCGATCAATTACAAATTGACCCAAGTGAACTTCAACAGATGTTCACTCACTTATATGGATTCACAGGCAACGAAGTACAACCACTGGGTCAAATAAAGTTGGCCATATCTCTAGGAGAGGAGCCTCTGATGAGAACGAAGAGATCTTATTTTATGGTGGTAGACGACCCGTCCTCTTATAATGTGATGCTGGGTCGACCGGCCCTAAACGATTTTAGGGCGGTCGTTTCTACTTTTTGTCAGAAAATTAAATTTCCTGTTGACGACCAAGTTGGGGAGGTACGGAGTGATCAGAAGACAACCCGAAAATGTTATGTAGAAATAGTTCGAGCTGAAGCTAACGCTGCTCGAAAGATTCAAAGAATGGAAGTCCATGCCATTCAGGAGAAGCAGCCTGTTCTGGTGTATGAAGAAAAGGAAGAAGTTCAGATCCAAACCGGTCGACCTGAAGCTATTACGTATATTGCGGCTAATCTTGATCCCACTCTGAAATCCGAACTGGTACAATGCCTAAAGAAGAATAATGATGTATTTGCCTGGACGCCTAAAGAAGTTTCGGGTGTTTCTCCTACAGTCATGGAGCATTCCTTACATGTCTTTCCAGATGCCCGCCCGGTCATGCAAAGAAAGAGGAATTTTAGTGCGGAACAGAACCAAATCATCAAAGAAGAAATAACTAAACTTATGGAGGCCGGTTACATCAGGGAAGTACAATTTACTAGCTGATTAGCTAATGTGGTGTTAGTCTCTAAGCTAGGAAACAAATGGCGAGTGTGCATTGATTTCTGGGATCTCAACAAGGCTTGCCCAAAAGATTATTATCCGTTACCCAGGATCGATCAATTGGTAGACTCCTCTGCAGGATGTGAGTACATCTCTATGATAGATGCTTATCAAGGCTATCATCAGGTTCCTTTAGCTAAAGAAGATCAAGAAAATGTCAGTTTCATAACATCTGAAGGTACTTATTATTATAATGTTATGCCCTTCGGATTAAAAAATGCAGGAGCAACTTATCAAAGGCTTATGAATAAGGTCTTCCAAAAGCAGATAGGGAGAAATATGGAAGTATATGTTGATAATATCTTAATTAAATCTCTTCAAGCTGCTGATTTGTGTAGGGATGTAGAGGAGACCTGCAAGACATTGAGACAATATGGGCTCAAGTTAAATCCGAGCAAATGTTTATTTGGAGCGAAAGGAGAAAAATTCCTGGGGTATATGGTGTTCGAGCGAGGAATAGAGGCCAACCCGAGCAAAGTCAAGGCACTTTAGAACATGGAGCCTCCGCGCAACATGAGAGAGGCTTAAAGACTGACAGCCGGATTACAGCCTTGTCTAGGTTCATTTCCAGGTCAGCCGATCGTAGCTTCCATTTCTTTAAAATACTCTGAAAGGCCAATAAATTTCAGTGGAACGAGGAATGTGACAAAGCTTTCCAAGAGTTAAAAGATTATTTGTCTACTCTTCCTGTATTAGCTAAACCTATAGTAGGAGAGACTCTTTGGGTATATTTGTCGACTAATGAAAACGCTGTAGGCTTTGTATTAGTCAGACAAGAAGGAAAAGAACAACAACCTGTATATTTTTCTAGCCATTTATTAAAAGGAGCTGAGTGTAGATATACTACACTAGAGAAATTGGCTTACGCATTAATGTTGACTGCTCGGAGGCTGCGACCATATTTCTTAGCACATGAAATTGTTGTATTAACCAACAGTACTCTCGGACGGGTGTTACTCAACCTAGAGGCATCAGGTCGGTTGGTCAAATGGACAACTGAACTCAGAGAATATGACATTCAATATCAACCTCGCTCGGCCATCAAGGCACAAGCTCTAGCAGACTTCATTATAGAAGTTCAAGGCCCTGAGGAAGAAAACATCTGGAAAGTTTATATGGATAGTTCCTCAACTAGACAAGGCAGTGGAATTGGTGTTCTTCTTATATCTCCATGGGAAGACAAACTTCAACTCTCTATTAGATTGAATTATAGAGCTACTAACAATCAAGCAGAATATGAAGCCTTGATAGCTGGATTACAGGCCGCTCGGCATATAGGGGCAGCTCGAGTCCTCATCTATTCTGATTCTCAATTGGCAGCCCAACAACTATCAGGTAATTTTGAAATTAATAATGACAGGCTCAAGTTATATGCTGAGGCATTTTATAAGTTGAATTCTCAGTTTCAAGAAGTAAATATACAAAAGGTTCCTCGATTTGAGAATCAAGTAGCAGGTGAATTGGCTAAGTTGGCCTCTGCTATAGTACCATGGAGTCTAGATCGGCCTGTAGAACAAACTCTGTTAATATCTTGTATCGAAAGACAAGATGATGCAGAAATTCAAGGTGACTGGAGGGATCAAATCATATTATATTTACAGCAAGGTATTCTTCCAAATAATACAAAACAAGCAAGGGTATTTAAGAAGAGAGCTGCTCAGTACACTATGGTAGGAGAACAGTTATATAAAAGAGCTTTTTCTAGACCTCTGCTCAAGTGTATCGGCACAGAAGATATACAATTTATTTTATAGGAGGTTCATCAAGGTTCATGTGGTAGTCATGTATGAGGGAGATCCTTGGCCCGTAAAATCTTATTAACAGGATATTTCTGGCCTACTCTACACGAGGATGCCAACAAGTTGGTCAGAACTTGTATGTCTTGCCAGAAACATCAAAATATTTCTCATCATCCCACACAGTTGTTGAGAACCTCTATAGCCTCATGTCCCTTCGATCAATGGGGCATGGACATAGTAGGCCCATTTCCTATGGCGATTGCACAAAGAAGGTTTTTATTGGTAGCAGTGGATTATTTTTCCAAATGGATAGAAGCAGAACCACTTGCTCGGATTACTGAAGATGCAGTTATTAAATTTCTGTGGAAAAATATCATATGCAGATTTGACATTCCTCATAAATTAGTCTCTGACAATGGAAGGCAATTTCAAGGGGATAGAATCTTAGCTTGGTGCAAAAGTTATGGTATTATTCAGTCCTTCACCTCTGTAGCTTATCCGTAAAGTAATGGTCAAGCGGAAGAAACCAATAGAGAAATTATAAGGGGTTTAAAAACCAAACTAGATCATGTTAGAGGTAGCTGGGTAGATGAATTACCCAGCGTTCTTTGGGCATATCGTACTACACCTCGAGAAGCTACAAGAATCACTCCCTTTCAATTAGTCTATGGGGGAGAAGCAATAATTCCCATTGAGGTGGGAGTAGAATCTGACAGAAGGCAATTATATGATGTAGACAATGAGGGACGATGACTCATGGAGCTAGACTTGATAGAGGAAGTTAGAGATAAAGCTGCTACTCGTCTCGTATCATACCGACAACGAATGAGGCAAAATTATAACAAAAGGGTCATCCCCAGATTTTTCCAAGTAGGAGATTTAGTATGGAAGCATATTAAACCTATCGGGGATGTCAGTAAGTTGGCACCACAGTGGGGAGGACCCTACAAAGTGGTGGAGAAGCTCGCATCAGGTTCATATTACCTTCAAGATACTGAAGGAAGAATTTTGGAACGTCCCTGGAGTGCAAATCATTTACAACCTTACCGGACCTGACAAGATCATGCCACTCAAGAATACGTCAGAAGGAACAAATCATAATTATCTGATGTAAGTTCCCAGTAAGATGAACACAAGTATTCTTATAGTTTATGTACTTCATTTCTTTCAATAAATGCAATGCAAGACAAATATTTCCACAGAAATAAATGTGGTTCATACAGATTGACAAGTATTGGCAGAACTTTCATAATCTATTTTCAAGCAATCAACAGTGGGGAATCCTAAAGACCTATTCAACTCCCATAAGAAAAATCCAGAAATTTTAAAACCATCACAAGGTCAGTATAAACATCATAATTTGGTATAAGAACATAGTCGATCGGGAAATCTCATGAAGTAACTCGGACGGGTCTTCATGGGAGGAACCGGAGACTTTAAACTATCACAGAACATAGTCGATCGAGAAATCTCATGAAGTAACTCGGACGGGTCTTCATAGGTGGACCCGGAGACTTTAAACTATCACAGAACATAGTCGATCAGGAAATCTCATGAAGTAACTCGGACGGGTCTTCATGGGAGGAACCGGAGACTTTAAACTATCACAGAACATAGTCGATCGGGAAATCTCATGAAGTAACTCGGACGGGTCTTCATGGGAGGAACCGGAGACTTTAAACTATCACAGAACATAGTCGATCGGGAAATCTCATGAAGTAACTCGGACGAGTCTTCATGGGAGGAACCGAAGACTTTAAATTATCACAGAACATAGTCGATCGGAAAATCTCATGAAGTAACTCGGATGAGTCTTCATGGGAGGAACCGGAGACTTTAAACTATCACAGAACATAGTCAATCGAGAAATCTCATGAAGTAACTTGGACGGGTCTTCATGGGAGGAACCGAAGACTTTAAACTATCACGGAACTTAGTCTTCATGGGCATAGTAAATACGAAGTTACATGGATTTATTCACAAAATCAGTTGACATTTTACACTGGGTCAGAAGCCAGGGTTCATGAAGGATTCTATGCATATGACACATTTTCTATCTGGAAGCCCATTCACATGGAAATCTTTATTCAGAATCGCTTGAAGTATTATACTCAGCTCGGAACTCAGGAGTTTTATACAGTTTTTTATCTAAAATCACTCAGGATTATTCATTCTTTTGAAATATGGAGCACACTAGATATTACCTGCAAAAAGATTCATCAAGACAAGATTTAACTTCAAGAGGTAAGCAAGGAATTCTTGAATAAAACTTCTACTCAATACTCGGAAGCATTTCAAAAGAGGCATTCTCAAACTAACACAAGGGAGAGAAAAGTAAGTATCAAAAATTTCCTATATATCGCAATTCCCTAATTACCAAGTGTTGGTTACAGTTCTTTTCATTACTAGTTTTTCCAATACAAGTCTTTTTATGAACAATCTTTTTAGATACATAGACATGATTAATTAAAAGGACTTTTTAAATCTGCGGGCAGTTCTTCGTTAAGTCTGCGACGACTTATGAAAGAGGAGAGAGGTTCCTTGGGTAGATAACCACCCTCTCTCAATTGTCGAAGAACTCCCGATACAGAATGATTTAAAGAACCCACTATCTGACGGATAAATTTTTGGGCAAACGCCGAAGACTTTAGATAAGCCAGACGCCACTCTTCCCATTGACTCTTCTCTTGCTCCTTATAACTTTGAAAATCAGCTTGCAGTTTAGTGTTTTGATCTTTTAAAGCATCCTTTTCCAATTTAAGCTGTTCCAATTCCTTCTGGAGTAGTGACAACTCAACATCTTGAGCTTTCCTTTGCTCTTGGTCCTGTAGGATAGTGAAATCATGAGAGGCTAGGTCTTGAGCTTGTTCAGAAAGACAGGCATTATAAAGCTTCTCTACTTTCTCTAAAATAAGACTTTTATGAGAAGCATCTAAGAGAGCTTTTTCCTTTAAAGTAATTTCCAGTCAGAGACCAGAATGTAGTCGATTCACCTGTAATTCCAGAGTTCTCCTTGCAAGCTCTTTGTCTTTCAGTAATTGGTGTGATTCCTCTAATTCCTGTCTCAATGCCCCTAATTGTTGATCTTGCAAAAAAACTTTCTCTTGTAACTGAGCCAGGTCATTATTAGAAGGAGATGAAGTAGCCTTCAATGTCTCTATTTGAGATTTTAACTTATTATTCTCCCGGTCCCGAGCCATAAGTAGCTGGTTGATATGCAGACTCGAGGCAAGGAACCAAACAAAATGATGATACAATTAACGATAAGGATGCAAAGTTGACAACATATAACCAAGAATACTTACAGCTACTGCTTGACGACTGTGGTGGTCGGCTCGATTTGGAAGACTAAGGCCCCTCAGTTGTTCTTAGCCCTGTAGCCAAGATTCGGCCAATAGGCCTTGTAGTTGTAGAGACCCATAGCTAAGTGGATCAGAGGTCTGTCCCAATTGAGAAGGCAGGCCCATGGCCTATTTAAACAAAGGTCGGGGAACGAAGGAAGAAGGTAGGGAAGAAGAAGAAGCAATGGAAGGGAAAGACGTGGTAGAAACAAGTGCAGCAGAAGAAGAACTAGATGGAATAGAAGGTGGCAATGCGAGGGATACTGATGCAGTCGTGGAAACGCGAATAGCTGAGGGCCCGACACTAGGAGAAGATCTCTGGCAAGGCGTCCGTTTGGCCAGGGGTCCATAAGCCAAAGGAGGCAAGGCTAGTGCAAGAGGAGTAGAAGACATAGAAGGGATAATGGCAATCTCAGAAGCAGAAGTAGAAGGAGCTGAAATAATAGCACAAGAAGAGGGGATAAGCAGATCAGGCCTCATCATCCTAAGAGAAAGATTAGAGATAATAGGGTAGGAGTTATCGGTGCCTTACCTCTCTCAGGAGAAATGGGCGCCAGAACTAGAGGAGTTTGCACAAAAGTACCAAAAAAATCACCAAAGGAGGCATCGTCAGTAAGCTTTGGCTTTTTGACTAAGGCAATAAAAAGCTCTTCTTCTTCCTCTTCCATGGCTGCAACAGCCTCTGCTTATCGCTCCTCTTCGGATAGCAAGCCCAAGGTGGAGGAATTAGGATTAGCCCAGCGAGCTCGCAACCACTCTTCTCCAAGATTATTAACAAAGGACTTAATCATAGTAGGATTCTTGTACATAAAAGCTGGAAGAAGAACATCAGCTGAAACACAGGAATTAAACACCATTATAAAAGAGATATATTAATCAGTAAATGCAGAGTGAAATGTTTATGCGTACCAAAAGAGCCATCTAAGGGAGTATCAATATTGCCTATCTCAAAAGGAAACATCAAAACCTCTACAATTAGATGCGGCAAGCTGAATTTTGCTCCCCTCAGTTTAGAGAGGGCAAAGGCAACAGAAGGATCGTTAAGAAGATTATGGGTACTAGGAATCTGAGGTAGATCATATATCCATTGAATGGGAAATGGAGGAGGAGAAGGGAGACGCATATAGAAAAATTTGTGATACAATTCCCCCTGAGGAGGAATTCAGTTGAACAAAATGGCCTTGGGACGAGATTGGAATTTGAAAACAGCAACATCTATGTCACGCCCTAGAGGAGTCCCTGTCCGAAGAAATTTCGACAGCATCTCCCCTGTACGGCGGACAATCTGAAACTTCTACATAACCCATATACCTCAGCCACAGGCGGCTGGAATAATAACAGTAAATAAAATCAATCACCACGCAGTTTATATATGTATTCAGCCTCTGGCTGTCACAACCACGCAGTTAATAAAATAAACAACATAGTAATACTCTGACTCGAAACCAATCAAAACCGACGAACTTACCTCTTCTGCCGTCCAGGCAGGCATGTAGTAGTATAAAATCGAAAACAAATCCATCAACGAGACAAATTATATAATATCTAAGTATTCAACATCCAAATCCAAATATAGTCAAGTGAGAATCAAAAACAATACAAACGATATCAAATAGCTGGAGGTCTGCAGGGGACTAGCAACTGGAACTCCCTCCTGACAGCATCAACCTGAAAATAACAACAATGGAGGCGGGGTGAGTCCAACACTCAGCAGGTACAATTGATATGCAAAGTAAGGAAATAACACCTAGCACTAATCATGCGTACAGTCTCCTGATGAATAAAGGTAAATACCAAATTGAAGTAAGCAGGAGAGAAACTGTACTAACCAGGACCCGGTAAAAGGACAAACAGTCCGAAAGGTATAGAAGACCTGTATGCATGTCAATCAAGGTATCCAAGCAATGTGCAGCATATAAGTGCAACAAACACAAACAATAAATGCATCATGCATATGATGCCAATGTCATGGTCACCCCTGACGCCAGTCAGCCGACTCACAACAACAGTGGGACCGAGTTGGTAGGGCTGTGACAACCGTGCACTCTGCATCACTACTCCTGATGAGTGACCGAGTGGACGGGATGCTGTCGGAGTACATACGTACTCCTACCCCAAATCATAAATGGGGGAGCGCCATGCTCTCATCTCCCGGTACACTGTGACGGGGAGGGATCTCTAACGTGCTACACGCTGCGTCACACTACCCATGAGCAGACCAACGGAGCACCGGAAGAGTCAAACTGACGTGCTACTACGCTGTGTCACGCTACCCATGAGCGTTACAACGGAGCACCGAACAGTGATGAAAACTAGCAAAGTGCTCAACATTAATGGAGCAATCTATCGCACAGCATGCGATCATGCAAATGGTGCATGTCACTAAGCATGGTAATATACTAAACCAACCTCTGGACATATAACAATGGGCACCATAGTGAATAAATCATATCAAGGTATACTGATCAAATAAGGTATCAAACCTAGGTCCTGACATGGTAAAACATGGTTATATCACTACCCATGAGCATGATAGATCGGTACAAGATCAATACGAAATGAAATCAAACAATCAATCAAACAGGTAACATGTGTTGGGCAGTGATTAACCGAAACAAATAGGAAACACAATTAATGCAACATATTATTTTCATTACTAAGCATATCAAAGACAATAAGTCAAAAGTACCCGCCTCCAATAGGAAAAGTCCAATCGGTCCAAATCCGACGTCGAGATACTCGTCTCGCGTCGAAACCCTGAGTCACCAATAAATAAATATTTTATTTAGCTATACTCCTATAAATAGCTAAATAAAAATCTCTTACACTAAATTAGGGCAAACCCCTAATCAACAATCACATAAACCTAACTCAGAATCCAACTCATACTAGAAACAAACTACACTGTTCGGATCAAGAACAGAATATCCAAAACCAACAATAACCTGATTCAAGAACAAAATCTACTCATCTTACCTCAACCTCTCAGTCGTTCTTGCTACTGAAATCAAAGAGAATAGCTAGATGGAGTTGCTGTCCAGCACCAAGAACAATCCCCACAGCCAGTTCTACTTCATATCTAAATCCAAATCTATCATCACAATAGTCCAAACAACACTGAATCTACAGCAAGGATAAAATTCTCTAATCCTTACCTCACTACCTAGCCTCTGTTGGTGCTGGAACAGGATGCTGCATGATGGGGTTGTTGCCGGAATAAAAAACACCCCACATTACACAAAACCTCACCAATCCGTGACCTCCAAGATCAAGTAGGGCACGCGGCTGAAGGCTAGGGCAGAGGCAAGGGATCGGCGGTGTCACAAGGCGTGCTGGATCAATTCTGGGAGTCGGCGACAATGCTAGGGCATGGCGTGATCTCCGCGCATCGACATCCAGTGGCCGTTGATCATCGCGACGGGGCCGAGAGCAAGGGTGTCCGGCGGTGGCTCGTCGGACCAGAGGAGGGGAGAGGAAAGGTGGCTCTCGTCGCCGGCGGGAGAGGGGGTCAGCGTCGCGGGCAGAAGGCCGGCGCTAGGGCACAAGCGACAACGATCGGCGTTGGGGTTTGAAAGTGCGGCGTCGGCAGAGAAGGGCTTCGGCAGTGGTGAGAAATGGCTGTCGAGGGAGGAAAGATGAAGAAATGGTGAAGGGGAGGAGAAGGCACCGGTTAGGGCAGGGATTCAGGAGAAGAAGACTCAGCGTCGGCGCATGGATTCGGCGGAGTGAGAAAGAAATAAGAAAAAGAAAAAGAAAAGAAAATGTATTTATAAATAAACATTTTCTCACTTAAATGGGTAGCCTAAACAGGCTTTCCCGGGGCTCCGTTTTTATCCCTGTTAACTTATCCATACGAGCTCCGAAAAATTCCCGAAAATTTTTCAAAAATTCCGAAAAATTCCCTTATTAATATTCGCCTATTTTCCGGTATTTTACATTCTCCCCCACTAATAAAAATTTGGTCCTCAAATTTCGTTATCTACCATCAGCAAGTACTAACAACAGACAGAAAGTATAAATGCTGAACGGTAAACTAAATCACATACCTCAAGTGAAAAGATGGGGATATCGAGCTCGGATAGTATCCTCGAGCTCCCAAGTAGCCTCCTCGTCTGAATGATGCTGCCATCCGACTTTAACCAGCCGGATAGTCTTGTTCCGCAACTGACGCTCTTTCCGGTCGAGAATCCGTACCGGAACCTCCTCATATGTAATGTCAGGCTGAACTGGAACTGGAATATCTGCCAGCACATGTGTCGGGTCGGACACGTATCTCCTCAGCATCGATACGTGAAATACATCGTGAACGCCTGACAGGGACAGTGGTAGTGCCAATCGGTAAGCTACCGCTCCGATCCTCTCCAAGATCTCGAAAGGACCAATGTACCGCGGAGCTAGCTTACCTCTGAGGCCAAATCTCTTCACCCCTTTCGTGGGTGAAACTCGCAGAAATACATGGTCGCCAACAGAGAACTTTAGTGGTCTGCGTCTCCGATCAGCATAACTCTTCTGGCGATCCTCCGTCTCTAACATCATCCGTCTGATAATACGGACCAACTCTTCATTCTGCTGAGCTCTATAAGGTCCTAACAATTGGGTCTCCCCAACCTCATCCCAGAGGACGGGTGTCCGACAAGGTCTACCATACAACGCCTCAAACGGTGTCAACTGGATACCCAAATGAAAGCTGTTGTTGTAGATAAATTCTACCAATGGCAAGTGGTCCTCTCAACTGCCCCTAAAAATCCAATACACATATCCTCCGCAAGTCCGCTAGAGTCTGAATGGTCCGCTCTGACTGTCCATCTGTCTGCGGATGGAAAGCTATACTGAAACGGAGCTGCGTTCGCAAGGCCCGCTGTAGACTCTGCCAGACACGAGACGTGAACCGAGGTCTCTATCCGAAATGATACTCAACGGAACACCATGTAGTCTGATAATCTCCCGACAATACAGATCTGCCAATCGATCCAGGGGATCAGTCCTCCGGATCGCTAAGAAGTGCGCGAACTTGGTTAATTGATCAACGATTACCCAAATCGCGTCATGGTCTCATCGTGTCCTCGGCAATCCTACCATAAAATCCATAGAAATGTGTTCTCATTTCCACTCAGGATTAGGAATCCGCTAAAGTAAGCCGGTAGGTCTCTGATGCTCGGCCTTCTCAGATTCTCATCCTGATCGACGACTGAGCAACTATGGTAACAAGAATACCCTGCTCTGTATGTCCCTGCTCCTTAATGTCTAACGCAGAGAAATCCTGAATCAAATCTGTGACCACAACTCGGTGGCAAGCTAAAGTCCCTCTGAACTTCTAGCTAAGGCATCAGCAACCACATTAGCTTTTCCCGGGTGATAGCTAATGGTAAAATCATAATTCTTCAGGAACTCCATCCATCTCCTCTATCGGAGATTAAGTTCCTTCTAACTAAACAGATCTTTGAGACTCTTATGGTCAATGAGAATCTCAAATGTAACGCCATATAAATAATGTCGCCAAATCTTCATGGAAAAAATAATGGCGACTTACCCAGATCATGCACAGGGTAGATCTTCTCATGCTCCTTCAACCGACGAGAAGAATAGGAGACTACCATATCGTGCTGCATCAGAACAACGCACAAACCCTGAATAGATGCGTCGGTGCAGAGGACATATTCGTCCTCTCCAGAAGGTAAAAATTCAAAATCGGAGCCAACACTAGTCTCCGCTTCAGCTCCTAGAAGCTGGTCTTGTCATCCTCAGTCCAAGTGAACTTCACGCCTTTCCAGGTCAGGCGTGTCAGTGACATAGCAATCCGTGAGAAACCCTCAACGTATCTCCGGAAATATCGAGCCAAACAAAGGAAGTTGCAAGCCTCTTCTATAGACTCCGTCTACTCTCAACGGTAATAACCTCGATCTCCTGTGGAACTACGGTATACTCCTACTGGGTCCGTATGTCTCAAACATCTCACAGAAGACAAACCCAAAACACACTACTGAACTTTGCATATAGATGTTCCCATCGTAACATCTCTAGACTATGCAAAGATGATGTGCGTGACTCACCACGGATTCCAAATAGATTACAACATCGTCCACAAAGATAATGGAAACCTATCCAAACATCCTCGACATACCAGGATCATCGAGTCCCTGAAAACATCTAAGGCACTGTAAGCCTATATGGCAAAAACCAAGACACATAATGTCCGTATCACAACATTTCTAACCATAAGATCTCCGATAATAAGTCGAAAATCTGATCATCAATAACATAAATCACCAAAGAATAAATCCTCCCGTGTGAGAGCAACGCTTCATCACAGAGAAACACCACATATGTGGGAACAACGCTCTACCACAAGAAATCCTCAATATGTGGGAGCAACACTCCACCACAAATAATCTGAAATATGTATCTGCAATAAATATATGAGCAATGCTCCGCTACCAGTAATCCGTAATATGTGGGAGCAACGCTTCACTACAAAATAATACATAAGTACCCCCAAGGCACCTAACTATCCAGCTAGAGATTGTACAAGATCTCTCTACCACAAATCACTGTGGTTAGCCTAGGCTATAACTACCTAGTAACTAATCAAATCCATCATCAACTCTATCAGCATCCTAGTGGGTCATCCACTGATAGGAAAATTAGTTGATGGGTTAATCCAACAAACGACATAATGCAGTCACTCCACATTCTGCATTCAGTATAAGTAAAATCATCATACTGCTGCCAATGTATACACCTAGCACACATGCTCACACAACATATGTATGATCAACAAAATCCTCCAATTATTATACACCAAACATACTCACAACTCAGGTATATTCAGTATGATATATCCAACAATACATACCGAACACGTGTGCAAAATCAACATAGGTAAAATCAACAATACACCTCAAACAGCACTCACATAACATATCGTATAACCGACATATGCTTCCAATAAAACATACTAAACCCAGGTGTACTCACAAATCAAACCTAATCAAAAAGATACCTCAGATACCACACCAAACACATATGTACATATCACAACTCAGATTAAATCGACAAAATACCTCCATCAAAACACCACCGATGTACTTATACTACATCTCGGATTTAATCAACAAGATATCTTCAATAATACATCCAGATACATACACCGAACTACATAGCTATGATCCACAAGGAAACTTCAAACCATATCAGAACATGGATACATATACTACTTGCAAATGGGCAGTCTACCACATGACTCCTACAACACATAACAATCATAATATACATGTAACATAGACATGCAAAATCAGCACACCAGCTCAATCAAAGAGACCAACCTTATGCTACCAACACTCATGGGTTACCGGTATATCTAAACAAAATTCATGCATATGTATCAAGCATGAATACATCAATCAAAAGCAACCCAAAATAAAGCAGCCTAATCATCCAGTAACAACCCTGCTCTAGGTTCAAAGGAACTGGTATCGGACAAGAAAAATATACACACCGTGGTATAACATTGCCAGTCAATGTCATACACTACCAAGACTATATCTAATGGGGAAAATTTTATCATCATAAATCCAAATGTACTCTCCCAGTATACACTAGTAACTATTGTATCCCATAAGTGTTAAGCAATTAGCTCTACACTTCCTTACATCAGCGGGGTCACATATCTCAAAGCACCCTCTAAGTTATCCCACCAGGTATATACAATCCACGGTCAAAATCTTCATGGAATAGGATACATCGATCATTTATAACCTATCCAAGCCGATAATGATATATGGCTAAATCAGTCATTTTCACGTCAGTACAAAACATGTACTCAAATGTGCTCTAGATACATAACTAAGCACAAATAACCTAAAGGTTCGAACCTCTAAAAATAGAATATGGCAATCCTCTACTGATCACCCAACAAAACTAAATCATTCATCTACTAACTAATCAAGAATACCTTAATCCACCACAAGCAACTAAGGTATATCCAACCACATAATATCATATGTATAAATGTGTACAACCCAAAAGAAAAAGTCAATATTTAGGAACATCAAGACACTCTCATTTTCATCCTCAAAAATATCAGCCCACATAATATCAGATGAATCAGTCTCTACTCCCCATGAGGGCAAGTTAGCATTCAAAACATCAAATCATTATTTATCCACGAAGTCCAATATCAGAGGAAACAATTATCCATTTTATCATCCTTTTAACTAACCACAACTAACCAGATTATTAAAATCTCATAGGCACACTCAACCATAAACTCTCTAGCACCCAATTTATAATCTGATCACCAACCATAATCATCCAACCTGTGAATATTATAAATGACACTCACTATGTCACCATCAATGACAACCCAAATATAAATCATCAAAATAGTTATCCACTAATAGATCATCAAAACAAATATCTAATAATGGATCATCAAACAACCACATAACATTTACTCTCATAAATCATTAGAAATTAACACATCACAATATCTGATCTTCCAAAATCCCTCAACCTCAAATCATTCTCAACAATGATCAAACATGATAACTCTCCAATGCCTAATTTTCATCGTATCGGATACCCTATTATCCAAAAGATACGAGTATAAAAAACTCTACTAGCTAAGTCCACAGGAATATATAGGTATCATCCATTACCCAGCTAACAATAGCAGAGGCTGATATGTGCCTCCATCTCCTAGTAGTAGTAACAGAAGCTAAAACTACTGATGGTATGATATGAAAAATCACCAGAGACTATAATCCTTGATCTCTATGAGGGTCAACCCAGATCAGTGGCTAACCCATCACATGTAATATGGCTACAACAACCAGACAGGTACTAAAGATAAAGTGCTAATACATGTCATAACTATCATAAAATAAACATCATACCTATTTGCTGTCTGGAGATGTTCCGTCGCTGTCCTGTCCCCAACCTTTGACCTCAAACTCCGAACGAGAAACATCGCCGGAAATCCAAATAAATCCGAAACATAACCATATCGAAAATTCGAAAATGCCCAGTTTGACTCGCAAACCTGGCTAACCCAAATATCCAGAATACTAACAACAGGTATCCGATAAATCTCCAAAACACCAAAAGCAGGTATCCATAACCTGCTCTGATACCAATAAATTGGTATCAGATAAATCCCGAAAATCTAAAATACAAAAATCCAACAAGTATTACCAAACTTGGCGCTCTGATACCAAGTAAATAAATTGGTATCAGGTTATCCCAAACATCAAAAATACGAAAACAAAAGATCGTATACCTGTGCTCTGATACCACTAAATTGTCACGCCCCAGAGGAGTCCCTGTCCGAAGAAATTTCGACAGCATCTCCCCTGTACGACGGACAATCTGAAACTTCTACATAACCCATATACTTCAGCCACAGGCGGCTGGAATAATAACAGTAAATAAAATCAATCACCACGCAGTTTATATATTTCTATTCAACCTCTGGCTGTCACAACCACGCAGTTAATAAAATAAACAACATAGTAATACTCTGACTCGAAATCAACTCTACTCAACTACACTCGTAAAGCCCAAATCTGATTTTTTCTTACCTCTTCTGCCGTCCAGGCAGGCATGTAGTAGTATAAAATCGAAAACAAATCCATCAACGAGACAAATTATATAATATCTAAGTATTCAACATCCAAATCCAAATATAGTCAAGTGAGAATCAAAAACAATACAAACGATAGCAAATAGCTGGAGGTCTGCAGGGGACTAGCAACTGGAACTCCCTCCTGACAGCATCAACCTGAAAATAACAACAATGGAGGTGGGGTGAGTCCAACACTCAGCAGGTACAATTGATATACAAAGTAAGGAAATAACACCTAACACTAATCATGCGTACAGTCTCCTGATGAATAAAGGTAAATACCAAACTGAAGTAAGCAGGAGAGAAACTGTACTAACCAAGACCCGGTAAAAGGACAAACAGTCCGAAAGGTATAGAAGACCTGTATGCATGTCAATCAAGGTATCCAAGCAATGTGCAGCATATAAGTGCAACAAACACAAACAATAAATGCATCATGCATATGATGCCAATGTCATGGTCACCCCTGACGCCAGTCAGCCGACTCACAACAACAGTGGGACCGAGTGGGTAGGGCTGTGACAACCGTGCACTCTGCATCACTACTCCTGATGAGTGACCGAGTGGACGGGATGCTGTCGGAGTATATACGTACTCCTACCCCAAATCATAAATGGGGGAGCGCCATGCTCTCATCTCCCGGTACACTTTGACGGGGAGGGATCTCTAACGTGCTACACGCTGCGTCACACTACCCATGAGCAGACCAACGAAGCACCGGAAGAGTCAAACTGACGTGCTACTATGCTGTGTCACGCTACCCATGAGCGTCACAACGAAGCACCGAACAATGATGAAAACTGGCAAAGTGCTCAACAATAATGGAGCAATCTATCGCACAGCATGCGATCATGCAAATGGTGCATGTCACTAAGCATGGTAATATACTAAACCAACCTCTGGACATATAACAATGGGCACCATAGTGAATAAATCATATCAAGGTATACTGATCAAATAAGGTATCAAACCTAGGTCCTGACATGGTAAAACATGGTTATATCACTACCCATGAGCATGATAGATCGGTACAAGATTAATACGAAATGAAATCAAACAATCAATCAAACAGGTAACATGTGTTGGGCAGTGATTAACCGAAACAAATAGGAAACACAATTAATGCAACATATTATTTTCATTACTAAGCATATCAAAGACAATAAGTCAAAAGTACCTGCCTCCAATAGGAAAAGTCCAATCGGTCCAAATCCGACGTCGAGATACTCTTCTCGCATCAAAACCCTGAGTCACCAATAAATAAATATTTTATTTAGCTATACTCCTATAAATAGCTAAATAAAAATCTCTTACACTAAATTAGGGCAAACCCCTAATCAACAATCACATAAACCTAACTCAGAATCCAACTCATACTAGAAACAAACTACACTGTTCGGATCAAGAATAGAATATCCAAAACCAACAATAACCTGATTCAAGAACAAAATCTTCTCATCTTACCTCAACCTCTCAGTCGTTCTTGCTACTAAAATCAAAGAGAATAGCTAGATGGAGTTGCTGTCCAGCACCAAGAACAATCTCCACAGCCAGTTCTACTTCATATCTAAATCCAAATCTATCATCACAAAAGTCCAAACAACACTGAATCTACAGCAAGGATAAAATTCTCTAATCCTTACCTCACTACCTAGCCTCTGTTGGTGCTGGAACAGGATGCTGCATGATGGGGTTGTTACCGGAATCAAAAACACCCCACATTACACAAAACCTCACCAATCCGTGACCTCCAAGATCAAGTAGGGCACGCGGCTGAAGGCTAGGGCAGAGGCAAGGGATCGGCGGTGTCACAAGGCGTGCTGGATCAATTCTGGCAGTCAGCGACAATGCTAGGGCATGGCGTGATCTCCGCGCATCGACATCCAGTGGCCGCTGATCGTCGCGACGGGGCCGAGAGCAAGGGTGTCCGGCGATGGCTCGTCGGACCAGAGGAGGGGAGAGGAAAGGTGGCTCTCGTCGCCGGCGGGAGAGGGGGTCACCGTGGCGGGCAAAAGGCCGGCGCTAGGGCACAAGCGACAACGATCGGCGTTGGGGTTTGAAAGTGCGGCGTCAGCACAGAAGGGCTTCGGCAGTGGTGAGAAATGGCTGTCGAGGGAGGAAAGAAGAAGAAATGGTGAAGAGGAGGAGAAGGCACCGGTTAGGGCAGGGATTCGGGAGAAGAAGACTCAGCGTCGGCGCATGGATTCGGCGGAGTGAGAAAGAAATAAGAAAAAGAAAAAGAAAAGAAAATGTATTTATAAATAATCATTTTCTCACTTAAATGGGTAGCCTAAACAGGCTTTCCCGGGGCACCATTTTTATCCCCGTTAACTTATCCATACGAGCTCCGAAAAATTCCCGAAAATTTTTCAAAAATTCCGAAAAATTCCCTTATTAATATTCGCCTATTTTTCGGTATTTTACAATATACTTGACGAGGAACAAAGAAGTGATGGAAAAGATGAGGAGATAAGGGAAAATCTAACAGTTAAGATACCCCGATAAAACCCATAAGGATAGAAAAGGACTGAGGGACAAACTGATTGAGTGGAATGTTAAAATAAAGGCTAACGTTAGAGAAAAAAGGGTGAAGAGGAAATCGAAAACCGTGTAGGACTTGATCTCGGAAGATAGATATACATCCTAAAGGAGGAAGATGTGGACTATCCAGCGGAGTAGGACGAGTTATTGTTAGGATGTATACTAAAAGCCTAGCTTTTGGTATAAACATTTATCTAGAAATAAGAATCACATTGGTCAAATGTCTACATTTATGACAAATGTAGTTGTTCAATTAATTTATATTATAGATAACATGGTGTGTGGTGTCACACATAGAGAATCATGTTATCAGTACCTTATAAGTTATAAACAGTAGCTCACGACCAAGATGGAAAGGAACAAGCCATTGGAAGGTCATAGTGTAATTACGTATTAGTTTATCTTAACTATATAATTACACTAGTACACTTAGAGTGTATTGAGTAGGACCATTAGAGGTCGTTTCTTTTATACTGACTTTATAAAGGAACAAAGACCTCAGTTATTATGGAAGTATGTGCTCTTAATCCTAATATAATAACAAGCACATATATTTGATATTTATTTCTTTAATTTATCAATGGGTGAGATTTAGTTCGATAAATAAATAAGCCCGATAAGTTGGGAAATGATATCACTTATAGTGTGTGTTGTTGATTATAGAAAGAAACTGTGTCCTAGTAATCTAGGTTGAGAATGTCCCCAAGAGGAGCTAAGAAGGATTGTCATGTTAAACCCTGCAGGTGGACTTAGTCCGACATGACGATAAGGTTGAATGGTACTACTCTCGGAGTAAGATATTAATTAAATGAGTTGTCAGTAACTCACTTAATTAGTGGACATTCGACATCTTAAACACAGGGAGACTAACACACTCATAATAAGAAGGAGCCCAAAAATGTAATTTGGGATTGGTGCGGTAGTTCAATAATAGTTCTCTAGTGGAATGAATTATTATTGATAAAATTAAGTTGTGTGTTCGGGGTGAACACGAGATGCTTAATTTTATCGGGAGACCAAAACTAATTCCTCCTCTCGGTCCTTATCGTAGCCTCTTAATTATAGAGTACTATACCCACCTATACCCACCTTCTTACCCATCCTATAGGGGTCGGCCAAGCAAGCTTGGAGACTAAGCTAGGGCTGGCCATGGCTTGGTTCATGGGTGAATTCATGTGGCCGACCCTAGCTTGAACTCAAGTTTAGGTGGCCGACCCTATTAAAATAAAAAGGAATTTTAATTTTAATTTTTTTTCTTATGTGGATAACATGATTTAAAAAAGAGTTTAAAAATTTAAATCTTTCCTTTTATAAGATTCTACAAAAAATTAAGAGAAGATTTAAATCTCTTTCCTTATTTGTAGATTAAAAGGTTGATTTTAATTTTGGTAAAAACTTTTCTTTTAATCATGTTTATGATTTGAAAGAAAGTTTAAAAATTAAAAAATTCTCTTTTATTAGTTTCTACAAAAGATTAAGAAAAGATTCAATATCTTTCCTTATTTGTAGATTGAAAGGAGATTTTAATTTTAGAAATAACTTTCCTTTTTGGAAATTATCCACATGTTTAAGAGAAAGTTTTTAATTTCCTTTTTATTAACCAATCATGAAGGGATAAAAATTATTGGAGAAATTTTTATAAATTTCTGGAAACAAATTAGGAAGTTTTAATTCTTGTTTTAATTAAAACTTTCTTTGTTTTGGGGAGAAAAGTGGCCGACCAAGAAAAGTAGAAAAAGGAAATTAATTTTAATTAATTAATTTTTCTTTTTCTTGGCAAAAGAATTAAGGAAGTTTTTATTAAAATTTCCTTATTTGCCAAGACCAAGGATTATAAAAGAGGGGGTAGAAGTGCCTTAATGGCTAACGACTCTAATATTTTTCTTCCTCTCTTTTCTTCCTAGTTGTGGCCGACCCCTAGAGGTTCCCCTTCCCCTTCTCTCTTCTCCTTCTTGTGGCCGAGACTTCATCACCTCTTGGAGACATAAAAGTGGCCGGATCTAGCTTGGAGAAAAGGAGAGAAAGGAGGCTTGTTTCTTGCATCCCTTGGAGCTTGGTTGGTGGAAAAAGTTCTTCATCCTTTGGAAGTTTTTGCTTGGCCAAAACTTGAAGGAAGGAAGAAGAAGGTGCCTTGGTGGTTTTCATCTCGGAAGATCATTGCCCACACAATGTCCGTGGTTAGAAGAGGAATACGGTAGAAGATCAAGAGGTCATTAAAAGTTCACAAAGAAAGGTATAACTAGTAATTATTTTCCGCATCATACTAGTTTTATTTCTTTGTAAAAATACCAAATACAAGAGGCATGTGATTCTAGGTTTCGAATTAGTTTTCGATGTTGTATTCTTTTGTTTTCTTTTCAAACTTGTGCTTCGATTGTTCTTTTTGGTTAACCTAGAGTTATTTAAGGAAATTAAATATTAACTTTCCTTAAGAGGCTTTGTCAAGGTGGTGGTGGTTGCTCCCATATCCAAGAAGGCCATGTGCCTCGCCATGCAGTCCTGGAAGCCAAATTTGGAAATTAATATTTAATCAACTTTGTGACCTAGGTGATTTGGATCGAACGTGTTAAGTTTCGCAGGAGATCCAAGTCTAAACCTAAAAGAACAAATAAATTAAACTTAGGATCAAACGTGTTAAGTTCCGCAGGTGATCCAAGTTTAATTTAAAAGAACACATGGTAGATAGGAAAAGGTTTAGACATTTGTACAAAATTTTTGTACAGTGGAACCGATAGATTTTCCGAGTAGCAACCAACAATTGGTATAAGAGCTTGGGTTTTACCTCTGTGTATTTGGTATTACTTTAATTATGCACATGTCATACATAATTTAGGCAGGATAATAGTAGGATGTGCTAACTTTGTGGATGCAGGATCCAACTATTATGGCTTATAGATATTGTGTGTGTGATTTGACCCTTGGATATGTCAAGGGCATTTTATTGTGTGTGCATGATTGTATTATAAAATACAGCAGGAGTTTTATTTAGTTTTATTAGGATTTTATTTTTTTGATCTAGTTACATGTACATTTCTTCGAGGAATATAGGATCGAAAAATGTAAAATTTTATTTATGTCGCGGATCGAATCTTGCAAGGCGTGGAACCTTTTGAGGACCAGAGGCACAGCGGAACAAGGAATAAGATGGATACGACAACTAGACCCGGTGGCGGTGGCCAAAGATGGCAGCAGCTTGGGTTGGCGACACACGGAGGACAGCAATAGATAAAAGCCATAATAGTTGAAAATTAGTTTTTCTATTTATTGTTTTTAATGCTGTGTTGTGTGTGCTTGTTAGTATGCATGCTAAGTAGGCTAGCATTGTCAAAATTCCTCACTTTAAATAACTAAGTGGGAGAGGGATTTATTTTTAAATAAATTCCACGGTCTCCATTACTGGTTTATAAGTGATGCAACAAGCTTGCGCGTTGGCTCTGAGTGCCTTCCTCCATATCGGATGAGCTTGTTTGCGGATCACTAGCTTAAACTTCCATTTTGGATGACTATAGGAAGTTAATTAAGAGCGTGTGATCTTCCCCATCGGAAGGGGCACAATCTTATTAATGGACTTAGTGTCAAGTAATGGTATACACTTAGGCACGTCTAATAGTATCCTCCCCATCGGAGTCACTGCTATTATTTGTGTGACCGAAGAAAACCAACTATTAATTTGTCAAATAAATAGGTTGACAAGATAATAAAATTAAAAAACTCCTCTTACAAATGTTTGATTTTGTATACGTCCACACTATCGTGGCATGCAAAATTCAACGGTGTTTGAGGTAATTTTATTTTGTCATAAAGATTTATTGACAAGATAATTAATGGGTAAAACCCTCCTCTTACAAATGTTTAAATTTTGTATACGTCCACACTATCGTGGCATGCAAAATTCACGGTGTTTGAGGTGTTGGTGAATTTAAATAATATTATTTGAGGAATCAATGTTATTTTAAATTCAAAAAGTTTTGACCAAATATTTGATCAAAGAAAAATCAACTATTAATTTTATTCGTCATAAAGTAAAGTTGACGAGATAATAAAATTAATGGATAAAATCTTCTCTTTGATTTTGTATACGTCCACACTATAGTGACATACAAAATTCATGGGGATTTTAAAGAATTGATCTTGACCAAATATTTTTGTGATTCTTAGGATTTAAAATGTTTGTCAATTCCCTAGTTGTTATACTATAGAAAAGACTTAGTAGTCCCAATTGTAATGATTGGAAATAGGACTTGGACATTAAGGTAGATTGTCTTCTTAGAACTAAGAACAATATAGGTGTATTTAATTCATTAGTTGAAACATGTTTAGTGGTGTTATCTACCAGAACCTGGAGTGTAGATACAGATGCCATTAATCATGTTCGCAATTCATTGCAGGGTTCCAGGAAACCCGACAACTAAATGAAAATAAAAACACCGTCCACATGGGCACTGCTGTAAAAGTGGCAGCTGTTGCAGTGGGAGATGTTTATTCTTTGATAAGAATAAAAAATGGATTTTTGAGTAATTGTCTTTACGTACCAAGTTTAGAAAGAACTAGTTTTCAGTTTCTAAATTATTCAAAGAACTATTTTTTAATAAAGTTGTTATCAAGAAAAAGAGGGAAGTTATCTGTTCTGGTACGTTGGTTGACAATTTATAAATCCAATAACTCTCACGATGCAACAAATGGAAATTAGTAACACATCTTCTAAACTTAAGAGAAAGCAACCTTCAGAAATGAACCAATTATATCTTTGGCATCTAAGGCTAGGTTATATTAACTTGAGTAGGACTCATTGGTAGCTGATGAACTTTTGGGTTCATTGGTAGTGGAAATCTTTCCAACCTGCGAGTCTTACTTGGAAGAAAAAATAACCGAGAAGCTTTTAAGTATAAGGGGTATGGAGCCAAAGATACATTGGAATTGGTTCATTCTGATTTGTGCGATCCTATGACTATCCAGACAAGAGGTAGTATCGAATATTTCGTCTATTTTATAGACAACTATTCAAGATAAAAATACATTTACTTAATGTGTCGCAAGACTAAGTGCTTTTATTAGTTCAAAGAGTACTAGGCTGATGTGGAGTAATGTCAAGGTAAAAGTATCAAGTCACTATGGTAAGATCGTAGTGGCAAGTACCTCTTGGGACAATTTAGGAGTCACTTATCAAAAGTAGGGATTCAATCCCAACTAACTGCACCTGGTACATCCCAACAGAATGGTGTAGTAGAAAGAAGGTATATGACTCTTATGGAAATAATTAGATTGATGATGAGTTATTCAGAAAATTACCAAGTTCGTTTTAAGGATATACTCTGAAAAAGAAAGTGAACATAGTACCTTCCAAAGTCAGAACTCTCTACTCATATAGAATTGCTGAATAGGCGTAAGCCTATTTTGAAGCATATTCGGATTCGGGTAGTCCAGCACATATGCTGAAGAGAGACAATGATAAGTTGGATAGGAATTCACTTGTTTATGGGTTATCCTAGAGAAACGAAAGTAGGTTTATAGTCTTAAAAATCAAAAGGTCATTGTTAGCATCAATGACTGATTTTTAGAAGAGGACTATATAATGAACCACAAGCCCATAAGTAAATTTGTTCTTAATAAAAGACACGTCTAATCTAGTACCAATTGTACAAGATGAAATATCACAAGAAACTGCAACACGTATCACAATTGATACACAATTATAGACAGTACCTAATTGTAGTGGGAGGGTTGTCAAACAACCTAAAAGATTCTTGTTTTGGGAGAGTCTTTTGGACTTGATCCCAAATGAACATGAGCCTGATCCCGGACATATGATGAAGCACTCCAAGATAAAGATGCAGCATCTTGGCAAAGAGCAATGAATACAGAATTAGAATATATGTATTCTAATAAAATCTGGAAGCTTGTAGAACCACCAGATGGTGTAAAAGCCATTCGGTGAAAATAAGTCTACAATAGGAAAAGATTGATAGACAGGAAGGTAGAAACTTTCAAAGCAAGGCTTGATGAAAAAGGAAACTTTTTCACTGGTAGCCATGCTTAAGTCTATCCGGATTCTTTTATCTATTTGGCAAGTGGATGTCAAGACAACATTCCTTAATGGAAGTCTTGAAGAAAGCATCCATATAAATCAACCAGAAGGGTTCATTGCAAAGGGCAAAGAGCATCTTGTGTGCAAGCTCAATCAGTCTATGGACTGAGGCAAAGCTTCAAGGTCTTGGAACATCCGGTTTATCAAAATAATCTAGACCTATGGATTTATTTAGTAACCGGATAAGTCTTGTGTATACAAAAGGTGTGATGGAAACGTGGTGGTATTTCTTGTACTATACGTAGATAACATTTTTGGTAGTTGGAAACAATATCAAAGTGTTGTCAGAAGTAAGGGTATGGTTGTCCAAACAATTCGATATGAAAGGACTTGGGAGAATGTATATATTCTTGGGATCAAAGTAATAAGGGATCGCAAGAAAAGAATATTTTACTTATCCCAAACTTCATATATCGAAAAAATCCTTGCTCGTTTTAAGCATGCATAACTCCAAGAAAGGTTTCTTACCTTTTGGGCTTGGAGTAGCTTTATCTAAAGAGATGTCTCCGAAGACATCAAAGGAGATAGAGGAAATGAAGGCAGTTCTTTATGCTTTGGTTGTCGGAAGCCTAATGTATGCTATGCACGAGATTAGAAATCTGTTTTGCCAAGGGCATAGTTAGCAGATATCAAAGTAACCTTGGACAAGGACATTAGACTGCAGTAAAGCATATATTGAAGTACCTTAGAGGCACTAGAGATTATATGCTAGCTTACAAGGTAGTTAATTTGGTCCCTGTGGGTTGCACGGATTTTGACTTCCAATCGGATAGGGACAATATTAAGTCAACCTCGGGGTTTTGTGTTTACTTTAGGAGGTAAAGTCATAACTATGGAAGAGTGATAAGCATAGGTGTTTTTCTGGACTCTACCATAGAAGCTGAGTATATGGCAAGCCTCTGAGGTAGCCATAAAAGACTCAATAGCCTTAAGATAGACTTAGATATGATTTCTGGTTTGTCCAAAGATTATTACAATTTATTGTAATAATAGTGGTGCAGTAGCAAACTCGAAGAAACCATGAGTCTATAAGGCAAGTAAATACAATAGAGCGCAAGTACCACCCAATACGAGAAATCGTATAAACGAGGAGAAGTTGTTGCTGCCTAGATTGCATCAGATGATGACCTATAGATCTTTTCACTAAAGCCCTTAAGGTAAGAGCTTTTGATGGGCATGTTGAAGGGTTGAAATTCAGATGTATGGCAGCAGATATGGCAGCTTAGTCTTTTAGTATAAGTAGGAGATTGTTAGGATGTATAATAAAAGCCTAGCTTTTGGTATAAACATTTATCTAGAAATAAGAATCACATTGGTCAAATGTCGACATTTATGATAAATGTAGTTGTTCAATTAATTTATATTGTAGATAACATGGTGTGTGGTGTCACACACAGAGGATCATGTTATCAGAACCTTATAAATTACAAACAGTAGATCACGACCAAGATGGAAAGCAACAAACCATTGGAAGGTCGTAGTGTAATTAGGTATTAGTTTATCTTAACTATATAATTACACTATTACACTTAGAGTGTATTGAGTAGGACCATTAGAGGTCGTCTCTTTTATACTGACTTTATAAAGGAACAAAGACCTCAGTTATTATGGAAGTGTGTGCTCTTAATCCTAATATAATAACAAGCACATATATTTGATATTTATTTCTTTAATTTATCAATGGGTGAGATTTAGTTCGATAAATCAATAAGCCCGATAAGTTGAGAAATGATATCACTTATAGTGTGTGTTGTTGATTATAGAAGGAAACTGTGTCCTAGTAATCTAGGTTGAGAATGTCCCCAAGAGGAGCTTATAAGGATTGTCATGTTAAACCCTGTAGGTGGACTTAGTCCGACATGACGATAAGGTTGAGTGGTACTACTCTTGGACTAAGATATTAATTAAATGAGTTGTCAGTAACTCACTTAATTAGTGGACATTCGACATCTTAAACACAGGGAGACTAACACACTCATAATAAGAAGGAGCCCAAAAATATAATTTGGGATTGGTGCGGTAGTTCAATAATAGTTCTCTAGTGGAATGAATTATTATTGATAAAATTAAGTTGTGTGTTCGGGGCGAACACGGGATGCTTAATTTTATCGGGAGACCAAAACCAATTCCTCCTCTCGGTCCCTATCAGAGCCTCTTAATTATAGAGTACTATACCCACCTATACCCACCTTCTTACCCATCTTATAGGGGCCGGCTAAGTTAGCTTGGAGAGTAATCTAGGGCCGGCCATGGCTTGGTTCATGGGTGAATTCATGTGGCCGACCCTAGCTTGAACTCAAGCTTAGGTGGCTGGCCCTATTAAAATAAAAAAGAATTTTAATTTTAATTTTTTTCTTATGTGGATAACATGATTTAAAAGAGAGTTTAAAAATTTAAATCTTTCCTTTTATAAGATTCTACAAAAGATTAAGAGAAGATTTAAATCTCTTTCCTTACTTGTAGATTAAAAGGTTGATTTTAATTTTGGTAAAAACTGTTCTTTTAATCATGTTTATGATTTGAAAGAAAGTTTAAAAATTAAAAAATTCTCTTTTATTAGTTTCTACAAAAGATTAAGAAAAGATTCAATATCTTTCCTTATTTGTAGATTGAAAGGAGATTTTAAATTTAGAGATAACTTTCCTTTTTGGAAATTATCCACATGTTTAAGAGAAAGTTTTTAATTTCCTTTTTATTAACCAATCATGAAGGGATAAAAATTATTGGAGAAATTTTTATAAATTTCCGGAAACAAATTAGGAAGTTTTAATTAAAACTTTCTTTGTTTTGGGGAGAAAAGTGGCCGACCAAGAAATTTGGAAAAAGGAAATTAATTTTAATTAATTAATTTTTCTTTTTCTTGGCAAAAGAATTAAGGAATTTTTTATTAAAATTTCCTTTTTTGCCAAGACCAAGGATTATAAAAGAGGGGGTAGAGGTGCCTTAATGTCTAACGACTCTAATCTTTTTCTTCCTCTCTTTTCTTCCTAGGTGTGGCCGGCCCCTAGAGGTTCCCCTTCCCCTTCTCTCTTCTCCTTCTTGTGGCCGAGACTTCATCACCTCTTGGAGACATAAAAGTGGCCGGATCTAGCTTGGAGAAAAGGAGAGAAAGGAGGCTTGTTTCTTGCATCCCTTGGAGCTTGGTTGGTGGAAAAAGTTCTTCATCCTTTGGAAGTTTTTGCTTGGCCGAAACTTGAATGAAGGAAGAAGAAGGTGCCTTGGTGGTTTTCATCTCGGAAGATCATTGCCCACACAATGTCCGTGGTTAGAAGAGGAATACGGTAGAAGATCAAGAGGTCATTAAAAGTTCACAAAGAAAGGTATAACTAGTAATTGTTTTCCGCATCATACTAGTTTTATTTCTTTGTAAAAATACCAAATACAAGAGGCATGTGATTCTAGGTTTCGAATTAGTTTTCGATGTTGTGTTCTTTTGTTTTCTTTTCGAACTTGTGCTTCGATTGTTCTTTTTGGTTAACCTAGAGTTATTTAAGGAAATTAAATATTAACTTTCCTTAAGAGGCTTTGTCAAGACGGTGGTGGTTGCTCCCATATCCAAGAAGGCCATGTGCCTCGCCATGCAGTCTTGGAAGCCAAATTTGGAAATTAATATTTAATCAACTTTGTGACCTAGGTGATTTGGATCGAACGTGTTAAGTTTCGCAAGAGATCCAAGTCTAAACCTAAAAGAACAAATAAATTAAACTTAGGATCAAACGTGTTAAGTTCCGTAGGTGATCCAAGTTTAATTAAAAAAACACATGGTAGCTAGGAAAAGGTTCAAACCTTTGTACAAAATTTTTGTACAGTAGAACCGATAGGTTTTCCGAGTAGCAACCAACAGCTATATAGGAAGGAAAATCATAAGTCACCTTTAAATCCACTTCTTCTGTCTCTATAAGGTCAGAAACACACGATAGAAACCACGCAGGAGGGAAAGTTGTCATAGTGAAATAGTAGAAGGAAGATGAATCAAGAGAGATGAAGAGAGAAGGGGGAAAGCGGAAGATAACTTCTTAAAACCCTTGTTTTCCTTTCGGTCCTGTGCTAAAACCCCTAAATAGAGATAGCAGAAGAAAACAAGAAAAGAAAAAGTACTCGGAATTCCAATCATCATAAATGAGTGATAACATTAAAGGGTAAAATCAAAGAGGAATGAATCTCGAGAGAGAGAGATGAAGTTAAGTAATCTTCCTCGAAAAATACGTAAAGTTTCCCTAGATATAATTTTTAAGAAAGTTTGACGAATATAAAGAAACATTGGTCAAGTGTTATAAGTGTAACACCCATAGGGTTCCTAGCAATTTCATATATTTTACCATGGTTAAAATAGGCCTTATGTGGAAATTTGCAAAAATAATAAAATAGAACCAAAAAGAGATGACCAAGGTTTGAACCTTGGACCTCTTACTAGATACATGTATGTGATAACCAATGAATCAAGAGAATGTATTGTTAGGAAGAGAAGGGACAATATAGTTAAGAGTAAGAGGGGGTTTCTTTCATTTAGGAAGAGAAGTTGGAATTTCCTTCTTCCTCTCAAAGGAAAAGAGGATTCTTGCTTTCTCTTTTCATTAAGGAATGAGTAAAAGAAAAGAGAAGGAAAAATTCATTTTCCCTTCTTCTTTTCATGAGGAATAAAAGGAGAAAAGAAAGAGAAAACTTCATTTTCTTCTCTTTCTCCTCCCTCCTCCTCTCCACCGTGACCAAGAACTCTCCTCCTCCACACCATTGCCAAAACCCAATCAAGAGAAGCTCCTCTCTAGGAAGTCTCCACAAGCAAGGTTTCTTCCCTAAGTAAATCAAGCAAGGATGTGAGTATCCCCTCACTGCAGTACAAGTTGCTATCGATTTTCCTTGTATGTGAATATTATTGAAATCTTAGAGATCTCCTTGCAAGTTTCAGCCAAGATAGGTTAGTGGTCACTAAGGATAAACAAGTTTACAAGTTATGCTCTATGTTGTACAAAAAAAAAAAAAAAAAAATTAGAACCTCACCTTGAAGTTTCGGCCAAGACAAAAAGGAGAAGGTTTAGAGAAAAGTTTCTTTTGGTAACATGCTTGTCTATGTTCCTTCATGATATAGGATCTTTTATATGTTGTTAGCTAAGTTGGATACTTCATATGGTATTAAAAAGTTTAAGAACTCTAACCTAATGTTTCGGCCAAGATGAGTTATAATGTTTAGGGCAAAACTTTAAAAAGGAAACATATTGTTTATGCTCCTAAAACTTGTTAGACTTTCTTATATGTTGATAGCTTAAGTTTTTTTTTTCATGTTTCATGTTGTATAAAATTAGGATAAGTTTATCTTCAAGTTTCGGCCAAGAATATGAATGAAATTTGGAGTAAGGTTTTTGAAACTTAAATGATAATATGTTGTTTATGCCCTCTTATGATGAATGAACTCTTATGTGTTGATAGCTTAGATTCCTTTTTATGCTTCATGTTGTATAAAAAAAAAAAGATGAAAACCCTAGTGAAGTTTCGGCCAAGATAAGATATGAGGCTTAGGGCTAAAAATTTAAAACCTAAACATGCTTGTTTATGTTCATTTATGAAGTATGATACCTTGTATGAAGTTAGGTTAAGACTTTATGTTACATATTGCACTAGAAGACTTGAAACCCTACTTTTAGGTTTCGGCCAAGGTAGCATGTAAGCTTAGAACTAAGTTTTTCTAACCTAATTATGCTTAGTTATGTTTCTACATAATGTATGATCTTTTGTATGAGGTTAGATAAGATTTTCATGCTACAATGTTGAACAAATGAACCTTAGAATTCCACCCTAGGGTTCGGCCAAGATAAGATATGAAGCTTAGGGACAAGATTTAAAACCTAATCATGCTTGTTTATGCTTATTCATGAGGTATGATATCTTGTATGTGGTTAGGTGAAGTCTTTATATCACATGTTTCACTAGAAGAATTGGAACCCCACTTGTAAGTTTCGGCCAAGATGGAATGTAGAGCTTAGAGCTAAGTTTTGAAACTTAATTATGCTTAGTTGTGTTTCTACATGATGTATGATCTTTTGTATGAGGTTAGATAAGATTTTCATGCTACAATGTTGAACAAATGAACCTTAGAATTTCACCCTAGGGTTCGGCCAAGTAAGTAGAGGAGGCTTAGAGCAAGGTCTTGAAATCTAACCATGTTTGTTTATGCTTTCCTATGATGTATGATTATTTATGGTTAGTTAAGTTTCATGTTTTTGGTAGTTAAGGTTTAAAAACCCTAACCTTAGGGTTCGGCCAAGATTGGAAAAAGGGGTTTAGGGAAAAGTTTTTGAACCTAACTATGCATGCTTATGTTTACTCATGTTGTATGATCCTTGATATATGGTTAGTTTAAGTTTCATGCTTCATGATATGATAGGATATGTTATGCTACATGATAGGAGATGATATGCTATGTTTCATGGAATGATATAGGCTATACTCCATGATATGATATATGCTATGCTTCATGATATGATATGCTATGTTTCATGATATGATATATGTTAAGTTTCATGATATGATATGCTATGCTTCATGATATGATATATGTTAAGTTTCATGAGATGATATGCTATGCTTCATGACATGATAAATGCTATGTTTCATGTAACATGCTATGCTCTATGTTATGATAATAACATGTTATGGTTTAGGAGATATGTTATGAAAGGCTTATGTAAGAAGAAAAGCCTAAGAGATGCTTCCCTTAAGTTGGGATCAAGAGCTCTCTTCATGATATGACATGTATGATAAGACAAGAACATGATATGTATGATGACATGATAAGAAATATGATACATGATATGTATGACATGCTATTTTACTTTTTGTATGGCTTGTACCAAGGGTGGGCTTCATAAGCGCCCCGAGGTCGATGGTCTATGAAACGAGCCTCGTAAAAAGGGATGGGCTCCTTAGTACGCCCCTAGGTCGACGGACTATGAACGGACCTAGATCCCTAGTAGGTTCGGGACTAGCTACCCTGTCCTAGGGATTGCGCGCATTTATGTATGTATGTGGTACAAGCCGGGCCCTTATGTTGATATTATGTTCAAGTATGTATATGATATGAAAAAAAAAACACATGTTGCATATGTTCATTTCATTATGCATGTTTTCAAAGGAACATCTTGCATCTACATGTACATGTTATATGATTTTCCTTCACACTTATTTACTTTTGAAATCATGTTTATGATGTTTGGATGATCATGTTATTAGTTCATGTTATGTATTCACATGTTATGATATGTTTCATGTGATGACCTCACAAGCTATGATATGTTTCATGATATGTTCTCACATGCTATGATATGTTGTATGTTATGTTCTCACATGCCATGATGTGGTTATGTTATGTCTTTCACATGCTATGATATGTTTTATGTGTATGTATGATTTATGGTTTTATGAGTAGGAAAGGAACTTACTAAGCCTTAGGGCTTATAGTTTTTATGTTTCCTTGTACTGCAGAGAAAGGCAAGGAATGGATGAACTAAGGGGAGCAGCAGGAAAGGTAGGGAGTGTGTGTGGAAGTGGCATGGTGGATAGATCTAATTTAGTTTTAAAACTTTATTTGGTTGAATTGTGCATGTGAGCTAAGTTTGAACCTTATGTTTATGATGATAACTTGAACTAGTATGCTATGCATTTATGATGTCTTATTTCAGGTCAGTAGATTTATAAGATCATGATTCATGTTCAAGTAGCAAATATAGATTAAGTTATGCATGAATATTAGTATGATTTATGGTTCACATGCCACGTTTAAAAAAAAATGCATATGATAAAATAGAATGAAAATTTTAAATAAATATCTTCCGCTGCCATGAGATCATATGCACATGTATGTTAGGTAGGTGTAAGTAACCCCGTCCCTTAGGGTAGCCTTAGCGCTCCCGGAAGGGGCGGGCGTTACAATAAGTTCGAATTATTTGCTTAATAAAATCAGGCAAAAGTTGGGTACAAGGTGTTAGTTAATAGACGGGACCTGGTTAAAGAATATCGAACGAGATTCATAGATATGAATCGGTCGATTATAATAGATCGGCCGAGATAGATGCAATTCAAATATGTCGACCAAAGGCTTATCATAATAAATCAAATGGCATACACAATGATAAAACCATATGAAATTTGGTTAATACATAAGATGACACACATAGATACGAGCGTAAATCAATCAAGTAGAACAAATCGACCGATATTGAGAATATCGCAATAGGACTGTATTAGAGCGAACGAGACACAATTAATCTATAAAATATCGGACGGTATTTGTCATCATTGATATATATCACCCGATCATGATGAAACAGTCTAAATAGATAAACATAATAATATGTTGGGTGAGGTTTTAGGATGACCATCCAAGCGACATTTAACATATTTAAACAAAACAGACGATCGTCATAAGGAAGAGTAAATTTAACAATAAAAAGGGATAATCAACTTTCCATGAGTTAGCTAGATTGTCATCACAAAGTTTTGGTCCCCCTTTACAGGAATTCGAATTTAAATAAGAAAAGAAAGTCATACTAAGGTCAGCTGAGGGAATAGATCAGGAGGCTTGTCCTCAATAAGTTTGCGACAATTCAGGAAGTGAGGAGGAGGATCACGAGATAAGTAGTTTTCCTCTCGCAATTGCTGAATCGCCCCTTTAGCTCCCACAGTAAAGGCCGCTAAGATTGACTTCACGATTGACCTATTGAATTCAGGAGATTCAATCATGATGGTGGCCCGTTCCTTGTAACGAGTATCTTCATTCGCTTTGTAGACCACCAGAGCCGTTTGGGAAGTCTTCAGTTCATTTTCTTTGATAGAAACTTCGATTTTAACTGAATTAAGGGAGGTGTTCAAGGAAGTTATTTCATCTTCCTTCAGCTGCAGGACTTTGAGTTTTTCAGCCAATTATGCTTCATAATCAGCCTTTAGTTCGCCAATTTTGGAAGTTAATTCTTGGTTAAGATCCGTAGCTGATTGGAATTATGCTTGAAGACATTCAATCTGAGCTTCAAGTTGTTTCTTGGCAGCAGTGGAAAATGAGGCAGAAGATAATTCAGTAACCTGTTGTCTCAGCTTATCATTCTCCGATCTCAACTTCTTGTTATCGGCGTATAAATTGTGCATCAGCCGAGATAAGCCCATGTTTTCTATCCATCGCTAGAAATATAATAAGAGGCCATGAGATAATCTCTAAGAAATAGAAAGTAGACATTAGTAAACATACCTGATTCTCATTATGGGAGAAACGATCAATTGTTTCGGGAGTAGTGAGTTCTTAAAAAATGGGATGAACTGCATCCCAAGTGCTGGCGAAAGAACCTCCTAGCAATATGGGGAGGACAGGAATAGTAGAAGAACCAAAAGAGAAGGAGGAAGTAGGAATAGATGGAGGAGCAAAGACTAAATAAGAAGAAGGTGAGGAGGGCAAAGATCCGGACGCCGGAATAGATAATGGAAAGGTGAAAGAGACATCGCCAGAAGCATTGCCATTGGAGAAAGGTGTGGCAGGAAAATTAAGAGAAGGGTAAAGTTTAGCCAATGTAGGCTCATCAGAAGGAAGGTCAGCAGGAACGAAACCTTCTGAAACCCGTTCGTCAGCAGGAAGGATAAGCCTCCTTTTTGACGGAGGAACCCTGGTAAGTTTGCGCCCCGGACGCTTGCTGGTAGCAATTTCAGCTATCGATTTACTTGGGCTACCAGAAGACGTGAGTTCAACGATAGGAAGAGGGGCGGATGATGAGGTAGCAGCAGCCACTGGAGAAGTAATAGCGGGTAAAGAAATAGTAGGGATTTCTGCTGGAAGACCTTTAGGAGCCTCAAGAACTCCCAAAGAGCTGGGCACCCCAGCTAAAGGAGCCGACTCTTCGATTGAAGGTAGCGGAGTAATAGCAGCCAGAAGCTCTTTTTCTTTGGCGCGAATTGCGTCCTCCTCCAGACGTAGTTCTTCATCAATCAAAGCGTCATAAAAGCTCTCCACTACATAGAAAAGAAAAATAGTTTAGTTAGTTAAAATCAACAAGAAAGAAACAAGGTTTTACCTAAAGAGACTTGTGTATCAGGTTTGACGGGGCTTAGGCCGAACAAGTATAGAAGATCGACTCTCAGCCACTTGGGAATTGAAAGTCGATGATTTAGCAACTTTTCATAATAAATAGGAAAAGAAGAATGGAGATGGAATTCTCTGATATCAGGCAAAGAGGGTAAGGAGGATTTCCAAGCATAAGACCAAGGAATGGGTCTGGGAAACTTTATGAAGAAAAAGCGGGATTTCCAAGCTTTAATAGACGAGGGCATATCCTCAAAAAGAACCATTTTAGTTCGTGACTGGAACAAGAAAACACCAGGTTCTGAACACTTGGGATAAGAAAACATGAAGAAATTTTGAGGAGTAGGAGGAATATCTCGCAGACGAAATAACATGTAAGCACCACATAGATAACGAAAGGCGTTGGGGGCAAATTGTTGCAGAGGAATATCGAAATACTGGCTTATTTCGATCAAGAAAGGAGGAATGGGAAACCATAAACCTCCTATCAACTGATCCTTGAAAAAAGTCACGCAATTAGCAGGAGGACGATGAGGACGATCATCTGGTTTTGGGATTACGATGCCATACTCCCAGGCAATTTCATATTGACGACGGATGGTGAGCCTAGCACTTTTATCAAAGGAAGAAGACATGTGGACATACCAGGGAGCAATTGCTTCCTCAGCCATAGACAAGAGTAGAGGCTAGCAAAACAATAGATTACATACTGAAAGAAAGAAAGGAGATCGCCGAGAAACGATGAGCATGAGGTTTGGTCAAAAACTGCAGCGAGAGAAGAACGCTAAGGTAAGAAAAGAAGAGACAAAGTTGAAAAGAAGACAAAGGGTTTAGGGTTTGAAAAACACACAGCCGTCATCAGATCAAAACGTTTTTATCTCAGCAGACGCTAAGGATCATAGGAAAAAGGCAAAGGCATACATGACGTGGCAGTAAGAGAAAGTATGTGTCATACAGTCATAAAGAAACATTTATACTGGATGTGATAGATCGGATCACGCTGGGGTTGGTAACACCTCGTTGTACGCTTCCAACATTCTCTCACCCGAGGTAGAGCCAATCACCAATCAGGAAGTTTTGAAAGGAAACATAGTTTACTAGGCATAATAAAGGGAGAGGGTCTGAGTTTGACTAAGCCCAGGCTAAGGCCAAGAAAATTTAAGGAGAGATATCCTTCGTACGGAGGCTAGAGAGGGGGTGTGAATAGCCGACACCAAATCGTCGCGTTTCTACAAACTAGGTTAGCGCAGCGAAAAATAACACGTAGAAACGAAGGAAAAGAAGACAAACCTCAAACAAACCGATGTAACGAGGTTCAGAGATTAGGGCTCCTAATCCTCGGCGTGTTCGTAAGGTGGACGAGTCCAGTCAATCCGTCGGTGGATGAGTCCCCAGAAATCCGACTAAAAATAACTCCTTATGGGTGGAGAAACCTCGCCACAATACTCTTGCAACAGCAAGATGAATGTACAAGAAATACAAGAAAGTAGAAGACAATACAAGTGTAAAAACAATCTTTCCTTCTCGTCGACTGGAAGAAGCAACAGCTCCAAGCGCCTACAACAGCAGATGATCCAGCCGGAAGCTCACGCGAAGCTTTGGAGGAGCTCAACAAAGCTCAAGCACAGCAGCACTTAGGGACAGGAAGAAGGAAAAAGGAGAGTTAGCACCAAAGCCTTGATCTCCTTTTATAACCTGCGAACCTGCACAGCGAAGACAGAAGCCAGCGGAGAAGACGGAGCAACCCGTTGTGACTCAACGGTCGAACGTGGACCGATCAGGCTCCACCCTGATCAGTCCAGGACCCTTCTGATCGGTCTGGGGACCGATCTGGCCCTGGGCTGATCGGTCCCTAGACCGATCAGAATGCTTCACAGAAAGTTGCCCAACTTTCTATTCGTTTCCTGATCGGTCTGTGGACCGATCAGGCCACAGCTGGATCGGTTGTGGAGATCGATCAGGCTTCATGCTGATCGGTCCCCAGACCGATCAGTAAGCTCATAGAAAAGATGCGCTTTGCCTTCTGTTTGTTATCTGATCGGTCACCAGACCGATCAGATACACAAACGTATCACTGGATCGGTTTGCAGACGATCCAGAGCTTGGTTTTTGCCCAAACCAAGTCCCAAGTCTCCCAAACCAACATCCGGTCAACCTTGACCTGTTGGTACATCATGCTTAGCATCCGGTCACTCCCTTGACCAGCTAAGACTCTCCACCAAGTGTCCGGTCAATCCCTTTGACCCACTTGGACTTTTCTCTTCGTGTCAAGTATCCGGTCACTCCCTTGACCTACTTGACCTTCTCAACACCAGATGTCCGATCACCCTTGCTCCATCTGGATTTTCCCTTGCCCGGCTTCACTCACCAGGACTATCACCTAGGTTCACTCACTAGGGTTTTCACCTGGCTTCACTCACGTGATTTCAATCCGCTGGCTTCACTCACGGGACTTCAAACCGCCGACTTCACTCACGGGACTTTCCAAATGCGACTTCACTCACGGGACTTCCACTTTCACCTAGCTTCACTCACTAGGATTTTCACCTGGCTTCACTCCTGGATTTCCTCTTGCCTGGCTTCACTCACGGGACTTCTCCGACTGCCTGGCTTCACTCACCAGGACTTTTCCCCGTGCCAAACTCCCTGTTTGGACTTTCCCCGTGCCAAGTCTCCATACTTGGACTTTCTGCGTGCCAAGCTACCTGCTTGGACTTTTCCCCGTGCCAAGTTTCCGTACTTGGACTTTTCCAGTGCCAAGTCTCCATACTTGGACTTTTCGCGTGCCAAGCTCCCTGCTTGGACTTTTCCCGAATCAGGTCAACCAGGTCAACCTTGACCTAAGGTTGCACCTACAATCTCCCAAACACCTATTCTTGTCAAACATCAAGAATACAACTCTCTTCTCGTCAAACATCGTCAAACATCAAAACACAACTCGAGTCAGGTCAACTCGAGTCAGGTCAACCTTGACCTAAGGTTGCACCAACAATCTCCCCCTTTTTGATGTTTGACAAAATCCAAAATCAAGTTAGGTTAACCCGATAACCTAACTTAGGTTTTCCAATGTTCTTCCTTGAACATTCTTCCAAAACCTACACTCTCCCCCTTGGGACATCTCTCCCCCTTTTTGACACACATCAAAATGAGGGAATCAAGGTCAAGAGTTTCTTCCTAATGAAAGTCCCATACCTTTCATTGAAACCCTTAATTTCCCCCTTGATACTAAACTCAACACTCAACTTAGTGACAATCACATATCACTAATCCTCAAAAGTCTTAAGGAGTAAAAACTCCCCCTAAAAGTCAACTCCCCCTTGATAATTAGTTAAGACTCCCCCTAAAGGTCAACTCCCCCTTGACCATTGCACCAACAATGTCTTGGAGAGTTTTAAACCTTTAGAAACCCGAAACTCAACTCCCAAAAACTGAAATTTCAGACACCTGGTGAAATTCAGAAATTGGCACGCACTGATCGGTCACCGGACCGATCAGGACCCCTTTGGATCAGTCCTCAGACCGATCCAGCCTTCCCTGGATCGGTCCAGTGACCGATCCAAGTTCAGATTAGGCGGTTTCTGATTTCTTCTCTCCCGAAATTCATAAACTCACAACAAATTCTAGAAAATTCAAAAAATTGTGAAATTTTGAGGATACATTCCTCATACCATATACTGTCAAGGAAAAATAGTTTTCTATGAAAATAACTTCCATTTTTCAATCTTGATACAAAGTTCAAAAGACTTTGAAATAGTTCAAAGTTAAGTAAACTTTGTATCACAATGTTCAATGATGAATGCTATCACTAGAATGGCTTCATCAAGGTTTTTCAAATCAATTTTGAAATGATTTTTAACCCTTTAATTTAGGACCACAATCTTAGGGCTAAATGTACATGACTTGTACATAAGCTTTCCCTATGATCCTCCTTCTTGAATTAGTCTCATCTAGGTACAAGAACTATGCACCTTGATCCTAACTCATGATCCTAATATCTCACACACATCTAAGGTGTATCAAACACATCCAAGTCAATTTTGATGTGAGATATGGGTTTAGGTTATCTTAGGCTAGATTCTCATGCATTTTCTAAACATCAATTTGATCTCAATATCAAATTGTGTTTCTATCCTTAAATCAATTTAAATTGATCATTAATGCAAGAGATGATGACATGGCATGAAATAATATCATAAATAGAAGCATGTGCCAATGTCATGATGTCATGGCATAAAGTTTGAAACTTAAATAAACATGACATAAAACTAACCTAAGCATTATCATGACATTTCAAAAGATAAACTTAAATATGATGTCATGACATGTGAGGGCAAACAATCATGACAAGATTTAGCATGAATAAGACATACCTAGATTACCTATCTAAGTATTCTTAGCCTTAGCTAATACTTAAGCTTTAACCCTTGATTGCCCTAATATGCCAAAATCCTAATTTTGACACATCTTGAACTCTAGATTCATTCATGCCACTTAAAGATCAAATTTATCCTCAAATCTTGGCATGTTTCATTTTTCCTCAAGAGTTCTCTAGATTTTCCCAAATTGTGCCAATTGAAATTAACATCATCATTTTCCATGATGGCACATTTTACTCTTCCAAGGAGTAAATATTAATGATTGTTCCATTTCATTTTCAAAGGTTCACAAAAACCTTGAAAATGCTCCTTGAGTGTCAATTTCCTCAAAGATGGGTTAACTACCCTTCTAATCGGAGTTGACACTCTCTAACCCATCTATGGGGTAGAGAAGATGCTCCTAGGTACCCAATACCTATTTGAGCTCATTGGGTTCACTAAATATTCACTAGGGATAACTTCCCTAGCAACCCTCCTAATGACCCTCTTAGGCTTTAAAGCCTTGGTCATTTGGGACTCATCAAGATCAACTCTAGGGGTGACTCCCCTTGTGACCTTGGTGGTGGTCTTCCTAGCCCTAGATTTTGTTCCATAATCGAATGGAACATTATGATAAGTGGGCTTGACCACTTGGGACTTAGGTTTGTGACCCAAACCTCTCTTGTCCTTTGACTTGGGTTTTTGACCCTTAGACCCTAGAGTTGACTTTTCTAAGTTCTTAAGAGCCTTTTCCAAAGTATCAAGTCTTGACCTCAAGACTTGATTCTCCTTCTCTAATACCTCAAGTTTTAATTTATCATTATTCCTTGAGGTATTTCTAGGCATATGTCTAGATGATTTGGGATTTCTACCTAGGTTCTCCTTAACCTTAGATGAGTTAATCCTAGTGTTATCATTTCTAGCATTGTCCTTACCTAGACTAACATGCTTGGCACCTAAGCACATATATCGATTCCTAAGATTATCATGCTTATCATTCTTGACAATTGCAATAAAACTACTAGCATGAGTCTTATTATTATTGCAAGAATGTGCCTTAAATGTTACCTTAGGGTTTGCCTTAGCTCCCCCTATCGACGTGCTCGGTCTCTTGTCCTTGTGGGATTGCCTCCCTCTCGGACATTGACTCCGATAATGTCCCCTTCGCTTGCATTGGAAGTACACCACGTGTTCCTTGCCCTTGCGTGTCGGGACTCCGGCTTCCTTGACCTTTGGCGCCGGTGGAGTCTTTCTAATCCTCTTTGGACATTTGCTCTTGTAGTGCCTAAATTCCCTACACTCAAACCACATTATATGCAATTTATTTGAACTTAAATTGCTTGAGTTACCTAGGGTTGAGGATGGATGAATGCTCTCTTCTTCATCCCTTCCGGAGGTAGAAGCTTCTTCCTCTTGCTCCATTCTTGAAGAAGAACTCTCCTCCTCTTCTTCCTTAGATGTTGAGTAGCCCTCAACTTCTAATTCCTCTCCTCCATGATGTGAGCTACTTGGCTCACTTGACTCCTCTTCATGGCTTGAAGTGGAGTTCCCCTCATGGAACTTTGCCAAGTTGTTCCACAACTCCTTGGCATTGTTGTATCCTCCTATCTTACACAAGATATCACTAGGTAATGAAAATTCAAGGATTTTCGTTACCTCGTCGTTGATTGTGGATTGGTGGATTTGTTCTTTCGTCCACTTCTTTTTCTTGAGAAGTTCTCCCTTTCTATCCACCGGAGGAATAAAACCTACTTGTACACAATTCCAAATTGCTAGGTTAGTCATAAGAAAATACTTCATTCTTACCTTCCAATACGCGAAGTCGCAGCACTCGTAGAAGGGTGGAATCGTGATGTCTTCTCCGAGTCGATCCATTCTCTAGCTTGTGCTCCCCCGGGTGTTAATCCGACGAAGAGCAACCTTGCTCTGATACCACTTGTTAGAATCCTTCGTACGGAGGCTAGAGAGGGGGGTGTGAATAGCCGACACCAAATCATCGCGTTTCTACAAACTAGGTTAGCGCAGCGGAAAATAACACGTAGAAACGAAGGAAAAGAAGACAAACCTCAAACAAACCGATGTAACGAGGTTCGGAGATTAGGGCTCCTACTCCTCGGCGTGTCCGTAAGGTGGACGAGTCCAGTCAATCCGTCGGTGGATGAGTCCCCGGAAAACCGGCTAAAAATAACTCCTTATGGGTGGAGAAACCTCGCCACAATACTCTTGCAACAGCAAGATGAATGTACAAGAAATACAAGAAAGTAGAAGACAATACAAGTGTAAAAACAATCTGGCCTTCTCGTCGACTGGAAGAAGCAACAGCTCCAAGCACCTACAACAGCAGATGATCCAGCCGGAAGCTCACGCGAAGCTTTGGAGGAGCTCAACAAAGCTCAAGCACAGCAGCACTTAGGGACAGGAAGAAGGAAAAAGGAGAGTTAGCACCAAAGCCTTGATCTCCTTTTATAACCTGCGAACCTGCACAGCGAAGACAGAAGCCAGTGGAGAAGACGGAGCGACCCGTTGTAACTCAACGGTCGAACGTGGACCGATCAGGCTCCACCCTGATCGGTCCAGGACCCTTCTGATCGGTCTGGGGACCGATCAGGCCCTAGGCTGATCGGTCCCTAGACCGATCAGAATGCTTCACAGAAAGTTGCCCAACTTTCTGTTCGTTTCCTGATCGGTCTGTGGACCGATCAGGCCACAGCTGGATCGGTCGTGGAGACCGATCAGGGATCTCATCTGATCGGTCCCGGACCGATCGAAGCTTCTGTAACCGATGTGCTTTGCCTTGTTTTTATCTCGATCGGTCACGCCGATCGGATACACTAACGTATCAGGATCGATCAGATCCGATCGAGCTTGGTTTTGCCCAAACCAAGTCCCAAGTCTCCCAAACCAACATCCGGTCAACCTTGACTGTTGGTATGCCTAGCATCGGTCACTCCCTTGACCCGCTAAGACTCTCCACCAAGTGTCCGGTCAACTTTGACCCACTTGGACTTTTCTCTCAAGTATCCGGTCACCCCCTTGACCTACTTGACCTTCTCAACACCGGATGTCCGATCACCCTTGATCCATCTGGATTTTCCTTGCCGGCTTCACTCACGGGACTTTCACCTAACTTCACTCACTAGGTTTTTCCCGGCTTCACTCACCAGGATTTCAATCTGCTGGCTTCACTCACGGGACTTCAAACCGCTGACTTCACTCACCAGGACTTTCCCGAATGCCTGGCTTCACTCACCAGGACTTCCACTTTCACCTAGCTTCACTCACTAGGATTTTCACCTGGCTTCACTCGCCAGGATTTTCCGACTGCCTGGCTTCACTCACCAGGACTTCTCCGACTGCCTGACTTCACTCACCAGGACTTTTCCCCGTGCCAAACTCCCTGTTTGGACTTTCCCCGTGCCAAGTCTCCATACTTGGACTTTCCGCGTGCCAAGCTACCTGCTTGGACTTTTCCCCATGCCAAGTTTCCGTACTTGGACTTTTCCAGTGCCAAGTCTCCATACTTGGACTTTTCGCGTGCCAAACTCCCTGCTTGGACTTTTCCCGAATCAGGTCAACCAGGTCAACCTTGACCAAAGGTTGCACCTACAATCTCCCAAACACCTATTCTTGTCAAACATCAAGAATACAACTCTCTTCTCGTCAAACATCGTCAAACATCAAAACACAACTCGAGTCAGGTCAACTCGAGTCAGGTCAACCAGGTCAACCTTGACCTAAGGTTGCACCAACAATACAGTCATAAAGAAACATTTATACTGGATGTGATAGATCGGATCACGCTGGGGTTGGTAACACCTCGTTGTACGCTTCCAACATTCTCTCACCCGAGGTAGAGCCAATCACCAATCAGGAAGTTTTGAAAGGAAACGTAGTTTACTAGGCATAATAAAGGGAGAGGGGCTGAGTTTGACTAAGCCCATGCTAAGGACAAGAAAATTTAAGGAGAGATATTTAGGTGTATAACATGTTTTAACTTAATGCCATCGTGAAGTATAAACTAGCATTGATCGAGATGATTTTTTGCTCATATTGAATGACATAACTTTAGCTGTAATAGATAAGTATAATGTCGGTCAAGATAGCCTTGGTCATGATAAATGAAAAATATTTGTCGAGATAACGACACATAGGATATACGAAGGGGTAATGAGCACAACATCACATTTATTCTTATAAATTAGGAATATTCAACAGAGTCACTTAATTCAATACAAAAGATTGTTTTTAGACTTAGAATCTGGTCAAGTACATAACATTACATTTCCCCTCAGAACATTAAACCTCAAACAGATAACAAAAATTACAAACATAAGCTCTTGAGATGCTTAGAAAATTTTAGTCCCACTGTAGTCAAACTTACCATGGAGTAGAAGTGGAAACATTTTACCTAGCGAAGAGGAAGCTCGTCCAAGCTTGCCAAGGCACAAAAGTGGCAATATTTTGCTTGGGACGAAGAAAATTATGAAGCAGAAAGATTCAAGGGAAAGGGGAAGGGGATGGATCTATTCAGGCCATGGTGCAAAGGCGACTGAAAGAGTCTCTCCCCTCCTCAAGCCCTGGAGTTCTGCAACTAGAGCCACCAAGCTTAGCTCGTCGGTAATATGTGTTGTGCCCTTCTCGCGACATCCATGGGCTATTTAGTTGGCCCTCCTTGAGTAACAAAACCTCTCTAAAGTTTCTTGAGCCTTCAGAGCATTGACACCTTTGGATGAAAATTCTAGACTTTGAGAAACTCCATCTCTTGGGATAGTTCCTCGAACCCTAGAGTTAGCCGAAGCAAAAAATTGAATAAACTTATATATATATCTCGCCTTGTCCAACAAAAGTCGCCCCCAAAGAGGGGGATCCAAGACCATACTCTTAACAGGGAAAGTTAACAAGGAAGGAAAAGACCTAAGATGGGTGGTGAACGAAGAGAAGGTTGTAACCCTATTTAAAGGATCAAAGGACTCAAGGAATCACTGTACTGAGGTTCACGGGATCACTATACTCAGGTTCACCAGATAGTTGTACACAAAATTTATAAGGTCACTTGAATATCTGTGGCAGAGTCACGGGTAGGAAGACACAAAATTAGACTTGTGTCTAGTCAGTCGTCTACACCTCCTTCGACTAGACTTGAAGGGAAGGCTAGTGATATGGGTTAGGTTTCATGGGTCCCCGATAAGGAAGGGAAAGGAGATAATCAAACGGAGAAGATAGGTCAATATCGGCCGGGATATACCTCCAAAGAGGCAGACCGATATCGGCCGAGATATGCCTCCAAGAAGGAAGGCCAATATCGGCCGGGATAAGCCTTTAAGGAGGAAGGCCAATATCGGCCGGGATATGCCTCTAAGGAGGCAAACCCACATCGATCAGCATATACTTCAAACGAGGTAGGCTAATATCGATCGAGACATACTTTCAGGAAGGAAGGCCAATATCGGCCGAGATATGCCTCCAGGGAGGTAGACCCACATCGATCAGCATATACTCAAAGGAGGTAGGCTAATATCGGCCGGGATATACCTCAAAGGAGGTAGGCCAATATCGATCGAGACATACTTTCAGGAAGGAAGACCAATATCGGTCGGGATATACCTCAAAGTAGGTAGGCTAATATCGATCGAGACATACTTTCAGGAAGGTAGGCTAATATCGGCCAGGATATACCTCAAAGGAGGTAGGCCAATATCGATCGAGACATACTTTCAGGAAGGACGACCAATATCGGCCGGGATATGCCTCTAAGGACGCAGACCCACATCGATCAGCATATACCTTAAAGGAGGTAGACTAATATCGGTTGGGATATACCTCAAAGGAGGTAGGCCAATATCGATCGAGACATACTTTTAGGAAGGAAGACTAATATTAACCGGGATATTCCTCCAAGGAGGCAGACCCACATCGATCAACATATACCTCAAAGGAGGTAGACTAATATCGGTCAAGATATACCTCAAAGGAGGTAAGCCAATATGGGTTGAGACATACCTTTAAGAAAGAAAGCCAGATACCAGTTAAGCTGAATAATACCTGGAAAAGATACTTGATAAAAATTACATACTTGATAAAACATAGCCCAATGCTAGCTGGAATAATGAACGTAAAGGAGCACGAACGGGCATTGCCCAAGGAGCCTCATGAGAGGTAATAGTAATTGATCAAACATAATTAAGCTTAACCCCGATCAACACACGAAACATTAGTATATTAAGCTATCTTTGATGTAGCAAAAACAGTAGGGGCGAGTAAGAAGGATAGAAACACTTTGAAAAAGAACTGGTAAGATAGAAGAGAAGTAATATTTCGAATAAAATAGTTCTTGAAGATATTTGCAGTATATGATTGTATAACTAGTGTTATATATTTTGGCGGGAAATGTGTTTTTAGACCATTTTGCAGGTGCTAGACGACAAAAAAGGTACATCTGGGGTATGAAGAAGATTCCATAAAAAGTCATTTACCACAAGTACACAGCCTGCGTCATCTCATAACAAACTCTAACAAACCGGGGTCCACTTCAGGACTACGGAGGTTATATGAAGTGGTATAAAAAGGGAAATCCTCTCCGTTGGCTAAGTAAGTTCACATCATTGCACACATTCATAACCCTAATTTTTCAACTACTGTTCCTCTTCTTCCTCCTTCTTCCACACCAAGAGGGATCACTGACTTGAGCGTCGGAGGACCTAGCCAGGGATTTCCTGATGGATCGAAAGCGCTAGAGGGGGGGTGAATAGCGCTCGTTGCTATTTTAACGATTTAAAACACAGAATAGAAATGCAGCGGAAAGTAAACACAAACACACAGAGACGCAGGTGTTTTACTTTGTTCGGAGCCTATGGCGACTCCTACTCGAAGGCCTGCGGTCCTTGACCGCTTTCGGTGGGCAACAACTATATATCGGAAAGATTATAATTTGAATTACAATTAATGCAATAAGTAAACTAATACCGACAACAAAAGATCGAAGAGTCTGAGCTTCGGGTTGTCGACGTCGAGTAGTAGCACTTCAAGGTCGTCTCGTTGGCAGCACTTCACAAAAGAAAGCTTAGAATGTGTTGTACTTTTGGCTGCACCCTTGACCCTCTTTTTATATGACATTCCGGGCTCCTGGATCTCTTTTGGGAGCCTGGAGTGTGACGTGGCCAACCAACCAGGATGCTCCACGTGGCGAAGTCGCGGCAGGGATAAAATTTGCTCCCGGGCGCCCGGACCACCTTTTTCCAACAGGTTCCTCACCTGCAAAACAAGGTTAGTCCTAGCAAATACCCTGTAAGACAGTGTTAGAATCTGATAAACCACAGTAAGGAATAACTGACAGTCTTCGGACTGTCCGAGTCTGACTTCGGATTTCCAACCGGAAACCCTAGGTCGACCCGACGCCTACTGTTCCCTCTACGGGGAACGCGTCCTCACCTACTCCCCTCAGGAGAGATTACCTGATGCCAGTCCGGTCCTCCAGACCGACTGGACTTTTCGCCTAGGGTTACCACCCCCTAGGACCTAGGGTTACCGCCCCCTAGGGTTTTTCTCCACCTAGGGTTACCGCCCCTTAGGGTTTTCCTCCACCTAGGGTTACCGCCCCCTAGGACCTAAGGTTACCACCCTTATGGTTTTTCACCTGCCTAACCGCTGCTAGGACTTTCCTGAAACACTCATTCAAACATGTTAGATCACACACTAACTTAACTTTGAATCCTTTGCCATTATCAAAACTTAAGGTTCGATCGTCGGATGCTTCCCGCACCAACAATCTCCCCCTTTTTGATAATGGCAACCGAAATTCAATGTTAAGTAAAAAATATGCAGTTATGTATAAGCACAACACAAGAAACAAGATAAGCGTGATAGCAAGATAAACATCGCTCCCCCTTAATACAAGCTACCTTTTAAAATATTTTCTTTTAATTTCTCTACTCTTTCTTTGAATTGAATTTCTCTATTCTCCTCCTTTGCCATATATCAAAAATGAGCTAGTTTTGAAAAAACTTAATTTTTCAAGATAGAATTTAGCAGAATTTTTCTCTATTCTCCCCCTTTTCAAGACTTAATTTTTAGGAGTTTACAAAATTTTCACAGATTTCTGAAGTTAAAATTTAACTTCAGAAATTTTTAGACAAAATTTTTAACTTCATCACCTTCAAAAAAAATTTCAAACAAAATTTTCAGCTTCAGAAATTTTCTGAAAAAAATATTCAGGTTTTTAAAGACAATTTCCAAGGAAGATTTTCAACTTAAAAAAAGTTTTCAAAGTTTTAATTAAAAAATTTTAACTTGACGAATTTTCGAAAAAGTTTTCAGCTTAAATAAAAAAAAAAATTCAGAATAGAGGACACTTGAAAATTTGGAGAAAGTTTTTGAAAAAGTTGCTTAAGGCAAAGGAGAAGCGATAACCTTATTTTTTAATAGCTTGCCATTTTGTTTTATTAAGGTATCAGAACCCTAAAGTCCAAGCATGAGTAATGATTTGTTTTGATCAGGTATCGGATCCCTTAAGTACAGACATGCTTAAACCTATTATTTCCTTCACCAACTGTCTAACCATTTAGTTACTTGCTAATTGCCTAGAGGGCAACAGTGTTCACTTGGTTAGTCAAGTCAAGTCAATTGATCCAGTTAGATTTGACTAAGGCTGGAGGACTTGATTTGATTACTTTTAATCACGTATTTAACGCCCAGACTCATATTGATGCACAAAAATAAGCATTCTCGAGTCCAGGCTGTACCCTATGCATCTCACACCGTTCTATGTTTTACAAATACAATCAAGGTAAACCTAGGTGTTTGTGAGATGCTCTGGCTGAGTCCTGGGGGAACATGATTTCTAGGGGAAATCCTAGGCTAAATCGAACTTTTGAAAGTCTAGTAAAGTAGGGATTTGAAAAATCAAAGTTTGCCTAGAATTTCAAAAATGTGATTAAAAGACTGATCTATTAGAATAAGGTATAGTCAATCAAGTTTGAAGTAAAATAGTCTATTAGATTAAACAGTCGACATAGATAAAAGAGTCATAATGGAGCTGCAACATGCTGTACTAGAGTCATAATAGAGCTACAGTCTGAGCTACTGAGATGATGAGGGAGGTGGTCTAGAACCCAGCGATCGGAGTAGTGTCAGGAGCTCAGTGTGATGAGCCCGATCGTCCTCTCGTAGATCTCAGCTCAGGTCGGAGAGCTCCTGCCATACGTCTCGTCGTAAGTCGGAGACCTCCTGTCGGACCTCTCATCGAAGATCGGAGACCTCTCGCCGCATGGCCTGATGAAACTCGGAGCTCTCGTTCTGGAGACTCAACATAGCCCTCTCTAGTCCGGAAACTCGATCAGCTAGAGTGCGGGGAGCTGGGTGTGGTGCTCGAGGTGGTGGTGGGGCAGGAGCAGCCTCCTCAGGAAATAGTGCCAACATGAACTCATCTTGCTCTGCCTCCCCCGCCTGCTGGTGCTGTGCCCCCCTATGCCAGGACATGGTACCCTCATCGTCTATATGGATATTTGCTAGGGAAAAGTTCCTAGCTCCTATGATGTCAAACTCGGTCATGTGGCGGATGTCACCTCCGGTGACATCAATGTGCAATGAGGACATGTAAGCTGTCAAAATGTGACAGTAAGGCATATGTACTCATCTGCTGGTCACGTATCCAGCTGTGTAAATAATAGTGGAAAAGATGTGTAGGCTGATGTCTATGTCTAACCTATGACACAGGGCATAGAGAAGAAAGGAGTGAAATGGACGCATCACCGCAATGTCGTGAGTGGTCAGCGGTAGAATACAAAGCACTAGAACCCTATAAAGGGCGTAGTCCTGAATTCTAAGGTTAAGTGACCTAAACTGGGTCTCAGTGGGATCACGCTGGTCCTCAAAGAAATACGAATAGATCGTATCAAGGGTAATATGTGAGTAGGGATCTCCAAAAGGTAGCTCCCTAGGAGGATAGCATAAAAAGGTGCAGGGTGACTCTCGTAACCCTAGAAACTCACGAATGGTAGTGGGAGATAATGTGATATCCGTGCTAGCTGCCCTAGTGGTATAGGAGTAGTCGTCTACTTTCACTAGGTTGTTGTAAAATTCGGCACATAAACTTATGTTTACTGGGCTGGTGCACTCAACAAGGTTTCGCAACCTATAGTGGTTTATAGCCTCGGAGACTGGAATACAAAAGCGTAGAAAGAACGATCTATCTATACATTTGGTTCTAATGGCCATGTAATTTGTTGACATAAACTTAATCTTAAGTTCGTCGGTGGGAAACCTAGGGTCGATGCTAGGTGTAGAGGGCCCAACACCAGATTTAGAACGCTTCCTAAATTTCAAACTAATATTACACTAAGAAATAAACAAGCATTATAAGAAATAAAGTTTAGGGGATAGACATTTTACCGAGGAGCCATTGTAAGAGATTATAGAACTGACGACCTCGGTTGAGTCACGACTCAGTATCAACCGCGGAAAATTTAAATTTTGAAAATCTTCGCAGGTAAGCTAAGAAGCTTTAAGGAGGAAGACTTGGGTGCAAGGGTAGGGGGCGCCTCCTGCCCCCTATATATAAGGGAGTCCGGGCGCCCGGACCTGTTCCGGGCGCCCGGGGTCATGTGATGCGGGGCGCCCGGGTTCTCTGCGGGCGCCCGGGGTCTGAATACCGTGGGCGCCCTCCCCCGATTTTTGACCCTTGTTTGTTCGTTCCCTTTTTTTTTTATGTTTTAATTAACTTAAAAACGTTTAAGTTAATTTGATTTTAAACATGTTTAATTGAGAATTATTTTAAATTAATTCAATTTTGAAATTGTTTAAGTTAATTTGATTTGAAGATGTTTAAGTTAAGTAATTTGGAGGAATATTTTAATTTGCTTAGTCATCTCACCCGATGTTTGTTTTCAATCTGGGGATCCTATTATTTTGTGAGATGAATTAGTTCAATTTATGGGGTTTTGTTTAACTTTATGTTAGATTCGGGTTTAGCTTTGGGTTCAACAAGTAAGCGTTCTTTGGATAAACTTCTGGGCTATGGTGAGTCACAAGGAGCTCATTAAAGTAACCATGCCTTCGAGGTTTCCCAAATAGTCCTACCCATTGAGCTTAATACTAAACCTTGGTCTAACTAGTTAGGATCCATTTAAGGGTAGCTTCGGTTAGTTCCACTTGGCCAAATGCACCAGGTCGAAGCCATATCTTCCTAGACATGCGATGCCCAAGTTTTCCCAACGTACTATCATCCAAAAACTTCACCAGTACTGTGCTTCAAGTTAAAATTTAACCCTTTTTGATCTATCCTTATTTTCCCATCCGGGTAATCTACTCTTGTTTACCCATTTCGGGTAGATTAAGTTCGGTTACCCTGTCGGGTAAATAGATTACGGAGTTGCCAGCTATTCTGGACCCTCCTTCTATTTGGTTTTTGAGTTTTGAATTTTAAATGTTAATTTCGAATTTTGAATTTTGAGTTTTAGATTTATTTTGAATTTTGAATTTTGAATCTTGAATTTTAATTCCGAATTTTGAATTTTGAGTTTTAGATTTATTTTGAATTTTTAGATTAATTTCAAATTTTGAGTTTTTAGATTAATTTTGAATTTTAAATTTTTAGATTAATTTCGAATTTTGAGTTTTTAGATTAATTTCGAATTTTTAACTTTGAGTTTTAGATTAATTTCGAATTTTTAATTTGAGTTTTTAGATTAATTTTGAATTTTTAATTTTGAGTTTTTAGATTAATTTCGAATTTTAAATTTTGAGTTTTTGATTAATTTCGAATTGTTATTGTTTTAGCTCCCCCTGGATCATAGCCTTGATAAGGTTTATTGAGGTAATGTATTTGATCCTTAGGAACCCAATAATGTCCAAGTCCTACCTGATTGATCAGATTGGACTTGGCAACCCAAGCTTGGTCTGATTTACTATTTGGTTTGTTTATTAAGGATAGGTAAGATTTATATTTCTTTTTATATCCTAGTCCAGTTCTATTGTAGATTGCCCTTTGAGTTCCAAGAATCAAGTCAAGATTCTTGGATCCCAGGGAAAATCGCTCTAGAGTTGTTTTCAAATCCTTGACTTGACTTTTCAGATTGGAATTCTCTTCCTCAAGTTTTAGAACTTGAGTTGAGGTTCCAGTCTGAACTTGATCAGTTAAGGATTCGTTGTTAGGCGTTTCTTTAAGGAGTGTTACCTCCTTTAGAAGCCCTTTAATTCGAATCTTAGACTTAGCTACTTTATACATTAAATAATTAATTAAACTATATAAACGACTTTTACTTACAGAGGGGTTCGGCCCTTCGGAAACGGATGCGGATCCGTGGTTTCTCTCGGACTCGGCTTCCGATTCGTCCTCACTTCCGGATCCGTTGGTGTAGTCCCTGGCTGTCAAGGCGAGAAAGTTCGTCTGTTCTAGTTCTTCGTCGTCGGATTCCTCGGAAGAAGACTCGTCCCATGTTGCCTTCAATGCCTTCTTTCTTTTGGGTTTCTTTGAATCCTTCTGGTTCGGGCAATTTACCTTGATGTGACCCTTCTGATTGCACCCGTAGCAGGTCACTTTGAATTTAACCTTTGAGCTTGGTTGGGCTTCTTTAGACTGGATGGCCTTTCTGAGATCCTTTTTGTTGAAGCCCTTCTTTTTGCAGAGCTTCTTTACTAGGTTGACTATCTCGGTTGTAAGTTCATCATCGTCTTCCGAATCTGGTTCTTCTTCTGACTCAGGTTCGGTTCTTCGCTTGATTTTTGACTCACGTGATCTCCCTATTCCTGCAACCAAAGCCAACCCTTTCTCGGTCGGGCGTGCATTAGTCTGTTCGTGAAGTTCGAATTCTGCAAACAGTTCATCTAATTTAATGGTAGATAAGTCCTTGGAGACCTTGTAGGCATCTACCATGGATGCCCACAAGGTGTTCCTTGGAAAGGCGTTTAGAGAATACCTTATGATGTCCCGGTTGTCTACCTTATGTCCAATTGCATGAAGACCATTGAGCAGATCTTGAATCCGGGCATGGAGTTGGGCAGCTGTTTCACCTTCCTGCAATTTGATGTTAAATAATTTATTAAAAATTAAGTCTCTTTTACTTACTTTGGTGTCGGATGTCCCTTCGTGAAGTTCAATTAGTTTCTCCCACAACTCTTTGGCACTGTTGAAGGGGCCAACGCGGTTGAGTTCTTCTTTTGATAGGCCACACTGGAGGGTGCAGGTTGCCTTGGCATTAGCTTCCACTTTCTTGATCAAAGTTGCATCCCAGTCCTCGTACGGTAGTGGTTTGCCGGCGCTATCAGATGGTAGTTTGAATCCGGTTTTGACAATCATCACGACTTCAAAGTGAGTATGGAGATATGCCTCCATCTGACCTTTCCAGTACCCGAAGTCGTCTCCGGTGAATAGCAGAGGGCGGGCAGTACTGTAGTCTTCTTGAAGGGCCATTTCAGTTTTACCTAAAGCAAAAAATAACCAACAAAATGTCCCAGGACTTGGTCCTGGCTTAGTAGTGCGGTAGGGAAAAAAAATGGATCACGAACTCGGGTGGTGTTGCACCAATTCCGAGAAAAACCGATTCGAGGGAAAAAGAATTAGAATATAGCTATGAGGCTAAATTCTAATCGTCTCCGAAAATCTAAAAAATACCACGAAAAATATTTTGAATGGTGGTTGTACCGATTCAAAATGACCCCGCTCTGATACCAATTGATGGATCGAAAGCGCTAGAGGGGGGGTGAATAGCGCCCGTGGCTATTTTAACGATTTAAAACACAGAATAGAAACGCAGCGGAAAGTAAACACAAACACACAGAGACGCAGGTGTTTTACTTCGTTCGGAGCCTATGGCGACTCCTACTCGAAGGCCCGCGGTCCTTGACCGCTTTCGGTGGACAACAACTATATATCGGAAAGATTACAATTTGAATTACAATTAATGCAATAAGTAAACTAATACCGACAACAAAAGATCGAAGAGTCTGAGCTTCGGGTTGTCGACGTCGAGTAGTATCACTTCAAGGTCGTCTCGTTGGCAGCACTTCACAAAAGAAAGCTTAGAATGTGTTGTACTTTTGGCTGCACCCTCGACCCTCTTTTTATATGACATTCCGGCCGCCTGGATCTCTTCCGGGCGCCTGGAGTGTGACGTGGCCAACCAACCAGGATGCTCCACGTGGCGAAGTTGCGGCAGGGATAAAATTTGGTCCCAGGCGCCCGGACCTCCGGGCGCTCGGATCCATCCCGGGCGCCCGGACCACCTTTTTCCAGCAGGTTCCTCACCTGCAAAACAAGGTTAGTCCGAGCAAAGTAAGGAATAACTGACAGTCTTCGGACTGTCCGAGTCTGACTTCGGATTTCCAACCGGAAACCCTAGGTCAACCCGACGCCTACTGTTCCCTCTACGGGGAACGCGCCCTCACCTACTCCCCTCAGGAGAGATTACCTGATGTCAGTCCGGTCCTCCAGACCGACTGGACTTTTCGCCTAGGGTTACCACCCCCTAGGACATAGGGTTACTGCCCCCTAGGGTTTTTCTCCACCTAGGGTTACCACCCCCTAGGACCTAAGGTTACCGCCCCTTAGGGTTTTCCTCCACCAAGGGTTACCGCCCCCTAGGACCTAAGGTTACCACCCCTTAGGGTTTTTCACCTGCCTAACCGCATCTAGGACTTTCCTGAAACACTCATTCAAACATGTTAGATCACACACTAACTTAACTTTGAATCCTTTGCCATTATCAAAACTTAAGGTTCGATCGTCGGATGCCTCCCGCACCAACATTTCCACCCCGGTCTTAGGACACTGACGGTAGTGTTGGTTGGTCTCTTGTGCGCAGGAAGCCTTGGGAACTCCGAATCTGGGTGTTCTTCGATCGGATCTCTTCATCGCCATTGGTATCTTGCATCGAGAGGACACTCTTGTGGCTTCATCTTCTTGGATCCGCTTTGGGTTTCTCGGATCATTGTTCTATAGGTATCATCCTTCACCAGCGGTAGGTTTTTTCTCCTGGATCTACGTCTTGTCAAGCTTCTCAGACAGGATCACAAAGCAATGATCACTTTATGCTACTAATGATAGAGGGAAATGACTCATTAAACATACTAGAGCTATTTCTCAACAACATCATAAGCCTAGAAATGAACATGCTAGAAACTTTGCTATCAGATAAGTTAGCAGTAAAGTAAAGATTGATGTTCTCAAATGCCACAAGGACAACTAATCTAAACAAGAAAAAGAACCAAAGAAACTGAAGAAAACTGTAATCAAAATAAAAACTTAAATGAAAACAAGCAAAATGCAATTGAAAACTAAAATACAAAGAAAGTAAGTCAACTCTTCCTAGACTTGGACTTTTCATGGTCCCGATGAAATTAATATGGTGGAGGAGGGGGTATTTGGAGGAGCCTGGAAAGGTAGGAAAAGATTCAATAAACCAACTCTTTCTACTTTCCAAGAACTTGTTATACTTATATACATAGTATCGATTTCAGTGTGAATTCACCTCATGACTCCCCTAAAATCCTCATTTAACTTCCATACCCCCCTTTGAGCATCCATAAAATCAGTCATTATCTTAAACAATTCCTTTTTTCTCTTAAAATAATCTTACAAATATTGGAATTTCTCATTCGACAAACATTTTTGTCTCTTTAAAAACTTTTTATGTAAAGCATGGTCATGATGAAGGGTGTCTAAGATAGTGTGAAACTATGGAAATTAATGATGTGCATAAGTTATTTATATTTCAAAGCATTCTTTAACGTGCATCTACGTGTATTTCATGAATATAATATTTGTTTATTACATCATATTTAATTATTATGTCATACTTCCATCCTATTTTGTTCGAAGATTTGCTCTTTGCATGTTTTTATTGACAAGACGCTATTTGGAGCGAAAATGGAGCAAAGGCACATATTGAAGTAAATTGTGAAAATCCAATAACCTGGTCGTGCCCCTGGCATGGACGTGTGTTCTCTCCCGTGGCAAAGAAGGAGCAGGCCATGCCTCCCACTAATGACCAACCAAGGGGCGACCATGTGAAATCGTACGACTGTGCCCATCTTCTAGAGCTGATTCAGGGTTTGTTCATGCCGAACAACACAACCATGCCAAATTTCCAGAGTCAGATAAGAGGCTAGCCATGCCAAAAGGCATGGTCGTGCCTCTTTGACCAAGGATATTCATGCTTAGCTGTTCCCAAAGGTATGACCATGCCAGAGAAAACAAGTGTGTGTGTGTGGGGGGGGGGGGGGGGTGTCACACAAAAATAGGGTTGAGTTGAATCCTAGGTAGACTGCAGACTAATTTTGAAATGACCATAACTTTGTGATAGGTTGGGGTTACGAGCTATTTTAGATACAAAAATATAGAAAATTTCAAGATATACAACTTTTATTTAGAGTGAAAGTGAAGATAACACAGTCTATCTATGCTAAAAGGCATGACCATGCCTCCCATCCAAGACTGCGTCACACCCTCCTCCCAAGCTGCAGACCAAACTTTGAACCACCATAACTTTCATCTCGATTGGATCCATGGCTCGATCAGATATCAAAATGTAGATAATTTCGGGGTTACAACTTTTATTTAAGATGAAATATTAGAAAACTAGGTTTAAGGGATGAAAAACCTATTTTCACAGAGCCTTGTAAACCTAACAGATTTGAACAATTTGGAGGAGGTATAAAAGAAACTCATTCTTTGACTCATCTTGGATTTGAAACTTCATTCCTCTGCTTGGGAAAGGGTTATCCCCTTAGGGGAAAACCTTAGAGCTTCCATCTTCACTGATCTGCACCATCTGCCCACCTCCGGAGCAAAGATTGCAAGCAAGAAGACCGACATCACATAGATAAGCATTCCTCTCTTCTCTATCTTGTGTTTTAGATTGTAGGATGCTTAATTTCTCATCTCTTGATTGTAAGTCCTTCATAATAGAGTAGATATCTAGATCTAGGATGTAGGAAGTAATTGTGATATTTTGATTTATTTATGAACTATGTATATGTCATTTCCTTATTCAATGAAATATTGATGTCATGTTCCATGTGTCTTATAACTTGTTAGTGTTTGATAAAATGTGTGAATGATATAAATATGTTGATGTGAGGGATTAGTTAACATGTATAGGAGGTACTTTGGATTGAATGACTGGGGGGCCGAGTGACAGAGGCTAATCCTTTAACCAGGCTTTTTGGAGTATCACCTTGAATTGGGAGCTAATCCTTCAAAAGGGATTAGCTAATTAAAGATTAATAAGTTTTCACTAATTTCGTGCTATAAAGTAATTTTTGTAATCTATATCGTATGACTAGGGGCCCCTCGGTGACAAATCATAACCCTTTACCAAACCTTCTACATTACCTTTTCACTTAGTAGCACTATATGCCAATAGGGAGAACACTTCGGTGAGATCGTTGTGGGGTTGCATCTGTAAATTTATTAGAATCTCTACAAGATTGTAAGCATGGAGGTAAGGAGATGAGCAATACATAAGGATATTAATCAACATCATAATAAAATCAAAATCCTAGAAACCATCTTCCTAAGCTCATCCCCTCTCAAGATCATCTCTCCTTCTCTCTCTCTTCCTCTCTCAACTCACTCTCTCTCTTCTCAACCTTAGATCTTCAGAATTTTCCCAATATTCGACCGTCTAGATAATTCATCATGCGAAGTTAACTAGTACTTAATCAACAGTCTTAATGAGATCAATATTTTTATTACTGATGATATAACCGTGCACTTGCGATAACATAACAATTAAACCTAGCAAGATCCTGACTACTTGAATGAATATCTGTGGAGGCTAGTACAAGAGAGGGGATGGGTTGCTTATTGGCATTAGATAAAAGCCAATTTTCCTTAATGTGAATGGTGGTTAAATCAAGATTTGGCAATCATAAAGGGAAATTATTTTTCAAAATAAGACTAAAGTCATAACCATCTTATCGTATCATTCGTATTGCCAAACATACGTTTAAATCAACCTTGAGGGTACTATCCACCATTTCTAAACCTTCCAAATTACAACCCAGTACTATCGCAATGCCGGTAAGCAACCCTCCAAAAATAATAGAACTTGTGGAGGGGGAATTTCCTAATTTCACAAGGTGGTCCAAAAAATAAAATCCCATGTTAATTGAAATTTCCTCCATCATCGGACATAAACAATATAATTAAGATAGTCTCACTATTCCTTCACTATCACCTCGTCCAAAAATTATATTCCTCATAACCAAGTGAAGATAATGAAAAATTATATCAATAACATTAGTAGCCTTAGATGAGTGTGGATCGAAGATATATTTACCACCAATTGATTCCCATACATTTGAACTATTAAACCTAGGAAGTATTATTCATTTTCCATCGCATGACAAGTCATAACATGTATTAAAATCATCGAGGGTCCATTCATAGTTGTCATTGTATAATTGAAATGTAATATTCCCCAACCCATGAGCATTTTGAAAATTAATAGAGCTTAAAATTTTCAAAGCTATTTTAAGATATGTTGGATATTTCATACACATAAAAATCTTCCATTCTATTCTCTTAAGAAGCCATTCATCATCATCCTTGAAACCTAGAACTTCTAAGGTTTTATAGTCCAAATATTTGGTGCACACAATAGAATGCTTCAACAATGAATCAAATCGATATTTTTTATTATCATTAAAAATAATAATACCAAAGTTATTAGATATACCTTTGAAGTATACATTTGATTCTCCCGAAGTGCCAATCTTTTCCTTGCCCTTGCTGATGGGAGTGTCTTCCTTCTTGGAGCTAACCCTTTCTTTAGCTGGTTCAACATCATGGAAGAAGATGAAGCCATGACCAAGGAGAGGTGAGATCTCTAGAGTGGGTGGGAAGGTTGTATGGCAAGAGTTGAAGGAAGCAAATGGCGGAATAGGGGCAGATGTGAAAAGAAGGTGTGTGTGTGTCTTTTTTTTTTTTTGGAGGGGGGGGGGGGGGGGTTGGGGCGGCAATGACATGGTTGTGTGCTTTAGTACATGGCCATACCCTAATCATGGGGTAAAGTAGGGCAGTCGAGATGGCATGACCATGTCTAATAACATGATTATGTCATGTTATTGTCGAGTGGGTTCACATGGCCGTGCAAATTGATACGACCATATGTTATTAGCTTCAGCTAATGGGACACAACCGTGTGAATTCACATGGCCAGACCGTGTTAGCTTCGGCCAAAGGGATAAGACCATGTGAAACCACACGACCTTGGCTCAGGTACTCACTCTCTAGACATTTTTATTCTTAAAAAACTTGGAAATGAAACTAAATATCAATTAAACTTGATAGAAGCTAAAAACTAGAATGAAAAGGAAAACACAATTAAAAAACCCTTGGGTGCCTCCAAGTAGCGCTCGTTTATGATCGCGAGCTCAACCCTTGTTTTGTTCAGTCTAAGGGATGGGGTTCAAAAAAATACAACTTTTCATCTTTCTCTATTGGCGTTCCTAGGAAATAACTCTTCAAACGTTGCTCATTTACCTTGCAAAGTCCGAAGTCCTTATTCTATATGTCCACGGGTCTATACGGATGTACTTTTTAGACTTTAAAGGATCCCGCCCACCATAATTTTAACTCTTCAGGGAAAAGTTTTAATCTTTAATTGAATAGCAGTACTAAATCTCCTTCTTTGAACTCCCGTCATAGAGTGTGTCGATCATGCCATTTCTTTGTTCTTTCTTTATAAGACTTAGCATGTTCATATGTATCCATCCTCAATTCATCAAGTTCATTAAGTTGAAGTTTCCTTTTCTCCCCAGTTGCTTTCAAATCGAGATTAAGTCATTGAATTTCTCAATAAGCCTTGTGCTCCAATTCAACTAGGAGGTGGCACGATTTTCCATAGACTAGCTAAAATGGGGTCATTCTAATTGGAGTCTTATAGGCAGTCCAATGAGCCCATAAAGCATCATCTAATTTTAGAGATAAATCCTTCCTAGATATTGATACTATCTTCTTTAATAAAGCTTTGATATATCTATTGAAAATTTCCAATTGCCCACTAGTTTGCGGGTGATATGGTGTTGCAACTTTATGACTTATCTCATATTTCTTGAGCAGGTTTTCAAATCACCTTTCAATAAATGAGATCCTCTATTACTAATAACCACTCTAGGGACTCTAAATCGAGGAATGATTATCTTCTTGAACATTTTTATAATGATTCTAGCATCATAAGTAGGGGAAGCTATAGCCTCCACCCATTTAGACACATGGTCAACCACAACAAGAATGTAATTATTATTACATGATGAAGGGAAAGAATCCATGAAATCCACTCCCCAAAAATCAAATAATTCAACTTCAAGAATATAATTTAGTGGCATCTCAAGCAACTTAGTGATCTTTTTAGTTTTCTGACATCCATCACAAGACTGAACATACTCCCGTGTGTCTTTGAATAAATGCGGCCAAAAAAATCCAACATGTAAAATCTTAGTGATTGTTTTTACAATCTCAAAGTGTCCTCCATAGGATGATGAATGACAATGATACAAGATGTCTTTAGTTTCTTCCTCGAGGCATGCAACTTCGATAAATTGTATCGCCACACTTCTTATAAAAGAGTGGTTTATCCCATACAGAATACTTGACGTCAGTGAAAAATTTCTTTCTTTGTTGGCAAGTGAGATTTGGTGGGATAATCTTGCTAGCTAGATAGTTCACGAAATTCGCATGCAACGGTATATTTGTACTAGATAAGGATAAAAGATGCTCATCTAGGAGAGAATCATTAATGGATTAATCATTCTCTGAACTCCCTCACCCATCTTGCCATATTCTAGATAAGTGATCTACCACGATATTTTCTACCACTTTCTTATCTTTGATTTCTAAATCAAATTCTTGAAGAAGTAATATCCATTTGATGAGTCATAATCTAACATCCTTATTACTAAGCAAATACTAAATGACTGCATGATTGGTATAGACTATTACTTTGAAACCCACCAAATATGATCTGAATTTATCAAATGTAAAAACAACCACCAATAATTTTTTTTTTTTTGTAGTAGTGTAATTGGTCTGGGCATCATCTAAGGTCTTGATGGTGTAGTGGATGGCAAGTAGCTTTTTATCCTTCCTTTGACCCAATATCGCTCCTACAACAAAATCATTGGTATCACACATAATTTCGAATGGGAGTTCCCAATCCGGTTAGATAATTAGAGTGGTAATGAGGAAACTTTTGATTTTCTCAAAGGCTTCTAACAAGTTTTTGTTGAAGTCAACTTTTACCTCCTTAATTAGAAGATTAGTCAATGACTTAGAAAATTTTGAGAAGTTATTTATAACTCATCGATAAAATCCGGCATGTCCCAAGAAACTTCTTATTCCCTTCACATTGATTAGTGAGGGAACTTTTTCAATTGCTTCTACCTTTTCCTGATCAACCTTAATTCCACATTCAAAAATTTTATGTCCAGAAATAATTCCTTCTTCACCATGAAATGCCATTTTTCCCAATTAAGAACCAAATTCATCTCCTCATATCTTTGTAGAACTCTAGAAAGATTAGATAAACATGTATCAAAATTAGTCTCATACACTAAGAAATCATCCATAAAAACTTCCATTATATCTTTTATTAAATCTAAAAAAAATAGCCATTATACAATGCTAAAAAGTAGCTGGGGGCATTACATGACCAAAAGGCATTCGTTGATAAGCGAAAGTAGTTTTATCCTGATCATGAGGGTGTATTGGAATTTGATAAAACCCATAGTACCCATCTAAGTAGTAAAAATAAGAATGTTTGGTAAGTCTCTCAAGCATTTGATTAATAAAGGGAAGAGGGCAATGCTCCCTTCTAGTTTCTTTGTTCAACTTCCTATAGTCAATACATATCCGCCATCTGATAACTGTTCTAGTTGGAGTCAGTTCATTGCTCTCATTTCTGATCACTATCATTCCTCCTTTTTTTTTTTGGAACAACATGCACTGAACTTACCCACTCACTATCAGAAATAGGGTAAATGATCCCTGCATCGAATAGCTTGAGTACTTCTTTTCTAACTACCTCCTGCATGTTAGGATTTAACCTTCTTTGATGCTTGACTAAGCATTTATGGTCATCTTCAAGTAAAATTCTATGCATGCATAAAGATGGGCTAATTCCTTTGATATCATCAATAGTGTATCCAATTACCTTCTTGTACAAGCTCAGCTCTTTGATTAATTTCTTGGTTTCCAATTTAGTTAGATTCGCATTAATTATCATAGGAAATGTAGAATTCATCCTAAGAAATTCATATATGATATTGGAGGGTAGAGGTTTGAATTCTACTTGAGGTGGTAGAATTTCAAGTACAGTCGAACTCTGCTCAAGTATCTTAATTTGCTTATATTCTAGTACTAGTCTAGACTCTATCATTTCTTTGCAATTTAGACTTTCCTCTAAAGGGTCTTCTAGTGCAAGTATGAGCAAATCTCCAAAACTATCCCCATCTTTGCTTATCGTCCCCTTACAATTCTAGTCTATAATTGTTTTGATTGAGGAAGTCATACCATCTAGCATCCATGTCAAGGTTTCACTGCACTAAGGAGCCAATTACTTAAGGTCTTCATGATGAAATTGTATGCCTTCCTCTAGAGGATCATAGGCTCCATTACTCGGCATAGTTTCCCCTTTGTATTCAACTCTTCTCTGAAGCTTTTACCTCCAGGATGCTTAATGAGGGAGTTATTAGATTTTCTCCTGACCATTTATTGAGATTCATTACCCCTTGGTCAATAAATTCACATGCTTCCTTCAAACTTTTATTCATCAAAGAATCTCCAACAGTTGAATCCAGTTGAGTCTTGTTTGGGAAAGATATCCCTATTAAAATATGTGGATGATTATCCAGTCCTCGATCCCATGATGTAGACATTGATATATAAGAGTTAATAATCTATCCCATACTTAACATAATGACTCTCCTTCCTTTTGTTCAAAATTCAAGATTTTGATTCCTCAGATGAGTTGTCTTCCTTGGGGGAAAAATACTTGTTTAAAGACCTATGCTCTAATTCATCCCAAGTCTTGATACTTTTGGGTTGTAGAGTATTCAACTAGACTCTTGTAGCCCCTCTGAGGCTAAAAGGAAGAACCATTAACAAAATAATATCGGTGGGAATCCTTCATTATTCAATGTGCTGCATTATCTATACAAGTCTACAAGATGTAAATAAGGGCTTTCTAAATCGACCCTCTAAACTGATTTTCTTAAATTTTGGAGATAAATGTTGGATCAAGAATAAAATTAGGAGCATGAATTTCTAGTGGCACAAATAGGTCTTAATTCTCTTGGGAGCATTGGGAGCAGCATAATCTTTTAGAGGAACCATTTTAGATAATTATTAGCTAATCCGAAGTGTAGAAATTAAATTGTAGGAAAGAAAATATAGAAATTAAAATAAATAAAGTGTAAGATATGTACAAAAAGAAAGTTCAGAAATATTCACAAAAATAAAAAGAAAACAATGTCTAGACTAACTCAAGTATTTGTCAACTAATGTTAAATACATAATGCCTGACAACAGTGCCAAAAACTTATTATGAAATCACAAGTACATTATTTTGTCACAAGTAATAAAAGATATCAAACTCATAGGGATTGGGTTAAGTACTAGAGACTTACCACAGTGAATTATCTAAATGATCGAATGTTTTAAATTTATGCACTAAAAGAGAGGGAGAAGTAGAGAGAAGGGAATTGGGAAGGAGAATTGATCGAGGAAGTTGGTCAAGGAAAGTGTTCTAGGAGTTTGGTTTCATTGTGATACTAATTAATGTACTATGAATTTCCCATCTCCCATCCTCTATCCTTATGCCCATGTAGGAAGTTTAACCAAATATCAACACTTCCTGTGGTGGTAGTATCGGAGTGTTAACCCTAGTGTTATTCGATGCTACTAAGTAGAAGATATAACCTAGAAAGTTTGATTAAAGGGATACCCTTTGTCACTAAGGCTTCTCATCCATACAATCGCTAGATTACACAGGGCACTTATTAACACAAGGGCAGGAATAACCCATTAAGCCTAATTAGATACTTTCTTATAGAGAATTGTCCTCCCTTTCAAGGTGACACTCTAAAAAGTCTAGTTAAAAAGATGCTTATGTCATGGGGCCCCTCGGTCATACGATCTAGGACATCTCCTCTATGAAGTGAGCAATAAATACAACCATCCAATCAAACATGAAATATAAATACAAATTCATCACACACACATTTAATCAATAGGTACAAGGCATAAACATATCATACGGATAAGATATTAGCAAATTCAATGAGTTTACATCAATCACACATCACAACTACTTTTTTAATCATAGAACAAGTAGATCTACTCCATAACAAGAGGAGATAAATCCAAAGACATGAAAATTGCAAACTTCAAATGAAAATCTAAGAAGAAAGAGGAAGAATGCTTAGCCAATGTGACGAGAGGTCTTTGGATCAAATCCTTTGCTTCTAGAGGTGAAGGAGATGGTGGAAACAACTTCGGATCATTGATGGGAGGACGAATAAAGAGCAAATCTGAACCAATTAGGTCTCCCCAAAGGGAAAACCATTCCTCCCCTTTGAAAGGGGGAAGAACACCCTTTATATAAGCAGGGCATGACCCCTGCCTAGGCCATGTTATGGTGAGAGCATGAATGGCTTCGGGTAGAGAGGTACACCATGACTTGGGGAACAATCACCCTTTAAACTAGCTCTGAAAGGGAGTCATGACCATGTGGTTTCACATGGCTACCCCTGGATTGGTTGCTGGTGGAAGGCACAATCATGCCTCAAGGCACGGTCAGACTCTGTTTGCTCTCTAGTGAGGGGATATGACCGTGCCTCCAAGCACGGTCCAACCCTACTTATATGTTGATGTGACATATGGCCATGGTAGGGGGTGTTAGGGCACTTGACGGCCAGCTAGAGGGAGGTGATAGCCTTGAAAAATAAAACTAAACCATCCTTAGATGTTATAGCTTAATTAAACATTTGCATGAAATAAATTAAGCAAATAAAGAAAAGAAGAGGCACGAAAGAGTTTACTTGATTACAAGCAGGGAGGTTTTTAATCCAAGGAAGTTAAAAAACACACAAAATTCTCTTTCAGAAGAAGAAGCCTCTTTATAGCAATAACATCACTCAAAAATCAAAGCTAGATAGAAGAAGTTGTTTACAAGTGTTCTATCTTAGCTTCTGAAACTAGAACTGTATTTATATCCCTGGTCGGGGCACCTGAAAAGGTTTTAGGTGTCTAGAGGGGGATAAAACTTTCTTGTCATCACAACGGATCGTGTTTGACGCAATCCGGATAACAATCAGGGTACAGGCGCCCAGAAGGGTTTCAGGCACCCGAAGTCCGGTGAGTCCGGGAGCCCAAACCAAAAAAGTCAACTTCTAGTTGACTTTTGGTCCCGGTCTTCTGCTTCGGTTCCGCTCTCCTTGGTCCGGGTCTTTTGCTCCGACTCTGCTCACTTGGGTGATCCTGGCCATTCGGAATAGGGCTCACCTGAACCCAACTTTAGGACTTCGAGCAATCTTCCTCTTCGACTTCTCGTCCCTTAGAAATGTTGCACGCCTCCTTCTCATTCGCTCGCGTACTCTTCCACAGCACCTTATCTCTCAGATGCCTCAAGCTCGTCGGCTCTCTCCCGTGCTGTCCTTCTCGATAGCTGCATCTTTCACTCAACTTCCTGTGCTCCTAAGTTCTTGCACACTTAGAAACAAGGTTAAAAACCAATAGGACCTAACCTGACTTGGCTGATTACATCAAAACAACCTTGGGGGTACCAACAAGGGGCACGACTAGGACTTTGTTCCTCTTCTAGGATCACTCCAATACACACTTTTATTGATAGGATCTCTCCTATCAATAAAAATCAAGCACGAGTATATCTCTTACAAATAGAGTAATTATGCTAAAAATATGATAAAGAAGAGTGTAATAGCATATAATATACTCAAAGAATATAAATGAATGTGCGTCAAAGCATACATAAAAGTATATGTAATCTACACATCATGCCCTTAGACTTAAACCTTTGCTTGTCCTCAAGCAAAATTCATGGGTATGCTCTATGGTTTTATGCATGAGGGAATGATTTAAGATATGTTTTATGCATCCCTCGAAAGAAGTAGATGAAATCCATGTTCCAACAATTGTGCCAAAAATTTGTTACGAAGCTACAAGTGCATGATCATGTCATCAGTAATAAAATGATATTGAACCACATAGACTGTTGATTAAGTACTAATTAACTTCATACAATGAATTATCTAGACAATCGGGGGTTGGTTGAATCCTTGTGAGCAAGAGATTGAGAGAAGAGAGTGAGAAAGAGAGTGAGCTCAGGAGAGAGAGAGAGGGAGCGAGAGAGAAGGAGAAGAGTTGGTTGAGGGAATGATTCTACATTTTCGGTTTCACTATGATACTAGTTAATGTTCGTAGTACATGTTCACTTCCTTACCCTCCATGTTTATAATCATGTAGGGATTCTAAATTAATTACTAGTAAGCTACAATAATTCCAACATCATTTAGTAAAGAAGTAAATCTAGAAAGTCTGGTTAAAGGGATACCTTCTATCACTAAGGACCCTAATGTGTACAAAACTACAAGCACAGGGCAGTATCATCAAGTAATAAAAAATCGAATCCACTGGGATTGGAGATCAATTATTAACCTACAAATTCGACCTAACTGTCTAGACCAATTAAAAATGATGAGTTTCACTAACACAAAGTCCAACGTCTAGAGTGAAAGGAGAAAAGAAAGAGAGAGAGTGCTGGATCAAGTAAGCAGTAGAAATCAGTAGAGATCCAATAGAAAGTAGAGAAGAGAAGGGCAGTAGAAAGTCAGTCAGAGAAAATAATTCTAGGACTTCAATTTTATCTCTATGCTAGCAAACACTTGTTCTATGTTTGAATTCTTATCCTCAATGTTGACTTATATAGGTAGACTATCCTATATAACCGGTGTGAACTTTTAGTACTACAGCGGTGTACCAACCCTAATCACCATCTACTTTTGGAAGGATCGCAACTAGTGATCGTAACCTAGGGAGGATCCTATCACAAGATCCCTCAACCTCTAATTAGCCACTTTTCCTACTATGTGATATGAATTAAGTTTGATCCATTAAACTCTATGATGACCTAGGGTTCTTCATAGCATACCGGGTTGCACTTTTGTACCAGACTCTCTGCTTCTCAGTTTTCTACGAGTCAAAGGGTCAGGTTCTCCTTTTGATTCATCCCCAAATCCTCATGGGATATGAATCTCATGCTTTTAATATTGAGATTGTATTAATATGGTAAATCTGGACCATAATTCAACATATCATAAGAACAAGAAAAGCAAACATGAATAGATCAATAAAATACTATTTACATAACACTAGGTTACTTCCTAATCCTTGAATCTAGAAATTGCCCTATAAATAAGGGGTTATAATTGAAAAACATCCTCAATATCTCAGAGAATTAGATACAAATCTAGAAATATAGGGAGAAGAAAGAAAAGCTTAGGATTGCTAGGTGAATCTTCCTCCTTGTCTCTCCCGATCTCTCCTTGATGAGTTAATCGATCTGCAACACCTTGGAGACTCCACCTCTAGCCTCCTTAGGGTACTTGGATGACCCCCAATTGAGATCCCAAACCTTGAGGACATGATTCCCTTTTATAGTTAAAAAAAATGGATGCCTTACATGGGTCATGCCGCTGGGCACATGCACCCGTGTCAAGCATGAAGTCTTCAGATCTGGCATGGCATGACCCATGCCATTGGGCATGGGCTACTTTGGTGAAAAGGCCTAATGTGTTGGTGCGGGAAGCATCCGACGATCGAACCCAAATTTTGATAATGGCAAAGAGTTTAAAGTTAAGTTGTTTTGTGATCTAATAGTTTGAATAAACTTGTAGGAAAGTCCTAAGTGTACTTAGGCAAAAGTCCAAGCTGTGGTTAGGCAGGTGGAAAATCCTAGGGGGTGGTAACCCTATGCGGAAAGTCTTGGCGAGTCGAGAGCTTCAGGGAAAAGTTCTAGGGGGTGGTAACTCTAGGTGGAAAGTCCTGGTGTCGCGAACCAGGTGGAAGACTGGACAGGTCGGGGAGCGGGCGTCCAGCAGAAAGTCCGGAAGCATCGAGCACCGAGCAAAAGTCCAGTCGTCTGGAGGATCGTGCTGGCAACAGGTAAATCTCCTGAGTGGAGTAGGTGAGGACGCGTTCCCCGCAGAGGGAACAGTAGGCGTTGGGTCGACCTAGGGCTTTCGATCGAAAATTCGAAGTCAGACCCGGACAGTCCAGAGACTGTCAATATTTTATTTATGACTATTATGTGTTAACTTTGCTCTGCAGGGTATGTGTTTGAGACTAACACATTTTGCAGGAACAAAGAAGCAACCTTAAGCCTCGGATGAACAGTGCCCGAGGCGCCTCCATGGAGCTTGGAGGCGCCTCAGGTGCAAGGCTGAAGGGAGCTGTACAGCAGGCCTGGAGGCGCCTCAAACTGAACTGGAGGCACCTTGGACCGCAGCTTGACGGTGCCTTGGAGTGGCTTGGAGGCGCCTTCGAGTGGATGAGGTGGGACCTGTTCTGTGCTGATCCACGCGGGTGACTCGGGAGGCTTGGAGGCACCTTCGATAGTGATTAAGGCACGTCCAGCAGTGCATAAAAGGGGCTCTCAAGGCAGCAGACATATCAACGAATTCTAACTGCTACTACTACAACGTGCTACTCCAAAAGACGCCCTAAAGTGCTGTTACAAGTCCCCGACTACCCGAAGCTCCGAGATTTAGATTCTATCGTCGGTAAAATTGTTTTTATTAATTGCACTTATTGTAACACATAATTGTACTCTCTTTACGCGATATAGTTGTTGCCCACAGAAAGCGATCAACGATCGTGGGCCTTGGAGTAGGAGTCACCCTAGGCTCCGAACCAAGTAAATCTTGGTCTTCTCTGTGTGATTGTTTTGTTCTCTTCTTTCCTCTTTCCGCTGCCACTACTCGATACATTTTTACGATTCCAAAACTGAGTGAAATAGCCACAAGCGACCCCCCCCCTCTAGCGCTTTCAATCCAACATAGTGGGTCACGCCTCATGACATTGGGCAAGGCTCGTGCCACTGGGCATGGGCTGCTATAACGAGAAGGTCGATCTGGACACGACCCGTGCAATTGGACACATGCTACTATGGCGAGAAGGCCAATCTGAGCACGACCCGTGCCACTGGGCATGAGCACCCGTGTCCAGATATGAGTTCTCCAATCTTGATCTCCTACATCCAATTTTGTTTTGATTCATGCCCCTATCAATAAAAATACACGAGAGTAGTGTAAGTACCCTGTGTTGATTTTAATGTGATCAACCAAGTCAAGTTAGACTCTATGTATATTTTATGTCATGCATCTGATTGTGCAGGAACTTAGGAAAGCAAGAAGTTGAGCAAAAGTTGCAACGAATGAGATGGATGGCACAGGAATCGAGTCGATAGGTTCAGTGCATTCGAGAGATGAGAAGTTGTGGAAGAGTATGCTGGTGGACTGAGAAGGACATGCATGACACTTCTGAGTGGCGAGAAACTGGAATGGAAGTTTGTTTGAGGAGAGAACACCGGAGTTAGGTTCGGGTGAGCTAAACTCTGGATGGACGAAAAATCACTCAAGCGATTAGAGTGGAAGATCGGACAAAGTTAACCTGAGTTGACTTGTCTGGGTGTCTGGACCAAGTCCAGGCACCAGAGGCTGGGCGCTCGGAGCTGGTCTGGGTGCTTGGACCGGTTGGGTGTCGATCAAGCACACTCAAAGAAACGTTGTTGTGGATCAACTCTAGGTCCACATCAGCAGCACTTCGAGCACCCGGACTGTGTCTAGCCGCCAAGATCGTGATAAATTTTTATCATCACACTGTTGTGCAGCCGTTGTGAGTAGATAAGGCACATAGTTGGGGGTGCCTAGAGCGTGTACAGGCGCCTGGAGTTGCCACATCAGCAAATGACTATTTTTGACCAGTGGGCTATAAATAGAGTTCTAATCTTCTTCATTTGAGAACAACACTTGTACTCGAATTATTCTTTTTTGTCTTCATTATTTTTTACTTTCCACTATTGTAAGAGGCTTCTCCGCCTGTGACGAAAGGAGATTTTTAGTACGCTTCATTTGTCTTGGATTACAACCTTCCCAGTTATAACCAAGTAAAATTTGGTAGCCTCTTTCATTTCTATGCAATTTATTTCTATTTTCCTAACAAGTATTTTTTAATCTAAAGTTGAAAGAATCGAGAAGGGTATATTTCTTTTTTAGGTAATTCACCCCCTCTTACCAGCCACACGAGACCAATAAGTGATATTAGAGAGAGGACACTTCAATAGGATGAATCACCGACTGAAGCACACAAGAAATGGCCGGACCAAGCATCTACCCGCCTACATTCGAGGGGGAGTTCGCCATGTGGAAAAAATGAATGGACGTATTTTTTTAAAACTAATTTCAAAATTTTGTTAATAATCAAATATGGTTTGTAGCTCCCAAAGATTCATAAGGAGAAGAAAAAGAAGAATACTTGTGGACCAAGAAAGAACAAGATGATTTCATAGCAAACAGATGAGTGGAGTTTCACCTCCTAAGTGTGCTACCACTATAGGAGGTCAACAGAATCGGCGCCTACGGATCAACTAAAGAGTTCTAGGAGAAGTTTCTAGAGTTGTACAAAGGGACCTTGGAGGTGAAACTCGCAAGATAGGATCTGCTCCGGAACCAACTCAACAACCTTCGAATGGAAGAAGATGAATTAGTCTCACATCTACACTCAAGGATCAAGGAGATGATCACTAGACTCATAAATCTCGAAGAAATGATAATAAATCGAGATTCATTAAGGTACACTTTAAATACTTTTCTGTGAATACCTGAGTGGACATCCATAGTCGACTCATTTTGCATCTCTAAGGACCTATATTAGAAATTTTGTTTTCTACTTTTGAACTTTACGAATCGAGATGTACAGGCTTAAGAAATAAAGAAGAAATGATGGCTTATTACCTAGCACTGAAGGCTAACTAGAAGGGTGAACTAGATTTAGACACATCACTCGAGGAAGATGAGGCTGCATTTATGGTAAGAAAATTTAGTAAATTCTTTAAGTCCAACAAAGTTAACAAGTTGCAAGCTAAAAAGCTCTCCTGAAGTAAACAAAAGGTTTAGTGCTACAACTGCTAAGAAGAAGGGCACGTCAAGAATAACTACACAAAATTGAAGGACAAGGACAAGAACAAATGACTGACTCGGACGAAGCACAAGATCCAAAAGGTGACGTGGGACGAAACGTCGTCATTAGAGTTAGAGATTTAAGCTTACTCCAGACTTGCGCTAATGGCAAGTCATCAAGAAGATGATGAAGTAAGCTTATTCGAAATGGGCATCGAGAGCATCGATGAAGAGGGAGCTATTTTAGAGGGAAGCAACAATGAAGCGGGAGCTTTGAATAATGAGATTGACAAGGTAAGTCAGGTACAATATCTACCTCTTGACAAATTATAAAAATTTATTAAAATACTTTCTAAAAATTCTTGTCAATTAGAAACTGAAAATAAAAATTTAACAAAGAAAAATTTAGAATTAAAAGGAACTTTAGCAAAATCTTATCGATTAGAAGATTTTGACAAGTTAGAAATTAAAAATGAAAAATTAAAAGAACAAATAGAATTATTGAAAAGGAATGATGCATGCTTAAATTTAAGTTTTTTTCAAAATTCAAAGTTTAAAAACTATGGTAGGCTTAGTTGGTATTTTAGATATCATAAGGGCCAAATTATAAAAATAGATAGAAAATTAATTTGTAGAAAATATTTAGTTAATCTAATAGGAAATAGTTTATTTTGGATACCAAAATCTTGCTTAGCTCAATAAAATAATTTCTATACATGCTAGAAAATTAATTTACTTAATTTATTTTTTGATAAAATTAATTATTACATCAACTTTCTTGTCATATTTTCTACTCAATATTTTCTCAGTACAAAATGGAAATATTATACACTAACAAAAAAATATTAGAATTTTCTTTTACCATTATATTATTTTTTATGAAAATTTTAACAAAAAACATATTTTTAAAATTAAAATTATTTCATAGATTTATTATTAAAAAATTTAATTTTTTGTGATAAGATATTATTTTCTCTATCAAAATATTTTTTTAAATTTTTTTTTGACTATTAATAAATTTTTTATAAATTTTTAATCAAAATATTAATTTTTAATATTAAAAATTTTGAAAAAGTTAATCTTCAAAAATTAAATTTTTCTACATACATATTTTCTTTTTTTCATACTTAGAAAAAGTTATAGATTTTTCAAGCTCAAAATCGATTTTATAAGTATTTTTCTTTGTAAATACATCTTTCTAAGTAAAATAATTAATTTTTTCTAATATTAATTGTAACACCCACGAATTTCTATAAGTACATGAGTAATTATTTCCACTAGAACTCAGAAATAAGAGATGGAGAAAGAAAAAAAAAGAAGAAAATAAAATAATGATATATAATAATAAGATAAGAGGAGAAGGTCAAGGATTGAACCTTGAACCTCTAACAAACAATGGAGAAAGATTTATGGCATGATCACCACTAGGATAGAGAGTAACATATGGATAGGAAGAGATGAAAATGTTAGTTAAAGGAGAGAAAAAGAAAATAAAGCAAGAAGCAAGAGAAAACCAAATTTGCTTACCTCTTTTTCCTCTTGGTTAAGAGAAGGAACAAGATGAAGACAAGTTGCCTTCCTCACTTCTCCCTCTTCTCATTCTCGTGAGAACCAAGGGAAGTGACATGGGAGAGTTAAGAAAGGGAGTAAATGAAGGCATAAATTCCCCTCATGGTGAATAAATAGAAAAATGAGAAAGTAAATCCCTCATTTTCTCCTTCTTCCTCCTCCTTCCTCCTTTTTTCTTCTTCACCGAGACTAAGAGGTCTTCCCTCTCCTTGATCCGAACACTAGGTCAAGTTTCTTCTCCAAGAAAACTAATTTTCGAGAAGAAGTCTTCAAGTTCTAGCCCTTCCAAGCAAAGGAAACCAAAGGAGACACAAGAAGAAGAAGCTCCTTCCTTGCTTAGCTCCTAGGATATTCTTCTCTTAAGAAAGAAAAATCACAAGCGAAAGGATGTAAGTTCCCCTCACCTGTGGTACAATAGCTCTACGATTGTCATGTAAATATATTGCTAGAAAAAAACCTATGTTTGTTTCATGAGGGTTTCGGCCCAAAACAAAAATAAGAAAGGTTTTAAGAACTTGAAAACCAACTAGGTAAGTTCATGATGTTTCCTATGATATGTAATTGATGATAAGGGGGTTAGACTAATATTTTCATGTTGGAATGTTTTGTTAGAATATAAGTTTATGGGCTTAGACTTTCGGCCAAGAAAGAACAAAAGAACTAGAAAAAAAAACTCTAGACCTAAAACAAAACATGTTCTCTTATCCTTATGATATGTACCTTATGGTAGATGGTGTTGTTAATGTTTTTTTTTCCACTTGTATGTTAATTTAAACTTGATTCCATCTTCATGAACTTTCGGCTATGATAGAGTTGAGGGCCTAAAAGGGCTTAAAACCTAAAAGTTTAGCATGCTATGATTTTCATAAGACAAGATAGGAAGCTAATATGACATGCCATGATCTTAGGTTAAATTGAACTATAATTTTTATGTATATGATGTTTCGGCCATGTTAAGACTTGAACCCTAGGAAAGTTTAAATCAAGCCTAAGATACTTATGGTCTTCTTGAAGAAAAGATATGAAGTAAACTAATGTTCTTATGTTGCTTGAAACTTGAATTTGCTTATTCTACAACTTTCGGCCACACTTGGTTCTTTGACCTAGGATGCTCAAAATTCTAAACTAAGTGGTCCATGTTATTCCTTGAAATGAATGCTAGGAAAATTCTTATGGTCTTCATGCTATTATGCCACTAGAAACCTAATTTCCATGCTTAACAAGATTCGGCCACATTAGGTTAAAAAGCTTGAGAAGCTTGACACTTAGACTAAAAGTACTTTGGTGTTTCTCATGATATGTATTGGAATATTGGTATGAAGTTCAATCTTTTTATGTTACATGTAACGTAGAAACATGTTGCTAGGGTTTCGGCCATGTTGGGGTTAAAGGCTTAGAGAACTTAGAACCTAAATCAAACATGCTCAAGTTGTTTCTCATGAAATGTGATGTGACAATTGTTAGGGTTTTCATGCTTGTATGATGTTTATAGCCAAAATAAAGGCTTAATGGGTTTCGGCCATGTTATGAAAAAGGAAACTAGAAAGCTTGGAACCTATACCTAACATGCTTAAGATGTTCCTTATGTTCTAAGAAATGATAAATGTTTAGGGTTCACTTGTTCTTTTTGTTGTTTGCTAACCCAAACCATCTTTACATGTTTCGGCCACCCCTTGTTACTAGGGTTAGAGACCTAATTAGATTCTTCCATGAACTTCACATGCGATGCTTTATGATATGTTAAGAGTATGACATGCTGTGATGTCTATTTATGTATGCTAGGTCAAATTTCATGATATGCTATGTACTTAATTTCATGATATGCTGTGTGCTAAGTTTCATGATATGCTATGTGTTTACTTTCATGATATGCTGTGTGCTAAATTTCATGATATGTTATGGGCTTATTTTTATGATATGCTGTGTGCTCAAATTTCATGATATGCTATGTACTTAAGTTCATAATATGCTGTGTGCTAAGTTTCATGATATGCCATATGTTTATTTTCATGATATGCTGTGTGCTAAATTTCATGATATGTTATGGGCTTATTTTCATGATATGCTGTGTGCTCAAAGTCATGATATGCTATGTGCTTAACTTCATGATATGTTGTGTGCTCAAATTCATGATGTACTATGTGCCTAAACTCATGATATGCTATGTGCTCAAATTCATGATATGCTATATGCTGTGTGCTTAAACTCATGATAGGTTGTATGCTTAATTATACGTGTGTTCATGATATGCTGTGTGCTCAAATATACATGCATTAAGCTATGCCTAAAAGAGTTGCTTCCCTATAAGTGGGATCAAGAGCACTCTTCATGATATGAATATGACATGAGTAATATGGACTATGTAGATATGACATGCTATTTTACTTTTAAGGCTTGTACCAAGGGTGGGCTCCATAAGCGCCCCGGGGTCGATGGACTAAGAAACGAGCCTCGTTAGGGATGGGCTCCTAAGTGCCCCTAGGTCGATGGACTAAGAAACGAGCCTAGTATATGTATGCCTTGTAGGGTTCAAGACTTGCTACCTTGAACCTACTAGGACGCGCGCATTTATGTACGTGGTACAAGCCGGGATCCCCTTTTATGTTGAGATTATGTTTAAGTATCTATGCTATACGTTTAAAAAAAAAAGGACATAATGCATATGTTCCATGATGTATGTTTAAGAGTTCACCCTGCATATACCTTAGGAATATATCATGATAATTATGATGATCATGTTATGATATGCCATGCTACCTTGTGTTTATGCCATGATTATGTCATGATATCTATGATGATGCTTATGACATGTATGACGATCATGTAGGTTATGCCATGATACCTTATGCTATGATGTATGTTTTATGATTGATGACATGCTATACGGTTTTTGTGAGTAGGAAAGGAACTTACTGAGCCATGAGTGCTCACAGCTTATTTTCTTGTACCACAGATAAGGGCAAAGGATGGATGAACTAGGAGAGCAGCAGGAGGGGCTAGCAGGATGTGTGTGGCAGTGACTGGCTAAAGAAGGAAAAAGACCTGCTTTTTGTTTAATGGAAATTATGCCTAGTTTATATAGGACTCTATGACATTTTATCATGTTTACTCTATATGTCTTGAAATAATGTTAAGTATGACATGTGGACTCTATGTTTCAAAAAAAAAAAAATACAAGTAAGACTTCCGCTGTAATAAGTTATTAAGTTGTTAAGTATGGTAAGTAACCCCCCGTCGCCTTAGCAGGAGGGGCGGGGCGTTACATTAATTATGATTATTCATAAAAGTTTTATTGCTGTTCTGGATAGTTGTTTTTAATGGTTACAAAATTTTTAGAATTTTTCAAGGAATAACTATAATTTTAAAATTTATTTCTTCAAAAATTGCTTTTTAATCATAAAAAATTAGATTTTCAAAAGATAATTCTCAAAATCTTTTCTAAGTGTTAGTCACTGTGTCTATAACACAAAAAATTTAATTGAATATTTTTTTGATGTTTACCTCTACTTTTAATGTGATCAAGGGGGAGAAATAAGGTTAAGTTTAGGGGAAGGAATAATTTTTTCAATTTACTACTTGCATTCATTAAATATTGCATATTTATCAATTGCATTCGCATACTTATATTACTGTTATTTTAATATTTTGATTTAACCCTAACTTAACTTGAATTGATGCCTTACGCTGAGTGTGTTGGTTTTAATGTGAAGAACCAAGTCAAGTTAGACTCTGCATATATTTGATGCCTTGCATCTCAGTGTGCAAGGAATTAGGAATATAAAAAGTTGAGCAAAAGACATGATGTGCGAGAAGGATAGTAGAGGAATTGAATCAATGGGCTCAGTGCATCTGAGGGACGAGAAGCTATGGAAGAGTACGCCGGTGGAGCGAGAAGGACACGCGCGATGTTTTTGAGGGATGAGAAATTGGAACAGAAGTCTTCCCGAGGAGAGAAGGTCGAAGTTGGGTTTAGATGAGCTCAACTCCGGATGGCCAAAAAATCACCCAAGCGACCAGAGCGGAAGACTGGACAAAGTCAACTTGAGTTGACCTATTCGGGCGCTCGGAGTTGGTTCGGGCACCTAGACCGGTTGGGTGTTGATCAGATGCCCTCGAAGAAACATTGCTACGGATCAACTCTGGGTCCACATCAGCAGCACTCTGGGTGTTCAGACTGGGTCCAAGGTCTAGGACCATGATAAATTTTTATCACCGCATCGTTGCATAGCCGTTGCGAGCAAATAAGGCGCATAGCTAGGGGCACCTGGAGTGGGCCTAGGGGCCTGGAGTCGCCACATCAACAAACGACTATTTTTTATCAATGGGCTATAAATAGAGCCTTGGTATTTTTCATTTGAGAACAACACTTGTACTCGAATTATTCTTTTCTGTCTTCAGTGTTCTATGTTTTCTATGCTTGTAAGAGTTTTCTCCACCTACAACCAATGGAGAATGTTAGTATGCTTCATTTGTCTTGAATTAACAACCTTCCCGGTTGTAATCAAGTAAAATCCGGTAGCCTCTTTCATTTTTATGTAATTTATTTCTATTTTTTTAATAAGTGTTTTTTAATCTAGGAGCAATTCTCCCCCTCCTTGCCGACCATATGGGACCAACAAATAATACCTAGGAGCAATAAAAAAATACACGAGAGTAGTACCTAGAGTAATAAAACATGAAATGAAGCACAAAGTTAAGATATCATGAATCCATGCATGCAAAAGTAGGTCAAATATAGTGTAAAAATATAATAAAAACCTTATATATTTCTCGCTTATCAAATCCCCTATGACCAAATCTTTGCTTGTCCTCAAGAAAATACCAATCTAGAAATCATGTGAATAATATTCCACCAATTTCAGTGAATCCATCTAGTCCTATCAAATGGTATCATCTTAAAGCGAGGACACTCAATTGTTTCACCAAGCCTACAAGCTAGTAACGTGTACGGTGTATGATTTGTCCTAAGAGTTTCAAATTCCTCCCTAGTCAAGTCGTCCTTCAATTGTGTTCCCAAAGTTTCTAGCGTTAGGCACTTATCTGTCATACGCGAGGTTATTTCCCTCTTCCCGACACAAAATCTCAAAGGCATGCTAAGTGATAAGAGAAATAGATAGATATTTTCCAATAACCTAACTTGGTCTCAAAGGGGTATCTTATCCTTTCCACCCATGATAACTATCTTTTTTTATCCCTTTATTTCCTTGCATCTTCCCATCTCTTTCTCAATTTTGGTATTTCCTTGAATTTTTTTTTCTTTTTTTTCCACATGGGATTTTGATTTTTTCAAATGGGTTTACACAAACCAAACATAATCCAGTAACTAAAGTGTTGGGAAAAGAATTGTTGGTGCAATCGACCCAAGTTTGATCGGTATGATCATGGTTTTGATGTGTATGTCAAAGAGTTTAAGTTAGACTTTCACATGTATTTGATATGTGTTTGAGTCTTGCAGGACTTGGTGAAACACACATGAGGAGCTTGGTGTGGCTAAGCTTGGGAAGCTCATCCTATGGCTCGGGTCCATGAGATCGGTGAAGGATGGTGCATCCGAGGGACCGCAAACGAGGAGCAGCGGAGTGAAACCAAAGGAAGTGGACTTCAAGGAAACGTGAAGGATGACATGGAGAGGAGTCGTGGGCTTGGGTGCATCTAAGGGATGAAGGCCAAGGAAGAGGGGTTCAAAGGCGACCCCGGAGAGGATGAGTGTGAGTGAATGTAAGGTACCAGTCGACTGGTACTTGGACAAGTCGACTGGTCCAAATTCATGAAGAGAACAAAATGCTTTTGTGCTTGTCGGCTAATGGGATTAGTCGACTGGTCTCGGGACCAGTCGATTGGTACATAGCCGTTGGCAGGATCGTGGATTCTGCGGAGTGTCGTTGGTTGTGTCCAACGGTCACACCAGTCGACTGATGCATGGATCAGTCGATTGGTGTTGGGTTGAGTAGATTTTTTTATCAACTCCCTCCACTTATAAAAGAGGAACCTTGGGGCATATAGGAGGTTACTAAGTATTATTGAATCACTCCTAAGTCTTTGCCCAAAGCTTATAAGTCCACTCTTCCTCTCCAAACCTAAGTTCCATCTTGTAAGAGGAAGAGAGCTTTGTGAGAGGTTGTACTCCACCGAGAAGGAGTAAGATCTAGTCGGAGATATCCGGGGACTGATCCACCAAAGGATCAAGAGTTCATCCACCTCAACGACACGCCGTGAAGTAGGAGCAAACAATCTCCGAACCACGTAAAGGAATCATGTTAGCGTTTGTATTCTCTCTTGTTTGCTTTCATTGTTTTAGTTTTTGTATTTCCGCTATGCACTAATCTTTTGTAGAGAAGAAATCGAAGTTGGGGTTGACCTAGCTATCCAACCCCCCTCCTAGCCGGTCACCGATCCCCAACAAGAATCACCTACGATCACCTTGATACTAGTCCAACTAAAGAAATCATGACTAGTTTACACTAACTTAACCTTTCGAAAGCAAACCATGAGTGAAGTGTAATGTTAATCTATCATGTATGATATGGTGAAAACAAATCAACTCAACAACACTCTATCAAACTTCTACCATGGGATAAGAAAATATGAATCACCAAAAATAAGAGAATATGTTCACTGTTGGTTGGTCCTAGGAAGATCGTACCGGTTCCACTATACAAAAATTTGTATAAGTCCTGAACATTTCCAAACAACCTATTTTGTTATTTAGAAATTAAATTCAGAATCGCAAACGGAACTTAACATTATTGATTCTAAATTTAACTTATCTGTTCTTAATGGTTTAGACTTGGATCGCAAACGATGCTTAACATTATTGATCCAAATCCACCTATGTTATAAATTCAATTAAATATTAATTTCTAAAATTGGCTTCCAGGACTACATGGTGAGGCACTAGTCCTTCTTGGGTATGGGATCATCCACCACCGCCTAGACAAAGCCTTTTAAAGAAATCTAGTATTTAATTTGTCACGCCCCAGGTAGTCCCTGTCAGAAGAAATTTCGACAGCATCTCCCCTGTACGGGTGACAATATGAATCCAGAATACATATATTTATACCTCGGCCACACATGGCCGGAACAATACAATACAAATAAGAAACAAACCACACAGTTTATATCAACATTCCACATAGTTCAACATATAATCAATCCACGCAGTTTAATATAGAAAGACGATAAAGAATCCTCAAAGATATATGTAAACATCCTACTCCACTACAACGAAGAAAACAAAATCCACGAAGTAATGAGAAAATCCGTAGCGAAAAACAAAGTTGCAAACCCAAATGTTCAATGTCCACAATACAAAACCACAATACAAGTATATAAGATGCAAAAGCAAAATATAATCCGACAAAGAAAATCCTCACGATAATGGGGCTAGCGACTGGAATATCTCCCGACGGCCTCAACCTGAAAAATAGTAACAATGGGGTGAGTTCAAAGAACTCAGCAGGTAATCCAATAGATATGTACAGCAACATATAACCACCAGTAACATCCTATGGTACAGTACACTAAACCATATAGCCTACAGTACTGTTTCCTAACAGTATAACCTACGGTATAGTCTCCTAACAGTATAACAGATATGCATAGCTGAAATAAACTGTAATAACCAGCAATAGGCATAAAGTACAGTCTATAGCAAGAATAATAAGAAAATGCATAACTGAAATAAACTGTACTCACCTGCGAGGCTTGTGCAACTGACTGTGAACATACACAGATAAAAATAGTCAGAGCAAAAGCATGTATCCTATATGCATGTCAATCATATGCAATCACCAAAATGCATCAATCATAAAGAATGCAATCCGTGCATATGATGCAATATGACATGGTCACCCCTAACGCCAGTCAGCCGTCTCACATGCGATGGCGAGACCGAGTGGGTAGGGTTGTGATACCGTGCACTCTGCCGTCACTATCCTTGATGAGTGACCGAGTGGACGGGATGCTATTGGAGTACACCTATCCTCCTACCTCAGACATAGTGAGGGAGCGCAATGTTCTCATCTCCCGGTACGGGATGACGGGGAGGGATCCCGGCTGCAACCCCGCTGTATCGTGCTACCCATGAGCACCTCGGAGGTGCACCACCGAGCAACCTGCCATACACATCCTGAGTGCTGTTCCACTACCCATGCAGTGGTCACGCTGTGTGCAGGCCCTCATGTAGCCGGCCGACGAGCTCAACAATAATGGAGTCGTCAATCGCCCAGCATGCAATCATGCAATATGGTGCGTGTGGCTACAGTATGTCATACCTGAACATATCCTTCTCCATATACGTAGGTGCCAAACAGGTAAACGCATATATAATAGAGATATAAGCAACATAAATCCAACAACATATAACAAGTACCTACAGCAACTAATCCAGTGAAAAGTAACACTAAATGTACCTATCCATCTCCATAAACATATATATACATGGCAAAAGATAAAAGCATCCAGTTCTAAAGTAAAGCAACTAACAGAAGAAGCATGTGATAGGTATTAACTAAGCTAAGACCAGGGAAGAGATAAATCTACCATCTACCACTAGTAATTATATATAAACTATACATATCATAAGACAGTATCAAAAGATAAGTCAAAGGGTACCCGCCTCGAATAGCAGGTAGTATCACGCCAAATCCAACGTCGAGACACCTGTCTCAAATCAGAGTCCTGTGTCAAACAATAAATATATATTTTATTTAGCTAAATCCAAATGAATAGCTAAATAGAATCCCTAAAACTAAATTAGGGTAAAACCCTAATCAATAAAATCTAAATTTACCTAATTAAATCCAATGGTCAATTAGGGTTAGTTATCTAATCCCTAATCACTAATTAGATTAGTAATCCAACAGTTGACTAGGGTTAATTACCTTAACCCTAATCATTCCATTAGATTAATATAAACAAATAAATCTAAACATAATCACTAACCATCTAGTAATCATGTATTCCAAAACATACCTAAATCAATCTAGTCATACACCCTAACCCAAATCTACACATGATCATGTAATCAAACCTACATTCAACTAATCAATCACACGAAACCTAATTCCTCTAGAACATGTATCAATCAATACACAATACCTCAAGCTCAGCCAACAAGAGGGCTGCCGGAAAGAGGTCCTACCGAATGAGCTGCTGGAATCTACCTCTCTGCCCGGATGCAATTACTGACCACCAACCAAAAACCCCACAGTACTCAACCAGCTAGATCACCCAGATCAAGAAGGAATCAAGCAAAGATCACATATCAACATGAAATGGTGATCTCTAATCAAGCAACACATAATTCCAACTAGAACTCTCCTTCAACCGGGACCTCAGTTAGCAACAAGGAAGAGAAGACCCAAGATCACCTTCACAGAACACAGAACCTCACTGGAAATCAATCCCGTGACCTAAATCAGCCACAAAGAAGAGGATCAAAATCCGATCAAGGGGAACAGCAAGAACCTGATCCCACCCTTTTCCCTAAACCTGAACAAGAAAGATCTACACGAAATAGAGTTTAATCAATCGAAATTCGACGACACCTTACCTTAAGGATCGCTGCTAGGGCACGGCTTATAGTCGCGACGACTGATCGGATCCGACTGAAGGGATCTAAGCACGGTAATTCAAGAAAAAGGGAAGGAGAAGAACCGAAGCTAGCTCCTAACCTCTGTGCTCCGAGCTCTGATCTGCACCGGCGATGAACCTAGGGCACGGTTCGTTGGATCGGGGAAGAAAAGATCGATAGAATCGGGAGGAAAACTCGGAGAAGACTTAAGAAGAGGAGATCAGGATGATCCGGCCTTCTTGCTCGATCTCTGGCAAGCCCTGGCGACGAACATCTCCGGCGATGACGAGTCGTCAGCGAGAATGAGTGAGAAGAGAGAAAGAGGGGAAGAATGGAGGTTGGCTTCGAGCAGAGGAGAGATCGAGGAAATAGGTTCGGGATCGGGATGGGTTTGGGGAAGAAAATAAGGGAAAGGAAAAAGAATTTATATAAATAACATTTCCTCTCTTAAACGGGTATCCCAAACAGGCCTTATCCGAACCCGCCGATCGATCCCCTCAAAACTCGTCGTACGAGCTCCGAAAAATTTCCAGAAAATTTTTAGAAATTCCAAAAAAAATTTTTATAAGGCTATTTCCCAAATAACCTTATTATTTAAATTTCCCGATATCTCACATAATTTCCTTATATAACTCTAGGTTTAACCAAAAGGAACAATCAAATCACAAATTTGAAAAACAAATGAAAAGAAACACAACTTCGAATATCTAATCCAAAAATCTAGAATCCCTAACCTCTTGTGTTTGGAATTCATATAAAGAAAAACTAGAATGATGCGGAAAAGAATTACTAGTTATACCTTTCTTTGTATGCAACAACCTCTTGATCTTCTACCGTATTCCTCTTCTTATCTCGGACGTTGTGTGGGCAACGATGTACCGAGATGAGAACCACCCAATCCCTTCTTCTTCCTTCTTGCAAGTTTCGGCCAAGCACTTCTCTTTGAGATGAAGAGTTTCGGCCACCACCACCAAGCTCTAAGGGATGCTAGAAACAAAACTTCCTTTCTCTCCTTCTTCTCCTAGCTAGAACTGGCCACCGAAAAAAGCTCCAAGAGAGGGATGAAACAGGCCACTAAAGAAGAAGAGAAGAGGAGAAGAGGAAGGTCTAGGGTGGACCACCACCAAAGAAGAGATGGAGGAAAATAGAATAGAGTTGTCTCTCATGAAGGCACCCCTACTCCCTCTTTTATATTCCTTGGTCTTGCCAAATAAGGAAAAATTAAATAAAACCTTCCTTATTTTTCTTTGCCATGAAAAGAAAAATTTTAATTGATTAAAACCAATTTCCTTTTCCTAAATATCATGGCCGGCCACCTCATTGCTCCAAGCAAGGAAAGTTTTAACACAAAATTAAAACTTCCTAATTTGTTTCCGGAAATTTTAAAATAAAAATTTCTCTAATAATTTTCCCTTCATGATTGGTTATAAAAGGAAATTTATAAATTAAAATATCTCTATTAAAACATGTGGATGATTTCCAAAAAGGAAAGTTATCTTTTAAAATTAAAATCTTCCTCCCAATCTACAAATAAGGAAAGATATCAAATCGTTTCTTAATCTTTTATAGAAACTTATAAAAGGAAAAATTTATAATTTTAAAACTCTCTTTTAAATCATGAACATGGTTACAAAAAAGGAAAGTTTTCTCAGAATTAAAATCTTCCTTTCAATCTATAAATAAGGAAAGATATCAAATCTTTTGTAGAAAGCTATAAAAGGAAAGATTTATAATTTTAAACTCTCTTTTAAAATCATGGAATCCACACAAGGAAAATTTTAAAAAATTAAAATCCTTTTAATTTGATGTGGCCAGCCACACCAAGCTTGGGTTCAAGCTAGGGCCGACCACACAACTTGGCTCATCCAATTTGTTTGGCCGACCCAAGCTTGGGTTCCAAGCTTGCTTGGCTGTCCACCTTAGGATGGGTATAAAGGTGGGTATAGGTGGGTATTATACTTTATAATTAAGAGGCTACGATAGAGACCGAGAGGAGGAATTGGTTTTGGTCTCCCGATGAAATTAAGCTTCCCGTGTTCGGCCCGAACACTCAACTTAATTTCATCAATAATAATTCATATCACTAAAGAATTATTATTGAACTACCGCACCAATCCCAAATTACATTTTGGGCTCCTTCTTATTATGAGTGTGTTAATCTCCCCGTGTTTAAGATGTAGAATGTCCACTAATTAAATGAGTTACTGACAACTCACTTCAATTAATATCTTTGTCCAAGAGTAGTACCATTCAACCTTATTGTCATGTTGGACTAAGTCCACCTGCAGGGTTTAACATGACAATTCTTATGAGTTCCTCTTGGGGACATTATCAACCTAGATTATTAGGACACAATTTCCTTCTATAATCAATAATACACATTATAAGTAATATCATTTCCTAACTTATCGGGCCTTTTGATTTATCGAGCTAAATCTCACCCTTTGATAAGTTAAAGAAATAAATACTAAATATATGTGATTGTTATTATATTAAGATTAAGACCACATACTTCCATAATAACTATGGTCTTGTTCTTTTATTAAGTCAGTATAAAAAGAACTTACCTTAAATGGTCCTGCTCAATACACTTAGAGTGTACTAGTGTAATTTATTAGTCAAGATAAACTAATACCTAATTACACTATGACTATTCCAATGGTTTGTTCCTTTCTATCTTAGTTGCGAGCTTCTGTTTATAATTTATAAAGAACCGATAATATGATCTTCTGTGTGTGACACCACACACCATGTTATCTACAATATAAATTAATTGAACAACTACACTTAGCATAAATGTAGACATTTTTGACCAATGTGATTCTTTATTTCAAAACAAATGTTTACGAAAGCTAGGCTTTTAGTATACACTCTAACAATCTCCCACTTCTTGTCGATCAAAAGATTTCGCCGGAAGGGCCTTAGTGAAAGGATCTGCCAGGTTATCTGCTGATGCAATCTTGGCGACAACAACTTCTCCTCGCTTGACGATGTCTCGTATCAGGTGGTACTTGCACTCTATATGTTTACCTGCCTTATCGGCTCGTGGTTCTTTCGAGTTTGCAACTGCACCACTATTATCACAATAAATTGTGATGATTTTGGGCAAACCAGGAATCACATCTAAGTCCATTAGGAAGTTCCTAAGCCATACAGCTTCTTTGGCTGCCTCAGAGGTTGCCACATACTTAGCTTCCATGGTTGAGTCTGAAACGCATTTCTGCTTAACACTCCTCCATGCAATGGCTCCACCTTCCTAAAGTAAACACATAGCCTGATGTAGACTTACTAATGTCCCTATCTGATTGGAAGTCTGAATCCGTGTAACCCACAGGGAGCAAATCATCTGCTTGGTAAACTACCATATAATATCTAGTCCTTCTTAGGCACTTCAATATATGCTTTATAGCAGTCCAATGTCCTTGTCCAGGGTTACTTTGATATCTGCTAACCATGCCCAGGGCAAAACAAATATCAAGTTTCGTACACAGCATTGCATACATTAGGCTTCCAACAACCGAAGCATAAGGAACTGCCTTCATGTCCTCTATCTCCTTTGATGTCTTCGGAGACATCTCTTTAGATAAGGCTACTCCATGCCTAAAAGGTAAGAAACCTTTATTGGAGTTCTGCATGCTAAAACGAGCAAGGATTGTATCTATATATAAAGCTTGGGATAGGCACAATATTCTTTTCTTGCGATCCCTTATAACTTTGATCCCAAGATTGTGTGCACATTCTCCTAAGTCTTTCATATCAAACTGTTTGGACAACCATACCCTTACGTCCGATAATACCTTAACATTGTTGCCAATTAGCAAAATATCATCTATGTATAGTACAAGAAATACCACCACGTTTCTGTTACACTTCTTGTATACACAAGACTCATCCGGACACTAAATAAATCTATATGACTGGATTACTTCATTAATCCGGATGTTCCAAGATCTTGAAGCTTGCTTTAGTCCATAAATGGACCGATTCAACTTGCATACTAGATGCTCTTTTCCTTTTTCAATGAATCCCTCTGGTTACTTCATATGGATGTTTTCTTCAAGACTTTCGTTAAGAAAAGATGCCTTGACATCCATTTGCCAAATCTCATAATCCATATGAGCAGCAATGGATAAGAGTATCCGGATAGACTTAAGCATAGCTACCAGCGAAAAAGTCTCCTCATAATCGATTCTCTCTTTTTGAGTATATCCTTTCGCAACAAGCCTTGCTTTGAAGGTTTCTACCTTCCCGTCTGTCCCTCTTTTCCTTTTGTAGATCCACTTTCATCCAACGGCTTTCACACCATCAGGTGGTTCTACAAGCTTTCAGACCTTATTAGAATACATAGATTCTATTTCAGAATTCATTGCCTTTTGCCAAGATACTGCATCTTTATCTTGGAGTGCTTCGTCATATGTTCGGGGATCAGGTTCATGTTTACCCAGGATCAAGTCCGAAGATTCTCCCAAAAACATGAATCTCTCAGGTTGCCTTACAACCCTCCCACTATGACAAGGCACTATCTCTGGTTATGTATCCTGTGTGACACGTGTTGCAGTTTCTAGTGGTACTTCATCTTATACTGTTGGTACTAAAGTAGACGTGCCCTCTCTTATTTCTTCTAGAACTATTTCACTCATGGGCTTATGGTTCATTACATAATCTTCTTCTAAAAATCAAGCATTGGTGATAACAATGATCTTCTGATTTTTAGGATTATAAAACAAACCACCTTTCGTTCCCTTAGGATATCCCACAAACAGACAAACTTCAGTACGTGATTCCAACTTGTCAGTATCTCCCTTCAGCACATGTGCTGGACTACCCCATATCTGGATATGATTCAGACTAGGCTACGCCCATTCCATAATTCCATGGGAGTAGAAGGAACTATTTTAGAAGGTACCATATTAAGAATGTACACTGTTGTTTTAATATCATATCCCCAAAATGAATTTGGTAATTCTGGATAACTCATCATCGATCTAACCATTTCCATAAGAGTTCTATTCTTTCTTTCTGCCACACCATTCTGTTGGGGTGTACCAGGTGTAGACAATTGGGATTGAATCCCGACTTCTGATAAGTAACTCCTAAACTCTCCAAAGAGGTATTCACCACCACGGTCAGACCGTAGTGTCTTGATACTTTTACCAAGACATTTCTCCACATCAGCCCTATATTCTTTGAACTTGTCAAAGCATTCAGACTTGCGGCACATCAGGTAAATGTATCCGTATCTTGAATAATCGTCTATAAAGGAGATGAAATATTCATAACCACCTCTTGTCTGGATAGACATAGGACCACACAAATCAGAATGAACTAGTTCTAATGCATCTTTGGCTCTATACCCCTTGGCCTTAAAAGGTCTCTTGGTCATTTTACCATCCAAGCAGCATTCACATGTTGGAAAGTTTTCCAACTCTAATGAACCCAAGAGTCCATCAGCTACAAGCCTTTGAGTCCTACTTAAGTTAATATGACCAAGCCTTAGATGCCAAAGATATGTTTGGTTCATTTTCGAAGGTTATTTTCTCTTATTAGAGTTTGAAAATGTGTTATTAATTTCCATATTTTGCTTTGTGGGAGAAATTGGATTTAAAGTATATAAATTGCCAACCAATGCACCAGAACAGAAAATCATCTTATTTCTCTTTATAATGACATTGTTACTAAAGGAAATAGAATATCCATCCAAATACAGTTTAGAAACTGAAATTAAATTCTTTCTAAAACTGGGTACATAAAGACAATTTCTTAAAATCAAACTTCTATTCCTATCAAAAGATAAGTAGACGTCTCCCACTGCAACAGCCGCCACCTTAGTAGCATTGCCCATGTAGATGGTTATCTCTCCTTCAAATAGTCATCGGGTTTCCTGGAACCCCTACAAAGAATTGCAGACATGATCAGTGGCTCCCGTATCTACACACTAGGTGCTGGTAGATAACACCGCTAAACATGTTTCAACTACTAGAGTGTGAGATATACCTTTATTCTTCTGATTCTTACGATGACAGACCGCCTTCCAATGTCCTGACTGCTTGCAGATGAAGCACTTGCCCTTCGGCTTCTTCATTCAAGCTTTTTATCCTGTACCCTGAGGTTTATTCACTCTCTTTGCTGAAAAGACCTGTTTCTTCTTCTTCTTGCCTTTTGACTTAGAAATAGAACCATTTTCAGCATAGTGAATCTTAGAACTGTGATGAAATATACCTTCTGCTGCCTGTAGTTTTGTCAGAAGTTCCGCCAACGTATACTCTCTTTTGTTCATGTTATAGTTCAGGCGGAACTACTCAAAACTTCTGGGTAGCGTTTGGAGAATTATATAGACCTGGGTTTCCCCATCGATTTCTCCTCCAAGGACTTGTATTTCGTTCAGATAAGCCATCATTTTGAGGATATGATCCCTTACGGGTGTCCCCTCAGACATGGTGGCTGTCATTAACTTTCTCATTGCCTCTTGCCTAGCAGTCCGACTCTGGTGCCCAAAGAGTTCTTTGAGATTGTTCATTATATCATAAGCTGTTGGTAAATCTTGATGCTGATGTTACAATACATTTGACATTGATGCCAAAATGTAACATCGCGCCATCTCATATGCTCTTACCCATTCCCTATGATACTCAATATCCTCTGGGGTAGAGTCACCGTTAGGTGCATTAGAGCAAGTCTCAGCCAGTACAAACTTATAGCTCTCGGCAGTAAGAACAATGTCCAGGTTCCATTTCCAATCTATATAGTTGGGACTAGTAAGTTTGTTCTCTTTCAGTATAATGGCCAGTGGGTTGAAAGTCATCCTAAGAATCACAAAATTAATTTTGATCAAGACTCTAAATTTAGAATAATATTGATTCCTCAAATAATACTATTTAAATTACCAACACCTCAAAACATTGTGAATATTGCATGCCACGTTAGTGTGGACGTATACAATTTCAACATTTGTAAGAGGAGGGAGTAACCCATTAATTTTATTATCTTGTCATCCTAACTTTATGACAAATAAAATTAATAGTTAGTTTTCCTTTGGTCACACAAAACAATAGCAATGACTCCATTGGGGAGGATTCTATTGAATACGTCTAAGTGTATACCATTACTTGATACTTAGTCCATTAAATAGGATTGTGCCCCTTCAGTTGGAGAAGATCACACGCTCCTAAATAATTTCCTATAACCATCCAAAAGGAAGTTTAATCTAGTGATCTGCAACAAACCCATCCGTTGTGGAGGGAGGCACTCAGATTGCTTGTTGCATCACTTACAAACCAGTAATGGAGACCGTGGAATTTATTAAAATCCCTCTCCCACTTAGTTATTTAAAATTGAGGATTTTAACCTATGCTAGCATACATCACATGCACATAAACATCATAGTAAATAAAAGCAATAAATTTGGAAATTAATTTTTCAACTATTATGCCCTTTTCCATCACTGTCTTCAGTATGCTCCAACCCTAGCTGCTGCCATCTTTAGCCACTGCCATCGGGTCAAGTTGTCACATCTATCTTGTTTCTTATTCCGCTGCGCCTCTGGTCCTCCAATAGCACCACGCCTCACAAAGATGCGATCCGCGACAAATATAGAATTTTACATATATCGATCCTATATTCCATAAAGGAATGTAAATGCATTCTAGATCGAACAAAAAATAAAATACTAAAAATAATACAGCTCCTGCTGTATTTGATACATACAATCATGCACATAAAATAATGCCCTTGACATGTCCAAGGGTCCAATCACACACAATATCTAAATGTCATAATAGTTGGAGCCTGCAACCACAAAATTAGCACATCCTACTATTATCTTGCCTAAATTATATATGACATGTGCATAATTAATTTGAAAACCAAAACACACAGAGGCAACCCCTAGCTCTGATACCAATTATTGGTTAGTCCTAGGAAAACCGTACCGGCTCGATTGTATAAAAATTTTGTAAAAGTGTCGAACCTTTCCTTAATTAACCTATTGTGTTCTTTAGAAGTTAAATTAAGAATCGCAGACGGAACTTAACATCATTGATTCCAAATTTAACTTATCTATTCTTAACGGTTTAGATTTGAATTGCAAGCGGAACTTAACACTATTGATTCAAATCCACCTATGTTATTAATTCCATTAAATATTAATTTCCAAAATTGACTTCCAGGACTGCATGGTGAGGCACATGACCTTCTTGGATATGGGCGCAAGGCCTTTTCGGCATGGCGAGGCACATGGCCTTCCTTGCAACCCGCTGGCCACAAGATGGTTGAAGCCTCTTGATGCCGCCGGCCTTAGGTGAGAAAGCAAGGGGGAGAATAAGAATATGAGGGGGATGGCCACAAGGAGAATAGAAGCGGAATAGAAATTATGTAGATGATTATTTCCTTTAAGGCACAATCTATCCTCTTTTATAATCCTTGGTAATGGCTAAAAAGGAAAGATTTTAACAATAATTAAAATCTTTCTTTTAAATTTCCTATTGTGGATGGTTATAAAAGGAAAGTTTTAAAATAAAAAATTCCTCTTTTAAACATTGTAGATGGCTACAAAAAGGAAAGATTTTTAAAATTAAAGCCCCTCTTTTAAATAATGGTTACAAAAAAAGGAAAGTTTTAACAAAAATAAAATCTCTCTTTTAAACCATTATAGATGGCTATAAAAGAAAAGATTTTTAAAATTTAAAACTCTTTTTTAAAACCATGTGGATGGCTTCAAAAAAGGAAAGTTTTTAAAATTTAAAATCTCTCTTTTAAAATATTATAGATGCCTACAAAAAGAAAGATTCAAAAAATTAAAAACCCACTTTTAAACCCATCTTGGCCGGCCCCTTGCTTGGGCACCAAGCAAGAATGTCGCCGGCCATAAGGATGACTTGGGTGGATGAGAGGCTTTATACATAGAGACTACAACAGGGATCTAGAGGAGGAATTGGTTTTGACCTCGTGATGAGATTGAGCTTCCTGTGTTTGACCCGAACACCCAACTCAAGTTCATCAATAATAACTCATACTATTAAAGAGTTATTATTGAACTACTGCACCAATCCCATATTACAATATGGACTCATTCTTATCATGAGTCCATTAATCTCCTTGTGTTTAAGATATCGAATGCCCTTTAATTAAATGAGTTACTGACAACTCACTTAATTAACATCTAGCTCCAAGAGTAGTACCACTCAACTTCATTATCATGTTGGAACTAAGTCCACCTGCAGGATTTACATGACAATCCTTATGAGCTCCTCAAGGGAGCATCATCATCCTACTAAATAGGACACAATTTCCTTGTATAATTAACAACACACCATATAAATAATATTATTTCCCAACTTATTAGGCTTATTGATTTAACGAATAAATCTCACCCTTTGATAAATTAAAGAAATAAATACTAAGTATAAGTGCTTGTTATTATATCGGGATTAAGAGTACATACATCCATAATAATAGATGTTCTGTTCTTTTATACAGTCAGTATAAAAGAAACAACCTCAAATGGTCTTGCTCTATACACACATAGTGTACTAGTGTAATTTTATAGTCAAGATAAACTAGTACCAAATTACACTACAACCATTCCAATGGTTTGTCCCAATCCATCTTGGTTGTGAGCTTCTATTTATAATCTATAAGGAACTGATAACATGATCTTCTATGTGACACCATACACCATGTTATCTACAATATAAATTAAATGGACAATTGCATTTAACTAAATGTAGATATTTAACCAATGTGATTCTCATTTCAAAATAAATGTTTATACAAAAAGCTAGGCTTTTAGTATATATTCTAACAATCTCCCATTTATACTAAAAGACTATGCTGCCATACATATGATCCCAATCCCCTCAAGATGCCCATCAAAAGCTCTCGCTGGAAGGGCCTTATTGAAAGGATCTGCCAGGTTATCTTCTGATGCAATCTTGGCGACAACAACTTCTCCTCATTTTATGATATCTCGTATCAGGTGGTACTTGCGCTCATTGTGTTTACTTACCTTATGGGCTCATGGTTCCTTCCAGTTTGCTACTGCACCACTATTATCATAATAAATTGTGATAATTTTGGGCAAACCAGGAATCACATCTAAGTCCATCAAGAAGTTTCTGAGCCATACAACTTTTTTGGCTGCCTCAGAGACTGCCACATACTCAGCTTCCATGATGGAGTTCGAAACGCATTTCTGCTTAACACTCCTCTATGCTATGGCTCAACCTCCCAAAGTAAACACATACCCTGAGGTTAACTTACTATTATCCCTATCTGATTGGATGTCTGAATCCGTGTAACCCACTGGGAGCAAACTATCTGCATGATAAACTAGCATATAATCTCTAGTCCTTTTTAGGTACTTCAATATATGCTTTACGACAGTCCAATGTCCTTATCTTGGGTTACTTTGATATTTGCTAACCATGCCCACGATAAAACAGATATCCTGTCTCGTACTTACCATCGCATACATTAGGTTTCCTACAGCCGAAGCATAAGGAATTACCTTCATGTCCTCTATTTCCTTTGATGTTTTAGGAGGTATCTCTTTAGATAAAGGTACTCCATGCCGAAAAGGTAGAAAACCTTTCTTGGAGTTTTGCATGCGAAAATGAGCTAGAATAGTATCGATGTATGAACCTTGGGATAAGCACAACATTCTTTTCTTGCGATCCTTTTTACTTTGATCCCAAGAATATGTCCACATTCTCTCAAATCATTCATATCAAACTTCTTGGACAACCATACCCTTATGTCTGACAACACTTTGACATTGTTGTCAATGATCAAAATGTCATCTACGTATAGTACAAGAAATACCATCACGTTTCCGTCACGCTTCTTGTATACACAAGACTCATCCGAACACTGAATAAATCCATAAGACTGGATCACTTCATTAAACCAGATGTTCCAACATCTCGAAGCTTGTTTCAATCCATAGATAGACTGATTGAGCTTACATACAAGATGCTCTTTGCCCTTCGCAATGAATCCCTCTGGTTGCTTCATATGGATATTTTCTTCAAGAATTCTATTAAGGAAAGCTGTCTTGACATCCATTTGTCAAATCTCATAATCTATATAAACGACAATAGATGAAAGAATCCGGATAGACTTAAGCATGACTACCGGCGAAAAGATTTCCTCATAATCGATTCCCTCTTTCTGAGTATACCCTTTTGCAACAAGCCTTGCTTTGAAGCTTTCCACCTTCCCGTCTGCCCCTCTTTTTCTTTTGTAGACCCATTTACATCCAATGACTTTTACACCATTTGGTGGTTCTACAAGCTCCCAGACTTGATTAGAGTACATAGATTCTATTTCAGAGTTCATTGTACTTTGCCAAGATGCTGCATCTTTATCTTGGAGTGTTTCATCATATGTCCAGGGATCAGGTTCATGTTCACCAGGGATCAAGTCTGAAGATTCTCCCAAAAATATGAATCTATCAGGTTGTCTAACAACCCTCCCACTACGATGAGGCACTACTTGTAATTGTGCATCATTTGTGACACGTGTTGCAGTTTCTTGTGATATCTCATCTTGTACCGTTGGTACTAAAGTAGACGTGTCTTCTCTTATTTCCTCAAGAACAATTTTACTCACTACTAGAAATATAACATATTATGACACTTACTTTATGACATTTAATTTGAAATGCCACTATAACTTTTTTTTTTAATGACATTTATCAAAAAAGATTATTTTAAATATAAAAATATCATTTTAGACAATATATAGTAACATATTTCATTAATGTCACCATATACCATCCTAATAATAATTAAGCCGTCGTTAAGTTTTTGTTTTTCCCTACTCTAACCTAACGCTAAGCCCTGCACGGCGCCGTTTCTTTCTTCTCCTCTCGCTGTCCCACTGCTCACCCACACAGCGCCACTCCTGATCTCCCCAGCGGCGCTCCTCTCCCTTTCTCTTCCCTAATATGTTCTCGTCGTCGTGGCTTCTCTGCCCTCCTCCCTAATCTACTCTCGTCGTCGCGCTCCTCTCCCATTCTCCTATAATCTGCTCTCATCATTGCTGCTTCTCTCCCTAATATGCTCTCGTCATCGCCGCTCCTCTCATCCACACTCACGCATACCTGTGCTGCTGCCGGCCTCGATCGCGTGTCGCCGCCACGATTCCTCCACAGCACTGCCTCCACCGTGATTCTTCCTTTCTCCTCCCTAACAAATAGGTATATGTAATAATAATTTTAAGTTTCAGTCCTTATCTAACAAGCTTCACTTATATGTGTGGTGGTTTATTTTCTTTGAATTTTGATGGATATGTTTCTTTCTTATATAATTTCTTATGTAACGTGTTCAATCTTATCGAGGGAAAAGCCATCCTAAAACTATTCACAAGTAGAGTTAGGAGGACTTTTCAGTTTTACTGAAACTCTTCACTTTGTTTGTTTCAGAATTTCAAATGAAAAATTGCAATTTTAGTTTCACTAAAATTGTCCACTTTTCAATAATTCAAACAAAGAGAAGCTGTGATGGGAATATCAGAGGTGATGGGAACACCTTTTGTTTTAAAGTAAAAAGTAAAGTGCATCTTGAGTGACATTTTTTCCCAAGAATTAGCTTATAACCAAAACACATCTAAATCTAAGGTCAGTTCATGATCCTGGATGGTAGCAAAATTTCAACTATTTATATAGAACCACAGATCAGTAGATATGATCCCAAGGAAATGTGAACAACAATAGATATGATTGATCAAAATGTTCTTCAATTATTACTACTTGGTTTCTTCTTTTTGAAAGAGAATGCTATCCAGAATGCATATTATAATCTATCTAATACATGGAGGAAAATAAAGGGAAAATGGGCAAACTACAAGATTGTTCTAGCCTAATGGTGAAGCTAAAATACCAATGTAGTTATATAGCAACAAAAATACTCCAACATAGACAAAGAATACTCAACTGGATGAGTTGAACAAAGAGATAATTAATATTCTGAATGCATTTCTAGAAGTGTGGAAATGTATTCATCCAATTTCCATCTTTATCCTTAAAAATTTGAATTGTAGTGTCAAATTCAAAGATGGTTTAGGTGGTATACTTATCCTCCATGTCAGGCTCACTGTATTGAAGAGGAGTTTTATTCAAGTAACTGACCCATCAAGATATACACCATCCTTGAACAATATTATTCCACACTTAGGTTTATAATCGAACAGGTTGCTCAATAATTTTACCTGAACTAACCCATGCCAGTTTTGATGATCTACTACTCAGTGGTTTTAACATTGGATTGGCTGGTTAAACCAGAATTTGAAGGTCAAACTAATCCAGTTCTATAAGTGGAATGCATCAGGTTTTAAAAGCAATGCTGCCAGTATTTCTTTTATCAATCCAATACAAGCTGTAAGAACAAGCACCCAAACAGTTATATAAGCATAGAAAATAGTTTTAAAAATTCAACTTAAACATTCTTAAATGAATTGTAGAAAAAAAGGTCTATTTATTTATAGTGTGTGCTTTCAAGAGAACCTTACAATAGTTTCTTGATGACTTCTTCCAACCTGGCGAGTTGCAATTTCCTACAATGATTTTGACATATTCATGTGTTTAAGAGCCAAGGAAAATGAATAATTTTATTCCACATCATATATCTAGCAATTTGCACCTAGGATATGATAAAAATAAGATACCATGTTGAGTTGTTTTTTTGTACTGTTGTTTTTTCTTAGGTGAGATAAGTTATAAGATACCATAGATTGTTTTGTTGTATCCTCTTGAGTTCTTGTGTTATAAAGATTTCTCTATATCTTGAGTTGTCTACCTTGTGAATTTTATTTATGATACAATTCTTTATTTATAAGTGTTAAATTTAGTATACATGTTAAATTAATTTTAATAAGTTTTTTTAGGATCATTATGGATAAGAGTTGGATGTTTTTACCGAGATAAACTGAGGAGTATGGAAATGGTGTTCAAAGTTTCTTACACTTTGCATTTTCTAATGCAAATATAAATGGAATGATTTTATGTCCATGTATACGGTGTAAGATTGGTATATTTGTTTCAAGAGAGGTTGCCTTTGATCATTTGATGGTTGATGGATTTATCAAAGGTTATACTCATTGGGTAGCTCATGGAGAGATATCATATAATACATCTGCAAACTCTACTTCTGTTCCATCTAAAAATTATGCAGATGATATGCAAGGTTTAGTTTATGAGGCATTTGGGATCTCAGACAATGATAATATAATTAGAACATCAGAATTTGAAAATGATAACGAGATTCCAACGGGAGAGGCTGAGAAATTCTATAAATTAATTGATGATTCACAAAAAGAATTATATTCAGGATGTAAGAAATTCTCAAAACTTGCATTCATGATTCACTTGCTTCACTTAAAGTGTCTAGGAAAAATTAATAATAAGATTTTTGATATGCTTTTAGATTTGTTAAGAGAAGCATTTCCTAATGCAATGGATGATTTGCCTAAGTCATACTATGAAGCAGAGAAATTAATGAAGCAAATAGGACTTGGTTATGAAAAGATTTATGCTTTCCCTAATGATTGCACTTTGTACTGGAGGTTGGATAAAGAAAGAATTCAATGTGAAACATGTAGTGAACCCAGATGGGAAACATCCAAAAATGATTCTACCGGTGAAAAGAGAAAAATTTCACGTAAGGTTTTATGGTATTTTCCAATAAAGCCTAGATTACAACGTTTGTTCATGCCATCCAAAATAGCATCCCATATGAGATGGCATTCTAAATCTCGCACAAAGGATGGTTACATGCGACATCTAGCTGACTCTCTAGCTTGGCAAATATTTGATCATAAACACTCAAAATTTGCAAAGGATCCTAGGAACATAAGGCTTAGTTTAGCATCAGATGGATTTAATTCATTCAAAAATATGAGTGTGGCACATAGTACATGGTCAGTCATTTTAATGCCATATAATCTTCCACCATGGATGTGTATGAAGCAACCATACTTTATGTTGTCATTATTGATACCTGGCCCATTTGCTCTAGGAAATAACATCGACATCTACTTGCAACCTCTTATTGCAGATTTAAAGGATTTGTGGGAGACAGGAGTGCAAACATATGATGCATCAACTAAAAAAATTTTTCAATGGCATGACAATAAGTGATTTCCATGGATATGCAACCTTATCAGGATGGAGCACTAAAGGACAGCTTGCATGCCCAGTATGTCATAAATTTACACGTTCATAATGGTTAAAAAATGATGGAAAATACTGCTATATGGGTCATCGTAAGTTTTTAAATAGTGATCATGTGTTTCAAAAAAATGCTCAATTGTTTGATGGCACGGAAGAATTTGGAAGACCACCACCCACACTTTCAGGAGACATGGTGATGGATGAGTTGAAAATTTTAAAATTTACATTTGGGAAAACAATTAATGACAATTCATCACTACCATTTAATTGAAAAAAATTGAGTATTTTTTTTTATTTACCATATTGGAAAGATAATGTGATACGTCACAATCTTAACCTTATGCATATTGAACAGAATGTTTGCGAAAATATTTGTGGGACATTGCTGAATATGGAAGGAAAAATAAAAGATAATCTTAAATCACGACTTGATTTGCAAGAAATGGGGATAAGAACAACACTTCATCCTATTGAGAAAGGACTAAAGAAAATTTATTTACCTCCAGCATTTTTTCAATGGGGAAAAAAGAGGAGCATGTTTTGCATGGTTCTAAAGCAAATTAAAGTTCCAGATGGCTATGCATCTAACATATCACGATGTGTTCGAATGAAACTGCCAAAATTAATTGGTCTAAAAAGTCATGACAATCATATCTTGATGTAGCAATTGTTGCCAGTAGCACTACGTAGAACCTTATCTAAGTCAGTTCAAGTTCCATTGATTAGATTAAGCAGATATTTTCGAGAGTTATGTAGTAAAGTAATCTCTCCTACGAATATGACTCGTCTGAGGAGAGATATTGTAGTGACCCTTTATGAGTTGGAAAAGATTTTTCCTCCCTCATTTTTTGACATAATGGTTCATCTAACTATTCATTTGGCTACTGAAGTACAACTTGCTGGGCCAGTTCACTATCGTTGGATGTATCCAATTAAAAGGTAATATATACATTTTTTTAATATTATTATATTTATAATATATTATTTGTTAAATAATACTAATTATTGTATTTTTGACACAAGGTACCTAGGGACATTGAAGTCCTATGTTCAAAATAGAAATAGACTAGAAGGATCTATTGCTGAGGGGTATTTGGTTGAGGAATGTTTGACATTATGCTCTTTATATTTAGCAGATTAAGTAGAGACAAGATTTAATCAATCATCATGAAATGATAATGCAAATATTGACTCAACATTGGCATTAGATGTGTTTAACATATCTGGCTATGCACTTGGAAAGGCCATTGCAACTAAGTTTGATATTGAGATATTAAAGAACGTACATCAATATGTGTTATTCAATTTTCATCACTTACAATCTTATATAGAGTATGGTTTCATATAATTCATGCTATTTAAATATATAACTATTTAGTCATCATTATTTATGAAATTAATATTACTAATTTGCAGTGAATATCGTGGAATTGTGCAACTTAGTCATTCTCGTCTTCCACTACACCAAATTGAACATATACATAGTGAAACTTTTGCCTCATGGTTTTCTAATCATGTAAGTTGTGTTGTAATAGTTATTAAAAATACATATTATTTTTTTTCAAATATAAATGAGTAAGTCCTTGTATGATAGATTGAAGATACAAATCTTCCAGAAGATGATCTTGTTTCAAATGATTTGAGATCACTTGCTAGAGGCCCGAATATCATTGGGATACAATATCATAAATTTGTTTCAAATGGATTTAGGTTTCATACAAAAGAAGTGGAACGTAAGAAGAAAACTCAAAATTGTGGTGTGACTGTTAGGACAACAACTTCAAGTTATTCAAGTATAAAAGATCACATTCTCGTATTAAGCGAACTTGATTATTATGGGATTTTGTAAAATGTGAATGAGTTGGATTATGGGGGAGGTCAAAAAGTTGCTTTATTTGAATGCGAGTGGGTCTCCAAAGGCAAACGGCTAAAATTAGATGAAGATGGTTTTATGTTGGCCAATTTTAAAGATGTTAGGCGTCATAATGAGCCTTATATTTTAGCATCTCAGGATATGCAAGTATTTTATGTGGAAGATCCAAATGATTGTGATTGGAATGTCATTATCATGACTGATGCACGAGCGAAGGATAATATGCAGCCTATGGAAGATGTTTATACATATCTTCAAAGTTATATTTGCAATTCAAAAGATTGTAATGAACATGAAGAAGTAGTCTGGGTTTGTGATGATATTACAGGAGTGGAAATTGATACTGATTTATGAAGAGATTTTATCTAGTCTATGCATTATGTTTAATTAATTATCTTTGTAATAACAGTAGAATAGATTCTTACTATATATGTTTGGATAATATTGTAATACCCACTAAGCTTGTAAGATAAATATATGAATGTGGGATTTTGCCTTAGAAAATAATAGGAAGTGAGTTGAACCAAAAAGGAAATAAAAAGAAATAAAAATAGGGAGAGGTCAAGGATTGAACCTTGAACCTCTTATATTATATTTCATAGAATTAATGGGTAATAACCAGTTGGGATAGGAATAATATGTTGATAGCAAAGGAGGGAAACTTATGATAAAAATGAGAGTAAAGGCTAGCCAAAAGGAAACAAGAAAAGAGCAAGAGAAAGGCAACTTGCCTTCCTCCCTTCCTCTCCCTCTTCCACTTTGATTTTGCCGAAAACTTAAAGAGGAATTAAGGGGATTCATTCCCCCTTATTTCACCATGAATGATGAGGATAAATAAATAAATAAAAATAAAAATAAAATAGAAAAAAAAAACTAAGGGAGAAGGAAAGCAAAAACTAAGTTTGTTACCTCTTCCTCCTTAACTTAAAAGAGAATATGTAAAGAGAAGATTTTATTTCTTTCTCTCATTTCTCTCATTCACCCTCTCCCTCACCGAGAACACCACAGTCCCCTCTCCTCCATCTTCGGCCCCAAATCCAAGTTTTTCCCTAAGAAAGCCTAAGATACAAGGAGGACTTAGCAAAGGAATCAAGGGAAAGGAACTAGAAGAAGAGACTACTTCTTCTTCACCATACCTTAGATCCACAAGAGAAAAGGATGTAAGCTTCCCCTCACCTGTGGTACAAGGCGTTTTAAATGTTTTTCGGATTTTATGAAGATTTTAAAACCTAGAAACAAGTTTGAGAAAATTCGGCCAAGAAGAGCTTTCAAAAATCTAATGATGTTTAAACTAGTCTTCACTACATGATAGATTTTTCTATGCTATGTAGAGGGGTTCTTCTTCATGCTTTTATACCTATATGATGCTTGATCAGAGGAGTACTGAACCCTAGAATTTCGGCCAAAAATATTCTTAATAGGCTAGGGAAATTTATTGTTTTACCCAACTAGTACAAGGTTCTCCCTATGAAATATTAAGGATTATGTATTAGTTTTTCTTCCTTAGAAGATATTTGAAACTAAAAGAAAACCCACTCATATGATTCGGTCAAGAAAGGGTTTAGGGTTATGAAGATCTTTAAATTTAAATAACCATACTCATGTGATAGAATACAAAGATCTTAAAGGATTTGTATGCTTGAATATTGCTAGAATTTCATGAACTCCTTCTTAGGGTTTTTTGGCCATGATGAGATGGATAGCTTAGAAAAAGCTTAAACAAAATTTTAATATGCTCAAGACCTCTGTGCTATTTAGATATGAAAGTTGTTTAATGCCCTCATGCTTAATTAGGGTGTAGAAAAATTAGTTGCACGGCATATAACATGTATGACCACAAGGGGTCCTAGCTTATTCATGAACCAATTTGTATATATGTTTCTTAGTAACTTTTGCCATGAAACTTACTTAGGTTTTTCATGCTTTAGGCCACTTAAGAACCTAGCCAAAGAATGGTAGGTTTCGGCCATGAGAAAAAAATAAAAGAAAAAGAGAAAAAGAAATCTAGAAAGCCTAAGACACAATTCATATGTATACTCATTATGCTTGTCTTTACATATGCTATGAAACTCGTATGACTTCATATGTTTTTATGTTATTTGAAGAAAGTTTAAACACTGATGAGTTTCAGCCAAGTAGGGTTTAAATGACCTAGAGGCCTTAGAATTTAAACCAAAGGTGTTAAAATGCTTCTTATGAAAATATGATAACCTATTGCTTGTGTCACATGCTTGTATAATTTTTCCATGACCTAAGTGGACCATTGTAAGTCTTGGCCATGAAGGTTTAGATGCCCTAGGGACCCTAGGACTTAAATTAAATATGCTCATGTCACTCTACATGAAATATGATAAGTAGAAAGCCAAGGTTCAATTGCTATATGTTGTTTTATGACCTAAAATGATGCTAGGGTATGTTTCGGCCATAACTATTGTATGATGCCTTGTATGAATTTATACATAAGGTTAGTCCAAGTTCACATGCTTGTATGCTTGTTTGTAGCCCTAATGAGAACTTGTTAAATTTCGGCCATGACATATGTTAAGGGCTTAAAGAACTTAGGAACTAATTCAAATGTGTCAAATGTGTTTACCTTGTTCCTTGGTAAAAATGTTATAAATATGATTTAAAGTTGTCCATGCTTTTATGTCATATGAAACCTTGTTTCACACCTTAAGGTTTCGGCCACATGAAATGAGGGACTTGAAGAACATAGAAACTAAGTTAATCATGTTTATAATGCTTCCTATGAAAATGTTATGATGATAATTTAGGTGCCACATGCTTGGATGTTGTGTTTAACCTAAATTAAGCTCTAAAGGGGTTTCTGCCACAAGGGTTTAGGAAGTTTAGAACCAAGATGAATATGATACCATGTTTCCTATGATAGGATAATCACAAGATACACCCTTATGCTTAATATGTATGCTTGTGATTTATGACTTATGATATGATATGCATGCTTTTATGATATGATATGCTTTGTGCTAAAAATATGCATGCTTATGTTATGATATGTGGTTAAATTATGCATGCTTTAATGCTATGTTTAGTGCTTAAAATATGCATGCTTTCATGATATGCTATGTGGTTAAATCATGCATGCTTGATGATATGCTTTATGCTTAAGATATGCATGTTTTTATGATCTATGCCTAAGTGATGCATGTTGTTATGACATGATGTATGCCTAAGTGATGCATGCCTTTATGATGTGATGTATGCCTAAGTGATGCATATCTTTATGACATGATGTATGCCTAAGTGATGCATACCTTATGATATGATGTATGCCTAAGTGATGCATACTTTTATGACATGATGTATGCCTAAGTGATGCATACTTTTATGACATGATGTATGCCTAAGTGATGCATACCTTTATGATATGATGTGTGCCTAAGTGATGCATGATTTTATGATACATGATATGTATGACATGTACTTTACTTTATGTGTGAGTGACTTGTACCAAGGGTAGGCTCCATAAGCGCCCCGGGGACTAAGGACCTCGTTAGGGATGGGCTCCTAAGTGCCCCTAGGACTAAGGGCCTAGTATGTTTGCCTCGTAGGGTTCAAGACTTGCTACCTTGGACCTACAAGGTTGCGCGCAATATGTAAGTGGTACATAGCCGGGATCCCCCTTATGTTGATATTACTTTCAAGTATATATATGTAAAAGAAAATGGTTTTAAAGATCATGAGACATACACATGTTTTTTGGATACATGTTTTCCAAAATCATATTGCATACACCTTATGATTATGCTATGTTTCATGCTATGCTCTTGATTATGATATGCCATGATAAGGTATGATTATGTTATGTTCATGCTATACCTTATAGACATGTTTCGGCCATGGATACGTTGATGCTTGATATATAGATTTCGGCCATGGATATGATGATGCCTTGATGTACATGTTCGGACATAGTTATGATGCTTTGATATACATGTTTCGGCCATTCTTTGATATACCATGATACTTGGTTGTTATGCCATGTCTAGCTATGTTTTATGCAATGCACTAGGTATATGTTTCGGCCATGATGATGTTTGATATGCCATGACTAGTGGTGATTATATTATGATGCGTGATATGCTTGAATAGAATGCTAGGTTATGCCATGATTAGTTGAGATTATGACTTGTTGATAAATTCTTGATTATGTGCTGATTTTTGGTTTTAGTGAGTTGGAAGGGAATTTACTGAGCCATGAGTGCTCATAGCTTACTTTCCTTGTACCACAGATAAAGGAAAAAGCTAGATGAGTTAAAGGAGCAGCAGGAGGGGCAACGAAGATGTGTGTGGCGGTGGCTAGGCAACTAATTAAGAACCTGCTTTAAAACCTTTAAGAACTATGCTTTGGTTTTGTGAAATGTAATACACTATTGGTGACTTGATATTAAGTTTTTATTGATTTTGTTATCATGTTATGAAACCATGTTAGTGTAGTTCGGTTTGAAATAAGTTAAGAAAAATAATTTTTAAGTCTTCCGCTGTAATACGTACGTAGAGTATCGTAGCCCCGTCCCTTAGGGTCAGCAGGGAGGGAGGGCGTTACAGGTTGGTATCAGAGCCAAGTTTATTGCCAGCTCACTACACACACATCAAGCCTCCTACCTGCCGCTCCAAGTAAGAATGTTTATGCTTAATTTACTTGTTATATGCTTATGTTTAATTTTCTTGTTATATGCTTATGCTTAATTTTCATGATTATATAACTTATGCTTTATTTTCTTTCTTGTTATATTGCCCATGCTTTATTTTCTTTACTACATTGCTTATGTTTTATTTCCTTATGTTACATTGTTTGTCATTATATTCCTTATTTTTCCTTGTGTTGTTTATGCTTTAGTTCATGTTTTACTTGCTTATGTTTGATGCTTTATTCTATGCTTTTAGTTATAAATTAGATTAGGATTACATATTGGTAGGTTAGGAATAATACCATAACAAATAAATAGAAACAAACCAGTACGTTAGATTGGCTAAAATTGTAATCACTTACACTAGTCTATTTCTTTTAGATAAACATGGTTAGGACACGAAATGCCCGAACCGGAGGGACAGTGACTCCACCAGATCTGACGCAGGTAGTCGCAGACCTCCAGCATCAGATCGCAGAACAACAACAACTGATCACTACCTTAATGGGTCAGCAAGGCCCACTACCTGTTGTACCTACAGCCGCACCAGTGCCCCTGGCAGCCCCTACTCGGATGGTCCGACAAGAGGCCTATCTAATTCAGTGGCAAAGGCTTAAGCCGGAAGCATTCTCGGGAAACTGTGAACCATGGGATGCGCAAGCCTGGCTCAAAACCGTGGAGAACATAATGGAACTATTGGATTGGCCTGAACACGAGAAGGTCAAATGCGCGTCGTTCTGTCTTACCGGAGATGCCCGGATGTGGTGGGACAGAGTAAAGGCGAAAAGACAAATAAACCAAATGCAGTGGACAGATTTTGAGACAGAGTTCTTAGAAGAATTTTTCCATATGCAAGTGACCAACAAGCACTATGACGAGTTCACTGAGTTCCGGCAAAGTGATCTGTCAGTTAATGAAGCCGTTAAGAGGTTCAACCACCTAGCCCGACTGTGCCCAGAACTGGTCCGAACTGAAAAAGAAAGGGTCTGATTAATGTTAAAGATGCTTCGACCCGAGATAGCTCTGAACGTAGCTGGCGGAGTTAATAGACCGCAGACTGCAGAGGAGCTAGTCAGCAGTGCCCTAATTACCGAGCACTACCAGAAAGCAATGAACAAGGGCATGAACCAAGCATTGACCGGAGGATAAAAATCACACCATACCAGAACCGACTGGAAAGGAAACTCAAGTGGAAAGAGGAAACAGTGGAATAAAACAAACGGTGGTCCGGCCAATAAGCAGACCAAGTACCCTCAGTGTGCCACATGTGGAAAGATACATTCTGGAGTATGTCTCCTAAGCACCAGAAAGTGCTACAACTGCGGAAAGGAAGGTCATTTTGCAAGAAATTGCCCTACTCAGTCTCAGGCACTACCTCCGCAGAACAACCAGAATAGGAGTACCCCTGCACAGCTTCACCAGATGTACACTGCCATAGAAGGGACCTCAATCAGCCAAGGAAGATTGGAGGCCCCTCCTACTATGACCGATGCCAGAGTCTACTCTCTTACCAAGGAGGACGTGGCGAATGCCTCTACCGTTGTCACAGGTCAGCTACTTATTTACAATCAGTATGCTGTAGTATTATTTGATACCGGGGCAACACACTCGTTTGTCTCAACACCTTTTATGAAGAAGCTAGACATACCACTCCGAACTCTAGAGGACACCTTCTTAACAACCTTACCATCGGGGGAGATTATGCCATCGGACTATATGCTGCAAGCAGTACTTATTCGGATCGCAAACAGAGAACTCTACTGCAATCTGATAGTACTTGATATGCAGGATTATGACATAATTTTGGGCATGGATTTCCTTAGTAAGTACGGCGCATCAATCGAGTGCCGCAAAAGAAAAGTGATTTTCCGACCCAAAAATGAACCAGAGTTTGAATTTCACGGAGAATCAAAAGGAACGGAGAAGTTATTGTCATCTATTAAAGCACAAAAGATGTTAGATAAAGGATGTATGGGGTTTCTAGCACAAGTGGTTGATACCAATCAAATCAAAGATCCAAAGTTAGAAGATGTCAGAGTAGTATGCAACTATCCAAAAGTATTTCCAGATGAACTACCAGGGTTGGCCCCTGACAGAGAGATAGAATTCGGAATTGAATTGATTCCTGGTACTCAACCGATTTCAAAAGCACCTTATCGTATGGCTCCGGCTGAATTAAAGGAACTTCAGGAACAGTTATCCGAATTACTCGACAAGGGACTTATTCGTCCTAGTCACTCTCCATGGGGAGCTCCAGTGCTATTCGTAAAGAGAAGGATGGGTCTATGCGAATGTGTATAGACTACCGAGCGCTGAATAATGTGACGATCAAGAATCGGTACCCACTTCCATGGATTGATGATCTATTCGATCAACTGAAGGGTGCGACCATTTTTTCAAAAATAGATCTACGATCCGGTTATCATCAAGTGAAGGTGAAACCAGATGATATACCGAAAATAGCATTTCGAACTCGGTATGGACATTATGAGTTCATAGTTATGCCTTTCGGAGTAACCAACGCTCCTGCAGTATTTATGGACCTGATGAATCGAGTATTTACGGCATTTCTTGATAAATTTGTAATTGTCTTCATTGATGATATACTTATCTACTCAAGAACCCCAGAAGAACATGCTGAACACCTGAATACTGTACTACAGATCCTTCAAGAGAAATAACTATATGCAAAATTCTCCAAATGCGAGTTTTGGCTTGACCGGGTAATATTTCTAGGTCATGTCATCTCCAAAGATGGAGTTATGGTGGATCCAAGTAAAATCGAAGCTGTAAATAACTGGAACCGACCAAAGAATGCCAGCGAAGTCAGGAGTTTTCTCAGACTAGCAGGTTATTACAGGAAATTTGTAGAGAATTTCTCCAAAATCGCAGCCCCTATGACAGCTCTCACCAAGAAAAATACAAGGTATGAATGGACAGAAGCTTGCGAGAAGAGTTTCGCGGAATTAAAATGGAGACTGACCAGTGCTCCGATTCTTACTCTTCCGGAAACCAACAAAGGCTTCGATATGTACAGCGATGCTTCCATCACAGGACTTGGAGCTGTACTCATGCAAGATGGCAAAGTCATTGCCTATGCTTCAAGACAACTTAAAGAGCATGAGAAGAATTATCCCATTCATGACTTAGAACTAGCAGTCGTGGTCTTCGCTCTCAAAATATGGAGACATTATTTATATGGAGCTCAGTGTAAGATTTATACCGACCATCAGAGTCTGAAATATTTCTTCATGCAAAAAGACCTGAATATGAGGCAACGCCGATGGCTTGAATTAGTTAAAGATTATGACTGCGAGATTCTTTATCACCCCGGAAAGGCGAACAAAGTGGCCGATGCACTCAGCCGAAAGTTCAGTGCCACCTGATGCAACTATTTTAAAGTTCGAGGACGAACATTTTATGAGGTACGGGGTACTGTAATACCCACTAAGTTTGTAAGATAAATATATGAATGTGGGATTTTGCCTTAGAAAATAATAGGAAGTGAGTTGAACCAAAAAGGAAATAAAAAGAAATAAAAATAGGGAGAGGTCAAGGATTGAACCTTGAACCTCTTATATTATATTTCATAGAATTAATGGGTAATAACCAGTTGGGATAGGAATAATATGTTGATAGCAAAGGAGGGAAACTTATGATAAAAATGAGAGTAAAAGCTAGCCAAAAGGAAACAAGAAAAGAGCAAGAGAAAGGCAACTTGCCTTCCTCCCTTCCTCTCCCTCTTCCTCTTTGATTTTGCCGAAAACTTAAAGAGGAATTAAGGGGATTCATTCACCCTTATTTCACCATGAATGATGAGGATAAATAAATAAATCAAAATAAAAATAAAATAGAAAAAAAAAACTAAGGGAGAAGGAAAACAAAAACTAAGTTTGTTACCTCTTCCTCCTTAACTTAAAAGAGAATATGTAAAGAGAAGATTTTATTTCTTTCTCTCATTTCTCTCATTCACCCTCTCCCTCACCGAGAACACCACAGTCCTCTCTCCTCCATCTTCAGCCCCAAAGCCAAGTTTTTCCCTAAGAAAGCCTAAGATACAAGGAGGACTTAGCAAAGGAATCAAGGGAAAGGAACTAGAAGAAGAGACTACTTCTTCTTCACCATACCTTAGATCCACAAGCGAAAAGGATGTAAGCTTCCCCTCACCTGTGGTACAAGGCGTTTTAAATGTTTTTTGGATTTTATGAAGATTTTAAAACCTAGAAACAAGTTTGAGAAAATTCGGCCAAGAAGGGCTTTCAAAAATCTAATGATGTTTAAACTAGTCTTCACTACATGATAGATTTTTCTATGCTATGTAGAGGGGTTCTTCTTCATGCTTTTATACCTATATGATGCTTGATCAGAGGAGTACTGAACCCTAGAATTTCGGCCAAAAATATTCTTAATAGGCTAGGGAAATTTATTGTTTTACCCAACTAGTACAAGGTTCTCCCTATGAAATATTAAGGATTATGTATTAGTTTTTCTTCCTTAGAAGATATTTGAAACTAAAAGAAAACCCACTCATATGATTCGGTCAAGAAAGGGTTTAGGGTTAGGAAGACCTTTAAATTTAAATAACCATACTCATGTGAAAGAATACAAAGATCTTAAAGGATTTGTATGCTTGAATATTGCTAGAATTTCATGAACTCCTTCTTAGGGTTTTTCGGCCATGATGAGATGGATAGCTTAGAAAAAGCTTAAACAAAATTTTAATATGCTCAAGACCTCTGTGCTATTTAGATATGAAAGTTGTTTAATGCCCTCATGCTTAATTAGGGTGTAGAAAAATTAGTTGCACGACATATAACATGTATGACCACAAGGGGTCCTAGCTTATTCATGAACCAATTTGTATATATGTTTCTTAGTAACTTTTTCCATTAAACTTACTTAGGTTTTTCATGCTTTAGGCCACTTAAGAACCTAGCCAAAGAATGGTAGGTTTCGGCCATGATAAAAAAATAAAAGAAAAAGAGAAAAAGAAATCTAGAAAGCCTAAGACACAATTCATATGTATACTCATTATGCTTGTCTTTACATATGCTATGAAACTCGTATGACTTCATATGTTTTTATGTTATTTGAAGCAAGTTTAAACACTGATGAGTTTCGGCCAAGTAGGGTTTAAATGACCTAGAGGCCTTAGAATTTAAACCAAAGGTGTTAAAATGCTTCTTATGAAAATATGATAACCTATTGCTTGTGTCACATGCTTGTATAATTTTTCCATGACCTAAGTGGACCATTGTAAGTCTCGGCCATGAAGGTTTAGATGCCCTAGGGACCCTAGGACTTAAATTAAATATGCTCATGTCACTCTACATGAAATATGATAAGTAGAAAGCCAAGGTTCAATTGCTATATGTTGTTTTATGACATAAAATGATGCTAGGGTATGTTTCGCCCATAACTATTGTATGATGCCTTGTATGAATTTATACATAAGGTTAGTCCAAGTTCACATGCTTGTATGCTTGTTTGTAGCCCTAATGAGAACTTGTTAAATTTCGGCCATGACATATGTTAAGGGCTTAAAGAACTTAGGAACTAATTCAAATGTGTCAAATGTGTTTACCTTGTTCCTTGGTAAAAATGTTATAAATATGATTTAAAGTTGTCCATGCTTTTATGTCATATGAAACCTTGTTTCACACCTTAAGGTTTCGGCCACATGAAATGAGGGACTTGAAGAACTTAGAAACTAAGTTAATCATGTTTATAATGCTTCCTATGAAAATGTTATGATGATAATTTAGGTGCCACATGCTTGGATCTTGTGTTTAACCTAAATTAAGCTCTAAAGGGGTTTCGGCCACAAGGGTTTAGGAAGCTTAGAACCAAGATGAATATGATACCATGTTTCCTATGATAGGATAATCACAAGATACACCCTTATGCTTAATATGTATGCTTGTGATTTATGACTTATGATATGATATGCATGCTTTTATGATATGATATGCTTTGTGCTAAAAATATGCATGCTTATGTTATGATATGTGGTTAAATTATGCATGCTTTAATGCTATGTTTGGTGCTTAAAATATGCATGCTTTCATGATATGCTATGTGGTTAAATCATGCATGCTTGATGATATGCTTTATGTTTAAGATATGTATGTTTTTATGATCTATGCCTAAGTGATGCATGTTGTTATGACATGATGTATGCCTAAGTGATGCATGCCTTTATGATGTGATGTATGCCTAAGTGATGCATACCTTATGATATGATGTATGCCTAAGTGATGCATACTTTTATGACATGATGTATGCCTAAGTGATGCATAATTTATGACATGATGTATGCCAAAGTGATGCATACCTTTATGATATGATGTGTGCCTAAGTGATGCATGCTTTTATGATACATGATATGTATGACATGTACTTTACTTTATGTGTGAGTGGCTTGTACCAAGGGTGGGCTCCATAAGCGCCCCGGGGACTAAGGACCTCGTTAGGGATGGGCTCCTAAGTGCCCCTAGGACTAAGGGCCTAGTATGTTTGCCTCGTAGGGTTCAAGACTTGCTACCTTGGACCTACAAGGTTGCGCGCAATATGTAAGTGGTACATAGCCGGGATCCCCCTTATGTTGAGATTACTTTCAAGTATATATATGTAAAAGAAAATGGTTTTAAAGATCATGAGACATACACATGTTTTTGGATACATGTTTTCCAAAATCATATTGCATACACCTTATGATTATGCTATGTTTCATGCTATGCTCTTGATTATGATATGCCATGATAAGGTATGATTATGTTATGTTCATGCTATACCTTATAGACATGTTTCGGCCATGGATATGTTGATGCTTGATATATAGATTTCGGCCATGGATATGATGATGCCTTGATGTACATGTTCGGCCATAGTTATGATGCTTTGATATACATGTTCCGGCCATGCTTTGATATACCATGATACTTGGTTGTTATGCCATGTCTAGCTATGTTTTATGCAATTCACTAGGTATATGTTTCGGCCATGATGATGTTTGATATGCCATGACTAGTGGTGATTATATTATGATGCGTGATATGCTTGAATAGAATGCTAGGTTATGCCATGATTAGTTGAGATTATGACTTGTTGATACATTCTTGATTATGTGCTGATTTTTAGTTTTAGTGAGTAGGAAAGGAACTTACTGAGCCATGATTGCTCATAGCTTACTTTCCTTGTACCACAGATAAAGGAAAAAGCTGGATGAGTTAAAGGAGCAGCAGGAGGGGCAACGAAGATGTGTGTGGCGGTGGCTAGGCAACTAATTAAGAACCTGCTTTAAAACCTTTAAGAACTATGCTTTGGTTTTGTGAAATGTAATACACTATTGGTGACTTGATGTTAAGTTTTTATTGATTTTGTTATCATGTTATGAAACCATGTTAGTGTAGTTCGGTTTGAAATAAGTTTAGAAAAATAATTTTTAAGTCTTCCGCTGTAATACGTACGTAGAGTATCGTAGCCCCGTCCCTTAGGGTCAGCAGGGAGGGGCGGGCATTACAAATATATGGTGATATGTATTTCCTTTTCATTTTTTAATATTGACTTTTTTATTATTTATAATCTATTACTAACTATTATTTGTAGTAGCAATGACTCCTAAGCGCCGAACTAAGAGGAAATCTCATTTTAAACTTCAAAATGAGATAGATATGCAACCGCCATGTATAAGTAAAAATCACACAGATCATTAACAAGGTAATATCTCATTTTATGCATGACAAATTTAATAACTGATTATGTTTATTCATATTTATCTTTTTTTTTAATGTAATCAATACTTTTACAGATAGTCAAAACATAGAAGGTACCTTGAATAACCAAAGAGATGTAGTTTCAAATCAATTACATGTTGATGTGAAAGGTAATGCCCCACTTATTGAAAATATGTCTTCAGTTCTAGACCAGTTGTGAGGCTATCTTCATATTGACAAGTCTTATACTACATACTTATTGTGTGTTTAGCAGGACAATCATAGTCCTTTCTACATATATGTTTATTTTTACTATATATGTTTGAATGATATATAATGACATGTATTTCCTTTCCATGACTGATCTAATTGGTTGTTGAACAACACTAGGTTACAGGACACTCTCCCTAGTCCCTACTAAATATCTTGTTAATCTCACACAAGATTGTTTTGCAGCGGTGGGAGAAGAGGAAAAAAAAATCTGCTCGAGGATCATGGCTTGCAGTGGTGGCAGAAGAAATAAACTTGTTAATCTTATTATTGTTTGTCTAACAAGTTGATATGTTATTGATGGATAATTCCCTTATAGCCTTATCAACAAATTTCAATATTGATCACCTTCTCAAGGTTTTGCAATTGCATACATACTTACATGTGCATTCTAGAATATGTTTCTGTCTAATTAAATCATATATGTTTGAATGATATATAATGACATGTATTTCCTTTCCATTATTATCCTAATTGGCTGTTGACACCTTGCAAAGAGGAAACAAAGAGATGAATTGCTGTCATTGTATGATCATGAATTCTCTTGAGAAAGGATTCGCTTATATTACTCCTGCCGAAGGTTGCTGGGTGAGCACCACCTCTTGACCAATCCACCGAAGGTTGCTGGGTGAGCATGGTGGGGAAGTAACGCTGACACCTGTAGAACAGATGTTCAAATCAATAACATGAAAAAAAATGAGGAAACAACATACAAGTTTTGAAAACAGGAGCTAACTGAAATAAAGTGTGAAATAGAATTTATACCACAGTAAAAATGATGATTTATTTCCCAGGATTATATTGTTTAGTAATGTAAGACTTAATTGTTGTTGTTGCAGTAGTAGTACTAGTATACTATTTAGTAACATACTCAAATAAGTGCACAAGTCACATGATACATTGTCGCTAGCGGATAAAATTTCTATAAACTGATATCTATCACGAGGATTAAATCTGAAAGAAGTCAAATTTTATTGGGAATTGCTATAAACTGATTACCTATTTAACTGGATGCTTATTTTTACTATATATGTTTGAATGATATATAATGATAGGTATTTCCTTTCCAATTTTTAACTGTTGACCTTTTATTATTTATAATGTGTTACTAACTATTATTTGTAGAAGGAATGGCTCCTATGTTGGGTTTTTCGGGCCGCAAAAACTGCTTTTTGTGTTGCGGAAACCCCGAAATCCCCATGCCACCGGATCCGTGTGAAGTTTATAAACAAAATTTCATGTACGAGTTTCTCTAACCTAGATCTACACTAGATCTACAAAGGAAAAGAGGTTACCCTTGATGCGAAGCCCTTCGCGTAATCCCGCTCGTCCAAGGTTCGCCGGATCTCGAGAGTATCAAAGTAGATACTCCTCCATGTGTATCCACACAAGCAAGAGATGGAGAAAACCACACAAAAGGTGTGCTAGCACCTTTCATGGTCACGGAAAAGAGGAAGAGAGCGAGAAGAACATGAGAGGAGGAAGAATATGGGAGTTACACCAAATATGAAACTCACACACAATGACATAAGTGGTCGACCACTTTTCAAGAAGCTTTTAAACCTCCATGGGATATAAAGTGTCAGAACTCTTCATCTCCCTCATGAGGTGGCACACACATGTGCTAGCCTTGATGTTGTGGCACTTCATAATTGGCCCACTTAATGCCAACTCGCAAATGAGGTGGCAAATGGTCAAGTCAAACTTGACTTTTCATCTTCCACTCAAGTCAAGTCAAACTTGACCACTTTTCTCCCATGGTTGATCTAATCTAACCATTGGTTTAAGTCAATTTTAATTTAATGAATCTCTATTCATTGAATTAAATTAATTAAATGAGTCTAAGTCCAAATTAGACTCACTTAACACATGAACCAAATTGAGTCCAACTCAATTAGCTCAATTTGGATTACTCTTAATCCAATTTGGTTCATCACATGAACTTAATCCTTTAGGTACATAAAATGAACCTAATCTCCATCTAATTGCCCTTTTTGTGTGACCCTATAGGTTCTTATAACATTGGCAATGCTCCTAAACCCATTTAGAAGCATAAGTAATGAGCGGTATCTAGCAACATAACATTACTACCCAAGTTATAACAATGTTGAGATCCAACATCACCTTGTGACTACTAATTGTGACTCTTCACAATATATGATAAGTGTCCTTCTATCCTTGACATCTAGATTGATCAATATGAGGCATAGACCGTGTCATCCTCTAATCAATATAAATCTTGAACTCCAAGTAGACTCACTCAATCAAATGAGCTCAATATCTCATATTGACTCATTTGGGCAAGGCCATGCACTTAGTGGTCTCACTCTTACAAGAATATCGATGTCACTCTCGTCATATAGGAGGGATAGATCATATCTACATCACGCACATCCCTTCGCATAATTTGTTACATACCCAGTAATCGCCTTTATAGTCCACCCAGTTACGGGTGACGTTTGACGAAGCCAAAGTACGTAACTCCTTATGTAGGGAACCATGGTGACTTCAGGTCCAAGGACTAGTAGTCATACTAAGAGCCACATGAGAAAGTATATGACACTCATATAATGACCCATGATACTTTCTCATGGCGGGTCATTCAGTATACATTCTCCAATGCATACCCATGTGTCAATTTGATATCTCCATATCCATGACTTGTGAGATCAAGTCATCGAGTTGACCTACATGCTAGTCTCGTCGCATTAACATTGTCCTTGAATGCTAATACTTGACTAGGAATGATTAAGAGTAGTGTTCCCTATATCATTTCACTATCGATTCAACCAATCGATTGATATAGGTAAGAACCTTCTACTCAAGGACGCTATTATACTTAGTTATTTGGCACCAATACAAGTAAGTATAATAACCAAAAACAAATGCCTTTATTTATATACAAGAATATGATACAATGAGTCCATACAACAATCATCAAATGATTGGCTCTAGGGCTCTAACTAACAATCTCCCACTAGCACTAGTGCCAATCAGTGTAGGCTCTAAGGCCTAATGACCTAGTGTGACCATCATGCTTTCTCTGTACCAAAGCCTTGGTCAAGGAATCTACGATGTTAGCCTCTATAGGTACTCTGCAAATATTCACATCTCCTCTCTCGATAATCTCTCGAATGAGATGGAAGCGCCGTAGTATATGTTTGGTCCACTGGTATGAGCGAGGTTCCTTAGTCTGCGCAATTGCTCCATTGTTGTCACAATAGAGCTCAATAGGGTCAGCGATGCTAGGCACCACCCCAAGTTCAGTGATGAACTTGCGGATCCAAACTACCTCCTTTGCTGCTTCTGATGCAGCAATATACTCAGCCTCTGTTGTAGAATCAGCGACTGTGTCCTGCTTCGAACTCTTCCAGCTCACAGCACCACCATTTATGCAAAACACGAACCCTGACTGCGATCGATAATCATCCTGGTCAGTTTGGAAGCTGGCATCACTGTAACCCTTTATAGCTAGCTCATCATCGCCTCCATATATCAAAAAATATTCTTTAGTCCTTCTTAAGTACTTAAAAATATTCTTGACTGCTATCCAATGACTTTCACCTGGATCTGACTGGTATCTGATCGTCATGCTCAAAGCATACGAGACATCAGGACGAGTACATAGCATGGAGTACATGATAGATCCTATGCCTGAGGCATAAGGGATCTGATCCATGTGGTGTCTCTCCTATCTAGAAGAGGGACCTTGAGTCTTCGAAAGACTCACGCCATGTGACATCGGCAGAAATCCCTTCTTGGAGTTCTGCATGGCAAACCGTAGGAGTACCTTGTCAATATATGTACTCTGACTTAGGCCAAGCAACCTCTTAGATCTATCTCTATAGATCTGTATGCCTAGAATGTGGGTGGCTTCACCTAAGTCCTTTATTAAGAAACAAGTCCCTAGCCAAGTCTTTACAGACTGTAGCAAAGGGATGTCATTCCCAATGAGTAGTATGTCATCCACATACAATATAAGGAAGACAACTATGTTTCCTACAACCTTCTTGTAGACACAAGGCTCATCTTCATTCTTGATGAAACCAAACTATTTGATTGCATCATTGAATCGAAGATTCCAGCTCCGAGAAGCTTGCTTTAGTTCATAAATGGACCTATGCAACTTGCATACTCTGCCAGTATGCTATGGATCTTCAAAACCCTTAGGTTGTGTCATATACACATCCTCGAGCAGGTTTCCTTTCAGAAACGCGGTTTTGACATTCATCTTCCATATCTCATAGTCATGGTATGCTACAATAGCAAGTATGATCCGAATGGACTTAAACATCGCTACTGGAGAAAAGGTTTCATCATAGTCAATACCATGAATTTGCTTGAAACCTTTAGCTACCAAGCGACCCTTATAAATAAGTCCATCCATGTCGATCTTTCTCTTAAAGACCCACTTGCACCCAATGGGTTTGACCCCTTCAGGTGGATCAACCAAAGTCCATACTTGGTTGGTGTACATGGATTCCATCTAGGATCTCATAGCCTCTAGCCATTTCTCGGAATCTGGACTCATCACAGCTTCCTGATAGGAGGTAGGCTCATCCTCAATGAGCACAACATCATCATGGTCAGACAAGAGAAATGAGTATCTCTCAGGCTGACGACGTACCCTATCAGATCTGCGAAGAGGTAGGTCTACTTGAATTGGTTGTTGTTCCTCAACTCCTTGTGGAAAAACATCATCCACAACACTTTGTGGTTCCAGTTCAACTTCCATCGAGGCTTCTGTGCTATGGTCCACACCTTGAACTTCTTCAAGATCGAATGTACTCCCACTAGTATTTCCAGAAACAAAATCCCTTTCTAGAAATACCCCAGTCTTAGCCACAACTATCTTATGTTGACTGGGAATGTAGAAGTAATATCCCTTCATTTCCTTGGGATATCCAATAAAATAGCACTTGTCAGATTTGGGTCCCAATTTATCCGAGACTTGACGTTGAACGTAAGTCTCACAACCCCAAATCCTCATAAAAGATACCTGGGCATCTCTCCCAGTCCATATCCTATATGGTATCTTTATTACAGCCTTAGATGGAACTCGATTGAGAATGAAGGCTGTTGTGTCTAGAGCATAGCCCCAAAGATACATAGGAAGATCTGTGTGACTCATCATAGATCGTACCATATCTAATAAGGTACGATTCCTCCTTTCGGATACACCATTCCACTGTGGTGTTCCAGGAGGTGTGAGTTGAGATAGAATCCCACACTCAGCTAGATAGTCATGAAACTCATGGCTAAGGTATTCACCACCTCGATCTGATAGAAGTATCTTAATACTCTTGCCAAGCTGATTTTGTACTTCATTCTTGAATTCTTTGAACTTTTCAAAGGATTCTGAATTATGTGTCATCAGATACACATAACCATATCTACTGAAGTCATCAGTAAATGTAATGAAGTACCTATAACCACCTCTAGCAGTGACATTGAAAGGGCCACATACATCACTATGTATAAGACCTAACAAGTCAGTCGTTCTCTCACTATGTCCACTAAAGGGAGTCTTGGTCATCTTGCCTAGAAGGCATGACTCGCATATCTCATATGATTCAAAATCAAATGAGTCCAGCAAACCATCTTTATGGAGCTGGGATAAGCGCTTGTCATTTATATGACCTAAGCGACAGTGCCAGAGATTGGTTTGGTTCATGTCATTTGACTTGAACCTCTTGGTACTTATGTTATAGATATGACTCTCAAGATCTAGAATATAGAGTCCGTTCATCAGAGGTGCACTATAATAGAACATATCATTTAAATAAATTGAACAACATTTGTTCTTTATTATAAATGAAAAGCCTTTCTTGTCTAAACAAGGAAATGAAATTATGTTCTTAGTTAAAGCAGGCACATAACTGTAACGCCCGCCCCTTCTACTACCCTAAGGGAGGGACGGGGCTACTTACTTGAATCATACATACACACATATACATACATATGCATATGAAAATCATGGCAGCGGAAGTGAGGTTTAACGATTCAATTTGATCATATGCATATTAACTAACCATGATATGTGAACAATATAATCATATCACATATTAAACATGCTAACAAGCTAATCCTTCACCATGACATGTGAACATCCTAGTATTCATGCATATAACTTGAATTAATATCAACCATTTAAGACATGATTCATGATATCATAAGCATGCTAACATGAACAAGAAGAACATAAGTGCATAACTATCCATACGAGCTCAAGTTATTATCAAAAGCATAAGCATAAAGTCAAAACATGTTCCACATGCACAACATAGATATATATAAGTTTTGAGACACAAATGGTTCTATTCCACCATGCCACTGTCACACACATCTTTCGCCCTTCCTGCTGCTCCTCTTAGTGTAGCCATTCTTTACCCTTTTCTGCAGTACAAGGAAAACATAAAACTATAAGCACATAGGCTTAGTAAGATTCTTTCCTACTCATAAAACCATAAATCGTGCATTACTCATGAAGTGATGACATGTTCATATAATATAAACTTGCATACTAGCATAAGGTAGGGTCATACTCATGTAAGTAAATCATAACATAGCATGTGAGAGCTCATACATAAAGTAGTAGCATGATCATCAAAGCATTATAACATATTCTTTCCAAGAAGCATCTTACTAACACATAAGAAAACATTTGTCATGAATAAGTATATGCAAGATGTCCTTTTTGAAAACATGTGTCATGAAATGAGTATATGCAAGATGTCCTTTGAAAACATATCATATAAATACTTGAACATAATCTCAACATGAGGGCCCGACTTTGTACCATATACATACATGAATGCGCGCATCCTAAGTAGATCCAAGGTAGCAAATCTTGAACCTACTAGGAACTAGGCCCATTTCATTGACCATCGACCTAGGGGCAACTTAGGAGCCCATCGCCGGTACAAGCCATACAAAGTAAAATAACATGTCATGGTTCTTATCATATCATAGCATATCATGTTCTTGTCATATCATGGCATATCATGTTCTTGTCATATCATGAAGAGTGCTCTTAATCTCAACTTAAGGGAAGCATCTCTTAGGCTTTTTTTCTCATACATAAGCCTTGCATAAACATAATGGCATAGGGTGCATATAACATATAGCTTATCATAGAGGAAAACATACATGATGGCATAAGTGCACCTAACATATAACATGGTGACATAAAAATCCATATCCTATCATAAAAAATCATTATCATGCATGGTTGGGGTTTTGCACTTCCTACAAGCCCTAAACATGAAAACTTAAACATGAAGACTTAAACCAACCATATATAAAAGATCATACATCATGAGGAAGCATAACAAATATAGTTTAGGTTTCAAAACTTTTCCTAAACCTTTTATCCATACTTGGCCAAAACCTAAAGGTAAGATTCCTAAATTTTTAATATAACATAAAGCATGATAACTTAAACTAATAAACATATAAGAGATCATATATCATGAATAGGCATAAACAAGCATGTTTCATTTCAAAACTTTGCTCTAGGCCTTGTATCCAATCTTGGCCGAAACTTCAAGGTAGGGTTCCTAAACTTTTAATACAACATGAAGCATAAAACTTTAACTAACAACATATAAAAGATCATATATCATGAAGGAGCATAAACAAACATGTTTTTATTTCAAAACTTTGCTCTAGACCTTGTATCTGATCTTGGCCGAAACTTCAAGGTTGGGTTCCCAAACTTTTAATACCACATGAAACATAAAACTTTAACTAACAACATATAAGAGATCATATATCAAGAAGGAGCATAAACAAGCATGTTTTCATTTCAAAACTTTGCTCTAGGCCTTGTATCCAATCTTGGCCAAAACTTCAAGGTAGGGTTCCTAAACTTTGAATACCACATGAAGCATAAAACTTTAACTAACAACATATAAGAGATCATATATCATGAAGGAGCATTAACAAGCATGTTTTCATTTCAAAACTTTGCTCTAGACCTTGTATCTAATCTTGGCCGAAACTTCAAGGTAGCGTTCCTAAACTTTTAATACCACATGAAGCATAAAACTTTAACTAACAACAAATAAGAGATCATATATCATGAAGGAGCAAAAACAAGCATGCTTTCATTTCAAAACATTGCTCTAGACCTTGTATCTAATCTTGGCCGAAACTTGTAGGTAAATCTCTAGATTTTCAAACAACTTTTAAAACCTAAAACATACGAGAGCAACTTGTATTGCAGGTGAGGAAATACTTATATCCTCTCGCTTGATTCACTAAGAGAAGTAACCTTGCTTTGTGAATTTTTCCTAGAGAGAAACCCTTGGCTTGAATTCGGCCACAATGAAGAGAAGGACTTTGGATTTTCGGTGAAAGGAGGAGGAGGGAGAGGTAAGCAAAAGTGAAGTTTCCCTTTCCTATTTTTCTATTTATTGTCAATGAAGGAAGAAAGCAAAACCCACTTCTCATTGGAAGAAGAAGAAGAAAACTGAGACTTTTCCTTCTTAGTGAAAGGGAGCCTTCTCTTTCCTTTCCTTTTAACTACAATTTCCCTCTCTTTAATACCAGCACACCCCTTCTGGGGCTACTGGTTATCACATACATGCATCTAACAAGAGGTCCAAGGTTCAAGCCTTGATTACGCCTCTTTTTTTTGGTTCCATTTCTTTTTATTTTTGAAAAATCTACATAAAGCCTATTTTAATCATGGAAAAATAATTCATAAAATTGCTAGGGATCCTATGGGTGTTACAATAACAACATTCATCTAATTCTAACACAAGCCCAGAAGGTAGAGATAGATGATAAGTTCCTACAGCAACAGCAGCTGTAACGCCCGAAAATTCTCAAAACTATTTTAGAAATATTCTATGATTTTTTCTGGAATTTTAGAATATTTTTATGGAATTTTAAGAGTAGCGGAAGTAGCAAAAATAAATAGAAAACGAAAATAGCTTACGCGAGAATCGAACCCGAGACCTAGTGGGTCCAATGACTTATAGATAGTTTTAGTGACCAATTGAACCCAGCAGGGCCGTGCTGAAAGGAAAGGAAATCAATTATATTTATAATTGATTTGGCCGAATTAATCACTTAGTATAAATAGGGAATTAAGAGAAGAGTTATTATTTTTCTAAACGCTAACTCTCCTCTCCCTCAAACCTAATCCCGCCGACCCCCCCTTCTCCTCTCCTTCTCTCGGCGCCAACCACAAGAACAACCTAGGGTTCCTTCCCTAAGGGCTCTAGGGGCACTTTCCGGCGACGACTTCGACACGAGGATGCTCCCTCCGCGAGAAGAACGCTTAGACGCGAGAAGATCGTCGAAAGGATCGTCTCCTCCGGAAATCTAGCGATTAGAATCGTAAGAAAATCCGAACAGGAGGTAAAAACCCCTCACCTGCAGTATAAGTAGCTTTCGTTTGATTGCATGCCTTTAGTTTAGCTATATGCAGATTTTTTGGCACTCAGGGTGTGTTTAAACCCTCCTCGCAGATTAGGGATCTAGTTGAGCACCTCTAGATGGGACAGACACGTTGTTCTCCTTCAGTTGGAGGCTCTAGACGTTGTCGGGTGCCTAGAGGTGGTCTCCCTATTAGAGGGGAGAGTTGGAGCACACCAAGTGTTCGACAAAATGATTAGTGTAGCTAAATACTACCTTAGATATTTTTAACAGCTCAGTTAAATGCATTAGTAGCATTTAAATCAGTATATTAGTCTAGTTTCAGTTTACATGGGACTACGGTCCAATGGGTGGGCTCCCACAGTCGCCTCTAGGTTTAGATAACCTAGCTCTAGGTTTAGATAACCTATCTCGAGGTTCAGATAACCTAAAAACAGCAAAATAAATAATTAGTAGCTATATTCAGTATTTTATTTTCAGTGGCACTGTACTGGACCAGATGTCCTTTGGGTTGAGCTCCCACAGTCATCCCTAGGTTCAGATAACCTAGTAAACCCTACTAAATGTGGGACTTGCAAACCCGGGTCTAGCATGGGATGCGCGCACAGCAAGTACAGTTGCCGGGCCCAAATAGCAGCATGATTACTATTTTCACTTATTATGATAATAGCTTTCAAATTCATAACCTAGTTATGTGAATATAGTTTTAGCTCAGTTTTAGTTTCAGTTTCAGTTTAGTTCTCCTAGTTGATACCATGAAATAGCTCCATGCTTAGATTTTATTATGCATGCCATGTTTCAGTATTTATGCCATGTAACTTCAGTATGCCATGCTTTAACAAATTCAGAGCATGTTTTTAAATAGCATTTATTTAAAAACATGTTTGCATCGTTGAATGTTTTAGTGAGGTAGTTGGTTTCTTACTAAGCTTTAAGCTTACAGATTCTATTTCCCTTATACTGCAGATAGAGGTAAGGGAAAGATGGACTAGCAGAGGAAGCTGGAGGTCAATGCAGAGATGGTGTGTGTGGCAGGAACCTGGAATGAAGATCCTTAGGAAGTTTAGCAAATTAAGAACTTAGTTTCTTTTCTTAAGACACTTTTATGCATTTCTAGTGGTTTAAATGCTATGAATTAATAAACCTTGCATTATGTCATGTTAGAATGCTAGTTAGTGGATATTAGAATGTTTTCCATGCATTGTATAATTGTTGTGTGAGGTTTTGGCACGAACTAGTGCTGAAATCAGAGTTTCAGTGTGAAATCAGAAACCCAGATCGATCTACGGATCGATCAGAACTGGGTTGTGCCACTGGATCGGTCAGCTGACCGATCCAGTCGCGAACAGAGAGTTAGCTTCTGTTATGGATCGGTCAGTCGGCCGATCCAGATGCGAACAGTGGGTATAGAAGCTCACTGATCGGTCAGCCGACCGATCAGTGAGCCACTGGATCGGTCAGCCGACCGATCAGTGTACTCCTGGATCGGTCGGTAGACCGATCCAGCCGCACACAGAAGCATTGTGCCACTGGATCGGTCAGCTGACCGATCCAGTCATGAACTGAGAGTTAGCGTAGCGTACAGAAGCTCACTGATCGGTCAGCCGACCGATCAGTGAGCCACTGGATCGGTCAGCCGACCGATCAGTGTACTCCTGGATCGGTCGGTAGACCGATCCAGCCGCATACAGAAGCATTATGGCTTATGGATCGGTCAGCCGACCGATCTAGAGGTTTTCTCCGTGCCAGTATCAAGCTGGATCGATCCGACAGCCCAATCGATTCATGGATCGATTGAAATGCATGATTACAGCTAGCAGGACATCCGAGAGGCATAGATTATCTTCCCTAGCATGTGTACAAATCCTAGGTACACCTAGAATATTAAGTTCAGATTTTACAGTAATCAGTTTAGTAAAATTTTAATCAATCCAGATTTTCCGCAATAGTAATTTAGCACAGCATAATGTAGCGATCGGCCTCACAGCCTAGTCGGTAGGAGGCGGGTCGTTACAGAGTGGTATCAGAGCAGTGTTCCATACTTCATACACACACATCAGCATTGAACCTGCAGCTTCCAAGTAAGAATGCCTCTACTTTGTTTATGTTTCTTGCTTTCTTGTTATAGCTTATGTTTATAGATAACTGATGCATGTTAGTATGTGATAGTATATAACATGATAGCAATAGTTATACAATTATGATTGTATTAGTTATGCATGTCCTGTCCTCTATGTCTTTAGAAATGACACGAGGACGCCCAGCTAAAAGGGCACCAGCTACTGAACCCCAGCAAGAGGTAGGCAGTTCAGTGCCTCCCCCAGACCTTACAGCAGCAGCTAGCTGAACAGCAACAGGAGATAGCCACCCTCAGGGCTAATCAGCAGAATACCCCCACAATCACCCCGGAACCAAATCTGACGACTCCAGTGGTCTTAGAGGTTCCACCAGTCCAGCCTACAGCACCAGCACCAGTAGCCCCAGCAGCAGAAGCAAGAAGAGAAACTTATCTGATCCAATGGCAGAGAGTCAAGCCAGAGAACTTCTCAGGCACTAGTGAACCATGGGATGCACAAGCCTGGTTCAAAACACTGGAGAGTACGATGGAGCTTCTGGACTGGCCAGAACACGAGAAGGTGAAGTGCGCCTCCTTCTGCTTGACAGGAGATGCACGCATGTGGTGGGAGAGAATCAGAGCGAAGCGCCCAGTAAACCAGATGACATGGGCAGACTTCGAGAAGGAGTTCTTTGAAGAATTCTTTCACATGCAGGTCACAAACTGCCACTACGACGAGTTCACTGAATTTCATCAGGGCAACCTATCAGTTGAGGAAGCCGTGAAGAAATTCAATAGACTGGCTCGTCTATGTCCTGAACTAGTCAGCACAGAAAAAGAACGAGTCCGATTGATGCTCAAGATGCTGAGGCCGGAAATAGCAATGAACGTGGCTGGCGGCGTTCATAGGCCGCAGACCACCGAAGAACTAGTCAGTAGTGCTCTGACCACCGAGCACTACCAGAATAGTATCAAGCAGCAGAAGCAAGTTTTCCCAGAATCCAAAGGTCAAGGAGGCTCAGGTACTCAGAAGAAGCAGGGCCATAGCTCCCATGGCTCCAACTGGAAAGGGAACTCCAGCAACAAGCGCAAACCAGGGAGTTACCCAAAGGGAGGACCAGCCAGCAAACAGCCTAGATATCCCAAATGTGCTACTTGTGGGAAATTTCACCCAGGAGTTTGTCGTAAGGGTACACGAGAATGCTTTGAATGCGGACAGGAAGGGCATATGGCCAAGCAGTGTCCGAACAAGGCCAGCTTTCCTCCACCACAGCCGATTCAGTACGGAGGCCAGCCAGCTCAGTTACATCAGATGCAGGCCATTCTAGATGGTCCGCACATCAGCCAGGGTAGATTAGAAGCCCCTCCAGCTACGACAAATGCACGGATCTACTCACTCACCAGAGAGGACGTAGCAAATGCCTCGACAGTTGTTACAGGTCAGATTAGTATTTTACAGCAAAGTACAACTGTCTTATTCGATACTGGGGCAACTCATTCATATATATCCAGGGCACTAACTGAGAAGTTAGCAGTACCTCCAGAGGTACTCAATAGTCAGTTTCTGACGACGCTACCTTCAGGCGAAAATATGGCATCCATGCACTAGCTCAGAGCAGTGCCAGTCATTATAGCAGACAGAGAACTCTTTTGTGATCTGATAGTGCTAAATATGACTGACTACAATGTCATCTTTGGGATGGATTTCTTGATCAAATACGGTGCCTCTATCGAGTGCCGTAAGCAGAAAGTCACATTCCAACCCGAAGCAGAAGCACGGTTCGAGTTCATCGGAGAACCCAAGAGAAAGGCCAAGAAGTTTCTCTCAGCTATGAAGGCACAGAGGTTAATGGATTCAGGATGTACGGGATTTTTAGCACATGTAGTCAATACCAGTCAGGACAAGGACCAACACCTAGCAGAGGTCCGAGTCGTATGTGACTACCCAGTTGTTTTCCCTGAAGAGTTACCAGGCTTAGCACCAGACAGGGAGATCGAATTTGAGATAGAGCTCATTCCCGGTACAAATCCTATCTCCAAAGCACCTTACCGCATGGCTCCAGCAGAACTGAAGGAACTTCATGAACAACTACAGGAGCTTCTTGACAAAGGCTTCATACGTCCTAGTCACTCACCATGGGGAGCGCCTGTATTGTTCGTGAAGAAGAAGGATGGAAGCATGCACCTATGTATAGACTACCGAGCGCTGAACCAAGTCACCATCAAGAACAGGTATCCTCTTCCCAGAATTGATGACCTGTTTGATCAGCTAAAGGGAGCAGCAGTGTTCTCTAAGATAGACCTCAGATCGGGTTATCATCAGGTGAAGGTCAAAGAAGGGGATATACCTAAGACAACATTCAGGACTAGATACGGACATTACGAGTTCGTAGTCATGCCCTTTGGTGTGACCAATGCTCCAGCTACTTTCATGGACCTCAAGAACAGAGTATTCAGGGAATATTTAGATAAGTTTGTCATCGTGTTCATCGATGATATTCTTATCTATTCAGGAACTCAGGAAGAACACGCAGAGCACCTGAGAACAGTATTGCAGACCCTTCAGCAGAACCAGTTATATTCCAAGTTCAAAAATGTGAATTTTGGTTAGATCAGGTGTCCTTCCTGGGTCATATCATCTCAAAGGATGGTATCATGGTAGACCCCAGTAAGATAGAAGCTGTGAGCAACTGGAAAAGAACCAAGAACTCCAGTGAGATCAGAAGCTTTCTGGGATTAGCAGGCTATTACAGAAAATTCGTAGAGGATTTCTCTAGGATAGCCTCCCCACTGACAGCTCTTACCAGAAAGAACAGAAAATTTCAGTGGACAGAGGACTGTGAGAACAGTTTCAGCGAGCTGAAAAGGAGATTGACCAGTGCACCTATTCTGACTCTACCAGAGAACGCAGATAGCTTTGACATATATAGTGATGCCTCAAAGTTGGGACTAGGAGCAGTGCTGATGCAAGATGGAAAGGTGATCGCCTATGCCTCCAGACAACTTAAGGATTATGAGAAGAACTATCCTACTCATGACCTTGAGCTTGTAGCAGTGGTGTTCGCTCTCAAGATTTGGAGACATTACTTGTATGGAGCTCAGTGCAGAGTGTATACAGATCATCAGAGTCTAAAGTACTTCTTCACTCAGAAGGATCTGAATATGCGACAGCGCAGATGGCTAGAACTGGTCAAAGACTACGACATAGATATCCTCTACCACCCAGGAAAAATGAATAGGGCAGCAGACGCCCTCAGCAGGAAGTCCAGCGCTACCCTAATATCTCTAGCAGCCATGTCATCGTCCCTACAGAAGGAGATCTCAGATTTTGGTCTCGAGCTCATAGTCGGACAGCTCTCTACTATGACATTAGAGTCTACCTTGCTCGGTGACATCCAGACAGCTCAGGAGCAGGATCGTGAAATTCAGAGAATCAAGCAAGGTTTAGCAGAATCAGAAGGTGGAGAGTTCAGAATGTCAGATAGAGGGGTGTTGTATTTTGGTGACAGGCTATGTGTGCCGGATCAGGAGGAACTATAGAGGAAAATCCTAGACGAGGCTCACAGGACTCCTTATGCGATGCATCCTGGTTCCACCAAAATGTACCAAGACTTGAAGAAACGATTTTGGTGGCCTGGGATGAAGAGGGGCATCGCTAGATATGTCAGCACCTGTCTGACCTGTCAGAGGGTCAAGGCAGAACATCAGAGACCAGGAGGAGTTTTGCAGCCTATTCAGATCCCAGAATGGAAGTGGGAAGACATTTTCATGGATTTCATAGTGGGACTACTCAGAACCACGAATGGTTTTGATACCATCTAGGTAATAGTTGATAGGTTAACTAAATCAGCCCACTTCTTAGCTATCAGGATATCCAACTCCATGGAACAGCTAGCTCAGTTGTATCTCAAGGAGATCGTGAGACTACATGGAGTCCCACGAATCATTATTTCAGACAGAGATAGTAGGTTCACATCACACTTCTGGGAGTGTGTACAGTCAGCTTTGGGCACGAAGTTAAAGTTCAGCACAGCTTTCCATCCTCAGACAGATGGTCAGATGGAGTGAGTAAATCAGGTACTCGAAGATATGCTCCGAGCATGTGCCCTAGACTTCAAGGGAAGTTGGTGCAAATATCTGAGCCTAGCAGAATTTGCATACAACAACAGCTATCAGGCCACTATCGGCATGGCACCTTACGAGGCTCTCTATGGGCGGAGGTGTAGATCTCCAATCTGCTGGTATGAGAGTGGTGAACAGAAAGAACTAGAACTTCAGACAGATCTAGTAGCAGATACCACAGCAGCTATACAGCAGATCAGCCAGAGGATAGAGACAGCTCAGAGCCGCCAGAAAAGCTATGCTGATACACGGCGCAGACCTTTAGAGTTCTCAGTTGGGGATTTAGTGTTCCTCAAAGTAGCTCCTATGAAGGGAGTAATGCGTTTTGGAAAGAAGGGCAAGCTAAGTCCCAGATATGTGGGACCATACCTTATCAGCAGAAGAGTGGGCAAGGTAGCATATGAGCTAGAGCTACCCTAGGAAATGTCAACTGTCCACAATGTATTTCATGTCTCTATGCTGAAGAAGCATACCCCAGATGCCACCCAGGTGATTGAGCCCCAGTCGGTACAGATCCGTGAAGGCCTCAGCTATGACAGTCGGCCTATTCAGATAATAAACCGAGTAGTTAAGAAATTACGGAACAAGGAAGTACCATTAGTCAAAGTTATTTGGCACAGTCACACAGCAGAAGAGGCAACATGGGAGACAGAAGCCAGCATGAGACAGAAGTACCCGGAGTTATTCTAAGTTCGAGGACAAACTTTTTATAAGGTATGGGGAATTGTAACGCCCGAAAATTCTCAAAACTATTTTAGAAATATTCTATGATTTTTCTGGAATTTTAGAATATTTTTATGGAATTTTTAGAGTAGCGGAAGTAGCAAAAATAAATAGAAAATGAAAATAGCTTACGCGGGAATCGAACCCGAGACCTGGTGAGTCCTATGACTTATAGATAGTTTTAGTGACCAATTGAACCCAGCAGGGCCGTGCTGAAAGGAAAGGGAATCAATTATATTTATAATTAATTTGGCCGAATTAATCACTTAGTATAAATAGGGAATTAAGAGAAGAGTTATTATTTTTCTAAACGCTAACTCTCCTCTCCCTCAAACCTAATCCCGCCGACCCCCCCCCCCTTCTCCTCTCCTTCTCTCGGCGCCAACCACAAGAACAACCTAGGGTTCCTTCCCTAAGGGCTCTAGGGGCACTTTCCGGCGACGACTTCGACACCAGGACGCTCCCCTCCGCGAGAAGAACGCTTAGACGCGAGAAGATCGTCGAAAGGATCGTCTCCTCCGGAAATCTAGCGATTAGAATCGTAAGAAAATCTGAACAGGAGGTAAGAAACCCCTCACCTGCAGTATAAGTAGCTTTCGTTTGATTGCATGCCTTTAGTTTAGCTATATGCAGATTTTTCGGCACTCAGGGTGTGTTTAAACCCTCCTCGTAGATTAGGGATCTAGTTGAGCACCTCTAGATGGGCCAGACACGTTGTTCTCCTTCAGTTGGAGGCTCTAGACGTTGTCGGGTGCCTAGAGGTGGTCTCCCTATTAGAGGGGAGAGTTGGAGCACACCAAGTGTTCGACAAAATGATTAGTGTAGCTAAATACTACCTTAGATATTTTTAACAGCTCAGTTAAATGCATTAGTAGCATTTAAATCAGTATATTAGTCTAGTTTCAGCTTACATGGGACTACGGTCCAATGGGTGGGCTCCCACAGTCGCCTCTAGGTTTAGATAACCTAGCTCTAGGTTCAGATAACCTAAAAATAGCAAAATAAACAATTAGTAGCTATATTCAGTATTTTATTTTCAGTGACACTGTACTGGACCAGATGTCCATTGGGTTGGGCTCCCACAGTCGTCCCTAGGTTCAGATAACCTAGTAAACCCTACTAAATGCGAGACTTGTAAACCCGGGTCTAGCATGGGATGCGCGTACATCAAGTACAGTTGCCGGGCCCAAACAGCAGCATGATTACTATTTTCACTTATTATGATAATAGCTTTCAAATTCATAACCTAGTTATGTGAATATAGTTTTAGCTCAGTTTTAGTTTCAGTTTCAGTTTCAGTTTAGTTCTCCTAGTTGATACCATGAAATAGCTCCATGCTTAGATTTTATTATGCATGCCATGTTTCAGTATTTATGCCATGTAACTTCAGTATGCCATGCTTTAACAAATTCATTGCATGTTTTTAAATAGCATTTCTTTAAAAACATGTTTGCATCGTTGCATGTTTTAGTGAGGTAGTTGGTTTCTTACTAAGCTTAAAACTTACAGATTCTATTTCCTTTATACTGCAGATAGAGGTAAGGGAAAGATGGACTAGCAGAGGAAGCTGGAGGTCAATGCAGAGATGGTGTGTGTGGCAGGAACCTGGAATGAAGATCCTTAGGAAGTTTAGCAAATTAAGAACTTAGTTTCTTTTCTTAAGACACTTTTATGCATTTCTAGTGGTTTAAATGCTATGAATTAATAAACCTTGCACTATGTCATGTTAGAATGCTAGTTAGTGGATATTAGAATGTTTTCCATGCATTGTATAATTGTTGTGTGAGGTTTTCGCATGAACTAGTGCTGAAATCAGAGTTTCATTGCGAAATCAGAAACCCAGATCGATCTACGGATCGATCAGAACTGGGTTGTACCACTGGATCGGTCAGCTGACCGATCCAGTCGCGAACAGAGAGTTAGCGTCTGTTATGGATCGGTCAGCCGACCGATCCAGATGCTTCGACGCGTATAGAAAGCCCTGGGATCGACCGTCGGTGAGCCAATCGATCGGTGGCCGTCGGTGTACTCTGGATCGATCGATAGACCGATCCGGACCGCATCTGAAGCATTGTGCCCTGGATCGGTCGGTGACCGATCGATCGTAACCGAAAGTTAGCGTAGCGTCTGAAGCTCACCGATCGGTCAGGCGACCGATCGGTGAAATGAATCGATCGGTCGACCGATCAGTGTACTCCTGGATCGGTCGGTAGACCGATCCAGCCGCATACAGAAGCATTATGGGTTATGGATCTGTCAGCCGACCGATCCAGAGGTTTTCTCCGTGCCAGTATCAAGCTGGATCGATCACTGGATCGATCCGATAGCCCAATCGATTCATGGATCGATTGAAATGCCTGATTACAGCTAGCAGGACATCCGAGAGGCATAGATTATCTTCCCTAGCATGTGTACAACTCCTAGGTACACCTAGAATATTAAGTTCAGATTTTACAGTAATCAGTTTAGTAAAATTTTAATCAATCCAGATTTTCCGCAATAGTAATTTAGCACAGCATAATGTAGCGATCGGCCTCACAGCCTAGTCAGTAGGAGCCGAGTCGTTACAGCAGCAACCCGTACTCTATTGCCTACGCGTAGTCCCACCTCGCCCTTCGTCAATGCCCTGCTATTTCTTAGCGCCTGCACATTAGTACAAATGTGAGAAGCACATCCGGTATCTAATACCCATGATGAAGAAATAGATAGATTGACTTCTATAACATATATACCTGAAGTGGAAGTCTCACTTCTCTTCTTAAGATCTTCTAGGTAGATTTTGCAGTTCCTCTTCCAGTGCCCGATCTGACCGCAGTGGAAGCAGCTAGCATCATTGGCGACCCCTCCTTTGGGTTTCAGTGTCTTGGCTTTGCCCTTGGCTTGGGACTTTCCCTTACCTTTGGGCTTGCCCTTGCCTTTTCCCTTTTGCACCATCAAAATAGAGTTGGGCTTAACCTTCTTAAGGTTGGCAGCTCAGGCAGTGGCTTGTCAATTTCGTTCATGTTATAATTTAGAACGAATTGACTATAGCTATCTAGCAAGGATTGCAAGATCAGATCAATGGCCAGCTCTTGGCCAAGTGGGAATCCCAACCTCTATAGGTTTCTATGTACCCAATCATTTTGAGTACATATGGGCCTACGGGAGTCCCATCTTGCATCTTGCACTGAAACAGTGCCTTAGAGATCTCGAATCTCTCGTGCCTCGCTTGTCCTTGATATAGTTGACGAAGATGTTCAACCATATCATAAGCGCCCATCAACTCGTGTTGCTTCTGAAGCTCAGAGTTCATGGCCGTGAGCATAAGACATGACACATCTAATGCGTCATCTTGATACTTCTTGTAAGCATCACGGTCAGCTCGCGTGGTAGTGGCACGAGGTGCCTCCGGAATGAGCTGCTCCAGAACGTACAGTTTATGTTCTTATGTGAGAATGATTCTCAGATTCTTGTATCAGTCCAGGAAATTTGCTCCGTTGAGCTTGTCATTCTCAAGGACGGAACGCAGGGAGAAAGAGTTCGTATTTGACGTCATGGTTAACTACAACAGAAAAATGCAGAAAAATAAATCAATTTCATATTCTATTAATCATCTAATTAGGCCTTTAATTAAATGATGCTCCCACTGAATTCTATAATTCTTGTGGGACAAGATCCACATCATACTATGCCTTGAGTTAGCTTTGGCTAAATCGCCCAAGACTTAGTATGATCGGTATGTAACTAATTACCAATTACATCTCTATGAAACTCTTGTTTATAGGATCAAGATCCGCATTTATATTAAAACTCGAGTTAGCTTTGGCTAATATGCCCAAGAGTTAATATAAACGTGATTTTGACCTATCTACCAACCATTAAAAAATACATATAGTTAAACTCGATCCAATTGAGTTAACTAGTTACTCAATCTAATTGAGTTGTACTCACCCATGCGTTGATAGGCGGGACCAAGATTGTCCCTCTGCACCCTACCAAGATAGTATGCGTTGCTCTGCTTTGGCAGATTCAACAACAACATGCGATCGAGGTAGTGATGGGTATCATGGCATGGTAGGCATTACGAGTTGACACGATTGAGATCTAATCTAATCAATGAGGTGTATCATAAACGCGATTTAGATCTAATCTAATCGTTATGGCGCATCATGTACGCGATTTAGATCTAATCTATTCGTTAAGGTGCTAATTAATTGCTATTCTAGCATGCATCACATATACACACACAAGGAATTAATTAAATATTTTGTGATTAGTCATGTCCCTACTGTTAGCTAGAGCCCTAGAGCCAATCATTTGATGATTATATTTTTGACTTGTTGTATCATATTCTATATAAATAAAAGGCTTTTGTTTTTTTGTTATTATACTTACTTATATTGGTGCCAAATAAACTAAGTATAATAGCGTCCTTGAGTAGAAGGTTCTCACCTATATCAATCGGTTAGTTGAACCGATAGTGAGATGATATAGGGAATACTACTCTTAATCATTCCTAGTCGAGTATTAACATTCAGGGACAATGTTAATGCAATAAGACTAGCATGTAGGTCAACTCGATGACTTGATCTCACAAGCCATAGATATAGAGATATCAAGTTGACACATGGGTATGCATTAGAGAATGTATACTGAATGACCCGCCATGAGAAAGTATCATGGATTGTTATATGAGTATCATATACTTTCTCATGTGGCTATTAGTATGACTACTAGTCCTTGGACGTGAAGTCACCATGGTTCCCTACATAAGGAGTTATGTACTTTGGTTTCGTCAAACGTCACCCGTAACTGGGTGGACTATAAAGGCGATTACTGGGTATGTAACGAATTATGCAGAGGGATGTGAGTGATGTAGATGAGATCTATCCCTCCTATATGACGGGAGCGACATCAATATTCTTGATAGAGTGAGACCACGAAGTGCATGACCATGCCCAAATGAGTCAATATTAGATATTGAGCTCACTTGATCGAGTGAGTCTACTTGGAGTTCAAGATTTAGATTGATTAGAGGATGACACGGTCTATGCCTCACATTGATCAATCTAGATGTCTAGGATAGAAGGACACTTGTCATATATTGTGAAGAGTCACAATTGGTAGTCACAAGGTGATGTTGGATCTCAACATTCTTGTAATTTGGGTAGTAATGATGTATTGCTAGATACCGCTCATTACTTATGCTTCTAAATGAGTTTAGGGGCATTGCCAACGTTACAAGAACCTATTGGGTCACACACAAAGAACAAGTGGATGGAGATTAGGTTCATATGATGAACCAAGAGGATTATATTCATGTGATGAATCAAATTGGATTAAGAGTAATCCTAATTGGGCTAATTGAGTTGGACTAAAGTTGATTCATGTGTTCAATGAGTCTAATTTAGATTATGACTCATTGAATCAATTTAATTAAATGAATTAGATTCATTATATTAAATTGGCTTGAATTAAATGATTGGATTAGATCAACGATGAAAGAGATTAAGTCAAGTTTGACTTGACTTGAGAGGAAGAGGAAGAGTCAAGTTTGACTTTACTTTATGCCACATCTTTTGTGACTTGGCATTAGGAGAACTAATGATGATGTGCCACATCATCACATGTGCAACCTCATGGAGGTTACAACTATTCTCTTTAATGGCCTCCACATTAATTGTGATTAATGTGAAGGGGGTTACACCACTTGTAGTGGCCGGCCACCTGATGGAAAATGAGAAGTTTTCTTTTGATGAGTAACTCTCATTCAAGTCATCTTCCTCCTCCTAAGCTCTCTTCTTGCTCCTTCTCTTCTCTTGGTCATGGGTTTCAAGCAAGGGAGAAGAAAGGAGAGTGAATCTAATCCAAGAAGAAAGGTTAGTGAAAGTCACATAGAGATTTTAGAGGAGTGTGTTCTCTTCTTTTCCTTTCTTCTTCTTCCAATCCCATCCGAGAGCATCAAGAAGTGCTAGCATACTTGTGGTGTTCTCTTCTCCATCCTTGTGTGTTAGAGAACACATCTTGTTCGTGTGGATACTTCTAGAGAGTTGTCTACTTTGACAACTAGAGATCCGGCATCTCCTTGGACAAGCGGGACTCGCGAAGGGCACACATCGAAGTTATAAGATTTTCTCCATGTAGATCTAAGTGTAGATCTAGGTAAACTCGTATTCGTATGTTTTTCAAATTTTTCTTTGCACGGATCCGTTGGCTAGGGGCTTTTGGGGTTTCCGCGACGCGAAAAAGCGATTTTCATGGCCCGAAAAACCCAACACCTACTACGATCTTCTAAAGGCAATGAGAAGATCGGATGGTCAACCTAAGCTCAACAGCTTCGCAAGCTCCTTCCTTTGACCACCTTGTGTTGCTCGCGCCCTCCTCGTAACTCCGTCTCGATTGGATCTTCCACCGCTCCAATTTGTACATTACAAAGGTGAAACTTGAGTTACATTCGAGTCTAAACTATTTACAACAAGAATATAAAAATAGGAAAGGCACGACGCGCAGGTCGCGTATCATATACAACATGCACATCACAAATAATGGCACGCAGGTCATAATATGAATTACAACACAAATTTCCAATCTAATTGGGTCTTTTGAGCCTTGACCATCATAAAATAATATATAATTATAAATTTTGTAATTTCTATAAATTTTTATAATTTTTCTTACAATTATTATAATTTTTATGAGTAAAAATTCCCGGCGGTCCCGTTTAGCGATTTTCGGGCGCAATCGCGGAACGAAGCCCCTTGCAGGGTCAGGGGTAGCACCCCTACCCGCGATATAACCATCACGAGTGTTCCTAAGCGATCCTACAGTGCCTTATCCCGCTGTCCCAAAACAATTTAGGGCGAAACCTTGCCATTTCGGAAATATTTTCTCGGTAGTCGAAGCCTACAAGTGTCTAAACACTTGTGCTTCGCTTCTACGAGAAAATTACCCATAAAATCTATAAAAATCACAAACTTACAAAAATTCACAGATCTGTAATTTTCATAAAAATATAAATTAAAACTCGTACGCGCTTCACACATGGCTCTGATACCACTGTTGGGTTTTTCGGGCCGCAAAAACTGCTTTTTGCGTTGCGAAAACCCTGAAATCCCCATGCCACCGGATCCGTGCAAAGTTTATAAACAAAATTTTCTGTATGAGTTTCTCTAACCTAGATCTACACTATATCTACAAGGAAAAGAGGTTACTCTTGATGCGAAGCCCTTCGCGTAATCCCGCTCGTCCAAGGTTCGCCGGATCTCGAGAGTATCAAAGTAGATATTCCTCTATGTGTATCCACACAAGAAAGAGATGGAGAAAACCACACAAAAGGTGTGCTAGCACCTTTGATGGTCATGGCAAGGAGGAATAGAGGGAGAAGAAGATGAGAGGAGGAAGAAGATGGGAGTTACACGAAAAATGAAACTCACATACAATGACAAAAGTGGCCGGCCACTTTTCAAGAAGGCTTTTAAACCTCCATGGGATATCAAGAGTCACAACTCTTCATCTCCCTCATGAGATGTCACACACATGTGCTAGACTTGATGTTGTGGCACATCATAATTGGCCCACTTAATGCCAACTCACAAATGAGGTGGCAAATGGTCAAGTCAAACTTCACCCTTCATCTTCCTCTCAAGTCAAGTCAAACTTGACCACTTCTCACCCATGGTTGATCTAATCTAACTATTGGTTCAAGTCAATTTTAATTTAATTAATCTCTATTTATTGAATTAAATTAATTAAATGAGTCTAAGTCCAAATTAGACTCACTTAACACATGAACCAAATTGAGTCCAACTCAATTAGCTCAATTTGGATTACTCTTAATCCAATTTGATTCATCACATGAACCTAATCCTTTAGTTACATCAAATGAACCTAATCTCCATCTAATTGCCCTTTGTCTGTAACCCTATAGGTTCTTATAACGTTGGTAATGCTCCTAAACCCATTTAGAAGCATAAGTAATGGGCGGTATCTAGCAACACATCATTACTACCCAAGTTATAAGAATGTTGAGATCCAACATCACCTTGTGACTACTAATTGTGACTCTTCACAATATATGACAAGTGTCCTTCTATCCTTGACATCTAGATTGATCAATATGAGGCATAGACCGTGTCATTCTCTAATCAATCTAAATCTTGAACTACAAGTAGACTCACTCAATCAAATGAGCTCAACATCTCATATTGACTCATTTGGGCATGACCATGCACTTAGTGGTCTCACTCTATCAAGAATATCGATGTCACTCCCGTCATATAAGAGGGATAGATCCCATCTACATCACTCACATCCCTCCGCATAATTTGTTACAAACCCAGTAATCGCCTTTATAGTCCACCTAGTTACGGGTGACGTTTGACGAAGCCAAAGTACGTAACTCCTTATGTAGGGAACCATGGTGACTTCAGGTCCAAGGACTAGTAGTCATACTAATAGCCACATGAGAAAGTATATGACACTCATATAATGATCCATGATACTTTCTAATGGCGGGTCATTCAGTATACATTCTCCAATGCATACCCATGTGTCAACTTGATATCTCCATATCCATGACTTGTGAGATCTATTCATCGAGTTGACCTACATGCTAGTCTCGTCGCATTAACATTGTCCTTGAATGCTAATACTTGACTAGGAATTATTAAGAGTAGTGTTCCCTATATCATCTCACTATCGATTCAACCAATCGATTGATATAGGTAAGAATTTTCTACTCAAGGACGCTATTATACTTAGTTATTTGACACCAATACAAGTAAGTATAATAACCAAAAACAAATGCCTTTATTTATATATAAGAATATGATGCAACGAGTCCATACAACAATCATCAAATGATTGACTCTAGCGCTCTAACTAACATCCTAAGCGTCGAACTAAGAGGAAATCTTGTTTTAAACTTCAAGCTGAAATAGATATGCAACCACCAAGTATAGGTACAAATCACACAGATCATGAACATGATAATATCTCACTTTATGTATTACAAATTTAGTGACTGATTGTGTTTCTTCATATTTATCTTTTCTTAATGGAATCAATACTTTTACAGATGGTCAAAACATAGAAGGTACCTTGAATAACCAAAGAGATGTAGTTTCAAATCAACTACATGTTGATGTGCAAGGTAATGTCCCACTTGTTGAAAACATGTCTTCAATTCTAGACCAGAATGATGATATGAACCAAGAATATAATGAAGGTAACATATATGAAGAATGCATTAATTTAATAGAATCATTATTTTAAAGTTGTATTATTTGTACAGCTAGTGAAAATGAACATAATGCTAAGAGGAAAAAAAGAGGTCCTACATTTATCAAAGAAATTTGGGGCCGACCTAGCACACTCCCATGCATTAAAATTCTATGTGATGATATGGGACATCCTATAGGAACAAAAAAAAAAATTTACTGATTTCTTGGGTTCTTTAGCAAGGAATGGTAAGTATTGTCCAATTGATGTAGAAGATTGACATAAAATGCCAATGGACAAAAAGAAAGATATGTTAAATTTTATAAAGGTAACTGAATTACTTTGTATAATTTTAATATTTAAAACTTTTAATTTATGCAACAATAATTTGTCTATATATTTTTTTTATAGGATAAGTATGACCTTCCTTTAGGAACAGAAAATTGGGCATTATGCTCAATAGCAAAAAAATGGAGAAATTGGAAGTCTGAACTAAAAAGAAAGTACTATGATCCTGAGTTGTCAATTCAAATTCTTTTACAACAAAGAGATGAAAGATCTCAAGTAGAACAATATATGAGACTAGTTGCTTTTTGGAACACAGATAAATCAAAGGTATGTATTTTATTTATTTATAATATAATGTTAGTATACTTTTATTTTATATTATGTGTCATTTAATATATTAGGAAAGAAGTGAAAAGAATAAAAATGCTAGAAAGCAAAGGATAATGAATCAGACCATGGGAAGGATATCTTTTTCTCAAGTGCAACAAACATTGGTAGATCTTTTTATCATATTATAATTTTATGTGCATTTGATTTTAGAAATTAGTAACCAAATATATTTTCAGGAAAAAGAAAAGGGACATCCTCCAACACGAGTTGAATTATTTCATGCCTGTTTTACTCATGCTAATGGGCGTCCCTCAAGTAATATTGTAAAAGAAAGATTGGTAAGATACTTTATAGTCTTCATTTATTTTATTTTAAAGTATTTTTTAATTATCATTATGTATTAACTAAGTATTAACATGTCCTAAAGGCTACCATGAAAGAACTATAAAATCAACTTCCTGAAGATTACAATGATCAAGTGAGCCTGAATGATATATTTGCTCAAATCATGGGACCAGATAGACCTGGTCGAGTATGTATGCTTGGTGATGGTATTAGTCCATCTGATTTATGGGGAGTAGTTCCTAGTCATGGCACATGCAATAGACTAGTTATGGAATAGAATGCAAAGTTAGAACAGATGAATGAACAAATCAAAAAGCAAGGCCAACATATTATAATGTTAGAAACAAAGATTTCTGAACAATCAAGCACAAATCCTCTTTCAAATTGTAATAATAGTCAACACAATTTATCGAGTAGTAATCCACAAAGTTCTATTCCATCTCATCCAACCTTAAGGGTAAGATTTTTTTTTAATTTCTATTTTATTATATATTCCACACATCTTGAAAAATTTTTGCTATATTTTTCACTTTCATGTAGATTGGAAGTTCTGTCTTGATCAAAAGTTTATTTGATTAAACAAAAATTGTGGAAAAAGGAGTGCTCCTCAACATGGATCCAAATAATATAGTAGGGAGACAAAAACTAGGACCAAATTGGTGTGAAGTACAAGTACTAGTTGTCCTAGAGCCCGAAGAAAATTTAATTAGACCTTATGATCTTTTACAAAGGTTTGAGGATACACTTGGAGGAATGATAGCTTGGCCTTGTCATCTGGTATGATTTAAACCTTTTAGTGAAATATTATTAACTTTTTATATTTATCATGTTATTAAAATTTTAAATAAATATGAAATGTATTTGCAGTTGGCAATAAGTGAAGATTTCTATTAGTGCATATAAAATGATACTTTATATGTTTCTCGTTTGGTATGATTTCAATCTTTTAAATTATTCTTATTAGGTTTATATTTTTATTGTTTAATTTACTTATATAAATTTATTGATTGTATTTGTAGGTGACAGGTACTTGGATTTTGCATATGATGGTTGAAGATGGTTGATAGTAAATTAGTTGAGTTTTTATTTTATAAGACTTTGTTAGTTTTAAAACTCAATGATTTGTTAGTATTTAGTTAGCATTGGATTCAAAACTTTTACATTAGTATTGCATTTGTACTTTTGTGATGATGGGATGAATTGTGATGATCTGGTGAATGAATTGGATATTTTGGATATAAAATGTTTCTATCCTTATTGTGGTGAATTGTGATGTTGGTTAAATTGTGATGATGTGCAACTTTTTCAATTATGTAATGAATGTTTTGTATTCTGAATAAATATTAGCAATTTATTGTGGTGTATTCTAAATGTTTCTATTTAATTTTTTTATAAAATATTATAATTGACATTTAATAATGTCATTACAGATTATATAAGATGGCAGTTTAAAATATCCTTATAAATTATCATTACTAACATATTTTATTATCCTTATATAAAAATTTAAAACATTTATAATTGTCAATATAAATTAGTTTAGGTGACATTTATATTTGTCCTTATTTAGAAAATAAAAAGGCATGCATATTTGCCCTTTTTTCGTGACATTTTCGATTGTCATTATATTCCTATATTTAAGACACTTTTGAATGTCCTTGAAATATTTTTTTCGTGACATTTTTGATTGTTATTATATTCCTATATTTAAGACACTTTTGAAGTTAGCATAAACATTTTAAAAGGGCATTATACAAATGTCAGGAATACTAGAGGGTCTATGCTAACACCGCATTTCAATACATTTATTGGTGATGTCACCATAGATTTAGTGTCACTAAAAGTATACTATAAGGACGTTTATGTGTGTCTTTAAAGACCTTAATTCTAGTAGTGACTCATGGGCTTGTGGTTCATTACATAGTCTTCTTCTAAAAATCGAGCATTGGTGCTAACAATGACCTTATGATCTTTTAGAACTATAAAATAAACCACCTTTCGTTCCTTTAGGATAACCCACAAACAAACGAACTTCTGTACATGATTCCAACTTATCAGCGTCTCCCTTCAGCACATGTGCTGGACTACCCCAAATCCGAATATGTTTCAGACTAGGCTTACGCCCATTCCACAATTCTGTGGGAGTAGAGGTTACTGCCTTAGAAGGTACCAAGTTCAGAATGTACACTGTCATTTCCAGAGCATATCCCCAAAATGAATTTGGTAATTCTGAATAACTCATCATTGATCTAACCATTTCCATAAGAGTCCTATTCCTTCGTTCTACTACACCATTCTTTTGGGGTGTACCAGGTGCAAACAGTTGGGATTGAATCCTGACCTCTGATAAGTAACTCCTAAACTCTCCTAAGAGGTACTCGCCACCACGATCAGACCGTAGTGTCTTGATACCTTTACCATGACATTTTTTCTCCACATCAGCCTTGTATTCTTTAAACTTATCAAAGCACTCAGACTTGCGACGCATCAAGTAAATGTACCCATATCTCGAATAGTCATCTATAAAAGGGATAAAATATTTGAAATCACCTCTTTCCTGGATAGTTATAGATCCACACAAATCAGAATGAACCAATTCCAACACATCTTTGGCTCTATACCCCTTGGCCTTAAAAGGTCTCTTGGTCATTTTTCCTTCCAAGCAAGATTCGCAGGTTGGAAAATTTTCCACCACTAATGAATCCAAGGTCCATCGACTATTAGCATTTGAATCCTACTCAAGTTAATATGACCAAGCCTTAGATGCCAAAGATATGTTTGGTTTATTTCCAAAGGTTGCTTTCTTTTATTAAAATTAGAAGATGTGTTATTAATTTTTATTTATTGTATCGTGGGAGTTATTGAATTTAGAGTATACAAATTACCAACCAACGTACCAGAACAGATAACTATCTTATTTTTCTTAACAACTAATTTGTCATCAAAAGAAATAGAATATCCATCCATAAATAGTTTAGAAACTGAAATCAAGTTCTTTCTAAAACATGGTACGTAAAGATAATTTCTCAAAATCAATGTTTTATTTCTATCGAAATATAAATAAATATCTCCCACTGCAATAGCCGCCACTTTTGTAGCATTTCCCATGTAGACGGTAATCTCCCCTTCATGTAGTCGACGAGTTTCCTGGAACCCCTCAATGAATTGCATACATGATCAGTGGCTCCCGTATCTACACACCAGGTACCGGTAGATAACACCACTAAACATGTTTCAACCACTAGAGAATAAAATATACCTTTATTATTCTCCTTTTTGTGAGGATAGTCCACTTTCCAATGTCCAGACTGCTTGCATGTGAAGCACTTGTCCTTCATCTTCTTCACACCTGCATGCGGCCCAATCCCTAGAAATCGATTCACTTTCTTTGCTGAACCAACTTGTTTCTTTTTTTTCTTTCTGCCTTTCAGCTTAGAAGCAGAAACATTTTTAGCAATGTGAATTTGAGAACTTTGACGAAATATCCCTTCTGCTGCATGAAATTCTGTTAGAAGTTCCGCCAACGAATAAACCCTTTTGTTCATGTTGTAGTTCAGGCCGAACTGCTTAAAACTTTTAGGCAGCGTTTGGAGAATGATATTGACCTGGGTTTCCCCATCGATTTCTACTCCAAGGACTTTTATCTCATTCAAAAGAGCCATCATTTTGAGGATATGATCCCTTACGGGGTCCCTTCAGTCATGGTGGTCGTCATCAAATTTCTCATAGCCTCCTGCCTAGCAGCCCGATTCTAGTGTCCGAAGAGTTCCTTGAGATTTCGCATCATGTCATAAGCGGTAGGCGTGGCCTGATGTTGATGTTGCAGCACATTTGACATAGAACCCAAAATGTAACACTGTACCATCTCATCTGCCCTGACCCATTTCTTATGATACTCAATCTCCTCTTCACTAGAATCGATATTAGGTAAGCTTGGATAGATCTCAAAAAGTACGAACTTGTAACCTTCAGCAGTTAAGACAATGTCCAAGTTTCATTTCCAATTAATGTAATTGGGACCAGTAAGTTTGTTTTCTTTCAATATAACAGCAAGAGAATTGAAAGCCATTTGAAATCCTAAGAATCACAAAATATTTGGTCAAAACCTTAGAATTTAAAATAATATTGATTCCTCAAACAATATCATTTAAATTCGCCAACACCTCAAAACACCGTGAATTTTGTATGTCACGACGATAGTGTGGACGTATACAAATTCAAACATTTATAAGAGGGGGTTTATCCATTAATTTTATTATCTTATCAACCTTACTTTATGACAAATAAAATTAATAGTTGGTTTTTCTTCGGTCACACAAATAATAGCAGTGACTCCGATGGGGAGAATATTATTAAATGTGCCTAAGTGTATACCATTACTTGATACTTAGTTCATTACATAGGATTGTGCCCCTTCAGATGGAGAAAATCACACAAACCTAAATAATTTCCTATAATCATCTATAAAGGGAGTTTGATCTAGTGATCCACAAACAAACTCATCCGATGTGGAGGAAGGCACTCAAAGCCAATGCGCAAGTTTGAATGCATCACTTACAAACCAATAATGGAGACAGTGGAATTTAAATAATTCATCTCCCACTTATTTATTTAAAATGAGGAATTTTAACATGCACACACACACAACGCATATAAACAACATAAAAGGCAATAAATATGAAAAATATTTTTCCAACTATTATGGCCTCATCCATAGTTATCCTCCGTGTGCCACCAACCCTAGCCACCGCCAACGTGTCATGTCATCGAGTCTATATTGCTTCCTTTTCCACTGCACCTCTGGTCCTCAAATAGCATCACGCATCGCAAGGATACGATCCGTGACAAAAATAAAATTTTACATTTATCGATCCTATATTCCACAAGGGAATGTACATGCAATCTAGATCGAACAGAATGTAAAATCCTAAAACTAATACAACTCCTGCTGTATTTAATAATTACAATCATGCACACACATAAAATTCCCTCGACATACCCGAGGGTCCAAATCACACACAAACACAATAGGGTCATAATAGTTGGAAGTAGGATGCCTGCATTCACAGAGTTAATCTATTTGCACATCCTACTATTATCTTGCCTAAATTTATATATGAAAAGTGCATAATTTACTGAAAACCAAACACAGAGGCAGAAAACTAGCTCTGATACCAATTTTTGGCGCTACTCGAAATTTCGTTCTGTTTCCCCTGTACAAAAATTTATACAAGCACAGAACTTTTCTTAGCAACCCATGTGCTTTTCAGAAGTTAAACTTGGATTGCAAATGAAACTTAACATTATTAATCCAAGTTCAACCCATGTGTTCATCAGAAGTTAAATAATATTACAGAAGTTGATTAAATATCTATTTCAAGGATTGACTTCCAGATCATTAGCGAGACACTCGGACTTCTTGGGTATGGGATCATCCACCACTTCCTAGTCAAAGCCTTTCAAAGAAATTGAATATTTAAACTCCTTATAGTAAACCCTAGGTTAAACTACAGAGACCTCATTCAAAGTACAAATCGCTAGCCTCTTGTGTTGGTACTTCAGGATCCATACAAAGGAAAAATAAACTAGTACATAGCGGAAACAATTAACTAGTTATAACTTTATTTGTATCTTAAAGACCTCTTGATCTTCTGCTGTATTCCTGTCCTCCTCTTGGACAACATGTGGGCGACAATCTACCAAGACACAAAAACCACCCAAGTCCTTCTTTCTTCCAAGACTTTCGGCCACAAAGGAATCAAAGCTCGGAGCACCACCTCTTGTTCTTCTTTCTTCCTTGCAACCCGCCGGCCACAAGATGGTTGAAGCCTCTTGATGTCGCCGGCCTTAGGTGAGAAAGCAAGGGAGAATAAGAATATGAGGGGGCTAGCCATAAGGATAATAAAAGAGGAATAGAAATTATGTAGATAATTATTTCCTCTAAGGCACCATCTATCCTCTTTTATATTCCTTGGTAATGGTTAAAAAGGAAAGATTTTATCAATAATTAAAATCTCTCTTTTAAATTTCCTATTGTGGATGGCTACAAAAGGAATGCTTTAAAATTAAAAACCCCTCTTTTAAACATTGTAGATGGCTATAAAAAGGAAAGATTTTTAAAATTAAAACCACTCTTTTAAATGATGGTTACAAAAATAGAAAGTTTTAACAAAAATAAAATCTCTCTTTTAAACCATTGTAGATGGCTATAAAAAGATTTTTTTTTAATTTAAAACTCTCTTTTAAAACCAAGTGGATGGCTTCAAAAAAGGAAAGTTTTTAAAATTTAATATCTCTCTTTTAAAACATTGTAGATGGCTACAAAAAGAAAATTTTAAAAAAATTAAAACCCACTTTTAAACCCATCATGGCCGACCACCCCTTGCTTGGTGCCCCAAGCAAGGGGTCGGCCAGCCCCTTGCTTGGGCACCAAGCAAGGATGTGGCCAGCCATAAGGATGACTTGGGTGGATGTGAGGGTTTATACATAGAGGCTACAACAGGGACCGAGAGGAGGAATTTGTTTTGGCCTTCTAATGAGCTTGAGCTTCCTGTGTTCGACCCGAACACCCAACTCAAGTTCATCAATAATAACTCATACCACTAAAGAGTTATTATTGAACTACCGCACCAATCCCATATTTCTTTATGGGCTCCTTCTTATCATGAGTGCATTAATCTCCCTGTGTTTAAGATATCGAATGTCCATTAATTAAATGAGTTACTGACAACTCACTTAATTAACATCTAGCTCCAAGAGTAGTACCACTCAACTTCATTGTCATGTCAAAATCAAGTCCACCTGCAAGATTTACATGAAAATCATTATGAGCTCCTCAAGGGGACATCATCATCCTAATAAATAGGGTAGTTTTCTTCTATAATCGACAACGCACCAAATAAATAATATTATTTTTCAACTTATCGGGCCTATTGATTTAATGAATAAATATCACCCTTTGATAAATTAAACAAATAAATACTAAGTATATGTGTTTGTTATTATATCAAAATTAAGAATACGTACATACATAATAATAGAGGTTCTGTTCTTTTATGCAGTCAGTATAAAAGGAACAACCTCAAATAGTCCTGCTCTATACACACATAGTGCACTAGTGTAATTTTATAGTCAAGATAAACTAGTACCAAATTACACTACAACCATTCCAATGGTTTGTTTCAATCCATCTTGGTTGTGAGCTTCTATTTATAATCTATAAGGAACTAAAAATATGATCTTCTGTGTGACACCACACAACATGTTATCTATAATATAAATTAAATGGACAACTGCATTTTACTAAATACAGACATTTGACCAATGTGATTCTCATTTTAAAATAAATGTTTATACAAAAAAGCTAGGCTTTTAGTATACATTATAATAAGAAGAACAAGAGGTGGTGTTCCTAGCTTTGATCCCTTGGTGGCCGAAAGTCTTAGAAGAAAGAATGACTTGGGTGGTCTTTACGTCTTGGTAGATCGTCGCCCACACGACGTCCAAGAGAAGGAGAGGAATACAACAGATGATCAAGAGGTCTTTATGATACAAAGAAAGGTATAACTAGTTAATTATTTCCATTGTGTACTAGTTTTTTTTCCTTTGTATGGATCCTGAAGTACCAACACAAGAGGCTAGTGATCTTGTGCTATAATTGAGGTATCTGTAGTTTAACCTAGGGTTTACTGTAAGGAGTTTAAATATTCCATTTCTTTGAAAGGCTTTGACTAGGAACTGGTGGATGATCCCATAACCAAGAAGGTCGAGTGCCTCGCCAACGACTTGGAAGTCAATCCTTGAAATAGATATTTAATCAACTTCTATAATATGGTTTAACTTCTGATGAACACATGGGTTGAACTTGGATTAATAATGTTAAGTTTCTTTTGCATTCTAAGTTTAACTTGTGAAAAGCACATGGGTTGCTAGGAAAAGTTCTGTGCTTGTACAAATTTTTGTACAAGGGAAATAGAACGGAATTCCGAGTAGCGCCAACAATTGGTATCAGAGCTTATTTTCTACCTCTGTGTGTTTGGTTTTCAGTTAAATTATGCACTTTTCATACATAAATTTAGGCAGGATAATAGTAGGATGTGCAAATAGATTAACTCTGTGGTTGTAGACATCCTAGTTCCAACTATTATGGCCCTATTATGTTTGTGTGTGATTTGGACCCTTGGGCATGTCAAGGGCATTTTATGTGTGTGCATGATTGTAATTATTAAATACAGCAGGAGTTGTATTAGTTTTAGGATTTTACATTCTGTTCGATCTAGATTACATGTACATTCCCTTGTGGAGTATAGGATCGATAAATGTAAAAATTTATTTTTGTCACGGATCATATCCTTGCGAGCCATGGTTCTATTTGAGGACTAGAGGCATAGTGGAAAAGGAAGCAAGATATATGCGACAACAGTGGCAACTAGGGTTGGTGGCAATCGAAGGATAACTATGAATGAGGCCATAATAGTTGGAAAAATATTTTTCATATTTATTGTCTTTTATGTTGTTTATATGCATTGTATGTGTGTGCATGTTAAAATTCCTCATTTTAAATAAATAAGTGGGAGAGGAATTATTTAAATTCCACGGTCTCCATTATTGGTTTGTAAGTGATGCATTCAAACTTGCGCGTTGGCTTTGAGTGCCTTCCTCCACATCGGATGAGTTTATTTGTGGATCACTAGATCAAACTCCCTTTATGGATAATTATAGGAAATTATTTAGGTTTGTGTGATCTTCTCCATCTGAAGGGGCATAATCTTATTTAATGGACTAAGTATCAAGTAATGGTATACACTTAGGCGCATTTAATAATATTCTCCCCATCGGAGTCACTGCTATTATTTGTGTGACCGAAGAAAAACCAACTATTAATTTTATTTGTCATAAAGTTAGGTTGACAAGATAATAAAATTAATGGGTAAAACCCCCTCTTACAAATGTTTGAATTTGTATACGTCCATACTATCGTGGCATACAAAATTCATGGTGTTTTGAGGTGTTGGTAAATTTAAATGATATTGTTTGAGGAATCAATATTATTTTAAATTCTAAAGTTTTGACCAAATATTTTGTGATTCTTAGGATTTCAAATTGCTTTCAATCCTCTTGCTGTTATATTGGAAGAAAACAAACTTACTGGTCCCAATTACATTGATTGGAAATGAAACTTGGACATTGTCTTAACTGCTAAAGGTTACAAGTTCATACTTTTTAAGATCTGTCCAAGCCTGCCTAATAGCGATTCTAGTGAAGAGGAGATTAAGTATCATAAGAAATGGGGCAGGGCAGATAAGATGGCGCTGTGTTACATTTTGACTTTTATGTCACATGTGTTGCAACATCAACATCAGACCTTGCCTACCGCTTATGACATGATGCACAATCTCAAGGAACTCTTCAGACACCAGAATCGGGCTGCTAGGCAGGAGGCAATGAGAAACTTGATGACGACCACCACGACAGAAGGGACACCCGTAAGGGATCATATCCTCAAAATAATGGCTCTTTTGAATGAGATGGAAGTCCTTGGAGCAAAAATCGATGGGGAAACCCAGGTCGATATCATTCTCCAAACGCTACCTAAAAGTTTTGAGCAGTTCGGCCTGAACTACAACATGAACAAAAGGGTTTATTCAATGACAAAACTTCTGACAGAACTTCAAGCAGCAGAATGTTGGTGCAGGAAGTATCTGACGATCGAACCAATATTTTGATTATGGCAAAGGGTTCAAGTTAAGTTGTTTTGTGATCTGATATGTGTGAATAAGTTTGCAGAAAGTCCTAACTATGGTTAGGCAGGTGAAAACCCCTAAGGAGAGGTAACCTTAGGTCCTAGGGGGTGGTAACCCTAGGTGGTAGAAAACCCTAAGGGGCGGTAACCTTAGGTCCTTGGAATGGTAACCCTAGGTAGAGGAAACCCCTAAGGGGTGGCTTTTAGAATGTATACTAAAAGTCTAGCTTTTTGTAAACATTTAAGAATCACATTGGTCAAATGTCTATATTTATGCTGAGTGTAGTTGTCTATTTAATTTATGTTGTAGATGACATGGTGTGAGGAGACACACAGAAGTTCATGTTATCAGTTACTTATAAATTATAAACAGTTGCTCACAACCAAGATGGAATGGGACAAACCATTGGAGTGGTTATAGTGTAATTAGATATTAGTTTATCTTGACTAATAAATTACACTAGTACACTATGAGTGTATTGAGCAGGACCATTTGAGGTAGTATCTTTTTATACTGACTATATAAAAGAACAATATCTCTGTTATTATGGAAGTGTGTACTCTTAATCATGATATAATAACAAGCACATATACTTAATATTTATTTCTTTAATTTATCAAAGGGTGTGATTTAGCTCGTTAAATCAATAGGCCCGATAAGTTGAGAAATGATATTATTTATATGGTGTGTTGTTGATTATAGAATGAAACTGTGTCTTAATAATCTAGGTTGATGATGCCCCCGTGAGGTGCTCATAAGGATTGTCATGTAAACCCTGCAGGTGGACTTAGTCTCACATGCCAATAAGGTTGAGTGGTACTACTCTTGGAGCAAGATATTAATTAAGTGAGTTGTCAGTAACCCATTTAATTAGTGGACATTCAATATCTTAAACACCGGGAGACTAACGCACTCATGATAAGAAGGAGCCCATACAGTAATGTTAGTTAGAGCCCTAAAGTCAATCATTTGATGATTGTATTATGGACTTATTGTATCATATTCTTATATAAATAAAGGCATTTGTTTTGGTTATTATACTTACTTGTATTGGTGCCAAATAAACTAAGTATAATAGCGTCCTTGAGTAGAAGGTTCTCACCTATATCAATCGGTTAGTTGAACTGATAGTGAGATGATGTAGGGAACACTACTCTTAATCATTCCTAGTCGAGTATTAACATTCAGGGACAATGTTAATGCAATAAGACTAGCATGTAGGTCAACTCGATGACTTGATCTCACAAGTCATGGATATAGAGATATCAAGTTGACACATGGGTATGCATTGGAGAATGTATACTGAATGACCCGCCATGAGAAAGTATCATGGATCGTTATATGAGTGTCATATACTTTCTCATGTGACTATTAGTATGACTACTAGTCCTTCGACCTGAAGTCACCATGGTTCCCTACATAAGGAGTTATGTATTTGGTTTCGTCAAACGTCACCCGTAATTGGGTGGACTATAAAGGCGATTACTGGGTATGTAACAAATTATGCAGAGGGATGTGAGTGATGCAGATGGGATCTATCCCTCCTATATGATGGGAGACACATCGATATTCTTGATAGAGTGAGACCACTAAGTGCATGGCCATGCCCAAATGAGTCAATATGAGATATTGAGCTCCTTTGATCGAGTGAGTCTACTTGGAGTTCAAGATTTAGATTGGTCAGAGGATGACACGGTCTATGTCTCACATTGATCAATCTAGATGTCTAGGATAGAAGGACACTTGTCATATATTGTGAGGAGTAACAATTAGTAGTCACAAGGTGATGTTGGATCTCAACATTCTTGTAACTTGGGTAGTAATGATGTGTTGCTAGATACCGCTCATTACTTATGCTCTTAAATGGGTTTAGGGGCATTGCCAATGTTACAAGAACCTATAGGGTCACACACTAAGGACAATTAGATGGAGATTAGGTTCATATGATGAACCAAGAGGATTAGATTCATTTGATGAATCAAATTGGATTAAGAGTAATCCTAATTATGCTAATTGAGTTAGACTCAAGTTGATTCATGTGTTCAATGAGTCTAATTTAGATTATGACTCATTGAATTAATTTAATTAAATGAATTAGATTCATTATATTAAATTGGCTTGAATTAAATGGTTGGATTAGATCAACCATGAGAGAGATTAAGTCAAGTTTGACTTGACTTGAGGGGAAGAGGAATAGTCAAGTTTGACTTGACTTTATGCCACATCATTTGTGACTTGGCATTAAGTGGCCAATGATGATGTGCCACATCATCATGTTTAGCACATGTGTGTGCCACCTAATGGGGGTTACAAATTCCCTTTCAATTTAATGTGACCCTCCACAATTAATGAAAAAAAGGGAGTTACACTTCATGAAGGTGGTCGGCCACTAAGTGATTGAATGGGATTCATTTTCATTCAAGGCTTATTCACATCATCTTCTTCCTCCTAGAGCTCTCTCTTCTTTCTCTTCCTCCTCTCTTGGCCGAACACCCTAGGTTCTAGCACACCTTTGTTTGGTCCCCTCCACCTAGTTTTGTTCGTGTGGATACTTCTAGAGGGTTATCTACTTTGACAATCTTGAGATCCGGCAAACCGTTGGACTAGCGGGATAGCGAAGGGCATCGCATCGAGGGTAACGCTCTTATCTAGTATAGATCTAGACTTTAGAAACTCGTACTCGTATTTTGTTTTTATTTTTTTCTTCGCACGGATCCGGTGGCGGGGGTTTCGGTGTTTCCACGACGTGGAAAAGCAGTTTTCACGGCCCGAAAAACCCATCAGTGGTATCAGAGCCACGTGCGAAGACTTGTACGAGTGTAGTTTGTATTTTTATGGAAAATATATATTCTGTAACATTCTGTAATTTTAAGTATTTTATGGTTTTTATGGGTAATTTTCTCGTAGAAGCGAAGCACAAGTGTTTCGACACTTGTAGGCTTCGACTACCGAGAAGATTTTTTCGAAATGGCAAGGTTTCACCCCAAAACTTTTTGGGACAGCAGGATAAGGCGCTGTAGGATCGCTAAGGAACCCTCGCGATGGTTAGATCATGGGTAGGGGCGCTGCCCCTAGCCCCACAAGGGGATTCGTTCCACGATTGCACCCGAAAACCGCTAAACGGGACCGCCGAGAAATTTTACTCGTAAAAATTATAAAAATTGCATAAAATTATAAAAATTACATAATTTAGAATTATGTATAATTTGTGATAGTCATGGCCCAAAAAGACCCAATTGGATTGGTATATTTGTGTTGTAATTCATATTACGGCCTGCGCGCCGTCATTTGATTGTGTGTGCTGTATATTTGATACGCGACCTGCGTGTCGTGCCTTTCTCCATTTATTCTTGTTGTAAATTAGTTTAGACTCAAATGTAACTCGAGTTTCAAAATTGTAATGTACAAAATTGGAGCCGTGGAAGGTCCACTCGTGACGGAGTTACGAGGAGGGCTCGAGCAACACAAGGTGGTCAAAGTGAGGAGCTTGAGAAGCTGTTGACCCTAGGTTGACCATCCGATCTTCTCATTAGCTTGAGAAGATCGTAGTAGGGCCATGACTAATCACAAATAAATTTAATTAATTGCTTGTGTGTATGTGATGATTGATTAGTAATTAATTAGTGCCTAACGATTAGATTAGATCTAAATCATGTACAAGATGCACCCTCTCGATTAGATTAGATCTCAATCGCATTAACTCTGATGCCTACCGTTCCATGATACCTATCACTACCTCGATCACATGTGTTGTTGAATCTGCCAAAGCAGAGCAACACATATTATCTTGGTAGGGTACGGAGGGACAATCTTGGTCCCGCTTATCAACGTATGGGCGAGTACAAACTCAATTAGATTGAGTATTCCTAGTTAACTCGGTTGGATCGAGTAGAACTATAGGCATTCTTCCAATGGTTGGAAAGATAGGACATAAATCACATTTATATTAATTCTTGGGAATATTAGCCAAAGCTAACTCAAGTTTTAATATAACTCCGGATAATGATCCTATAAACAAGAGTTGCATAGAGATGTAATTGGTAAATCGTTACCTACCGATCATACTAAGTCTTGGGCAATTTAGCCAAAGCTAACTCAAGGCGTAGTATGATGTGGATCTTATCCCACATGAATTATAGAATTCAGTGGGAGCATCATTTAGTTAAAGGCCTAATTAAATGATTTAAAAGAATATGATAATTTATTTTCTGCATTTTTTTGTTGTAGATAACCATGACGTCGAATAGGAACACCTTCTCTCTGCGTTCTGTCCTTGAGAAGGACAAGCTCAACGGAGCAAATTTCCTGGACTGGTACAGGAACTTGAGAATAGTTCTCACCCAGGAACGTAAACTGTACATTCTGGAGCAGCCTATTCCAGAGGCTCCTCCTGCCAATGCCCCGCGAGCTGACAAAGATGCTTATAAGAAGCATCAAGATGACGCATTAGATGTGTCTTGTCTAATGCTCGCGACCATGAACTCTGAGCTTCAGAAGCAACACGAGTTGATGGGCGCTTACGATATGGTTGAACATCTTCATCAACTGTATCAAGGACAAGCGAGGCATGAGAGATTTGAGATCTCAAGGGCACTATTTCAATGCAAGATGTCAGATGGGGCTCCCGTAGGCCCATATGTACTCAAAATGATTGGGTACATAGAAAACCTACAGAGGTTAGGATTCCCTCTTGGCCAAGAGCTAGCCACTGACCTGATCTTGTAATCCTTGCCGGATAGCTATAGTCAGTTCATTCTAAACTACAATATGAATGAAATTGACAAGCCACTGCCCGAGCTGCTTAGCATGTTAAGAACTGCTGAGTTGAACCTTAAGAAGGCTAAGCCCCACTCTGTTCTGATGGTTCAAAAACACAAGGGTAAGGGCAAGCCCAAAGGAAAAGGAAAGTCCCAAGCCAAGGGCAAAGGCAAGACACTGAAGCCTAAAGGAGGGGTCGCTAAGGATGCTACCTGCTTCCACTACGGTCAGACCGGGCACTGGAAGAGGAACTGCAAGGTGTACCTGGAAGATCTTAAGAAAAAGCAAAGTGAGACTTCCATTTCAGGTATATATGTTATAGAAGTCAATCTATCTATTTCTTCATCATGGGTATTAGATACCGGATGTGCATCTCACATTTGTACTAATGTGCAGGTGCTGAGAAATAGCAGGGCATTGGCGAAGGGCGAGGTGGACCTACGCGTAGGCAATGGAGCACGGGTTGATGTTGTTGCTATAGGGACTTATTTTCTATCTCTGCCCTCTGGGCTTGTATAAGAGTTGGATGATTGTTGTTATGTGCCTGCATTAACTAAGAACATAATTTCAGTTTCTTGTTTGGACAAGAAAGGTTTCTCTTTTATAATTAAGAACAAATGTTGTTCTGTTTATTTAAAAGATATGTTCTATTGTAGTGCATCTATGATGAACGGACTCTACATTCTAGACCATGAAAGCCCTATCTATAACATAAATACCAAGAGGTTCAAGTCAAATGACTTGAATCAAAGCTATCTCTGGCACTGTCCCTTAAGTCATATAAATGACAAGCGCTTATCCCAGCTCTATAAGGATGGTTTGCAGGACTCATTTGAATTTGAATCTTATGAGACATGCGAGTTATGCCTACTAGGCAAGATGACCAAGACTCCCTTTAGTGGGCACAGTGAAAAAGCGACTGACTTGTTAGGCCTTATACATAGTGATGTATGTGGCCCTTTCAATGTTGCTGCTAGAGGCGGTTATAGGTACTTCATCACATTTATTGATGACTTCAGTAGATATGGTTATGTATACTTGATGACACATAAGTCAGAATCCTTTGAAAAGTTCAAAGAAGTCAAGAATGAAGTATAGAACTAGCTTGGTAAGAGTATTAAGATACTTCGATCAGATCGAGGTGGAGAATACCTTAGCCATGAGTTTCGTGACTATCTAGCTGAGTGTGGGATTCTATCCCAACTCACTCGTCCTGGAACATCACAGTGGAATGGTGTATCCGAAAGGAGGAATCGTACCCTATTAGATATGCTACGATCTATGATGAGTCACACAGATCTTCCGATATTCCTTTGGGGCTATGCTCTTGACACGACAACTTTTATACTCAACCGAGTTCCATCCAAGGACATGATAAAGACACCATATAGGATATGGACTGGGAGAGATGTCCAGGTGTCTTTCATGAGGATTTGTGGTTGTGAGGCTTACGTTCGACGTCAAGTCTCAGATAAGTTAGGACCCAAATCCGACAAGTGCTACTTTATTGGATATCCCAAGGAAACTAAGGGATATTACTTCTACATTCCTAGTCAGCACAAGGTAGTTGTGGCAAAGACTGGGGTGTTTCTAGAAAGGGACTTTGTTTCTAGAAAGACTAGTGGGAGTACGTTCGATTTTGAAGAAGTTCAAGATGTGGACTATAGCACTGAAGCCTCGATGGAAGTTGAACTGGAACCACAAAGTGTTGTGGATGATGTTGTTCCACAAGGAGTTGAGGAAAAACAACCAGTTCAAGTAGACATACCTCTTTGCTGGTCTGATAGGGTATATCGTCAGCCTGAGAGATACTCATTTCTCTTGTCTGACCATGATGACGTTGTGCTCATAGAGGATGAGCCTACCACCTATCAGGAAGATGTGATGAGACCAGATTCCGAGAAATAGCTAGAGGCCATGAGATCCGAGATGGAATCCATGTACACCAACCAAGTATGGACTTTGGTTGATCCACCTGAAGGAGTAAAACCAATTGGGTGTAAGTGGGTCTTTAAGAGAAAGACTGACATGGATGGACTTATCTATAAGGGTCGCCTAGTAGCTAAAGGTTTCAAGCAGATTCATGGTATTGACTATGATGAAACCTTTTCTCCAGTAGCGATGTTTAAGTCCATTCGGATCATGCTTGCTATTGCAGCATACCATGACTATGAGATATGGCAGAAGGATGTCAAAACCGCATTTCTGAATGGAAACCTGCTCGAGGATGTGTACATGACACAACCTGAGGGTTTTGTAGATCCACAACATACTAGCAGAGTATGCAAGTTGCATAGGCCTATTTATGGACTAAAGCAAGCTTCTCAGAGCTGGAATCTTCGATTCGATGATGCAATCAAATAGTTTGGTTTCATCAAGAACGAAGATGAGCCTTGTGTCTACAAGAAGGTTGTAGGGGATATAGTTGTCTTCCTCATATTGTATGTGGATGACATACTACTCATTGGGAAGGACATCCCTTTGCTTCAGTCTATCAAGACTTGGCTAGGGAGTTGCTTCTCAATGAAGGACCTAGGTGAGGCATCCCGCATTCTAGGGATACAGATCTATAGAGATAGATCTAAGAGATATCTTGGCCTAAGTCAGAGTACATATATTGACAAGGTACTCCTTCGGTTTGCCATGCAGAACTCCAAGAAGGGATTTCTGCCGATGTCACATGGCGTGAGTCTTTCAAAGACTCAAGGTCCCTCTTCTAGAGAGGAGAGAGACTGTATGGATCAGATCCCTTATGCCTCAGCCATAGGATCTATCATGTACGCCATGCTATGTACTCGACCTGATGTCTCGTATGCTTTGAGCATGACGAGCAGATACCAGTCAGATCCAGGTGAAAGTCACTAGATAGCAGTCAAGAATATTCTTAAGTACTTAAGAAGGACTAAAGAATATTTCTTGATATATGGAGGTGATGACGAGCTAGCTGTAAAGGGTTACAGTGATGCCAGCTTCCAAACCGATCCGGATGATTATCGATCGCAGTCAGGGTTCGTATTTAGCATAAATGGTGGTACTGTGAGCTGGAAGAGTTTAAAGCAGGACACAGTAGCTGATTCTACTACAGAGGCCGAGTACATTGCTGCATCAGAGGCAGCAAAGGAGGCAGTTTGGATCCACAAGTTCATCACTGAACTTGGGGTTGTTCCTAGCATCGCTGACCCCATTGAGCTCTATTGTGACAACAATGGAGCTATAGCACAGGCGAAGGAACCTCGCTCACACCAGCGGACCAAACACATACTACGGCGCTTCCATCTCATTTGAGAGATTATCGAGAGATGAGATGTGAAGATTTGTAGAGTACCTACAGAGGCTAACATCGCAGATCCCTTGACCAAGGCTTTGGCATAGAGGAAGTATGATGGTCACACTAGGTCATTGGGGCTTAGAGCCTACACTAATTGGCACTAGTGCTAGTGGGAGATTGTTAGTTAGAGCCCTAGAACCAATCATTTAATGATTGTATTATGGACTTGTTGTATCATATTCTTATATAAATAAAGGCATTTGTTTTGGTTATTATACTTACTTGTATTGGTGCCAAATAAACTAAATATAATAGCGTCCTTGAGTAGAAGGTTCTCACCTATATCAAACGGTTAGTTGAACCGATAGTGAGACGATATAGGGAACACTACTCTTAATCATTCCTAGTCGAGTATTAACATTCAGGGACAATGTTAATGCAATAAGACTAGCATGTAGGTCAACTCGATGACTTGATCTCACAAGTCATGGATATAGAGATATCAAGTTGACACATGGGTATGCATTAGAGAAGTATACTGAATGACCCGCCATGAGAAAGTATCATGGATCGTTATATGAGTGTCATATACTTTCTCATGTGACTATTAGTATGACTACTAGTCCTTAGACCTGAAGTCACCATGGTTCCCTACAAAAGGAGTTATGTACTTTGGTTTCGTCAAACGTCACCCGTAACTCGGTGGACAATAAAGGCGATTACTGGGTATGTAACGAATTATGCAGAGGGATGTGAGTGATGTAGATGGGATCTATCCCTCCTATATGACGGGAGAGACATCGATATTCTTGATAGAGTGAGACCACTAAGTGCATGGCCATGCCCAAATGAGTCAATATGAGATATTGAGCTCATTTGATCGAGTGAGTCTACTTGGAGTTCAAGATTTAGATTGGTCAGAGGATGACTTGGTCTATGCCTCACATTGATCAATCTAGATGTCTATGATAGAAGGAAACTTGTCATATATTGGGAGGAGTCACAATTAGTAGTCACAAGGTGATGTTGGATCTCAACATTCTTGTAACTTGGGTAGGAATGATGTGTTGGTAGATACCGCTCATTACTTATGCTCCTAAATTGGTTTAGGGGCATTGCCAACGTTACAAGAACCTATAGGGTCACACACTAAGGATAATTAGATGGAGATTAGGTTCATATGATGAACCAAGAGGATTAGATTCATTTGATGAATCAAATTGGATTAAGAGTAATCCTAATTATGCTAATTGAGTTAGACTCAAGTTGATTCATGTGTTCAATGAGTCTAATTTAGATTATGACTCATTGAATCAATTTAATTAAATGAATTAGATTCATTATATTAAATTGGCTTGAATTAAATGGTTGGATTAGATCAACCATGAGAGAGATTAAGTCAAGTTTGACTTGACTTGAGAGGAAGAGGAAGAGTCAAGTTTGACTTGACTTTATGCCACATCATTTGTGACTTGGCATTAGGTGGCCAATGATGATGTGCCACATCATCATGTTTAGCACATGTGTGTGCCACCTAATGGGGGTTACAAATTTCCTTTCAATTTAATGTGGCCCTCCACAACTAATGAAAAAAGGGGAGTTACACTTCATGAAGGTGGTCGGCCACTAAGTGATTGAATGGGATTCATTTTCATTCAAGGCTTATTCACATCTTCTTCCTCCTAGAGCTCTCTCTTCTTGCTCTTCCTCCTCTCTTGGCCGAACACCCTAGGTGCTAGCACACCATTGTTTGGTCTCCTCCACCTAGTTTTGTTCGTGTGGATACTTCTAGAGGGTTGTCTACTTTGACAATCTTGTGATCCGACAAACCGTTGGACTAGCGGGATAGCGAAGGGCATCGCATCGAGGGTAACACTCTTATCTAGTGTAGATCTAGACTTTAGAAACTCGTACTCATATTTTGTTTTTATTTTTTCTTCGCACGGATCCGGTGGCGGGGGTTTCAGGGTTTTCGCGACGCGAAAAAGCGATTTTCGCGGCCCGAAAAACCCATCAAGTAATATGGGATTAGTGCGGTAGTGCAATAATAACTCTTTAGTGGAATGAGTATTATTGATGAACTTGAGTTGGGTGTTCGGGGCGAACACGGGAAGCTTTAGTTCATCGGGAGACCGAAACCAATTCCTCCACTCGGTCCCTATTGTCGCCTCTTATTTATAAAGTCTTATATCCACAAAAAATCCAACTTCTTACCGACTTCTTGGTGGCCGACCAAGTCTAGCTTGGAGCCCAAGCTAGGGTCGGCCAAACCAAACCAAGTTGTGAGCCAAGTTGTGGCCGGCCCTAGCTTGGAGCCCAAGCAAGGGTGGCCGACCACATATAGATTAAAAGAGGATTTTAAATTTTAAATCTTTCCTTGTGTGGAAGCAATGGTTTTAAAAGAGAGTTTTAAAAATTTTAAATCTTTCCTTTTATAGCTTTCTACAAAGGATTAAGAGAAAGGTTTGATATCTTTCCTTATTTGTAGTTAAAAGGAAGATTTTAATTTTTGATTAAACTTTCCTTTTTAGCAACCATCCACATGTTTTAAAAGAAATATTTTAATTTATATAATTTTCCTTTTACAACCAACAAGGGATTTAAAGAAATAAATTTTTAAATTAAAATTTCTTACCGGAAACAAATAAGGAAGTTTTAATTTCATGTTTAAAACTTTCCTTGTTTGGAATTAAAGGGGTGACCGACCATGACAAGAAGAAAAGGAAGTTTTAATTTTTTTTATTTTAAAACTTTCCTTTTTAGTTATTGGCAAGGAATATAAGGAAGTTTTAATTATGTTTAAAATTTTTCTTATTTGCCAAGACCAAGGAATATAAAAGAGGAGGAGGGGGTGCCTCACCCAATAACACATCTTCTATTCCTCTTCTCTCTTCCTTGGTGGTGGCCGGCCCTTTGCTCTTGCTCTTCTCTTCATCTTTGTGGCCGGCGGCATCAAGACTTGAAGGTTGGATTGGTGGTCGGTTCATGCTTGGAGAAGAAGGAGAAGGAGGCATTGTTTCCTAGTATCCCTTGGAGCTTGGTTGGTGGCCGAACTTCATCATCTCTTGGAGAAAGTTGGTGGCCGAAACTTGGAAGGAAGGTGAAGGCTCGGGTAGATTTCCTCTTGGAAGATTGTCGCCCACACGATGTCCAAGAGAAGTAGAGGAATACAATAGAAGATCAAGAGGTCTATAAGCTACGAAAGATATAACTAGTTATAAGTTTCCACATCATAACTAGTACATCCTTTTTGTATAGATCTTGTAAAACCAAACACAAGAGGTTATCAGTTTTAGTTATCATTTTTGTTATTGATTTTGGTTTAGATTTCATGTTTTGATATTGTACTTCTATTAAGGTCTCTATAGTTAAACCTAGTTTACTGTAAGAAATTAAATATTCAATTTCTTTGTGAGACTTTGTCTAGAAAGTGGTGGATGATCTCATACCCAAGAAGGCCTAGTGCCTCGCCATATTTAACCTGGAAGCCGATCTTAGAAATAGATATTTGATAACTTTTGTACTATGTTTTAACTTAGGAAGATCTCATCGGTTGAACTTGGACTAAGAATGTTAAGTTTCGTTCCCAATCCATGTTTAACTTCTAAAAGGGAAATTTGGATTAATAATGTTATGCATCGTTTGCAATCCAAATTTATCTTTAGTAGAGCACATGGGTAGCTAGGATAGTTCTATGCTTGTATAAATTTTTGTACAAGGGAACTAGAACAGTATTCCGGGTAGCAACCAACAGCGGCAATCTTAGGTCCTAGGGGGTGGTAAACCTAGGTGATGGAAAATCCTAAGGGGAGGGGGGGGGGGGGGGGGAACCTTAGGTCCTAGGGGGAGGTAACTGTTGGAGTGTATACTAAAAGCCTAGCTTTTGTAAATATTTATTTATGAAATAAAAGAATCACATTGGTCAATGTCTACATTTATTTGTTAAATGTAAATGTTCAATTAATTTATATAGTAGATAACATGGAGTGTGGTGTCACACTCAGAAGATCATGTTGTCGGTTCTCTATAAATTATAAACAGTTGCTCATGACTAAGATGGAAAGGAACAAACCATCAGAATAGTCATAGTGTAATTAAGTATTAGTTTATCTTGACTAATAAATTACACTGATACACTCTAAGTGTATTGAGTAGGACCATTTAGGTAAGTTCTTTGTGTACTGACTTAGTAAAAGAACTAGACCTTAGATATTATGGAAGTGTGTGCTCTTAATCCTAATATAATAACAAGCACATATATTTAATATTCTTTTCTTTGACTTATCAAAGGGTGAGGTTTAGCTCGATAAATCAATATGCTTGATAAGTTGGGAAATGATATTACTTATAGTGTGTGTTGTTGATTATAGAAGGAATCTGTGTCCTACTCATCTAGGTTGAGAATGTCCCCAAGAGGAGCTCATAAGGATTGTCATGTTAAACCCTGCAGGTGGACTTAGTCCAACATGACAATGAAGTTGAGTGGTACTACTCTTGGAGCTAGATATTAATTAAGTGAGTTGTCAGTAACTTACTTAATTAGTGGACATTTGTTATCTAAAACACAGGGAGACTAACACACTCATGATAAGAAGGAGGCCATAATGTAATTAGTGATTGGTGCGATAGTGCGGTAATAACTCTCTAGTGGAATGAGTTATTATCGATGAACTTGAGTTGTGTATTGGGGGCGAGCACGGGATACTCAAGCTCATCGGAAGGCCAAAACCAATTTCTCCTCTAGGTCCCTATCATAGCCTCATTATAGCTTCAAGTCCATCCAAATGTAAGGCTCTTCTTGTGTCCAAGTAGGGGGCCGGACCATTGCTTGGTGACCATGCAATGGCCGGCCACATCTCCTCTTAAAGGGCCGACCCTATTGCTTGGTGCCCAAGCTAGTAGGGGCCGGCCACAATATTCAAACAAGGAGGGTTGTTTTTGAATTTTTAAAATCTTCTCTTTGTAGAAATCTATAAGTTTTAAAAGAGAGATTTTAATTTTAAAAACTTTCCTTATTTGAATTTGGCCACATGTTTAATAGAGAGTTTTAAAAGTTTAAAACTTTCCTTTTTTTACCATCCCCATGGTTTAAGAAAAAAAGGAGGAAGATAAGTTTTAAAATTAAAATTTTCTATCATCATGATAAAAAAGGAAATTTTATAATAGAAGTTTTAAATTTTAAAACATGGTTTTAATTTTTAAAACCTTTCCTTTTTTAACTCTAGGAAAGAAAGCTTGTAAAATTTTATAAGAGTTTTTTCTTCTTGTAAAATTTTATTAAAAATTATTTTTTCTTTCCTAAATATGGTGGTCGGCCACCTTGCTTGGTGCCCAAGCAAGGGGTCGGCCAAACTCAATCCTAAACCAAATAGGATTGATCACAACCATTGATTTGGTGATTGATTCAATCTAGAGGAAAGAAAAGGAAAAATTAAAAGGGAAAAGGAAAAACTCTTGGATGATTTTATTTTTGTAAAAAGTTTTTCCTTATTTGCCTTGGGCAAGTAATATAAAAGAAGGGGTGAGGGGGCTTCATGAGACAAAATGTAACGCCCGCCCTCCCTGCTAACCCTAAGGGACGGGGCTACGATACTCTACGTACATATTATAGCGGAAGACTTAAAATAATTTTTCTTAGATTAATAAAAACTTTTCTTTTGTTTGCATATCCGAACTACACTAATATGGTTTCCATAACTTGATAACAAGATAAATAGAAACATAACATCAAGTCACCCATTTAGTACTACAATTTATGAAACCAAAGCGTAATTCTTAAAAGTTCTTAAAGCAGGTTCTTATTGGGTTGCCTAGCCACAGCCACACACATCTCCTTGCCTCTCCTGCTGCTCCTTTAGCACATCCAGCTTTTTCCTTTATCTGCGGTACAAGGAAAGTAAGCTGTGAGCACTCATGGCTCAGTAAGTTCCTTTCCTACTCACTAAAACCAAAAATCATTACATAATCAAAGAATATATCAACATAACATGATCTCAACTAGTCATGGCATAACATATCATACTCTTTAATCATATCATGCAACATAACAAAATCATAATTAGTCATGACATATCATCTCTTAAAGCATAGCATAAAATATAACATAATCATATCTAATCATGGCATCTCATCCCTTAAAGCATAGCATGGAACATATCATAGTCATATCTAATTATGGCATATCATAAATCATAGCATTATCGCAACATGATCATAAAGTATATGCAATATGATTTTGAAAACATGTATCCGAAAAACATGTGTATGTCTCATGATCTTTAAAACCATTTCTTCTTCTTACATATATACTTGAACATAATATCAACATATTGGGGATCCCGGCTTAGTACCACATACATACATAATGCGCGCATCCTAAGTAGATCCAAGGTAGCTAGTCTTGATCCTACTAGGAAACTAGGCCCGTAGCTCGACCTAGGGGCACGTAAGGAGCCCACCCTTTACTAGGCCTGTAATTCGACCTAGGAGCGCATAAGGAGCCCACCCTTTTGGTACAAGCCATTCAAAGTAAAATACATGTCATACTTATACATATCATACATCATACAAGCATGCATCACTTAGGCATACATCATATAAAAGTATGCATCACTTAGGCATACATCATGTCACATAAAGGTATGCATCACTTAGGCATACATCATATAAAAGTATGCATCACTTAGGCATACATCATGTTAATATGCATATCATAAAAGCATACATATTTTAAGCACATAGCATATCATCAAAGTATGCATATTTCCTTCCACATAGCATATCATAAAAAGCATGCATATTCTAAGCATATAGCATATCATCAAGCATGCATATTCTAAGCACATAACATATCATCAAAGCATGCATATTTCTAAACACATATCATATCATAAAAACATGCATATTCTAAGCATATAGCATATCATCAAGCATGCATATTCTAAGCACATAACATATCATCAAAGCATGCATATTTCTAAACACATATCATATCATAAAACATGCATATCTCTATCCACATATCATATCATAAAAAGGTATAAATCACAAGCATACATGGTTAAGCATAAGGTTGTATCATGTGATTATACTATCATAAGAAACATGGTAACATAGTTAACTTGGGTTCTAAGCTTCCTAAACCCTTGGGTTCCTATCATGGCCGAACCCTCTTAGGTCTCAATTTAGGTAAAAACAACCTCCAAGCATGTGAAACCTAAATTATCATTACACGAATTTCATAGGAAGCATTATAAGTATGATTTACTTGGTTTCTAAGTTCTCCAAGTCCTTAAACTCATGTGGCCAAACCCTATCAGTATATAAACAAGGTCCCAAATGTCATGAAAGCATGGAAACTTTAAACCACATTTATAGCATTTTTTTCCATGTAACATAGTAAGCATATTGAGCTAGTTCCTAAGTCCTTCAAGCCCTTAACATATGTCATAGTCAAACTTTTAACAAGTGTTCATGAGGGCTAAAAACAAACATACAAGCATGTGAACTTGAACTAACATCATGTATAAATTCATAACAAAACATTATACAACATGTATGGCCGAAACTTACCCTAGCCTCAATTAGGTCATTAAACAACATATAGCATGGGAACTTTGTCTTTCTACTTATCATATTCCATGTAAAGTGGCATAAGCATATTTAATTCTTGTTCTAGGGTTTCTAGGGCATCTATTCCTTCATGGCCGAAACATACAATAGTCCATTTAGGTCATGGAAAAATTTTACAAGCATGTGATACAATCAACACATTATCCTATTTTCATAAGAAGCACTTTTAACACATTTGGTTTCATTTCTAAGGCCTCTAGGTCTTTTAAACCCTACTTGGCCAAAATTCAACAGTATATAAACTTGCTTCCAATAGCCTAAAAGCATAAGAAATCATACAAGTTTCATAGCATGTATAAAGACAAGCATAATAAACATACATGTGAATTGTGTCTTAGGCTTCCTAGGTTTCTTTCCCTTTTTCTTTTATTTTTCCTCATGGCCAAAACCTACCATTCTTTAAACTATGTTTTAAGTGGCCTAAAGCATGGAAAACCTAAGTAAGTTTCATGGCAAAAATTACTAAGAACACCATATACAAAGTTGGTTCATAAACAAGCTAGGACTCTTGTGATCCTACATGTCATATATCATGTAACTAATTTTCCTATACTCAATTTAAACATAAGAACATTAAACAACTTTCATATCATAATATCACAGAGGTCTTGAGCATATTAGAATTTTGTTTAAGCTTTTCTAACTATCCATCTTATCATGGCCGAAAATCTAAAATAAGAGTTCATGAATTTCTAGCAATGTTCAACATGCAATTCTTTAAGAAAACTCTATATTCTATCATACAAACATGGTTACTTAAAATTTAAAGGTCTTCCTAACCCTAAGCCCTTTTCTTGGCCGAAACATATAAATGGATTTCTTTTGGTTCCAAGTAACTTTTAAGCAAGAAAACCAATAAAAGATCCTTAATAGTTCATGGAGAGAATCTTGCATTAGTTTGGTTACACAATATTTTCCCTAACCTATTTAAAATATTTTTGGCCGAAATTCTAGGGTTAGGTACTCCTCTGATGAAGCATCATTTAGGTATAAAAACATGAAGAAAATCCTTCCTACATAGCATAGAAAAATATCATGAAATAAGGACTTGTTTAAACCTTCCTAGATTTGAAAACCCTTTCTTTGGCCGAATTTTTCTTAAATTCCTTCCTAGGTTTTCTAATCCTTATAAAATCCGAAAATCACATAAAAATCCTTGTACCACAGGTGAGGGGAAGCTTACATCCTTTTCGCTTGTGGATCTAAGGTATGGTGATGGAAGAAGTAGCCTCTTCTTCTAGTTCCTTTCCCTTGATTCCCTTGCTAAGTCCTCCTTGTATCTTAGGCTTTCTTAGGGGAAAAACCTTGGCTTTGGGGCTGAAGATGGAGGAGAGGGGACTGATGGTTTCGGTGAGGGAGAGGAAGAATGAGAGAAAATGAGAGAAAAATAAACTTCTCTTTTCTTGCTCCCTTTTATGTTAAGGGGGAAGAGGTAGCAAGATTGATTTTTGCTTTCCTTCTCCCTTAACCCATTTTCTATTTTTCTTTCATTTATTTTATTTTCTAATTTATTCTCATCATTCATGATGAAATAAGGGGGAATGAATCCCCTTAATTCATCATTTAAGGTCACGGCAAGAGAGGGAAAAGAGAGAGGAAGGGAGGAAGGCAAGTTGCCTTTCTCTTGCTCTTTTCTTGCTTTCTCTTCTTAGATCTTTACTCCTATCTTTATCATGCATTCCCTTTCCTTGCTATCAATATCTTCTCTCTATCCCAATTGGTTTCTACTAATTAATTCTATAAATTATAGTATAAGAGGTTCAAGGTTCAATCCTTAACCTTCACTTATTTTTATTTCATTTTATTCCTTTTTTGCTTCAACTCACTTCCTATTATTTTTCTAAGGCAAAATCCTACATTCATATATTTATCTTACAAGCTTAGTGGGTATTACACACAACTCTTATTCTTTGGCTTGGAGACTCTCTTGGTGGTCGGCCCCTCTCTCCCTCTCTTCTTCCTTTGCTCTCTTTTCTATTGTGGTGGTGGTGGCCGAATATTACAAGGAGGAGAAGCTCTTTTGGGTGGTGTTCATCTTGGAGGATCGTCGCCCACACGACGTCCAAGGCGAGGCGAGGAATACGGAAGAAGATCTCGAGGTCATTAGCTTACAAAGAGAAGGTATAACTAGTAGTTTTCTTCCGCATCATACTAGTTATTTTTTTTGTAAGAATTCTAAATACAAGAGGCAATTAGATCTAGTTTTTTAAAATAGTTTTTCGAGTTTGTGTTTTCTTCTTTTTCGAATTTGTGATTCAATTGTTCTTTTTGGTTAACCTAGAGTTATTTAAGGAAATTAAATATTAGCTTTCCTTAAATGGCTTTGACTAGGCGGTGGTGGTTGCTCCCATATCCAAGAAGGTCATGTGCCTCTCCATGCAGTCCTGGAAGCTAATTTTGGAAATTAATATTTAATGAAATTAATAACATAGGTAGATTTGAATCAATAGTGTTAAGTTTCGCTTGCAATTCAAATCTAAACCATTAAGAACAGATAAGTTAAATTTGGGATCAATGATGTTAAGTTCCGTCTGCGATTCCTAATTTAACTTCTAAAGAATACAATACGTTATTTAAGGAAAGGTTCGACACTTCTGCAAAAAAATTTTGTACAGTGGAATCGATACGTTTTCCTAGGACTAACAAACAATTGGTATCAGAGCTAGGGTTTGCCTCTGTGTATTTTTAGAATTCAAATAGGTTATGCACATGTCATACATAATTTAGGCAGGATAATAATAGGATGTGCTAACTCTTTGGTTGCAGACTCCATCTATTATGGCTTATTGATGTTGTGTGTGATTGGACCCTTGGACATGTCATGGGCATTATTTTGTGTGCATGATTGTATGTATCAAATACAGCAGGAGCTGTATTATTTTTATAATTTTATTTTCGATCTAGATTACATGTACATTCCCTCATGGAATATAGGATCGATATATGTAAAATTTTATTTTTGTCGTGGACCGGATTCTTGCAAGGCGTGGTACTTTTGGAGCACCAGAGGCGTAGCGGAATAAAGAGCAAGATGGATGTGACGACTCGACCCGATGGCGGTGGCTAAAGATGGCAGTGGCTAGGGTTGAAGCACATGGAGGACAGTAACAGAAAAAGGCCATAATAGTAGGAAAATAATTTTCATATTTATTACTTTTATTTACTGTGATGTGTGTGTATGCATATATGTATGCTAGGATAGTTTAAAATTCCTCACTTTAAATAACTAAGTGGGAGAGGGATTTATTTTAATAAATTCCACGGTCTCCATTACTGGTTTATAAGTGATGCAAACAAACTTGCGCGTTGGCTCTGAGTGCCTTCCTCCATATCGGATGAGTTTGTTTACGGATCACTAGATCAAACTACCATTTAGGATGACTACAGGAAATTAATTAAGAGCGTGTGATTTTCCGCATCGGAAGGGGCACAATCTTATTAATGGACTTATTGTCAAGTAATGGTATACACTTAGGCACGTTTAATAGTATCCTCCCCATCGGAGTCACTGCTATTATTTGTGTGACTGAAGGAAACCAACTATTAATTTTATTTGTCAAAAAGTTAGGTTGACAAGATAATAAAATTAATGGGTTACACCCTCCTTTTACAAATGTTGAATTTGTATACGTCCATACTATCATGGCATATAAAATTCACGGTGTTTTAAGGTGTTGGTTAATTTAAAATAATATTGTTTGAGGAATCAATATTATTCTAAATTTAGAGTCCTGAGCAAAGTTATTTTTGTGATTCTTAGGATGACTTTCAACCCACTGGCCATTATACTGAAAGAGAACAAACTTACTGGACCTAACTATATAGATTGGAAAAGGAACCTAGACATTGTTCTTACTGCTGAAAGCTATAAGTTTGTACTGACTGAGGCTTGCCCTGATACACCTGACGGTGACTCTACCCAAGAGGAGATTGAGTATCATAAGAAATGGGTAAAAGCTGATGAGATGGCGCGGTGTTACATTTTGGCATCAATGTCAAATGTATTACAACATCAGCATCAAGATTTATCAACAACTTATGATATAATGAACAATCTCAAAGAACTCTTTGGGCACCAGATTCGGACTGCTAGGCAAGAGGCAATGAGAAAGTTAATGACGACCACCATGTCTGAGGGAACACCCGTAAGGGATCATATCCTCAAAATGATGGTCTATCTGAATGAAATACAAGTTCTTGGAGGAGAAATCGATGGGGAAACCCAGGTCGATATAATTCTCCAAACGCTACCCAGAAGTTTTGAGCAGTTCTGCCTAAACTATAACATGAACAAAAGAGAGTATACATTGGCGGAACTTCTGATAGAACTACAGGTAGCAGAAGGTATATTTCGTCAAAGTTCTCAGATTCACTATGCTGAAAATGGTTCTACTTCTAAGTCGAAAGGCAAGAAGAAGAAGAAACAGGTGTTTTCAGCAAAGAGAGTGAATAAACCTCTGGGACAAAAAGATGGAATGAAGAAGCCGAAAGGCAAGTGCTTCATCTGCAAGCAGACAGGACATTGGAAGGTGGACTGTCCTCGTAGGAATCAGAACAATAAAAGTATATCTCATGCTCTAGTTATTGAAACATGTTTAGCGGTGTTATCTACCAGCACCTGGTGTGTAGATACGGGAGCCACTGATCATGTCTGTAATTCCTTGCAAGGGTTCCAGGAAACCCGACGACTATCTGAAGGAGAGATTACCGTCTACATGGGTAATGCTACTAATGTGGCGGCTGTTGCAGTGGGAGATGTCTACTTATCTTTTGATAGGAATAGAAATTTGGTTTTAAGAAATTGTCTTTATGTACCCAGTTTTAGAAAGAATTTAATTTCAGTTTCTAAACTATATTTGGATGGATATTCAGTTTCTTTTAGTAATAATGTGGTTATAAAGAGAATTAAGGTGATTATCTGTTCTGGTGTATTAGTTGGCAATTTATATACTTTAAATCCAATTTCTCCCACAAAGCAAAATACGGAAATTAATAACACATCTTCTAACTCTAATAAGAGAAAAGAACCTTCAGAGATGAACCAAGCGTATCTTTGGCATCTAAGACTTGGTCATATTAACTTAATTAGGATTCAAAGGCTTATAGCTGATGGACTCTTGGGTTCATTAGAGTTGGACAATTTTCCAACTTGTGAATCTTGCTTGGAAGGTAAAATGACCAAGAGGCCTTTTAAGGCCAAGGGGTATAAAGCCAAAGAAGCATTATAATTGGTTCATTCTGATTTGTGTGGTCCTATGTCTATCCAGGCTAGAGGTGGTTTTGAATATTTTATCTCTTTTATAGACGATTATTCAAGATATAGATACATTAACTAATGAACTGCAAGTCTGAGTGCTTTGATAAGTTTAAAGAGTACAAGGCTGATGTGGAGAAACGTCTAGGTAAAGTATCAAGACACTACGGTCTGATCGTGGTGGCGAATACCTCTTAGGAGAGTTTAGGAATTACTTATCAGAGGTTGGGATTCAATCCCAATTATCCACACCTGGTACACCCCAATAGATGGTGTGGTAGAACGAAAGAATAGGACTCTTATGGAGATGGTTAGATCGATGATGAGTTATTCAGAATTACCAAATTCATTTTGGGGATACGCTATGGAAACAGCAGCGCACGTTCTAAACTTGGTACCTTCTAAATTAGTATCTTCTACTCCCACAGAATTGTGGAATGGGCGTAAGCCCAGTCTAAGACATATTCGGATTTGGGGTAGTCCAGCACATGTGCTGAAACCAGATGCTGATAAGTTAGAATCTCGTGCAGAAGTTCGTGTGTTTGTGGGTTATCCCAGAGGAATGAAAGGTGGTTTATTTTATAGTCCTAAAGACCAGAAGGTCATTGTTAGCACCAATGCCTAGTTTTTAGAAGAAGACTATATAATGGATCACAAGCCTAGTAGCAAAATTGTTCTAGAAGAACTTAGAGAGGACACGTCTATTTCAGTACCAACAGTACAAGATGAAGTACCACAAGAGACTACAACACGTGTCACACATGATACACAACCACAGATGGTACCTCATCATAGTGGGAGGGTTGTAAGGCAGCCTGAGAGATTCATGTTTTTGGGAGAGTCTTCGGACATAATCCCGGGTAAACATGAACCTGATCCCTGGGCATATGATGAAGCACTCCAAGATATAGTTGCAGTATCTTGGCAAAAGGAAATGAATTCTGAAATAGAGTCTATGTACTCTAAAAAGGTCTGGGAGCTTGTAGAACCACCTGATGGTATAAAAGCTGTTGGATGCAAGTGGATCTACAAAAGGAAAAGAGGGACAGACGGGAAGGAAGAAACCTTCAAAGCAAGGCTTGTTGCGAAAGGGTACACTCAGAAAGAGGGAATCGATTATGAGGAGACTTTTTCACCGGTAGCTATGCTTAAGTCATCCGGATACTCTTATCCGTTTCAGCTCATATGGATTATGAGATTTGGCAAATGGATGTCAAGACAGTTTTCCTTAACGGAAGTCTTGAAGAAAACATCGATATGAAGCAACCAGAAGGGTTCATTGAAAAAGGCAAAGAGCATCTAGTGTGTAAGCTCAATCGGTCCATTTATGGACTGAAGTAAGCTTCAAGGTCTTGGAACATCCGGTTTAATGAAGTAATCCAGTCATATGGATTTATTCAGTGTCCGGATGAGTCTTATGTATACAAGAAGTGTAACGAAAACGTGGTGGTATTTCTTGTACTATACGTAGATGATATTTTGTTAATTGGCAACAATGTCAAGGTATTATCGGACGTAAGGGTATGGCTATCCAAACAATTTGATATGAAGGACTTAGGAGAATGTGCAAACATTCTTGGGATCAAAGTTATAAGGGGATCGCAAGAAAAGAATGTTGTGTCTATCTCAAGCTTGATATATAGATACGGTCCTTGCTCGTTTTAGCATGCAGAACTCCAAGAAAGGTTTCTTACCTTTTAGGCATGGAGTAGCCTTATCTAAAGAGATGTCTCCAAAGACATCAAAAGAGATGGAGGAAATGAAGGCAGTCCCATATGCTTCGGCTGTAGGAAGCCTTATGTATGCAATGCTGTGTACGAGACCTGACATCTATTTTGTCGTGGGCATGGTCAGCAGATATCAGAGTAACCCTCGACAAGGACATTGGACTGCTGTAAACCATATATTGAAGTACCTAAGAAGGACTAGAGATTATATGCTAGTTTACCAAGTAGACGATATGCTCCCTGTGGGTTACATTGATTCGGACTTCCAATTAGATAGGGACAACAGTAAGTCTATGTCAGGCTATATGTTTACTCTAGGAGGTGGAGCCATTGCATGGAGGAGTGTTAAGCAGAAATGCGTCTCGGACTCAACCATGGAAGCTGAGTATGTGGCAGCCTCTGAGGCAGTCAAAAAAGCTGTATGGCTCAGGAACTTTCTAATGGACTTAGATGTGATTCCTGGTTTGCCTAAGATCATCACAATTTATTGTGATAATAGCGGAGCAGTTACAAACTCGAAGGAACCACGAGCTCATAAGACAAGTAAACATATAGAACGCAAGTACCACCTGATACGAGACATCGTCAAGCAAGGAGAAGTTATCGTCGCCAATATTGCATCAGTAGATAACCTGGCAGATCCTTTCACTAAGGCCCTTCCAGCGAAAGCTTTTGATCGGCATGTGGAGGGGATAGGAATCAGATGTATGGCAACAGATATGGTAGCTTAGTCTTTTAGTATAAGTGGGAGATTGTTGGAGTGTATACTAAAACCCTATCTTTTGTAAACATTTATTTATAAAATAAAAGAATCACATTGGTCAATATCTGTATTTATTTGCTAAATGTAAATGTTCAATTAATTTATATAGTAGATAACATGGAGTGTGGTGTCACACTCAGAAGATCATGTTGTCGGTTCTCTATAAATTATAAACAGTTGCTCATGACTAAGATGGAAAGGAACAAACCATCAGAATAGTCATAGTATAATTAAGTATTAGTTTATCTTGACTAATAAATTACACTGATACACTCTAAGTGTATTGAGTAGGACCATTTAGGTAAGTTCTTTTTGTACTGACTTAGTAAAAGAACTAGACCTTAGTTATTATGGAAGTGTGTGCTCTTAATCCTAATATAATAACAAGCACATATATTTAATATTCTTTTCTTTGACTTATCAAAGGGTGAGGTTTAGCTCGATAAATCAATATTCATGATAAGTTGGGAAATTATATTATTTATAGTATGTGTTGTTGATTATAGAAAGAATCTGTGTTCTAGTCATCTAGGATGAGAGTGTCCCCAAGAGGAGCTCATAAGGATTGCCATGTTAAACCCTGCAGGTGGACTTAGTCCGACATGACAATGAAGTTGAGTGGTACTACTCTTGGAGCTAGATATTAATTAAGTGAGTTATCAGCAACTTACTTAATTAGTGGACATTTGTTATCTAAAACACAGGGAGACTAACACACTCATGATAAGAAGAAGGCCATAATGTAATTAGGGATTGGTGCGGTAGTGCGGTAATAACTCTCTAGTGGAATGAGTTATTATCGATGAACTTGAGTTGTGTGTTGGGGGCGAGCACGAGATACTCAAGCTCATCGAAAGGCCAAAACCAATTTCTCCTCTAGGTCCCTGTCGTAGCCTCATTATAGCTTCAAGTCCATCCAAATGTAAGGCTCTTCTTGGTGTCCAAGAAGGGGGTCGGACCATTGCTTGGTGACCAAGCAATGGCCCGCCACATCTCCTCTTAAAGGGACGGCACTATTGCTTGGTGACCAAGCTAGTAGGGGCCGACCACATATTCAAACAAGGAGGGTTGTTTTCAATTTTTTTAAATCTTCTTTTTGTAGAAAACTATAAGTTTTAAAAGAGAGATTTTAATTTTAAAAACTTTCCTAATTTGAATTTGGCCACATGTTTAATAGAGAGTTTTAAAAGTTTTAAAACTTTCCTTTTTTAACCATCCTTATGGTTTAAGAAAAAACGGAGGAAGATAAGTTTTAAAATTAAAATTTTCTATCATCATGTTAAAAAAAGAAATTTTATAATAGAAGTTTTAAATTTTAAAACATGGTTTTAATTTTTAAAACCTTTCCTTTTTTAACTCTAGGAAAGAGAGCTTGTAAAATTTTATAAGAGTTTTTACTTCTTGTAAAATTTTATTAAAAATTATTTTTTCTTTCCTAAATATGGTGCCGGCCACCTTGCTTGGTGCCCAAGCAAGGGGCCGGCCAAACTCAATCCTAAACCAAATAGGATTGATCACAACCATTGATTTGGTGATTGATTCAATCAAGGGGAAAGAAAAGGAAAAATTAAAAGGGAAAAGGAAAAACTCTTGAATGATTTTATTTTTGTAAAAAGTTTTTCCTTATTTACCTTGGGCAAGTAATATAAAAGAAGGGGTGAGGGGGCTTCATGAGACACAGCTCTTATTCTTTGGCTTGGAGACTCTCTTGGTGGCCGGCCCCTCTCTCCTCTCTTCTCCCTTTGCTCTCATTTTTGTTGTGGTGGTGGTGGCCGAATATTACAAGGAGGAGAAGCTCTTTTGGGTGGTGTTCATCTTGGAGGATCGTCGCCCACATGACGTCCAAGGCGAGGCGAGGAATACGGTAGAAGATCTCGAGGTTATTAGCTTATAAAGAGAAGGTATAACTAGTAGTTTTCTTCCGCATCATACTAGTTATTTTCTTTGTAAGAATTCTAAATACAAGAGGCAATTAGATCTAGTTTTTCGAAATAGTTTTTCAAGTTTGTGTTTTCTTCTTTTTCGAATTTGTTATTCAATTGTTCTTTTTGGTTAACCTAGAGTTATTTAAGGAAATTAAATATTAGCTTTCCTTAAAAGCCTTTGACTAGGCGGTGGTGGTTGCTCCCATATCCAAGAAGTCCATGTGCCTCGCCATGCAGTCCTGGGAGCCAATTTTGGAAATTAATATTTAATGGAATTAATAACATAGGTAGATTTGAATCAATAGTGTTAAGTTTCGCTTGCGATTCAAATCTAAACCATTAAGAACAGATAAGTTAAATTTAGGATCAATGATCTTAAGTTCCGTCTGCGATTCCTAATTTAACTTCTAAAGAACACAATAGGTTATTTAAGGAAAGATTCTACACTTGTGCAAAAAAAATTTATACAGTGGAACCGGTACGTTTTCCTAGGACTAACCAACAGTAACCCTAGGTGGTGAAAACCCTATGCTGTGGTAACCCTAGGTCCTAAGGGGTGGTAACCCTAGGTGAAAAGTTCAATCCGTTTGGAGGACCGGACTGGCATTAGATATGCTCTCCTGAGTGGAGTAAGAGAGGGTGCGTTCCCTAGAAGAGGGAACAGTAAGCATCGATTTGACTTACGGTTTCCGGTAGGAAATCCAAAGTCTGAATCGGGCAGTCCGTGACTGTCAAACTTTCATATTATTATGTTTATTGCATGTGCTAACTTTGTTTTGCAGGATATGTAGTTGATTTGTGGACTAACATATTTTGCAGGGACAAAGGAGCAAGATTAGCCTCGGATAAATAGTACCCAAGGCACCCTCATGGATCTTGAGGCGCCTCGGGTGCAAAGGAGCAAAGTTTCTATGCAGTGGAGCTGGAGGCACCCTCTTGGTGGCTTAAGGTGCCTCAGATAGCATTAGAGGCACCTTCAAGGTTTTTGGAGGCGCCTTCAAGAGGATAGACGAAGACTTCTTCTCAGCTCATCCACGCGGCTGACTCAGCACTATAGAGGCGCCCTCAAGGGGCTTTGAGGCGCCTCCAATAGCCTATTTATGAAGATCTCGACCAGCAGCTTGTGTATTCAATCAACAAGCAATCCTTCTGCAACAAGATGATAAAGAGACGTTCTGACTAAGCTACGACAAATCCCTGACAACCTGGAGCTGCAATTTTACGTTTTATTGTTGTCGGTATAAGTTTCTTCTGCATTTAATTGTAAAAACTTATTGTACTAAATTTGTGACATTATAGTTGTTGCCCACCGAAAGTGATCAACGATCGCAGGCCTTGGAGTAGGAGTCGCCCAAGGCTCCGAACCAAGTAAATATTGGTGTCTTTGTGTCTTGTCTTTATTTCTTATTTCGCTGCTTTACTCGTCGAGTTTTTCGAATCCGAAAGTGAAAGTCACGAGCATTATTCACCCCCCTCTAGTGCTTCTCAATCCATCAATTGATATCAGAGCCAAACCGCTCTGATTTGGTGAAACCACCAATCGAGCAGGGGGGTTCCTTTTTGAAAAACAAAATTAGATATCGTTCGTGTTAAAAATACGCCTTTCATTTTTTCCCTCCAAAACTATTTTTGAAAATTTTATTTTCATCTCTTCACCACTTATTAGTATTGATAAAATATAGCATTTAGCAAAATAAAAAAAAATTAATATTTTTTAATAATATTTTATTATTATTTTATTATTTTTTCTCAAAATTCATAAATTCCTATTTCTATCTTTTTCCCGCACTAATAATCCAAGACCAAGTCTTGGAACAAGTTTTATTATTTTTATTGTGCGAGATTCTTTCTTAATGGCTCTCCAAGAAGGCTACAGCACAGCTTGACCTCCGCTCTTCACTGGCGAAGATTTCAGCTATTGGAAAGGTCGAATGGAGTCATATCTGCAAACCCAGTTTGAAATGTGGATCATCATCAAAACTGGAATCACTCTTCCACTCGACGGCTTAGGAAAACCGGTATCTTGTGAGAACTGGGACGCAAACATAATCAAGAAGGTCGAGGCCAATGCCAAAGCGACGTACACTCTTCAATGTGGCCTAACCAAGGAGGAGCTGAACCACGTCGGCCCCTTCTCAAGTGCAAAGGAATTATGGGAGAAGCTAATTGAGCTACACGAAGGTATTTCTAATACGAAAGTAAGTACGCATGATTTAATAGATGAATTATTTGAGTTAAATGAACAGACTGATACTACTACGGCCGAGAAGGGTATAGCTTTGATTGTAGGTACAAGTAGCACACGCAAACCAAAAGCAAGATGCAGAACCGAACTAGAGTCAGAAGAAGAACTGGACTCTGATGAAGAAGAACAAGCAAGCTTCCTAACTCTACTGGTACAAGCGAACATTGCTGAAATCGTGTCCAAGTTCGAGTCTGAAACTAATAGTGAATCAGAAATCGAGCCCGAGCGAAGCCACGGATCCGTATCCAGTTCTAAAGGACCCAAACCCACCGTAAGCTCTTTAATTTCTAGTATTAATCTAGAAAATCTAGTTCCTTATATGTTAAAGAAATTAGCTAAATCTAACGTCCGTGTAACACCCGTAAATTTTTTCTATTCAAAAAGGCCAAAAAGAACAAGAAGAAGAGAAAAAGAAATAAAAATATATTTAAAAATGACCTTGGGTAGGATTGAACCGAAGACCTCTTATATATAATTGGTTAGAGTTTCCATTAGGGTGGTGTTAAAGCATCACACTAACAATAGGAAACAATTCCTTATAAGCATATTTTGGGAGAAGAGATGCTTAAACTTCCACTTATTATAAAAGTTGAGGGATGAGATCAAAACCTAAATCTCTCCATTTTCCCTTCTCCCATACCTAGCCGAAACTCCTTCCCTCTTCTTCTCTTGTAGTTTTGGCCAATAACTCTAGGGTTCCAAGGTTCTAGGTTCTTCAAGAAGAGAATCTAGAGGGGAGTTTTCATCAGGATTCGTACGTACAAGGTGGGTAGTTTGGAGATCAAGGCATACAAAAGAGAGTGTTGCTTTTCTTACACCCTATAAGAGTAAGATCTAGCGAAAGGATGTAAGTACTCCTCACCTGCAGTATAAGTTGTTTCGATTATGCATGAAGGAACCTATTTGTGGTAGGTTTGTATGCTTGGTTAAGAAATTTCATGTTAAAGTGCATGTTAAAGAAGATATAATGCATGATATGTAAAGATGCCCCTCTAAGTTTTGGGATTAAGAGCATGTGAGTACTTTGATTTATTTCCCATTAAGTTTCTGGGACTAAGAAGCAAAATCAAGTGCCCTAAGATGCTTCCCAATATGTTGTTAGGATGTATACTAAAAGCCTAGCTTTTGGTATAAACATTTATCTAGAAATAATAATCACATTGGTCAAATGTCTACATTTACGATAAATGTAGTTGCTCAATTAATTTATATTATAGATAACATGGTGTGTGGTGTCACACACAGAAGATTATGTTATCAGTTCCTTATAAATTATAAACAGTAGCTCACGACCAAGATGAAAAGGAACAAACCATTGGAAAGTCATAGTGTAATTAGGTATTAGTTTATCTTAACTATATAATTACACTAGTATACTTAGAGTGTATTGAGTAGGACCATTTGAGGTCGTTCCTTTTATACTGACTTTATGAAGGAACAAAGACCTCAGTTATTATGGAAGTGTGTGCTCTTAATCCTAATATAATAACAAGCACATATATTTGATATTTATTTCTTTAATTTATCAATGGGTGAGATTTAGTTCGATAAATCAATAAGCCCGATAAGTTGGGAAATGATATCACTTATAGTGTGTGTTGTTGATTATAGAAGGAAACTGTGTCCTAGTGATCTAGGTTGAGAATGTCCCCAAGAGGAGCTCATAAGGATTGTCATGTTAAACCCTACAGGTGGACTTAGTCCGACATGACGATGAAGTTAAGTGGTACTACTCTTGGAGCTAGATATTAATTAAGTGAGTTGTCAGTAACTTACTTAATTAGTGGGCATTTGTTATCTTAAACACAGGGAGACTAACACACTCATAATAAGAAGGAGCCTAAAATGTAATTTGGGATTGGTGCGGTAGTTCAATAATAGTTCTCTAGTGGAATGAATTATTATTGATAAAATTAAGTTGTGTGTTCGGGGCGAACACGAGATGCTTAATTTTATCGGGAGACCAAAACCAATTACTCCTATCGGTCCCTATCGTAGCCTCTTAATTATAGAGTACTATACCCACTTATACCCACCTTCTTACCCATCCCATAGGGGCCGGCCAAGCTAGCTTGGAGACCAAGCAAGGGCCGGCCAAAGTTTGGTTCATGGGTGCTTCAAGGTGGTCGGCCCTAGCTTGGGTTCAAGCTTGGTGTGGCCGGCCCAAATTAAAATAAAAGGATTTTTATTTTTTAAAATTTTCTTATGTGGATAACATGATTTAAAAGAGAGTTTAAAAATTTAAATCTTTCATTTTATAAGATTTTACAAAAGATTAAGAGAAGAACTAAATTTCTTTCTTTATTTGTAGATTAAAAGGTTGATTTTAATTTTGGTAAAAACTTTCCTTTTAACCATGTTCATTATTTAAAAGAAAGTTTAAAATTAATAATTCTCTTTTATTAGTGTCTACAAAAGATTAAGAAAAGATTTGATATCTTTCCTTATTTATAGATTGAAAGGAGATTTTAATTTTTAGAGATAACTTTCCAGAAATTATCCACATGTTTAAAGAAATATTTAATTTATAAAATTTCCTTTTTATTAACCAATCATGAAGGGATAAAATTATTGGAGAAATTTTTTAAAATTTCCGGAAGCAAATAAGGAAGTTTTAATTTGTGTTTAAAATTTTTATTTGCTTGGAGATTTGGTGTGGCCGACCATTATAATAATGAGAAGAAAATTTATTTTTAATTAAATAAATTTTTCCTTTTCATGGCAAAAGAATTAAGGAAGTTTTTATTAAAATTTCCTTATTTGCCAAGACCAAGGATTATAAAAGAGGAGGTGGAGGAGCCTTCATGGGTGAACAACCTTTATTCTTTTCCTCCCTTTCTTCCTTGGTTTCGGTGGCCGGCCCTATTTCTCTCCTCTCCTCTTGTTGGTTGAAATCTATCTTCTTGGTGGAGCTCTTGTTTGTGGCCGGATCAAGGAAGGAGAAGAAGAAGAGAAAGTAAGCCTCATCTCTAGCATCCCTTGGAGCATTGGTGGTGGCCGAAATTCTTCATCCTTGAAGAAATTTATTGTGGCCGAAATCTAGAAGAAAGAAGGAAGGTGGAAAGGTGGTTCTCATCTCGGAAGATCGTTGCCCACACAACGTCCGAGGTTAGAAGAGGAATACGGTAGAAGATCAAGAGGTCTTTGTCTTCAAAAAAAGGTATAACTAGTAATGTTTTTCCACATCATGCTAGTTTTATTTCTTTGTAAAAATACCAAATACAAGAGGCATGCGATTCTAGTATTTCGAATTTGTTTTCGATGTTGTGTTCTTTTATTTTTTTCTTTTCCTTGTGATTTGATTGTTCTTTTCGGTTGACCTAAAGTTATTTAAGGAAATTAAATATTAGCTTTCCTTAAAAAGCTTTGTCTAGTCGGTGGTGGTTGTTCCCATATCTAAGAAGGCCATGTGCCTCGCCACGTCAGTACTAGAAGCCAATTTTGGAAATTAATATTTAATAGAATTAATAACCTAGGTGATTTGGATCGAAAGTGTTAAGTTTCGCAGGAGATCCAAGTCTAAACCTAAAAGAACAAATAAATTAAACTTAGGATCAAACGTGTTAAGTTCCGCAGGCGATCTGAGTTTAATTTAAAAGAACACATGGTAGCTAGGAAAAGATTCAGACCTTTGTACAAAATTTTTGTACAGTGGAACCATTAGGTTTTCCGAGTAGCAACCAACATATGTGTGGGGGATTAAGTGCACATAAGGTGTTTGTCGAAATGACAACAAGTGCAATTATAAGAAAGTACTGAGTAGAAGAAAGTATTTTACTTTAAAATGGCATGTACTGGACACAAGGTGTTGGTTGCTACTCGGAAAACCTAATGGTTCCACTGTATAAAAAATTTGTACAAAGGTCTGAACCTTTCCTAGCTACCATGTGTTTTTTTAAATTAAACTTGGATCGCCTGCGGAACTTAACACGTTTGATCCAAAGTTTAATTTACTTTTTCTTTTAGGTTTAGACTTGGATCTCTTGCAGAACTTAACACGTTCGATCCAAATCACCTAGGTTATTAATTCCATTAAATATTAATTTCTAGAATTTGCTTCCAGGACTGCATGGCGAGGCATATGGCCTTCTTGGATATGGGAACAACCACCACCGCCTAGGCAAAGCCTTTTAAGGAAAGCTAATATTTAATTTCCTTAAATAACTTTAGGTCAACCAAAAAGAACAATCAAATCATAAGGAAAAGAAAAATAAAAGAACACAACATCGAAAACAAATTCAAAATACTAGAATCGCATGCCTCTTGTATTTGGTATTTTTACATGAAGATAAAACTAGTATGATGCGGAAATTAAATACTAGCATACCTTTTCTTTTGCAAGCAAAAACCTCTAGGTCTTCTACCGTATTCCTCTTCTAACCTCGGATGTTGTGTGGGCAACGATCTTCTGAGATGAGAAACCACCAAAGCACCTTCTTCTCCTTTCTTCAAGTTTCGGCCAAGCACAATGCTTCCAAAAGATGAAGATCTTTTCCACCAACCAAGCTCCAAGGGATGTAAGCTTTCTCTCCTTCTTCTCCAAGCTAAAATCCGGCCACCACAAGATCTCCAAGGAAGAAGAAAGGTTCGGCCACAAGATGGAGAGAAGAGAAAGGAAGGAGGCCGGCCACACCAAGGAGAAAAGAGGGAGAAAATAATAGAGGTTGTTCACCATGAAGGCTCCCAAAACCCCCTCTTTTATAATCCTTGGCTTTGGCAAATAAGGAAATTTAATTATAATAAAATTTCCTTAACTTTCCTTGACATGAATTAATTAATAAAAATTAAACAAAATTTCCTAATCCTTCATGTCATGGCCGGCCACCTCATGGAGAGCAAACAAGGCAATTTTCAATCAACAATTAAAATTCTTTATTTGTCTTCGGAAATTTTAAAAAAATAAAATTTCCTTTAAAATCCCTTCATGGTTGATAAAAAGAAATTTTTATAATTTTAATTTTTCAACATGTGAATAATTTACAAAGAGAAAAAAAATAAAATATCTTTCCAATCTACAAATAAGGAAAGAGATTTAATCTCTTTCTTTAATCTTTTGTAGATCCTTATAAAAGAGATATTTTAATTTTAAATCTCTCCAATAAATTATATCTTTCACATAAGAAAATTTTAAAATTAAAATTCTTTTCTAATTTAATAGGGCCGGCCACCTAAGCTTGGGTTCAAGCTAGGGCCGGCCACCCATAGACCAAGGTTTGGCCGGCCCTAGCTTGATCCACAAGCTAGCTTGGCTGGCCCCTACACCATGGGTATGAAGGTGGGTATAGTACTCTATAAATAAGAGGCTACGATAGGGACCGAGAGGAGGAATTGGTTTTGGTCTCCCGATAAAATTAAGCATCCCGTGTTCGCCCCGAACACACAACTTAATTTTATTAATAATAATTCATTCCACTAGAGAAATATTATTGAACTACCGCACCAATCCCAAATTATATTTTTGGGCTTCTTCTTATTATGAGTATGTTAGTCTCCCTGTGTTTAAGATGTCGAATGTCCACTAATTAAGTGAGTTACTGCCAACTCATTTAATTAATATCTTAGTCCAAGAATAGTACCACTCAACCTTATCGTCATGTTGGACTAAGTCCACCTGCAGGGTTTAACATGACAATCCTTATGAGCTCTTCTTGGGGACATTATCAACCTAGATCACTAGGACACAGTTTCCTTCTATAATCAACAACACACACTATAAGTGATATCATTTCCCAACTTATCGAGTTTATTGATTTATCAAACTAAATCTCACCCATTGATAAATTAAAGAAATAAATATCAAATATATGTGCTTGTTATTATATTAGGATTAAGAGCACACACTTCCATAATAATCGAGGTCTTTGTTCCTTTATAAAGTCAGTATAAAAGAAACGACCTCTGATGGTCCTACTCAATACACTCTAAGTGTACTAGTGTAATTATATAGTTAAGATAAACTAATACCTAATTACACTATGACCTTCCAATGGTTTGTTCCTTTCCATTTTGGTCGTGAGCTACTGTTTATAATTTATAAGGTACTGATAACATTATCTTCTGTATGTGACACCACATACTATGTTATTTACAATATAAATTAATTGAACAACTACAAACAAATGTAGATAATTTGACCAAATGTGATTCTTTATTCAAAATAAATGTTTACAAAACCTTAGGCTTTCAGTATACACTCTAACACAAGGTCCATGGGATGGGCTCCTAGATCACCCCTAGCTTAAGTTCTCCTAGTAGTACCTTAATAGGTTTGGGATTAGCAACCTCAGATTTTATTAAGGATGTGTGCAAGTGGTACATTGTCGGGCCCAAGAAAGTTGATTACTATGCTCACTAATATGTATGATAAAGTTTTCAAAGTGCATTGGTTTGTTGAAGTGAAACCATCATTAAGTAGAGAACTTGAGTTATAAAGTGTAGTGTTGGTGAACTCTATGATATACCAGGATTTCTGTTTCGTTACATTACTAGCAAGGTTTAAGTTGGTGTTTAGCATTTCTAAAACTGTTTAAAAATACATATCATGTGTTTATTTACAAAGCATGTGTTTTAGCGTGAACTATATGTTGGATCGAAAGCACTAAAGGGGGGGAGGGGGTGAATAGCGCTCGTGGCTATTTCACATATTTCGGAATCGTAAGAAAAATGTATCAAGTTAAAGCAGAGAAAAGATAAAAAGAATAAGCACAAACACACAGAAGACAGAGGACACTAAGAATTTACTTGGTTCGGAGCCTAGGGCGACTCATACTCCAAGGCCCGCGATTGTTGATCGCTTTCGGTGGGCAACAACTATAATATCGAAAAGATGATTATAATTTGAATTACAGTTAAGTGCAATAAAAAAACTATACCAATGAAACGAGAAAAAAGAACTTTGGAGCTTTAATTTGTTGGAGTAGCAGAGCATTGTTGGAGCGTTTATAGCAGCACGCGGAAGAGCACAGGTTGTTCTGTTCGAGATGCTCCATGGCTGCTTCCGAGGCTCCTTTTTATAGGCTCTGTGAAGTTGATCCAGATCCCCAAGTTTCGGGATTAGGCTTGACCCGAGGCGGATCGATCGACCGATCCCTGCGTTCGGTCGACCAATCAGACGGTCTTCTCCCATCCGATCCGCTCGCTCCGCTTCGATCTGGTCAAGTCTCATCCTCGGTTCAGTCGATCGATCCCCTCGTTCGGTCGATCGATCAACTCCTCTGACCCAATCAACCTAGCCTGATCCAATCAACGCTGATCCTTGGTTCGGTCGAACGATTCGAAGGTTCGGTCGACCGATCCTCTGGTCGAGCCTGGTCCAATCTCTGGAAGTTTGATGTGTTGGCTTGGGGGTTCGGTCGACCGATCCCAATGTTCGGTCGACCGATCTCGGCCAAACCTAACCCTGCATAAAAATATTAGTTTCCTACAAAACAGAGTTAGAACACAAACGATAATATATAGAAATAAATTTGACAGTCTCTAGACTGCCCAGGTTTAACTTCGAATTTCCGACCGAAAAACCCTAGGTCGACCCGACGCCTACTGTTCCCTCTGCGGGGAATGCGTCCTCACCTACTCCTCTCAGGAGAGTTACCTGATGCCAGCTCGATCCTCCAGATCTACTGGACTTTTGCTCGACACTCGACGCTTCCGGACTTTCTGCTGGACTCCCGCTTCCCGGCTCGTCCAGTCTTCCACCTGGTTCACGACACCAGGACTTTCCACCTAGGGTTACCACCCCCTAGGACTTTTACCTGAATCCCTCGACCCGCCAAGACTTTCTGCATAGGGTTACCGCCCCCTATGACCTAGGGTTACCAACCCCCCAGGGTTTTCCACCTGCCTAACAGTAGTTAGGACTTTTGCCTAAGTACCACTTAGGACTTTCCTGCAAGCTCCAAGAACCTTGTTAGATAACAACATAACCTTAACTTTGAATTCCTTTGCCATTATCAAAACAACGGTTCGATCGTCGGATGCATCCCGCACCAACAATATCCCCCTTTTTTATTATGGTAACTGAAATTCAGAGTTAAGTAAAATAGATAAATATTTTTTAAAAGGAATGCAAGCATAGTTAACCTAAAACTAACTTAAATGAGTTAAAAGGAATGCAAGCATAGTTAAGCTAAAACTAACTTAAACTTTGTAAGGCTAAGGCTCCCCCTTAAACTTTGTAAGGCTCCCCCTTAATAAAGGCTCTTTTTATAGAGTTGAATTTTCCTACTTTGAATTTCCCTATTCTCCCCCTTTGCCATTTATCAAAAATGAGCAAGTTTGAATAATTCCAACTTTTCAAATAGATTTTATAGTTAAAAAAAAGAGAATTAAATAAATATTAGGCTTTAAAGAGGGATAACGATACTTTGATAACACTTAGCTTGTTGAAATTTATTGTAGAACTCTTAGCTAATTGAAATAAGGGTCTAAAGAGATATGTTGATTTTGAAGGATAATGTTAGCCAATTTTTGAAACTGAGTTGAGCTCTTTGAAAAATATGTTGTAAATTTTGAAAGACATATTGAAGCATATTTTAGGTAAGTTGAAATACTTTGAAAGTCTTAGCTAAATTTAGAGAATTTGTTAGAAAAAAAATACTTAGCTAAATTTGGAAAATCTGTTAGAAAAATTACTTAGCTAAATTTTCAAAATAAATTCGAAAGGTTTTGTTTGGTAAATATTTTCTTAATTTTGAAAAAGCTTTTTGAACAATAATTTGGAAAGAGAGAAAATATTTAACCGAATAAAGTGTTCAAAGATACTTAAGGGCAAAGGAGGATAAGTTTAAAACCTTAATGTCCAAGCATGAGCTGAGTTAAAGAGTTTGCAAATTATTTTCTTTTATTAAGGTATCAGAGCCCTAATGTCTAAGCATAAGAAAATTTAAAATCAAGCACTTAAGTTCTTGGCCACATGTCTAACCATCTAGCTACTCGCTGTTTACCAAGAGGGCAACAGTTTTCACTTGGTTAGTCAAGTTAGGTTAGTGATCAAGTTAGATTTATCTAAGACAGGATTATTTAATTTGATTGATATATTTTTGGTATTTAACGCCCAGACTTATGTCAATGCACTGATATAAGCATTCTTAAGTCCAGGCAGTACCCTATGCATATAATGCCCGTCCTCCCACTGCTTAGGAGGGACGAGGTTACTTACAATCATACGTGCATACATATAAAATCATGGCAGCGGAAACAGTTATTTAGTTGTTTTTTTTTTAAACTAATCATCATTCTTATCATATTGAACATTTAGACATACTAGTATAAAACATGGAGAACATAAGTGCATAACTATCCATACTAGTTCAAGTACTATCAAAGCATAAAGACTACACATGGTTCATATGCAAACTTAGAACATAAAAGCATAAAGCAGTTTTCTTCCACCGTGCCACTGCCACACACACTCTTGCCCTTCCAGCTGCTCCTCTTAGTTTAGCCATTCTTGGCCGAAACTTCAAGGTAGGGTTTCTAACCTTTTAAGTACAACATAAAGCTTGAAACTTAAACCAACCATATATTAGAGATCATACATCATAAGGAAGCATATACAAGCCTAGTTAGGTTACAAAATTTTTCCCTAAGCCTTTCATCCATTCTTGGACGAAACCTAAGGGTAGGGGTTCTAAACTTTTAAGTACAACATGACGCTTGAAACTTAAATCAACCATATATTAGAGATCATACATCATAAGGAAGCATATACAAGCATAGTTAGGTTACAAAATTTTTCCCTTAGCCTTTCATCCTTTCTTGGCCGAAACCTAAGGGTAGGGTTTCGAAACTTTTAAGTACAACATGAAGCTTGAAACTTAAACCATCCATATATTAGAGATCATACATCATAAGGAAGCATATACAAGCATAGTTAGGTTACAAAGTTTTTCCCTAAGCCTTTCATCCATTCTTGGCCGAAACATCAAGGTAGGGTTTCTAACCTTTTAAGTACAACATGAAGCTTGAAACTTAAACCAACCATATATTAGAGATCATACATCATAAAGAAGCATATACAAGCATAGTTAGGTTACAAAATTTTTCCCTAAGCCTTTCATCCATTCTTGGCCGAAACCTAAGGGTAGGGTTTCTAAACTTTTAAGTACAACATGAAGCTTGAAACTTAAACCAACCATATATTAGAGATCATACATCATAAGGAAGCATATACAAGCATAGTTAGATTTGAAAACCTTGCCCTAGACCTTGTATCTCAACTTGGCCGAAACTTCAAGGTAGGGTTTTTAAACTTTTAATACTACATGAAGCATAAAACTCTTAACTAACAACATATATAAGATCATGTATCATGAAGGAGCATAAACAAGTATGTTTTCATTTCAAAACATATCATGGCCGAACCCTATGTTTTTTTTTTCAAAACATTTTAAGCATGGAAAACGTAGGAGGCTACTTGTACTGCAGGTGAGGGGGATACTTACATCCTCTCACCTAATTCTCTAAGAGAAGTAACCTTGCTTGTGAAGCTTTCCTACAGAAGAATTCTTTTAGCTTGGTCTCGGCAATGGTGAGAAGAGGGAGCTTGGTTTCGGTGGAGAGGAGGAGGGAGGAGGAAGAGAGAAGAAAATGAAATTTTCTCTTTCCTTTTCTCATTTTCTTCCAAATGAAAGGAAGAAGGAAAAATGAACTTTTCCTTCCCTTTTCTTTTACTCATCCTAAATGAAGGGAGAAAGCAATACTCTATTTTCATTGTAAGAAGAAGAAGGAAACTTGGACTTCTCCTTCTTAGTGAACAGAGCCTTCACTTTCCTTACCTTTAACCATAATTTCCCTCTTTTCATAACAGCACACCCCTGCTGGGGCTACTGGTTATAACATGGAATCATTTACTAAGAGTTCCAAGGTTCAATCCTTGGTCATGACTCTTTTTTTGGTTCTTTCTTTTTTTTTTTAAAGAAGAGTCCACATGAAACCTTTTAAACCATGCATAAATTCATGTAAAATTTCTAGGGATCCTATGGGTGTTACAATGCATCTCTCACCGTTCTAAGTATTTTTCAAACAAAAGCAAGGTAGTCCTAGTGTGCTTGTGAGATGCTCTGGCTGAAACTAGGGGTACAAGATTTCAAGGGGGAAATCCTATGCTAAACTAGATTTTGAAAAACTAACAAAATTTGGAGCTTTGAAAATCATTTTTCATAATATTTTAAAGCCAAACTGATTTAAAGATAAAATTTTCAAGAAAAGATTGCAGGATCGAAAAAAATTTAAATATCTCCACAATTACATGATATTGTCTACTTTGGGCCTAAGCCCTCATGGTTTTTCTCTTGAGCTCTCCCCAAAAGGCCTCATGCCAATGGAGATATCTTTTCTCTTATAAACCCATGATCTTTCCCATGTGTTTTTAATATGGGACTATGTTTGCAACCTTGCAACCCCAACAATCCCCCCGCTCAAACAAAGGACCATAGACTTCCCACGTTCGATCCTCGACCCACCAGGTCTTCCTGCCCCTCGGTCCACCCGATCTACTAGGACTTCCTTGCCTAGCCACAACTAGGACTTCCTGCCTGGTGTCTGGTCCTCTTGATCCGAACATAAGAGCCCCTACTTTCTTTGTTCGAGGTCAATATTGTACTCACATGGTTCAATCAGACCATAGCTCTTGTGCTGTAACAACCCAAATTTTATGATTTGGAGTCCTAAAAGACCTTATTAAAATCTAGAAATACTTTAGAAAAATTCTAGAGATTTTTAGGAATTTATAGAATATTTTTATGTAATTTTTGGAGGTCGTTTGGTATTTTTACTAGACGAAGGAAGTTTCGACAAAAAAATGTCCAAGCCGAGAATTGAACCCACGACTTTTGACTTGGTCCAAACCCGGTTCACCAGGTGGGCAAACGGATTTTTCTGTTTAGAATTGGTAGCAAATTTATTTAAGAATTAGTTAATTAACAGAATATTAAGTTATAAAAAGAGGAACTTAGGGTGGGATAATTCGAATTACCCGAACCTTTCTCTCCTTTCCTCACCTCACGCGAGCGTCGGCGATTCTCCTCTCGGGCGAAGACAAAGCCGAGCTAGGTTTTCCTCCCTCCGGCGGCCGGCGAAGACTTCCTTTCGGCGAACCTTGGTGATTTCGATCCTTTCGTTGAGGTGAGCTCGGAGGGACGAGGAAGAGGCCGGGAACTCAAGTATCTCGGAAACCCTAAGAGTTGCCCTTCTCCTTCGGTAGTAAGCTTAAGAATAGCAAGGTAAGTAGCTACTCACCTGCAGTAGGATAGCTCCGAGGTTTTATTCCTTGTTCCTTTCCTTTTTCCCTAAAGCTTGGGACAGATTGTAGGTGCTCTGTGTTTTTGATCGGATTCTATAACATGCTGTTTAGATTATTGTTCCATTTGTTCTTTAACATGCTGTAGTATTTCTGCTGTTGTGAGCTTTTCTATTTTTTTCATTGTTGCCGTGGCACACAACAATCAGAATTTGATTGTACAACATGGGAATAGCTTTTGGATTTTATTGTACAGCATGGGAATAGCTTTCAGATTTTATTATACAGCATGGGAATAGCTAGAGGTTTAAGAGTAGCATGCGTTCTTTGTTTTCCTTTTTAGTTGGGCAGTAGCATGCTGGAAGAATTGTTGCTAGGGATATAAGGGATTTGCTTTCTCCTTTTTAATCTGGCAGTAGCATACTTAAGGAATTGATATGCATGTGTATAGAATTGAGCATGAGGAATTGATTCGCAGTTTACCTCTTTTAGCAGCGCAGAATTTTAGTTCTCTTTTAGCATCTAGTTCTTTTGCGGTAGATCATGTTGTAACATGCTTGAAAATCTATAATGCTCTTTAGAGGTATAAGTTTTCGCAGGTCTTACATAGATTTTATAAAGCTATTATTATTGAACCTCTAAAAGCAAGTTTTATAGAAGTTAAAGTTTATACCAGTTCAGTTCTTTTGGGTGTTATGAGGTGGCACGTACAACCCTTAATCTAAGTACATAATGTTAGTTTTCCTTGCTATTTAATAACATGATCAGGTCTGTTTAATACCATTGTAAACCTAGTTTCTTTGTTATTCTATAAGCATGAGCAGCTTGTTATGAATTCTAGATTTTTGGTTAAGTAGGTATGCATATTTTATTAAGTTTAAAAATGCAGAGTTTTATAAGTATAGTAAGCAGATTTTTGATTTAAGCATTTCAAAGTGAGAATTGGCTTAAACATTTCAGTTTCTTTTTAAAGAAGTATTTTTTTGAAGTATTAACAAGTATAAGAAAGATAAAGAAAAGAAATAAAAAGGTCATGGCCTTAAGTAGATCCCAAAGTCAAGACTTTAGGGATTTTGGCACACAAGGTGCTAAAGAAAATGCCGAGGCATTATATATTAGAAGTATTAAGAGATAACAAGTATTTTACTTTTATCAATGGCACTGTACTGGACTTTCAGTAGTCCTTGGGCTGGGTTCCCATAGTCGGTCCCTAGGTTTAGATAACCTAGTATGCAGGACTCTCAGTAGTCCTTGGGCTGGGCTCCCATAGTCGGTCCCTAGGTTTAGATAACCTAGTATGCAGGACTCTCAGTAGTCCTTGGGCTGGGCTCCCATAGTCGGTCCCTAGGTTTAGATAACCTAGTAAACCCTACTAGATTCGGGACCAGCTATCTCGAGTCTAGTTAGGGATGCGCGCATAGTAAGTACAGTTGTCGGGCCCAAGAAGAAGTTGATTATTATTTTGAAGTATTATAAGTATAGGTTTTTGAACAAGTAAAGCAAGTTTTACATAACTATAAAGTATTAAAGGATAAGTTTAGAACAGATGAATTAAGTTTCACTTTGTTTTAAAATCAGTAAGTTGAGTTTACTTTTATGCTAGCATGTTATTTAGATTAGTTCATTGTTCTTTGCTATTAGAACAGCATGAGTAGCTTTACATGTTTAGCACTTCAGTATGTTTGTTTATTTACTAGCAGATGAGCATGAGTAGTTTTCCTTTTGAGCATTCAGTTTTAGTTTTCAGTATATTCACATGCATATCGAGTTTTTGTGAGTTAGATAGCGCTTACTAAGCAAATTTTGCTTATAGATTGCACTTCCTCTTACTGAAGATACAGGAAAGGAAAAGATATAGAAAGGAAGGCGACAAGGAGGTGTTCGAAGGATGTGTGATGCCAGGACTATGGAAGCCTTGGGACTAGGAAAGATTTTTAATTTTAGTTTCCGCATTTTAGTTATTGTAAACATTTGAGATTATTCTGTTTAGATTGCATGTAGGATGAGTTCAGTTTAGTAAGTAGACATTTGTGTGTTTGATACTTATTTAACTGCGTGGTTGATTGATATGTGTTCCAGCCACTTGTGGCTGAGTATATATTGCATATATTGTTGAGTATGGTCACCGGTACAGGGGAGATTCTGCCGAAATTTTTCGGTAGGGCTTCCATGTGATTTTTAATCATACCGGTTAAGTAGAGTTAGTAGTCAAGTAACGGTCATCCTTAGAGTGTAGTAGTAGTAGTAAGAAGGGTGGTCGTTACAGTTGGTATCAGAGCAGTTCCCATTCTCCAGCATCACACATCAGCACCATCCTTGCCGTCTTCAAGTAAGAAAGTATTTAATTTTCTTTTATGCTTTCTTTATTATTTGCAGTATAGAGTACCTGCTTATATATGCTTAGGAAAGAAGACAATTCATGTTTTAATTTTCTATGTTTTGATACATATGCTTAGAAAGAATAGAGACAATTTTAGTTTTGTTTCTCTTATATTCATATACATAAGTATGTTTAGATAGGATAGGGAAGATATCAAGTCATCCAAAGACCATTAATGGATACGATGCGAGATGAATAATATAGGATCGAGAAGTTAAGAGATTAAGACACAAAGAAGTACCACTAAGTAAAGGATAGTATAAGATAGAAATATCCAGAATTAGTCTAAGTTCGAGGACGAACTTTTTATAAGGTAGGGAGGATTGTAACACCCCAAATTTTATGATTTGGAGTCCTAAAAGACCTTATTAAAATCTAGAAATACTTTAGAAAAATTCTAGAGATTTTTAGGAATTTATAGAATATTTTTATGTAATTTTTGGAGGTCGTTTGGTATTTTTATTAGACGAAGGAAGTTTTGACAAAAAAATGTCCAAGCCGAGAATTGAACCCACGACCTTTGACTTGGTCCAAACCCGGTTCACCAGGTGGGCAAACGGATTTTTCTGTTTAGAATTGGTAGCAAATTTATTTAAGAATTAGTTAATTAACAGAATATTAAGGTTATAAAAAGAGGAACTTAGGGTGGGATAATTCGAATTACCCGAACCTTTCTCTCCTTTCTTCACCTCACGCGAGCGTCGGCGATTCCCCTCTCGGGCGAAGACAAAGCCGAGCTAGGTTTTCCTCCCTCCGGCGGCCGGCGAAGACTTCCTTTCGGCAAACCTTGGTGATTTCGATCCTTTCGTTGAGGTGAGCTCGAAGGGACGAGGAAGAGGCCGGGAACTCAAGTATCTCGGAAACCCTAAGAGTTGCCCTTCTCCTTCGGTAGTAAGCTCAAGAACAGCAAGGTAAGTTGCTACTCACCTGCAGTAGGATAGCTCCGAGGTTTTATTCCTTGTTCCTTTCCTTTTTCCCGAAAGCTTGGGACAGATTGTAGGTGCTCTGTGTTTTTGATCGGATTCTATAACATGCTGTTTAGATTATTGTTCCATTTGTTCTTTAACATGCTGTAGTATTTCTGCTGTTGTGAGCTTTTCTATTTTTTTTCATTGTTGCCGTGGCACACAACAATCAGAATTTGATTGTACAACATTGGAATAGCTTTTGGATTTTATTGTACAGCATGGGAATAGCTTTCAGATTTTATTATACAGCATGGGAATAGCTAGAGGTTTAAGAGTAGCATGCGTTCTTTGTTTTCCTTTATAGTTGGGCAGTAGCATGCTGGAAGAATTGTTGCTAGGGATATAAGGGATTTGCTTTCTCTTTTTTAATCTGGCAGTAGCATACTTAAGGAATTGATATGCATGTGTATAGAATTGAGCATGAGGAATTGATTCGCAGTTTACCTCTTTTAGCAGCGCAGAATTTTAGTTCTCTTTTAGCATCTAGTTCTTTTGCGGTAGATCATGTTGTAACATGCTTGAAAATCTATAATGCACTTTAGAGGTATAAGTTTTCGCAGGTCTTACATAGATTTTATAAAGCTATTATTATTGAACCTCTAAAAGCAAGTTTTATAGAAGTTAAAGTTTCTACCAGTTCAGTTCTTTTGGGTGTTATGAGGTGGCACGTACAACCCTTAATCTAAGTACATAATGTTAGTTTTCCTTGCTTTTTAATAACATGATCAGGTCTGTTTAATACCATTGTAAACCTAGTTTCTTTGTTATTCTATAAGCATGAGCAGCTTGTTATGAATTCTAGATTTTTGGTTAAGTAGGTATGCATATTTTATTAAGTTTAAAAATGCAGAGTTTTATAAGTATAGTAAGCAGATTTTTGATTTAAGCATTTCAAAGTGAGAATTGGCTTAAACATTTCAGTTTCTTTTTAAAGAAGTATTTTTTTGAAGTATTAACAAGTATAAGAAAGATAAAGAAAGGAAAGAAAAAGGCCAAGGCCTTAAGTAGATCCCAAAGTCAAGACTTTAGGGTTTTGGCACACATGGTGCTAATGAAAATGCCGAGGCATTATATATTAGAAGTATTAAGAGATAACAAGTATTTTACTTTTATCAATGGCACTGTACTGGACTTTCAGTAGTCCTTGGGCTGGGCTCCCATAGTCGGTCCCTAGGTTTAGATAACCTAGTATGCAGGACTCTCAGTAGTTCTTGGGCTGGGCTCCCATAGTCGGTCCCTAGGTTTAGATAACCTAGTATGCAGGACTCTCAGACTCTCAGTAGTCCTTGGGCTGGGCTCCCATAGTCGGTCCCTAGGTTTAGATAACCTAGTATGCAGGACTCTCAGTAGTCCTTGGGCTGGGCTCCCATAGTCGGTCCCTAGGTTTAGATAACCTAGTAAACCCTACTAGATTCGGGACCAGCTATCTCGGGTCTAGTTAGGGATGCGCGCATAGTAAGTACAGTTGCCGGGCCCAAGAAGAAGTTGATTATTATTTTGAAGTATTATAAGTATAGGTTTTTGAACAAGTAAAGCAAGTTATATATAACTATAAAGTATTAAATGATAAGTTTAGAACAGATGAATTAAGTTTCACTTTGTTTTAAAATCAGTAAGTTGAGTTTACTTTTATGCTAGCATGTTATTTAGTTTAGTTCATTGTTCTTTGCTATTAGAAGAGCATGAGTAGCTTTACATGTTTATCACTTCAGTATGTTTGTTTATTTACTAGCAGATGAGCATGAGTAGTTTTCCTTTTGAGCATTCAGTTTTAGTTTTCAGTATATTCACATGCATATCGAGTTTTTGTGAGTTAGATAGCGCTTACTAAGCAAATTTTGCTTATAGATTGCACTTCCTCTTATTGCAGATACAGGAAAGGAAAAGATATAGAAAGGAAGGCGACAAGGAGGTGTTCGAAGGATGTGTGATGCCAGGACTATGGAAGCCTTGGGACTAGGAAAGAAGTTTTAATTTTAGTTTCCGCATTTTAGTTATTGTAAACATTTGAGATTATTCTGTTTAGATTGCATGTAGGATTAGTTCAGTTTAGTAAGTAGACATTTGTGTGTTTGATACTTATTTAACTGCGTGGTTGATTGATATGTGTTCCAGCCGCTTGTGGCTGAGTATATATTGCATGTATTGTTGAGTATGGTCACCGGTACAGGGGAGATTCTGTCGAAATTTTTCGGTAGGGTTTCCATGTGATTTTTAATCATACCGGTTAAGTAGAATTAGTAGTCAAGTAACGGTCAACCTTATAGTGTAGTAGTAGTAGTAAGAAGGGTGGTCGTTACATGTGCACAGTCGGCGGTTAAACCTTCTGGCAGTCTAGGCTCTGATATTAATTGTAGGATCGAAAAGAATTTAGATATCTCCACAATTGCATGATATTATCCACTTTGGGCCTAAGCCCTCATGGTTTTGCTCTTGAGCTCTCCCCAAAAGCCCTCATGCCAATGGAGATATATTTTTCTCTTATAAACCCATGATCTTTCCCATGTGTTTTTATATTGGAACTATGTTTGCAACCTTGCAACCCCTACAAATATAAGTCCTATTCTACTAAGCACATCCCTATTTGCCTTCTAAGTGAGCTGAACTCAAGTTCAGGTAAGGTCTTTGTGAATATGTCAACTAGGTTTGATTTTGACTCAACATAGTTGAGTACAATATCACCCTTATCTACGTGATCCCTTACAAAATGGTGCTTCACTTCTATATGTTTAGTCCTTGAGTGATAAATTGGGTTTTTTGTTAGATTTATTGAAATTATTATCAATTGAGATTTTTGTTTTCTGATATTTTAGTTGATAGTCTTTAAGGGTATGCATCATCCATAGCAACTGAGATGCGCATTCACCTAAGGCTATATATTCAGCTTCAGTGGTAGATAAAGCAACACAGTGTTGTTTTCTACTTGACCAACTTACTAGGCATTGTCCTAGAAATCGACAGCTACTACTTGTGCTTTTTCGATCTAGCTTGCACCCAGCATAGTCTGAGTCAGAGTAGCCGGTTAGGTCAAGGGTGCCAGATCTAGAGTACCATAGTCCTACATTTAGGGTTCCCTTAACATACCTAAGGATTCTTTTGACAAGGGTTAAGTGAGACTCTTTTGCACAAGATTGGTATTGTGCACACATACCTACTGTGAAAATAATGTCTGGTCAGCTCGCAGTTAGGTACAGTAGACTTCCTATCGCACTTCGATAGTATTTCAAGTCTACTGGTTTACCTTCTAAATCTGAGTCAATTTTAACATTAGTAGCCATTGGTGTATTAATGATTTTTGAGTTCTCCATTCCAAATTTTCTAATTAATTCCTTAGCATATTTAGTTTGATAAATATTAATTCCATCTTTGGTTTGCTTAATTTGTAAACCTAAGAAGAAGTTAAGTTCACCTACCAGACTAATTTCAAATTCATTTTCCATTAGTTTGGTGAATTCTTTTAGGAATATAGAGTTTGTTGATCCAAAGATAATATCGTCGACATAAATTTGGGCTATAAAAATGTCGTTTTCTAAGGTTTTTATGAAAAGGGTTGGATCTATTTGACCTTGGTTGAATCCTTTTGATATTAGATAATTGGGCAGACGTTCATACCAAGCCCTAGGTGCTTGTTTTAGTCCGTATAGGGCCTTTTTTAGTCTAAAGACATAATTGGGTTGTTCTAAGTCCTCAAATCCTGGGGGTTGACCTACATATACCTCTTCTTTAATAAATCCATTTAAAAATGCGGATTTTATGTCCATTTGAAATAGCTTGGATCCCTTGTGTTCTGCATATGCCAGCAACATCGTAGTGGATTCAAGTCTTGCTACAGGGGCATAGGCCTCATCATAGTCTAACCCTTCTACTTGATTGAACCCTTTAGCTACTAACCTAGCTTTGTTTCTAACTATTTCACCTTGATCATTTAATTTGTTTCTAAAAACCCATTTAGTGTCAATTATGGTCTTGTTAATGGGTTTAATCACTAATTCCCAGACCTGATTTCTTTCAAATTGGGCCAATTCTTCTTACATTGCTAGGGTCCAATCTAGGTCTGATAGGCTTCTTCTATAGTTTTGGGTTTAATTTTTGAAATCAGGGCTATTTGACTCCGGTTCCTATAAGATAACCTAGTTCTGACTCCTAAAGTTGGATCACTGATTACGACCCAATTTTATCGTGAATTGGACATCAAATGATGAAGTACCAAACCCCTTCTACGCTAATATAGCATAGGAATGACCCGGGTCGTCCGCCAACGAATGTAACGATAGGATGGTAAACTTAGGATCGTATGTTATTCCTATTTTTTAGGGTTTTCAATATGGAAATGGGGTTTTGGATTTTAATTCTAAACCTAACAAATGAAAAGCAGAACAAGAAAGAAACTAATCAAATGCAGAATGAAATCTAACTAAGTGCGAATAATTAATCCAAAACGCATTGTCACTCTACGTTATGGGTTAATCATCAACACGATTAAACTAAGGATCGAAATAGCGAATCATCAAATAAAATCTAACCTAAATAATAAAAGACAATACAAGTAATGAAACTAACCCTAATGAATAAAAGACATTGCAAACAAAGAAATCCCTATCTAACCTAAAGGAAGCATCTATGAAATTAAGCATGTAACAAAACCTAAACCATGAAACAAAACCTAAACTAATCTATCCTAATTGCATTCGATTGAAACTAGAACTTAACAAAATTGAACGAAAAAGGCAAAGAAAGAATTAACCGAACTAAAATGCATCAAAATAAACTTAATTATTGGTTGAAGCATTTCATCGAACACATTGTAGACGTGTAACAAATTAAGCAAAATTAGTGCAATTTAAACATGAAAGGTCAAATTAACTACAAGTATTCAACAATAGAACTTCAACACAAGCAAATTAACAAAACTAATAGAATTAAACTAAGAAAATCTAAACTAATCCAACCACAATTCACACATCCACTTCCTTAATACCAATGACTATCCTCGTCGTCACACGAGGACCCGGCTCGGAACCCCCAAAGCCGGTGGATAGAGCACTCTGCGAGTGGCTGCTTGCTTTGACAGCAATGGAATACGGATCTTCCAACAGAGACCCTCTACTGGAAATTGCTGGAAATGGTGGTGGCTGCTGGAAATGGTGGACTGCCGTCACCCTCTTCATCCCCTGTCCGTCCAAACCCAGAAGGAGAGGAGAGGTATGAAGGATGCCGGAGGGTGGAGGACACACCTGAGAACCCCTCCGGTGAGGTGTAGTTGGTCGGAACTGCTGCTGAAACCTGCTGCCGCCACTTGTGCTCTGCCGTCTCCGCTGGAAATGGAGAAGAAGAGGAGTGAACTGAGCTGGCCGGCCGGGGGTAGTGAAAGTAAAGGAATAGAGGCCGCTGACCGGAGTTGAGAAAGAAAGGAGGAAGCTGTGGAGAAGTTGATGCCCTAGCTACGCCCTGCAAATCGCGAACAGAGAAGGTGCGTTCAACTGTTCCGTGCGGGTGAGAAGGAGAAAAGGGGTTTTGTAAATGGGTTTCGAGTTTGGGTTTAAGGAAAAGATCCGTTTGACTTAGATCTAGTTCATTAAGGGTAGGGCTCAAATTGGGCTTCAAATTGGATGAGTTGGGTTTTATGATTGGGTTTGATTTGAAGCTTTTGGATTGAGTTTGATTGGATTCTTTTTTTGATCCAAATTGGAGATGAATTAAACTTGGATGAGGATGATCTTTATGGACGGTCCAGATCAATTTAAATGAGGATGAACGGATGGATCACTTGATCTGATTGAAGGGGCAGGATCTCACTGGATCTTGATCAACGGTCCACATTAATTCAGCTTGATCTTCCTCATTTAGCCTCCAAATTAAGCCAAATTTGATCTGGTTCGACCCTAATCCATGGCTCTTTGAATTTCCTACAAAATCACATAAAATATGAAATTAAATTCTATAAATTTTAGGAAATTTACAATTAAGTCCAAAATGAATCCCTATTCGGAAATCATTATATAAACACAATATTAAGTATGCGAGAAGGTATAAAATGCTAAGTATAAGAGCCAAAATAATACACAAAAATACCCATTATCAACTCCCCCACACTTATTCTTGCTCGTCTCGAGCAAATCAACAAAACAAGAAAGATAACTAAAAATGCATTCCTCTAGCAATTCTCAATCATACTTAGAAAAATAGTGAAAGAGAGTTACCTAAAATTGTCAAATTCAAATGACCAAAGCATTTATGGATTCAATTCATACATTAATTAACAAACATGATAATTTCAATCCATAATTGAAATTAACCTCACAAGGAAAGTAATGGTGGCTCTCCTCTCATATAAATGCAATAGTGGAGCTCACTCAAGCTACTCATGGATTCATGCACTACCATATGCTTGCTTTGCTTCTAATCTCCACCACTATATACATAAGAGTGCACAATAAAATAATGAAGGCATTATTTGAAATATAAGGGAAACATGAATCAAAGCAAATGATTGAATAAGAAAAGAGATGAAGAAGATAAAGCAAGTTATTGTGGAAGACATGGACATAATGGAATATTACATAGATGAGTACAAGAGAATAATGCCCCAAAAGTATCTCATCCAACTTCCAAGCTAGCTCTAAAAACTCAATAAAAATGTGAACAATCTCTACGATAGCTTTTCAATAAACATTCACTCATGATCCACAATAAAATCTAAATTTTTCTACAATAAAGATTGTCACCAACAAAAAGTTTTACCACCTTTCACCAATACAATAAAAATGTTAACAACTCCTACTCTAGCATTTCACATTAAAAATCTACACATGATATGCAATAATATCTCAATATCGCTAAAGTAAAAATTGTCACTCACAAAAATTCTACCACAATTGAATACAAAATATCACAACATGTCAAAAGCCCTTTTTGTTTCTTTTCATTTTTTTTTCTTGTTTTTTTTTCTTTGCTGTTGTTTTTTATTTTTTTGTTTTTTCATGTTCTAATTTTTTTTTTCTAATTTGTTTTTTTTTCAACATGTTGTGCAACATTATACAACATCATCAATAGATCAATAAAAAGATACAAAGCATGATTTACCTATGGTGATCAAGCATGGTTCACCTATGCTTCTCCTAAATTCCACTAAGCTATTTCTCCCCCACACACTTAAACTTTTGACCGTCTCGGGCAAAATACTCATCATGTACATGGAAAAATATCCACATCCATGAGAAGAAAGCAAAAGAGGGAAATAAATGGAAGAGAGAAAAGAATGAAATGATGGATGATATGGATTTTATTCAAGAAACATGTGATAACAAAAGCATGAATAAAAGAAACTGAGATATCCTTCATAAAAATCATGCAAACCTATGATAATGTGGTCTCGAAAGAATTAAGCAAGTTCTAGAGTAGCATTTACCACAAGTGCATCACACATCAATAGGAATAATAGGCTTAAAAATATCCTCACTAGGTATATTAAAAATTATCATCTCAATCTACCAACATGAAATCCATCATCAAGTTATAATCACATGCAATCCAAGAATCCAATCATGACAATAAATCATCAAACTCAACAATCAAATTTAACTAACTTTCACAATTTCTAAGATGATAAAAAGAAGACATAGAAAATTTATTATGGAAAACCCGACTAGACAAACTAAAAATGAACTACCATGTAAAAGCAAACAATACAAAAAAAGCAAAGAAACATATACAAGTAGAAAGAAAAATAGAAGTGAGATGGAAACAACTCCCTTGAATTTCTGGTGGTCGGAGTCGATTCAGGTCTAGAAGCCAATCAGGAAGTGGGATGAATGTATATGAAGTGAGGATCGCTCCCTCCACCTTTGCCTCCTCAAAAATTTTCTCCGGTAGCCGAAGACGGTTCAGTTGGAGTGCCCACTCCAGAAGTTTCATTATTGCATACAAGGTTAGGGTTTTCTTCAAATGATAGAATGCATCCTTGCGTGATAGACTGCTGATGAAATATCTGTAGAAATCATGCACACTAAAAAGAGGATGCAATTCCTGCACGCATGTGGTGTGAGATGTACTCTAAACAATATCAATATAAACAGAGCATAAATCAAAAGACATGTCATATCCACTACAATCAAAATGAACTACCTCCATGGTATTTCCTAAAAATTCAGAAGAAATATCAACCTTACCATCCTGAAAGATACTTGGAGACTCTAGTATAATGAATGTGCCATCATCTTTGTCAAGTGAAAGAACTGGCTCTGGATCAGGTACAATCAATGGAAGTGATTCTTGAGTTTCCCCTACACTTCCATCATCACTATGTACAATAAAAGGCTCAACTGGTGGTAGAATAATCGAAGGAATCGATTCTTGAGTCTCCCCTACACTTCCATCATCATCTCCTATAGCTACAACATCAAGACTATCTGAAACAACAATATCATCAACAAAAATATTATCAGGATCAACTACAACATCACAATATAAAAAATTAGAAGAGTCATGTAGAGAAGCAGAATAAAAGTCAGGAATATCACAAACTCTACAATCCATCTCCTCAGAAATTGATGCAGTAGATTGATCTGATAACAACTGTAACTGTGTCGATGAATGTGTTCTTGGCTTGAATTGAGTTTCTTGATGTTGACAAAATAGTTGTGACTGCTCCCTAAAATCCTGCTCAGGCTGACGGTGCTGAAAGTAAGGCTGATAATGCTGGGACCAATCAAAATTTCCTTGTTGTGTGTTCCTATACCCGAATCCTTCAATTAAATTATACCTGTCTTGCTGATGAGTCTGATAATTATGAGGATCAGGCTGGTGATACTGGATTCTAGTTGGGAATACACTGGCAAAGGAATGAACATCTTCAACAATCACTTGTCTAGTCCCATATTGCTGATAATTTGTAGTCATAATCTCGATAAGTTCTCTAGCTTGAGTAGATGTCTTGTTAACTAAAGCCCCTCCACTAGCTGCATCAACCATACTTCTGTCCATGGGACACAATCCCTCATAGAAGTATACAATCAGTAGCTGATCGCTTATCTGGTGCTGAGGGCAACTAGCAACAAGTCTTTTAAATCTTTCCCAATAATCTTGAAATGGTTCTCCTGTGAATTGTTGAATTCCACATATACTCCTTCGAATAGCTGCAATCCTAGAAGCAGGAAAGAACCTCGCCAAAAATAATTTCTTCATCTCAATCCAGCAGGTGATAGAGTTGGGTGGGAGACAATACAACCAATCTTTTGCTGAATCTGCTACTGAAAATGGAAATGCTCTGAGTCTAACATCTTCTTCTGATATGCCAAGTGGGTTCCATGAAGAACAAACCATCTCCAAATCATGCAGATGTCTGTTAGGATCTTCACCAGAAAGTCCATTAAACTTCGGTAATAAATGAACAATATTCCATAACTCGAAGTCTACCTCCAAATCAAAATAACAAATGCAGAAGGAATCAACCGACAAATCTGGTGCCCAAAGCTCTTTGAGAGTCTTTTCAGTGTTATTCTCCATGGTACTCATCAAATCTTGACAAATTTGAAGGTCTGATCACACTGAAACTCTGAAACTATAGATAACACATAGATTTCCTGATCTTACCTGAAACACTCATACAAATACCATCAAAAGACACAGGAAAATATACAAGATAACACACATGCATACAAGAGATGAAATAATTAATCCTCTAACAATGTTTTTGAAATTTTGCAATCACAAAAAATAGAAACAAGAAAAGAGAGAGAAATAATCCTAAGATTACCAAACACCGCTTCTTCTCCCCGGCAACGACGCCAATTTTATTACTGCCCAATTTTATCGTGAATTGGGCATCAAATGATGAAGTACCAAACCCCTCCTATGCTAATGTAGCATAGGAATGACTCGAGTCGTCCGCCAACGAAAGTAACAATAGGATGGTAAACTTAGGATCGTATGTTATTTATATTTTTTTAGGGTTTTCAATATGGAAATGGGGTTTTGGATTTTAATTCTAAACCTAACAAATGAAAAGTAGAACAAGAAAGAAACTAATCTAATGCAGAATGAAATCTAACTAAGTGCGAATAATTAATCCAAAACTCATTGTCACTCTACATTATGGGTTAAACATCAACATGATTAAACTAAGGATCGAAATAGCGAAGCATCAAATAAAATCTAACCTAAATAATAAAAGACAATACAAGCAATGAAACTAACCCTAATGAATAAAAGACATTGCAAGCAAAGAAATCCCTATCTAACCTAAAGGAAGCATCTATGAAATTAAGCATGTAACAAAACCTAAACCATGAAACAAAACCTAAACTAATCTATCCTAATTGTATTTGATTGAAACTAGAACTTAACAAAATTGAAAGAAAAAGACAAAGCAAGAATTAACTGAACTAAAATGCATCAAAATAAACTTAATTATTGGTTGAAGCATTTCATCGAACACATTGTAGACGTGTAACAAATTAAGCAAAATTAGTGCAATTTAAACATGAAAGGTCAAATTAACTACAAGTATTCAACAATAGAACTTCAACACAAGCAAATTAACAAAACTAACAGAATTAAACTAAGAAAATCTAAACTAATCCAACCACAATTCATACATCCACTTCCTTAATACCAATAACTATCCTCGTCGTCACACGAGGACCCGGCTCAGAACCACCAAAGCCAGTGGATAGAGCACTCTACGGGTGGCTGCTTGCTTCGACAACAATGGAATACAGATCTTCCAACAGAGACCATCTGCTGGAAATGGCTGGAAATGGTGGTGGCTGCTGGAAATGGTGGACTGCCGTCACCCTCTTCGTCCCCTGTCCGTCCGAACCCCAGAAGGAGAGGAGAGGTATGAAGGATGCCGGAGGGTGGAGAACACACCAGAGAACCCCTCCGGTGAGGTGTAGTTGGTCGGAACTGCTGCTGAAACCTGCTGTCGCCACTTGTGCTCTGCTGTCGCCGTTGGAAACGGAGAAGAAGAGGAGTGAATTAAAACTGAGTTGGCCGGTCGGTGGCAGTGAAAGAAAAGGAATAGAGGTCGCCGACCGGAGTTGAGAAAGAAAGGAGGAAGCTGTGGAGAAGTTGATGCCCTAGCCGCGCCCTGCAAATCGTGAACAGAGAAGGTGCGTTCCACTGTTCCGTGCCGGTGAGAAGGAGAAAAGGGGTTTTCTAAATGGGTTTCTGGTTTGGGTTTAAGGAAAAGATCCGTTTGACTTAGATCTGGTTCATTAAGGGTAGGGCTCAAATTGGGCTACAAATTGGATGAGTTGGGCTTTATGATTGGGTTTGATTTGAAGCTTTTGGATTGGGTTTGATTGGATTCTTCTTTTGATCCAAATTGGAGATGAATTAAACTTGGATGAGGATGATCTTTATGGACGGTCCAGATCAATTTAATTGAGGTTGAAGGGATGGATCACTTGATCTGATTGAAGGGGCAGGATCTCACTGATCTTAATCAACGGTCCACATTAATTCAGCTTGATCTTCCTCATTTAGACTCCAAATCAAGCCAAATTTGATCTGGTTCGACCCTAATCCATGGCTCTTTGAATTTCCTACAAAATCACATAAAATATGAAATTAAATTCTATAAATTGTTGGAAATTTACAATTAAGTCCAAAATGAATCCCTATTCGGAAATCATGATATAAACACAATATTAAGTATGCGAGAAGGTATAAAATGCTAAGTATAAGAGCCAAAATAATACACAAAAATACCCATTATCAATCACCCAAAATTTGGTCAGATGGGTGATTTGTGCTTGTTCTTGTTGGTCTTATACCATTTGAGTTAGTGATTTGTTCTTCAGATTCAATAGGTTCAGGTTGAATTTTTTCATCTTCTTTGTTTATTGAGGTAGCATTTTATGTATTTTCATTTTCATGTATTGTGTTGGGTAATTTATTTTCTTCCTCAAATATTATATTTGTTGTTTCTTCTACCTTTAGGGTATTTTTGTTATACACTCTATATGCCCTACTAGTTGTTGAATACCCTAAAAATATTACTGAGGTTGTTTTTGATGTAAATTTCCCTAAGTAGTCTTTAGTGTTCAAAATGAAGACTTTACACCCAAATACCTTTAAATAGTTTAAGTTGGGAATTTTATTATAATAAATTTCATAGGGTGTTTTATATTGAAATTTGTTAATTGAAATCATATTTTAAATGTAACAGGCTGTATTAACTGCTTCAGCCCAGAATTCATTAGATAGTTTATATTCGTTTAACATGGTCCTAGCAGCTTCTTGTAGGGTTTTATTTTTACGTTCTACTAGACTATTTTGTTGAGGGGTCCTAGGGCAGGAGTATTCATGTTAGTATCCACTTATTTCATAAAATTTAGTAAAGTTGTGATTCTCAAATTCTCCCCCATGGTTTCTTCTGATTCTTTTTATTTAAGTGTCTTTTTCATTTTCTATTAATTTGAAAAAGATTTTAAATGTTTCAATGGTCGCTTCTGTTTTAAATATTTTGCAAAAGATTTGGTTGCAAAAGACTTTTCGAATAATAAAGTCTTAGTTGAGTTCGATGTTACCTCTTCCGATTACCTTAAGTTTACCGTCGTTGCCGAATGCAAATTGTAACACCCCAAATTTCCTTATTTTGAGTTCAAAAAGTGATTATAAATATTTAGAAATGCTTTATAAATATTCTAGAGACTTTTAGAAATTTTTAGAGTATTTTTATAGAATTTTCGGAGTTCGTTTGGTATTTTTACCAAAAGAAATAAAGTTGCGACAAAAAGTTATCAGGCCGAGGTTCGTCCCCGGAACCCCTTAGTAAGCAAAGTCTTAAGAATGTCAGGATGATCAGGTGCCCCAGCAGGGGTATGCTAAAAGAAAAGAGAGCAAAATAATTTTATGCAGAGAAAAGTTAATAAATACCCTTAGGTATAAATAGAAGAACTTAAGTGAAATAAGGGGATTCTCGACCTAATTTTGCATCTTTCTTTTGTGCGCCGAATTCCTCCTTCGCTTGGGCAGAAAAAAAAAGAAGCCTAAGGCTTCTTGTGGTGGCCGGCTAGGACAATTTCGAGGGAGCTTTTGGATATTTTCCGATTAGTCTCGACGAGAGGAACGCGTGGACGTAAGCAAAGCGCGAGGATCTCAAGTTTCACCGGAATCCTAGAGAGGTTTCGTGTTAGTAAGTTCAAGATAATACTGTAAGTACTACTCACCTACAGTAAGAGGTGTTTTCCGTTGATTTCTCATCGTAGAAATATTATAAGTGCAGATTTCTTTTGTTCTCTATGCATGATTGTGTGTTACCTAGTTAGTTTCACTTATAGATGCATATGGAAAAAATACCCTATCAGTATTTTGAGTTTAAGAAAAGTATAAGAAAGATAAAAAAAAGAAAGAAAAAGACCAAGACCTTAAGTAGATCCCAAAGTCAAGACTTTAGGGATTTTGGCACACAAGGTGCTTGTTAAAATGGCAAGGCATTTAAAGAATAAGTAATTAAGATATTTTACTTTGAAAGGCCAGTACCCGACTTCCAAGGTTGTCGTAAATAAATCTATGTGTCCAATTCCAATGTCTTGGCCCTGGTAGACCAAGGTCTGGTCATTTAGGATTGGTGGCTCGCTACCCCAACCTATTAGGGAACGCGCATAAGATGGTACTTACGCCTTAGGGATCCCAAGTGAAGATATTTATTTTCAAGTATATGCTTTAGCAATGTTTTCAAGTTTAAAGAATTTCCAAGTTTCAAGTTAAGTTAAGAAAAAACAAGTTTAAGGAAATTAAATGCTTGTATATGCTTGTTGCCTAGAGTTAAACAAGTTTTAGTTCCTCTATTGGTACAAAAGTAATTACGCATGTTTATCTGTACTATCAGTGTAAGTAATAGAAAAGATTCTAACATGAAAAGTAATTTAAAAACATGTTTGCACATTTCGAGATTTTCTTTGTGAGCTAGATAGTACTTACTAAGCCTTGTTGCTTACTAGTTGCATTTCCTCTTACTGCAGATAAAGGAAAAGGAAAACAATAGTGAAGGAAGGCGACAAGGGGATGCGTGATGGTGTGTGTGTGATGCCTGGACTATGGAAAGCCTTGGGAATTCATTGGGAGTGTATTAAGATTTCTTTTAAAATTGCTAGTAAAAATTTTAGAGATTTCACTTTTTAATTATTGTTAAGAAGATGTCATAAATTGTTAGTTTTGCATGGGTCGAGTGTCATCTAGTATTTCTGTTATTAATGATTGAATAGACTAGTTTTGGTGGATGCTTGCTAGATATTATGATTCCATATTTTCTTGAGATTGATGTATTTTGGCACATGAGGTATATTGTTCGATACATTGTATGTAGATTAGTTTTAAAGAGTGCAAGAAATTCATTATGGCTCTTTGCATGCAATTATAGTTGGAAATGCTTTAACTGCTTTAGAATTATGAGTTGAGTATTGAAATGAATCATTTACGTCCTTTATGTGTTGCATGTTTAGTAAGAATGTAATAAGAAGCTAGTGGTACTTATGCTACTTAACTGCATGTTATGATGTCACTCGCCGTAAGAACCAAATTAGTGGAAAAGTTCTGCATCTATGTTTAGAAAATTTTATGTACTACTGTCTTTAGCATAAGCAACATTGGTTAAGTAAAGTTCATAAATAAGTACCGTTCACCCTAGAGAGCACTAGGAGGGTGGGCATTACAGGTTGGTATCAAAGTCGTTCTCATTCTCCAGCATCACACACATCAGCTTCAGCCTTGCCGTCTTCAAGTAAGAATGTATTTATACTTTCTTTTATGCTTTTCCTTTAGTGCTTACAGAATAGAGAAATGTTTAGAAGTACCTGCTCATATGTGTTTAAAGTCAAGGATCATGCTTAAGTAAGATATATCTAGAAAGCATAGTGATGATTTTAAGTTTTCTCTCTATATGATTAGATGGCAAGAAGAGGACGTCCCCGTACCACTGTTGGGATTTTCGGGCCGAAAAAATCGCTTTTCGCGTCGTAGAAACCCCGAATCTCCCTAGCCAACGGATCCGTGCGAAGAATAAAATTTTTCGAAAAAACTACGAGTACGAGTTTACCTAGATCTACACTTAGATCTACAAGGGAAAAGGTTATACCTTTGAAGTGAAGCCCTTCGCATTCCCGCTCCTCCAAATGGTGTTGGATATCGAAGTTGTCAACGTAGACAACTCTCTATATGTATCCACACAAACAACTCAATGGAGAGAGAGCCTTAGAGTGTGCTAGCACTCCAAAGGGTCTCGGCAATGGTAGAGGAGGAGAGGGAGAGGGAGAGCTTAAGGAGGAGGATGAAGTGAATGTGCCTTGAATGAAAAATTCATTCCATCCCCTCACAATAGTGGCCGGCCACTTTCAAAAAGGTGTAACCCCCATTTCCACATTAAGTGCAATTAATGTGGAGCCATTAAAGTGAAGAATTGTAACCTCCATGATGTGACATCTCACTTAAGTAACCATGATGATGTGGAGCATCATCATTGGTCCACATCTTGCCAACTCACTAATGATGTGGTAAAAAGTCAAGTCAAACTTGACTTTTCCTCTTCCTCTCAAGTCAAGTCAAACTTGACTTAATCTCTCTCATGGTTGATCTAATCCAACCATTTAATTCAAGCCAATTTAATATAATGAATCTAATTCATTTAATTAAATTGATTCAATGAGTCATAATCTAAATTAGACTCATTGAACACATGAATCAACTTGAGTCCAACTCAATTAGCCCAATTAGGATTACTCTTAATCCAATTTGATTCATCAAATGAATCTAATCCTCTTGGTTCATCATATGAACCTAATCTCCATCTAATTATCCTTAGTGTGTGACCCTATAGGTTCTTGTAATGTTGGCAATGCCCTAAACCCATTTAGGAGCATAAGTAATGAGCGGTATCTAGCAACACATCATTACTACCCAAGTTACAAGAATGTTGAGATCCAACATCACCTTGTGACTACTAATTGTGACTCATAACAAAATATGACAAGTGTCATTCTATCCTAGACATCTAGATTGATCAATGTGAGGCATAGACTCGTGTCATCCTCTGATCAATCTAAATCTTGAACTCCAAGTAGACTCATTAAATCTAATGAGCTCAATATCTCATATTGACTCATTTGGGCATGGTCATGCACTTCGTGGTCTCACTCTATCAAGAATACCGATGTCTCTCCCGTCATATAGGAGAGATAGATCCCATTTACATCACTCACATCCCTCCGCATAATTTGTTACATATCCAGTAATCGCCTTTATAGTCCACCCAGTTATGAGTGGCGTTTGATGAAACCGAAGTACATAACTCCTTATGTAGGGAACCATGGTGACTTCAGGTCTAAGGACTAGTAGTCATACTAATAGCCACATGAGAAAGTATAAGACACTCATATAACGATCCATGATACTTTCTCATGGCAGGTCATTCAGTATATATTCTCTAATGTATACCCATGTGTCAACTTGATATCTCTATATCCATGACTTGTGAGATCAAGTCATCGAGTTGACCTACATGCAGTCTTATTGCATTAACATTGTCCCTGAATGTTAATACTCGACTAGGAATGATTAAGAGTAGTGTTCCCTATATCATCTCACTATCGGTTCAACTAACCGATTGATATAGGTGAGAACCTTCTACTCAAGGACGCTATTATACTTAGTTTATTTGGCACCAATACAAGTAAGTATAATAACCAAAACAAATGCCTTTTATTTATATAGAATATGATACAACAAGTCCATAATACAATCATCAAATGATTGGCTCTAGGGCTCTAGCTAACAACCACTCGTACTGAGAACCGAGCTCAGGAGAACGAGGAGCCCAGAACAACTGAGACCAATCTTTTTGAAGTTGTTGCTCAACTCCAGAGACTAGTAGCAAAGCAGCAACAAGTGATTGTCAATCTGATGGCTAATCAGTAGCCAGTCCCTACCACTCCCCCAACAGTAAACGTGGAGACTCCAGTGGTGACTGAGGTCCCACCAGCTGCCCCAGAAGTTGCCACAGGGGTTAAAAGACAAGAAGCATACCTTATCCAATGGCTGAACCTGAAATTGGAAAGTTTCTCGGGCACGACTGAGCCCTTGGATGCCCAGGCTTGGTTCAAAATACTAGAGAGCACAATGGAGTTTCTTGACTGGCCAGAAGTCGAGAAGGTCAAGTGTGCCTCTTTCTGCCTGTCTAGAGATGCTCGCATGTGGTGGGAGAGAATTAAGAGCAAGAGAACAGCCAAACAAATGAGCTGGGCTGACTTTGAGACAGAGTTCTACGAAGAATTCTTCCATCTCCGAGTCACAAATAAACACTATGAAGAATTTATCGAGTTCAGACAAGGTGACCTGCCAGTGGATGAAGTAGTCAAAAGGTTCAACAGGCTAGCTCATCTCTGCCCAAAGCTAGTAAGTACAGAGAGGGAGCGAATCAAACTGATGCTCCAAATGCTGAGACCATAAATAGCACTTAATGTGAGTAGTAGAACTCACCGACCGTAGACTGGTGAAGAGCTGGTCAGTTGTACGTTAATTGTTGAGCACTATCTGAACAGCATCAAGGCACAATAAACACAGCTCAATCTAGTTAAGATAGAGGACAAGGTGGTAGGGGGTCAGAAACCCCAGTCAATTAATCAAAACTGGAAGGGCAAGGGTAACAAAAGGAAACAATGGAATTTAGGAGGTAACCAAAAGGGAGGTCCAGCGAACAAGTAGGCCAAGTTCCCTCCCTATCCTAAATGTGGGAGAGTACATCCAGAAGTCTGTCTTCTGGGTATGACTGGATGTTATTCGTGTGGTCAAGAAGGACATCTGGCTAAGGCATGCCCTAACAAGTTTAAGGCACATCAGCAATAGCCAACGCAATACGGAGGCAGGCCTGCGCAGTTACACCACATGGCAACAGCACTAGAGGGACCCTATCTCAGTCATGAAAGGTTGGAGGCCCCACCAGTTTAAGCCAGTGCCAGAGTATTCTCCCTCACTAAAGAGGAAGTTGCTAGTGTCTACACGGTCGTAACAGGTCAAGTAGTTATTTTTCAACATTTAGCTACTACACTATTTGATACTGGGGCGACCCATTCTTTTATATCAGTACCCTTTGCCAAAGAATTTCAGGTGCCTACAGAGAGCATGAACTCCAAGTTCTTGATGACCCTACCTTTTAGAGAAGTCATGGAGTCTAACCAGTGGCTCCAGGTTGTACCAGTCAGAATTTCAGACCGAGAGCTATATGTCGATCTGGTAGTCCTTGCGATGCAAGATTTCGATATCATTCTGGGTATGGATTTCCTCAGCAAGTATAGTGCCTCGGTGGACTGCCGCAGAAGGAAAGTGATTTTCAGTCCAGAAGGTGAACCATCCTTTGAGTTCACGGGAGTCCCAAAGAGGAAGACCCAGAAATTCCTCTCTTCTCTAACAACTCACCAGATGTTAGCTAAAGGGTGTGTTGGTTTTCTTGCATACATTGTGAATGAAGAAGAAAAGAAAGGGCTCAAGCAGGAGAATGTTCGCGTGGTCTGTGAGTATCCAGAGGTATTTCCAGAAGAGCTACCTGGACTACCTCCCAACAGAGAAGTGGAGTTTGAAATTGAGTTGGTTCCTAGTACCGGTCTAATTTCAAAAGCTCCGTACCGGATGTCTCCAGCAGAGCTGAAAGAGTTATAAGAACAACTTCAGGAGCTGTTTGACAAAGGTTTTATCCGCCCCAGTCATTCACCATGGGGAGCTCCAGTGTTGTTCGTTAAGAAGAAAAACGGATCTATGCGGATGTGCATAGATTATAGAGCGCTGAACAACGTAACAGTTAAAAACAAGTACTCTCTTCTCAGAATAGATGATCTCTTTGATCAGCTAAGAGGGGCCACAGTTTTCTCGAAGATAGATTTACGCTCAGGATATCACCAGCTGAAGGTTAAAGAAAGTGACATACCCAGAACAACGTTAAGAACGAGATATGGTCACTATGAATTTGTAGTGATGCCATTTCGATTGACCAATGCTCTAGCAGCCTTTATGGAACTAATGAATCATGTCTTCAGGGAATATCTAGATAAATTCATGATTGTGTTCATCGATGATATTCTGATATATTCACAAATTCCAAAGGATTATACTACTCACTTGACAATAGTGCTGCAGATCCTTCAGCAGAAATAGCTTTATGCAAAATTCTCAAAGTGTGAGTTCTGGTTAGACCAAGTAGCATTCTTAGGCCACGTCATCTCAAAAGAGGGCATCAAGGTAGATCTTGCCAAGATAGAGGCAATCAGCAACTGGTGTAGACCCAAAAATGCCAGAGAAATCAGAAGTTTCTTAGGTCTGGCAGGGTATTACAGAAAGTTCATGGAGGACTTTTCTTGGATAGCCTCTCCACTTACAGCCCTGACCAGAAAGAACAAGAAGTTTGACTGGTCAGATAAGTGCGAGCACAATTTTCTAGAGTTGAAGAAAAGATTGACCAGTGTCCCTATTCTGACTGTTCCAGAGAGTGACAAGAGTTTCGATATATACAGTGATGCTTCCAAGATGGGCCACGGGGCTGTACTCATGCAAGAGGGGAAGGTTATAGTTTATGCTTCTAGACAACTCAAGGACTATGATAAGAACTACCCCACTCATGATCTTGAGCTGGCAGCTGTGGTCTTTGCACTAAAACTCTGGCGACATTATTTGTATGGTGTTCGGTGCAGAATCTTCACAAACCATCAGAGTTTGAAGTATTTCTTTACCCAGAAAGACTTAAACATGAGACAGCGTAGGTGGCTAGAGTTGGTTAAAGATTATTATTGTGAAATCATCTACCATCCAGGTAAAGCTAACAAAGTGGAGGATGCACTAACCCAAGAATTTAGTGCACCCCTGATGTCCTTGTCATCATTAGCACTGCCACTGTAGAAGGAATTGTCAGACTTTAGAGTTGTAGTTATTTATGGGCAACTCTCTGCATTGACCTTAGAGTCAACCTAGATTAAGGATATAAAGAGAAAGCAGAGTGAAGATCCAGATATCCAAAAGATCAAGCAAGGGATAAAAAAGAAGAAAATTCAGAGTTTTGAGTATCAGACAGTGGAACCCTCTATCTGGGAAGCCGCCTTTGTGTCCGTAATGATGAGGAACTAAGAAAGAAGATTTTAGAGGAGGCTCATAGTACACCTTACTCTATGCATCCTGATTCCACCAAGATGTATCAAGATGTGAAACAGAGATTCTGGTGGTCTGGACTCAAGAGGGATGTTGCTAAATATGTCAGTACCTGCCTGACATGCCAGAGAGTCAAAGCAGAGCACCAGAGACCAGGAGGAGTCCTACAACCCCTTCTAATATCGGAGTGGAAGTGGGAGGAAATATCCCTGGACTATATAATGGGTCTTCCAAGAACCACTAATGGATATGATGCGATATGGGTGATAGTGGACAGATTGACCAAGTTTGCCTATTTTATAGCCATCAAAGTGTCCTACTCTATAGAGCAGTTGGCACAACTATATGTTAAGGAAGTGATCGACATCATGGAGTTCCAAAATCCATCATTTCTGATAGAGATGGGCGCTTAACCTCTCATTTTTGGGAGTGTGTTCAGAATGCACTAGGTACCAAACTCAAGTTCAGCACATCCTTCCATCCGCAGACTGATGGACAGACAGAATGAGGAAATCAGATTTTAGAAGATATACACAGGGCTTGTGCATTAGATTTTAAGGGCAGTTGGTGTAAGTATATGTACTTAGCTGAATTCGCCTACAACAATAGCTATCAGACCACTATTAAGATGGCACCGTATGAAGCACTGTATGGTAGGAAGCCCAGATCACCCATCTACTGGTAAGAAGCAGGTGAAAAGAAAGAAATGGAAATAGAGCTGGGCATTCAAACTGAGATGATAGATGAGACTACTTAGGCTATCTAGAAGATCAGACAGAATTGAGACGACCCAGAGTAGGCAGAAAAGCTATGCTGACACACGTCGTAGGCCACTTTAATTTCGAGTAGGGGATTCACTCTTTCTCAAGGTCGCTCCTATGAAGGGAGTGATGAGATTTGGCAAAAAGGGCAAATTAAGTCCTCGCTACGTAGGACCTTACCTGATTACAGAGAGGATTGGGAAAGTATCTTACAAGCTGGACTTACCACAAGATATGTCAGCAATACACAATGTATTTCATGTCTCCACGCTAAAGAAGTGCGTCCACGACCCCAGCCAAGTGATTCAGCCTCAGTCAATGCAGATCCAGGAGAATCTTAGCTATGAGAGCAGATCTACACAGATAGTGGACAGAGAAGTTAAGAGACTCAGAAATAAAGAAGTACCACTAGTGAAGGTCATTTGGTAAAATTAGAAGCATGAGGAAGCTACTTGGGAGCGTGAGGACAGTTTGAGACAAAAATATCCAGAATTATTCTAAGTTCGAGGACGATTTTTTATAAGGTATAGGGAATTGTAACACCCCAAATTTCCTTATTTTCAGTTCAAAAAGTGCTTATAAATATTTAGAAATGCTTTAGAAAAATTCTAGAGACTTTTAGAAATTTTTAGAATATTTTTATAGAATTTTCGGAGGCCGTTTGGTATTTTTACCAAAATAAATAAAGTTGCAACAAAAAGTTGTTAGGCCGAGGTTCGTCCCCGGAACCCCTTAGTTAGCAAAGTCTTAAGAATGTTAGGATGATCAGGTACCCCAGCAGGGGTATGCTGAAAGAAAAGAGAGTAGAATAATTTTATGCAGAGAAAAGTTAATAAATACCCTTAGGTATAAATAGAAGAACTTAAATGAAATAAGGGTATTCTCGACCTAATTTCGCCTCTTTCTTTTGTGCGCAGAATTCCTCCTTGGCTTGGGCGAAAAAAAAAGAAGCCTAAGGCTTCTTGTGGTGGCCGGCTAGGACAATTTCGAGGGAGCTTTTGGATATTTTCCGACTAGTCTCGATGAGAGGAACGCGTGGACGTAAGCAAAGCGCGAGGATCGCAAGTTTCACTGGAATCCTAGAGGGGTTTCATGTTAGTAAGTTCAAGATAATACTGTAAGTACTGCTCACCTGCAGTAAGAGGTGTTTTCTGTTGATTTCTCGTCGTAGAAATATTATATGTGCAAATTTCTTTTGTGTTCTATGCATTATTGTGTGTTACCTAGTTAGTTTCACTCAGTACCGGTCTTGAGGCGGTCAATGTGGGGCCACTGCACAGGGCCTCATTTCCTAGTGGGGCCCATTTATTTATTTTAAAGTAAAGTTTTTATTATTAACAAACAAAGTGAAAGAAATTTAATTAAAAATGATCTACGTATAAATTACAAATTGTTATATATGGCCTATTTTGTAAAGTACCAAAACACACGAACAGGACATTTTCTTCCTCCACCATCTTCTATTCGCTAAACGGCTAAACCTAATCTGTCGCCTTTTGCTCTTTGAACCTTTCACCCATGCCGATGTCAATGCCGACGTTGAAGACTCGATAGGCTTTATTGGGTGCAGACAATATGTCGGTCATGTGAAGTCGCGAACCCTAGTGACCTCGAGCGCCATCATCACAAATTCACAATCACCTCTAGGCTTCGTGGCCGTTATCGCAACATCGGGTTGGCGTATAAGGTTTTCATTTTTATTTATGCATCTATTGTTTTGCTTAAATATGTTTGGTTGGATTATATTTTGATTACCGGTTCAACATCAAATTAAAGTAGTTTTTCTCTAAAATTTGTGGATTTTGGATTTCTAGTAATTAAGGTAGGTAATTAAAGGGTAGGCATTGTGCCATTATAGGAAAAACGGACAAGGATAGAATATCTATGAATATGTGATTTAGGTATTACAAGATATATTACACAAACACACTAACACAGTAATATAGTTGGTTAGTAATCCAATATTTTGGTGGAATTCATTTTGACTATATACTTTAATTACCGCCGTTGAGAAAATTCATTCATAGCAACTAGCAAGTCTTCATGAAGCCTCACTGTTTGACACCTTGTAGATGCGCAGATCTCATGGTAAAAGTTTAAGGTTGTAACAAAAAGGATAACTTATGATTAAATCCAAAAAATATCATGGTTGATGAACCATATTGTTGCTCCATTTGAAATGATAGTTTAATGACATTTCTTGTATCAAAGGGGTTTTTTTTTTTTTTTTTTTTGCACCGGACCCTTCAAGGTCTAGGGCCGGCCCTGGTTTCACTTATAGATGCATATGGAAAAAAAATACCCTATCGGTATTTTGAGTTTAAGAAAAGTATAAGAAAGATAAAGAAAAGAAAGAAAAAGGCCAAAGCCTTAAGTAGATCCGAAAGTTAATAATTTAGGGATTTTGGCACACAAGGTGCTTGTTAAAATGCCAAGGCATTTAAAGAAAAAGTAATTAAGATATTTTACTTTAAAAGGCCAGTATCCGACTTCCAAGGTTGTCGTAAATAAATCTAGGTGTTCTATTCCAAGGTCTAGGCCCTGGTACACCAAGGTATGCTCTTTTAGGATTAGTGGCTCGCTACCCCAACCTATTAGGGAACGCGTATAAGATGGTACTTACGCCTTAGGGATCCCAAGTGAAGATATTTATTTTCAAGTATATGCTTAGCAAAGTTTTCAAGTTTAAAGAATTTCCAAGTTTCAAGTTAAGTTAAGAAAAAACAAGTTTAATGAAATTAAATGCTTGTATATGCTTGTTTCCTTGAGTTAAACATGTTTTAGTTCCTCTATTGGTACAAAAGTATTTACGCATGTTTATCTATTCTATCAGTGTAAGTAATAGAAAAGATTCTAGCAAGAAAAGTATTTTAAAAGCATGTTTGCACATTTCAAGATTTTCTTTGTGAGCAAGATAGTACTTACTAAGCCTTGTTGCTTACTAGTTGCATTTCCTCTTACTGCAGATAAAGGAAAAGGAAAACAATAGTGAAGGAAGGTGACAAGGGGATGTGTGATGGTGTGTGTGTGATGCCCGGACTATGGAAAGCCTTGGGAATTCATTGGGAGTGTATTAAGATTTCTTTTAAAATTGCTAGTAAAAATTTTAGAGATTTCACTTTTTAATTATTGTTAAGAAGATGTCATAAATTGTTAGTTTTGCATGGGTCGAGTGTCATCTAGTATTTCTATTATTAATGATTGAATAGACTAGTTTTGGTAGATGGTTTCTAGATATTATGATTCCATATTTTCTTGAGACTGATGTTTTTTGGCACATGAGGTATACTGTTCGATACATTGTATGTAGATTAGTTTTAAAGAGTGCAAGAAATTCATTATGGCTCTTTGCATGCAATTATAGTTAGAAATGCTTTAACTGCTTTAGAATTATGAGTTGAGTGTTGAAATGAATCATTTACGTCCTTTATGTGTTGCATGTTTAGTAAGAATGTAATAAGAAGCTAGTGGAACTTATGCTACTTAACTGCATGTTATGATGTCACTCGCCGTAAGAACCAAATTAGTGGAAAAATTCTGCATCTATGTTTATAAAATTTTATGTACTACTATCTTTAGCATAAGCAACACTGGTTAAGTAAAGTTCATAGATAAGTACCGTTCACCCTAGAGAGCACTAGAAGGGTGGGCGTTACAGGTTGGTATTAGAGCCGTTCTCATTCTCCAGCATCACACACATCAGCTTCAGCCTTGTCGTCTTCAAGTAAGAATATATTTATACTTTCTTTTATGCTTTTCCTTTAGTGCTTGCAGTATAGAGAAATGTTTAGAAGTACTTGCTCATATGTGTTTAAAGTCAAGGATAATGCTTAAGTAAGATATATCTAGAAAGCATAGTGATGATTTTAAGTTTTCTCTCTATATGATTAGATGGTAAGAAGAGGATGTCCCCGTACCACTCGTACTGAGAACCGAGCTTAAGAGAACGAGGAGCCTAGAACAACTGAGACCAATCTTTTTGAGGTTGTTGCTCAACTCCAGAGACAAGTAGCAGAGCAGCAACAAGTGATTGACAATCTAATGGCTAATCAGCAGCCAGTCCCTACCACTCCCCCAACAGTAAACGTGGAGACTCCAATGGTGACTGAGGTCCCACCAGCTGCCCCGGAAGTTGCCACAAGGGTTAAAAGACAAGAAGCATACCTTATCCAATGGCTGAAGCTGAAACCGGAAAGTTTCTCGGGCACGACTGAGCCCTGGGATGCCCAGGCTTTGTTCAAAATGCTAGAGAGCACAATGGAGCTTCTTGACTGGCCAGAAGTCGAGAAGCTCAAGTGTGCCTCTTTCTGCCTATCTGGAGATGCTTGCATGTGGTGGGAGAGAATTAAGAGCAAGAGAACAACCAAACAGATGAGCTGGGCTGACTTTGAGACAGAGTTCTACGAAGAATTCTTCCATCTTCGAGTCACAAATAAACACATTGAAGAATTTATCGAGTTCAGACAAGGTGACCTGCCAGTGGAAGAAGTAGTTAAAAGGTACAATAGGCTAGCTCGTCTCTGCTTAGAGCTAGTAAGTACAGAGAGTGAGTGAATCAAACTGATGCTCTGAATGCTGAGACCATAAATTGCACTTAATGTGAGAAGTAGAACTCACCGACCGAAGACTGGTGAAGAGCTGGCCAGTAGTACGTTAATTGCTGAGCACTATCTGAACAGCATCAAGGAACAACAAACAGAGCTCAATCCAGTTAAGATAGAGGACAAGGCGGTATGGGGTCAGAAACCCTAGTCAAGTAATCAAAACTGGAAGGGCAAGGGTAACAAAAGGAAATAATGGAATTCAGGAGGTAACCAAAAGGGAGGTCCAGCGAACAAGCAGGCCAAGTTCCCTCCCTGTCCTAAATGTGGGAGATTACATCCAGAAGCCTATCTTCTAGGTATGACTGGATGTTATTCATGTGGTCAAGAAGGACATCTGGCTAAGGCATGCCCTAACAAGTTTAAGGCACCTCAGTAATAGCCAACGCAATACGGAGGCAGGCCTGCGCAGTTACACCACATGGCAACAGCACTAGAGGGACCCTATCTCAGTCAGGAAAGGTTGGAGGCCCCACCAGTTTAAGCCAATGCCAGAGTATTATCCCTCACTAAAGAGGAAGCTTCTAGTGTCTCCACGGTCGTAACAGGTCAAGTAGTTATTTTTTAGCATTTAGCTACTGCACTATTTGATACTGGGGCGACCCATTCTTTTATATCAGTACCCTTTGCCAAAGAATTTCAAGTGCCTACAGAGAACATGAACTCCAAGTTCTTGATGACCCTACCTTCTAGAGAAGTCATGGAGTCTAACCAGTGGCTCCGGGCTGTATCAGTCAGAATTTCAGACCAAGAGCTATATGTCGATCTGGTAGTCCTTCCGATGCAAGATTTCGATATCATTCTGGGTATGGATTTCCTCAGCAAGTATAGCGCTTCGGTGGACTGCCGCAGAAGGAAAGTGATTTTCAGTCCAGAAGGTGAACCATCCTTTAAGTTCACGGGAGTCCCAAAGAGGAAGACCCAGAAATTCCTCTCTTCTCTAACAGCTCACCAGATGTTAGCTAAAGGGTGTGTTGGTTTTCTTGCATACATTGTGAATGCAGAAGAAAAGAAAGGGCTCAAGCAGGAGAATGTTTGGGTAGTCTGTGAGTATCCAGAGGTATTTCCAGAAGAGCTACCTGGACTACCTCCCAACAGAGAAGTGGAGTTTGAAATTGAGTTGGTTCCTAGTACCGGTCCAATTTCAAAAGCTCCGTACCGGATGTCTCCAGCAGAGCTGAAAGAGTTATAAGAACAAATTCAGGAGCTGCTTGACAAAGGTTTTATCCGCCCCAGTCATTCACCATGGGGAGCTCCAGTGTTGTTGGTTAAGAAGAAAGATGGATCTATGCGGATGTGCATAGATTATAGAGCGCTGAACAACGTAACAGTTAAAAATAAGTACCCTCTTCCCATAATAGATGATCTCTTTGATCATCTAAGAGGGGCCACAGTTTTCTCGAAGATAGATTTACGCTCGGGATATCACCAGCTGAAGGTTAAAGAACATGACATACCCATAACAGCATTCAGAACGAGATATGGTCACTATGAATTTGTAGTGATGCCGTTTGGAGTGACTAATGCTCTAGCGATCTTTATGGAACTAATGAATCATGTCTTCAGGGAATATCTAGATAAATTCATGATTGTGTTCATCGATGATATTCTGATATATTCACAAACTCCAGAGGACCATACTACACACTTGTGAATAGTGCAGCAGATCCTTCAGCAGAAACAACTCTATGCAAAATTCTCAAAGTGTAAGTTTTGGTTAGACCAAGTAGCATTCTTAGGCCACATCATCTCAAAAGAGGGCATCAAGGTAGATCGTGCCAAGATAGAGGCAATCAGCAACTGGTGTAAACCCAAAAACTCCAGAGAAATCAGAAGTTTCTTAGGTTTGGCAGGGTATTACAGAAAGTTCGTGGAGGACTTTTCCTGGATAGCCTCTCCACTTACAGCCCTGACCAGAAAGAACAAGAAGTTTGAGTGGTCAGATAAGTGTGAGCACAGTTTTCTAGAGCTGAAGAAAAAACTGACCAGTGCCCCCATTCTAACTGTTCCAGAGAGTGACAAGAGTTTTGATATATACAGTGATGCTTCCAAGATGGGCATCGGGGCTGTACTCATGCAAGAGGAGAAGGTTATAGCTTATGCTTCCAGACAACTCAAGGAATATGAGAAGAACTACCCCACTCATGATCTTTAGCTGGCAGTTGTGGTCTTTGCACTAAAACTCTGGCGACATTATTTGTATGGTGTTCGGTGCAGAATCTTCACAAACCATCAGAGTTTGAAGTATTTCTTTACCCAGAAAGACTTAAACATGAGACAGCGTAGGTGGCTAGAGTTGGTTAAAGATTATGATTGTGAAATCATCTACCAGCCAGGTAAAGCTAACAAAGTGGCGGATGCACTAAGCCAAAAATTCAGTGCACCCCTGATGTCCTTGTCATCATAAGCACTGCCACTACAGAAGGAATTGTCAGACTTTAGAGTTGAAGTTATTTATGGGCAACTCTCTGCATTGACCTTAGAGTCAACCTATCTTGAGGATATAAAGAGAAAGCAGAGTGAAGATCCAGATATCCAAAAGATCAAGCAAGGGATAAAAAAGAAGAAAATTCAGAGTTTCGAGTATCAGACAGTGGAACCCTCTATTTGGAAAGCCGCCTTTGTGTCCCCAATAATGAGGAACTAAGAAATAAGATTTTAGAGGAGACTCATAGTACACCTTACTCTATGCATCCTGATTCCACCAAGATGTATCAAGATGTGAAACAGAGATTCTGGTGGTCTGGACTCAAGAGAGATATTGCTAAATATGTCAGTACCTGCCTAATATGCCAGAGAGTCAAAGAAGAGCACCAGAGACCAGGAGGAGTCCTACAACCCCTTCCAATATCGGAGTGGAAGTGGGAGGAAATATCCCTGGACTTTATTACGGGTCTTCCAAGAACCACTAATGGATATGATGCGATATGGGTGATAATGGACAGATTGACAAAGTTTGCCCATTTTCTAGCCATCACGGTGTCCTACTCTATAGAGCAGTAGGCACAGCTATATGTTAAGGAAGTGATCGACTTCATGGAGTTATGAAATCCATCATTTCTGATAGAGATGGGTGCTTCACCTCTCATTTTTGGGAGTGTGTTCAGAATGCACTAGCTACCAAACTCAAGTTTAGCACATCCTTCCATCCGCAGACTGATGGACAGACAGAACGAGGAAATCAGATTTTAGAAGATATGCTCAGGGCATGTGCATTAGATTTTAAGGGCAGTTGGTTTAAGTATCTGTACTTAGCTGAATTCACCTACAATAATAGCTATCAGACCACTATTAAGATGGCACCGTATGAAGCACTATATGGTAGGAAGTGCAGATCACCCATCTGTTAGAAAGAAGCAGGTGAAAATAAAGAAATGAAAATAGAGCTGGGCATTCAGACTGAGATGATAGATGAGACTACTCAGGCAATCTAGAAGATCAGACAGAGAATTGAGACGGCCCAAAGTAGGTAGAAAAGCTATGCTGACACATGCCATAGGCCACTTTAATTCCGAGCAGGGGATTCGGTCTTTCTCAAGGTAGCTCCTATGAAGGGAGTGATGAGATTTGTTAGTTAGAGCCCTAGAGCCAATCATTCCATGATTTTATCATGGACTTATTGTATCATATTCTTATATAAATAAAGGCATTTGGTTTTTTGGTTATTATACTTACTTGTATTGGTGCCAAATAAACTAAGTATAATAACGTTCTTGCGGTAGAAGGTTCTCACCTATATCAATCGGTTAGTTGAACCGATAGTGAGATGATATAGGGAACACTACTCTTAATCATTCCTAGTCGAGTATTAACATTCAGGTACAATGTTAATGCAATAAGACTAGCATGTAGGTTAACTCGATGACTTGATCTCACAAGTCATGGATATAGAGATATCAAGTTGACACATGGGTATGCATTGGAGAATGTATACTGAATGACCCACCATGAGAAAGTATCATGGATCGTTATATGAGTGTCATATACTTTCTCATGTGGCTATTAGTAAGACTACTAGTCCTTGGACCTAAAGTCACCATGGATCCCTACATAAGGAGTTATGTACTTTGGTTTCGTCAAACGTCACCCATAACTGGGTGGACTATAAAGGCGATTACTGGGTTTGTAACAAATTATGCAGAGGGATGTGAGTGATGTAGATGGGATCTATCCCTCCTATATGACAGGAGCGACATCGATATTCTTGATAGAGTGAGACCACGAAGTGCATGGCCATGCCCTAATGAGTCAATATGAGATATTGAGCTCATTTGATTGAGTGAGTCTACTTGGAGTTCAAGATTTAGATTGATTAGAGGATGACACGGTCTATGCCTCACATTGATCAATCTAGATGTCTAGGATAGAAGGACACTTTTCATATATTGTGAGGAGTCACAATTAGTAGTCACAAGGTGATGTTGGATCTCAACATTCTTGTAACTTGGGTAGTAATGATGTGTTGCTAGATACCGCTCATTACTTATGCTCCTAAATGAGTTTAGGGGCATTGCCAACATTACAAGAACCTATAGGGTCACACACTAAGGATAATTAGATGGAGATTATGTTCATATGATGAACCAAGAGGATTAGATTCATTTGATGAATCAAATTAGATTAAGAGTAATCCTAATTGGGCTAATTGAGTTGGACTCAAGTTGATTCATGTGTTCAATGATTCTAATTTAGATTATGACTCATTGAATCAATTTAATTAAATGAATTAGATTCATTATATTAAATTGGCTTGAATTAAATGGTTGGATTAGATCAACCATGAGAGAGATTAAGTCAAGTTTGACTTGACTTGAGAGGAAGATGAAGAGTCAAGTTTGACTTGACTTTATGCCACCTCATTGGTGAGTTGGCATTGAGTGGGCTAATGATGATGCTCTACATCATCATGGTTGCTTAAGTGGGATGTCACCTCATGGGAGTTACCAAGAGTTGTGACTCTTGGCATTCCATGGAGGTTACTACATCTCTTAATGTGGCCGGCCACATCAAGGTATGAATGAGTTTCATTTTGGGGGTTATTCTCATTCATTCCTTCATCTTCTTCCTTGCTCCAATTCTTCTCTCCCTCTCCTCCTTTCTTGGTCGAACACTCTAGGTGCTAGCACACCTTTGTTTGGCTTCTCCACCTATTGTGTTCGTGTGGATACGCATAGAGAGTTGTCTACCTTGACAACTTGAGATCTGACACCTTAGACGAGCGGGATTCGCGAAAGTCACGCATCAAGGGTAAAAATCTCTTAACATATAGTTCTAGCGTAGACCTATAGGTATGTAAACTCGTACTCATAATTTTGTTTTCGAAAGTTTTTACTTCGTAGGGATTCGTGGTTGGGGGTTTCGGGGTTTTCGCGACGCGAAAAGCGGTTTTCGCGGCCCGAAAAACCCAACAGTGGTATCAGAGCCACGTGCGAAGACTTGTACGAGTTTATTTTTGATTTTTATGAAAAATATAGCTTCCGTGATTTTCTGTAAATTTAAGTTTTTATGGATTTTTATGAGTAATTTTCTCGTAGAAGCGAAGCACAAGTGTTTCAACACTTGTAGGTTTCGACTACCGAGAAGATTTTTCCGAAATGGCAAGGTTTCGCCCCAAAACTTTTTGGGACAGCGGGCTAAGGTGCTGTAGGATCGCTAAGGAACCCTCGCGATGGTTAGATCACGGGTAGGACCGCTGCCCCTGGCCCCGCAAGGGGATTCGTTCCGCGATTGCGCCCGAAAACCGCTAAACGGGACCGCCGGAAATTTTTACTCGTAAAAATTGTAAAAATTGGTATTAAAATTGCAAAAAATTATAGAAAATACATAATTTAGAAATATGTATAATTTGTGATATTCATGGCTCAAAAAGACCCAATTGGATTGGTATATTTTGTGTTGTAATTCATAATACGGCCTACGTGCCGTCATGTGATTGTGTGTGTTGTATTTTTGATACGCGACCTGCGCGTCGTGCCTTTCTCTATTTATTCTTGTTGTAAATTAGTTTAGACTCAAATGTAACTCGAATTTCAAAATTGTAATGTACAAAATTGGAGCCGTGGAAGGTCCACTCGAGACGGAGTTACGAGGAGGGCGCGAGCAACACAAGGTGGTCAAAGGGAGGAGCTTGAGAAGCTGTTGACCCTAGGTTGACCATCCGATCTTCTCATTGGCTTGAGAAGATCGTAGTAGGGCCATGACTAATCACAAATTAATTTAATTAATTGCTTGTGTATATGTGATTCATGATTAAGTAATTAATTAGTGCCTAACGATTAGATTAGATCTAAGTCGTGCACATGATGCACCCTTTCGATTAGATTAGATCTATCGAGTATATGATATGCATCATCGTTTAGATTAGATCTAAATCATGTCAACTCTAATGCCTACCGTGTCGTGATACCTATCACTACCTCGATCACATGTGTTGTTGAATCTGCCAAAGCAGAGCAACACATATTATCTTGGTAGGGTACGGAGGGACAATCTTGGTCCCGCTTATCAACGCATGGGCGAATACAAACTCAATTAGATTGAGTATTCCTAGTTAACTCAGTTGGATCTAGTACAACTATAGGCATTCTTCCAATGGTTGGAAAGATAGGACATAAATCACATTTATATTAATTCTTGGGCGTATTAGCCAAAGCTAACTCAAGTTTTAATATAACTGCGGATAATGATCCTATAAACAAGAGTTGCATAGAGATGTAATTGGTAAATCGTTACCTACCGATCATACTAAATCTTGGGCGTATTAGCCAAAGCAAACTCAAGGGTTAGTATGATGTGGATATTGTCCCACATGAATTATAGAATTCAGTGGGAGCATCATTTAGTTAAAGGCCTAATTAAATGATTTAAAAGAATATGATATTTATTTTCTGCATTTTTCTGTTGTAGATAACCATGACGTCGAATACGAACTCCTTCTCCCAGCATTCAGTCCTTGAGAAGGACAAGCTCAACGGAGCAAATTTCCTAGACTGGTGCAGGAACTTGAGAATAGTTCTCACCCAGGAACGTAAACTGTACGTTCTGGAGCAGCCCATTCTGGAGGCTCCTCCTGCCAATGCCACGCGAGCAGACAAAGATGCTTACAAGAAGCATCAAGATGACGCATTAGATGTGTCCTGTCTAATGCTCGCGACCATGAACTCTTAGCTTCAGAAGCAACATGAGTTAATGGGCGCTTACGATATGGTTGAACATCTTCGTCAACTGTATCAAGGGCAAGCGAGGCATGAGAGATTTGAGATCTCAAGGGCACTATTTCAGTGCAAGATGTCAGATGGGGCTCCCGTAGGCCCATATGTACCCAAAATTATTGGGTACATAGAGAACCTACAAAGGTTGGGGTTCCCACTTGGCCAAGAGCTGGCCACTGACCTGATCTTGCAATCCTTGCCGGATAGCTATAGTCAGTTCGTTCTAAACTACAATATGAACGAAATTGACAAGCCATTGCCCGAGTTGCTCAGCATATTAAGAACTACTGAGCTGAACCTTAAGAAGGTAAAGCCCCACTCTGTTCTGATGGTTCAGAAACCCAAGGACAAGGGCAAGCCCAAAGGCAAAGGAAAGTCCCAAGCCAAGGGCAAAGGCAAGGCACTGAAGCCTAAAGGAGGGGTCGCCAAGGATGCTACCTGCTTCCACTGCGGTCAGACCGGGCACTGGAAGAGGAACTGCAAGGTGTACCTGGAAGATCTTAAGAAGAAGCAAAGTGAGACTTCCACTTCAGGTATGTATGTTATAGAAGTCAATCTATCTATTTCTTCATCATGGGTATTAGATACCGGATGTGCATCTCACATTTGTACTAATGTGCAGGCGTTGAGAAATAGCAGGGCATTGGCGAAGGGCGAGGTGGTCCTATGCTGTAATACCCACTAAGCTTGTAAGATAAATATATGAATGTGAGATTTTTCCTTAGAAAATAATAGGAAGTGAGTTGAACCAAAAAGGAAATAAAAAGAAATAAAAATAGGAAGAGGTCAAGGATTGAACCATGAACCTCTTATATTATATTTCATAGAATTAATGGGTAATAACCAGTTGGGATAGGAATAATATGTTGATAGCAAAGGAGGGAAACTCATGATAAAGGTAAGAGTAAAAGCTAGCCAAAAGGAAACAAGAAAAGAGCAAGAGAAAGGCAACTTGCCTTCCTCCCTTCCTCTCCCTCTTCCTCTTTGATTTTGCCGAAATGTTTAAAGAGGAATTAAGGGGATTCATTCCCCCTTATTTCACCATGAATGATGAGGATAAATAAATAAATAAAAATAAAAATAAAATAGAAAAAAAGGCTAAGGGAGAAGGAAAGCAAAAACTAAGTTTGCTACCTCTTCCCCCTTAACATAAAAGAGAATATGTAAAGGGAAAATTCTATTTTCTCTCATTTTTCTCATTCTCTCCCCTCCCTCACCGAAACCTCAGTTCCCCCTCTCCTCCATTTTTGGCCCCAAGCCAAGGTTTTCTCCTAAGAAAACCTAAGATACAAGGAGGACTTAGCAAGGGAATCAAGGGAAAGGAACTAGAAGAAGAGGCTACTTCTTCTTCACCATACCTTAGATCCACAAGCGAAAAGGATGTAAGCTTCCCCTCACCTGTGGTACAAGGCTTTTATGTGCTTTTCAGATTTTATGAAGATTTTAAAACCTAGAAACAAGTTTGAGAAAATTCGGCCAAAAGAGCTTTCAAAATCTAATGATGTTTAAACTAGTCTTCACTACATGATAGATTTTTCTATGCTATGTAAAGGGGTTCTTCTTCATGCTTTTATACCTATATGATGCTTGATCAGAGGAGTACTGAACCCTAGAATTTTGGCCAAAAATATTCTTGAGAGGCTAGGGAAATTTATTGTTTTACCCAACTAGTACAAGGTTCTCCCTATGAAATATTAAGGATCATGTATTAGTTTTTCTTCCTTAGAAGATATTTGAAACTAAGAGAAAACCCACTCATATGATTCGGTCAAGAAAGGGTTTAGGGTTAGGAAGACCTTGAAATTTAAATAACCATGATCATGTGATAGAATACAAAGATCTTAAAGGATTTGTATGCTTGAATATTGCAAGAATTTCATGAACTCCTTCTTAGGGTTTTTCGGCCATGATGAGATGGATAGCTTAGAAAAGCTTAAACAAAATTTTAATATGCTCAAGACCTCTGTGCTATTTAGATATGAAGGTTGTTTAATGCCCTCATGCTTAATTAGGGTGTAGAAAAATTAGTTGCATGACATATAACATGTATGACCACAAGGGGTCCTAGCTTATTCATGAACCAATTTGTATATATGTTTCTTAGTAACTTTTGCCATGAAACTTACATAGGTTTTTCATGATTTAGGCCACTTAAAAACCTAGCTAAGGAATGGTAGGTTTCGGCCATGAGAAAAAAATAAAAGAAAAAGAGAAAAAGAAACCTAGAAAGCCTAAGACACAATTCATATGTATACTCATTATACTTGTCCTTATACATGCTATGAAACTTGTATAAATTCTCATGCTTTTAGGCTATTTGAAGCAAGTTTATATTCTGTGAGTTTCGGCCAAGTAGGGTTTAAAAGACCTAGAGGCCTTAGAAATGAAACCAAATGTGTTAAAAGTACTTCTTATGAAAATAGGATAATGTGTTGATTGTTTCACATACTTGTATAATTTTTCCATGACCTAAATGAACCCTTGAATGTTTCGGTCATGAAGGAATAGATGCCCTAGAAACCCTAGGACTTAAATTAAATATGCTCATGTCACTCTACATGAAATATGATAAGTAGAAAGCCAAGGTTCAATTGCTATATGTTGTTTTATGACCTAAAATGATGCTAGGGTATGTTTTGGCCATAACTATTGTATGATGCCTTGTATGAATTTATACATAATGTTAGTCCAAGTTCACATGCTTGTATGCTTGTTTGTAGCCCTAATGAGAACTTGTTAAATTTCGGCCATGACATATGTTAAGGGCTTAAAGAACTTAGGAACTAATTCAAATGTGTCAAATGTGTTTACCTTGTTCCTTTGTAAAAAATGTTATAAATATGATTTAAAGTTGTTCATGATTTTATGTCATATGGAACCTTGTTTCACACCTTAAGGTTTCGGCCATATGAAATGAGGGACTTGAAGAACTTAGAAACTAAGTTAATCATGTTTATAATGCTTCCTATGAAAATGTTATGATGATAATTTAGGTGCCACATGCTTGGATGTTGTGTTTAACCTAAATTAAGCTCTAAAGGGGTTTCGGCCACAAGGGTTTAGGAAGCTTAAAACCAAGATAAATATGATACCATGTTTCCTATGATAGGATAATCACAAGATACACCCTTATGCTCAATATGTATGCTTGTGATTTATGACTTATGATATGATATGCATGCTTTTATGATATGATATGCTTTGTGCTAAAAATATGCATGCTTATGTTATGATATGTGGTTAAATTATGCATGCTTTAATGCTATGTTTAGTGCTTAAAATATGCATGCTTCTATGATATGCTATGTGGTTAAATCATGCATGCTTTAATGCTATGTTTAGTGCTTAAAATATGCATACTTTCATGATATGCTATGTGGTTAAATCATGCATGCTTGATGATATGCTTTATGCTTAAGATATGAATGTTTTTATGATCTATGCCTAAGTGATGCATATTGTTATGATATGATGTATGCCTAAGTGATGCATGCCTTTATGATGTGATGTATGCCTAAGTGATGCATACCTTTATGACATGATGGATGCCTAAGTGATGCATACCTTATGATATGATGTATGCCTAAGTGATGCATACTTTTATGACATGATGTATGCCTAAGTGATGCATACTTTTATGACATGATGTATGCCTAAGTGATGCATACCTTTATGATATGATGTGTGCCTAAGTGATGCATGCTTTTATGATACATGATATGTATGACATGTACTTTACTTTATGTGTGAGTGGCTTGTACCAAGGGTGGGCTCCATAAGCGCCCCGGGGACTAAGGACCTCGTTAGAGATGGGCTCCTAAGTGCCCCTAGGACTAAGGGCCTAGTATGTTTGCCTCATAGGGTTCAAGACTTGCTACCTTGGACCTACAAGGTTGCACGCAATATGTAAGTGGTACATAGCCGGGATCCCCCTTATGTTGAGATTACTTTCAAGTATATATGTAAAAGAAAATGGTTTTAAAGATCATGAGACATACACATGTTTTCCGGATACATGTTTTCCAAAATCATATTGCATACACCTTATGATTATGCTATGTTTCATGTTATGCTCTTGATTATGATATGCCATGATAAGGTATGATTATGTTATGTTCATGCTATACCTTATAGACATGTTTCGGCCATGGATTTGTTGATGCCTGATATATAGATTTTGGCCATAGATATGATGATGCCTTGATGTACATGTTTCGGCCATAGTATGATGCTTTGATATACATGTTTCGGCCATGCTTTGATATACCATGATACTTGTTTGTTATGCCATGTCTAGCTATGTTTTATGCAATGCACTATGTATATGTTTCGGCCATGGTGATGCTTGATATGCTATGACTAGTTGTGATTATATTATGATGCATGATATGCTTAAATAGAATTCTATGTTATGCCATGATTAGTTGAGATTATGATTTGTTGATGCATTCTTGATTATGTGCTGATTTTTGGCTTTAGTGAGTAGGAAAGGAACTTACTGAGCCATGAGTGCTCACAGCTTACTTTCCTTGTACCACAGATAAAGGGAAAAGCTGGATGAGCTAAAGGAGCAGCAGGAGGGGCAACGAAGATGTGTGAGGCGGTGGCTAGGCAACTAAATAAGAATCTGCTTAAAGTTTCTTTAAAGAACTATGCATTGGTATTTTATGACTTGTGATACCTAAACATGTGTGGCTTGACATTATGGTTCCACTGGATTTGATGTTATGATTTTGATGCCATGTGATAGTATAGTTCAAAAGAAATTTAAAAGAAAAGTTTTATTAAAACTATGAAAATTATTTTAAGTCTTCCGCTGTTTTAAAAAATAAAAATTTATACGTAGAGTATCGTAGCCCCGTCCCTTAGGGTAGCAGAAAGGGTTGGCGTTACATGCGCGTAGGCAATGGAGCACGGGTTGCTGCTGTTGCTGTAGGGACTTATTTTCTATCTTTACCCTCTAGGCTTGTATTAGAGTTGGATGATTGTTGTTATGTTCCTGCATTAACTAAGAACATAATTTCAGTTTCTTGTTTGGACAAGAAAGGTTTCTCTTTTATTATAAAGGACAAATGTTGTTCTGTTTATTTAAAAGATATGTTCTATTGTAGTCCACCTCTGATAAACAGACTCTATATTCTAGACCTTGAAAGCCCTATCTATAACATAAATACCAAGAGGTTCAAGTCAAATGACCTGAACCAAACCTATCTCTGGCACTGCCGCTTAGGTCATATAAATGACAAGCGCTTATCCCAGCTCCATAAGGATGGTTTGCTGGACTCATTTGATTTTGAATCTTATGATACGTGCGAGTCATGCCTACTAGGCAAGATGACCAAGACTCCCTTTAGTAGGTACAGCGAAAGAGCGACTGATTTGTTAGGCCTCATACATAGTGATGTATGTGGCCCTTTCAATGTCGCTGCTAGAGGCGGTTATAGGTACTTCATCACATTTACTGATGACTTCAGTAGATATGGTAATGTGTACTTGATGACACATAAGTTAGAATCCTTTGAAAAGTTTAAAGAATTCAAGAATGAAGTACAGAACCAGCTTGGCAAGAGTATTAAGATACTTCGATCAGATCGAGGTGGAGAATACCTTAGCAATGAGTTTCGTGACTACCTAGCTAAGTGTGGAATTCTATCCCTACTCACTCCTGCTGGAACACCACAGTGGAATGGTGTATCCGAAAGGAGGAATCATACCCTATTAGATATGGTATGATCTATGATGAGTCACACAGATCTTCCAACATACCTTTGGGGTTATGCTCTAGACACGACAGCTTTTATACTCAACCGAGTTCCATCCAAGGCCGTGTTAAAGACACCATATAGGATATGGAATGGGAGAGATGCCCAGGTGTCTTTCATGAGGATTTGGGGTTGTGAGGCTTACGTTCAACGTCAAGTCTCAGAAAAGTTAGGACTCAAATCCGACAAGTGCTACTTTATTGGATATTCCAAGGAAACTAATAGATATTACTTCTACATTCCCAGTCAACACAAGGTAGTTGTGGCAAATACTGGGGTCTTTCTATAAAGGGACTTTATTTCTAGAAAGACTAGTGGGAGCACGTTCGATCTTGAAGAAGTTCAAGATTCGAACAATAGCACTGAAGCCTCGATGGAAGTTGAACTGGAACCACAAAGTGTTGTGTATGATGTTGTTCCACAAGGAGTTGAGGAACAACAACCAGTTCAAGTAGACATACCTCTTCGCAGGTCTGATAGGGTACGTCGTCAGCCTGAGAGATACTCATTTCTCTTGTCTGACCATGATGACGTTGTGCTCATAGATGATGAGCCTACCACCTATCAGGAAGCTGTGATGAGACCAGATTCCGAGAAATGGCTAGAGGCCATGAGATCCGAGATGGAATCCATGTACACCAACCAAGTATGGACTTTGGTTGATCCACTTGAAGGGGTAAAACCCATAGGGTTGTAAGTGGGTCTTTAAGAGAAAGACTGACATGGATGGACTTATCTATAAGGGTCGCTTAGTAGCTAAAGGTTTCAAGCAGATTCATGGTATTGACTATGATGAAACCTTTTCTCCAGTAGCGATGTTTATGTCCATTCGGATCATGCTTTTTATTGCAGCTTACCATGGCTATGAGATATGGCAGATGATGTCAAAACCGCGTTCCTGAATGGAAACCTACTCGAGGATGTGTACATGACACAACTTGAGGGTTTTGTAGATCCACAGCATACTAGCAAAGTATACAAGCTGCATAGGTCCATTTATGGACTAAAGCAAGTTTCTCGGAGCTAGAATCTTTGATTCGATGATGCAATCAAATAGTTTGGTTTCATCAAGAACGAAGATGAACCTTGTGTCTACAAGAAGGTTGTAGGGGATATAGTTATCTTCCTCATATTGTATGTGGATGACATACTACTCATTGGGAAGGACATCCCTTTGCTTCAATCTGTCAAGACCTGGCTAGGGAGTTTCTTTTCAATGAAGGACTTAGGTGAGGCATCCCGCATTTTAGGGATACAGATCTATAGAGATAGATCTAAGAGATTGCTTGGCTTAAGTCAGAGTACATATATTGACAAGGTACTCCTTCGGTTTGCCATGCAGAACTCCAAGAAGGGATTTCTGCTGATGTCACATGGTGTGAGTCTTTCGAAGACTCAAGGTCCCTCTTCTAGAAAGGAGAGAGACCGCATGGATCAGATCCCTTATGCCTCAGCCATAGGATCTATCATGTACGCCATTGTATGTACTGGACCTGATGTCTTGTATGCTTTGAGTATGACGAGCAGATACCAGTCAGATCCAGGTGAAAGTCATTGGATAGCAGTCAAAAATATTCTTAAGTACTTAAGAAGGACTAAAGAATATTTCTTGATATATGGAGGCAATGATGAGCTAGCTGTAAAGTTTACAGTGATGCCAGCTTCCAGACCGATCAGGATGATTATCGATCGCAGTCAGGGTTCGTATTTAGCATAAATGGTGGTGTTGTGAGCCGGAAGAGTTCGAAGCAGGACACAGTAGCTGATTCTACGACAGAGGCCGAGTACATTGTTGCATCAGAGGCAGCAAAGGAAGCAGTTTGGATCCATAAGTTCATCACTGAACTTAGGGTGGTTCCCAGTATCGCTGACCCTATTGAGCTCTATTATGACAACAATGGAGCTATAGCACAGGCGAAGGAACCTCGCACACACCAGCGGACCAAACACATACTACGGCGCTTCCATCTCATTCGAGAGATTATCTAGAGAGGAGATGTGAAGATTTGCAGAGTACCTACAGAGGCTAACATCGCAGATCCCTTGACCAAGGCTTTAGCACAGAGGAAGCATGATGGTCACACTAGGTCATTGGGGCTTAGAGCCTACACTGATTGGCACTAGTGCTAGTGGGAGATTGTTAGTTAGAGCCCTAGAGCCAATCATTTGATGATTGTATCATGGACTTATTATATCATATTCTTATATAAATAAAGGCATTTGGTTTTTCGGTTATTATACTTACTTGTATTGGTGCCAAATAAACTAAGTATAATAACGTCCTTGTGGTAAAAGGTTCTCACCTATATCAATCAGTTAGTTGAACCGATAGTGAGATGATATAGGGAACACTACTCTTAATCATTCCTAGTCGAGTATTAACATTCAGGGACAATGTTAATGCAATAAGACTAGCATGTAGGTCAACTCGATGACTTGATCTCACAAGTAATGGATATAGAGATATCAAGTTGACACATGGGTATGCATTGGAGAATGTATACTGAATGACCCGCCATGAGAAAGTATCATGGATCGTTATATGAGTGTCATATACTTTCTCATGTGGCTATTAGTATGACTACTAGTCCTTGGACCTGAAGTCACCATGGATCCCTACATAAGGAGTTATGTACTTTGATTTCGTCAAACGTCACTCGTAACTGGGTGGACTATAAAGGTGATTACTGGGTATGTAACGAATTATGCAGAGGGATGTGAGTGATGTAGATGGGATCTTTCCCTCCTATATGACAGGAGCGACATCGATATTTTTGATAGAGTGAGACCACGAAGTGCATGGCCATGTCCAAATGAGTCAATATGAGATATTGAGCTCATTTGATTGAGTGAGTCTACTTGGAGTTCAAGATTTAGATTGATTAGAGGATGACACGGTCTATGCCTCACATTGATCAATCTAGATGTCTAGGATAGAAGGACAATGTCATATATTTTGAGGAGTCACAATTAGTAGTCACAAGGTGATGTTGGATCTCAACATTCTTGTAACTTGGTTGTAATGATGTGTTGCTAGATACCGCTCATTACTTATGCTCCTAAATGTGTTTAGGGGCATTGCCAACGTTACAAGAACCTATAGGGTCACACACTAAGGACAATTAGATGGATATTAGGTTCATATAATGAACCAAGAGGATTAAATTCATTTGATGAATCAAGTTGGATTAAGAGTAATCCTAATTGGGCTAATTGAGTTAGACTCAAGTTGATTCATGTGTTCAATGAGTCTAATTTAGATTATGACTCTTTGAATCAATTTAATTAAATAAATTAGATTCATTATATTAAATTGGCTTGAATTAAATGGTTGGATTAGATCAACCATGAGAGAGATTAAGTCAAGTTTGACTTGACTTGAGAGGAAGATGAAGAGTCAAGTTTGACTTGACTTTATGCCACCTCATTAGTGAGTTGGCATTGAGTGGGCCTATGATGATGCTCCACATCATCATGATTGCTTAAGTGAGATGCCACCTCATGGGAGTTACCAAGAGTTGTGACTCTTGGCATTCCATGGAGGTTACTACATCTCTTAATGTGGCCGGCCACATCAAGGTATGAATGATTTTCATTTTGGGAGTTATTCTCATTCATTCCTTCATCTTCTTCCTTGCTCCAATTCTTCTCTCCCTCTCCTCCTTTCTTGGCCGAATACTCTAGGTGCTAGCACCCCTTTGTTTGGCTTCTCCACCTATTGTGTTCGTGTGGATACGCATAGAGAGTTATCTACCTTGACAACTTGAGGCTCCACCTATTGTGTTCGGTTTTCGCGGCTCGAAAAGCGATTTCTATTTTTCTTCTCTCCCGTATGAAGCGCTGTATGGTAGGAAGTGCAGATCACCCATCTGCTGGAAAGAAGCAGGTGAAAATAAAGAAATGGAAATAGAGCTGGGCATTCAGACTGAGATGATCGATGAGACTACTCAGGCTATCTAGAAGATCAGACAGAGAATTGAGACTTCCCAGCGTAGGTAGAAAAGCTATGCTGACACACGTCGTAGGCCACTTTAATTCCGAGTAGGGGATTCGGTCTTTCTCAAGGTCGCTCCTATGAAGGGAGTGATGAGATTTGGCAAAAAAGGGCAAGTTAAGTCCTTGCTACGTAGGACCTTACCTGATTACAGAGAGGATTGGGAAAGTAGCTTACAAGTTGGACTTACCACAAGATATGTCAGCAATACACAATGTATTTCATGTGTCCACGCTAAAGAAGTGCGTCCACGACCCCAGCCATGTGATTCAGTCTCAGTCAGTGCAGATCCCGGAGGATCTTAGCTATGAGAGCAGACCTACACAGATAGTGGACAGAGAAGTTAAGAGACTCAGAAACAAAGAAGTACCACTAGTCAAGGTCATTTGGCAAAATCAGAAGCATGAGGAAGCTACTTGTGAGCATGAGGACAGTATGAGACAAAAATATCCAGAATTATTCTAAGTTCGGGAACAAACTTTTATAAGGTATGGGAATTGTAACACCCCAAATTTCCTTATTTTGAGTTCAAAAAGTGCTTATAAATATTTAGAAATGCTTTAGAAATATTCTAGAGACTTTTATAAATTTTTAGAGTATTTTTATAGAATTTTCGGAGGTCGTTTGGTATTTTTACCGAAAGAAATAAAGTTGCGACAAAAAGTTGTCAGGCCGAGGTTCGTCCCCGGAACCCCTTAGTAAGCAAAGTCTTAAGAATGTTAGGATGATCAGGTGCCCCAGCAGGGGTATGCTGAAAGAAAAGAGAGTAGAATAATTTTATGCAGAGAAAAGTTAATAAATACCCATAGGTATAAATAGAAGAACTTAAGTGAAATAAGGGGATTCTCGACCCAATTTTGCCTCTTTCTTTTGTGCGCCGAATTCCTCCTTGGCTTGGGCGGAAAAAAAAGAAGCCTAAGGCTTCTTGTGGTGGCCGACTAGGACAATTTCTAGGGAGCTTTTGGATATTTTCCGACTAGTCTCGACGAGAGGAACGCGTGGACGTAAGCAAAGCGCGAGGATCTCAAGTTTCACCGGAATCCTAGAGAGGTTTCGTGTTAGTAAGTTCAAGATAATATATTAAGTACTGCTCACCTGCAGTAAGAGGTGTTTTCCGTTGATTTCTCGTCGTAGAAATATTATATGTGCAGATTTCTTTTGTGTTCTATGCATGATTGTGTGTTACCTAGTTAGTTTCACTTATAGATGCATATGGAAAAAATACGCTATAAGTATTTTGAGTTTAAGAAAAGTATAAGAAAGATAAAGAAAAGAAAGAAAAAGGCTAAGGCCTTAAGTAGATCCCAAAGTCAAGACTTTAGAGATTTTGGCACACAAAGTGCTTGCTAAAATGCCAAGGCATTTAAAGAAGAAGTAATTAAGATATTTTACTTTGAAAGGCCAGTACCTGATTGTTGGGATTTTCGGGCAGCAAAAACCGCCTTTTTGCATTGCGGAAACCCCGAATCTCCCATGCCACCGGATCCGTGCGAAGTTTATAAACAAAATTTCGAGTACGAGTTTACTAAAGCCTAGATCTACACTAGGAGAAGGAATTTACCCTCAATGCGATGCCCTTCCCAATCCCGCTCGTCCAACGGTTCGCCGGATCTCGAGATCGTCAAGCGTACGATCCTCTAGATGTATCCACACGAACAAACTAGGTTGAGAAGACCAAACAAAGGTGTGCTAGCACCTTATGTTGTTCGGCCAAGAAGGAGGAGAGGGAGAGGAGAATGAGATCAAGGAAGAAGATGAGAGTTACACCCAAAATGAAAAACCACACAAGAGCATAATGTGGCCGGCCACATAATGGCTGTTAACCCCCTTCTCATTTAATGTGGAGGCCATTAAAGAGGAGATTTGTAACCTCCATGAGGTGGCACACACATGTGCTAGCCTTGATAATGTGGCACATCATCATTGGTCCTCCTAATGCCAACTCACAAATGAGGTGGCAAATAGTCAAGTCAAACTTGACTCTTCCTCTTCCTCTCAAGTCAAGTCAAACTTGACATTTTAACTCCCATGGTTGATCAAATCCAATCATTTGATTCAAGGCAATTTAATATAATAGATCTAATTCATTTAATTAAATTGATTCAATGAGTCATAATCTAAATTAGACTCATTGAACACATGAATCAAATTTAGTACAACTCAATTAGCCCAATTAGGATGACTCTTAATCCAATTTGATTCATCATATGAATCTAATCCTCTTGGTTCATCATATGAACCTAATCTCCATCTAATTGTCCTTTGTGTGTGACCCTATAGGTTCTTATTGTTGGGTTTTTCGGGTCGCGAAAACCGCTTTTCGCGTCGCGAAAACCCCAAAACCCCCTAGCCAACGGATCCGTGCAAAGAAAATTTTTTGAAAAATACGAGTACGAGTTTCAAAAACTTCGATCTACAGTAGATTTACAAAGGGAAATTATTTTATACCTTCGATGCGTGCCCTTCGCGTATCCCGCTCGTCCAAAGGTACGCCGAATCTCGAGATTGTCAACGTAGACAATCCTCTAGAAGTATCCACACGAACAAGAAGTGTTCTCTAACACTCAAGGATGGAGAAGAGAACACCACAAGTGTGCTAGCACTTCTTGGTGCTCTCGGATGAGATTGGGAAAAGAAGATATAAAAGAGAAAAAGAATGAATCTCAAGAACACTCTTCTTCTTCTTCTTTGTGACAATCACTCTACCTTTCTTCTTTAAACTCAAAACCACTCACCTTGTTTCTTCCCTTGTAAACTCTCGGCCAAGAGAAGAGGAGAGGGAGAAGAGAATGGCTAGAGGAAGGAGATGAAGTGAATGAGAGCTAATTCCCCAAATGAAAAATAAAATCTACACCATTAGTGTGGCCGGCCACATGAGGTTTGTAACCCCCTCCACATTAAATGTGGAGGCTATTAAGAGGTGATTTGTAACCTCCATGATGTGGCACACATATGTAACCATGATGATGTGGAGCATCATCATTGGTCCACATCTTGCCAACTCACTAATGATGTGGCAAATAGTCAAGTCAAACTTGACTCTTCATCTTCCCTCTCAAGTCAAGTAAAACTTGACCAAATCTCTCCTATGGTTGATCTAATCCAACCATTTGATTCAAGCTAACTTAATATAATGAATCTCAATCATTTAATTAAATTGATTCAATGAGTCATAATCTAAATTAGACTCATTGAACACATGAATCAACTTGAGTCCAACACAATTAGCCCAATTAGGATTACTCTTAATCCAATTTGATTCATCAAATGAATCTAATCCTCTTGGTTCATCATATGAACCTAATCTCCATCCACTTGTTCTTTGTGTGTAATCCAATAGGTTCTTGTAACGTTGGCAATGCCCCTAAACCCATTTAGAAGCATAAGTAATGAGCGGTATCTAGCAATACATCATTACTACCCAAGTTACAAGAATGTTGAGATCCAACATCACCTTGTGACTACTAATTGTGACTCCTAACAATATATGACAAGTGTCCTTCTATCCTAGACATCTAGATCGATCAATGTGTGGTATAGACCGTATCATCCTCTGATCAATTTAAATCTTGAACTCCAAGTAGACTCACTAAATCAAATGAGCTTAATATCTCATATTGACTCATTTTGGCATGGTCATGCACTTCGTGGTCTCACTCTATCAAGAATACCGATGTCTCTCCCGTCATATAGGAGAGATAGATCCCATCTACATCACTCACATCCCTCTGCATAATTCGTTACATACCCAGTAATCGACTATATAGTCTACCCAGTTACTGGTGACGTTTGACGAAACCAAAGTACATAACTCCTTATGTAGGGAACCATGGTGACTTCAGGTCTAAGGACTAGTAGTCATACTAATAGCCACATGAGAAAGTATATGACACTCATATAACGATCCATGATACTTTCTCATGGCGGGTCATTCAGTATACATTCTCCAATGCATACCCATGTGTCAACTTGATATCTCTATATCCATGACTTGTGAGATCAAGTCATCGAGTTGACCTACATGCTAGTCTTATTACATTAACATTGTCCCTGAATGTTAATACTCGACTAGGAATGATTAAGAGTAGTGTTCCCTATATCATCTCACTATCGATTCATCCAATCGATTGATATAGGTGAGAACCCTCTACTCAAGGACGTTATTATACTTAGTTTATTTGGCACCAATACAAGTAAGTATAATAACCAAAAACCAAATGCCTTTATTTATATAGAATATGATACAATAAGTCCAAAATAAAATCATCAAATGATTGGCTCTAGGGTTCTAGCTAACAATCTCCCACTAGCACTAGTGCCAATCAGTGTAGGCTCTAAGCCCCAATGACCTAGTGTGACCATCATGCTTCCTCTGTGTCAAAGCCTTGGTCAAAGGATCTGCGATGTTAGCCTCTGTAGGTACTCTGCATATCATCACATCTCCTCTCTCGATGATCTCTCGAATGAGATGGAAGCGCCGTAGTATGTGTTTGGTCCACTGGTGTGAGCGAGGTTCCTTCGTCTGTGCTATAGCTCCATTGTTGTCACAATAGAGCTCAATAGGGTCAGCAATGCTAGGAACCACCCCATGTTCAGTGATGAACTTGCGAATCCAAACTGCCTCCTTTGCTGCCTTTGATGCAGCAATATACTCGGCCTCTGTCGTAGAATCAGTTACTGTATCCTGCTTCGAACTCTTCCAGCTCACAGCACCACCATTAATGTAAAACACGAACCCCGACTGCGATCTATAGTCATCCTGGTCGGTCTGGAAGCTAGCATCACTGTAACCCTTTACAGCTAGCTCATCATTGCCTCCATATTTCAAGAAATATTCTTTAGTCCTTTTTAAGTACTTAAGAATATTCTTGACCGCTATCCAGTGACTTTCACCTGGATCTGACTGGTATCTGCTCGTCATGCTCAAAGCATATGAGACATCAGGTCGAGTACATAGCATGGCGTACATGATAGATCCTATGGCTGAGGCATAAGGGATCTAATCCTTGCGGTCTCTGTCCTCTCTAGAAGAGGGACCTTGAGTTTTCGAAAGACTCATGCCATGTGACATCGGCATAAACCCCTTCTTGGAGTTCTGCGTGGCAAAACGAAGGAGTACCTTGTCAATATATGTACTCTAACTTAGGCCAAGCAATCTCTTAGATCTACCTCTATAGATCTGTATTCCTAGAATGTGGGATGCCTCACCTAAGTCCATCATTGAGAAACATATCCCTAGCCAAGTCTTGACAGACTAAAGCATAGGGATGTTCTTCCCAATGAGTACTATGTCATCCACATACAATATGAGGAAGACAACTATATCCCCTACAACCTTCTTGTAGACACAAGGCTCATCTTCATTCTTGATGAAACCAAACTGTTTGATTGCATCATCGAATCGAAGATTCCAGCTCCGAGAAGCTTGCTTTAGTCCATAAATGGACCTATACAGCTTGCATACTCTGCTAGTATGCTGTGAATCTACAAAACCCTCAGGTTATGTCATGTACACATCCTCGAGTAGGTTTCCATTCAGAAACAAAGTTTTGACATCCATATGCTAGATCTCGTAATCGTGGTAAGCTGCAATAGCAAGCATGATCCGAATGGACTTAAACATCGCTACTGGAGAAAAGGTTTCATCATAGTCAATACCATGAATCTGTTTGAAACCTTTAGCTACCAAGAGACCCTTATAGATAAGTCCATCCATGTCAATCTTTCTCTTAAAGACCCACTTACACCTAATGGGTTTTACCCCTTCAGGTGGATCGACCAAAGTCCATACTTGGTTGGTGTACATGGATTCCATTTCGGATCTCATGGCCTCTAGCCATTTCTCTGAATCTGGTCTCATCACAGCTTCCTGATAGGTGGTAGGCTCATCCTCTATGAGCACAACGTCATCATGGTTAGACAAGAGAAATGAGTATCTCTCAGGCTGATGACGTACCCTATCAGACCTGCAAAGAGGTATGTCTACTTGAACTGGTTGTTGTTCCTCAACTCCTTGTGGAATAACATCATCCACAACACTTTGCGGTTCCAGTTCAACTTCCATCGAGGCTTCAGTGCTATTGTTCGCATCTTGAACTTCTTCAAGATCGAACGTGCTCCCACTAGTCTTTCTAGAACCAAAGTCCCTTTCTAGAATGACCCTAGTCTTTGCCACAACTACCTTGTGATGACTGGGAATGTAGAAGTAATATCCCTCAGTTTCCTTGGGATATTCAATGAAATAGCACTTGTCAGATTTGAGTCCTAATTTGTCTGAGACTTAACGTCTAATGTAAGCCTCACAACCCCAAATCCTCATGAAAGACACCTGGGCATCTCTCCCAGTCCATATCCTATATGGTGTCTTTATCACGGCCTTGGATGGAACTCGGTTGAGTATAAAAGCTGCCGTGTCTAGAGCATAGCCCGAAAGGTATGTCGGAAGATCTGTGTGACTCATCATAGATCATACCATATCAAATAGGGTATGATTCCTCCTTTCAGATACACCATTCCACTGTGGTGTTCCCGGAGGAGTGAGTTGGGATAGAATCCTGCACTCAGCTAGGTAGTCATGAAACTCATGGCTAAGGTATTCTCCACCTCGATCTGATCGAAGTATCTTAATACTCTTGCCAAGCTGGTTCTGTACTTCATTCCTGAATTCTTTGAACTTTTCAAAGGAATCAGATTTATGTGTCATCAAGTACACATAACCATATCTACTGAAGTCATCAGTAAATGTGATGAAGTACCTATAACCGCCTCTAGCAGCGACATTGAAAGGGCCACATACATCACTATGTATGAATCCTAACAAATCAGTCGCTCTCTCGCTATGCCCACTAAAGGGAGTCTTGGTCTTCTTGCCACGTAGGCATGACTCGCACGTCTCATAAGATTCAAAATCAAATGAGTCCAGCAAACCATCCTTATGGAGCTGGGATAAGTGCTTGTCATTTATATGACCTAAGCGACAGTGCCAGAGATAGGTTTGGTTCAAGTCATTTGACTTGAACCTCTTGGTATTTATGTTATAGATAGGGCTTTCAAGGTCTAGAATATAGAGTCTGTTTATCAGAGGTGCACTACAATAGAACATATCGTTTAAATAGACGGAACAACATTTGTTCTTTATTGTAAACGAAAATCCTTTCTTGTCCAAACAAGAAACTGAAATTATGTTCTTAGTCAAGGCAGGCACATAATAACAATCATCTAATTCTAGTACAAGCTCAGAGGGTAGAGATAGATAGTAAGTTCCTACAGCAATAGCAGCAACCTGTGCTCCATTGCCTACTCGTAGGTCTACCTCACCCTTCGTCAATGCCCTGCTATTTCTCAGCGCTTGTACATTAGTACAAATGTGCGAAGCACATCCGGTATCTAATTCCCACGATGAAGAAATAGAGAGGTTGACTTCTATAACATGTATACCTGAAGTAGAAATCTTATTTCTCTTCTTCTTAAGTTCTTCCAGGTATTCTTTGGAGTTCCTCTTCCAGTGCCTTGCTTGTCCTTGATATAGGTGACAAAGATGTTCAACCATATCGTAAGCGCCCATCAACTCATGTTGCTTCTGAAGCTCAGAGTTTATGGTCGCGAGCATAAGACAGGACACATCTAATGCATCGTCTTGATGCTTCTTGTAAGCATCTCGGTCTGCTCGCGTGGCAGTGGCAGGAGGAGCCTCCGGAATGAGCTGCTCCAGAACGTATAGTTTACGTTCTTGGGTGAGAACTATTCTCAGGTTCTTGTACCAGTCCAGGAAATTTTCTCCATTGAGCTTGTCCTTCTTAAGGACAGATCGCAGGGAGAAGGTGTTCGTATTCGACGTCATGGTAATCTACAACAGAAATAAATGCAGAAATAAGTATCATATTCGTAATCATTTAATTAGGCCTTTAACTAAATGATGCTCCCACTGAATTCTATATTTCATGTGGGACAAGATCCACATCATACTAACCCTTGAGTTAGCTTTGGCTAATACGCCCAAGACTTAGTATGATCGGTAGGTAACAATTACCAATTATATCTCTATGCAACTCTTGTTTATAGGATCAAAAACTGCATTTATATTAAAACTCGAGTTAGCATTGGCTAATACGCCCAAGAGTTAATATAAACGTGATTTTGACCTATCTACCAACCATTGGATAATGCCTATAGTTAAACTCGATCCGATTGAGTTAACTAGTTACTCAATCTAATTGAGTTGTACTCACACATGCGTTGATAGGCTGGACAAAGATTGTCCCTCCGTACCCTACCAAGATAGTATGTGTTGCTCTGCTTTGGCAGATTCAACAACAACATGCGATCGAGGTAGTGGTAGGTATCACGGCATGGTAGGCATTACGAGTTGACGCAATTTAGATCTAATCTAAATGATGATGCGTATCATATACTCGATAGATCTAATCTAATCGAAGGGTGCATCATGTGCACGACTTAGATCTGATATAATCATAAGGCACTAATTAATTACTTAATTAACTAGCATGAATCACATACACACAAAAGCAATTAATTAAATAATTTTGTGATTATGTCATGGCCCTACTACGATCTTCTCAAGCCAATGAGAAGATCGGATGGTCAACCTAAGGTCAACAGCTTCTCAAGCTCCTTCCTTTGACCACCTCGTGTTGCTCACGCCCTCCTCGTAACTCTGTCTCGAGTAGACCTTCCACCGCTTCAAAATTTACATTAAATTTTGAAACTCGAGTTGCATTCGAGTCTAAATCTAATTTACAACAAGAATAAAAGAAAGGCACGACGCACAGGTCGCGAAAAAAAAAACAATACGCACATCACATCACGGCACGCATGCCGTATTATGAATTACAACACAAATTATCCAATCGAATTGGGTCTTTGGGCCATGACTATCACAAAAATAATATATAATTCAAAATTATATATTTCTATAATTTTCTGTAATTTTTTAATAATTTTTATAATTTTTACGAGCACAATTTCCCGGTGGTTCCGTTTAGCGGTTTTCGGGCGCAATCGTGGAACGAATCCCCTTGCGAGGCCAGGGGCAGCGCCCTTACCCGCGATCTAACCATCACGAGGGTTCCATTGCGATCTAAAAGCGCCTTAGCCCGCTGTCCCAAAGAGTTTTGGGGTGAAACTTGGCCGTTTTAGAAAATTCTTCTCGGTAGTCGAAGCCTACAAGTGTCGAAACACTTGTGCTTCGGTTCTACGAGAAAAATACCTATAAAAACTATAAAATTCCTAAATTTACAGAATATTACAGAACTGAAAAGTTTTCATAAAACACAAAATAAACTCGTATTCATCTTCGCACGTGGCTCTGATACCACTGTTGGATTTTTCGGGCCGAGAAAACCGCTTTTCACGTCGCGGAAACCCCAAAACCCCCTAGCCAACGGATCCGTGTGAAGAAAAACTTTCAAAAAATACGAGTACGAGTTTCAAAAACTTTGATCTACAGTAGATCTACAAAGGGAAAACATTTTATACCTTCGATGCATGCCCTTCACGTATCCCGCTCTTCCAAAGGTACGCCGGATCTCGAGATTGTCAACGTAGACAATCCTCTAGAAGTATCCACACGAACAAGAAGTATTTTCTAACACTCAAGGATGGAGAAGAGAACACCACAAGTGTGCTAGCACTTCTTGGTGCTCTCGGATGAGATTGGGAAAAGAAGATAGAAAAGAGAAAAAGAATGAATCTCAAGAACACTCTTCTTCTTCTTCTTTGTGACAATCACTCTACCTTTCTTCTTTAAACTCAAAACCACTCGCCTTGTTTCTTCCCTTGTAAACTCTCGGCCAAGAGAAGAGGAGAGGGAGAAGAGAATGGCTAGAGGAAGGAGATGAAGTCAATGAGAGTTAATTCCCCAAATGAAAAATAAAATCTACACCATTAGTGTGGCCGGCCACATGAGGTTTGTAACCCCCTCCACATTAAATGTGGAGGCTATTAAGAGGTGATTTGTAACCTCCATGATGTGGCACACATATGTAACCATGATAATGTGGAGCATCATCATTGGTCCACATCTTGCCAACTCACTAATGATGTGGCAAATAGTCAAGTCAAACTTGACTATTCATCTTCCCTCTCAAGTCAAGTAAAACTTGACCAAATCTCTCCCATGGTTGATCTAATCCAACCATTTGATTCAAGCCAACAAAATATAATGAATCTAATTCATTTAATTAATTTGATTCAATGAGTCATAATCTAAATAAGACTCATTGAACACTTGAATCAACTTGAGTCCAACTCAATTAGCCCAATTAGGATTACTCTTAATCCAATTTGATTCATTAAATTAATCTAATCATCTTGGTTCATCATATGAACCTAATCTCCATCCACTTGTTCTTTGTGTGTGACCCAATAGGTTCTTGTAATGTTAGCAATACCCCTAAACCCATTCGGAAGCATAAGTAATGAGCGGTATCTAGCACTACATCATTACTACCCAAGTTACAAGAATGTTGAGATCCAACATCACCTTGTGACTACTAATTGTCACTCCTAACAATATATGACAAGTGTCCTTCTATCCTAGACATCTAGATCGATCAATGTGAGGCATAGACCGTATCATCCTCTGATCAATCTAAATCCTGAACTCCAAGTAGACTCACTAAATCAAATGAGCTCAATATCTCATATTGACTCATTTGGGCATGGCCATGCACTTCGTGGTCTCACTCTATCAAGGATACCGATGTCTCTCCCGTCATATAGGAGGGATAGATCCCATCTACATCACTCACATCCCTCTGCATAATTCGTTACATACCCAGTAATCGCCTTTATAGTCTACCCAGTTACGGGTGACGTTTGACGAAACCAAAGTACATAACTCCTTATGTAGGGAACCATGGTGACTTCAGGTCTAAGGACTAGTAGTCATACTAATAGCCACAAGAGAAAGTATATGACACTCATATAACGATCCATGATACTTTCTCATGGCGGGTCATTCAGTATACATTCTCCAATGCATACCTATGTGTCAACTTGATATCTCTATATCCATGACTTGTGAGATCAAGTCATCGAGTTGACCTACATGCTAGTCTTATTGCATTAACATTGTCCCTGAATGTTAATACTCGACTAGGAATGATTAAGAGTAGTGTTCCCTATATCATCTCACTATCGATTCATCCAATCGATTGATATAGGTGAGAACCTTCTACTCAAGGACGTTATTCTACTTAGTTTATTTGGCACCAATACAAGAAAGTAAAATAATCAAAAACCAAATGCCTTTATTTATATAGAATATGATACAATAAGTCCAAAATACTATCATCAAATGATTGGCTCTAGGGCTCTAGCTAACACTTATAATGTTGGCAATGCTCCTAAACCCATTTAGAAGCATAAGTAATCAGCGGTATCTAGCAACACATCATTACTACCCAAATTATAAGAATGTTGAGATCCAACATCACCTTGTGACTACTAATTGTGACTCCTCACAATATATGCCATTGTCCTTCTATCCTAGACATCTAGATTGATCAATGTGAGGTATAGACCGTGTCATCCTCTAATCAATCTAAATCTTGAACTCCAAGTAGACTGACTCAATCAAATGAGCTCAATATCTCATATTGACTCATTTGGACATGGCCATGCACTTCGTGGTCTCACTCTCTCAAGAATATCGATGTCGTTCCCGTCATATAGGAGGGATAGATCCCATCTACATCACTAACATCCCTCTGCATAATTCGTTACATACCAAGTAATCGCCTTTATAGTCCACCCAGTTACGGGTGACGTTTGACGAAGCCAAAGTACGTAACTCCTTATGTAGGGATCCATGGTGACTTCAGGTCCAAGGATTAGTAATCATACTAATAGCCACATGAGAAAGTATATGCCACTCATATAACGATCCATGATACTTTCTCATGGCGGGTCATTCAGTATACATTCTCCAATGCATACCCATGTGTCAACTTGATATCTTTATATCCATGACTTGTGAGATCAAGTCATCGAGTTGACCTACATGCTAGTCTTGTCGCATTAACATTATCCCTGAATGTTAATACTCGACTAGGAATGATTAAGAGTAGTGTTCCCTATATCATCTCACTATCGGTTCAACTAACCGATTGATATAGGTAAGAACCCTCTACTTAAGGACGCTATTATACTTAGTTTATTTGGCACCAATACAAGTAAGCATAATAACCAAAAAACCAAATGCCTTTATATATAAGAATATGATACAATGAGTCCATACAATAATCATCAAATGATTGACTCTAGGGCTCTAACTAACAATCTCCCACAAGCACTAGTGTCAATCAGTGTAGGCTCTAAGGCCTAATGACCTAGTGTGACCATCATGCTTTCTCTGTGCCACAGCCTTGGTCAAGGGATCTGCGATGTTAGCCTCGGTAGGTACTCTGCAAATCATCACATCTCCTCTGTCGATAATCTCTCGAATGAGATGGAAGCACCGTAGTTTGTGTTTGGTCCGCTGATGTGAGAGAGGTTCCTTAGCCTGTGCTATAGCTCCATTATTGTCACAATAGAGCTCAATAGGGTCAGCGATACTAGGAATTACCCCAAATTTAGTGATGAACTTGCGGATCCAAACTACCTCCTTTGCTGCCTCTGATGCAGCAATGTACTCGGCCTCTGTTGTAGAATCAGCGACTGTGTCCTACTTTGAACTCTTCCAGCTCACAGCACCACCATTTATGCAAAACACGAACACTGACTGCGATCGATAATCATCCTGGTCGGTCTAGAAACTAGCATCACTGTAACACTTTACAGCTTGCTCGTCATCACCTCCATATATCAATAAATATTCTTTAGTCCTTCTTAAGTACTTAAGAATATTCTTGACCGCTATCCAGTGACTCTCACCTGGATCTGATTGGTATCTGCTTGTCATGCTCAAAACATATGAGACATCAGGTCGAGTACATAGCATGGCGTACATGATAGATCCTATGGCTGAGGCATAAGGGATCTGATCCATGCGGTCTCTCTCCTCTCTAGAAGAGGGACCTTGAGTCTTTAAAAGACTCACGCCATGTGACATCGGTAGAAATCCCTTCTTGGAGTTCTGCATGACAAACTGTAGGAGTACCTTGTCAATATATGTACTTTAACTTAGGCCAAGCAATCTCTTAGATCTATCTCTATAGATCTGTATCCCTAGAATGCGGGATGCCTCATCTAAGTCCTTCAATGAGAAACAAGTCCCTAGCCAAGTCTTGACAGACTGTAGCAAACGGATGTCTTTCCCAATGAGCAGTATGTCATCCACAAATAATATGAGGAAAATAACTATGTCCCCTACAACCTTCTTATCGACACAAGGTTCATCTTCATTCTTGATGAAACCAAACTATTTGTTTGCATCATCGAATCGAAGATTCCAGCTTCGAGAAGCTTGCTTTAGTCCATAAATGGACCTATGCAGCTTGCATACTCTGCTAGTATGCTGTGGATTTACAAAACCCTCAGGTTGTGTCATGTACACATCCTCGAGCAGGTTTCTATTCAGAAATGAGGTTTTGACATCCGTCTGCCATATCTCATAGTCATGGTATGCTGCAATAGCAAGCATGATCCGAATGGACTTAAACATCGCTATTGGAGAAAAGGTTTCATCATAGTCAATACCATGAATTTGCTTGAAACCTTTAGCTATCAAGCGACCCTTATAAATAAGTCCATCCATGTCAGTCTTTCTCTTAAAGACCCACTTACACCCAATGGATTTTACCCCTTCAAGTGGATCAACCAAAGTCCATACTTGGTTGGTGTACATGGATTTCATCTCGGATCTCATGGCCTCTAGCCATTTCTCAGAATCTGGTCTCATCACACCTTCCTGATAGGTGGTAGGCTCATCCTCTATGAGCACAACGTCATCATGGTCAGACAAGAGAAATGAGTATCTCTTTCACTGAAGACATACCCTATCAGACCTGCGAAGAGGTTTGTCTACTCGAACTGGTTGTTGTTCCTCAACTCTTTGTGGAACAACATCATCCACAACACTTTGTGGTTCCAGTTCAACTTCCATCGAGCCTTCAGTGCTATGGTCCGCATCTTGAACTTCTTCAAGATTGAACGTACTCCCACTAGTCTTTCTAGAAACAAAATCCCTTTCTAGAAAAACCCCAGTCTTAGTCACAACCACCTTGTGTTGATTGGGAACGTAGAAGTAATATCCCTTCGTTTCCTTGGGATATCCAATGAAATAGCACTTATCGGATTTGGGTCCTTATTTGTCTGAGACTTGATGTCTAACATAAGCCTCACAACCCCAAATCCTCATAAAAGACACCTGGGCATCTCTCCCAGTCCATATCCTATATGGTGTCTTTATCACGGCGTTGGATGGAACTTGGTTGAGTATAAAAGCTGTCATGTCTAGAGCATAGCCCCAAAGAAATATAGGAAGATCTGTGTGACTCATCGTAGACCATACCATATCTAATAGAGTACGGTTCCTCCTTTCGGATACACCATTCCACTGTGGTGTTCCAGGAGGAGTGAGTTGGGATAGAATCTCACACTCAGTTAGATAGTCATGAAACTCATGGCTAAGGTATTCTCCGCCTCGATCTGATCGAAGTATCTTAATACTCTTGCCAAGCTAGTTCCGTACTTCATTCTTGAATTCTTTGAACTTTTCAAAGGATTCAGACTTATGTGTCATCAAGTACACATAACCATATCTACTGAAGTCATTAGTAAATGTGATGAAGTACCTATAACCACCTCTAGCAGCAACATTGAAAGGGCCACATACATCACTATGTATAAGTCCTAACAAATCAGTCGCTCTTTCGTTGTGCCCACTAAAGGTAGTCTTGGTCATCTTGCCTTGTAGGCATGACTCGCATGTCTCATAAGATTCAAAATCAAATGAGTCTAGCAAACCTTCCTTATGGAGCTAGGATAAGCGCTTGTCATTTATATGACCTAAGCGACAGTGCCAGAGATATGTTTGGTTCATGTCATTTGACTTGAACCTCTTGGTATTTATGTTATAGATAGGGCTTTCAAGGTCTAGAATGTAGAGTCCATTCATCAGAGGTGCACTACAATTGAACATATCTTTTAAATAAACAGAACAACATTTGTCCTTTATTATAAAAGATAAACCTTTCTTGTCCAAACAAGAAACTGAAATTATGTTCTTAGTTAAAGCAGACACATAACAACATTTATCTAATTCTAATACAAGCCCAGAGGGCAGAGATAGATGATAAGTTCCTACAGCAACAGCAGCAACCCATGCTCCATTGCCTACTCGTAGGTCCACCTCGCCCTTTGTTAATGCCCTGCTATTTCTCAGTGCCTGCACATTAGTATAAATGTGATAAGCACATCCGATATCTAATACCCATGATGAAGAAATAGATAGATTGACTTCTATAACATATTTACCTGAAGTGGAAGTCTCACTTCGCTTCTTCTTAAGATCTTCTAGGTACACCTTGTAGTTCCTCTTCCAATGTCCGGTCTGACCGTAGTGGAAGCAGGTAGCATCCTTGGCGACCCCTCCTTTAGGCTTCAGTGCCTTGCCTTTGCCCTTGGCTTGGGACTTTCCTTTTCCTTTGGGCTTGCCCTTGCCCTTGTGTTTCTGAACCATCAGAACAGAGTGGGGCTTAACCTTCTTAAGGTTCAGCTCAGCAGTTCTTAACATGCTAAGCAGCTCGGGCAGTGGCTTGTCAATTTCGTTCATGTTGTAGTTTAGAATGATTTGACTATAGCTATATGGCAAGGATTGCAAGATCAGGTCAGTGGCCAGCTCTTGGCCAAGTGGGAACCCCAACCTCTATAGGTGTAACGACCCGGCCCTCTTGGCCCATTTGGCGACCCTCGGGTCGTCGACCGTCGGCCCTTATGTCGTCGGCCCATTTGGCGACCTCTCATGTCGTCGACCGACGACCCTTGGCCGTGTCATTACTCACTAGGACTTTCCACCCCCGGTAGTGGATTTTTGCCTCCCCCAGGATTCGAACTCTAAACCTCCAGGCTTAAGTATTAGAGTTTATGAATCCTGGTAACCAAGTGAGATGGTCTCACTTGGTTACCAGGATTCATAAACTCTAATACTTAAGCCTGGAGGTTTAGAGTTCGAATCTTGGGGGAGGCAAAAATCCACTGCCAGGGGTGGAAAGTCCTAGTGAGTAACGGCACGGCCAAGGGTCGTCGGTCGACGACATGAGAGGTCGCCAAATGGGTCGACGACATAAGGGTCGATGGTCGACGACCCCAGGGTTGCCAAATGGGCCGCCAAATGGGCCAAGAGGGCCGGGTCGTTACAATAAAAAGGCGCTCACTTGGTTACCAGGATTCAATAACTCTAATACTTAAGCCTGGAGGTTTAGAGTTCGAATCCTGGGGGAGGCAAAAATCCACTGCCAAGGGTGGAAAGTCCTAGTGAGTAACGGCACGGCCAAAGGGTCGTCGGTCGACGACATGAGAGGTCGCCAAATGGGCCGACGACATAAGGGCCGCCAGTTGGGCCGCCGCAAGGGCCGCCCAAGACGCCAAAGGGTCGTGTCGTTACAATAAAAGGCGCCTTTTTATTGTAACGACCCGGCCCTCTTGGCCTATTTGGCGGCCCATTTGGCGACTCTCGGATCGTCGACCGTCGGCCCTTATGTCGTCGGCCCATTTGGCGACCTCTCATGTCGTCGACCGACGACCCTTGGCCGTGCCGTTACTCACTAGGACTTTCCACCCCTAGCAGTGGATTTTTGCCTTCCCCAGGATTCGAACTCTAGAACTCCAGGCTAAGTAGTAGAGTTTATGAATCCTGGTAACCAAGTGAGATGATCTCACTTGGTTACCAGGATTCATAAACTCTACTACTTAGCCTGGAGTTCTAGAGTTCGAATCCTGGGGAAGGCAAAAATCCACTGCTAGGGGTGGAAAGTCCTAGTGAGTAACGGCACGGCCAAGGGTCGTCGGTCGACGACATGAGAGGTCGCCAAATGGGCCGACGACATAAGGGTCGACGGTCGACGATCCGAGAGTCGCAAAATGGGCCGACAAATAGGCCAAGAGGGCCGGGTCGTTACAATAGGTTCTCTATGTACCCAATCATCTTGATCACACATGGACCTACGGGAGCTCCATCTGACATCTTGCACTGAAATAGTGCCTTAGAGATCTCGAATCTCTCGTGCCTCGCTTGTCCTTGATACAGTTGACGAAGATGTTCAACCATATCTTAAGCACCCATCAACTCATGTTGCTTCTGAAGCACAGAGTTCATGGTCGCTAGCATTAGACAGGACACATCTAATGCGTCATCTTGATGCTTCTTGTAAGCATCTTTGTCTGCTCGCTTGGCATTGGTAGGAGGAGCCTCCGGAATGGGCTGCTCCAGAACGTACAGTTTACGTTCCTGGGTGAGAACTATTCTCAGATTCCTGTACCAGTCCAGGAAATTTGCTCCGTTGAGCTTGTCCTTGTCAAGGACAGAACACAGAGAGAAGGTGTTCGTGTTTGACGTCATTGTAATCTACAACAGAAATTAAAGCAGAAAGTAAATATCACATTTTTTTAATCATTTAATTAGGCCTTTAACTAAATGATACTCCCACTGAATTCTATAATTCAAGTGGAACAAGATCTACATCATACTACACCTTGAGTTAGCTTTGGCTAAATCACTCAAGACTTAGTATGATCGGTAGGTAACAATTTACCAATTACATCTCTATGCAACTCTTGTTTATAGGATCATTATCCGCAGTTATATTAAAACTTGAGTTAGCTTTGGCTAATACACCCAAGAATTAATATAAATGTGATTTATGTCCTATCTTTCCAACTGTTGGAAGAAAGCCTACAGTTAAACTCGATTTAACTAGTTGTACTCAATCAAATTGAGTCTCTACTCACCCATGCGTTGATAGGCGGGACCAAGATTGTCCCCCGTACCCTACCAAGATAATATGTGTTGCTCTGCTTTGGCAGATTCAACAACACATGTGATAGAGGTAGTGATAGGTATCACGGCATGGTAGGCATTTTAGGGTTGACGCGATTGAGATCTAATCTAATCGTAGGGTGCATCTTGTACACGATTTAGATCTAATCTAATCGTTAAGGCGCTAATTAACTACTTTACTAGCATGCATCAAATACACACACACAAGCAATTAATTATACTATTTGTGATTAGTCATGGCCCTACTACGATCTTCTCAAGCCAATGAGAAGATCGGATGGTCAACCTAGGGTCAACAGCTTCTCAAGCTCCTCCCTTTGACCACCTTGTGTTGCTCGCGCCCTCCTCGTAACTCCGCCTCGAGTGGACCTTCCACGGCTCCAATTTTGTACATTATAATTTTTGAAACTCGAGTTACATTTGAGTCTAAACTAATTTACAACAAGAATAAAAGAGAGGCACGACGCGCAGGTCGCGTATCAAGTATACAGCACACACAACACAAATGACAGCGCGCAGGCCGTAATATGAATTACAACACAAATATTTCAATCAAATTGGGTCTTTTTGGGACATGACCATCAAAAATTATACATAATTCTAAATTATGTAATTTCCATAATTTTCTTTAATTTTAATACTATTTTTTACAATTTTTATGAGTAAAAATTCCTGGCGGTCCCGATTAACGGTTTTCGGACGCAATCGCGGAACGAATCCCCTTGCGGGGTCAAGGGTAGCGCCCCTACCCGCGATATAACCATCGCGAGTGTTCCTAAGCGATCCTACAGCGCCTTAGTCCGTAGTCCCAAAATGATATGGGGCGAAACCTTGCCGTTTTGGAAAAATCTTCTCGGTAGTCGAAGCTTACAAGTGTCTAAACACTTGTGCTTCGCTTCTACGAGAAAAATACTCATAAAAACCATAAAAAACCTAAATTTACAGAAAGTTATAGAACCTACATTTTTCATAAAAATGCAAACTAAACTCGTACATGCTTCGCACGTGGCTCAGATACCACTGTTGGGATTTTCGGGCTGCAAAAATCGCCTTTTTGCGTTGCGAAAACCCCGAATCTCCCATGCCACCGGATCCGTGCGAAGTTTATAAACATAATTTTGAGTACGAGTTTATTAAAGCCTAGATCTACACTAGGAGAAGGAATTTACCCTCGATGCGATGCCCTTCGCAATCCCGCTCGTCCAACGATTCGTCGGATCTCGAGATCGTCAAGCGTACGATCCTCTAGAAGTATCCACACGAACAAACTAGGTGGAGAAGACCAAACAAAGGTGTGCTAGCACCTTATGTGGTTCGGCCAAGAAGGAGGAGAGGGAGAGGAGAATGAGAGCAAGGAAGAAGACGAGAGTTACACCCAAAATGAAAAACCACACAAGAGCATAATGTGGTCGGCCACATAATGGCTTGTAACCCCCTTCTCATTTAATGTGGAGGTCATAAAAGAGGAGATTTGTAACTTCCATGAGGTGGCACACACATGTGCTAGCCTTGATGATATGGCACATCATCATTGGTCCTCCTAATGGCAACTCACAAATGAGGTGGCAAATAGTCAAGTCAAACTTGACTCTTCCTCTTCCTCTCAAGTCAAGTCAAACTTGACATTAAAACTCCCATGGTTGATCAAATCCAACCATTTGATTCAAGCCAATTTAATATAATGGATCTAATTCATTTAATTAAATTGATTCAATGAGTCATAATCTAAATTAGACTCATTGAACACATGAATCAAATTGAGTCCTACTCAATTAGACCAATTAGGATTACTCTTAATCCAATTTGATTCATCACATGAATGTAATCCTCTTGGTTCATCATATGAACCTAATCTCCATCTAATTGTCCTTTGTGTATGACCCTATAGGTTCTTATAACGTTGGCAATGCCCCTAAACCCATTTAGAAGCATAAGTAATGAGCTGTATCTAGCAACATATCATTACTACTCAAATTATAAGAATGTTGAGATCCAACATCACCTTTTCACTACTAATTGTGACTCCTCACAATATATGACATTGTCCTTCTATCCTAGACATCTAGATTGATCAATGTGAGGCATAGACCGTGTCATCCTCTAATCAATCTAAATCTTGAACTCCAAGTAGACTCACTAAATCAAATGAGCTCAATATCTCATATTGACTCATTTGGGCATGACCATGCACTTCGTGGTCTCATTCTATCAAGAATATCGATGTCTCTCCCGTAATATAGGAGGGATAGATCCCATCTACATCACTAACATCCCTCTGCATAATTCGTTACATACCCAGTAATCGCCTTTATAGTCCACCCAGTTACGGGTGACGTTTGACGAAGCCAAAGTACATAACTCCTTATGTAGTGATCCATGGTGACTTCAGGTCCAAGGACTAGTAGTCATACTAATAGCCACATGAGAAAGTATATGACACTCATATAACGATCCATGATACTTTCTCATGGCGGGTCATTCAGTATAAATTCTCTAATGCATACCCATGTGTCAACTTGATATCTCTATATCCATGACTTGTGAGATCAAGTCATTGAGTTGACCTACATGCTAGTCTCATCGCATTAACATTGTCCCTGAATGTTAATACTCGACTAGGAATGATTAAGAGTAGTGTTCCCTATATCATCTCACTATCGGTTCAACTAACCGATTGATATAGGTAAGAACCCTCTACTCAAGGAGACTATTATACTTAGTTTATTTGACACCAATACAAGTAAGCATAATAACCAAAAAACCAAATGCCTTTATATATAAGAATATGATACAATGAGTCCATACAACAATCATCAAATGATTGTCTCTAGAGCTCTAACTAACACCGACTTCCAAGGTTGTCGTAAATAAATCCAGGTGTCCAATTCCGAAGTCTTGGCCCTGGTAGACCAAGGTCTGCTCTTTTAGGATTGGTGGCTCGCTACCCCAACCTATTAGGGAACGCGCATAAGATGGTACTTACGCCTTAGGGATCCCAAGTGAAGATATTTATTTTCAAGTATATGCTTTAGCAATGTTTTCAAGTTTAAAGAATTTCCAAGTTTCAAGTTAAGTTAAGAAAAAAAAAGTTTAAGGAAATTAAATGCTTGTATATGCTTGTTGCCTTGAGTTAAACATGTTTTAGTTCCTCTATTGGTACAAAAGTAATTACGCTTGTTTATCTGTACTATCAGTGTAAGTAATAGAAAAAATTCTAGCATGAAAGGTATTTTAAAAGCATGTTTGCACTTTTCGAGATTTTCTTTGTGAGCTAGATAGTACTTACTAAGCCTTGTTGCTTATTAGTTGCATTTTCTCTTACTGCAGATAAAGGAAAAGGAAAATAATAGTGAAGGAAGACGACAAGGGGATGCGTGATGGTGTGTGTGTGATGCCCGGACTATGGAAAGCCTTGGGAATTCGTTGGGAGTGTATTAAGATTTCTTTTAAAATTGCTAGTAAAAATTTTAGAGATTTCACTTTTTAATTATTGTTAAGAAGATGTCATAAATTGTTAGTTTTGCATGGGTCGAGTGTCATCTAGTATTTCTGTTATTAATGAATGAATAGACTAGTTTTGGTAGATGGTTGCTAGATATTATGATTCCATATTTTCTTGAGACTGATGTTTTTTGGCACATGAGGTATACTGTTCGATACATTGTATGTAGATTAGTTTTAAAGAGTGCAAGAAATTCATTATGGCTCTTTGCATGCAATTATAGTTAGAAATGCTTTAACTGCTTTAGAATTATGAGTTGAGTGTTGAAATGAATCATTTACTCCTTTATGTGTTGCATGTTTAGTAAGAATGTAATAAGAAGCTAGTGGTACTTATGCTACTTAACTGCATGTTATGATGTCACTCACCGTAAGAACCAAATTAGTGGAAAAGTTCTGCATCTAAGTTTAGAAAATTTTATGTACTACTATCTTTAGCATAAGCAACACTGGTTAAGTAAAGTTCATAGATAAGTACCGTTCACCCTAGAGAGCTCTAGGAGGGTGGGCGTTACACAACTGAGCCTAGATTCTTTAACTTGAGCTTTGTGAATTTCAATCTGTCTCCAGTCATGTGTCTGGAGCATCCACTATCCAACATCCATTGATCCAATTCCTACACATAAACTATCTGAATTGCAATCATTTTTGATGAAAAGATAGTTCGATTGAAGTTAACTCCATTAAAGTGAGACGATTGGTTTAATCTAATTGGATTTAAGTAAGTGTTGGTTAAGTTGATTAAATTGGTTAAGGTAAATTTAAAAATTAAAATACTTTTTAAATAAGTTTTTAAAAGATTTTAAAAAAGTTTTTAAAAGATTTTTAAATAAGTTTTTAAAAGTTTTTTTTTAAATAAGTTTTTAAAAGATTTTTAAATAAGTTTTTAAAAGAATTTTTAAGTAGGTTTTTAAAAGTATTTTTAAATTAGTTTCTAAAAGAATTTTTTAATAGGTTTTTAAAAGATTTTTAAATAGGTTTTTAAAAGATTTTTAAATAAGTTTTTAAAATAATTTTTATATAATTTTTTTTAAAAGTATTTTTAAATAAGTTTTTAAACGATTTTTTAAATAAATTTTTAAAAGATATTTTAAATAGGTTTTTAAAAGTATTTTTAAATAAGTTTTTAAAGAATTTTTAAATAAATTTTTAAAAGATTTTTAAATAAATTTTTAAAAGGTTTTTTAAATAGGTTTTTAAAAGAATTTTTAAATAAGTTTTCAAAAGAATTTTTAAATAAATTTTTAAAATATTTTTTAAATAAATTTTTAAAAGATTTTTTAAATAGGTGTTTAAAAGTATTTTTAAATAAGTTTTTAAAATATTTTTAAAAATGTTTTTAAAATAATTTTTAAATAAAATATTTTTAAAATAAGTTTTTAAAAGAATTTTTAAATAAGTTTTTAAAAGAATTTTTAAATAATTTTTTAAAGATTTTTTAAATAATTTTTTAAAAGATTTTATAAATAGGTTTTAAAAAGTATTTTAAAATAAGTTTTTAAAAGAATTTTTAAATAAATTTTTAAAATATTTTTTAAATATATTTTTAAAAGATTTTTTAAATTGATTTTTAAAAGTATTTTTAGATAAGTTTTATAAAGATTTTTTAAATAGGTTTTTAAAAGATTTTTTAAATAGGTTATTAAAAGTATTTTTTAAAAAAATTTAAAAGAATTTTTAAATAGGTTTTTAAAAGATTTTTAAATAAGTTTTAAAAGAATTTTTAAATAATTTTTTTAAAAGTATTTTTTAATAAGTTTTTAAAAGAATTTTTAAATAAATTTTTAAAAGATTTTTTAAATAAATTTTTAAAAGATTTTTTAAATAGGTTTTTAAAAGTAATTTTAAATATGTGTTTAAAATAATTTTTAAGTAAATTTTTAAAATATTTTTAAATAGGTTTTTAAAAGTATTTTTAAATAAGTTTTTAAAAGAATTTTTAAATAAATTTTAAAAGGATTTTTTAAATACATTTTTAAAAGATTTTTTAAATAGGTTTTTAAAAGTATTTTTAAATAAGTTTTTAAATGATTTTTTAAACAGGTTTTTAAAAGATTTTTTAAATAGGTTTTTAAAAGTATTTTTAAATAAGTTTTTAAAAGAATTTTTAAATAAATTTTTAAAAGATTTTTTAAATAGGTTTTTAAAAGTATAAAATGGTACGATACATGTCCTGGGAATCCCACAATAAAGTCCATCAAAACATACTCCCAACTCCACTCCAAAATACGAGTCTACTAAAACGGTACGATACATCTGTGTAAAGTACAAATCCATCTACCCTAGAAAGCATAACTAAGATGGTGCAGTTAATAACTTTTCGTCCAACTCCCAAAACTGATCTCGTAAGCATCTATGTAGGAAAGTTCTATTCCCTTCCTAGACAGTCCAGTCAACAACATCTCAATGCTAGAGAAACCCTCATCCAATCTTCAGTAATATCCAGCTAGACTAAGGAAACTGAGAGTCTCGTGTATAGACTACGACTACTCTGAACAGGTAATAACCTCCAACTCCTGCGGATCCACTAACATCCCTCTACTAAAGACAACGTGTCTTAGAAATCTCGCAGAAAACAATTACAATACGCACTACTGAACTTCACATATAGATGTTCCCGTCGAAACATCTCTAGAACTATGCGAAGATAGTGTACGTGATCTTCCTCGGATCAAGAATATATCACAACATTGTCAATAAAACATCTAGGGCACGATATGCCTAAATGGTAACACCAAGGACTCATAATATTCGTACAACAAGTACACTCAACTGTAAGATCTCCAACAGCAAACCTATGATCGGATCACCAACCACAAATTGTCAAATCCATAAATATCACAGACATATCACTCCTCATGTCACTATCAACATAAAACACCAAATAATAGATCATCAAATCAAATATCCACTAATAGATCATCAAAAGACAACATATCACCACACCTGATCTCCCAATATCCACCAATCTCCAATCATCCTCAACATTAATCAATCATACCAGATAGTCTCATAAACAAAGATAGAGTCAATGGAAAGCATCCAACCCTCAACACCTACTGCCAACAAACTAAGTGTATCCATAAAGTCTGCCAAATCTCATCATCTCATCCTCTTAGATACTCAAACATCTACAGTAAAAGAATATCAATCTCAAGTCCAAAGATTCACACCACCTTCTGGCTGAGAGTCCACTCATCAAGAAGATATCTCTATAACTCTCATAATCCTCCCAAAAATGTCCCTCGACAAATATCGATAAAAGATCAAACCCTCTAATATGAGATATAGACTACAAGATCTGGTAAAATGATCACGTGGTTAAGGTCTTAAGCCACCTGATAGAGACAATGTTAGCTGAGTCGTCTAACCATTGTCTTGTACCCCATCATACTGTGATTGCTCCACCCTTGTAACACCCACGAATTTTTATAAATACATGAGTATTATTCTCATTAAGAGCATGGAAATAAATAAAAAGGATAAGAGAAAAAGAAGAGTAAGAAACAAAATAAAAATAGGAGGTAAGAGGTGGAGGCCAAGGATTGAACCTTGAACCTCCCACCAATAATGGAGAAAGATTAATGGCATGGTCACCACTAGGATAGAAAGTAACATATGCATAGGAAGGAATAAAAATATTAGTTAAAGGAGAGAAGAAAAATAAAACAAGGAGCAAGAGAAAACCAAATTGCTTACCTCTTCTCCCTCTTGATTAAGAGAAGGAATAAGAAGAAGCAAGTTGTTTTCCTCACCCTTCCCTCTCCTCATTCTTTTCATGGGAATCAAGAGAAGAATAATGGATGAATTAAAGGGAAAATTAATGAGGGCATAAATTTCTCTCATGATGAATAAATAGAAAAAAAATGAGAAGTAAACCTCTTATTTTCCTCATTCTTCCTCCTCCTTCCTTCTTTTCTTTCTTCACCGAGACTAGGAGATCCACCCACTCCTTGATCCGAGCACTAAGTCAAGTTCTTCTCCAAGGAAGCTAATTTTCAAGAAGAAACCTTCAAGTTCTAGCCTCCCCAAGCAAAGGAAATCAAAGGAGGCACAAGAGGAAGAAACTTCTCCCTTCCTTAACAACTAGAACACTTTCCTCCTTAAGAAAAACCACAAGAGAAAGGATGTAAGTTCCCCTCACCTGTGGTACAATAGCTATATGTTTGTTATGAAAAGTATTGCTTAAAAACCTATGGTTATTTCATAAGGGTTTCGGACAAAAAAAAAAAAAAGAGAGTTTAAAGAACCTTGAAAACCAACTAAGATATGTTCATGATTTTTGCTTATGTTATGTACCTTATGGTAGGAGAGATAAACTAATATTTTCATGCTAGAATGTTTGGCTAGAACATAAATTTATGAACTTGGATTTTCGGCATAGAAGGAACAAAAGAGTTAGAAGAGCTCTAAACCTAAACCAAGCATGCTACCTTGTTTTTATGATATGTACCTAATGATAAGTGGTGTTGTTGATGTTTTTCCCCACTTGTAAGTCAATTTAAACTTGATTCCATATTCATGTATATTCGGCCAAGATAGGGTTGAGAGCCTAGAAGGGCTTTAAACCTAAAAATTTAAGCATGCTATGATTCTTATAAGACAAGATATGAAGCTAATGTGACATGCCATGATCTTAGGTTAAGTTGAACAATATTTCTTATGTATGATGGTTCGGCCATTTCAAGACTTGAACCCTAGGAAGGTTTAAATCAAGTCTAAGATACTTATGCTCTACTTGATGAAGAGATATGAAATAAATTAATGTTCACATATTGCTTGAAACTTGAATTCTTGTTCTTTAGTATTCGGCCACAATTGTTTTTAAGACCTAGGATACTTAAATTTCTAAACTAAGTGGTCCATGTTAATCTTTGAAATGAATGCTAGGAAAGTTCTTATGGTCTTCATGCTAATATGCCACTAGGAACTTAATATCCATGCTTACAAGATTCGGCCTCATTAGATTAAAAGGCTTGAGAAGCTTGGAACTTAGACTAAATGTACTTATGGTGATTCTCATGATATGTATTGATATGTTAGTATAAAGTTTAACCTTTTCATGTTGCTTGTAACCTAGAAACATGTTGCTAGGGTTTCGGCCATGTTAGGGTTGAAGGCTTAGAGAACTTGGAACCTAAATCAAATATGTTCAAGTGGTTTCTTATGGAATATGATATGAAATTTGTTAAGGTTGTTCATGCTTATATGTTGTTAATAACCCAAAAGGAGGCTTAATAAGTTTCGGCCAGGTTATGAAAAGAGACCTAGAAAGCTTGGAACCTATACCTAACATGCTTAAGATGCTTCTTATGTCATAAGAAATGATAGATGTTTAAGGTTCACATGTTCTTTTGTTGCTTGATAACCTAAAACCACCTCTATATGTTTCGGCCACCACTTGTCACTAGGGATAGAGACCTAATTTTGTGTTCTTCCATGAACTTCACATGCAATGCTTTATGATATATGGAGAGTATGACATGCTGTGAGGTTCATTTATATATGTTAGGTCCTATTCATGATATGCTGTGTGCTATGTTTCATTATATGCTATGTGCTTATTTTTATGATATGCCGTGTGCTAAATTTCATGAAATGCTATGTGCTCGAGTCTATGATATGTTGTGTGCTAAATTTCATGATATGCTATGTGCTCAAGTTCATGATATGCTGTGTGCTTAAACTCATGATATGCTAAGTACTCAAACTCATGATATGATATGTGCCTAAACTCATGATATGCTATGTGCTCAAGTTCATGATATGTTGTGTGCTTAAGATCATGAAAGGTTGTATGCTTAATTATGCATGTGTTCATGATATGCTGTGTGCTCAAAATCATGATATGCTGTGTGCTCAATTATACATGCTTTAAGCTATGCCTAAAAGAGTTACTTCCCTATAAGTGGGATCAAGAGCACTCTTCATGACATGAATATGACATGAGTGATATGGATTATGTAAATATGACATGCTATTTTACTTTAAGGCTTGTACCAAGGGTGGGCTCCATAAGTGCCCCGGGATCGATGGATTAAGAAACGAGCCTCGTTAGGGATGGGCTCCTAAGTGCCACTAGGTCGATGGACTAAGAAACGGGCCTAGTATATGCCTTGTAGGGTTCAAGACTTGCTACCTTGGACCTACTAGGACGCGCGCATGTATGTACGTGGTACAAGCCGGGATCCCCTTATGTTGAGATTATGTTTAAGTATCTATGCTATACGTTTTAAAAAGTCATGATGCATGTTTTAAAAGTTCAACTTGCATATGCTTTATGAATATGTCATGATTTATATGATGATCATGTTATGATATGCCATGCTACCTTGTGTTTATACCATGATTATGCCATGATATCTATGATTGTGCTCATGATATATATGATGATCATGTATGATATGCTATGATACTTTATGCTTTGATATATGCTTTGTGATTGTTGACATGATATACGGATTTTGTGAGTAGGAAAGGAACTTACTGAGCCATGAGTGCTCACAGCTTACTTTCTTGTACCACAGATAAGGGCAAAGGTTGGATGGACTAGGGGAGCAGCAGGAGGGGCTAGCAGGATGTGTCTGGTAGTGACTGGCTAAAGAAGAAAAGACATGCTTTTATTATATATGGGTTATGATTGTTTGATATTTTTATGATTGTAACTCCATGACATTTATCATGTTAGTTCCTATATGTTTTGAAATAATGTAAGGTATGACATATGGATTCTATGTTTCAAAAATTTACAAGTAAGACTTCCGCTGTAATAAGTTAATAAGTTGTTAAGTAGGGTAAAGTAACCCCCGTGGCCATAGCAGGAGGGGCGGGGCGTTACAACCCTGAGGTTCAGCAACCTCCAGTATCGAGCAATGAACACAAAGATAGAGGAATGCTACAACTAAATAGCTGATCAAAATATCCGTCAATTGACGCTCTACCCCTCGAAGATCATCATCTGAAATATACCTAGTTATGGTCGGACCTCCTAGGTATTACTCAACTAATACCACTTCCTCCGCACCATTGCGGGGCATATATCTCTAAGTACATCATGGATATCTAATCATATCCAATAGTTCCATGAGTCAGGATCTCCCATGGAACAACGTTAGGCGAGTCGACTGATCATCGCCTTATAAACCATCATTCTATCGAAAGAGGTAAAGAAGTACTCTCTCTCCAAATACGTCCAAAAAAATTACTAAGTGATGTCCTGATCTCCAAAAAGCATTCTCTACTTCCCCCTTCACGTGGTACCGGGTCATGTAAGGGTTAAGCAGCAAATTCCAACTCTCTAACGTCAGTACAAATCATATATCCAAATGTACTCTCCAACTCGTACATCCTAGTAATAGTTGTATCTCATAAGTATTATGCAAGTAGCTTTACACTTTTTCACACCGTAGGGTATCCTATCTGAATGTACCTTCTAAGTCCTCCATCCAAGTACAGACAATCCGTGGTCAAAGTCTCCATGGAATAGGATACATCAATCCTCTATAGACTGACTAAGCCGACAATGGTATACGGCTAATTCAATCCTTTCTACACCGGTACAAGTCAAAATATCTAACCAAGTATGAAACATCCCAAAGATAGGAATCTCTAAAAAACGAGTAAGTCAGCCCCATACTGGTCGAACCAATACAATAAATCGGTCAACTACTATCCAATCCAACAGGAGTAAACCAATCATCCACTGCTGAAACTAAGGTAAATCGATACCCAACTACACAAGTCAACCAGGGTAAATCAGTCCTCGGTCCTCTACAGACATAACCAAAAAGAATCTAAAATAATCCTCTACTGACCGAACTAACAGGAGCACAAAGCCGACTAAAGTAAGTCAAACCATAATTACACAAGTCAACAAAGTAAATCAATCCTAAATTGACTGAACACACAGGAGTAAACCGATACTCTACCAACAGAGTCAAAATGAGTATATAGATACCCCCACTACCCAGCTAATAATAACAAAGACAGGTATGTGACTCTAACTCTCAACCAAATAGTAATAGCATACACCAAAACCACTGACAGTATGATATGACCAATCCTTTGAGACTGTAAATCCTTGATCTCCAGTAGGGTCAACCATGATCAGTGATTGACCCAACACATGCAATGCATGCTACAAACAAATAGGCAGGTACTAACATGAGAGTACTAACACATGTCATAACTATTAGAACAACAATGCATATACTAACAGAAATGTATGATCACAATATCTAAACATACCTCCTATAGCCTGGAGATGTCCTGCTGCTGCCTGGTCCCAAAGCCCGAAAGTCACATCAAGAAAATCGAAACATGAAATATAAAAACACGAATAACAGGCATCGTACCTGCTCTGATACCACTAATTTGTCACGCCCCCAAAGGAGTCCCGGCCAGCCAAAAATCCGGCAGCATCTCCCCTGTACCGGTGACAATCTGAAGCATAAGTACAAACAAAATATATATCAGCCACATGCGACTGGAATATATACACAACCACGCAGTTAATAATCTCAGCCGACACGGCTGGACAAATATAACAACAACCACGCAGTTATATATATTTCTATCAGCCCACTCGGCTGAAATCAAAACCAACACAGCGGAAAAACATAAAATAAGCCCATACAAAACACATCAAGACACTGCTAGCCAGCTAGGCTTTATACAACAACCACAACAACACCAAATACACCAAATACACTGAATGCACCAAATAATGAATACAAGTAAAACATAAGCGGAAACCCGAAACGCTCTTCGGATGTGACGTAGGACTCGGCAGACAGGATACTCTGAGCGACACTCCAACCATCTACCTAAAAACATAAAGATATACATGCGGTGGTGAGTATAGGTAACTCAGCGGGTAATAGAAAAGATAGTGCATGGTCTATAAATAAACATAGAGATCAAAGGTATACAATCTCAGTAGGGAATCAAAGAACATGATCCTACTCTCATAATCAATGCATCTAAACATATCAGACCTACTAACCTGAAAAACATACTATACAAACCACAACCGACATAATGATAGATACATACCCAATCTGGAATCGACACCTGGTACAATGGTCAGTAAACTCACCAGATCTGCAACAGACCTACTCGTGACACCTGTGCAATATAAATACGACAACAAATACATGTAAAATAAATGACATGTATGCAGCATGACAACCATATGCAGCAATCATAGTGCAAACAAATGCAACATACCACAAACACATGCAACTAGTATCTACTAGGCATGTATGCAAATATATCTCCAAAGATGCACCGCGCATCAAATGCCAATGTGCATGCATGCTCCATGGTCACCCCGCCACATCTATAGACACCACGACCCCTGTATGGCCGAGAGGCTTGGGTCCATGACAAACTATACTAGCATCCAGTACATGCACCGCTATAGGCGGCCGAAGCGGACGATCAGCTAATAGTTATATAACTACACAGCTAAGGGTCCCTGACCACTCATAACTCAAACCCTCTGACTACTATACCCTCAAGACCCACTACTCCAGAGTGGTCGAGGCTGACAGAACACTGAGTGGCTGAATGAGCGCGACAGGACTAGCTCCACTCCTAACTACCACTTTCTAATAGTGGTCGAACGGACGGCTATAAACAACTAACGACTCTCTTAACCACAAGGAAGATGATAATCGTCAGATGCAATGAATGATGAACATGATATATATACATATATAATCATGATACCGACACTGCCATCATCAATGCAACCTCCAAACCACATGAGTGCCCCACAATATGAGTATAATCATCATGATACCTCCATATATACGACCAACCACATGCGCACAACTACGCATGTATAATCAATCAAAGATCTCCAATAACCCCACAAGACACATGTACACAGAACATAAGTACAATCAACCTATATCCTCCAGTAAAAACACATCAGCCACATGTATATACAACAAATATACAATCAACACAACTCCTCTAATCATCACACCGGAGAAATGTGTACACGACATACAAATAGACAATCATCCTATGAACACTGCCAATGAACCATACACCACCATACACACTCTACTTGTGCACAAATACCACAAAGTATAGATAATCCAATGTGTAGACTGTATAAGAATTAAATAGATCATCACAAGGGTCAAGCACAAGTATCATGCAGGAAAGTAACCAACAAACACGATATAAGGTAAAACAGCCTAAACCATCACATAATAACCATGCACTAAGCTCAATAAAAATCTACATAGAGCCAAGGAAGAAATACCCGCCTTAAAATGTAGATCGTGTCAAGTAATCCCACGTCGAGACGCTCGTCTCGTATCCTAGTCCTGCATCAATTAATATATATTATATTATTTAGCTAAATTCATATGAATTAAATAGCTAAATAAAATCCCTAATCCAATTAAGATCACTCCAATCAAATCGAATCTCTTACTAATCCCCCAACTAATCCTTAATCATAATACAACCTAATTAGATCAGGTTATACATGATACATCTCCAAAACTCCTCTAAAATCAACACATCGTTTAATCCAATAATAAATCCGTTCTCTTAATTACCAATCCACCACATAATGATATCAACCCATAATAACCTATCCTAAAATCAAATCTCCATCATAAATCCACATCGACCTAACCTCATCATCAACAACTAACAAAACAATCACATAATAACACATACTAATGAAACCAACCGAAATACTTCATTGGAACATCAATTACCTTGGGAGGTAGTAGCAAATCCAGCAGCTCACAGCCCTATGACTCCCTGTCCATAAGCTACAAGAGTACACACGCACCTATCCTTCCAAGAATCAATCCAAAACTCAATTTTGCAACATACTAATAGAATACCCAAGGTACAACACTAGAAGAGCACTGACATTGAAGTATGGCAGCAATTCAAATAGCTCAGCAACCCTACAACTCACTGCCAAGAAGCTACAAAGAATAACCACAACCAATTCATCGAAGAATTAATCCATAAATCCAATCATATAGCAAAGGATTTGTTAAAACCCTAATTCACAGGACTGAACTCACCTTTATCTGTGTACTTGCTGTTAACTCGCCTACAAAGCACCCATTGCTTGAAAAATATGGTCAGAGCTAAAATATCCCATAGTCTCCAAATCTAGCACTCCATATCTGTGCCAACAGATTTTGATTCATGCGGAGAACCCATCTTTGGCAGCTAGGCAGTAAATCTGTGTCACCTTCTCCGTAATGAATCCATCCAACAACCTATCCATCTCAGGGATGACGATATACTATGAAAGGGATATGGAATCCAAGAGGTATTGATCTGGTGATGAACTACGACATATTTCAAACAAGAACAGAACACAAGATCAAGAACTAAACCCTCACCTGTCGATCACAATGTCGGATCAAGACGCGATCCGAAACCCAGAGAGGTAGTTAGGGCATGGATCGGGCACAGAGACATGACAGTGACGGCTAGCCGGAGACGAAGGAGCAACATCGCCGGTGCTCGCGATGATCCGGTGGCATCGTGTGGCGTGCCATGGTCGTAAGAGGTCGACGTCAACAAATCTAGGGCGCGGCGACGAGGGAGAAAGGATCGGCAGATTCATGGAGGAGAAGATCGAGTGGCAAAGGTGAGGAACAGTGGAGGAGAAGCCCTCCATCGGCGGTGAACTCACGACGGCCGACGATCGGCGTTGCTAGCCGGCGATCAGCAATGAAACCGGATCGTGAGGGAGAGGAGTCGGGGAAGAAGGGATTGGGGAAGGAAGGGGATCGGGCAAAAAGAGGGGTTCGGGAGAAAGAATAGGAGAAGGAAATTATAAACCTAGGTTAATTAAAACTTAAGTTAGTTTAATTAAACGCTAAGTTAATTCCTCAATTAACTACTACTTAAATGGGTATTCCAAAACAGGCCTTCACTGTACCCCAAATCCATCCCCTCAAAATGGGTCGTACGGACTCTGTTTAACTTTCGAAAAATTTCTAAAAATTCCTGAAAAATCCAATAAGATTTTCCGTCCAATAATATTTATTATTATTATTTTTCGGTATCTTACATTCTCCCCCAATAATAAAAATTTGGTCACCAAATTTATTGGTCAACTCGGGATCTTCATCCAATGATAACCTCTAGGCAACATACTCACATACCACTCTATCCAAGTATGATGAATAAATCACCAACCGTAAAGAATGACTTTGTGGGTTATAAGCTCACCCTACTTTCGCTACACCCACTCTACAATCTACCCAACTATGGAAAAATCAACTACCTCTGAAATCCAAAATCCATTTTCAGCAGATCCTCCAACCTCTGTATAGGGCGCTCAAATTATCAACCAGTCTTGAGGGTGAAACTCTATACTAAAACAAAGTTCCAAACCCAAAGTCTGTTGTAATCTCCGTCAGAACCATAATGTGCAATCACGGATCTCCCTCCGATACGACACTCAGAGATATACCATGAGGTCCGGTAATCTCTCTACAGTATAACTCTACTACTCAATCCAAAGAATCCGTCCTACAGATCCATAGAAACGACAAAGTAGTCAACCAAACAATGATTACCCAAATCGCATCATATCCTCTCCATGTCCTGGGCAATCCCACAATAAAGTCCATCAAAACGTACTCCCAACTCCACTCCAAAATACGAGTCTACTAAAATGGTACGATACATCTGTGTAGAGTACAAATCCGTCTACCCTAGAAAGCATAACCAAGATGGTGCAGTTAATAACTTTTCGTCCATCTCCCAAAACTGATCTCGTAAGCATCTGTCCAGGAAAGTTCTATTCCCTTCCTAGACAGTCCATTCAACAACATCTCAATGCTAGAGAAACCCTCATCCAATCTTCAGTAATATCTAGCTAGACCAAGGAAACTGAGAGTCTCGTGTATAGACTACGACTACTCTAAACTGGTAATAACCTCCAACTCCTGCGGATCCACTAACATCCCTCTACTAAAGACAACGTGTCTTAGAAATCTCGCAGAAAATAATCACAATACGCACTACTGAACTTCACATATATATGTTCCCGTCGAAACATCTCTAGAACTATGCGAAGATAGTGTACGTGATCCTCCTCGGATCATGAATATATCACAACATCGTCAATAAAACATCTAGGGCACGATATGCCTAAATGGTAACACCAAGGACTCATAATATTCATACAACAAGTACACTCAACCATAAGATCTCCAACAGCAAACCTATGATCGGATCACCAACCACAAATCGTCAAATCCATAAATATCACAAACATATCACTCCTCATGTCACTATCAACATAAAACACCAAATAATAGATCATAAAATCAAATATCCACTAATAGATCATCAAAAGACAACCTATCACCACACCTTATCTCCCAATATCCACCAATCTCCAATCATCCTCAACATTAATCAATCATACCAGATAGTCTCATAAACAAAGATAGAGTCAAAGGAAAGCATCCAACCCTCAACACCTACTGCCAACAAACTAAATGTATCCATAAAATCTTCCAAATCTCATCATCTCATCCTCTTAGATACTCAAACATCTACAGTAAAAGAATATCAATCTCAAGTCCAAAGATTCACACCACCTTCTGGCTGAGAGTCCACTCATCAAGAAGATATCTCTACAACTCTCATAATCCTCCCAAAAATGTCCCTCGACAAATATCGATAAAAGGTCAAACCCTCTAATATGAGATATAGACTACAAGATCTGGTAAAATGATCACGTGGTCAAGGTCTTAAGCCACCTGATAGAGACAATGTTAACTGAGTCGTCTAACCATTGTCTTGTACCCCATCATACTTTGATTGCTCCACCCTGAGGTTCAGTAGCCTCCAGTATCGAGCAATGAACAAAAAGATAGAGGAATGCTACAACTAAATAGCTGATCAAAATATTCGTCGATCGACACTCTACCCCTCGAAGATCATCATCTGAAATTATACCTAGTTATGGTCGGACCTCCTAGGTATTACTCAACTAAAACCACTTCCTCCGCACCATTGCGGGGTATATATCACTAAGTACATCATGGATATCTAATCATATCCAATAGTTCCATGAGTCAGGATCTCCCATGGAACAACGTTAGGCGAGTCGACTGATCATCGCCTTATAAACCATCATTCTATCGAAAGAGGTAAAGAAGTAATCTCTCTCCAAATACGTCCAAAAAAATCACTAAGTGATGCCCTGATCTCCAAAAAGCATTCTCTGCTTCCCCCTTCACGTGGTACCGGGTCACGTAAGGGTTAAGCAGCAAATTCCAACTCTCTCATGTCAGTACAAATCATATATCCAAATGTACTCTCCAACTCGTACACCCTAGTAACAGTTGTATCTCATAAGTATTATGCAAGTAGCTTTACACTTTTTCACACCGTAGGGTATCCTATCTGAATGTACCTTCTAAGTCCACCATCCAAGTACAGACAATCTATGGTCAAAGTCTCCATGGAATAGAATACATCAATCCTCTATAGACTGACTAAGCCGACAATGATATACGGCTAATTCAATCCTTTCTACACCGGTACAAGTCAAAATATCTAACCAAGTATGAAACATCCCAAAGATAGGAATCTCTAAAAACAGAGTAAGTCAGCCCCCAACTGGTCGGACCAATAAAATAAATCAGTCAACTACTATCCAATCCAACAAGAGTAAACCAATCATCCTCTGTCGAAACTAAGGTAAATCGATACCCAACTACATAAGTCAACCAGGGTAAATCAGTCCTCGGTCCTCTACAGACATAACCAAAAAGAATCTAAAATAATCCTCTACTGACCGAACTAATAGGAGCACAAAGCCGACTAAAGTAAGTCAAACCATAGTTACACAAGTCAACTAAGTAAATCAATCCTAAACAGACAGAACACACAGGAGTAAACTGATACTCTACCAACAGAGTCAACATGAGTATATTGATACCCCCCACTACCCAGCTAATAATAACAAAGACAGGTATGCGACTCTAACTCTCAACCAAATAGTTATAGCATACACAAAAACCACTGATAGTATGTTATGACCAATCCTCTGAGACTGTAAATCCTTGATCTCCAGTAGGGTCAACCATGATCAGTGATTGACCCAACACATGCAATGCATGCTACAAACAAATAGGCAGGTACTAACATGAGAGTACTAACACATGTCATAACTATCAGAACATCAATGGAAATACTAACAGAAATGTATGATCACAATATCTAAACATACCTCCTATAGACTAGAGATGTCTTGCTGCTGCCTGGTCCCAAAGCCCGAAACTCACGTCAAGAATATCGAAACACGAAATATAAATACATGAATAACAGGCATCGTACCTGCTCTGATACCACTAATTTGTCACGCCTCCAAAGGAGTCCCGGCCAGCCAAAAATCCGGCAGCATCTCCCCTGTACCGGTGACAATCTGAAGCATAAGTACAAACAAAATATACATCAGCCACATGCGGCTGGAATATATACACAACCATGCAGTTAATAATCTCAGCCGACACGGCTGGAAAAATATAACAACAACCACGCAGTTATATATATTTCTATCAGCCCACTCGGCTGAAATCAAAACCAACACAGCGTAAAAACATAAAACAAGCCCATACAAAGCACATCATGACACTGCTAGCCGGCTAGGCTTTATACAACAACCACAACAACACAAATACAACAACAACACAAAATACACCGAATGCACCAAATAACGAATACAGGTAAAACATAAGTGGAAACCCGAAACGCTCTTCGGATGTGACGTAGGACCCGGCAGACAGGATACTCCAAGTGACACTCCAACCATCTAACAGAAAACATAAAGATATACATGGGGTGGTTAGTATAGGTAACCAGCGGGTAATAGAAAAGATAGTGCATGGTCTATAAATAAACATAGAGATCAAAGGTATACAGTCTCAGTAGAGAATCAAAGAACATGATCCTACTATCATAATCAATGCATCTGAACATATCAGACCTACTAACCTGACATACATACTGTACAAACCACAACCGACATAATGATAGATACATACCCAATCTGGAATCAACACCTGGTACAATGGTCAGTAAACTCACCAGATCTTCAACATACCTACTCGTGACACCTGTGCAATATAAATATGACTGCAAATACATGTAAAATAAATGACATGCATGCAGCATGACAACCATATGCAACAATCATATCGCAAACAAATGCAACATACCACAAACACATGCAACTAGTATCTACTAGGCATGTATGCAAATATATCTCCAAAGATATACCGCGCATCAAATGCCAATGTGCATGCATGCTCCATGGTCACCCCCGCCACCTCTCTAGACACCACGACCCCTGTATGGCCGAGAGGCTTGGGTCGGTGACAAACCGTACTAGCCTTCAGTACATGCACCGCAATAGGCGGCCGAAGCGGATGGTCAGCTAAGTAGTTATATAACTACACAGCTAAGGGTCCCTGACCACTCATAACTCAAACCCTCTAACTACTGTACCCTCAAGACCCACTACTCCAGAGTGGTCGAGGCTGATAGAACACTGAGCGGCTGAATGAGCGCGACAGGACTAGCTCCACTCCTAACTACCACTCTCCAACAGTGGTCGAAAGGACGGCCATAAACAACTGACGACTCTCTTAACCACAAGGAAGACGATAATCGTCAGATGCAATGAATGATGAACATGATATATATACATATATAATCATGATACCGATACTGTCATCATCAATGCAACCTCCAAACCACATGAGTACCCCACAATATGAGTATAATCGTCATGATACCTCCATATATACCACCAACCACATGCGCACAACTACGCATGTATAATCAACCAAAGATCTCCAATAACCCCACAAGACACATGTACATAGAACATAAGTACAATCAACCTATATCCTCCAGTAAAACACATCATCCATATGTATATACAACAAATATACAATCAACACAACTCCTCAAATCATCACACCGGACAAATATGTACACGACATACAAATAGAGAATCATCCTATGAACACTGCCAATGAACCATACACCACCATACACACTCTACATGTGGAAAAATACCACAGAGTATAGATAATCCAAAGTGTAGACTGTATAAGAATTAAATAGAACATCACAAGGGTCAAGCACAAGTATCAAGTAGGAAAGTAACCAATAAACACGATATAAGGTAAAACAGCCTAAACCATCACATAATAACCATGCACTAAGCTCAATAAAAATCTACATAGAGCCAAGGAAGAAATACCCACCTTAAAATGTAGATCGTGTCAAGTAATCCCGCGTCGAGACGCTCATCTCGTATCCAAGTCCTGCATCAATTTATATATATATATATATATATTATTTAGCTAAATTCATATGAATTAAATAGCTAAATAAAATCCCTAATCCAATTAAAATCACTCCAATCAAATCGAATCTCTTACTAATCCTTAATCATAATACAACCTAATTAGATCAGGTTATACATGATACATCTCCAAAACTCCTCTAAAATCAACACATCGTTTAATCCAATAATAAATCCGTTCTCTTAATTACCAATCCACCACATAATGATATCAACCCACAATAACCTATCCTAAAATCAAATCTCCATCATAAATCCACATCGACCTAATTTCATCATCAACAACTAACCAAACAATCACATAATAACACATACTAATGAAACCAACCGAAATACTTCATTGGAACAACAATTACCTTGGGAGGTAGTAACAAATCCAGCAGCTCACAACCCTATGACTCCCTGTCCATAAGCTACAAGAGTACACACGCACCTATCCTTCCAAGAATCAATCCAAAACTCAATTTTACAACATACTAATAGAATACCCAAGGTACAACACTAGAAGAGCACTGACCTTGAAGTATGGAAGCAATTCAAATAGCTCAGCAACCCTACAACTCACTGCCAAGAAGCTACAAAGAATACCCACAACCAATTCATCCAAGAATTAATCCATAAATCCAATCATATAGCAAACGATTTGTTAAAACCCTAATTCACAGCACTGAACTCACCTTTATCTGTGTACTTCCTATTAACTCGCAGACAAAGCACCCATTGCTAGAAAAATATGGTAAGAGCTAAAATATCCCATAGTCTCCAAATCTAGCACCCCATATCTGTGCCAACAGATTTTGATTCATGCGGACAACCCATCTTTGGCTGCTAGGCAGCAAATCAGTGTCACCTTCTCCGTAATGAATCTGTCCAACAACCTATCCATCTCAGGGATGACGATATACTGTGAAAGGGATCTGGAATCCAAGAGGTATTGATTTGGTGATGAACTACGACATAATTCAAACAAGAACAGAGCACAAGATCAAGAACTAAACCCTCACCTGTCGATCACAGTGCCGGATCAAGATGCGATCAGAATCCCAGAGATGTAATTAGGGCATGGATCGGGCACAGAGACATGGCAGTGACGGCTAGCCGGAGACAAAGGAGCAACATCGCTGGTGCTCACGATGATCCGGTGGCATCGTGTGGCGTGTCATGGTCGGGAGAGCTCGGCATCTACAGATCTAGGGCGACGAGGGAGAAAGGATGTAACGCCCGCCCTTCCAGGTAACACTAAGGCCACCCCAGAGGGACGGACGTCACTAAAACATGGACATCAATTATACTAATGCATATGGATTCATGGCAGCGGAAGACATATATATAATTAATTGTTTTTCTTTTTTTTTTTTATATCATAACATATACCATATGCATCTAGTTCTCTTAACATGGCATGTGAAGTCAAACGTACCAACATCACATGAGTAGGATATCATACTAGTTGAACATTATCATAAGCATAGGTCCAACATTGTTCACATGCATAACTTAGATAATTCAAAAACTTAAATAGATCTATCCACCAGCACTTCCACACACATCCTCATTGCCTTTCCTGCTCTGCTCCCCTTAAACAATCCATTCCTTGCCTTTATCTGCAGTACAAGGAAAACGTGTAGCTATAAGCCAAAGGCTTAGTGAGATCCTTGCCAACCCATAAATCCGAAAAACACATAACATAACATAACATGTAGAAACCATAGCATAGCATAACATAGCATGGAGAATCATAACATAGAACATATCTTATCTTGTAAAAACCATAACATCTCATAACATAACATGAGGGAAAACAGAACATAATATATCATATCACATAAGGAGCATAACATATCAGAGTATAGCATGTGAGTGTATATCATGATTCATATCACATTCTGTAAGCACATATCATGAAGCCTATCATATCATGTAAACATGTATCATAACTCATACCTGTTCATAAAGGTGCATAAACATAATTTCATAATATGTGCATGTAGATGCAATATGTATATTTTTAAAACATGTATCATGGAATGCACATATGCATCATGCTTCTTTCAAAAAATATAGTATACATACTTGAATATCATATCATCATCATGAGAAGGGCCCCATGCATACATGAAACATAATAATGCAATAATCCCTAGGACAGGGTAGCTAGCCCCGAACCTACTAGGGATCTAGGTCCGTTCATAGTCCGTCGACCTAGGGGCGTACTGAGGAGCCCATCCATTAACGAGGTCCGTTCATAGTCCGTCGACCCCGGGGCGCTTATGGAGCCCACCCTTGGTACAAGCCATACAAAGTAAAATATCATGCATATCATATCTCATCATATCATACATGTCATAATTCTTGTCATATCATGAAGAGAGCTCTTGATCCCCAACTTAAGGGAAGCATCTCTTTACCATAGCATAAAGAGTGCTCTTGATCCCATCTTAAGGGAAGCAACTCTTTTTCATAACATGAAGAGTGCTCTTGGTCCCAACTTAAGAGAAGCAACTCTTTTTCATAACATGAAGAATGCTCTTGGTCCCAACATAAGGGAAGCAACTCTTTAGGCTTTTCTTCTTACATAAGCCATTCACACATGCATTATATAACATGTTCTTATCATAACATAAAGTATAAAATGTTATTTTCTTATCATCAAACTTGGCATATCATCTCATGAACTTAGCATAACATATCATGAACATGGCATATCATATCATGAGTCTAGCATATCATATCATGACCATAGCCTATCATGTCATAAGTCTATCATATCATATCATAAACATGGCACATCTTATCATAAGACATAGAAATGCAACATATCATAAAGCATATTTTCATCACATCATAAAGCATGAAAGCTTAATCTACTTATATATCAAAGGCTACATATCATGAAAATGCTTAAGCATGTTTGGTTAGGTTTAAACTCTTTCCTAACCCAATTAATCCATCTTGGCCGAACCATATCAGTAGGTTTCAACCTCATTTCATTCCATATGAAGAATAGAACTTATCCACATAACATGAAAACGTGATCTAAGCACATACAAGGCATTATACTTCATGAATAAGCATGTTTGAGTTCAAAACTCTAACCTTAACCCATTTATCTCAATTTGGCCGAAACATATCAGTAGGGTTCTTATATCATTTGGTTACATATGAAGCATAGAACTTATCCACATAACATGTAAACTTGATCTAAGCACATACAAGGCATTATACTTCATGAATAAGCATGTTTGAGTTCAAAACTCTAACCCTAACCCATTTATTTCAATTTGGCCGAAACATATCAGTAGGGTTCTTATATCATTTGGTTCCATATGAAGCATAGAACTTATCCACATAACATGTAAACTTGATCTAAGCACATACAAGGCATTATACTTCATGAATAAGCATGTTTGAGTTCAAAACTCTAACCCTAACCCATTTATTTCAATTTGGCCGAAACATATCAGTAGGGTTTCATATCATTTTATTCCATAAGAAGCATAAGACTTAAACATGTAACATGCACATTTAGTCTAAGTACCTATAGAGCATTGTACAAGTACCTACAAGGCACTATACTTCATGAATAAGCCTATTTGAGTTCAAAACTCTAACCCTAACCCATTTATTTTCATTTGGCCGAAACATATCAGTAGGGTTTCATGTCTTTTTATTCCATAAGAAGCATAAGACTTAAACATGTAACATGCACATTTAATCTAAGTACCTATAGAGCATTGTACAAGTACCTACAAGGCACTATACTTCATGAATAAGCCTATTTGAGTTCAAAACTTTAACCCTAACCCATTTATTTTCATTTGGCTGAAACATATCAGTAGGGTTTCATGTCTTTTTATTCCATAAGAAGCATAAAACTTAAACATATAACAAGCCCATTTAATCTAAGTGCATACAAGGTATTGTACTTCATGATCTAAGCATATTTGAGTTCAAAACTTTAACCCTAACCCATTTATTTCAATTTGGCCAAACATATCAGTAGGGTTTCATACCATTTTATTCCATTAGAAGCATAAAAACCATGGTTATAAACATGTAAAAATTCATACATAACAAAGAGGTACAACTAGTATGGTTTCTATCTAAAATTCTTGACCTAAGGCCTTATAATCAATTTTGGCCGAACCATATAGATAGGTATCTCTTTTTTTTTATCAACATGAAGAATGAACACTTAACTAACAACATGTGAAATTCATATATCATAGAGTAGAAAAATTAAGCATGTGATCAAAGAAAACTTGTTCTAGGTCCTCTCTTCCATCCTTGGCCGAAACATGCAATAATGCTCTAAATTTCTCATTTTCTTTTTCTATAACATGAAGCATCTCTTATCACTTGTTAACCCTAAGTGACTACCTATTCTTTATCTTGACCACATTCTTGCAAGAAAATTTTTAGAGTTTCGAAAAATATTTTAAACCGAAGCTACTTGTACTACAGTGAGGGGATACTCACATCCTTGCGCATGTTTTCCTTAGAGATTTAACCTTTGTTGTGGATCCTTCCTAGAAGGGGGAAGCTTCCTTGCTCCTTGGTCTTGGAAAGAAGAGGAAATGGTGAAGAAGAGGTCACGGTGGAGGAGGAGGGAGTAGGAAGGTGAATGAGGAAAAATGCCAACTCATTTTAATTTCCTCCTTTTATTCATCATGAGAGGAGGAAGGAAAAATATATTGTTCTTCCTCCTTTCCTTTACTCTCTTCATAATTAAGAGAAAAGTCTAGATACATCCCTTCTTGGTGAGTAAGAAAAGAATATTCTAGAGCTTCTCTTCATTAGAGAGGAAGAAGACAACTCTCACTTCTCCTTCTAAGAGAAGAGCCTTTTCTTCTTACATTTAATTATGGTTTCCCTCTCTTTTCTAACAATAATTTCTCTTGGTCTAGTGGTTATCTTATTCAGGCATCTAATGAGAGATCTAGAGTTCAATTCCTAGACCTTATATATTTTTATTTTTATTTTATTTGTTTAAGTGTTCGGCTAGGAGCAAAATTTAACTAAAGCATATATATTTTTTTCTTTATTCATGATAAAATATTCTAGAATTTTGCTAAGGACCCTATGGGTGTTACAGTCTCCCATACCTCATAAAAGTTCGTCCTCGAACTTTAAAATAGCTCGGGGTACTTCTGTCTCATATCGTCTTCGCGTTCCCAAGTCGCTTCTTCGAACCGTTGATTTTGCCACAGAACCTTTACTAAAGGTATTTCCTTGTTCCTTAGCCTTTTAATATCTCGATCTAATATCTGAATCGGTCGGCTCTCGTAGCTCAGGTCCTCTTGAACTTGAACTGTCTGTGGTTCGATCACTTGATTTGTGCCACCCATGTACTTCTTGAGCATTGAGACATGGAACACATTGTGAATAGCCGACATCTCTGGTGGTAGCTCTAGTTCATAAGCCACCTTGCCAACTCTCTTCAGAATTTGATATGGTCCTACATATCGAGGACTTAGTTTTCCCTTCTTTCCAAATCTCATCACTCCTTTCATAGGAGCTACTTTGAGGAATACTGAATCCCCGACGCTGAATTCCAGCGGCCTACGTCGCTTATCTGCATAATTCTTCTGCCGACTTTGAGAAGTCTCTATTCTTTGGCGGATCTTCTGTATTGCATGGGTGGTGCTGTCGATATGATCGGTTTGAAATCCCATTTCCTTCTTTTCACCGCCTTCATACCAGCATATAGGGGATCTACATTTTCTCCCGTACAATGCCTCGTACGGTGCCATACCAATGGTAGCTTGATAGCTATTGTTATAGGCGAATTCCGCTAAGCATAGATATCAGCACCAGCTCCCTTTGAAGTCCAGGGTGCAAGCTCGTAACATATTTTCCAATACTTGATTCAACCTTTCTGTTTGCCCGTCAGTCTGAGGGTGAAAGGCAGTGCTGAACAATAATTTTGTACCCAGGGCCTTCTGAACCCATTCCCAAAAATGTGAAACAAAACGGCCATCTCTATCAGAGATGATGGTCTTAGGGATCCCATGCAGTCTGATAATCTCTTTGACATATAATTGGGCTAGCTGTTCGATCGAGTAGGTCATCTTGATTGCCATAAAATGGGCCGATTTTGTCAACGTGTCCACGATTACCCATATAGCATCGTAGTCATTCGTCGTTTTGGGAAGTCCCGAAATGAAGTCCATGGAAATATCCTCCCATTTCCATTCTAGAATCTGAATTGGCTGCAGTACACCTCCAGGTCTCTGGTGTTCTGCTTTAACTCTTTGGCAGGTCAGGCAAGTACTGACGTGCTGAGCCACATCCCTCTTCATACCAAACCTCCAGAATTTCTTCTTCAGGTCTTGGTACATTTTGGTGGATCCAGGATGCATTGCATATGGTGTCGCATGCGCCTCCTCTAATATCTTTTTCCGCATCTCTGAATCGTCGGGAATACATAGGCGATCCTTGAAGTACAGTATTCCACTGTCAGCGATACGAAATCCGTTATCCTTCCCTTCTAAGACTTCTTGCTTGATCCTTTGGAAGCTGGGGTCATGGGTTTGTTTCTCCGATATATTGTCGAATAATGTTGTTGCTATGGTCAGGGTAGAGAGTTGTCTAGTCACATTTTCGATCCTTTGACCGGTAATGTTTCTCGGCTTCCCGATAAATTCATACTTCGGTTCGCATTTAGGATTCGATAACATATTTACATAATGACTAATAATAGGTATCTGACCTGTAATGACTGTCGAAGCACTCGTCCCATCTTCTTTGGCGAGGGAGTGGATCCTGGCATTCGTCATAGCTGGCGGGGCTTCCAGTCTCCCTTGGCCAATCTGAGGGCCTTCTAGTGCAGCTTGCATTAGGTGTAGCTGTGAGGGGGCACCTCTGTTCTGGATATTCTGCTGCTGAGGTGTCTGCATCTGAGTAGGACAATTTATGGCCAAGTGTCCTTCCAATCCGCAGCTGTAGCACTTATTCGTGCCCACACGACATTTTCCCGGATGCTTCTTTCCACAGGTGTTGCACTGAGGAAACATAGGTTGCTTGTTCGCTGAACCACAATGAGAACTGTTCCATTGTTTTCTTTTACCGTTGGAGTTTCCTTTCTAGTTGGTTCTGATATGTTGAGGTTTCTGAGCTTGACTCTTACCCTCATTCATCGCCTTCTGATAGTGTTCAGTGATCAGAGCACTGCAAATTAATTCCTCGGTGGTCTATGGTCTATTAACGCCGCCGGCCACATTTAGGGCTATTTCGGGTCTGAGCATCTTCAGCATAAGTCTGACCCTTTCTCTTTCTGTACTGACCAGCTCTGGACATAGGCGTGCTAATCGATTAAATTTCTTCACGGCCTCATTCACTGATAGGTCACCTTGCCGGAACTCGGTGAACTCGTCGTAGTGTTTATTGGTCACCCGCATATGGAAGAACTCTTCAAGGAATTCAGTCTCGAAGTCTGTCCATCTCATCTGATTCACCTGTCTCCTTGCTTTGACTCGGTCCCACCACATTCTGGCATCACCTGTAAGGCAAAATGATGCACACTTAACCTTCTCGTGTTCGGGCTAATCTAAAAGCTCCACGATGCTTTCCACAGTCTTAAGCCATGCCTGAGCATCCCATGGCTCACAGTTTCCGAAGAAGGCTTCTGGCTTCAGCCTCTGCCACTGAATCAGGTATGCCTCTTGTCGGACCACTAGAATAGGAACTACCGGTGGTACCGGTGCCGGAGGTACTGGTACAGCCGCAGGTATATTAGGTATCGCATTCGGGTTCTCTGGTGGGGTAACAGGATTCCCTTGTTGATTCATCAATGCAGTGATCGTTTGTTGCTGTTCCGTGACCTGACACTGGAGCTCGGTAATCACATGCATCAGATCGGGTGGAGGTACCGTCTCATCTGCTCGGGTATTTCGTGTTCTAACCATGCTTTATCTTCATAAATCACAATAAACTAATATAAGTTATCGTTATTCATGACCAGGCTACCCTAAGGTTGTTATTGTTCCTAATCTACCATCATATATATCTAAGCTAAAAATGTGATAACTACATAAATAAGATAATAAGCATGCATATTATCAAACATCATAAAGAAATAGATCAAGCATAAATATCACATCAAAATAAAATTTAAGCATAAAATTCTTACTCGGAGCGGCAGGATAAAGGCTTGATGTGTGTGTAGTGGAAGGTAAACTTGGCTCTGATACCAAACTGTAACGCCCGCCCTTCCAAGTAACACTAAGGCCACCCTAGAGGGACGGACGTCACTAAAACATGGACATCAATTATACTAATGCATATGGATTCATGGCAGCGGAAGACATATATATAATTAATTGTTTTTCTTGTTTTTTTCATATCATAACATATACCATATGCATCTAGTTCTCTTAACATGGAATGTGAAGTCAAACGTACCAACATAACATGAGTAGGATATCATACTAGCTGAACATTATCATAAGCATAGGTCCAACATTGTTCACATGCATAACTTAGATAATTCAAAAACTTAAATAGATCTATCCACCAGCACTTCCACACACATCCTCATTGCCTTTCCTGCTCTGCTCCCCTTAAACAATCCATTCCTTGCCTTTATCTGCAGTACAAGGAAAACGTGTAGCTATAAGCCAAAGTGTTAGTGAGATCCTTGCCTACCCATAAATCTGAAAAACACATAACATAACATAACATGTAGAAACCATAGCATAGCATAACATAGCATAGAGAATCAAAACATAGAACATATCTTATCATGTAAAAACCATAACATCTCATAACATAACATGAGGGAAAACAGAACATAATATATCATATCACATAAGGAGCATAACATATCAAAGTATAGCATGTGAGTGTATATCATGATTCATATCACATTCTGTAAGCACATATCATGAAGCCTATCATATCATGTAAACATGTATCATAACTCATACCTGTTCATAAAGGTGCATAAATATAATTTCATAATATGTGCATGTAGATGCAATATGTATATTTTTAAAACATGTATCATGGAATGCACATATGCATCATGCTTCTTTCAAAACATATAGTATACATACTTGAATATCATATCTTCATCATGAGAAGGGCCCCGGCTTGTACCACATATAAACATAAATGCGCGCAATCCCTAGGACAGGGTAGCTAGCCCCGAACCTACTAGGGATCTAGGTCCGTTCATAGTCCGTCGACCTAGTGGCGTACTGAGGAGCCCATCCCTTAACGAGGTCCGTTCATAGTCCGTTGACCCCGGGGCGCTTATGTAGCCCACCCTTGGTACAAGCCATACAAAGTAAAATATCAGGCATATCATATCTCATCATATCATACATGTCATAATTCTTGTCATATCATGAAGAGAGCTCTTGATCCCCAACTTAAGGGAAGCATCTCTTTACCATAACATGAAGAGTGCTCTTGATCCCAACTTAAGGGAAGCAACTCTTTTTCATAACATGAAGAGTGCTCTTGGTCCCAACTTAAGGGAAACAACTCTTTTTCATAACATGAAGAATGCTCTTGGTCCCAACTTAAGGGAAGCAACTCTTTAGGCTTTTCTTCTTACATAAGCCATTCACACATGCATTATATAACATGTTCTTATCATAACATAAAGTATAACATGTTATTTTCTTATCATCAAACTTGGCATATCATCTCATGAACTTAGCATAACATATCATGAACATGGCATATCATATCATACCATGACCATAGCCTATCATGTCATAAGTCTATCATATAATATCATAAACATGGCACATCTTATCATAAGACATAGAAATGCAACATATCGTAAAGCATATTTTCATCACATCATAAAGCATGAAAGCTTAATCTACTTATATATCAAAGGCTACATATCATGAAAATGCATAAGTATGTTTGGTTAGGTTTAAACTCTTTCCTAACCCAATTAATCCATCTTGGCCGAACCATATCAGTAGGTTTCAACCTCATTTCATTCCATATGAAGAATAGAACTTATCCACATAACATGTAAACTTGATCTAAGCACATACAAGGCATCATACTTCATGAATAAGCATGTTTGAGTTCAAAACTCTAACCTTAACCCATTTATCTCAATTTGGCCGAAACATATCAGTAGGGTTCTTATATCATTTGGTTCCATATGAAGCATAGAACTTATCCACATAACATGTAAACTTGATCTAAGCACATACAAGGCATTATACTTCATGAATAAGCATGTTTGAGTTCAAAACTCTAACCCTATCCCATTTATTTAAATTCGGCCGAAACATATCAGTAGGGTTCTTATATCATTTGGTTCCATATGAAGCATAGAACTTATCCACATAACATGTAAACTTGATCTAAGCACATACAAGGCATTATACTTCATGAATAAGCATGTTTGAGTTCAAAACTCTAACCCTAACCCATTTATTTCAATTTGGCTGAAACATATCAGTAGGGTTTCATATCATTTTATTCCATAAGAAGCATAAGACTTAAACATGTAACATGCACATTTAGTCTAAGTACCTATAGAGCATTGTACAAGTACCTACAAGGCACTATACTTCATGAATAAGCCTATTTGAGTTCAAAACTCTAACCCTAACCCATTTATTTTCATTTGGCCGAAACATATCAGTAGGGTTTCATGTCTTTTTATTCCATAAGAAGCATAAGACTTAAACATGTAACATGCACATTTAATCTAAGTACCTATAGAGCATTGTACAAGTACCTACAAGGCACTATACTTCATGAATAAGCCTATTTGAGTTCAAAACTCTAACCCTAACCCATTTATTTTCATTTGGCCGAAACATATCAGTAGGGTTTCTTGTCTTTTTATTCCATAAGAAGCATAAAACTTAAACATATAACAAGCCCATTTAATCTAAGTGCATACAAGGTATTGTACTTCATGATCTAAGCATATTTGAGTTCAAAACTTTAACCCTAACCCATTTTTTTCAATTTGGCCAAACATATCAGTAGGGTTTCATACCATTTTATTCCATAAGAAGCATAAAAACCTTGGTTATAAACATGCAAAAATTCATACATCACAATGAGGTACAGCTAATATGGTTTCTATCTAAAATTCTTGACCTAAGGCCTTATAATCAATTTTGGCCGAACCATATAGATAGGTATCTCTTTTTTTTTCACAACATGAAGAATGAAGACTTAACTAACAACATGCAAAATTCATATATCATAGAGTAGAAAAATTAAGCATGTGATCAAAGAAAACTTGCTCTAGGTCCTCTCTTCCATCCTTGGCCGAAACATGCAATAAGACTCTAAATTTCTCTTTTTCTTTTTCTATAACATGAAGCATCTCTTATCACTTGTTAACCCTAAGTGACTACCTATTCTTTATCTTGACCACATTCTTGCAAGAAAATTTTTAGAGTTTCGAAAAATATTTCAAACCGAAGCTACTTGTACTACAGTGAGGGGATACTCACATCCTTGCGCTTGTTTTCCTTAGAGATTTAAGCTTTGTTGTGGATCCTTCCTAGAGAGGGGAAGCTTCCTTGCTCCTTGGTCTCGGCTGCAAGGGATCGGTGGCCGGCTAGAAGGGGGGTTGGATAGCTAGGTCACCCCCAACTTTGATTTCTTCTCTACATGGTTAGTTTGCGCAAGCGGAAATGAAACTAAAACAAGAAAGCAAGAGTAAGAACACAAACGCTAACACGATTCTTTTACGTGGTTCGGAGATTGCTTGCTCCTACTCCACGGCGTGTCCTTGAGGTGGACGAGCCCTTGATCCTTCGTTGGATCAGTCCCCGGCAATCTCCGGCTAGAGCTTTCTCCTTCTCGGTGGAGCAAACCTCTCACAAAGGATCCCTTCCTCTTTACAATGATGAACTTAGGTTTAGGAGGAAGAGAGTAGGCTTGGAAGCTTTTGGGCAATGACAAGGAGTTATTCAATAAGCATGAGTAACCTCCTTCAAGCCCCAAAGCTTTCCTTAAATAAGAGGAGAGAGTTGATCATCATATCAACTCATCTCGGCACCAGTCGACTGCTAAAACATGCAGTCGACTGGTGTTACCGTTGGAGGTAGCCAACGGGTACTTTCCAGCACCAACGGTCATATAACAGTCGACTGCTAAAACTAGCAGTCGACTGGTACAGTCGACTGCTAAAACTTGCAGTCGACTGATCTACACCGACCGAACGAACAGAACCATTATGTTCGCGCCCAGTTGACTGCACAGTCGACTGCACCAGTCGACTGCTAAAACATGCAGTCGAATGCTACAGTACTGCTATAGTGCTGCTACAGTACGCTATAGTACTGCTACAGTAAACCCTAAATTTTATGCTTTTACTCCGAGTACAATCTCTCGTGCACTCGTACCCTCACCCTTACGACTCTATTCACGCTTCCTTTGCAGTTTTAACAGAACCTTCAAGCATACTTTCTTTGGCTCTCGTCCCTCGGATGCATTCAAGCCTGCGGCTCGTCCCCAATGTCATCCTTCGTGTATGCCTCGAAATTGCTTCCCTAGGCCCTTGTCCTCGCTGCCTTGTCCACGGTCCTTCGGATGCTTCATCCTTCACCGGACCCGAAGCCATCAACCTGAGTCGCATGTGTATCCTACGAACCTGCATAACTCAAATACACATATCAGATACAAGGGTGAATCTAACTTAAACTCTTTGACACACACATCAAAACTATGATCGTACCGATCAAAACCTAGGTCGATTGCACCAACAATCTCCCCCTTTTTGATGTGTGGCAATATGTTTAAGTTAGGCATAAATATCAACATGAAAATTAGAAGCAATATGTAAATATGAAGCATAATACCCAAGCTCCCCCTTAACATATGCTCTTAACCATAATTTTCAAGTTTTGCACATAGTTAGGTTTTTAACTTAAACCTTTGCATTTCTCCCCCTTTGACACCATCAAAAATTGTACCAAACATGTATACATACTATGGTATCAATATGGACTTAAAAATACCCAAAACCAGCTCTTGAAAGTGCTGGAAAACAGCTACCAGTCGACTGCTATCTGTCGCAGTCGACTTGCACAAACCAACCCGAATTTCAGCATTTTACAGCCAACTTCAGAAATGCATAGAAAATTCTAGAAAATTCGAAAAATCATGAAATTTTGAACACATATTTCTTATAATGTTATTTAACAAGGAAAAATATGTTTTCATGAAAATTCATCATATTTTTGATGTTTTGATAAAAACTCAAACACTTTAAAAATCAATCAAGTTTGTATAAATTTGAAACCTTGTTTTGCAATCATATGTTTCAAAATAGCTAAACCACAGTAAATAAAACATAGAATTGTTTTAAAAACATTTGAAATGTCCAACTATGATCTATGGGCAAGATGTCCATTAATTAAACATTTGCTTTCCCCATAGTTGGTCAATGATCACTAAAAATTGATACATTTCATAACTCATCAAAATGTCATAAGCATATATGAATTATTTGTATCATCCTAGTATCTCACATTTATTGTTAGAAAATAATGCAAGTCATTGTGAGATAAAGGTAATCTCTACTTAGCTCTTTTTATCATGAATTTCTATCAAGGCTAAGTGCTCCCCCTTAAGGTCTCAAGTCAACCAAAAAATTGGAATTATGATTTATATGGTTAACTTGACCTAAAATCCTCTAACCCTTGAGGATTGATTTTGGCACCCAATAGAAGTTCTCTCTAATTGGGTTGACCAAGTACTCCTTAGGGATCTATTTCCTATCTATGGTCTTTGTATTTGATTTCCCCCTAGCAAGTAGACAATGATAAGTCTTTTCATTTTTGGGTTCATTGTATCCTAGCCCATTTTTCTTAAAACTTGCCCTTTGGCTCCCAATAATCATGCTTAAGGTATTTGAGCCAATTTCAAATTTTCTAAGGGCTATGGTGAGATATTCTACCTTTTCCCTTAATTTCCTATTTTCCTCTTCTAAACATAAATCATTTGAACTTGTAGAGGAAGCATGCAAATCATCATCCCTAATAGGCATGGATTCTAATTTTTCTTTAAGCATGCAAATGTCATTTCTCAAAGATTTGTTCTTTCTTTTTGCCTTAAATAAATCATCATTTGTGCTTGAAATAATTTTAATTAAAATATGGGGAGGAAGATTATGTACCTCACTTACCGAGAAGTCTGAATCCGAAGTTTGACCTCCCCCTTCACGTGAGCTCCCCTCTTCATCTTCGCTTGAGCTCCTTCCTTCTTCTTGCTCGGATGAGGTGGAGGCTACATCATCAATTCCCATTAAAGCAAAATTTACTACATGGTGCTCTTCTTCCTCCGATGATGATGAAGGATCATCCCATGTTGCTTTTAGGTTTTGAGCCTTCTTCCCCTTTTCTTTTGTCTTCTTCTCCTCCTTCTTCTTCCCTTCCTTCTTCTTCAAGAGAGGGCAATCATCTCTCATATGTCCCTCTCCTTGACAATTGTAGCATTTGATCTTTCTTCTTCTACTCTTGCCCCTTGAACTTCTCCTAGCATGTGATTTGTTAGAAGAAAAGGATTTAAATGCTTTTCTCATCTTCCTTACCATATATGCCTCTTGATCACTATCCATTGAGGCACTTGATTCTTCGGAGTCGGAGGATGGTGGGGATGAAGACTTCTTCTTCTTACCCTTTCCCTTGTTTGCCACAAGGGCTACTCCTCTTGATCTATTTGCTTCTCCTTCTAATCCTTCAACCCTTGTTTCGTGAAGCTCCATTGTTGAGAAGAATTCATCTAGAGAGCTCTTCTCTAGATCCTTTGAAATGTAGAATGAATCTACAATAGAGCTCCATGTCGAGTTTCTTGGGAAGGCATTGATGGCTTTCATTATGATGTCTCGGTTGGAGAGTTTCTCACCTACACTTGTTAGTCCACTTAAAATTTCTTTAATTTTAGCATGAAGTGTAGATACCTTATCTCCCTTCTCAAGCTTTACATTGTTGAGTTGAGTTCGGAGAAGATCTCTTCTTGCCAATTTTGCCTCCGATGTGCCTTCATGAAGCTCCACTAGCTTTTCCCATAATTCCTTGGCGCTTGAGTAGGTTCCCACCCTTGTTACTTCTTGTTGGGGAAGAACATTTAGTAGATGATGGATGGCTTTTGAATTCGCTAAATGTTCTTCTCTTTGCTTCTTGCTCCACCTTGTTTTCTCAAGTATCTTATTGTCTTGATCCCTAGGCACTTCGAAACCATTTTCCATGATTAGCATAATATCAAAATCGGTTTCGAAGAATACCTCCATTCTCTTCTTCCACCAAGAGAAGTCCCCTTCGAATTTGGGTGGATGAATGTTTGAGCCGGCCATTTTGATGAAGTGCTCTTCTTGGCGATTAGTCCATTGAAGGGCATCCTTGCTCTGATACCACTTGTAAGGGATCGGTGGCCGGCTAGGAGGGGGGTTGGATAGCTAGGTCACCCCCAACTTCGATTTCTTCTCTACACGGTTAGTTTGCGCAAGCGGAAATGAAACTAAAACAAGAAAGCAAGAGTAAGAACACAAACGCTAACACTATTCTTTTACGTGGTTCGGAGATTGCTTGCTCCTACTCCACGGCGTGTCCTAGAGGTGGACGAGCCCTTGATCCTTCGGTGGATCAGTCCCCGGTAATCTCCGGCTAGAGCTTTCTCCTTCTCGGTGGAGCAAACCTCTCACAAAGGATCTCTTCCTCTTTACAATGATGAACTTAGGTTTAGGAGGAAGAGAGTAGGCTTGATAGCTTTTGGACAATGACAAGGAGTTATTCAATAAGCATGAGTAACCTCCTTCAAGCCCCAAAGCTTTCCTTAAATAAGAGGAGAGAGTTGATCATCATATCAACTCATCTCGGCACCAGTCGACTGCTAAAACATGCAGTCGACTGGTGTTACCGTTGGAGGTAGCCAACGGCTACTTTCCAGCACCAACGGTCATATACCAGTCGACTGCTAAAACTAGCAGTCGATTGGTGCAGTCGACTGCTAAAACTTGCAGTCGACTGATCTACACCGACCGAACGAACAGAACCATTCTGTTCGCGCCCAGTTGACTGCGCAGTCGACTGCACCAGTCGACTGCTAAAACATGCAGTCGACTGCTACAGTACTGCTACAGTACTGCTACAGTACTGCTACAGTACGCTATAGTACTGCTACAGTAAACCCTAAATTTTATGCTTTTACTCCGAGTACAATCTCTCGTGCACTCATACCCTCACCCTTACGACTCTATTCACGCTTCCTTTGCAGCTTTAACAGAACCTTCAAGCATACTTTCTTTGGCTCTCGTCCCTCGGATGCATTCAAGCCTGCGGCTCGTCCCCAATGTCATCCTTCGCATATGCCTCGAAATTGCTTCCCTAGGCCCTTGTCCTCGCTGCCTTGCCCACGGTCCCTCGGATGCTTCATCCTTCACCGGACCCGAAGCCATCAACCTGAGTCGCATGTGTATCCTAGAACCTGCATAACTCAAATACACATATCAGATACAAGGGTGAACCTAACTTAAACTCTTTGACACACACATCAAAACTATGATCGTACCGATCAAAACCTAGGTCGATTGCACCAACATCGGCAAGAAGAGGAAATGGTGAAGAAGAGGTCACGGTGGAGGAGGAGGGAGTAGGAAGGTGAATGAGGAAAAATGCCAACTCATTTTAATTTCCTCCTTTTATTCATCATGAGAGGGGGAAGGAAAAATATATTTTTCTTCCTCCTTTCCTTTACTCTCTTCATAATTAAGAGAAAAGTCTAGATGCATCCCTTCTTGGTGAGTAAGAAAAGAATATTCTAGAGCATCTCTTCATTAGAGAGGAAGAAGACAACTCTCACTTCTCCTTCTAAGAGAAGAGCCTTTTCTTCTTACATTTAATTATGGTTTCCCTCTCTTTTCTAACAATAATTTCTCTTGGTCTAGTGGTTATCTTATTCAGCCATCTAATGAGAGATCTAGAGTTCAATTCCTAGACTTTATATATTTTTATTTCTATTTTATTTGTTTAAGTGTTCGGCTAGGAGCAAAATTTAACTAAAGCATATATATTTTTTTCTTTATTCATGATAAAATATTCTAGAATTTTGCTAAGGACCCTATGGGTGTTACAAAGGATCGGCAGATTCGTGGAGGAGAAGATTGAGTGGCGGAGGTGAGGAACGGTGGAGGAGAAGCCCTCCATCGGCGGTGAACTCGCGACGGCCGACGATCGGCGTTGCTAGCCGGCGATCAGCGATGAAACCGGATCGCGAGGGAGAGGAGTCGGGGAAGAAGGGATCGGGGAAGGAAGGGGATCGGGCAAAAAGAGGGGTTCGGGAGAAAGAATAGGAGAAGGAAATTATAAACCTAGGTTAATTAAAACTTAAGTTAGTTTAATTAAATGCTAAGTTAATTCCTCAATTAACTTCTACTTAAATGAGTTTTCCAAAATAGGCCTTCACTGTACCCCGAATCCATCCCCTCAAAATGGGTCGTACGAACTCCGTTTAAATCCCGAAAAATTTCTAAAAATTCCTGAAAAATCCATTAAGATTTTTCGTCCAATAATATTTATTATTTTTTTTCGGTATCTTACAGACCAAGTCCAACTTGATTGACCAAGTTGGACTTAGGTACCCATGCTTAGACTACCTTTTTATTTGATCTATTGACTAAGGTTAGATAGGATCGATATTTCTTTTTGGTCTTAAAACCTAATCCAGATTTGTTGTAAACGGCTCTTTGTGTCCCAAGAATTAGGTCAAGATTTTTGGAGCCTAAAGAAAATCGTTCCAACATTTTCTTCAAATCCTTAACCTGAGTTTTCAGACTGGAGTTTTCTTCCTCAAGCTTTTGGACTTGAGTTGAGTTTCTAGTCTGAACTGGGTCAGGCAAGGATTCGAAGTTGGTCACTTCTTTAAGGGTTGTTACCTCCTTTAGAAGTGACTTGATCCTAATGCTCGATTTTGCTAATTTTCGCATTAAGTAATTTACTAAATTATGTAAACGCGGGATACTTACAGCGGGGTAAGGCCCTTCGGAAACGGATACAGATCTGTGGCTTCTCTCGGACTCAGCTTCCGATTCGTCCTCGCTTCTAGATTCTTGAATGTACTCCCGGGCTATCATCACGAGAAAACTCGTCTGTTCGAGTTCTTCGTCGTCGGACTCTTCCGAGGATGACTCGTCCCAGGTCGCCTTCAGAGCCTTTTTTTTCCGTTGCTACTTCTTTGCGTCCTTTTGATTTGGGCAGTTGGCTTTGATGTGCCCCTTCTGATTACAGCCGTAGCATGTCACTTCGAGTTTTACTTTTGACTTTGGTTGAGCCTCCTTGGATTGAATTGCCTTCTTGAGATCCTTCTTGGTGAAGCCTTTCTTTTTCTTGTAGAGTTTCCTTACTAGGTTGACGAGCTCAGTCGTAAGTTCGTTGTCTTCATCGTCAGAGTCAGATTCTTCTTCTGACTCTTGTTCGGTTATGTGCCTCGATCTCGGTTCACACGTTCTGCCAGTACCTACAATGAGAGCTATACCCTTCTCGACCGGGTGTGCATTAGTCTGCTCATGCAATTCAAATTCAGAGAAAAGTTCATCTAATTTAATGGAAGAAAAATATTTAGAAACCTTGTAGGCATATACCATGGATGCCCATAAGGAATTTCTCGGGAAGGCGTTTAAAGCATACCTCAATATATCACGGTTCTCCACTTTCTGTCCGATCGCGTGAAGCCCGTTGAGTAGATCTTGAATCCGGGAATGGAGTTGACTAGCCGTCTCATTTTCCTGCATTTTAATGTTATATAATTTATTGAAAAGCAGATCTCGCTTACTTACCTTGGTTTCTGATGTACCCTCATTTAGCTCGATTATCTTTTCCCATAGCTCCTTTGCACTTGAGAACGGTCCTACTCTGTTAAGTTCCTCCTTTGTCAGACCACACTGGAGTATGTAGGTAGCCTTTGCGTTTGCCTCTACTATCTTTATCAGTGTTGCGTCCCAGCCCTCATATGGTAGTTGTTTGCCGGCGCTATCAGTTGGTAGTTGGAGCCCGATTTTGACAATCATCCAGACTTCAAAATGAGTCTGGTGATATGCCTCCATCCCCGGCTCTTACAGTACCCGAAGTCATCTCCGGTGAAGAGTGGTGGTCGAGCGGTGCTATAACCTTCTTGAAGTGTCATTTTAAAACCTGCGCACAAAGACAGGGAATCTGTTCCAAGACTGGATCTTGGATTAGTAGTGTGGGATGTATAAAGAAAAAATGAACTCGAGTGGTGTTGCACCAACTTTGAGAAAAAAATCGATTCGAACGGGAAATAGATCGGAATATAGTAATTATACTAATTCCAGTCGACTCTGAAAAATTGAAAATACCACGAAAAAATTGCTTGATTAGTGGTTGCACCAAATCAATGATACCCCGCTCTGATACCAATTGTTGGATCGAAAGCGCTAGAGGGGGGGGGTGAATAGCGCTCGTGGCTATTTCACACATTTCAAAATCGTAATAAAAATGTATCGAGTTAAAGCAGCGGAAAGATAAAAGGAATAAGTACAAACACACAGAAGACAGAGGACACCAAAAATTTACTTGGTTCAGAGCCTAGGGTGACTCCTACTACAAGGCCCGCGATCGTTGATCGCTTTCGGTGAGAAACAACTATAATATCGAAAAGATGATTACAATTTAAATTACAGTTAAGTGCAATAAAAAAACTATACCAACGAAACGAGAACAAAGAACTTTGGAGCTTTAATTCGTTGGAGTAGCAGAGCGTTGTTGGAGCGTTTGTAGCAGCACACGGAAGAGCACAGGTTGTTCTGTTCGAGATGCTCCATGGATGCTTCCGAGGCTCCTTTTTATAGGCTCTATGAAGTTGATCTAGATCCCCAAGTTTCGGGATCAGGCTTGACCCAAGGCGAATCGGTCGATCGATCCCTGCGTTCGATCGACCGATCAGACGGTCTTCTCCCATCCGATCCGCACGCTCCACTTTGATCTGGTCAAGTCTCATCATCGGTTCGGTCGACTGATCCCCTCGTTCGGTCGATTGATCAGCTCCTCTGACCTGATCAACCTGGCCTGATCCAGTCGACACTGATCCTTGGTTCGATTGACCGATTCCAAGGTTCGGTCGACCGATCCTCTGGTCGAGCCTGGTCCAATCTCTGGTAGTTTGATCTGCTGGCTTGGGGGTTCGGTCGACCGATCCTGGTCAGAGCTAACCCTGCATAAAAATATTAGTTTCCTGTAAAACAAAGTTAGAACACAAACGATAATATATATAAATAAATTTGACAGTCTCTAGACTGTCCGGGTCTGACTTCGGATTTCCGACCGAAAAACTAGATCGACCCGACGCCTACTGTTCCCTCTGCGGGGAACGTGCCCTCACCTACTCCTCTCAGGAGAGTTACCTGATGGCAGCTCGATCCTCTAGATTGACTGGACTTTTGCTCGGTACTCGTTGCTTCCGGACTTTCTGCTGGACTCCCGCTTCCTGGCTCGTCTAGTCTTCCACCTGGTTCGCGACACCAGGACTTTTCACTTAGGGTTACCACCCCCTAGGACTTTTGCCTGAAGCCCTCGACCTGGCAAGACTTTCCGCATAGGGTTACCACCCCCAATGACCTAGGGTTACCACCCCCTAGGGTTTTCTACCTGCCTAACCGCAGTTAGGACTTTTGCCTAAGTACCACTTAGGACTTTCCTGCAAGCTCCATAAACCTTGTTAGATAACAACATAACCTTAACTTTGAATTCCTTTGCCATTATCAAAATAATGGTTCGATCGTCGGATGCTTCCCGCACCAACACTATACTCGAGTGCATGTTTGTTGTTTTCTTCTCAAGTAGTTTTACCATAAAAATGCATGTTCTCTTTAACGCGTAGTTTTGTGAGTAGATGGTACTTATTAAGCCTTTGCTTATAGTTTACATTTCCTTATACTGTAGATAAAGGTAAGGGAAAGCTGGAGTAAGAAGGGGTACCAGGAGCAATGTTTGATGGTATGAGTGACGGAACAATGGGAGGCGATCCTGGAATTTGCTAGTATCTAACCATGTTAGATTTTAGTGCGGATGGACATATGTTCTTATCTCCACTTAGTATAAAAGTACTATTAAGAATGGTGTACAATGAATTTCCAGTTTGGTAGTAGTTAAAGTGTCAAATATTCTCCCTAAGGTTGTAGGATAAAATGATAAGTCAAGAAGGAGTACAAAGGGGGAGAACCACTCCTTTTTGGGTGCAGGGCGTGACCCCCACACGGCCATGACACGACCGTGTGGAGTCACATGACCCCAACCCTCTCCCTCTCGGCCAGGGTTGCACAACCGTGTGCAACACACGGCCATGCAAGGTTTAGTCTATGGAAAAGTTGCACGGTCGTGTGCCACACACGGCCATGCAAGTCTTGGCCTCTGGAAAGGTTGCATAGACATGTTCCACAACGGCCATGCACCTCTCCTCCTCGGGAAAAATGACACGGCCGTGTGGATTCACACGGTCGTGCACCCCTTTGACTCAGCGGAGGTGACATGGTCGTGTGAGCCACACGACCATGCCCCTCTTCGTTATGGCCAAGGTGACAAGGCTGTGTGGAAGCCACACGGTCGTGCCCTGCTTCAGCAGGGAGGACCTTACACGGCCGTGTAGCACACATGACCGTGCCCTACTTCAGCAGGGAGGACCTTACACGACCATGTGGCACACATGACCATGCCCTGCTCCAGCAGGGAGGACCTTACACGGCCGTGTGGCACACACGATAGTGCCTAAACTAGGGCTCAGTAAGGCTATATGGTCGGTCATCACCACACGATCCAGATCCTCAAGCAGTTCTAAACTTCATCTTATCTCTATTTCGCTCCCAAAACATGACTTAACAGTCGAAGCAAGTTCGGAGTAGATCTCTGAACCGAACAGTGTACATACAATAAGGTCCTTAGTAGTATGGAAAGAAGTAACGTCCGTGGCTTGGGTTAGGGTTAAGAAGTGCGGTCGTTACAGTCCGGGTCAAGTCACTCCAAAAGGAGGTAACGACCCTTAAGGAAGCGACTAACTCGAGTCCTTTGACTGAGTCTGTTCAAATTGGAAATTCAGCTCAAGTCCAACAACTTGAGGAAAAAAAAATCCAATCTGAAAACTTAAGTTAAAGAACTTAAAGACAAATTGGAATGGTTCACGTTGGGTTCCAAGAATCTTGATCTGATTCTTGTAAAACAAGGAGCCGTTTACAATAAATCTGGACTTGGGTTTAAGCGTAAATAAAAATTTAAATCATATCTGTCAATTATAAATCGATCAAATAAAAAAGTAGACCAAGCATGGGTCCCCATGTCAAATCTGACTAATCAAGTCAGACTTGGACACTGTTGGGTCCCCAAGGATCAAATCCATTATCTTGATAGACCATATCGAAGCTATGATTCAGGGGGAGCCAATAGAAAAACTATCTTAATAAATAGACAAAATTGTTTGATGATTATTTATTTATTTTCTTGGTAATATGCATGTTTAAGGACCAAGACGTAATTTACACTTGTTCAGTTAAACCTAGGGGTTTCAAAAAGTGAATTAAATATATGATTTCTTTGAAAGGCTCTGTCTAGATGTAACGACCCGACCCTTTGGCCTCTTGGGTGGCCCTTGCGGTGGCCCACTGGCGGCCCTTATGTCGTCGGCCCATTTGACGACCTCTAATGTCGTCGACCGACGACCCTTGGCCGTGCCGCTACTCACTAAGAATTTCCACCTCTGGCCAGTGGGTTTTTTTGCCTCCCACAAGATTCGAACTCTAGACCTCCAGGCTAAGTACTAGAGTTTATGAATCCTGAGAGGCGCTCACTTGGCTACTAGGATTCATAAACTCTAGTACTTAAGTCTGGAGGTCTAGAGTTTGAATCTTGGGGGAGGTAAAAAAATCCACTGGCCAGGGGTGGAAAGTCCTAGTGAGTAACGGCACGGCCAAAGGGTCATCGGTTGATGACATTAGAGGTCGCCAAATGGGCCGACGACATAAGGGGCCGCCAGTGGGCTGCCGCAAGGGCCGCCCAAGAGGCCAAAGGGTCGGGTCATTACAACTTAATTAACATCAAGCTCCAAGAGTAGTACCACTCAACTTCATTGTCATGTCGGAACTAAGCCCACCTGCAGGATTTATATGACAATCCTTATGAGCTCCTCAAGGGGACACCATCATCCTACTAAATAGGACACAGTTTCCTTCTATTATCAACAACACACCATATAAATAATATTATTTTCCAACTTATCGGGCCTATTGATTTAACGAATAAATCTCACCCTTTGATAAATTAAAGAAATAAATACTACGTACATGTGCTTGTTATTATATCGGGATTAAGAGTACGCACATCCATAATAACAGAGGTTCTGTTCTTTTATGCAGTCAGTATAAAAGGAACAACCTCAAATGGTCCTACTCTATACACACATAGTGTACTAGTGTAATTTTATAGTCAAGATAAACTAGTACCAAATTACACTACTATCATTCCAATGGTTTATCCCAATCCATCTTGGTTGTGAGCTTCTATTTATAATTTATAAGGAACTGATAACATGATCTTCTGTATAACACCACACACCATGTTATCTACAATATAAATTAAATGAACAACTGTATTTAACTAAATGCAGACATTTGACCAATATGATTCTCATTTTAAAATAAATGTTTATACAAAAAGTTTGACTTTTAGTATACATTCTAACACATAGGACTATGAAGGAGCTTGCAGCTCCAAATGAGGCATATAAATATTTATGTATTACTTATCTAGTTCTGGCAGGAGACTTTGAATAAGATCTGGGATGATCTATTTACTACCTAAATTTCAAGGATTATCTGGAGAAGACCCCAATAGACACTTGCATAAGTTTCACATGGTCTGCTCAACCATGAAGCCACAGGGAATTTTAGAAGAGGATATCAAGCTAAGGGCTTTTCCATTTTCATTAACTGTAGTAGAAAAAGATTGGTTATACTATTTGCCACCTAGATATGTTACATCTTGGATTGAAATGAAGAAGGCTTTCTTGGAGAAATTCTTTCCATCTTCAAGGACTGCTATTATCAAGAAAAGTATCTGTGGGATTGAACAAGTGGTGGAAAAGACACTTTATGACTATTGGGAGAGATTTAAGAAGCTATGTGTAAGTTGTCCTCAACATCAGATTAGTGAGCAGCTACTAGTCCAATGGTTCTATGTGGGCTTGTTACCTATGGACAGGAGTATGATAGATGTAGTGGCTGAAGGAGCTTTAGTGAATAAAACTCCAGAACAAGCTAGAGAGCTTATTTCTAGCATGGCAGAGAACTCACAGCAGTTTGGAAGTAGGTCATTGACTACAAGAGGAGTTGGAGAAGTTCAAGTGGTTTCTAATGAACAAAAGGAAATAAGGAGCTCATTATTGGAATTAACATCTTTAGTGAAGCAATTGGCATTGAACAATGCTAATCAAATTTCTATTTTGCTGAGTACACAATTTCCATATCAATCAAGGGGAGTTTGTGGTATTTGTTCGAGCCAAGACCATAATTCAGAGTTATGCCCCAATCTTCATCAAGATGAGTCATTTGCATCATTTTCTAGAGCTCAATTTCCTCAAAAATTTGACCCTCGTTCTTCTACTTATAATCCTAGTTGGAGAGATCATCCCAATTTGAAGTATGGTAATTCATTTAATCAACAACCACCTTTAAATCAGAATTTTCAGCAAAATCAAAGTTTCTAGCCACTTCAACAAGGATTCCAGCAGCAATACCAACCTTTTCAGCAGCATTATCAACCTACAAATCAATTTTAGCAACAATTTCTGCCTTATTACCAACCCTATCATCAAAACCAGCAACTACATTACCAAAATCAAAATGTACTTCCAACACCTTCAAGATTGAGTTTGACTCAAGGAAGTTCCAATAGCATCTCTAATTCAGATGCACAACAAACTAGATTGGAGGAGTTGATGCAAGAAGTTCTGTAGCAACAACAAAATCAGTAAAGAACAGATTCAACACTACAGGATATTGAGAGGCGGATTGGACAACTAGCTTCCAGCATAAATCAATTACAAGCTCAAGGATCAAATCAGCTGCCTTCTCAATCAACACCAAATCCAAAAGGTAATGTTAGTGCGTTAACTTTGAGAAGTGGAAGGCAGATTGCAGGTGATGTTGCTGAAAATTTTCCAATAGAGGAGTCTCTAGATTGCAACAACTTCCGAACACCTTCAACAAGCCACAATTTAGAATTTCCAATAACCCAAAAGTGTCATGATCCAATCTCAGATTCAATTCACAGTGATCCAATGAATTTGGCCCATGAACATGAAAAGAATAGCATTAATTCAGAAAATTCCAATAGCTCTACAATGCAAGTAGAAATTCTAGCAAGTTCAGCTTCTAGGTGTCCGACATAGCAAGTTGTCGAACCTTCTATTCCCTTGCCTTTTCCTCAACGCAAGGTACAACCAAGGAAGAATGTAGAGTAGGAAAAAGCTAAGGAATTTCAAGAGCTTGTGAATTTGTTTAGTAAGGTGGAAGTCAATGTTCCTTTGTTGACAATGATCAAGCAAATTCCCAAGTATGTAAAATTTCTTAAGGATCTTTGTGTACACAAAAAGAAACTGAAGGGGAATGTGTTGATTAGCACGGGCAAGAATGTATCAGCACTTATTCAACAAGTCCTTCAAAAATGTGATGATCCTGGAGTGTTCACTATATCTTGTGAGATTGGGAGCAATTTATTTGTGGATGTCATGTTAGATTTAGGAGCTTCAATAAATGTGATGCTTAGATCAATGTTTCAGACTTTAGGGATTGGACCATTACAGCCTACAGGGGTTGTTATTCAGTTAGCTGACCGCAGTCAGACTCATCCTGTTGGAGTAATTGAAGAAGTATTAGTTAAGGTGAGAGAACTCATCTTTCTAGCAAACTTTTATATCCTTGACATGGAGGGAGATTATCTGGCCAGTAGATTTCCACTTATTCTAGGACGACCATTCTTGAAGACTTTTGCAGCAGTTGTCCGAATTCCTTATGATAAGCAATTGAAACAAGTTCTTGCTAATGGTAAAACGGGAGGTTTGAATGTAGGGGTTGTTCTCATTTTATCCGGCAGATTTGAATTAGCCCCCCCTAATCGTATTTCTCTTGAATTGAAAGAAAAGATTAGAAATTTGTCTTTTCGGAGTTATCATCTTAATAAAAGAAATATTATTGTGATAGGTCTTGTTCTTGGTCAAAAATATAGTGAAATCATCCCCTGCTACGAAGAAAGATGTTCATTTCTTAAAATATCCCATATATGTAGGTGGGAATAGAGGAAGAGGTTAGATTTATCCTGATGGTAGGAAAAATAACAATACAGTCTATAATGCTACATCAGTAGGTGTAGTAAGTAGAATAGTACGTAAAGAAAAGGGTGGATATAAAATAATCGTTGTTGATCCATCGGATGGACATCAAGTAGTTGATATTGTACATTTAGGACTAGAACTTCTTATTTTAGAGGGTGAATCCATCAAGCTTGATCAACCATTAACAAGCAATCCCAATGTGGGAGGCTTTGGTCAGGGAGATGCAGAAGTAGTGCTTTAAGACCCATTACGGGTCCAAGGTCTTTTATTCTTTTTTTGCATTTGTTATTTTGGCACAAGTTTTTTTGGTTCTTAAAAAGAAACAGTTTGAAAAGGTTCAATTATACAAAATGAATTTCTAGGTGCGAGGGCTTCTTAACATCAAGTTGGTAAAAGGTGCCAAATTTTTGTTGATCCATATATATATTTAAATATATATATGGATCAACAAAAAATCTCCAAACCCTTTTTGTTGCTTTGTTTATACTTTTTTCTGTTTTGCGGGATGCCTGGAATTCATTACTTCTATCCTATTCTTTGTAATAGATATACAAATGAAGAGAATACAAGGGAATGATGGCAAACTGGAACTCTTTTGTTTAGATTGATAGGAAGTTGTGGACAAACAAAAAGAGAGAAAAGATTATAGGGAAATAATTGATTGAACAAATAGAACTTCTTCTATTAACTTAAACTTATAACTTAGAGAAATTATTCAAACAAATTTAAATTTCAAATTATATTATAGAGTAAGTTCCATTAGTAGTTTATTATAGAAATATAAAGAAAGAATTTGGAGGATATCTCATGCGTATAAATCCATAGAATATTGTAGTATCCAGAGATTATTCTTTCTTCTTGCTTCGTATCGTAAGAATTAATTAGAGGAAGGACAGAGACTATGAATCAATCAATGGCTTCAATTCTTCAAAAACATTATTAAGAAACAAAAGAATAGAGTAATATTTAAAACATCAGAGCAAAAGATCCATTTTGTCATTTTTTTCTACAAAACAAATATAATATTTTTATTATGTTGACTGTATAACTTTCCAATTTGAATTTGTATGTTTCCAAATTTGTATGTTATGGAATAGATCAAAGTCTTCTTATATTCCTATATCTTATAAGATGCGGGACCTTACCCTCCTTTGTCTGTCTGATTAGAGTGGTAAGGTCCCGCTGAGTTCTTACTCTTTCATGTCTACAATCTGGTTCATACGATTACTAGAGAGATGAACCCAACCCAGAATATGAACCGTAAAAGAAAACACCTATTAAACCGATCACAGGAATACCAGTTACAGTACCCACCAACCAAAGAGGAATCCTTCCAATAGTATCGGCCATTTCCCCTACTTTCCTCCACATTTTTTCAAATGCTCATGCTATAGACAAAAACATCCATTGATAATTATGAAGATGGTATCATTCCAAATGGGATAAGAGAATTCCTACTATTCTCTTTCTCTCAATTGAAGAAATAATTGGAAAATAAAACAGCAAGTACAAAAATGAGTAATAAATCCCAATATAGACTAGTAGGATTCAATTCAACATTTTGGTCATTCGGATTTGATTCTATAATAGATCTATAATTCGAATTAGGTTTATCATTGGAAGAATTGCATTACTGATATTGATCCCAAAAAAGAAACAATAGGTACAACTAGTCCATGAACAACCAACCATCGTACTATAAAAATGGGATAGGTTCAATCAATGGTCATTGGGGGCCTCCTAAAAGGATTTACTAAATTCATCGAGTTTTTCTAAAGAATCAAAATGGCCAGTTATCAATGGAATCCCTTGTTGGCTCTCTGTGAAATACTAGTTTGGCCGAGGACTTTCAAACACATCATAAGCTAAACCCGTACTAACGAATAACCAACCCGTAATGAATAGGGAATGTATACTAATGCTATGAATGACCCAATATCAAATACTGGTGATAATAACATTAGGTTAGGATTATGATTCATCAACCTGCTAGTTATTTTATGATGGAAGATCAGGGGACTTTTTTAGGGAAACGAGATAAATAGTGAAACTTTGTGAAACCCTCACAAAGGTTTATGTACAAAGAAAAGGTATGCCTCTTTGGGTTGTAGCCCAAGACATGGAAAGAGATATTTTTATGTCAGCAACAGAAGCCCAAGCTCACGGCATTGTTGATCTTGTAGGGGCGGTTCCTGAGGATTTTTTATTGTAAATCTATTTCAAATCGTAACTGAATTTTCTGTGATTTTATATTTAATAGAAAAAATTGATAATTATTAATTATCAGATGAATTCGTAGGTTAAGATTGATCTAAACCAACCCATTCCATTCTAATTTCTAATTATATATACAACATATATATAATTATACAACATGCCAACTATTAAACAACTTATTAGAAACTCAAGACAGCCAATAAGAAATGTTACGAAATCTCCCGCTCTTAGAGAATGTCCTCAGTGCCTAGGAAGATGTACTAAGGTGTATGTGCGACTTGTTCAGATCATGAGTTTGAACAAATACAAATGAGAAAATTTTTCCAGTATTACTGAACGACACCAATGAATAGAGTAAATGGAAAAGATTTTTCATATATCTATATTGTGTATTGTGTATGGAATTTATGGTTTCCATTGGTATAAATCCAATCACCTAAATTTGAGATGAAAAGCAATTCTCCATAGATAGTAAATAGTTATCCATTAAGTGGAGGAAATGGTATCATAATAAGCAAAAAGATTATTCTCCCATTGTTAAAAGAACGGACTAAGAGGGTCAGCTACCTAGCTAACTTTCCAAATTAAATGTCGTTACTATATAGTTAACTCTTATTGTGAAAAGAACTAGTACTCTATAATTGATAATTGATGGGTAGAGCCAAAGAGTGTAAACTATACAAGTTTACAATACCATTTGATTAAATGAAAGAAGAAGCTTCAGTGTATAGAGAGGACCTCGCTGTTTAAGAAATAACCATAGAAATGAATGAACCCACTTTTTTTTAATATCATTAGAATTTATTATTTTTAGGTGAAATTCCTGAAAGGAATAAAAAATGGTGGTAAGGAAGGTTATAGTAGCAAAAACCATTCGAATTCATATTTTATATATCAGAATAATCCGTTTTGTTATTCATCAATCAAGGGGGATAAAAGGATGGCTGAAAGAATAGAAATCAATTAGTTATTCATTAAGGTTTAATTTGATTCAATGACAAGAGTTAGATGGAGATATATAGCTCATAGACGTCGAACAAAAATTCATTTTTTTGCATCAATGACATGTTAGCTAGAGCCCTAGAGCCAATCATTTGATGATTATATTTTGGACTTGTTGTATCATATTCTATATAAATAAAGGCATTTGGTTTTTTGTTATTATACTTACTTGTATTGGTGTCAAATAAACTAAGTATAATAACGTCCTTGAGTAGACGGTTCTCACCTATATCAATCGGTTAGTTGAACCGATAGTGAGATGATATAGGGAACACTACTCTTAATCATTCCTAGTTGAGTATTAACATTCAGGGACAATGTTAATGCAATAAGACTAGCATGTAGGTCAACTCGATGACTTGATCTCACAAGTCATGGATATAGAGATATCAAGTTGACACATGGGTATGCATTGGAGAATGTATACTGAATGACCCGCCATGAGAAAGTATCATGGATCGTTATATGAGTGTCATATATTCTCATGTGGCTATTAGTATGACTACTAGTCCTTAGACCTGAAGTCACCATGGATCCCTACATAAGGAGTTATGTACTTTGGTTTCGTCAAACGTCACCCGTAACTGGGTGGACTATAAAGGCGATTACTGGGTATGCAACGAATTATGCAGAGGGATGTGAGTGATGTAGATGAGATCTATCTCTCCTATATGACGGGAGCAACATCGATATTCTTGATAGAGTGAGACCACGAAGTGTATCGCCATGCCCAAATGAGTCAATATAGGATATTGAGCTCATTTGATTGAGTGAGTCTACTTGGAGTTCAAGATTTAGATTGAATAGAGGATGACACGGTCTATGCCTCACATTGATCAATCTAGATGTCTAGGATAGAAGGACACTTGTCATATTTTGTGAGGAGTCACAATTAGTAGTCACAAAGGTGATGTTGGATCTCAACATTCTTATAACATTGGGTAGTAATGATGTGTTGCTAGATACCGCTCATTACTTATGCTTCTAAATGGGTTTAGGGGCATTGCCAACGTTACAAGAACCTATAGGGTCACACACTAAGGACAATTAGATGGAGATTAGGTTCATATGATGAACCAAGAGGATTAGATTCATTTGATGAATCAAATTGGATTAAGAGTAATCCTAATTGGGCTAATTGAGTTAGATTCAAGTTGATTCATGTGTTTAATGAGTCTAATTTGGATTATGACTCATTGAATCAATTTAATTAAATGAATTAGATTCATTATATTAAAGTGGCTTGAATTTAATGGTTGGATTAGATCAACCATGAGAGTGAGATTAAGTCAAGTTTGACTTGACTTGAGAGGAAGATGAAGAGTCAAGTTTGACTTGACTTTATGCCACCTCATTGGTGAGTTGGCATTGATTGGGCCAATGATGATGCTCCACATCATCATGGTTGCTTAAGTAGGATGCCACCTCATGGGAGTTACCAAGAGTTATGACTCTTGGCATTCCATGAAGGTTACACATCTCTTAATGTGGCCGGCCACATTAAGAGGAGGATAGGTTTTTCATTTTGTGAGTTAATCTCATTGATTCCTCCTTCTTCTTCCTTGAGTTCTTCTTGCTCTCTCCCTCTCCTCTTCTTGACATGACCTATCAAGGTGCTAGCACACCTTTGTTTAGGTCTTCTCCACATAAGTTGTCCGTGTGGATACTTCTAGAGGACCGTACGCTTGACGGTCTAGAGATCCGGCATTTTGGACGAACGGGATACGCGAAAGGCACGCTTCAAAGGTATAAAAATGTTTTCTTCCTTTGTAGATCTACTGTAGATTGAAGATTTAAACTCGTACTCATAATTTTGAAAGTTTTCTTCGCACGAGATCCAGTGGCATGGGCGATTCGGGGTTTCCGCGACGCGAAAATACGGTTTTCGTGGCCCGAAAAACCCAACAGTGGTATCAGAGCCACGTGCAAAGCGAGTACTAGTTTAAATTAGTATTTTTGTGAAAAATATGCATACTTTAACATTCTGTGAATTTCCTAATTTTAATGATTTTATGGGTATTTTTCTCGTAGAAGCGAAGCACAAGTGTTTCGGCACTTGTAGGCTTCGACTACCGAGAAGAATTTTCCAAAACGGTAATGTTTCGTCCCAAAATCTTTTGGGACAGCGGGCTAAGGCTCTCTTGGATCGCTTAGGAGCAACTCGCGATGGTTAGATCGCAGGTAGGGGTATTTCCCCTAACCCCGCAAGGGGATTTGCTCCGCGATTGCGCCCGAAATCGCTAATCGGGACCGCCGGGAAAAATTTACTCATAAAATCTGTAAAATTATAAAAAAATACAGAAAAATTAAGAAAAATATATAATTTTGAATTATATATTATTTTTGTGATAGTCATGGCCCAAAGACCCAATTCGATTGGACAATTGTGTTGTAATTCATAATACGGCTTGCGTGTCGTTATGTGATGTGCGTGTTGTATTTATCTTATTTTTATTTATTTTATTTATCACGACCTGCGCGTCGTGCCTTTCTTTTATTCTGGTTGTAAATTAGATTTAGACTCGAGTGTAACTCGAGTTTCAAAATTGTAATATAATTTTGAAGCGGTGGAAGGTCCACACGAAACAGAGTTACGAGGAGGGTGCGAGCAACACAAGATGGTCAAAGGAAGAAGCTTGAGAAGCTGTTGACCTTAGGTTGACCATCCGATCTTCTCATTGGCTTGAGAAGATCATAGTAGGGCCATGACACAATCACAAAATAATTTAATTAATTGCTTATATGTATGTGATGCATGTTTAATTAAGTAGTTAATTAGTGCCTAGCGATTAGATAAGATCTAAATCGTGCACATGATGCACCCCACGATTAGATTAGATCTAAATCAAGTATTTGATACGCATCATCATTTAGATTAAATTTAAATCACGTCAACTCTAATGCCTACCGTGCCGTGATACCTACTACTACCTCGATCGCATGTAGTTGTTGAATCTGCCAAAGCAGAGCAACACATACTATCTTGGTAGGGTACGGAGGGACAATCTTGGTCCCGCCTATCAACGCATGGGTGAGTACAACTCAATTAGATTGAGTATTCCTAGTTAACTCGGTTGGATCGAGTATAACTATAGGCATTCTTCCAACGGTTGGAAAGATAGGTCAAAATCACATATATATTAGCTCTCGGGCGTATTAGCCAAAGCTAACTCGAGTTTTAATATAAATGCGGATATTGATCCTATAAATAAGAGTTGCATAGAGATGTTATTGGTAATCGTTACCTACCGATCATAATAAGTCTTGGGCGTATTAGCCAAAGCTAACTCAAGGATTAGTATGATGTGGATCTTGTCCCGCATGAATTATAGAATTCAGTGGGAGCATCATTTAGTTAAAGGCCTAATTAAATGATTAAGAATATGATATTTATTTCTGCTTTTATTTCTGTTGTAGATTACCATGACGTCGAATACAAACACCTTCTCCCTGCATTCTATCCTCGAGAAGGACAAGCTCAACGGAGCAAACTTCCTGGACTGGTACAGGAACCTGAGAATAGTTCTCACCCAAGAACGTAAACTGTACGTTCTGGAGCAGCCCATTCCGGAGGCTCCTCCTGCCACTGCCCCGCGAGCTGACCGAGATGCTTTCAAGAAGCATCAAGATGACGCATTAGATGTGTCTTGTCTAATGCTCGTGACCATGAACTCTGAGCTTCAGAAGCAACACGAGTTAATGGGCGCTTACGATATGGTTGAACATCTTCGTCAACTGTATCAAGGTCAAGCGAGGCATGAGAGATTTGAGATCTCAAGGGCACTGTTTCAGTGCAAGATGTCAGACGGGGCTCCTGTAGGCCCATATGTACTCAAAATGATTGGGTACATAGAGAACCTACAAAGGTTGGGGTTCCCACTTGGCCAAGAGCTGGCCACTGACCTGATCTTGCAATCCTTGCCGGATAGCTACAGTCAATTCGTTCTAAACTACAATATGAACGAGATTGACAAGCCACTGCCCGAGCTGATTAGCATGTTAAGAACTGCTGAACTGAACCTTAAGAAGGCTAAGCCCAACACTGTTCTGATGGTTCAGAAACATAAGGGCAAGTGCAAGCACAAAGGCAAGGGAAAGTCCCAAGCCAAGGGCAAAGGCAAGGCACTGAAGCCTAAAGGAGGGATCGCCAAGGATGCTACCTGCTTCCACTGCGGTCAGACCGGGCACTGGAAGAGGAACTGCAAGGTATACTTGGAGGATCTTAAGAAGAAGCAAAGTGAGACTTCCACTTCAGGTATATATGTTATAGAAGTGAATCTATCTATTTCTACATCATGGGTATTAGATACTGGATGTGCTTCTCACATTTGTACTGATGTGCAGGCGCTGAGAAATAGCAGTGCATTGACAAAGGGCGAGGTGGACCTACGAGTGGGCAATGGAGCACGGGTTGCTGCTGTTGTTGTAGGGACTTACTTTCTATCTCTGCCCTCTGGACTTGTACTAGATTTAGTCGATTGTTGTTATGTGCCTGCATTAACTAAGAACATTATATCAGTTTCTTGTTTGGACAAGAAAGGTTTCTCGTTTACTATAAAGAACAAATGTTGTTCCGTCTATTTAAACGATATGTTCTATTGTAGTGCACCTCTGATAAACGGACTCTATATTCTAGACATTGAGAGCCCTATCTATAACATAAATACCAAGAGGTTCAAGTCAAATGACATGAACCAAACCTACCTCTGGCACTGTCGCTTAGGTCATATAAATGACAAGCGCTTATCCCAGCTCCATAAGGATAGTTTGCTGGACTCATTTGATTTTGAATCATATGAGATATGTGAGTCATGCCTACGAGGCAAGATGACCAAGACTCCCTTTAGTGGGCACAGCGAGAGAGCGACTGATTTGTTAGGACTTATACATAGTGATGTATGTGGCCCTTTCAATGTCGCTGCTAGAGGTGGTTATAGGTACTTCATCACATTTACTGATGACTTCAGTAGATATGGTTATGTGTACTTGATGATACATAAGTCTGAATTCTTTGAAAAGTTCAAAGAATTCAAGAATGAAGTACAGAACCAGCTTGGCAAGAGTATTAAGATACTTCGATCCGATCGAGGTGGAGAATACCTTAGCCATGAGTTCCGTGACTATCTAGCTAAGTGTTGGATTCTATCTCAACTCACTCCTCCTGGAACACCACAGTGGAATGGTGTATCCAAAAGGAGGAATCATACCCTATTAGATATGGTACGATCTATGATGAGTCACACAGATCTTCCGACATACCTTTGGGGCTATGCTCTAGACACGACAGCTTTTATACTCAACCGAGTTCCATCCAAGGTCGTGATAAAGACACCATATAGAATATGGACTGGAAGAGATGCCCAGGTGTCTTTCATGAGGATTTGGGGTTGTGAGGCTTACGTTAGACGTCAAGTCTCAGACAAATTAGGACCCAAATCCGACAAGTACTATTTTATTGGATATCCCAAGGAAACTAAGGGATATTACATCTACATTCCCAGTCAGCACAAGGTAGTTGTGGCAAAGACTGGGGTCTTTCTAGAAAGGGACTTTGTTTCTAGAAAGACTAGTGGGAGCGCGTTCGATCTTGAAGAAGTTCAAGATACGAATAATAGCACTGATGCCTCGATGGAAATTAAACAGGAACCACAAAGTGTTGTGGATGATGTTGTTCCACAAGGAGTTGAGGAACAACAACCAGTTCAAGTAGACATACCTCTTCACAGGTCTGATAGGGTACGTCGTCAGCCTGAGAGATACTAATTTCTCATGTCTGACCATGATGACATTGTGCTCATAGAGGATGAGCTTACCACCTATCAGGAAGCTGTGATGAGACCAGATTCTGAGAAATGGCTAGAAGCCATGAGATCCGAAATGGAATCCATGTACACCAACCAAGTATGGACTTTGGTTGATCCACCTGAAGGGGTAAAACCCATTGGGTGTAAGTGGGTCTTTAAGAGAAAGACTGACATGGATAGACTTATCTATAAAGGTCGCTTGGTAGCTAAAGGTTTCAAGCAGATTCATGGTATTGACTATGATGAAACCTTTTCTCCAGTAGCGATATTTAAGTCCATTCGGATCATGCTTCCTATTGTAGCCTACCATGACTATGAGATATGTCAGATGGATGTCAAAACCGTGTTTCTGAATGGAAACCTGCTCGAGGATGTGTACATGACACAACCTGAGGGTTTTGTAAATCCACAGCATACTAGCAGAGTATGCAAGCTGCATAGGTCCATTTATGGACTAAAGCAAGCTTCTCGGAGCTGGAATCTTCGATTCAATGATGCAATCAAACAGTGTGGTTTCATCAAGAACGAAGATGAACCTTGTGTCTACAAGAAGGTTGTAGGGGACATAGTTGTCTTCCTCATATTGTATGTGGATGACATACTACTCATTGGGAAGGACATCCCTATGCTTCAGTCTGTCAAGACCTGGCTAGGGAGTTGCTTCTCAATGAAGGACTTAGGTGAGGCATTCCGCATTCTAGGGATACAGATTTATAGAGATAGATCTAAGAGATTGCTTAGCCTAAGTCAGAGTACATACATTGACAAGGTACTCCTACGGTTTGCCATGCAGAACTCCAAGAAGGGATTTTTGCCGATGTCACATGGCGTGAGTGTTTCGAAGACTCAAGGTCCCTCTTCTAGAGAGGAAAGAGACCGCATGGATCAGAACCCTTATGCCTCAGCGATAGGATCGATCATATACGCCATGCTATGTACTCGACCTGATGTCTCGTATGCTTTGAGCATGACGAGCATATACCAGTCAGATCCAGGTGAAAGTCACTGGATAGCGGTCAAGAATATTCTTAAGTACTTAAGAAGGACTAAAGAATATTTCTTGATATATGGAGGCGATGATGAGCTAGCTGTAAAGGGTTAAAGTGATGCTAGCTTCCAGACCGACCAGGATGACTATAGATCGCAGTTGAGGTTCATATTTTGCATTAATGGTGGTGCTGTCAGCTGGAAGAGTTCGAAGCAGGATACAGTAGCTGATTCTACAACAGAAGCCGAGTACATTGCTGCATCAGAGGCAGCAAAGGAGGTAGTTTAGATCCGCAAGTTCATCACTGAACTTGGGGTGGTTCCTAGCATTGCTGACCCTATTGAGCTCTATTGTGACAACAATGGAGCTATAGCACAGGCGAAGGAACCTCGCTCACACCAGCGGACCAAACACATACTACGACGCTTCCATCTCATTCGAGAGATCATCGAGAGAGGAGATGTGAAGATATACAGAGTACATACAGAGGCTAATATCGCAGATCCCTTGACCAAGGCTTTGGCACAGAGGAAGCATGATGGTCACACTAGGTCATTGGGGCTTAGAGCCTACACTGATTGGCACTAGTGCTAGTGGGAGATTGTTAGCTAGAGCATTAGAGCCAATCATTTAATGATTGTATTTTGGACTTGTTGTATCATATTCTATATAAATAAAGGCATTTGGTTTTTTGTTATTATACTTACTTGTATTGGTACCAAATAAACTAAGTATAATAACGTCCTTGAGTAGACGATTCTCGCCTATATCAATCGGTTAGTTGAACCGATAGTGAGATGATATAGGGAACACTACTCTTAATCATTCCTAGTCGAGTATTAACATTCAGGGACAATGTTAATGCAATAAGACTAGCATGTAGGTCAACTCGATGATTTGATCTCACAAGTCATGGATATAGATATATCAAGTTGACACATGGGTATGCATTGGAGAATGCATACTGAATCACCCGCCATGAGAAAGTATCATAGATCGTTATATGAGTGTCATATACTTTCTCATGTGGCTATTAGTATGACTACTAGTCCTTAGACCTGAAGTCACCATGGATCCCTACATAAGGAGTTATGTACTTTGGTTTCGTCAAACGTCACCCATAACTGGGTGGACTATAAAGGAGATTACTGGGTATGTAACGAATTATGCAGAGGGATGTGAGTGATGTAGATGAGATCTATCCCTCCTATATGACGGGAGCGACATCGATATTCTTGATAGAGTGAGACCACGAAGTGCATGGCCATGCCCAAATGAGTCAATATAGGATATTGAGCTCATTTGATTGAGTGAGTCTACTTGGAGTTCAAGATTTAGATTGATTAGAGGATGACACGGTCTATGCCTCACATTGATCAATCTAGATGTCTAGGATAGAAGGACACTTGTCATATTTTGTGAGGAGTCACAATTAGTAGTCACAAAGGTGATGTTGGATCTCAACATTCTTATAACATTGGGTAGTAATGATGTGTTGCTATATACCGCTCATTACTTATGCTCCTAAATGGGTTTAGGGGCATTGCCAACGTTACAAGAACCTATAGGGTCACACACTAAGGACAATTAGATGGAGATTAGGTTCATATGATGAACCAAGAGGATTAGATTCATTTGATGAATCAAATTGGATTAAGAGTAATCCTAATTGGTCTAATTGAGTTAGACTCAAGTTGATTCATGTGTTTAATGAGTCTAATTTGGATTATGACTCATTGAATCAATTTAATTAAATGAATTAGATTCATTATATTAAAGTGGCTTGAATTTAATGGTTGGATTAGATCAACCATGAGAGTGAGATTAAGTCAAGTTTGACTTGACTTGAGAGGAAGATAAAGAGTCAAGTTTGACTTGACTTTATGCCACCTCATTGGTGAGTTGGCATTGATTGGGCCAATGATGATGCTCCATGTAACGCCCACCCTTCTTACCCTAGGGCGGCGCTACGTTCGTACATACTTCAGTTATACTATGGCAGCGGAAGAACAAAATTTTTTTTATTTTTAAACATTCATTTTATAAGCATGATATCACAGATTAAATGTGCATATGTTGATTCTATAACTAATCATATTAATTTGTCCGGATCGTTCTTTGCCGAGCCACCACCACACACATCACTATCTGCTCCTCCTGTTGCTCCTCTAGCTCATCCAGCTTCTTTATCTGCGGTACAAGGAAAGTAAGCTATGAGCACTCATGGCTCAGTAAGTTCCTTTCCTACTCACTAAAACCGAAAATCATCGTATATTAATATCATGCGTAGTATCATAAGCATACGACATACAAGGGTATCATATTCATATCATGACATTATATCATCAGATAATTCAAGCACATATGTAGGCAATGCATCATGAATTTGAAAGCTTATACTTATAAGTACTTGAAATTCATATCATCATTAGAGGGGATCTCGGTTTGTACCACATACATAATGCGCGCGCTTCTTAAATAGGTCCAAGGTAGCAAGTCTTGAACCCTACCATACATACATACTAGGTCCGAGTCTTACTCCATCGACCTAGGGCATTCAGAAGCCCATTTCTGACGAGGCCCGAGTCTTATTCCATCGACCCCGGGGCGTTTACGGAGCCCACCCTTGGTACAATCCATACAAAAATAATTTATCATGCATAACTATCATATCATATCCCTAACAATCTTTCATGCATTTCATTTTTCATTTCTTTTCATTATGTATAGCATTTCCTATGCTATCACATATCATGGTATTTACATAACATAAATTTCATTCTTTTCTCATTATGTATAGCATTTCCTATGCTAACACATATCATGGCATATACATAACATAAATTTCATTCTTTTCTCATTATGTATAGCATTTCCTATGCTATCACATATCATGACATATACATAACATAAATTTCATTCTTTTCTCATTATGTATAGCATTTCCTATGCTATCACATATCATGGCATATACATAGCATAAATTTCATTCTTTCTCATTATGTATAACACTTCCTAGGTTCCTTTCCCTTATTTTTTTTTATTTTTTTTTTATTTTCAATTATCTTCTAAACAAGAAAACAAATACATGATCCTTAACATTTCATAGGGAGAACCTCGTACTAGTTGGGTAAAACAATAATTTCCCTAGCCTCTTAAAACTATTTTTGGCCGAAATTCTAGGGTTAAGTACTCCTTTGATCAAGCATCATATAGGTGTAAAAACATGAAGAAGATCCCTTTTCCATGGCATAGAAAATCTATCATGTAGTGTAGACTTAGTTAAACCTCACTAGATTTCGAAAGCTCTTCTTAACCGAATTTTCTCAAACTTGTTTCTAGGTTTTAAAATCCTCATAAAATCTGAAAAATATATAAAAAGCCTTGTACCACAGGTGAGGGGAAGCTTACCTTCTTCACTTAAGTTTCCTAGAGTTGAGAACTTGCTTGGACCTTTCTTCCTTGCTTGCTTTGCTCGGCACTAATGGAGGAGAGGAGTGGCTAGGTCTTTTGGTGGAGAGGAGGAGGAAGAAGAGGCTTCTCTTTCCTCTTGTGTTGCTCGGCAACAACAAAAGAGAAAGAGGGAGAGAGTGAAGAGGAAGAAGAGGTTCTTCCTCTTGTGTTGCTCGGCAACAAGAAGAAGAAGAGAGGGAGAGGTGAGTCTCGGCACAAAAGGGAGGAGAGGAGGAGAATGAGTGGGGGATGAAGTTGAAGTCACCCCTCAATGCCTATTTATACTAAAATGAGGGGAGGAAACTTGACTTGATTCATCCTCCCTATTCATTTCTCCCCTTAAATGACAAGAATATTCTAGAGAAATGCCTTTTGAGTTCTCTCTTTTCTTTCCCTTAATTTCTCTCTTTTCTCTTCTTTAATTAAAATTCCTATCTCTCCTCTTACAATATCCTCTCCTATCCCACTTGGTTAACACATGCATGCATCCACAAGAGAACCAAGGATCAAAACTTGTTTATGTATATTTTTATTTCTTTTTACTTCCTTTTCCTTTTAAGTAGAAAGAATCCTTTCTTATTCTTAACTACTTAATCCTTTCGCTCCTTATCAATAATTCTCTTATCCCCTTTGGTATCCTATACATGTTCCTTACAAGAGATCCAAGGTTCAATCTCTCTTCTAACATTTTATTTTCTTTTGTACATAATAATTCGTATATTACTATATTATGCATTATGCATAAATATTTCATACATATATATATTATCTCATATTTCTTCCTTTTGTCCATATTAATTCCATACATTTTAAATCATGCATAGATGATTTATATTCTCAACTTTATTTTTTCTTTCATAAAGTTTTAATCATCTAAATCCATCTTAATATTTAACTTAGAATATTTACACCTTCTTTTCATTCGTACTCTCATTATCCTTACTTTCTTATCTAGGCTTTCTAGGGGTGTTACAATCTCCTCTACTTATTTAAAGTTCGTCCCCGAACTTAGAATGACAATTTCTGCTCAAATTCCCTTAGACGTTGGTGGAGCTTCTAATCTCCCTTGACTCATTGAAGGTCCCTCAATTGAAGTCTGCAGTTGGTGTAACCTTGCGGGACCACCTTGATTCAGAACATACTGTGGTGCTTTAGTTTTGGTAGGGCAGTCTCTAGATAGATGTCCTTCCAGTCCACAGTCGTAGCATTTAATTTTGCCCTTACGACAGTCTTTTGCTTTATGACCCTCTATCCGACAGTTGTAGCTCAGTAACTACTTGTGCCCAATCAGGTGGAGGTACGGTCTCCTCCGTTCTGGCATTTCGTCTTCTAGTCATACTTATTTTCCTAAATGATAACAAGATTAGTCTAAGTTATCATTTATGCATGAATATCCTAACATATCATGTCTAGGTTTCATGCCATGTTTGAGTTTGAGGTATTCTTTCTTAGGTTGTCATATCATCTTTAGGTTACCTTACCATTCATACGCGTCAAGATCTAGCCGATGGTATTATCATTCTTATGCTTAAATTGATACCATTTCTACTCTTTTTATTCATCAAAAGCTTTTATTACATAACTTCTTCTCTTAAAAGGCCAGGTAGGTTGCGACTACTCCTGCCATAAAGGACATGAGAGCAGTAGTCATTATCAACCCAACCTGTATCGACTTGCCCAGATCATCCTGGGGTGGATCAGGCATTATCGGAGGTTGAATCTCCGATGCCTCTTCCGGGTCGATTATTGTCTCTTCATCCATTCCCTCGTCTTCTTCAACATGTTCGTCCAGTTCCATCGGGTCTTCATTTAGTTCTCCCTCGAGGTTGTTCAGTCCCCACTCGAAGTCTATTATATCGTTGGGGTTGAAACCCATTTCCATGTATTCAGCAAGGTTAAATTCATCCTCGACCATCTCAGGAAACTCATTCTCTCCTTCATAATATTCCATAATTTCTGCATCTTCATCTTCATTATCGTCCGAATTCCATTCCTCGATTTCCTCGAGATCCTCCTCTCCGAACTCGCCGTGTTCCGGAGATTCCGAGTCGCTCACATAGTTGTTGAAGTATTCCAGCATATCGGGTTCATCCGCGAACTCGAGGTATTCGCCAGAATATTCCACATCCTCGGGATCGTATTCGAACGGGATATAGTCCATTTCTACAAGATTTTAAGGATTCATTATTCCTCTTATGTTATAGCCTAAGGTTCTTGTATCTAGGCTACCATTCATGCATCTTAGAATATCACCTACTTATCCTCATGCACCATTCTCTAGGGTATAGTTTAAGGTATCCTTCCTAGGCTACCATTCATGCATCCTAGAGTATCATACAAATATTTGCATATAAATAAATTAAGCAACTGTACTTACTTGGAGCGACAGGAAGGAGCTTGATGTGTGTGTAGTGAGCTGGCAAAATTTGGCTCTGATACCACCTGTAACGCCCACCCTTCTTACCCTAGGGCGGCGCTACGTTCGTACATACTTCAGTTATACTATGGCAGCGGAAGAACAAAAATTTTTTGTTCTTCCGCTGCCATAGTATAACTGAAGCATGTACGTAAGTAGTGTAAGAACGTAGCGCCGCCCTAGGGTAAGAAGGGTGGGCGTTACAGTTGGTATAAGAGGAATAATGAATCTTAGAAATGGACTATATCCCATTCGAATACGATCCCGAGGATGTAGAATATTTTGGCGAATACCTCGAGTTCGCGGATGAACCCGATATGCTAGAATACTTCGACAACAATGTGAGCGACTCGGAATCTCCGGAACACGGCGAGTTCGGAGAGGAAGATCTCGAGGAAATCGAGGAAGGGAATTCGGACGATAATGAAGAGCAGAAATTGTTATTCTAAGTTCGGGGACGAACTTTCAATAAGTAGGGGAGTTTGTAACACCCTAGAAAGCCTAGATAAAGTGAGGATAATGAGAGTACGAATGAAATGAAGGTGTAAATATTCTAAGTTAAATATTAAGATGGATTTAGATGATTAAAACTTTATGAAAAAAAAATAAAGTTGAGAATATAAATCATCTATGCATGATTTAAAAGGTATGAAATTAATATGGACAAAAGGAAGAAGTATGAGATAATATATATATGTATGAAATATTTATGCATAATATAGTAATATACGAATTATTATGTACAAAAGAAAATAAAATGTTAGAAGAGAGATTGAACCTTGGACCTCTTGTAAGGAACATGTATAGGATACCAAAGGGGATAGGAGAATTATTGATAAGGAGAGAAAGGATTAAGTAGTTAAGAATAAGAAAGGATTCTTTTTACTTAAAAGAAAAAGGAAGTAAAAAGAAATAAAAATATACATAACCAAGTTTTGAACCTTGGTTCTCTTGTGGATGCATGCATGTATTAACCAAGTGGGATAGGAGAGAATATTGTAAGAGGAGAGATAGGAATTTTAATTAAAGGAGAAAAAAGAGAGAGATTAAGGGAAAGAAAAGAGAGAACTCAAGAGGCATATCTCTAGAATATTCTTGTCATTTAAGGGGAGAAATGAATAGGGAGGATGAATCAAGTCAAGTTCCCTCCCCTCCTTTTAGTATAAATAGGCATGGAGGGGGCTTCAACTTCATCCTCAACCCACTCATCCTCCTCTCCTCCCTTTGTGCCGAGACCTCCCTCTCCCCCTCTTTTCTTCTTGTTGCCGAGCAACACAAGAGGAAGGAAGCTCCTCTTCCTCCTCACTCCCTCCCTCTTCTTTCTTTCTTGTTGTTGCCGAGCAACACAAAGAGGAAGAAGCCTCTTCTTCCTCCCCTCCACCCAAAGCCCTAGCCACTCCTCTCCTCCATTGGTGCCGAGCAAACAAGCAAGGAAGAAAGGTCCCCAAGCAAGTTCTCAAACCTAGGAAACTTAAGCGAAGAAGGTAAGCTTCCCCTCACCTGTGGTACAAGGCTTTTAAGTGATTTTCGGATTTATAAGGATTAGAAAACCTAGGAAAGAATTTAAGAAAATTCGGCTAAAGAAAAGGTTTTCAAATCTAGGATGATTTAAACAAGACCTCATTTCATGATAAGATTTTCTATGCTATGTAGAAGGATTCCTTTCCATGATTTTATATTGATATGATGTATGATCAGAGGAGTATCTAACCTTAGGATTTCAACCAAAAATATTTTAAAGAGGTGAGTAAGATTATTGTCTAACCGAACTAGTGCAAGGTTCCTTCTATGAAATGCTATACATAATGTTATGTAATATGCCATGATATGTGATAGCATAGGAAATGCTAAACATAATGAGGAGAAAATGAAATTATGTTATAAGCCATGATATGTGATAGCATAGGAAATGCTATACATAATGTTATGTAATATGCCATGATATGTGATAGCATAGGAAATGCTAAACATAATGAGGAGAAAATGAAATTATGTTATATGCCATGATATGTGATAGCATAGGAAATGCTATACATAATGTTATGTAATATGCCATGATATGTGATAGCATAGGAAATGCTAAACATAATGAGGAGAAAATGAAATTATGTTATATGCCATGATATGTGATAGCATAGAAAATGCTATACATAATGAAAAGAAATGAAGTTATGTTATGATATGTGATAGCATAGAAAATGCTATACATAATGAAAAGAAATGAAGTTATGTTATGATATGTGATAGCATAGAAAATGCTATACATAATGAAAAGAAATGAAAAGAATAAATGCATGAAAGATTGTTAAGGACATGATATGGTAGTTATGCATGATAAGTTATTTTATGGTTTGTACCAAGGGTGGGCTCCGTAAACGCCCCGGGGTCGATGGAGTAAGACTCGGGCCTCGTCAGTAATGGGCCTTTGAGTGCCCTAGGTCGATGGAGTAAGACTCGGGCCTAGTATGTATGAATGGTAGGGCTCAAGACTTGCTACCTTGGACCTACGCATTATGTATGTGGTACAAACCGGGATCCCCTCTAATGATGATATGAATTTCAAGTACTTATAAGTATAAGCTTTCAAATTCATGATGCATTGCCTACATATGTGCTTGAATTATCTGATGATTAGATATAATGTCATGATATGAATATGATACCCTTGTATGTCGTATGCTTATGATACTACGCATGATATTAATATACGATGATTTTCGGTTTTAGTGAGTAGGAAAGGAACTTACTGAGCCATGAGTGCTCACAGCTTACTTTCCTTGTACCGCAGATAAAGAAGCTGGATGAGCTAGAGGAGCAACAGGAGGAGCAGATAGTGATGTGTGTGATGGTGGCTCGGCAAAGAACGATCCGAACAAATTAATATGATTAGTTATAAGTTCAATATATGCACATTTGAACAAATCAGAATATGTGATATTATGCTTAATAAATTAAATTCTTTAAAAATTTCATTCTTCCGCTGTTATAGTAAAACATGTACGTAAGTAGTATAAGAACGTAGCGCCGCCCTTGGGTAAGAAGGGTGTTGAACTGTAACGCCCACCCTTCTTACCCTAGGGCGGCGCTACGTTCTTACACTACTTACGTACATACTTCAGTTATACTATGGCAGCGGAAGAACAAAATTTTTTTTTTTCTTTTTAAACATTCATTTTATAAGCATGATATCACAGATTAAATGTGCATATGTTGATTCTATAACTAATCATATTAATTTGTCCGGATCGTTCTTTGCCGAGCCACCACCACACACATCACTATCTGCTCCTCCTGTTGCTCCTCTAGCTCATCCAGCTTCTTTATCTGCGGTACAAGGAAAGTAAGCTATGAGCACTCATGGCTCAGTAAGTTCCTTTCCTACTCACTAAAACCGAAAATCATCGTATATTAATATCATGCGTAGTATCATAAGCATACGACATACAAGGGTATCATATTCATATCATGACATTATATCATCAGATAATTCAAGCACATATGTAGGCAATGCATCATGAATTTGAAAGCTTATACTTATAAGTACTTGAAATTCATATCATCATTAGAGGGGATCTCGGTTTGTACCACATACATAATGCGCGCGCTTCTTAAATAGGTCCAAGGTAGCAAGTCTTGAACCCTACCATACATACATACTAGGTCCGAGTCTTACTCCATCGACCTAGGGCATCTGAAGCCCATTTCTGACGAGGCCCGAGTCGACCCCGGGGCGTTTACGGAGCCCACCCTTGGTACAAACCATACAAAATAATTTATCATGCATAACTATCATATCATATCCCTAACAATCTTTCATGCATTTCATTTTCATTTCTTTTCATTATGTATAGCATTTCTATGCTATCACATATCATGGCATTTACATAACATAAATTTCATTCTTTTCTCATTATGTATAGCATTTCCTATGCTAACACATATCATGGCATATACATAATATAAATTTCATTCTTTTCTCATTATGTATAGCATTTCCTATGCTATCACATATCATGACATATACATAACATAAATTTCATTCTTTTCTCATTATGTATAGCATTTCCTATGCTATCACATATCATGGCATATACATAGCATAAATTTCATTCTTTCTCATTATGTATAACACTTCCTAGGTTCCTTTCCCTTTTTTTTTTCTTTTATTTTCAATTATCTTCTAAACAAGAAAACAAATACATGATCCTTAACATTTCATAGGGAGAACCTCGTACTAGTTGGGTAAAACAATAATTTCCCTAGCCTCTTAAAACTATTTTTGGCCGAAATTCTAGGGTTAAGTACTCCTTTGATCAAGCATCATATAGGTGTAAAAACATGAAGAAGATCCCTTTTCCATGGCATAGAAAATCTATCATGTAGTGTAGACTTAGTTAAACCTCACTAGATTTCGAAAGCTCTTCTTAACCGAATTTTCTCAAACTTGTTTCTAGGTTTTAAAATCCTCATAAAATCTGAAAATATATAAAAGCCTTGTACCACAGGTGAGGGAAGCTTACCTTCTTCGCTTAAGTTTCCTAGAGTTGAGAACTTGCTTGGACCTTTCTTCCTTGCTTGCTTTGCTCGGCACTAATGGAGGAGAGGAGTGGCTAGGTCTTTTGGTGGAGAGGAGGAGGAAGAAGAGGCTTCTCTTTCCTCTTGTGTTGCTCGGCAACAACAAAAGAGAAAGAGGGAGAGAGTGAAGAGGAAGAAGAGGTTCTTCCTCTTGTGTTGCTCGGCAACAAGAAGAAGAAGAGAGGAAGGGTGAGTCTCGGCACAAAAGGGAGGAGAGGAGGAGAATGAGTGGGGATGAAGTTGAAGTCACCCCTCCATGCCTATTTATACTAAAATGAGGGGAGGAAACTTGACTTGATTCATCCTCCCTATTCATTTCTCCCCTTAAATGACAAGAATATTCTAGAGAAATGCCTTTTGAGTTCTCTCTTTTCTTTCCCTTAATTTCTCTCTTTTCTCTTCTTTAATTAAAATTCCTATCTCTCCTCTTACAATATCCTCTCCTATCCCACTTGGTTAACACATGCATGCATCCACAAGAGAACCAAGGATCAAAACTTGTTTATGTATATTTTTATTTCTTTTTACTTCCTTTTCCTTTTAAGTAGAAAGAATCCTTTCTTATTCTTAACTACTTAATCCTTTCTCTCCTTATCAATAATTCTCCTATCCCCTTTGGTATCCTATACATGTTCCTTACAAGAGATCCAAGGTTCAATCTCTCTTCTAACATTTTATTTTCTTTTGTACATAATAATTCGTATATTACTATATTATGCATTATGCATAAATATTTCATACATATATATATTATCTCATATTTCTTCCTTTTGTCCATATTAATTCCATACATTTTAAATCATGCATAGATGATTTATATTCTCAACTTTATTTTTTCTTTCATAAAGTTTTAATCATCTAAATCCATCTTAATATTTAACTTAGAATATTTACACCTTCTTTTCATTCGTACTCTCATTATCCTTACTTTCTTATCTAGGCTTTCTAGGGGTGTTACACTCCACATCATCATGGTTGCTTAAGTAGGATGCCACCTCATGGGAGTTACCAAGAGTTGTGACTCTTGGCATTCCATGAAGGTTACACATCTCTTAATGTGGCCGGCCACATTAAGAGGGGGATAGGTTTTTCATTTTATGAGTTAATCTCATTGATTCCTCCTTCTTCTTCCTTGAGTTCTTCTTGCTCTCTCCCTCTCCTCTTCTTGCCGTGACCTATCAAGGTGCTAGCACACCTTTGTTTAGGTCTTCTCCACCTAAGTTATCCGTGTGGATACTTCTAGAGGACCGTACGCTTGACGGTCTAGAGATCCGGCATTTTGGACGAGCGAGATACTCGAAAGGCACGCTTCAAAGGTATGAAAATGTTTTCTTCCTTTGTAGATCTACTGTAGATTGAAGCTTTAAACTCGTACTCATATTTTCGAAAGTTTTCTTCGTACGAGATCTAGTGGCATGCGGGCACACATTTGATGGAAATCAGAGATATAGTGGTCCAGTTGAGCATTTTAGAAGCTATGAAGCATCCTAGAGAAGATCATTCTATTCTTAGTTCGGATATCTTTGAGGAGATGGACAACATGGATTTCATTATAGAAATGGAGACAGATTCAGATTTTACTAATGCTGGTGAAGATGATGTATTTTCTACATGTTTGGAGAAGGATGTTTTGGACATGGGAGTGGATGTTATTTCATGTGGATTATTTTCAATTAAGGAAGATGTATGCATAGGGGATTGCTTAGGAGAAGCATTATCCCTAGGATCGCCCATAGAAGAAGTATGTGTAGGGGATTACTCAGTAGTATTACCCCTAAGATCACCTTCTATTGATCAGACACAGGATGAGTTGAAGCCATTACCTCAACACTTGAAGTATGCTTATTTGGGAGAGAATTAGCAATTACCTATCATTATAGACCAGGATTTGGAACTAGAGCAGGAAAGTAGATTATTAGAGATTCTGAGGCAGCACAAGAGAGCCATTGGATGGACACTAGTAGACATTCTTGGTATCAGTCCTTCTATTTGCATGCACAGAATTTATTTGGAGGAGGATGTGAAACCAGTGAGATAGCCACAGAGGAGACTTAACCCACTAATCCTTGATATAGTAAAGAAAGATGTGACTAGACTTTTACAGGCAGGTATCATTTACCCTATTTTTGACAGTAAGTGGGTGAGTCCCATCCACATGGTTCCAAAGAAGTCAGGGGTGACAGTGGTAGCTAATGAAGATAATAAGTTGGTGCCCACAAGAGTGAAGAATTCTTGGAGTGTTTGTGTGGATTATAGGAAGCTGAACCAAGCAAGTAGGAAGGACCACTACCCCTTGCCTTTTATTGATCAAATGTTAGAGAGGTCGGCGGGTAAGTCACACTATTGCTTCCTTGATGGATACACAGGATATTTTCATATTTGCATCGACCCGGAGGACTAGGAGAAGACCTCTTTTACTTGTCCTTTCAGTACATTCGCTTATAGCCGCATGCCATTTGGGCTTTGCAACACTCCAGGAACCTTTCAGCGATGTATGGTAAACATTTTTGGAGATTTATTAGAGCATTGTATGGAAGTTTTTATGGATGATTTTTCTGTGTATGGTTTGTCATTTGATGCATGTCTAGGAAATTTGTCTAGGATTTTAGATAGATGCATTGAGAATGATTTGGAACTTAATTTTGAAAAATGTCATTTTATGGTTGAGCATGGGATTATTTTAGGTCATATAGTCTCTAGCAGAGGTATTGAGGTAGATCCTGTTAAAGTTAGTGTTATATCTTCTTTATCTTACCCTGCATTCGTGCGAGATGTTCAAGCTTTCCTTAGTTATGCAGGATTCTATAGGAGATTTATTAGGGACTTTAGTCAAATTGCTCTTCCATTGTCTCAATTGCTTCAAAAAGATGTGGATTTTCAGTTTGATCAGAGGTGTAAGGAATGTTGGTTGCTACTCGGAAAGCCTAATGGTTCCACTGTACAAAAATTTTGTACAAAGGTCTGAACCTTTTCCTAGCTACCATGTGTTCTTTTAAATTAAACTTGGATCTCTTGCGGAACTTAACACGTTTGATCAAAAGTTTAATTTAGTTGTTCTTTTAGGTTTAGACTTGGATCTCCTGCGGAACTTAACACTTTAGATCCAAATCACCTAGGTTATTAATTTCATTAAATATTAATTTCCAAAATTGGCTTCCAAGACTGTATGGCGAGGCACATGACCTTCTTGGATATGGGAACAACCACCACCGCCTAGACAAAGCCTTTTAAGGAAAGCTAATATTTAATTTCCTCAAATAACTTTAGGTCAACCGAAAAGAACAATCAAATCACAAGGAAAAGAAAAAAACAAAAGAACACAACATCGAAAACAAATTCGAAATACTAGAATCGCATGCCTCTTGTATTTGGTATTTTTACAAAGAAATAAAACTAGTATGAAGCGGAAATTAAATACTAGTATACCTTTTCTTTTGCAAACAAAAACCTCTAGGTCTTCTACCGTATTCCTCTTCTTACCTCAGACGTTGTGTGGGCAACGACCTTCTGAGATGAGAACCACCAATCACCTTCTTCTTCCTTGCAAGTTTCGGCCATCAAAACTTCTCCTAGGATGAAGAGGTTCGGCCACCACCACCATGCTCCAAGGGATGCTAGAAACAAAGCTTTCTTTCTCTCCTTCTTCTTCTTCTTCTCTAAACTTGATCCGGCCACCATATGAATCTCCACAAGAAGGATGAGGTTCTACCATCAAAGAGAAGAGAGGAGGAGAGGATGGCCGGCCACACCAAGGAAGAAAAAGAGGGATAAAAATAGAATAGAGTTCTTGTCATGAAGGCACCTCTACCTCCTCTTTTATAATCCTTGGTCTTCGCAAATAAGGAAATTTTAATAAAAACTTCCTTAATTCCTTTGCCATGAAAAATAAATTTAATTGATATAAGATCAATTTCTCTTTTATTAATCAACATGGCCGGCCACAATAATCTAAGCAAAGGAAATTTAATTCAATCAAGAATTAAAACTTTCCTAATTTATTTCCGGAAATTTTAAAATAAAATTTCTCTAATAATTTTTATCCCTTCATGATTGGTTTATAAAAAGGAAATTTAATAAATTAAAATCTTTCTTTTAAACATGTGGATAAAAAGAAACTTATCTCTAAAAATTAAAATCTCTTTTAATCTACAAATAAGGAAAGATATCAAATCTTTTCTTAATCTTTTGTAGAAACTTATAAAAGAGAATATTTAATTTTTAAACTCTCTTTTAAATCATGAACATGGTTAAAAAGGAATGTTTTCTTAAAATTTAAAATCCACCTTTTAATCATCAAATAAGGAAAGATTTCAAATTTTAAACTCTCTTTTAAACATGTAGATGATTTACAAATAAGGAAAGTTTTTACCAAAAATTAAAACCATCCTTTTAATCTACAAATAAGGAAAGAGATTAATCTCTTCTCTTAATCTTTTGTAGAAAGCTATAAAAGGAAATTTTTAAACTCTCTTTTAAAAACATTGATATCCACATAAGAAATAATTTTAATAAAAATCCTTTTAATGCTCTAGTGGTCGGCCACCTAAGCTTGGGACCAAAGCTTTGGCCGGCCACCAACTTGGCTCATCCACTTGGTCTTGGCCGGCCCTAGCTTGGGTTCCAAGCTAGCTTGGCCGGCCCCATTGGATGGGTAAGAAGGTGGGTATGTGGTGGGTATAAATCTCTATATACAAGAGGCTACGATAGGGACCGAGAGGAGGAATTGGTTTTGGTCTTCCGATGAAATTAAGCATCCTGTGTTTTCCCCAAACACACAACTTAATTTCATCAATAATAATTCATTCCACTAAACAACTATTATTGAACTATCGCACCAATCCCAAATTACATTTTGGGCTCCTTATTATGAGTGTGTTAGTCTCCCTGTGTTTAAGATAACAAATGTCCACTAATTAAGTAAGTTACTGACAACTCACTTAATTAATATCTAGCTCCAAGAGTAGTACCACTCAACTTCATCGTCATGTCGTACTAAGTCCACCTGCAGGGTTTAACATGACAATCCTTATGAGCTCCTCTTGGGGACATTCTCAACCTAGATTACTAGGACACAGTTTCCTTCTATAATCAACAACACACACTATAAGTGATATCATTTCCCATCTTATCGGGCTTATTGATTTATCGAACTAAATCTCACCCATTGATAAATTAAAGAAATAAATATCAAATATATGTGCTTGTTATTATATTAGGAATAAGAGCACACACTTCCATAATAACTGAGGTCTTTGTTCCTTTATAAAGTCAGTATAAAAAGAAATGACCTCTAATGGTCCTACTCAATACACTCTAAGTGTACTAGTGTAATTATATAGTTAAGATAAACTAATATCTAATTACACTATGACCTTCCAATGGTTTATTCCTTTCCATCTTGGTTGTGAGCTACTGTTTATAATTTATAAGGTAATGATAACATGATCCTCTATGTGTGACACCACACACCATGTTATCTATAATATAAATTAATTGAACAACTACATTTATCATAAATGTAGACATTTGACCAATGTGATTCTTATTTCTAGATAAATGTTTATACGAAAAGCTAGACTTTTAGTATACATCCTAACAAGAAAGCCTTTCAGAGATTGAAGTGTTGGTACCCCAAGGTTATTTTGATGTGATCAAACAAGTTAAGTTAGGTCATGTTGTGTTTAACCTTGTGTCTAAGTGTGCAGGAGCTTAGGAGCATAAGAAGTTGAGTAAAAGACGTAGCTAGTGAGAAGGACGACATGGGAAAGAGTCGACGGGCTCGATGCGTCTGAGGTACGAGGTGCTGCGAAAGAGTACGCAGGCGGACGAGAAGGAGGCGCGTGGCATTTCCGAGGGACGAGAAGCCGGAGTGGAAGGTTGCCCAAGAAGGTCGAAAATTGGGTTCGGGTGAGCCCTATTCTGGATGGCCGAAATCACCCAAGCGAGCGGAGCCAAAGCAGAAGACCCGAATCGAGGCGAGCAGCACCGAAGCAAAGGGCCCAGACCCATTCCGAGCACCCGAAGTTCGGGCGTCCGGAACTTGATTTTTTTCATGTTCGATGTGGACGTTGATCGATGTGTTGAGGATAGAATTCTATCCCACTCCAGGCGCCTGGAATCCTTCCAGGTGCCCAGACCAAGACTATAAACACAACCTTGGTCCAGAAGCTAAAGAACAACAAGCATTCCTGCAAACAACACTTATACACGCTTTAGTTTCCATTTAGCTTCTCATTTTCTATGCTTCATTGTTGTAACAAGGCTTCTCCGCCTGAAGGAGATCTTTAGTGTGCATTCACTTCCTTGGATTGACAACCTTCCTGGTTGTAACCAAGTAAATCCTCCGAGCCTCAGTCTTTCAATTTATTTCTTATTTTATTTAATGCAAGTGCTCCTTTAAGTCTGAGAAAGGTTCATTTTATTTTTATTTTGCAGGGGCTATTCAACCCCCTTCTAGCTAGCCAACGATCCTAACAAGTGGTATGAGCTAGGATGCTTCAGGAGGATTAACCACCGATCGAAGCACCGAATCAATGGCCAGACAAAGCATATACCCACCGAAGTTCGAGGGGGGAGTTCGCTAGCTAGAAAAAGTGAATGCAGGTATTCTTTAAAACTAACTTTGAATTACTTTTAATAATGAAGTTCAGTTTTGTAGCACCCGAGGGTAAGGAAGAATACCAGTGAACGAAGAAGGAGCAGGCTGACAATGTGGTAAACGGCAAAGCAGAGTTCCATCTGTTGAGCATCTTCCGCCACAAGAATTCAACTGGATTGACACCTACAACTCAACAAAGGAGCTTTGGGAGAAGTTCCTTGAGCTACACAAAGGGACGTCCGAAGCCAAGCTCACGAAACGGGACTTACTTCGCGACCAGCTCACCAATCTATGATTTGAAGAAGGCGAAACGATTGCACATCTTCACTCGAGGATAAAGGAGCTCATTACCGGACTTTCAAATCTTGAAAAAAAGGTAAGCAATCGAGATTTGCTAAGGTACGCTCTTAATGCATTCCCTAGAAATACAAAATGGGCATCACTGGTAGATGCCTTCTATATCTCTAAGGACTTAGAATCTATTACCTTAGAAGAATTATTTTCAACTTTTGAAGTATATGAATCGAGATGTGCAGGTATGAAGGAGTCGAAGCACAAGATTGCCTTCAAGGCAACGAGAGACAAACATGAGTCAGAATCCTCTCTCGATGATGAAGAAATGGTAATGATGGTAAGACGTTTTAAAAAATTATTTAAATCAAGAAAAACAAACCATTCGCAGGGTAGAAAGAAAAGGGCAATCAGATGCTACCACTGCAACGAAGAAGGGCATGTTAAGGACAACTTCCCTAAGCTAAGGAATAAGGATAAGGACAAAGGAAAGAAGCCTGTCCAAATGAACAAGTACAAGACTTTAAAGGCGACGTGAGATGAAACGTCGTCCGAATCGGAAGTTGAGGCTTTCTCCAGGCTTGCGTTGATGGCAAGTTATCAAGACGAACATGAAGAAAGCTCTTTTAAAATAAGCATCGAGAGCATCAATGAAGGAGGAGCGACATCAGAAGAAAGCAACAATTCAGGAGGAACTATGGACAACGAGATCGACAAGGTAAATCAGGTACGATCTCATCCTCCCAATAAAATGATTAAATTCGTTAAATTATTATCTAAAGATTGTTACAAATTAGAAAATAAAATAAAGAATTAAAAGTAATTCTAGAAAAATCTTATCCATTAGAAGATTTTGATAAATTAAAGCTAGAAAATGATAGTTTACAAAAATAAATAAAAAACTTGAAAAATCATACATGCATATATAGCACAAATATGAGAATATATAATTTGAACTGGTATTTTAGATATCATAAAGGAAAAATTAGAAACATTTCAAAGAAATATGTCCCTAATAAATTTTTAATTAATCCAGTTGGCTAGATCCTATATTGGGTTCCAAAGTCTTATTTAACTTGAACTTTAATTAGACTTAGCGCTTTCAGAGAGAAAATTAAACGTTTTAATTTCCTTATGAGGCTTTGTCTAGAAAGTAGTTGTTGCTCCAATAACCAAGAAGGCCTAGTGCCTCACCACATCCTGAAAGCCAAATATTGAAATAAAATATTTAATTGACTAACTGATAAAGCAGTAAAATTGAAATTAGATAATGCTTTGAATAGTTACTTAATTATTTTTGGAAAATTCTTAATTTTTTTTATGCAAATTTGTTTAACTTAAAAAAAAAATTCTCATTTTTTAACTTAAAGTTTTTTAGGTTATGTTATAAACTTTTACATTACCAAAATGTATTTTATATGTTGCACAATTTTTTTAAAAAAAAACTTAGAAATTTTTTTTCTTAGAAAATTTCTTCTTACTTAGAATTTTTTTTACTTAAAGTTTTTTTTAAGTATCAGTTTTACTTTACCAAAATTTCTACAAAATTAGTTTTTTTTTAAAAAAAAATAACTGAGGAACTTATTTCATAATTTTTTTTTCTTTCTTACAAAATTTTTCTAAAAATTACATTTTTGTGTTATCAAAATTATTTTTAATATTTTCAAAATCTTGATAGTTTTCTCAAAATTATTTGAAAATCAGAGATTTATAAAAGTTACCCTTAGATTGTTTTTGGTACCCCATTTTTTATGTGATCAAAGGGGGAGAAGGGAAGATTAAGTCTAGGGGGAGGTAGATTTTAAATTTTTTAATTATTACACTTGAACTGCAAATTTATGCTTTTATTTTATATTTGTTTATCTTAACTTAACCTGGGTTGCTCACATCAAAAAGGGAGAGATTATTGGTAGCCCAAGGTTATTTTGATGTGATCAAACAAGTTAAGTTAGGTCTTTTTGTGTTTAACCTTGTGTCTAAGTGTGCAGGAGCTTAACAACATAAGAAGTTGAGCAAAAGATGTAGCTGGCGAGAAGGATGGCTTGGGAAAGAGCCGACGGGCTCGGTGCATCTGAGGGACGAGATGCTGAGGAAGAGTACGTGGGTGGACGAGAAGAAGGCATGCAACGTTTTCAAGGGACGAGAAGCCGGAGTGGAAGGTTGCTTGAGAAGGTCGGAAGTTGGGTTCGGGTGAGCCCTATTCCGAATGGCCGAAATCACCCAAGCGAGCGGAGCAGAAGCGGAAGACCCGGACCGAGCCGAGTAGCACCGGAGCAGAGGGCCTGGACTGAAAAAGTCAACCCTATTGACTTTATGGGTCCGGGCACCCGAAACCTGATTTTTATCATGTTCGACATGGACGTTGACCGACACATCAGGGATAGAATTCTATCCCACTCTAGGCACCTAGAATCCTTCCAGGCACCCCGACCAAGGCTATAAATACAACCATGGTCCAGAAGCTAAAAAACAACAAGCATTCCTATGAACAACACTTGTACAAGCTTTAATTTCCATTTAGCTTCTCATTTTCTGTGCTTCATTGCTGTAATGAGGCTTCTCCGCTTGAAGGAGATCTTTAGTGCGTGTTCACTTCCTTAGATTAACAACCTCCCCAGTTGTAACCAAGTAAATACTCTGAGCCTCAGTATTTCAGTTTATTTCTTATTTTATTTAATGTAAGTGTTCCTTTAAGTCCGAGAAAAGTTTATTCAACCCCCCTTCTAGCCGACCAACAGTCCTAACATGAAGGAGGCTTTAATTATGGCACCTATCATCAGGCCACCAGATTGGACTTTACCCTTCGAGTTGATGTGTGATGCTTCAAATTTTGCTATAGGAGCAGTACTTGCACAGAGAGTAGATGGAGCACCACATGTGATCTGTTATGCTTTAAAGACCTTAGATTCGGCTCAAGAAAATTACACCATGACAGAAAAAGAGCTTCTTGCCATATTTTTGCTTTAAATAAATTTAGATCATATTTACTCTGTTCTCATGAGGTTGTATTTTCTGATCATGCAGCTTTGAAGTTTCTTCTCAAGAAGCTGGATGCCAAGCCTAGATTGATTAGATGGATGCTTATTCTCCAGGAGTTTGATTTAGAGATACATGATAGGACCGGGAAGGAGAACTTGGTTGCCGATCACTTGAGTAGAATTAAGGGAGATTTGGATCACATGACCATTGATGATGATTTCAGATATGAGCAACTTTTTCAGATGCATGGTGAGTCACCATGGTATGCGGATTTAGTTAACTTTTTAGTAGCTCATGTTTTTCTGCACATTTTTCAAAAACTCAAAAGAACAAATTAAAAAGTGGTGCAAAATATTATGTGTGGGATGATCCTTCTTTATGGAAATTTTGTAGTGATCAGTGTTGGGGTTGCAAGGTTGTAAACATAGTCTCACATTGAAAATACATGGGAAAGATCATGGATTTATAATATAAAAGATATCTCCATTGGATGAGGCATTTTGGATAGAGTCCAAGAGCAAAACCATGAGGGCTTAGGCCCAAAGTGGACAATATCATAGCATTGTGGAGATATCTAAATTCTTTTCGATCTTATAATTGGTATCAGAGCTCGGACTACCAGAAGGTTTAATCGGCGACTGTGCACAAGAGCTATGGTCTGATTGAGCCATGTGGGTATAATATTGACCTCGACTAAAGAAAGTGGAGGCTCTTATGTTCAGATCAAGAGGAACAGAGACTAGGCAGGAAGTCCAAGTTGCGGCTAGGCAAGGAAGTCCTAGTAGGTCGGGTGGATCGAGGGGTAAGAAGACTTGGTGGGTCGAGGATCGGACGTGGGAAGCCTTTGGTCCTTTGTTTGAGGGGGGATTGTTGGGGTTACAAGGTTACAAACATAGTCCTACATTGAAAACACATGGGAAAGATCATGAGTTTAAAAGAGAAAAGATATCTCCATTGGATGAGGCCTTTTGGGTAGAGACAAGAGCAAAACCATGAGCGCTTATGCACAAAATGGACAATATCATACCATTATGGAGATATCTAAATTCTTTTCAATCCTACAATTAGATCATTAGGAGATGCATACCTGATTTTGAGTTTCAGTCCGTACTTGCATTTTGCCATTTATCTAAGTTTAGGAGGGGCATTTTGGACCCCAAAGGACTGTTAGGAAAGTTTTTGAGTGTGGTTGTATTCACCTACACTTTTTCGTGATGCCCATATTTTTTATTGATCATGTGATAGGTGTCAATGAACAGGGAACATAGGACCTAGGAATGAAATGCTTTAACACTACGTGTTATTGTGTGAGATTTTTGATGTATGGGTATCAACTTCATGGGTCCATTTCCTGTCTCTTTTGGATTTTCATATATATTATTGGCAGTTGATTATGTTTCCAAATGGGTGGAGGCTAGGCCATCACCACCAGGACTGACGATTCTTCAGTTGTTGTTAGTTTTGTCAGGTCACACATTTTCTGCAGGTTTGGAGTACCCAGGGCAATCATCAGTGATCAAGGGTCACATTTTGTAACAGACACATGAAGGCTATGCTGAGAAAATATAGGGTTTCACATAGAGTTTCTACTCCTTATCATCCCTAAATAAATGGGCAAGCTGAGGTGTCTAACAGAGAAGTAAAATCAATTCTTGAAAAGACTATGAGACCTTACAGGAAGGACTGGAGCAAGAGATTAGATGATGCGTTGTGGGCTTATAGGAAGTCGCTTTCAATACCCCTATTGGGATGTCTCCATATAGGATGGTGTACAGGAAAGCTTGTCACCTTCCAGTGGAAATTGAACATAGGGCTTTTTGGGCAGTAAAAGCTTGCAAATTTGATGCTAGTACAGCTGGAGAAGAGAGGAAATTACAACTCCAAGAACTTGAGGAAATTAGGCTAGAGGCATTTGAGAACTCATGGACCTACAAGGAGAAGACTAAGAATTTTCATGATAAGCACAATGTGGTTAAAGAATTTTATATTGGTGACAAGGTGCTTTTATATAGGTCACGACTCAAATTAATGAAAGGTACATTGATATCTCGTTGGGAAGGACCATTTGTTGTAACTAATGTTTTTTCTTATGGAGCTATTGAGATTAGGGAGGAGTCCACCGGATGCATTTTCAAAGTTAATGGGCATCGACATAAAATTTTCCATGAAAGTAACAATGGAGTGGAAATGGAAAGAATGAGGCACATCGGTATCATCTACCCAATCAAAGGGGAGTTTGCTCCAACTTAGTCATTATTTTTCTTTTACATATACTCATGTTTAGTTGTTCCAATAAATTCTTTATTTACAAATAATGATTTTGGTTTAAAAGAATAAATTCTTTACTATAGATAATTTCTTTATTGTATGTGGTTTTAATTTTCGAAATAAGGAATGGTACCGCCTTAGGAACTTTCTATGATATGTTAGAAATGGAGGATATTAGCTATTTTTGATTGTTAAGTTTTAGGCTCATTATTATGATTGGACTCATTATTTTCTTTAGGTTACTACTTCATAATGGACACTAGAATGGAAGTTTGGGATGATACTTTTTCTACCTAGTGAGTTTTGAACCTTATTGTGTGAAACACTTGTGGTTTTTGTTACTCTAGAACATGCTTCAAGTCTTTCAAAACTATTATTTAGTGATTGATTCATTTTTATGAAAGTTGTTCATTTTTCACATCTTGTCCACTTGTTCTTGCAATTTTTCTTTTCCTTCGATCATCATATCACATTGTTTTTCTCATGTTATATTATTTTTGGATGTGGATACTTTGAATTCTATGACGATGATTTTCTTTTGGCTTGGATAGTCCAAAGTTTAAGTGTGGGGGAGGTGTGCCGAATTGTGAATGGTGTATGTTAAAACTCAAGATGGTGATTGGAATTTAGTGTGTAGATGCTAAGCTTTATCATTTTTGAGGTCAACAAGCTTTAATAGTATTGAAATAAGAAAGTGTTACTATGGTGATGTTGGGGCTTTCGAGCCGAAAAAACCACTTTTTGCGTTGCGAAAACCTCGAAGTCTTGTCACGGATCTGTGCGAAGATATATAAAATAAATCATGTACATGTTTCTAACCTAGATCTACCTTAAATCTACATAAATAAGAAGCATTACCCTTGTGGCGAAGCCCTTCGCCTATCTCGCTCGTCCAAAAGGTTGCTGGATCTCGAGAGTGTCAAGCGTACACTCCTCTATACATATCCACACGGACAATAGGTGGAGAAGAACCACTTAAAGTGTGCTAGCACTCTTGGGTGGCTCGGCAATGGAGGAGAGGGAGAGAGAGCTAGAAGAGAGGAAGAATAATGATGATCCGTTTTTATCATGAAAAATAAGAGTAAAATGGCTTAAGTATTTTCATCTAATGAAAATACTTTATACTCATTAATGAGCCTCATTAATGAGTATTTAATGAATATTCATTCTTCATTAAATGGTCATTTTGAAACTCCTCTTCTCTTCATAATTTGAATCAAAATTTGAATCTAATATTCAAATTGAATTCATAATTCAATGAATGTCACAATTTATCATTGAATTCAAAATTCAATGAATATCATCATTAATTCTCACTTGAGTCTAACTCAAGTCTAGCCTGACTTGAGTCTAACTCAAGTCTAACTTAATCGAGTCTTACTCAATTAATCTAATTTGGATTACACTTAATCCAATTTGGTTCATCATATGAACCTAATCCTCTTGGTTCATCATATGAACCTAATCTCCATCTAATCGCCCTTTGTGTGTGACCCTATGGGTTATTGTAACATTGGCAATGCTCCTAAACCCATTTAGAAACATAAGTAATGAGTGGTATCTAGCAACACATCATTACTACACAAGTTACAAGAATGTTGAGATCCAACATCACCATTGTGACTACTAATTGTGATTCTCACAATATGTGATAATGTCCTTCTATCCTTGACATCTAGATTGATCAATTAAGGCATAGACTGTGTCATCCTCTAATCAATCTATGTCTTGAACCCCAAGTAGACTCACTCTAATCAAATGAGCTCAATATCTCATATTGCCTTATTTGGGCATGACCATGCACTTAGTGGTCTCACTCTATCAAGAATCATGATGTCACTCCCGTCATATAGGAGGGATAGATCCCATCTACATCACTCACATCCCTCCTCATACTTTATAGTCCACCCAGTTATGGGTGACGTTTGACGAAGCCAAAGTATGCAACTTCTTATGTAGGGAACTATGGTGACTTCAGGTCCAAGGACTGATAGTCATACTAATAGTCACATGATAAAGTATATGACACTCATATAACGATCCATGATACTTTCTCATGGTGGATCATTCAGTATACATTCTCCAATGCATACCCATGTGTCAACTTGATATATCTATATCCATGACTTGAGAGATCAAGTCATCGAGTTGACCTACATGCTATTCTCATCGCATTAACATTGTCCTTGATTGTTAATACTTGACTAGAAATGATTAAGAGTAGTGTTCTCTATATCATCTCACTATCAATTCAACCAATTGATTGATATAGATAAGAACCTTTTACTCAAGGACGCTATTATACTTAGTTATTTGGTACCAATACAAGTAAGTATAATAACCATAAAGAAATACCTTTATTAATATATAGGAATATGATACATCGAGTTCATACAACAATCATCATATGATTAGCTCTAGGGCTCTAACTAATAATTTCCCACTAGCACTAGTGCCAATCAGTATAGGCTCTAAGGCCCAATGACCTAGTGTGACCATCATGCTTTCTTTGTGCCAAAGCCTTGGTCAAGGGATCAGCGACGTTAGCCTCTGTGGGTACTCTGCAAATCTTCACATCTCCTCTATCGATGATCTCTCGAATGAGATGGAAGCGTCGTAGTATGTGTTTGGTCCGCTGGTCTGAGTGAGGTTCCTTAGCCTGTACAATTGCTCCATTATTGTCACAATAGAACTCTATAGGATCGGCTATGCTAGGAACCACCCCAAGCTCAGTAATGAACTTGCGGATCCAAACTGCCTCCTTTCCTGCTTCTGATGCATCAATATACTCGGCCTCTATTGTAGAATTAGCAACTATGTCCTGCTTCGAACTCTTCCAGCTCACAACACCACCATTCAAGCAAAACATGAACCCAAACTGCGATCTATAATTATCCTGGTCAGTTTGGAAGCTGGCATCACTGTAACCCTTTACAGCTAGCTCGTCATCGCCTCTAAATATCAAGAAATATTGTTTAGTTCTTCTTAAGTACTTAAGAATATTCTTGACTGCTATCCAGTGACGCTCACCTGTATCTGACTGGTATCTGCTTGTCATGCTCAAAGCATACGAAACATCAGGATGAGTACATAGCATGGCGTACATGATAGATCCTATGGCTGAAGTATAAGGGATCTTATCCACGCGATCTCTCTCCTCTCTAGAAGAGGGACTTTGAGTCTTCGAAAGACTCACACCATGTGACATCGACAGAAATCCTTTCTTGGAATTCTGCATAGCAAACCGTAGTAATACCTTGTCAATATATATACTTTGACTTAGGCCAAGCAGTCTCTTAGATCTATCTCTATAGATCTTTATGCTTAGAATACAGGGTGCTTCACCTAAGTCCTTCATTGAGAAATAATTCCCAAGCCAAGTCTTTACAGACTGCAGCAAAGGGATGTCATTTCCAATGAGTAGTATGTCATTGTTGGAGTATATACTAAAAGCCTAGCTTTTGTAAACATTTAATTTTGAAATAAAAGAATCACATTGGTCAATATCTACATTTATTTGTTAAATGTAATTGTTCAATTAATTTATATAGTAGATAACATGGAGTGTGGTGTCACACTCAGAAGATCATGTTATCGGTTCTTTATAAATTATAAACAGTTGCCCACGACTAAGATGGAAAGGAACAAACCATTAGAATAATCGTAGTGTAATTAAGTATTAGTTGATCTTGATTAATAAATTACACTGGTACACTCTGAGTGTATTGAGTAGGACCATTTAGGTAAGTTCTTTTTGTACTGACTTAATAAAAGAACTAGACATTAGTTATTATGGAAGTGTGTGCTCTTAATCCTAATATAATAACAAGCACATATATTTAATATTTATTTCTTTGACTTATCAAAGGGTGAGGTTTAGCTCGATAAATCAACATGCCCGATAAGTTGGGAAATGATATTACTTATAGTGTGTGTTGTTGATTATAGAAGGAATCTGTGTCCTAGTCATCTAGGTTGAGAATATCCACAAGAGGAGCTCATAAGGATTGCCATGTTAAACCCTACAGGTGGACTTAGTCCGACATGACAATATTCTTGAGTGGTACTACTCTTGGAGCTAGATATTAATTAAGTGAGTTGTCAGTAACTTACTTAATTAGTGGACATTCATAATCTTAAACAAAGGGAGACTAACACACTCATGATAAGAAGGAGCCCATAATGTAATTTGGGATTGGTGTGGTAGTGCGATAATAACTCTCTAGTGGAATGAATTATTATCGATGAACTTGAGTTGTGTGTTCGGGGCGAACACGGGATACTCAAGCTCATCGGAAGGCGAAAACCAATTTCTCCTCTAGGTCCCTGTCGTAGCCTCATTATAGGCTCAAGTCCATCCAAATGTAAGGCTCTTCTTGGTGTCCAAGAAGTGGGCCGGTCCAATGCTTGGTGACCAAGCAAGGGCCGGCCACAACCTCTTCTATAGGGGCCGACCCTTTGCTTGGTGACCAACCATGAAGGGGTCGACCACAATATTCAAAAAAGGAGGGTTGTTTTTTAATTTTTAAATCTTCTCTTTATATAAAACTATAAGTTTTATAAGAGAGATTTTAATTTTAAAAATTTTCTTTATTTGAATTTCGCCACATGTTTTAATAGAGAGTTTTAAAAGTTTTAAAACTTTCCTTTTTTAACCATCCTCATGGTTTAAGAAAAAAGGGAGAAAAGTTTTAAAATTAAAATTTTCTATCATCATGTTAAAAAAGAAAATTTTGTAAGAGAAGTTTTAAATTTTAAAACATGATTTTAATTTTTAGAACTTTCCTTTTTTAACTCCTACTTTAGGAAAGAGAGCTTGTAAAATTTTATAAGAGTTTTCTAGTAAAATTTTTATAAAAAAATATATTTTCTTTTTCCCCTTGATGAGGTGGCCGGCCACCTTGCTTGGTGCCCAAGCAAGTGGCCGGCCATATTAAAATTAATTAAAATCATCACAAAATTAAAATTGGTGATTGATTCAGTCAAGAGGAAAGAAAAGGAAAAATTAAAAGGGAAAAGGAAAAACTCTTGGATATTTTATTTTTTGTAAAAAGTTTTTCCTTATTTGCCTTGGGCAAGTAATATAAAAGAAGGGGTGAGGGGGCTTCATGAGATACAACTCTCATTCTTTGTCTTGGAGACTCTCTTGGTGGCCGGCCCCTCTCTCCCTCTCTTCTCCCTTTGCTCTCTTTTCTATTGTGGTGGTGGTGGCCGAATATTACAAGGAGGAGAAGCTCTTTTAGGTGGTGTTCATCTTGGAGGATCGTCGCCCACACGATGTCCAAGGCAAGGAGAGGAATACGGAAGAAGATCTCAAGGTCATTAGCTTACAAAGAGAAGGTATAACTAGTAATTTTCTTCCGCATCATACTAGTTATTTTCTTTGTAAAAATTCTAAATACAAGAGGCAATTAGATCTAATTTTTCGAAATAGTTTTTCGAGTTTGTGTTTTCTTCTTTTTTGAATTTGTGATTTGATTGTTCTTTTTGGTGGTGGTTGCTCCGATATCCAAGAAGGTCATGTGCCTCACCATGCAGTCCTAGAAGCCAATTTAGGAAATTAATATTTAATGAAATTAATAACTTAGGTAGATTTGAATCAATAGTGTTAAATTCTGTTGCGATTCAAATCTAAACCATTAAGAACAGATAAGTTAAATTTGAAATTAATGATGTTAAGTTCCATCTGCGATTCCTAATTTAATTTCTAAAGAACACAATAGGTTATTTAATGAAATGTTTGACACTTGTACAAAAAAATTTGTACAGTGGAACCGGTATATTTTCCTAAGACTAACCAACAATTGGTAACAGAGCTAGGGTTTGCCTCTGTGAATTTTTAGAATTCAGATAGGTTATGCACATGTCATACATAATTAAGGCAGGAAAATAGTAGGATGTGCTAACTCTTTGGTTGTATGCTCCAACTATTATGGCATTTAGATATTGTGTGTGATTGGACCCTTGGACATGTCAAGGGCATTATTTTGTGTGCATGATTATATATATCAAATATAGCAGGAGTTGTATTATTTTTAGAATTTTATTTTTTGTTCGATCTAGATTACATGTACATTCCCACGTGGAATATAGGATCGATATATGTAAAATTCTATTTTTGTCGCGGATCAGATTCTTGCGAGGCGTGGTACTTTTGGAGCACCATAGGCGCAGCGGAATAAGAAGCAAGATGGATGCGATGACTCAACCCGATGGCGGTGGCTAAAGTTGACAGCAGCTAGGGTTGGAGCATACTGAAGACAGTGAAAGGAAAAGGCCATAATAGTTGGAAAATTAATTTCCAAATTTATTGCTTTTATTTACTGTGATGTTTATGTGCATGTGATGTATGCTAGCATAGGTTAAAATCCTCAATTTTAAATAACTAAGTGGGAGAGGGATTTTAATAAATCCCATGGTCTCCATTACTGGTTTGTAAGTGATGCATCAAGCTTGCGTGTTGGCTCTGAGTGCCTCCCTCCACAACGGATGGGTTTGTTGCGGATCACTAGATCAAATTTCCTTTTATGGATGGTTATAGGAAATTATTTAGGAGCGTGTGATCTTCTCAAACTGAAGGGGCACAATCCTATTTAATGGACTTAGTATCGAGTAATTGTATACACTTAGACTCATTCAATAGTATCCTCCTCAACGGAGTCACTGCTATTGTTTTGTGTGACCAAAGTGAAACCAACTATTAATTTTATTTGTCATAAAGTTAGGATGACAAGATAATAAAATTAATGGGTCACACCCTCCTCTTACAAATGTTGAATTTGTATACGTCCACACTAACGTGGCATGTAATATTCACGGTGATTTGAGGTGTTGGTTAATATAAAATAGTATTGTTCGAGGAATCAATATTATTCTAAATTTAGAGTCTTGACCAAAGTTTATTTTTGTGATTCTTAGGATAACTTTCAACCCACTGGCCATTATACTGAAAGAGAACAAACTTACTGGTCCAAACTACATAGATTGGAAAAGAAAGCTGGACATTGTTCTTACTGCTGAAAGATATAAGTTTATACTGACTGAGGCTTGCCCTGATGCACCTGACGGTGACTCTACCCCAGAGGAGATTGAGTATCATAAGAAATGGGTAAAAGCTGATGAGATGGCGTGGTGTTACATTTTGGCATCAATGTCAAATGTATTGCAACATCAGCATCAAGATTTACCAATAGCTTATGATATAATGAACAATCTCAAAGAACTCTTTGGGCACCAGAGTCGGACTGCTAGGCAAGAGGCAATGAGAAAGCTAATGACAACCACCATGTCTGAGGGGACACCCGTAAGGGACCATATCCTCAAAATGATTGGTTATTTGAATGAAATACAAGTCCTTGGAGGAGAAATCGATGGGGAAACCCAGGTCGATATAATTCTCCAAACGCTACCCAGAAGTTTTGAGCAGTTCCGCCTGAACTATAACATGAACAAAAGAGAGTATACGTTGGTGGAACTTCTGACAGAACTACAGGCAGCAGAAGGTATTTTTTGTCAAAGTTCTCAGATTCACTATACTGAAAATGGTTATACTTCTAAGTCGAAAGGCAAGAAGAAGAAAAAACAGGTCTTTTCAGCAAACCTCAGGGTACAGGACAGAAAGATGGAATGAAGAAGCCAAAGGGCAAGTGCTTAATCTACAAGCAGTCTGGACATTGGAAAGCGGGCTGTCCTCGTAGGAACCAGAACAATAAAGATATATCTCATACTCTAGTAGTTGAAACATGTTTAGCGGTGTTATCTACCAGCACCTGGTGTGTAGATACGGGAGCCACTGATCATGTCTGCAATTCTTTGCAGGGGTTCCAGGAAACCCGGTGACTATTTGATAGAGAGATAACTGTCTACATGGACAATGCTACTAAGGTGGCGGCTGTTGCAGTGGGAGATGTCTACTTATCATTTGATAGGAATAGGAATTTGATTTTAAGATATTGTCTTTATGTACCCAGTTTTAGAAAGAATTTAATTTCAGTTTTTAAACTGTATTTGGATGGATATTCTGTTTCCTTTAGTAACAATGTTGTTATAAAGATAAATAAGGTGATTATCTGTTCTAGTACATTGGTTGGCAATTTATACACTTTAAATCCAATTTCTCCCACAAAGTAAAATATGGAAATTAATAACACATCTTCTAACTCTAATAAGAGAAAAGAACCTTCGGAAATGAACCAAACGTATCTTTGGCATCTAAGGGTTGGACATATTAACTTAAGTAGAATTCAAAGGCTTGTAGCCGATGGACTCTTGGGTTCATTGGAGTTGGAAAATTTTTCAACATGTGAATCCTGCATGGAAGGTAAAATAACCGAGAGACCTTTTAAGGGCAAGGGATATAGAGCCAAAGATGCGTTAGAACTTGTTCATTCTGATTTGTGTGGTCCTATGTCTATCCAGGCTAGAGGTGGTTATGAATACTTGGTCTCTTTTATAGACGATTATTCAAGATACGGATATATTTACCTGATGTGCCGCAAGTCCGAATGCATTGACAAGTTCAAAGAATATAGGGTTGATGTGGAGAAACGTCTTGGTAAAAGTATCAAGACACTACGGTATGACCGTGGTGGCGAATACCTCTTTGGAGAGTTTAGGAATTACTTATTTGAAGCCAGGATTCAATCCCAATTGTCTATACCTGGTACACCCAAGTAGAATGGTGTGGCAGAACGAAGGAATATGACTCTTATGGAAATGGTTAGATCGATGATGAGTTATTCAGAATTACCAAATTCATTTTGAGGATATGCTTTAGAAACAGCAGTATACATTCTAAATATGGTACCTTCTAAAACAGTTCCTTCTACTCCCATGGAATTATGGAATGGGCGTAAGCCTAGTCTGAATCATATCCGGATATGGGGTAGTCCAGCACATGTGCTGAAGGGAGATACTAATAAGTTGGAATCACGTACAGAAATTTGACTGTTTGTGGGATATCCTAAGGGAACGAAAGGTGGTTTATTTTATAATCCTAAAAATCAGAAGATCATTGTTAGCACCAATGCTCGATTTTTAGAAGAAGATTATGTGATGAATCATAAGCCCATGAGTGAAATATTTCAAGAAGAAATAAGAGAGGACACGTCTACTTTAATACCAACAGTACAAGATGAAGTACCACAAGAGACTGCAACACGTGTCACACATGATACACAACCACAGACGTGTTCGGATTTTCGTGTTAGTTAGATCCCTAGAGCCAATCATTTGATGATTGTATGGACTCATGTATATCATATTTTTTATATATTAATAAAGGCAATTGTTTGGTTATTATACTTATTTATATTAGTGCCAAATAGACTAAGAATAATAGCGTCCTTGAGTAGAAGGTTCATACCTATATCAATCGATTAGTTGAATCGATAGTGAGATGATATAGGGAACACTACTCTAAATCATTCCTAGTCGAGTATTAGCATTCAGGGACAATGTTAATACAATAAGACTAGCATGTAGGTCAGCTCGATGACTTGATCTCACAAGTCATGGATATAGAGATATCAAGCTGACACATGGGTATGCATTAGAGAATATATACTGAATGACCCGCCATGAGAAAGTATCATGGATCGTTATATGAGTGTCATATACTTTCTCATGTGGCTATTAGTATGACTATTAGTCCTTAGACCTGAAGTCACCATGGATCCCTACATAAGGACTTATGTACTTTAGTTTCGTCAAACGTCACCCGTAACTGGGTGGACTATAAAGGCGATTACTGGGTATGTAACGAATTATGCAGAGGGATGTGAGTGATGTAGATGGGATCTATCCCTCCAATATGACGGGAGCGACATCGCTATTCTTGATAGAGTGAGACCACTAAGCGCATGGCCATACCCAAATGAGTCAACATTAGATGTTGAGCTCATTTGATCGAGTGAGTCTACTTGGAGTTCAAGATTTAGATTGATTAGAGGATGACACGGTCTATGCCTCACATTGATCAATCTAGATGTCTAGGATAGAAGGACAATGTCACATATTGTGAGGAGTCACAATTAGTAGTCACAAGGTGATGTCGGATCTCGACATTCTTCTAACTTGGGTAGTAATGATGTGTTGCTAGATACCGCTCATTACTTATGCTCCTAAATGGGTTTAGGGCATTGCCAACGTTACAAGAACCTATAGGGTCACACACTTAGGACAATTAGATGGAGATTAGGTTCATATGATGAACCAAGAGGATTAGATTCATTTGATGAATCAAATTGGATTAAGAGTAATCCTAATTGGGCTAACTTGGGTTCGACTCAAGTTGATTCATGTATTTAATGAGTCTAATTTAGATTATGATTTATTAAATCAATTTAATTTAATGAATTAGATTCATTATATTAAGTTGGCTCGAATCAAATGGTTGGATTAGATCAACCATGGTAGAGATTGGGTCAAGTTGGACTTGACTAGAGAAGGAAGACCAAAGGTCAATTTTGACTTGACCTTTTGCCACCTCATTGGTGAGTTGGCATTAGGTGGACCAATGATGATGTTCCACATCATCATGGTGTGCCACCTCATGGAAGTTACAAAGCCATTTTCTTATTAACTTCACATTAATTGCATTTAATGGGGAGTTACTCTTGCTGAGAGGTGGCCGGCCACTTTTGAATGGGATTGATTTTCATTCATTTTCATTCAAGTGTGGTGTATCTTCCTCCTTCTTTCTCTCAAGCTCTCCCTCTCCCTCTCCTCCTTGCTTGGCCGAATCTCACCAAGGTGCTAGCACACCTTTGTGTGAGGTTTTCTCCACCTATGTGTCCGTGTGGATACTTCTAGAGGACCGGCGCTTGACGGTCTAGAGATCCGGCAACTCCTTGGACGAGTGGGATAAGCGAAAGGCACGCTTCGAAGGTATAACCCTTATCTAGTGTAGATCTAAAGGTTTTACAAACTCGTACAAGAAAAGGTTTTTCGAAAAGTTTTTGTTTACGAATCTTTGCACGGATCTACGGCTTTGGGTGACTCGGGGTTTTCGCGGCCCAAAGAACCCAACAGTGGTATCAGAGCCACGTGCAAAGACTTGTACTAGTTCATTTGTATTTTTTATGAAAAATAAACCTACTGTAATTTTCTGTAAAAATTGAGTTTTTAGAGTTTTTATGAGTAATTTTTCCGTAGAAGCGAAGCACAAGTGTCTCGGCACTTGTAGGCTTCGGCTACCGGAAAGTTTTCTTTTAAACGGTTTCGTTTTGCCCCAAATCCATTTGGGATAGCGGGGTCGGGTGCCATTAGATCGCAAAGGAGCAACTCACGATGGTTAGATCGTGGGTAGGGGCATAGCCCCTAACCCCGCAAGGGAATTTGCTTCGCGATTGCACCCGAAATCGCTAAAAACAAGATCGCCAGAAGATTTTCCCAAACAATATACTCGACCCACGTGGACAGCTTAGGCGCTGTTGGATCGCAAAGGAACCCTCGCGATGGTTAGATCACGGGTAGGGGCGATGCCCCTGGGCCCCGCAAGGGGATCCGTTCCGCGATTGTGCCCGAAACCGCTAAAGGGTACCGCCGGGAAATTTTATTCGTAAAAATTGTAAAAATTAATTTTAAAATTATAGAAAATTATGAAAATATATAATTTTGAATTATATATTAATTTTGTGATAGTCATGGCCCAAAGCCCAATATGATTGGTTGTGTTGTAATTCATAATACGGCCTGTGTGCCATTATGTGTTTGCGAGTGTTGTATTATATTCGCGACCTGCGCATCGTGCCTTCTCTTATTTTCTTGTTGTAAATTAGATTTAGACTCGAATGTAACTCGAGTTTCAAATTGTAATGTACAAATTGGAGCGGTGGAGGGTCCACACGAGACGGAGTTCCGAGGCGGGCACGAGCAACACAAGGTGGTCAAAGGGAGGAGCTTGAAGAAGCTGTTGACCCTAGGTTGACCAATCGATCTTCTCATTGGCTTGAGAAGATCGTAGTAGGGCCATGACTAAATCACAAATAGATTAATTAATTGCTTGTGTATGTGATGCATATTTAATAAGTAGTTAATTAATTAGTGCCTTACGATTAGATTAGATCTAAGTCGTGCACATGATGCACCCTTGCGATTAGATTAGATCTAAGTCGTGCACAAGATGCATCCCTTTCGATTAGATTAGATCTCAATCGACTCAACTCTAATGCCTATCCGTGCCGTGATACCTATCACTACCTCGATCACATGTATTGTTGAATCGCGGCAGAGCAATACATATTCTCTTGGTAGGGTGCGGAGGGACAATCTTGGTCCCGTCTATCAACGCATGGGTGAATACAAACTCAATTAGATTGAGTATTCATAGTTACTCGGTTGGATCGAGTCAACTATAGGCATTCTTCCAATAGTTGGAAAAGATAGGTCAAAATCACATCTATATTAACTCTCGGGCGTATTAGCCAAAGCTAACTCGAGTTTTAATATAAATGCGGATATTGATTCTATAAACAAGAGTTGCATAGAGATGTAATTGGTAATCGTTACCTACCGATCATACTAAGCCTTGGGCGTATTAGCCAAAGCTAACTCAAGGGTTAGTATGATGTGGATCTTGTCCCACATGAATTATAGTATTCAGTGGGAGCATCATTTAGTTAAAGGCCTAATTAAATGATTTTAAAGAATATGATATTTATTTCTGCAAATTTTTCTGTTGTAGATAACCATGACGTCGAACACGAATTCCTTCTCCCTGCGATCAGTCCTTGAGAAGGACAAGCTCAACGGAGCGAATTTCTTGGACTGGTACAGGAACTTGAGAATAGTTCTCACCCAAGAACGTAAACTGTACGTTCTGGAGCAGCCCATTCCGGAGGCTCCTCCTGCCAATGCCCCGCGAGTAGACAAAGATGCTTACAAGAAGCATCAAGACGACGCATTAGATGTGTCCTGTCTAATGCTCGCGACCATGAACTCAGAGCTTCAGAAGCAACATGAGTTGATGGGCGCTTTTAATATGGTTGAGCATCTTCGCCAACTATATCAGGGACAAGCGAGGCATGAGAGATTTGAGATCTCGAAGGCACTGTTTCAGTGTTAGATGTCATACGGGGCTCCTGTAGGTCCTTATGTACTCAAGATGATTGGGTACATAGAGAACCTACAAAGACTGGGGTTCCCACTTGGCCAAGAGCTGGCCACTGACTTGATCTTGCAGTCCTTGCCAGATAGCTATAGTCAATTCGTTCTCAACTATAACATGAATGAGATTGACAAGCCACTGCCCGAGTTACTTAGTATGTTACGAACTGCTGAGATTAACCTTAAGAAGGTTAAGCCCATTCTGATGGTCCAGAAGCACAAGGGCAAGGGCAAGCCCAAAGGTAAGGGAAAGTCCCAAACCAAGGGCAAAGGCAAGGCACTGAAGCCTAAAGGAGGGGTCGCCAAGGATGCTACCTGCTTCCACTGCGGTCAGACCGGGCACTGGAAGAGGAACTGCAAGGTATACTTGGAGGATCTAAAGAAGAAGCGAAGTGAGACTTCCACTTCAGGTATATATGTTATAGAAGTCAATCTATTTATTTCTACATCATGGGTATTAGATACTGGATGTGCTTCTCACATTTGTACTGATGTGCAGGCGCTGAGAAATAGCAGAGCATTGGCAAAGGGCGAGGTGGACCTACGAGTAGGCAATGGAGCACGGGTTGCTGCTGTTGCTGTAGGAACTTATCAGCTATCTCTGCCCTCTGGGCTTGTACTAGATTTAGATGATTGTTGTTATGTGCCTACTCTTACTAAGAACATAGTTTCAGTTTCTTGTTTAGACAAGAAAGGATACTCTTTTATAATAAAAGACAAATGTTGTTCTGTATATTTAAAAGATATGTTCTATTGTAGTGCACCTCTAATAAACGGACTCTATCTTCTAGACCTTGAGAGCCCTATCTATAACATTAGTACCAAGAGGTTCAAGTCAAATGACATGAACCAAACCTACCTCTGGCACTTTCGCTTAGGTCATATAAATGACAAGCGCTTATCCCAGCTCCATAAGGATGGTTTGCTGGACTCATTTGATTTTGAATCATATGAGATATGCGAGTCATGCCTACGAGGCAAGATGACCAAGACGCCCTTTAGTGGGCATAGCGAGAGAGCAACTGATTTGTTAGGACTCATACATAGTGATGTATGTGGCCCTTTCAATGTTGCTGCTAGAGGCGGTTATAGGTACTTCATCACATTTACTGATGACTTCAGTAGATATGGTTATGTGTACTTGATGACACATAAGTCTGAATCCTTTGAAAAGTTCAAAGAATTCAAGAATGAAGTATTAACCGACTTGGCAAGAGTATTAAGGTACTTGATCAGATCGAGGTGGTGAATACTTAAGCAATGAGTTTCGTGACTACTTAGAGTGTGGGATTTTATCTCAACTCACTCCTCCGAACACCATAGTGGAATGGTGTATCCGAAAGGAGGAATCGTACTTATTAGATATGGTACGATCTATGATGAGTCACACAGATCTTCCGACATATCTATGGGGATATGCTCTGGACACGGCAGCTTTCATACTCAACCGAGTTCCATCAAAGGTCGTGATAAAGACACCATATAGGATATGGGATGGGAGAGATGCCCGGTGTCTTTCATGAGGATTTGAGGTCGTGAGGCTTACGTGACGTCAAGTCTCAGACAAATTAGACCCAAATCCGACAAGTGCTATTTCATTGGATATCCCAAGAAACTAAGGGATATTACTTCTACATTTCCAGTCGATAGTTGTGGCAAAGATCGGTCTTTCTAGAAAGGGACTTTGTTTCTAGAAAGAGTGTGTTCGATCTTGAAGAAGTTCAAGATGCAACCAATAGCACCGATGCCCAATGGATATTGAATGGAGTCACAAAGTGTTGTGGATAATGTTCCACAAAGAGTTGAGGAACAACAACCAGTTCAAGTAGATATACCTCTTCGCAGGTCTGATAGGGTACGTCGTCAGCCTGAGAGATACTCATTTCTCTTGTCTGACCATGATGACATTGTGCTCATAGAGGATGAGCCTACCACCTATCAGGAAGTTGTGATGAGACCAGATTCCGAGAAATGGCTAGAAGCCATGAGATCCGAGATGGAATCCATGTACACCAACCAAGTATGGACTTTGGTTGATCCACCTGAAGGGGTAAAACCCATTGGGTGCAAGTGGGTCTTTAAGAGAAAGACTGACATGGATGGACTTATCTATAAGGGTCTCTTGGTAGCTAAAGGTTTCAAGCAGATTCATGGTATTGACTATGATGAAACCTTTTCTCCAGTGGCAATGTTTAAGTCCATTCGGATCATGCTTGCTATTGCAGCCTACCATGACTATGAGATATGGCAGATGGATGTCAAAACCGCGTTTCTGAATGGAAACCTACTCGAGGATGTGTAAATGACACAACCTGAGGGTTTTGTAGATCCACAACATACTAACAGAGTATGCAAGCTGCATAGGTCCATTTATGGACTAAAGCAAGCTTCTCGGAGCTGGAATCTTCGATTTGATGATGCGATCAAACAGTTTGGTTTCATCAAGAACGAAGATGAGCCTTGTGTCTACAAGAAGGTTGTAGGGGACATAGTTGTCTTCCTCATATTATATGTGGATGACATACTACTCATTGGGAAGGACATCCCTATGCTTCAGTCTTTCAAGACCTGGCTAGGGAGTTGCTTCTCAATGAAGGACTTAGGTAAGGCATCCCGCATTCTAGGGATACAGATCTATAGAGATAGATCTAAGAGATTACTTGGCCTAAGTCAGAGTACATATATTGACAAGGTACTCCTTCGGTTTGCCATGCAGAACTCCAAGAAGGGATTTCTGCCGATGTCACATGGCGTGAGTCTTTCGAAGACTCAAGGTCCCTCTTCTAGAGAGGAGAGAGACCGCATGGATCAGATCACTTATGCCTCAGCCATAGGATCGATCATGTACGCCATGCTGTGTACTCGACCTGATGTCTCGTATGCTTTGAGCATGACGAGCAGATACCAGTCAGATCCAGGTGAAAGTCACTGGATAGCGGTCAAGAATATGCTTAAGTACTTACAAAGGACTAAAGAATATTTCTTGATATATGGAGGCAATGATGAACTAACTGTAAAGGGTTACAGTGATGCCAGCTTTCAGACCGATCAGGATGATTACCGATCGCAGTCAGGGTTCGTATTTTGCATTAATGGTGGTGCTGTCAGCTGGAAGAGTTCGAAGCAGGATACAGTAGCTGATTCTACAACAGAAGCCGAGTATATTGCTGCATCAGAGGCAGCAAAGGAGGCAGTTTGGATCCGCAAGTTCATCACTGAACTTGGGGATCCAGTTGAGCTCTATTGTGACAACAATGGAGCTATAGCACAGGCGAAGGAACCTCGCTCACACCAGCGGACCAAGCATATACTACGGCGCTTCCATCTCATTCGAGAGATTATCGATAGAGGAGATGTGAAGATTTGCAGAGTACCTACAGAGGCTAACATCGCAGATACCTTGACCAAGGCTTTGGCACAGAGGAAGCATGATGGTCACACTAGGTCTTTAGGCCTTAGAGCCTATACTGATTGACACTAGTGCTAGTGGGAGATTGTTAGTTAGAGCCCTAGAGCCAATCATTTGATGATTGTATGGACTCATGTATATCATATTTTTTATATATTAATAAAGGCATTTGTTTGGTTATTATACTTATTTATATTAGTGCCAAATAGACTAAGTATAATAGCGTCCTTGAGTAGAAGGTTCATACCTATATCAATCGATTAGTTGAATAGATAGTGATATGATATAGGGAACACTACTCTAAATCATTCCTAGTTGAGTATTAGCATTCAGGGACAATGTTAATACAATAAGACTAGCATGTAGGTCAGCTCGATGACTTTATCTCACAAGTCATGGATATAGAGATATCAAGCTGACACATGGGTATGCATTAGAGAATGTATACTGAATGACCCGCCATGAGAAAGTATCATGGATCGTTATATGAGTGTAATATACTTTCTCATGTGGCTATTAGTATGACTATTAGTCCTTAGACCTGAAGTCACCATGGATCCCTACATAAGGAGTTATGTACTTTAGTTTCATCAAACGTCACCCGTAACTGGGTGGACTATAAAGGCGATTACTGGGTATGTAACGAATTATGCAGAGGGATGTGAGTGATGTAGATGGGATGTATCCCTCCTATATGACGGGAGCGACATCGCTATTCTTGATAGAGTGAGACCACTAAGCGCATGGCCATGCCCAAATGAGTCAACATTAGATGTTGAGCTCATTTGATCGAGTGAGTCTACTTGGAGTTCAAGATTTAGATTGATTAGAGGATGACACGGTCTATGCCTCACATTGATCAATCTAGATGTCTAGGATAGAAGGACAATGTCACATATTGTGAGGAGTCACAATTAGTAGTCACAAGGTGATGTCGGATCTCGACATTCTTCTAACTTGGGTAGTAATGATGTGTTGCTAGATACCGCTTATTACTTATGCTCCTAAATGGGTTTAGGGCATTGCCAACATTACAAGAACCTATAGGGTCACACACTTAGGACAATTAGATGGAGATTAGGGTCATATGATGAACCAAGAGGATTAGATTCATTTGATGAATCAAATTGGATTAAGAGTAATCCTAATTGGGCTAACTTGAGTTCGACTCAAGTTGATTCATGTATTTAATGAGTCTAATTTAGATTATGATTTATTAAATCAATTTAATTTAATAAATTAGATTCATTATATTAAGTTGGCTCGAATCAAATGGTTGGATTAGATCAACCATGGTAGAGATTGGGTCAAGTTGGACTTGACTAGAGAAGGAAGACCAAAGGTCAATTTTGACTTGACCTTTTGCCACCTCATTGGTGAGTTGGCATTAGGTGGACCAATGATGATGTTCCACATCATCATGGTGTGCCACCTCATGGAAGTTACAAAGCCATTTTCTTATTAACTTCACATTAATTGCATTTAATGGGGAGTTACTCTTGATGAGAGGTGGCCGACCACTTTTGAATGGGATTGATTTTCATTCATTTTCATTCAAGTGTGGTGTATCTTCCTCCTTCTTTCTCTCAAGCTCTCCCTCTCCCTCTCCTCCTTGCTTGGCCGAATCTCACCAAGGTGCTAGCACACCTTTGTGTGAGGTTTTCTCCACCTACGTGTCCGTGTGGATACTTCTAGAGGACCGGCGCTTGACGGTCTAGAGATCCGGCAACTCCTTGGACGAGCGGGATAAGCGAAAGGCACGCTTCGAAGGTATAACCCTTATCTAGTGTATATCTAAAGGTTTTACAAACTCGTACAAGAAAAGGTTTTTCGAAAAGTTTTTGTTTACGAATCTTTGCACGGATCTACGGCTTTGGGTGACTTGGGGTTTCCGCGACGCGAAAAAGCGGTTTTCGCGGCCCGAAGAACACAACATTTAGGGCCACGAAAACCGCTTTTCGCGTCGCGGAAACCCTGAATCTCCCTAGCCAACGGATCCGTGCGGAGAATAAATTTTTTTAAAAAACTATGAGTACGAGTTTACGTAGATCAACACTTAGATCTAAAAGGAAAAAGGTTATACCTTTGAAGCGAAGCCCTTCGCGTTCCCGCTCGTCGAAATGGTGCCGGATCTCGAAGTTGTCAACGTAGTCCACTCTCTATATGTATCCACACAAACAACTCAATGGAGAGAGAGCCATAGAGTGTGCTAGCACACCAAAGGGTCTCGGCAATGGTAGAGGAGGAGAGGGAGAGGAAGAGCTTGAGGAAGAGGATGAAGTGAATGTGCCTTGAATGAAAAATTCATTCCATCCCCTCACAATAGTGGCCGGCCACTTTCAAAAAGTGTAACCCCCATTTCCATATTAAGTGCAATTAATGTGGAGCCATTAAAGTGAAAAATTGTAACCTTCATGAGGTGGCATCTCACTTAAGTAACCATGATGATGTCGAGCATCATCATTGGTCCACATCTTGCCAACTCACTAATGATGTGGTAATAAGTCAAGTCAAACTTGACTTTTCCTCTTCCTCTCAAGTCAAGTCAAACTTGACTTAATCTCTCTCATGGTAGATCTAATCCAACCATTTAATTCAAGCTAATTTAGTAAAATGAATCTAATTTATTTAATTAAATTGATTCAATGAGTCATAATCTAAATTAGACTCATTGAACACATGAATCAACTTGAGTCCAACTCAATTAGCCCAATTAGGATTACTCTTAATCCAATTTTATTCATCAAATGAATATAATCCTCTTGGTTCATCATATGAACCTAATCTCCATCTAATTGTCCTTAGTGTGTGACCCTATAGGTTCTTGTAACGTTGGCAATGCCCTAAACCCATTTAGGAGCATAAGTAATGAGCGGTATCTAGCAACACATCATTACTACCCAAGTTACAAGAATGTTGAGATCCAACATCACCTTGTGTCTCCTCACAAAATATGACAAGTGTCCTTCTATCCTAGACATCTAGATTGATCAATGTGAGGCATAGACCGTGTCATCCTCTGATCAATCTAAATCCTGAACTCCAAGTAGACTCACTAAATCAAAAAAGCTCAATATCTCATATTGACTCATTTGGGCATGGCCATGCACTTCGTGGTCTCACTCTATCAAGAATACCGATGTCTCTCCCGTCATATAGGAGGGATAGATCCCATATACATCACTCACATCCCTCCGCATAATTTGTTACATACCCAGTAATCGCCTTTATAATCAACCCAGTTACGGGTGACGTTTGACGAAACCAAAGTACATAACTCCTTATGTAGGGAACCATGGTGACTTCAGGTCAAAGGACTAGTAGTCATACTAATAGCCACATGAGAAAGTATATGACACTCATATAACGATCCATGATACTTTCTCATGGCGGGTCATTCAGTATACATTCTCTAATGTATACCCATGTGTCAACTTGATATCTCTATATCCATGACTTGTGAGATCAAGTCATCGAGTTGACCTACATGCTAGTCTTAATGCATTAACATTGTCCCTGAATGTTAATACTCGACTAGGAATGCTTAATGGTAGTGTTCCCTATATCATCTCACTATCGGTTCAACTAACCGATTGATATAGTGAGAACCTTCTACTCAAGGATACTATTATACTTAGTTTATTTGGCACCAATACAAGTAAGTATAATAACGAAAACAAATACCTTTTATTTATATAGAATATGATACAACAAGTCCATAATACAATCATCAAATGATTGACTCTAGGGCTCTAGCTAACAATCTTCCACTAGCACAAGTGCCAATTAGTGTAGGCTCTAAGCCCCAATGACCTAGTGTGACCATCATGCTTCCTCTGTGCCAAAGCCTTGGTCAAGGAATCTGCGATGTTAGCCTCTGTGGGTACTCTGTAAATCTTCACATCTCCTCTCTCGATAATCTCTCGAATGAGATGGAAGCGCCGTAGTATGTGTTTGGTCCGCTGGTGTGAGCGAGGTTCCTTCGCCTGTGCTATAGCTCCATTGTTGTCACAATAGAGCTCAATGGGGTCAGCAATATTGGGAACCACCCCAAGTTCAGTGATGAACTTGTGGATCAGCGCCTCCTTTGCGCCTCGATGCAAGAATGTACTCGGCCTCTGAGAATTAGCTCGTGTCTCGCTTCAAACTCTTCCACTCAGCACCACCATTAATGCAAAATATGAACCCTGACTGTGATCGATAATCATCCTGGTCGGTCTGGAAGCTAGCATCACTGTAACCCTTTACAGCTAGCTTATCATTGCCTCCATATATCAAGAAATATTCTTTAGTCCTTCTTAAGTACTTAAGAATATTCTTGACCGCTATCTAGTGACTTTCACCTGGATCTGACTGGTATCTTCTCGTCATGCTCAAAGCATACGAGACATCAGGTCGAGTACATAGCATGGCGTACATGATAGATCCTATGGCTGAGGCATAAGGGATCTGATCCATGCGGTCTCTCTCCTCTCTAGAAGAGGGAACTTGAGTCTTCGAAAGACTCACGCCATGTGACATCGGCAGAAATCCCTTCTTGGAGTTCTGCATGGCAAACCGAAGGAGTACCTTGTCAATGTGTGTACTCTGACTTAGGCCAAGCAATCTCTTAGATCTATCTCTATAGATCTGTATCCCTAGAATGCGGGATGCCTCACCTAAGTCCTTCCTTGAGAAACATGTCCCTAGCCAAGTCTTGACAGACTGTAGCAAAGGGATGTCTTTCCCAATGAGCAGTATGTCATCCACATATAATATGAGGAAGACAACTATGTCCCCTACAACCTTCTTCTAGACACAAGGTTCATCTTCATTCTCGATGAAATCAAACTGTTTGATTGCATCATCGAATCGAAGATTCCAGCTCCGAGAAGCTTGCTTTAGTCCATAAATGGACCTATGCAGCTTGCATACTCTGCTAGTATACTTTGGATCAACAAAACCCTCAGGTTGTGTCATGTACACATCCTAGAGTAGGTTTCCATTTAGAAACGCGGTTTTGACATCCATCTGCCAGATATCGTAATCGTGGTAAGCTGCAATAGTAAGCATGATCCGAATGGACTTAAACATCGCTACTGGGGAAAAGGTTTCATCATAGTCAATACCATGAATCTGCTTGAAACCTTTAGCTACCAAGCGACCCTTATAGATAAGTCCATCCATGTCAGTCTTTCTCTTAAAGACCCACTTACACCCTATGGGTTTTACCCCTTCAGGTGGATCAACCAAAGTCCATACTTGGTTGGTGTACATGGATTCCATTTCGGATCTCATGGCCTCTAACCATTTCTCGGAATCTGGTTTCATCACAGCTTCCTAATAGGTGATAGGCTCATCCTCTATGAGCACAACGTCATCATGGTCAGACAAGAGAAATGAGTATCTCTCAAGCTGACGACGTACCCTATCAGACCTGCGAAGAGGTCGGTCTACTTGAACTGGTTGTTGTTCCTCAACTCTTTGTGGAACAACATCATCCACAACACTTTGCGGTTCCAGTTCAACTTCCATCGAGGCTTCAGTGCTAGGATCCGCATCTTGAACTTCTTCAAGATCGAATGTACTCCCACTAGTCTTTCTAGAAGCAAAGTCCCTTTCTAGAAAGACTCCAGTCTTTGCCACAACTATCTTGTGCTGACTGGGAATGTAGAAGTAATATCCCTTAGTTTCCTTGGGATATCCTATAAAGTAGCACTTGTCGGATTTGGGTCCTAATTTATCTGAGACTTGACGTCTAACGTAGGCCTCACATCCCCAAATCCTCATGAAAGATACTTGGGCATCTCTCCCAGTCCATATCCTATATGGTGTCTTTATCACGGCCTTGGATGGAACTCGGTTGAGTATAAAAGCTGCCGTGTCTAGAGCATAGCCCCAAAGGAATGTCGAAAGATCTGTGTGACTCATCATAGATCGTACCATATCTAATAGGGTACGATTCCTCCTTTCGGATACACCATTCCACTGTGGTGTTCCAGGAGGAGTGAGTTGGGATAGGATCCCACACTCAGCTAGATAGTCACGAAACTCATGGCTAAGGTATCACTACAAGAAAAAGTCTCATAGACATCGGTGGAACAACAACAGTTTTAAGCAAAAACCGATGTCTTTGAGTATTTTACACCGATTTTTCCAAAAACCGGTGTCTATAAGCGCAGATTTTCGCTCATAGACATCGGTTTTTTAGCTGATGTCTATGAGCGCCTTTTTTTTTGTTAATAGACATTGGTTTTAACAGCGGTTTTTAAAACCCGATGTTAATGAACCAAAAAATAATAATTTAATTTTTCCACCAGCCAAAATTTATAACACTTCACAAAGTTCCCTCCAAACCTAAACCAATATCGCGCCCCTTCTCTTAGCCTAAACCTAAACCTAAACCTCCGACCATCTCTCTCAACCTCATCTCCCTCTTCCCCTTCCTGGACCTCTTCCCCTTCCTGGATCGACGCCCCTTAGGATCAAAACCACCTGCTTCGATCCTAAGCAAAATCGCAGTATAAATCATTCCATTCTGCCTCCTCGTCCGATCCTCTCTTCCTCCTCCTCCTCCATCCTCTCTTCGCTCTTCCCGGCTAAGGTAGGGGCCGATAAGATCCGAACAGCTAGAGGACGCCCACGACCACCATGGCACGGTTGGTTGGCAACATGAGGGAATCCGAAGGAAGAGAGAACAACACCGTGATCTCTGATCTTGTGTAAAGGGGTCTCCTTCTTCTGAAGCAGAGAGATCGAGTGCAGTACAAGAATAACGAAGTATGTCTGCCTGTTAAAACCCTAAAATTGCAGGCATAAAGGCTCTCCGTGCTTCATTTTCTCCTTCTCGGCCTCTTCACTCACTGGGTACACGGTCAAAACCTCTCGTTTCCTCTTTTCATTCTTCTTAATCGTCTGATTGCTAAAGGTTGAGGATGGGGTTTGGGGTTAACCTCTCTATAAAGCGCTGAAGCCTTTTCTTTTCCCCCGACTTTCTCCTTCTCGCGACTTCGGACTTCACGCGACCGAGACCGGCGATTTCTTCTTCTCTCGGTGGCGCCGGTGAAGAGCGGACCTTGGAGCGTTGAGAGGAAGAGAGGTTAGTTACAGCCGAGCCTTCTTTCTCCCCGATCCCTTCCTCCCTTCTCTGATCTCGGTGAACAACGGCGACGGATCTCGATCGGTGGATTTCGCCGGTTGTCGGGAGGGAACCAAGGGCATCGGCGTTGGATCAGGCCAGCATCAATTGTTTGGAGGAGGTAACAACCATTGTTCCTTCCCGATCTCTGTCCCTGTTCGTTGGCAATAACAAGTCGTTGCCCTAACTTCGATCTTGGAGGTAAGGGTTTGGTTTTGGTTGTGAATTCGAACCTTGATCCTTTCTAGTGTTGATTCAGGTGGTTCTTTCTGGGAAGCAGAGACTGGTATTTTGGTCCCGGCCACCACAGCTCTGTTGGATCGATCTCTTCTTCGTATCAGTGATCGTCTCCGGTGATTGAAGGGTGCAGAGGTAATGAGGTCGATCTATTGTTGTTGTTAACAGGTTGTTTTGATGACTTCTTGTTATTCTTTCTTCTTGATCCGGCTAGTGAAGATGCACTATGTAATGTTCTGTTTGTAGGGGATTGAGGTATGGTTTAGTTCTTGTTCCTTACCCTTGTGCGATCATTAGTTGCAGTAGATGTTACCTAATGAATCCTATGTGTTTTGAGCTGGATCCACGGCAGAGTCAATAAGAATTTGTTTGTTCTGGTGTTGGAGGTTAAGGGTATGATGTGTTACTAGTTAACAAGGATAAGAGTTGTTATATTGGGTAATTGAATGTTGTAAATAAAGATTAACCTGAATCTGAAATGGTTTCAGTGACATTTAGGTTTCATGTTAGGTGATTATGGAAGATTGTAACCTTGAAGATCTAATGAGAATTTAGATATTGGATGGTTTAGGTTAGAATATAAATTTAATATGGTTATGTTAAAAGAAGGGAGCCGTACCTATGGTTAGCGTTTCTTTTGTATGTTCATTTCCTCCAGGTTTTTGTAATTTAATTTCCACCCTCTAGGGTTTTTTTTTAATTCAGTTTTCGATGCCTAATTCCACCCTGCTTCTTTCTGACATACATTTACACATTGTTTTAGAGGATGCGATGTGCTTATTTTAGATACTGGATTGGGAAGTGCAGAGAATCAAGCAAGGGTCAAGGAGTTGCTTCATGTGGAGGAATCAAAACTAGAGGAGGATGAGGGTAAGTGTTTTTACTCATAATATTATTTTAGTTTATGTTCAGATCAGTTGGCACTCGATTCTGTGCTTTAGGAAATACCACTCCAGCAGTGAGATGGGTTCGAGATGATAAATATGATTGCATCCGATTAAAGCATTGCAAGGTGAGCTATATTCACTGTGTATCCCCCCTTCAGAGTACATATGTATCTGTATAGTAATTAATTTCAATATAGGCACATCAAATTACCTTAATTGTTTCTGGACATAGACTTAATCCTTTGGATTACTTTATTTTAATTGGTAGAGTATTTGCCACTACCTTTCTATTATTCATTCTTTTGCTTTGCAGGTTGTGACAAAAATTGATTGGCATCGGAAAGGAGACTATTTCACTACTGTCGTTCCTAGTGATATCCTAATTATGAATTTTAGTTGTACTTATTTTTAGTCATTCCTAGTGCCTATTTTATATCTCAGTTTTGTTTCTTTCTTTTTTCTAATACACACTGACAAATTGGAAATATATAAAAATCATGACATTATACCTAGTTACCTAGCCTTTGAGGCTGGAATCAGGATGAAACCTAAAGTGCCCTGAAAAGTTTAGGCATACCAAATTCTCTCAGTTTAATGACAGAGGTCAGTTGTGTTGCAAACTTTGTTATTTTCCTTGTTTTTCATTTACCGCGTCTAGATTAAGAAACTATGGCTTTCTAACTCAAATAAAAATTGCAATTCCTGCCTATCTTAGACCTAACATTAACTTATTAATTGAACAGGTGTTTTAGATTGTAAATTTCATCCGAGGCAGCCATGGCTATTCACAGCTGGAGCAGATTCTATCATTAAACTATATTGCCACTAATGATAGATTCTCCAGGAAACTTTGAAGAATCTCCTCGAGTCAAGATACGTGAGTACTTGCTGATCCTACATGACTACGGTAGCAAGTTCATGTTCTTTGCTTGATAATTTATTCTTTTTTGACCAATTCATTTCCGCAAACCCCTTACCTGTAAGCACCAACTAGTATCCTTATTGTCAAGAATTAATTTTATCAACGACTTATAAGTTTGGTATGCATATTTCTTATGATGTTGAACCTTGACTTTGAGACACATGATGGCTTTGTTTTATTTTTTTTGTTGAATTTTCTATCCTGTAAGTTTCAACTCCACTAGTATCATGTTTCCATAGATGATGCTGTCTTAGATGTTGGAGTCGTGACTCATTCTTTATACTGATGTTTCTGTGTGGAATTTTCCCAGTTGTCCTGTTCATTGTTTGATGTTTCTGTGTGTGTTGTAGCTGAATTTGGTTGTAGCTTCTGCAAGCTTTCTTCACTTTCTTCCCTCCACTATCTGTTAACAAGTTTGATCTTTACAATTCAGTTATAAGAACAAACAATATGACCAAAGGTTGATAGCTTTGCTTCATCCTTTTTACATTTCAGTATGTGGATGAAAGCAAATATGTACTGATGTACCTAAATGGATTTACAAAAATATCTTTGAAATGTTTTGTCATACAGATATGGCATCTAGTATAATTTTTTCCAACTTGATTGTTGCATTATCATATAATGAGATTAGGTGCACAGCTTGCAGTCAGTTTATTGTTTTTGCTAAAGATCATTGCTAGTAGGCCGACAAAAGACAGGTCTAAAATGAAGCCTAAGAAAACATGCTTAAGATGATATTTTAAGATTTTCTAAACATTGGATCATTGCGGAAGGTTGTGATTGGCACGGCAAGTGTTCTAAAATGAAGCCAAAGAAAATGGGGGAGAAAATAAGGTTCGGCTTGAGGAATTTATGCAATAAAGCAGTTTTATATTTGATTCCTTCTTTAATTATATTGCGTGTGTTCCTAAGCTGCAACCTATTAATAATTTTAGTTTTATAATGTTCTTTGCCACTACCTTTCTATTATTCATTCTTTTGCTTTGCAGGTTGTGACAAAAATTGATTGGCATCGGAAAGGAGACTATTTCACTACTGTCGTTCCTAGTGATATCCTAATTATGAATTTTAGTTGTACTTATTTTTAGTCATTCCTAGTGCCTATTTTATTCCTAGTCACCTTATTTCAATGACAAGAACAAGGGTTCTCATGGCCAATATGTGTCTATTAATGGGATTTTCAATGTCTTGCTTACCACGCTAATCCTACTTCTGATTGGATTTGCAGCTTCAAGATATCAAACTCTACACCTTCTATATGGAGCTAGATTTGCAAAAGCCATATCCAACTCGAGGAAGTGACTTATTGACATGGGAGGTAGGTGTACCTCTTTGGTTCCGCTTTTAACCAAATATCCCTATAAAGATTCATTTGTGTGCTCTTAACATATCTATTCCTACAACGTTGTTATCTAGGATTAGCATTTATTTTGTTAAATGTGATTTATGCACCTATAATTATTCTGGTGAAGTTAGCATTCTATTAAACTAGATTATGACCTTTGCAGAGAACTTATTGGTAACCAAGGACTTTGTGAAGATAGCAAATTTTGGCTTTGCTCGTGAAGTTCATTCGAAGCCACCATTCACAGAATAGGTTTCAACACGCTGGTAAGCATGTTTATGACAAGCACTTGTGATCTTATATTTTTTATTTGATACATGTACACATTTGTTTTAGTTATTTGACATATGGTGGATTTATGTGCTTTTACAGTTTACAAATCTCAAGTACTCCAGAGTTGAAATTGATGAAGTGCAGTTCAAGTGGGCTGAATGCATGCTAGATTACATTTGAAGTGCGGTTCTACCTTGATGTGTTAAAAGAATGTTCTACCTTGATTTTGATATCTATTAGCTAGCTTTTGATGTAAAAAGAATGTTTGGGTATTTTATGGATATTGTTGTAAGAAATTATTTATATAATTTGTGAATATTTGTGTATTTTATGGATATTATTGAATGAAGAATATTTGTATAATTTTTGAATATTTGTGTTTTTTTTTGTTATTGTCGGTTTATCATTGTTTCAGAAATCAAATTTGTGCTGTTAAAAAATATACATATTACATCGGTTTTCCACCGCTACAAAACCGGTGTTATTAACTAATATTACATCGGTCATTTACCGCTGCCAAAATTGGTGTTATTAACATACAATATTACATCAGTTTTACACCGTTGATGAAACAGTGTCGTTAAGTGATACTACACCGGTTAATAAACGATTCGAAGACCGGTGTCATTAAGTGATACTACACCGGTTTTAACCCGATGTCTAAAATGGCAGACTTTTAACATCGGCTTCATAGACATCGGTCGAAAATGAAATAGACACCGGTGGAAAACCGATGTCTATGAAGGTTTTTGTTGTAGTGTATTCTCTACCTCGATCTGATCGAAGTATCTTAATACTCTTGCCAAGCTGGTTCTGTACTTCATTCTTGAATTCTTTGAACTTTTCAAAGGATTCAGACTTATGTGTCATCAAGTACACATAACCATATCTACTGAAGTCATCAGTAAATGTGATGAAGTACCTTTAACCGCCTCTAGCAGCGACATTGAAAGGCCCGCATACATCACTATGTATAAGACCTAACAAGTCAATCGCTCTCTCGCTGTGCCCACTAAAGGGAGTCTTGGTCATCTTGCCTAGTAGGCATGACTCGCACGTCTTATAAGATTCAAAATCAAAAAGTCCAGCAAACCATCCTTATGGAGCTTGGATAAGCGCTTGTCATTTATATGTCCTAAGCGACAGTGCCAGAGATAGGTTTGGTTCATGTCATTTGATTTGAACCTCTTGGTATTTATGTTATAGATGGGGCTTTCAAGGTCTAGAATGTAGAGTCCGTTTATCAGAGGTGCACTACAATAGAACATATCTTTTAAATAAATAGAATAACATTTGTCCTTTATTATAAAAGAAAACCCTTTCTTGTCCAAACAAGAAAAGGATATAATGTTCTTAGTCAAGGAAGGCACATAACAACAATCATCTAATTCTAGTACAAGCCTAGAGGGTAGAGATAGATAGTAAGTTCCTACAGCAATAGCAGCAACCCGTGCTCCATTGCCTACTCGTAGGTCTATCTCACCCTTTGTCAATGCCCTTCTATTTCTCAGCGCTTGTACATTAGTACAAATGTGCGAAGCACATCCGGTATCTAATACCCACGATGAAGAAATAGAGAGGTTGACTTCTATAACATGTATACCTGAAGTAGAAATCTTATTTCTCTTCTTCTTAAGATCTTCCAGGTATTCTTTGGAGTTCCTCTTCCAGTGCCTTGCTTGTCCTTGATATAGGTGACAAAGATGTTCAACCATATCGTAAGCGCCCATCAACTCATGTTGCTTCTGAAGCTCAGAGTTCATGGTCGCGAGCATAAGACAGGACACATCTAATGTGTCATCTTGATGCTTCTTGTAAGCATATCGGTCTGCTCGCGTGGCAGTGGCAGGAGGAGCCTCCGGAATGGGCTGCTCCAGAATGTACAGTTTACGTTCTTGGGTGAGAACTATTCTCAGGTTCCTATATCAGTCCAGGAAATTTACTCTGTTGAGCTTGTCCTTCTTAAGGATAGAACGCAGAGAGAAGTTGTTCGTGTTTGACGTCATGGAAATTCTACAACAGAAATAAATGCAGAAATAAATATCATATTCTTTTAAATCATTTAATTAGACCTGTAACTAAATGATGCTCCCACTGAATTCTATAATTCATGTGGGACAAGATCCACATCATACTAACCCGTGAGTTAGCTTTGGCTAATACGCCCAAGACTTAGTATGATCGGTAGGCAACTAATTACCAATTACATCTCTATGCAATTCTTGTTTATAGGATCAAGATCCGCATTGATATTAAAACTCGAGTAAGCTTTGGCTAATACACTCGAGAATTAATATAAATGTGATTTTGTCCTACCTTTCCAACCATTGGAAGAATACCTATAGTTGTACTTGATCCAACCGAGTAAACTAGGAATACTCAATCTAATTGAGTTTGTACTCGCCCATGCATTGATAAGCGGGACCAAGATTGTCCCTCTGTACCCTACCAAGATAGTATGTGTTGCTCTGCTTTGGCAGATTCAACAATAACATGCGATCGAGGTAGTGGTAGGTATCACGGCATGGTAGGCATTTCGAGTTGTCGCGATTTAGATCTAATCTAAATGATGATGCGTATCATATACTCGATAGATCTAATCTAATCGAAGGGTGCATCATGTGCACGATTTAGATCTAATCTAATCGTTAGGCACTAATTAATTACTTAATTAACTAGCATGCATCACATACACACAAAAGCAATTAATTAAATAATTTTGTGATTATGTCATGGCCCTACTACGATCTTATCAAGCCAATGAGAAGATCGGATGGTCAACCTAAGGTCAACAACTTCTCAAGCGCCTTCCTTTTGACCACCTTTTGTTGCTCGCGCCTTCCTCGTAACTCCGTCTTGAGTGGACCTTCCACCGCTTCAAAATTTACATTATATTTTGAAACTCGAGTTACATTCGAGTCTAAATCTAATTTACAACCAGATTATAAATAGGGAGGCACGACACGCAAGTCGCGTATCAAATACAGCACACACAAACACATGACGGCACGCAGCCCGTATTCTAAATTACAACACAAATCCAATCATATTGGGTCTTTTTGGGCCATGACTATCACAAAAATAATATATAATTATAAATTATATTTTTTTTCATAATTTTCTGTAATTTTTCATAATTTTTACAATTTTTATGAGTAAATTTTTCCCGGCGGTCCCGATTAGCGATTTGGGGCGCAATCGCGGAGCAAATCCCCTTGCGGGGTTAGGGGCAGTACCCCTACCCGTGATCTAACCATCGCGAGTTGCTCCTAAGCGATCCTACAATGCCTTAGCCCGCTGTCCCAAAAAGTTTAGGGTCGAAACATTGCCGTAACGGAAAAATCTTCTCGGTAGTCGAAGCCTACAAGTGTCTAAACACTTGTGCTTCGCTTCTACGAGAAAAATATCCTTTAAAACTATAAAAATCATGAAATTACAGAAATTCACAGAATGTTTATTTTTCATAAAAACCAAAATAAACTCGTACATGCCTTCGCACATGGCTCTGATACCACTGTTGGGATTTTCGGGCCGCGAAAACCGCTTTTTGCGTCGCGGAAACCCCGAATCTCCCTAGCCAACGGATCAGTGCGAAGAATAAAATTTTTCAAAAAACTATGAGTACGAGTTTACCTAGATATACACTTAGATCTATAAGGGAAAAAGGTTATACCTTTGAAGCGAACCCCTTCGCGTTCCCGCTCATCCAAATGGTGCCGGATCTCAAAGTTGTCAACGTAGACAACTCTCTATATGTAAAAACACAAACAACTCAATGGAGAGAGAGCCTTAGAGTGTGCTAGCACTCCAAAGGGTCTCGGCAATGGTAGAGGAGGAGTGGGAGAGGGAGAGCTTGAGGAAGAGGATGAAGTGAATGTGCCTTGAATGAAAAATTCATTCCATCCCCTCACAATAGTGCCCGACCACTTTCAAAAAGTGTAACCCCCATTTCCACATTTAGTGCAATTAATGTGGAGCCATTAAAGTGAAGAATTATAACCTCCATGAGGTGGCATCTCACTTAAGTAACCATGATGATGCGGAGCATCATCATTGGTCCACATCTTGCCAACTCACTAATGATGTGGCAATAAGTCAAGTCAAACTTGACTTTTCCTCTTCCTCTCAAGTCAAGTCAAACTTGACTTAATCTCTCTCATGGTTGATCTAATCCAACCATTTAATTCAAGCAAATTTAATCTAATGAATCTAATTTATTTAATTAAATTGATTCAATGAGTCATAATCTAAATTAGACTCATTGAACACATGAATCAACTTGAGTCCAACTCAATTAGCCCAATTAGGATTACTCTTAATCCAATTTGATTCATCAAATGAATCTAATCCTCTTGGTTCATCATATGAACCTAATCTCCATCTAATTATCCTTAGTGTGTGACCCTATAGGTTCTTGTCACGTTGGTAATGCCCTAAACCCATTTAGGAGCATAAGTAATGAGCAGTATCTAACAACACATCATTAATACCCAAGTTACAAGAATGTTGAGATCCAACATCACCTTGTGACTACTAATTGTGACTCCTCACAAAATATGACAAGTGTCCTTCTATCCTAGCATCTAGATTGATCAATGTGAGACATAGACCATGTCATCCTCTGATCAATCTAAATCCTAAACTCCAAGTAGACTCACTAAATCAAATGAGCTCAATATCTCATATTGACTCATTTGGGCATGGTCATGCACTTCGTGGTCTCACTCTATCAAGAATACCGATGTCTCTCCCGGCATATAGGAGGGATAGATCTCATCTACATCACTCACATCCCTCCGCATAATTTGTTACATACCCAGTAATCGCCTTTATAGTCCACCCAGTTACGGGTGACGTTTGACGAAACCAAAGTACATAACTCCTTATGTAAGGAACCATGGTGACTTCAGGTCTAAGGACTAGTAGTCATACTAATAGCCACATGAGAAAGTATATGACACTCATATAATGATCCATGATACTTTCTCATGGCGGGTCATTCAGTATACATTCTCTAATGTATACCCATGTGTCAACTTGATATCTCTATATCCATGACTTGTGAGATCAAGTCATCGAGTTGACCTACATGCTAGTCTTATTGCATTAACATTGTCCCTGAATGTTAATACTCGACTAGGAATGATTAAGAGTAGTGTTCCCTATATCATCTCACTATCGGTTCAACTAACCAATTGATATAGGTGAGAACCTTCTACTCAAGGACAATATTATACTTAGTTTATTTGGCACCAATACAAGTAAGTATAATAACCAAAATAAATTCCTTTTATTTATATAGAATATGATACAACAAGTCCATAATACAATCAACAAATGATTGGCTCTAGGGCTCTTGCTAACAAGACGGTGCCTCGTCGTAGTGGGAGGGTTGTAATATAGCCTGAGAGATTCATGTTTTTGGGAGAGTCTTCGGACTTGATCCCGGGTAAACATGAACCTGATCCCCGGACATATGATGAAGCACTCCAAGATATAGATGCAGTATCTTGGCAAAAGATAATGAATTCTGAAATAGAGCCTACGTACTCTAATAAGGTCTGGGAGCTTGTAGAACTACCTGATGTTGTAAAAGCCGTCGGATGCAAGTGGATCTACAAAAGGAAAAGAGGGATAGATAGGAAGGTAGAAACCTTCAAAGCAAGGCTTGTTGCGAAAGGGTATACTCAGAAAAAGGGAATCGACTATGAGGAGACTTTTTCGCCGGTAGCCATGCTTAAGTCTATCCGGATACTCTTGTCCATTGTCGCTCCTATGGATTATGAGATTTAGCAAATGGATGTCAAGACAGCTTTCCTTAAAGGAAGACTTGAAGAAAGCATCCATATGAAGCAACCAGAGGGATTCATTGAAAAGGGCAAAGAGCATCTAGTGTGCAAGCTCAATCGGTCCATTTATGGACTGAAGCAAGCTTCAAGATCTTGGAACATCCGGTTTAATGAAGTAATCCAGTCATATGGATTTATTCAGTGTCCGGATGAGTCTTGTGTAATGGAAACATGGAGGTATTTCTTGTACTATACGTAGATGATATTTTGTTAATTGGAAACAATGTCAAGGTATTATCGGACGTAAGGGTATGGTTGTCCAAACAATTTGATATGAAGGACTTAGGAGAATGTGCACACATTCTTGGGATCAAAGTTATAAGGGATCGCAAGAAAAGAATGTTGTGCCTATCCCAAGCTTTATATATAGATACGATCCTTGCTCGTTTTAGCATGCAAAACTCCAAGAAAAATTTCTTACCTTTTAGGCATGGAGTAGCCTTATCTAAAGAGATGTCTCCGAAGACATCAAAGGAGATAGAGGATATGAAGGCAGTTCCTTATTCTATGGCTGTAGGAAGCCTTATGTATGCAATGCTATTTACGAGACCTGATATCTGTTTTGTCGTGGGCAAGGTTAGCATATATCAGAGTAACCCTGGACAAGGACATTGGACTGCTGTGAAACATATATTAAAGTACCTGAGATGGACTAGAGATTATATGCTAGTCTATCATGCAAACAATTTGCTCCCTGTGGGTTACACGGATTCAGACTTCCAAACAGATAGGGACAATAGTAAGTCTACGTCAGGCTATGTGTTTACTCTAGAAGGTGGAGCCATTGCATGGAGGAGTGTTAAGCAGAAATGTTTCTCGGACTCAACCATGGAAGCTGAGTATGTGGCAGCCTCTGAGGCAGCCAAAGAAGCTGTATGACTCAGGAATTTTCTAATGGACTTAGATGTGATTCCTGGTTTGCCCAAGATCATCACAATTTATTGTGATAATAGTGGTGCAGTTACAAACTTGAAGGAACCATGAGCCCATAAAGCAAGTAAACATATAGAGCGCAAGTACCAACTGATACGAGACATCGTCAAGTGAGGAGAAGTTGTCGTCGCCAAGATTGCATCAGCGGATAACCTGGCAGATCCTTTCACTAAGGCCCTTCCGGCGAAAGCTTTTGATCTACATGTGGAGGGGATGAGAATCAGATGTATGGCAACAGATATGCCAGCTTACACTTTTAGTATAAATAGGAGATTGTTGGAGTGTATACTAAAAACCTAGCTTTTGTAAACATTTAATTTTGAAATAAAAGAATTACATTGGTCAATATCTACATTTATTTGTTAAATGTAATTGTTCAATTAATTTATATAGTAGATAACATGAAGTGTGGTGTCACACTCAGAAGATCATGTTATCAGTTCTTTATAAATTATAAACAGTTGCTCACAACTAATATGGAAAGGAACAAACCATCAGTATAGTCGTAGTGTAATTAAGTATTAGTTTATCTTGATTAATAAATTACACTGGTACACTTTAAGTGTATTGAATAGGACCATTTAGGTAAGTTCTTTTTGTACTGACTTAATAAAAGAACTAGACCTTAGTTATGAGGGAAGTGTGTGCTCTTAATCCTAATATAATAACATGCACATATATTTAATATTTATTTCTTTGACTTATCAAAGGGTGAGGTTTAGCTCGATAAATCAACATGCTCGATAAGTTGGGAAATGATATTACTTATAGTGTGTGTTGTTGATTATAGAAGGAATCTGTGTCCTAGTCATCTAGGTTGAGAATGTCCCCAAGAGGAGCTCATAACGATTGTCATGTTAAACCCTGCAGGTGGACTTAGTCCGACATGACAATAAAGTTGAGTGGTACTACACTTGAAGCTAGATATTAATTAATTGAGTTGTCAGTAACTTACTTAATTAGTGGACATTCATAATCTTAACACAGGGAGACTAACATACTCATGATAAGAAGGAGCCCATAATGTAATTTGGGATTGGTGCGGTAGTGCGATAATAACTCTCTAGTGGAATGAGTTATTATCGATGAACTTGAGTTGTGTGTTCAGGGCGAACACGGGATACTCAAGCTCATCGGACGGCCAAAACTAATTTCTCCTCTAGGTCCCTGTCGTAGCCTCATTATAGCCTCAAGTCCATCCAAATGTAAGGCTCTTCTTGGTGTCCAAGAAGTGGGCCGGTCCAATGCTTGGAGACCAAGCAAGGGCCGACCACAACCTCTTCTATAAGGGTCGGCCCTTTGCTTGGTGACCAAGCATAAAGGGGTCGGCCACAATATTCAAACAAGGAGGGTTGTTTTTTAATTTTTAAAATTTTCTCTTTGTAGAAAACTATAAGTTTTAAAAGAGAGATTTTAATTTTAAAAACTTTCCTTATTTGAATTTGGCCACATGTTTTAATAGAGAGTTTCAAAAGTTTTAAAACTTTCCTTTTTTAACCATCCCCATGGTTTAAGAAAAAAGGGAGAAAAGTTTTAAAATTAAAATTTTCTACCATCATGTTAAAAAAGGAAATTTTATAAGAGAAGTTTTAAATTTTAAAACATGGTTTTAATTTTTAGAACTTTCCTTTTTTAACTCCTACTTTAGGAAAGAGAGCTTGTAAAATTTTATAAGAGTTTTCTAATAAAATTTTTATAAAAAAATATATTTTCTTTTTTCCCTTTATGAGGTGACCGGCCACCTTGCCTTGTGCCCAAGCAAGTGGTCGGCCATATTAAAATTAATTAAAATTATCACAAAATTAAAATTGGTGATTGATTCAATCAAGAGGAAAGAAAAGGAAAAATTAAAAGGGAAAAGGAAAAACTCTTGGATGATTTTATTTTTTGTAAAAAAATTTTCCTTATTTGCCTTGGGCAAGTAATATAAAAGAAGGAGTGAGGGGCTTCATGAGATACAACTCTTTTTCTTTGGCTTGGAGACTCTCTTGGTGGTCGGCCCCTCTCTCCCTCTGTTCTCCCTTTGCTCTCTTTTCTATTGTGGTGGTGGTGGCCGAATATTACAAGGAGGAAAAGCTCTTTTGGGTGGTATTCATCTTGGAGGATCGTCGCCCACACGATGTCCAAGGTAAGGCGAGGAATACGACAGAAGATCTCGAGGTCATTATCTTACAAAGAAAAGGTATAACTAGTAATTTTCTTCCGCATCATACTAGTTATTTTCTTTGTAAGAATTCTAAATACAAAAGGCAATTAGATCTAGTTTTTCGAGTTAGTGTTTTCTTCTTTTTCGAATTTGTGATTCGATTATTCTTTTTGGTTAACCTAGTGTTATTTAAGGAAATTAAATATTAGCTTTTCTTAAAAGGCTTTGTCTAGGCGGTGGTGGTTGCTCCCAATCCAAGAAGGCCATGTGCCTCGCCATGCAGTCCTGGAAGCCAATTTAGGAAATTAATATTTAATAAAATTAATAACTTAGGTAGATTTGAATCAATAGTGTTAAGTTTCGCTTGCGATTCAAATCTAAACCATTAAGAATAGATAAGTTAAATTTGAAATCAATGATGTTAAGTTGCATCTGCGATTCCTAATTTAATTTCTAAAGAACACAATAGGTTGTTTAAGGAAAGGTTCGACACTTGTATAAAAATTTTTGTACAATGTAACCGGTACGTTTTCCTAGGACTAACCAACAGTCATCCACATATAATACAAGGAAGACAACTGTGTTCCCTACAACCTTCTTGTAGACACAGGGTTCATCTTCATTCTTGATGAAACCAAACTGTTTAATCGCATCATCGAATCGAAGATTCCAGCTCCAAGAAGCTTGCTTTAGTCCATAAATAGACTTATGCAGCTTGCATACTCTGCCAGTATGCAGTGGATCTACAAAACCCTCAGGTTGTGTCATGTACACATCCTCAAGCAAGTTTCCATTCAGAAATGTGGTTTTGACATCCATCTGCCAGATCTCATAATCGTGGTATGCTGCAATAGCAAGCATGATCCGAATAGACTTAAACATCGCTACTGGAGAAAAGGTTTCTTCATAGTCAATATCATGAATTTGCTTGAAACCTTTAGCTACCAAGCGACCCTTATAGGTAATAAGTCCATCCATGTCAGTTTTTCTCTTAAAGACCCACTTACACCCAATGGGTTTGACGCCTTCAGGTGGATCAACCAAAGTCCATACTTGGTTGGTGTACATGGATTCCATCTCGGATCTCATGACCTCTAGCCATGACTCAGAATATGGTCTCATCACAGCTTCCTGATAGGAGGTAGGCTCATTCTCAACGAGCATAACGTCATCATGGTCAGACAAGAGATTGAGTATCTCTCAGGCTGACGACGTACCCTATCAGACCTGTGAAGAGGTAGGTCTATTTTAACCCAATCTTATACCCCAGTCTTAGCCACAAACACTTTGTGTTGACTGGGAATGTAGAAGTAATATCCCTTCGTTTCCTTGGGATATCCTATAAAATAGCACTTATCAGATTTGTGTCCCAGTTTGTTCGAGACTTGACGTTGAACGTAAGCCTTACAACCCCAAATCATCATAAAAGACACCTGGGCATCTCTCCCAGTCCATATCCTATATGGTGTCTTTATCATAGCCTTAGATGGAACACGGTTAAGTGTGAAGGCTGCTGTGTCTAGAGCATATCTGTAACGCCCCGCCCCTTCCTGCTTAAGCTGACGGGGGTTACTTATCTTTTCTTCTTAAAACAACGGAAGTCTTATCTATAGTATATATTTTTTCTTTTTAAACTTTTCTTTTACTTTTCAAATCATCATTGCTAACTACCTATCATATGAGTCACATAACATGCTTAACATAATTTAACCCATAATACTAAAGAGCATGATGAAGTGTCATAGAGTCATAAAAGAAACAACATGAACATAATTCTTATTAACTAGAAGCAGGTCTTTCTCTTTAGCCAAGTCACTACTACACACGTCCTCCTTGCCCCCTCCTGCTGCTCCCTTAGTACATCCACTCTTTGCCCTTATTTGTGGTACAAGGAAAGTAAGCTGTGAGCACTCAAGGCTCAGTAAGATCCTTTCCTACTCACGAAAACCGTATAGCATAAATAAAGCTTCAAGGCATAAAGCATAAAGACAACTCATCATATCAAGTATAGAAGCATCATATCATAACATAATCATATGGTATCATGGCATATCCTAATAAAGTCATAAAGTGCATTCTAGCATAACATAATCATGATCATAACATATCATAACATAATCATAAGGTTCATCCTAACATAACATAACATAATCATAGGCATCATGGTATATCGTAACATAATCATAATGTGTTATGCGAGATGACTTTCAAAAACATGATTCATGCAATAGTATATGCAGCATGTCCTTTGAAAAACTTTTTACTTACATACTTAAACATAATCATAACATGGTTAGGGCCCCGGCTTGTACCACATACATAAATGTGCGCGTCCCATGTAGGTCCAAGGTAGCAAGTCTTGAACCCTACAAGGCATACATACTAGGCCCGTTTCTTAGTCCATCGACCTAGGGGCACTTAGGAGCCCATCCCTAACGAGACCCGTTTCTTAGTCCATCGACCCCGGGGCGCTTATGGAGCCCATCCCTAACGAGGCCCATTTCTTAGTCCATCGACCCCGGGGCACTTATGGAACCCATCCCTAACGAGGCCCGTTTCTTAGTCCATCGACCCCGGGGCGCTTATGGAGCCCACCCTTGGTACAAGCCATATAAAGTAAAGTAGCATATCATACGTATCATGGTTCTTATCATTTCTTGCACATTGTATTTATTATCATGCCATACCATATAGAATTTTGGGCACACAGCTCATCATAATGGTATGTAAAATTTGGGCACACAGCACATCATAAATACATGCATAGTTTGGGCACACAGCTAATCATAAATAACATGTAAACTTTGGCACACAGCTCATCACATATATCATGCGTAAATTGGGCACACAGCTCATCATAAATAACACACATCATAGCATAAGGGTTTCCATCATGTATAGATCATAAGTGTGCATAATTAAACATAGAAGCATAGAAATCTCATAAACATGGCATATAAGATACATGGGAAACATAATTAGATTTCTAACCCTAATGTCTTATAGTGGCCAAAACATATAGATTGGGTTTTAGGTAAAAACTCCATACCAACATGTGAACCCTAAATAAGTATCATTTCCTATACCATAAGAAAACACCATGAGCAAGTTAAGGTAGAGTTCTAGGTTTCTTAAGCTTACAACTTATCATGGCCGAAACTTATCAAACATACATTGGGTTAAAAATTATCATTCAAGCTTGTGAACCCTAAACAACTTCATAGCAATTATTTCAAGGAACAACATGAGCATAGTTGGGTTAGGTTCTATGTTTCCTAGGCCCTTAAACATGATATGGACGAAACTTGTAGGGCTTAAAGTTAGGGTTCAAGTGTCATAAAAGCATGAGAACCTTAAACAACTTTCATAGCAAATATTTCAAGGAACAACATGAGCATAGTTGAGTTAGCTTCTAAGTTTCCTAGGCCCTTAAACATGATATGGCTGAAACTTGTAAGGCTTAAAGCTAGGGTTCAAGTGTCCTAAAAGCATGAGAACCTTAAACAACTTTCATAGAAAATATTTTAAGGAATAACATGAGCATAGTTGAGTTAGGTTCTAAGTTTCCTAGGCCCTTAAACATGATATGGCCGAAACTTGTAGGGCTTAAAGCTAGGGTTCAAGTGTCCTAAAAGCATGAGAACCTTAAACAACTTTCATAGAAAATATTTCAAGGAATAACATGAGCATAGTTGAGTTAGGTTCTAAGTTTCCTAGGTCTTAAAACATTGTGTGGCCAAAAGTTGTAGAGCATGTAACCAAATTTCCATGCAACAATCAAACATAAGAACATTAAGTTAGTTTCATATCATTTCTTCAAGAAGGTCATGAGCATCTTAGACTTGTTTTAAACTCTCCTAGGCCTCAAATCTAAACATGGCCGAACCTTCATAGACATGAAATAAAGTTCAACTCAACATACAATCATGGGCATATCATAATAGCTTCATATCTTATCTTAGGGAAATCATGGCATGCTTAGTTTTAAATTAAAGCTCTCCTAGGCCCTTAGTTCTACCATGGCCGAATATTCATGAGCCTGAAAATAAAGTTCCAAACAACATAACAAGTAGGAGAAAATGTTAATAATACCATTATCATAGGGCACCTATCATAAGGACAAAGGAGCATGTTTTAGTTTGAGACTTAAGCTTACCTAATCCTTTTGTTCATGCTTGGCTGAAAGTCTAGGATCATGAATCTAAGTTCTAACTAAACATTCTAGCATAGAAAAATGAAATAAATCCCTACCATAAAATACATGTTACAAGAAACATATCGAGCATGTCGAAATTTAGTTCTTTACATTCCCTAGGTCCTTCCTTTGGTCTTATCTTGGCTGAAATTCTTCATGAGGTTTTCATATATTTTTATGTAACCGAATCTTCATAGAACACACAAAAGCTATTGTACACAGGTGAGGGAAACTTACATCCTTTCGCTTGTGGTTTTTCTTAAGGAGAAAAGTATCCTAAGTGCCAAGAAAGGGGAAAGCTTCTTCTTCTTGTACCTCCTTTTGTTTCCTTTGCTTGGAAGGGCTAGAACCTGAGGGCTTCTTCACGGAAATTAGTTTTCTTGGAGAAGAACTTACTTAGCTATTAGAATGAGGAGAGGGAAAGGTTCTTGGTTCGGTGAGGAATGAAGAAGAAAGAAGGAGGAAGAGAGAAAAGGACTTACTATCTTGTTTTTCTTCTCCCAAATCTATTTATTCCTTTGTTCAATGAAACATGTCTTCATTCATTCCCTCAACTCTTCTTCTCCATCATTCCTTTAATTCCCACGAAAATTGAGAGAGGGAGGGAAGTAGGCAATTCCTCTTTTGCTTGCTCCTTTTCTTAACCAAGAGGAAAAGAAGGTAAGTCACTTGGTTTTCTCTTGCTCTTTTGTTTAGTTTTCTTTTATTTCCTTCTCACCTTTAATTAAATTTTTCATTCCTTTCCATCCAAATATTACTCCTTATCCTAGTGGTTATCATGCATCAATTTATCTCCATCATTTGGGGGAGGTTCAAGGTTCAATCCTTGACCTCACCTATTCTTATTCTTTATTTTTGTTTTTATTTTCCCTTTTCTCTTATTCTTTTCATTTCTATGCTCTAAGGAAAAATAATATTCATATACCTATCTTATAATTTCGTGGGTGTTACAATATGAGTCTCATAAAATTTCTCATCTAACTTAGAATAGTGATGGATACTAGTCCTTACACCTCTCGTTCCCACGTGTCTTCTTCGTATCGTTGATTTTGCCACAGAACCTTTACTAAGGGTACTTCTTTGTTCCTTAGTCTTTTGACGTCTCGATCCAATATCTGAATTGGTCGGCTCTCTTAAGTTAGGTCCTCTTGCACTTGTACTGCCCGTGGTTCGATCACTTGATCCGTGCTCGGAATGCATTTCTTTAGCATCGAAACGTGGAACACGCTGTGAATGGCTAACATCTCTTGAGGCAGCTCTATTTCATAAGCTACTTTGCCGATTCTTTTCAGAACTCGGTATGGTCCCACATAACGCGGGCTTAGCTTTCCCTTCTTACCAAACCTCATTACCCCTTTCATAGGAGCTACTTTGAGAAATACTGAGTCTCCGACACTGAATTCCAATGGCCTTCGCTGCTTATCCGCATAATTCTTTTGTCGACACTGAGCAGTTTCTATTCGTTGGTGGATATTCTGTATAGCCTGGGTGGTGTTATCGATGAACTCAGTTTGGAATCCCATCTCCTTCTTTTCACCGCCTTCGTACCAACATATAGGGGATCTGCATTTCCTCCCGTACAGAGCCTCGTAAGGTGTCATCCCAATAGTAGCCTGGTAACTATTGTTGTAGGCAAATTCCGCCAGGCATAAATATCGGCTCCAGCTTCCCTTGAAGTCTAATGCGCATGCCCGTAACATATCTTCTAGCACTTGATTAACCCTTTCTGTTTGTCCGTCGGTCTGAGGGTGAAAGGCGGTACTGAATAATAGCTTCGTACCAAGAGTCTTCTGGATGCATTCCCAGAAATGTGAAACGAAACGACCATCTCTATCTGAAATGATGGTCTTAGGGATCCCATGTAGCCTAATAATTTCCTTGACATATAATTGAGCCAGTTGCTCAATCGAATAAGTCATTTTGATTGCTAGAAAATGGCCAGATTTGGTTAATCTATCCATAATTATCCATATGGCGTCGTAGCCGTTTGTTGTCTTGGGTAATCCAGCTATAAAGTCCATAGAGATATCTTTCCATTTCCATTCTGAAATTTGGACAGGTTGCAGTAATCCTCCCGGTCTCTGATGTTCTGCTTTAACCCTCTGACAGGTCAGGCAAGAACTGACATACTGAACCACATCTCTTTTCATACCGGACCACCAAATTTTTTTTTCAAATCTTGGTACATTTTGGTGGATCCTGGGTGCATTGCATAGGGCGTTGAATGAACTTCCTCTAGTATCCTTCTTTGCAACTCTAGATCCCCGGGAATACATAATCGATCCCTGAGGTATAATATTCCATTGTCCGCGATCCGGAATCCGTCATTCTTTCCTTCTAGGGTTTCTTGTTTAATCCTTTGGAGACTTTGGTCACTGGTTTGCTTCTCTAATAAATTATCGAATAATGTGGGTGCTATGGTCATGGTAGAGAGCTGCCCGGACATATTTTCGATCCATTGACTAGTAATATCTCTCGGTTTCCCAATAATTTTGAACACTGGTTCGCCTTTAGCACCAGATATAGCTTTGGCATATTGACTAAAAGTAGGTAACTGACCTGTGACGACAGTAGTGGCATTTGCCACATCTTCTTTAGTAAGCGAGAAAACCCTGGCGTTCGTTGTAGTTGGTGGAGCTTCCAATCTCCCTTGGCTAATCGGTGTTCCCTCAATAGTAGCTTGCATCTGATGTAGTTGTGAGGGGGTACTCTTGTTTTGGTTGTTCTGCTGGGGTGGTACCTGGAACCGGTTAGTGCAGTCTCTGGCCAGATGTCCTTCCCCTCCGTAATTATAGCACCTTCTTGTACCCTTGTGACATATTCCAGGATACAGCTTTCCGTAAATAGTGCACTGAGGGTACTTCGGTTGCTTATTCACTGAGCTACCTTTTGCATTGTCCCACTGTTTACTTTTTCCAGCGAAGGTCCCTTTCCAGCTTGTTTTATTACCTGAGGGTCTCTGTCCTTCTGTTCGGGCCTGACTCTTATTCTCGTTCATTGCGTTCTGATAATGTTCTGTGATGAGGGCACTGTTGACCAATTCCTCTGTAGTCTGAGGTCTATTAACTCCGCCGGCCACGTTCAGTGCTATTTCGGGTCGAAGCATCTTCAACATCAGTCTGACCCTTTCTCTTTCTGTACGAACCAATTCTGGACATAGACGTGCCAAACGGTTGAAGCGTTTTACTGCTTCGTTCACTGATAGGTCACCTTGCCGAAACTCAGTGAACTCGTCATAGTGCCAGTTCGTCACTTGCATATGGAAGAACTCCTCGAAGAACTCTGTCTCGAAGTCTGTCCAGTTCATCAGATTAATCTGTCTCTTTGCTTTTACTCTTTCCCACCACATCCTTGCGTCTCCGGAAAAACAGAATGATACACACTTGATCTTTTCCGCTACGGGCCAGTCCAGTAATTCCACTATGTTTTCCACTGTCTTGAACCAGGCCTGAGCGTCCCATGGCTCGCAAGTACCTGAGAAATTTTCTGGCTTCAGCCTTAGCCACTGCATCAAGTAGGTCTCCTGTCTGACCACTGGGGTAGGGGCTATCAGTGGTACTGGTGCATCTACTGGGATGATGGGCGCTGCATTCTGATTTACTGGCGGGGTGGCAGGATTTTCTTGCTGACCCATCAAGGTCGTGATCAGCTGCTGTTGCTCCGTGATCTGACGCTGGAGGTCGGTAACTACCTGAGTCAGATCTGGTGGAGTAGCTGCCTCATCTGCTCGGGTAGTACGTCTCCTAGCCATGCTTATCTTCATTAAATAACAATAAATTATCGTTATTTCTATCCAGGCTAAAATAAGATCGTTATTATTCCTATCCTACCATCAAGCATACCTAAACTAGGACTGTGACTTAACATCATAACAACAAAATAAGAAATCATGCATAATATTAAAGCATTATATAAGAATTAATTTTAAGCATATAGATTCTTACTTGGAGCGGCAGGACGGAGGCTTGACATGTGTGTAGTGAAAAGGCTAAACTTGGCTCTGATACCAAACTGTAACGCCCCACCCCTTCCTGCTTAAGCTGACAAGGGTTACTTATCTTTTCTTCTTAAAACAGCGGAAGTTTTATCTATAGTATATATTTTTTCTTTTTAAACTTTTCTTTTACTTTTCAAATCATCATTGCTAACTACCTATCATATGAGTCACATAACATGCTTAACATAATTTAACCCATAATACTAAAGAGCATGATGAAGTGTCATAGAGTCATAAAAGAAACAACATGAACATAATTCTTATTAACTAGAAGCAGGTCTTTCTCTTTAGCCAAGTCACTACTACACACGTCCTCCTTGCCCCCTCCTGCTGCTCCTTTAGTACATCCACTCTTTTCGCTTATCTGTGGTACAAGGAAAGTAAGCTGTGAGCACTCAAGGCTCAGTAAGATCCTTTCCTACTCACGAAAATCGTATAGCATAAATAAAGCTTCAAGGCATAAAGCATAAAGACAACTCATCATATCAAGTATATAAGCATCATATCATAACATAATCATATGGTATCATGGCATATCCTAATAAAGTCATAAAGTGCATTCTAGCATAACATAATAATGATCATAACATATCATAACATAATCATAAGGTTCATCCTAACATAACATAACATAATCATAGGCATCATGGTATATCGTAACATAATCATAATGTGTTATGCGAGATGACTTTCAAAAACATGATTCATGCAATAGTATATGCAGCATGTCCTTTGAAAAACTTTTTACTTACATACTTAAACATAATCATAACATGGTTAGGGCCCCGGCTTGTACCACATACATAAATGCGCGTGTCCCATGTAGGTCCTAGGTAGCAAGTCTTGAACCCTACAAGGAATACATACTAGGCCCATTTCTTAGTCCATCGGCCTAGGGGCACTTAAGAGTCCATCCCTAACGAGGCCCGTTTCTTAGTCCATCGACCCCGGGGTGCTTATGGAGCCCATCCCTAACGAGGCCCGTTTCTTAGTCCATCGACCCCGGGGCGCTTATGGAGCCCACCCTTGGTACAAGCCATATAAAGTAAAGTAGCATGTCATACGTATCATGGTTCTTATCATTTCTTGCACATTGTATTTCTTATCATGCCATACCATATAGAATTTTGGACGCACAGCTCATCATAATGGTATGTAAAATTTGGGCACACAGCACATCATAAATACATGCATAGTTTGGGCACACAGCTCATCATAAATAGCATGTAAACTTGGGCACACAACTCATCACATATATCATGCGTAAATTGGGCACACAGCTCATCATAAATAACACACAGCATAGCATAAGGGTTTCCATCATGTATAGATCATAAGTGTGCATAATTAAACATAGAAGCATAGAAATCTCATAAACATGGCATATAAGATACATGGGAAACATAATTAGATTTCTAACCCTAATGACTTATAGTGGCCGAAACATATAGATTGGGTTTTAGGTAAAAACTCCATACCAACATGTGAACCCTAAATAAGTATCATTTCCTATACCATAAGAAAACACCATGAGCAAGTTAAGGTAGAGTTCTAGGTTTCTTAAGCTTACAACTTATCATGGCCGAAACTTATCAAACATACATTGGGTTAAAAATTATCATTCAAGCTTGTGAACCCTAAACAACTTCATAGCAATTATTTCAAGGAACAACATGAGCATAGTCGGGTTAGGTTCTATGTTTCCTAGGCCCTTAAACATGATATAGCCGAAACTTGTAGGGCTTAAAGTTAGGGTTCAAGTGTCATAAAAGCATGAGAACCTTAAAAAACTTTCATAGCAAATATTTCAAGGAACAATATGAGCATAGTTGAGTTAGGTTCTAAGTTTCCTAGGCCCTTAAACATGATATGGCCGAAACTTTTAGGGCTTAAAGCTAGGGTTCAAGTGTCCTAAAAGCATGAGAACCTTAAACAACTTTCATAGCAAATATTTCAAGGAATAACATGAGCGTAGTTCAGTTAGGTTCTAAGTTTCCTAGGCCCTTAAACATGATATGGCCGAAACTTGTAGGGCTTAAAGCTATGGTTCAAGTGTCCTAAAAGCATGTGAACCTTAAACAACTTTCATAGCAAATATTTCAAGGAATAACATGAGCATAGTTGAGTTAGGTTCTAAGTTTCCTAGGTCTTAAAACCTTGTGTGGCCGAAAGTTGTAGAGCATGTAACCAAATTTCCATGCAACAATCAAACATAAGAACATTAAGTTAGTTTCATATCATTTCATCAAGAAGGTCATTAGCATCTTAGACTTGTTTTAAACTCTCCTAGGCCTCAAATCTAAACATGGTCGAACCTTCATAGACGTGAAATAAAGTTCAACTCAACATACAATTATGGGCATATCATAATAGCTTCATATCTTATCTTAGGGAAATCATGGCATGCTTAGTTTTAAATTAAAGCTCTCCTAGGCCCTTAGTTCTACCATGGCCGAATATTCATGAGCCTGAAAATAAAGTTCCAAACAACATAACAAGTAGGAGAAAATGTTAAAATACCATTATCATAGGGCACCTATCATAAGAACAAAGGAGAATGTTTTAGTTTGAGACTTAAGCTTACCTAATCCATTTGTTCATGCTTGGCCGAAAGTCTAGGATCATGAATCTAAGTTCTAACTAAACACTCTAGTATAGAAACATGAAATAAATCCCTACCATAAAATACATGTTACAAGAAACATATCGAGCATGTCAAAATTTAGTTCTTTACATTCCCTAGGTCCTTCCTTTGGTCTTTTCTTGGCCAAAATACTTTTATGAGGTTTTCTTAGATTTTTATGTAACCGAATCTTCATAGAACACACAAAAGCTATTGTACCACAGGTGAGGGAAACTTACATCCTTTCGCTTGTGGTTTTTCTTAAGGAGAAAAGTATCCTAAGTGCCAAGAAAGAGGAAAGCTTCTTCTTCTTGTACCTCCTTTTGTTTCCTTTGCTTGGAAGGGCTAGAACTTGAGGGCTTCTTCACGGAAATTAGTTTTCTTGGAGAAGAACTTAACTTAGCTATTAGAATGAGGAGAGGGAAAGGTTCTTGGTTCGGTGAGGAATGAAGAAGAAAGAAGGAGGAAGAGAGAAAAGGACTTACTCTCTTGTTTTTCTTCTCCCAAATCTATTTATTCCTCTGTTCAATGAAACATGTCTTCATTCATTCCCTCAACTCTTCTTCTCCATCATTCCTTTAATTCCCATGAAAATTGAGAGATGGAGGGAAGTAGGCAATTCTTCTTTTGCTTGCTCCTTTTCTTAACCAAGAGGAAAAGAAGATAAGCCACTTGGTTTTCTCTTGCTCTTTTGTTTAGTTTTCTTTTATTTCCTTCTCACCTTTAATTAAATTTTTCATTCCTTTCCATCCAAATATTACTCCTTATCCTAGTGGTTATCATGCATCAATTTATCTCCATCATTTGGGGGAGGTTCAAGGTTCACTCCTTGACCTCACCTCTTCTTATTCATTATTTTTGTTTTTATTTTCCCTTTTCTCTTATTCTTTTCATTTCTATGCTCTAAGGAAAAATAATATTCATATACCTATTTTATAATTTCGTGGGTGTTACAATATCCCCAAAAGGATATAGAAAGATCTGTGTGACTCATCATATATTGTACCATATCTAATAGGGTACGATTCCTCCTTTCGGATACACCATTCCATTGTGGTGTTCCAGGAGGGGTGAGTTGGGATAGAATCTCACACTCAGCTAGATTGTCACGAAACTCATGGCTAAGGTATTCACCACCTCGATCTAATCGAAGTATTTTAATACACTTGCCTAGCTGGTTTTGTACTTTATTCTTGAATTCTTTGAACTTTTCAAAGGATTGTGATTTATGTATCATGAGATACACATAACCATATCTACTGAAGTCATCAGTAAATGTATTGAAGTACCTATAACCACTTCTGGCAACGAAATTGAAAGGGCCACATACATCACTATGTATAAGTCCAAACAAGTCAGTCGCTCTTTCGTTGTGTCTACTAAAGGGAGTCTTGGTCATCTTGCCCAGTAGGCATGACCCGCATGTCTCATATGATTCAAAATCAAATGAGTCCAGCAAACAATCTTTTGGAGCTGAGATAAGTTATTCTCATTTATATGACCTAAGCGACAATGCTAGAGATAAGTTTGGTTCATTTCATTTGACTTGAACCTTTTGGTACTTATGTTATAGATGGGGTTCTCTAAGTCTAGAATGTAGAGTCCATTCATCAGAGGTGTACTATAATAGAACATATCTTTTAAATAAACAAAACAACATTTGTTTTTTATTACAAAAGAAAAGCCTTTCTTCTCCAAACAAGAGACTGAAATGATGTTCTTTGTAAGAGCAGGCACATAACAACATTCATCTAATTTTAGTACAATCCTAGAGGGTAGAGATAGATAGTAAGTTCCTACAGCAACAGCAGCAACCCATGCTCCATTGCCTACTCATAGGTCCACCTCGCCCTTTGTCAATGCCCTGCTATTTCTCAGTGCCTGCACATTTGTACAAATGTGAGAAGCACATCCGGTATCCAATACCCACGATGCAGAAATAGATAGATTGACTTATATAACATATATACCTGAAGTAGAAGTCTCACTTCTCTTCTTCTTAAGATATTCCAGATATACTTTGTAGTTCCTCTTCTAGTGCCCGGTCTAACAGCAGTGGAAGCAGGTAGTATCCTTGGCAACCCCTCCTTTAGGTTTCTATGCCTTGCCTTTGCCCTTGGCTTGGGACTATCTCTTACTTTTAGGCTTGCCCTTGCCTTTATGCTTTTGCACCATCAAAATGGAGTTGGACTTTACCTTCTTAAGGTTGAGCTCAGTAGTTCGCAACATGCTTAGCAGCTCAGGCAGTGGCTTGTCAATTTCGTTCATGTTGCAATTCATTACAAGTTGACTGTAGCTCTCTGGCAAGGATTGCAAGATCAAGTCAGTGGCCAGTTCTTGGCCAAGTGAGAATCCCAACCTCTGTAGGTTTTCTATGTACCCAATTATCTTGAGCACATATGGACCTACGGGAGTCCCATCTTGCATCTTGCACTGAAACAATGCCTTGGAGATCTTGAATCTCTCGTGCCTCGCTTGCCCTTGATATAGTTAACGAAGATGTTCAACCATATCATAAGCAGACATCAACTCGTTTTGCTTCTGAATCTCAGAGTTCATGATCGCGAGCATGAGGCATGACACATCTAATGCATCATCTTGATGCTTCTTATAAGCATCTCGGTCAGCTCACGCGGCTGTGGTAGGAGGTGCCTCGGGAATGGGCTGCTCCAGGACGTACAGTTTTCTTTCTTGTGTGAGAATAATTCTCAGATTCCTTTACCAGTCCAGGAAATTAGCTCCATTGAGCTTTTCCTTGTCAAGGACAGAACACAGGGAGAAGGTGGTTGTGTTTATCGACATGGCAATCTACAACAAAAATAATGCAGGAAGTAAATATCATATTCCTTTAATCATTTAATTAGGCCTTTAACTAAATGATGCTCCCACTGAATTATAGAGCTTTTGTAGAATGAAGTCATGGATGTGGTCAAACCACACTACTAGATTCTTACCAATTAGCTATAATTTTTGTGGGACAAGATCCACATCATACTATGAATTGAGTTAGCTTTGACTAAAATGCCCAAGACTTAGTATGATCGGTAGATAACTAATTATAAATTACATCTCTATGCAACTCTTGTTTATAGGATTAAAAATCTCATTTATATTAAAACTTGAGTTAGCTTTGGCTAAATCGCCCAAGATTTAGTATAAATGTGATTTTTATCCTATCGTCCAACCGTTGGAAAATGCCTATAGTTTTACCCGATCCAATTGAGTTAACTAGTTACTCAATCTAATTGAGTTTGTACTCACCCAAGCTTTGATAGGCGGGACCAAGGTTGTCCCTCCACACCCTACTAAGATAATATGCGTTGCTCTGCTTTGGAAGATTCAACAACAACAAATGATCGAGGTAGTGATGGGTATCAAAACTTGATAGGCATATCGAGTTGACTTGATTAAGATGTAATCTAATCGTGAATTCGTATCTTATACGCATCAAGGCACTAATTATCCTACATTATCATGCATCACATACACAAGCAATGATAGATAACTAATTATTTTGTGATGAGGTCATGGCCCTACTACGATCTTTTCAAGCCAATGAAAAGATCGGATGGTCAACCTAGGGTCAACGACTTCTTCAAGCGCCTCCCTTTGACCGCCATGTGTTGAAATCACCCTCCTCGTAACTCCTTCTTGAGTGGACTTCCACCACTTCATTTTGTACATTACAAATGTGAAACTCGAGTTACATTCGAGTCTAAATTCTATTTACAACAAGAATATAAACTCTGGAGATGCAAGAATGCGGTGGGAAAGAGTTAAGGCCAAGAGACAAGTTAATCAAATGAGCTGGACAGACTTCGAAGCAGAGTTCTTTGAGGAATTCTTCCATATGCAAGTAACAAACCAGCATTACGACGAGTTCACCGAGTTCCAGCAAGGTGACTTATCAGTTAACAAAGCAGTGAAGCGCTTCAATCGTCTCGCACGCCTCTGCCCAGAGTTGGTCAGCACAGAAAGAGAAAGGGTTAGACTGATGCTGAAAATGCTCCGACCCGAGATAGCTCTGAATGTGGCCGGCGGAATTAATAGACCGCAGACTACAGAAGAACTGGTCAGCAGTGCCCTGATCACCGAACATTATCAGAAGGCGATGAACGAGAGTAAGAATCAGGCACAGACGGGAGGACAGAAACCTCAAGGTACCAAAACAAGCTGGAAAGAGAACTCTAATGGAAAAAGGAAGCAATGGAACAACACCAAAGGAGGACCGGCAAATAGGCAACCTAAATATCCTCAGTGTACCATTTGTGGGAAGAAACATTCCAAAGTATGCCACAAGGGTACAAGAAAGTGTTACAGTTACGGACGAGATGGACACATGGCCAGGGATTGCCCTATCCAGTCTCAGACACCATCCCAACAGTATAACCAGAACAGGAGTGCCCCCTCACAGCTACACCAGATGCAAGCTGCCATTGAAGGAACTCCGATTAGTCAAGGGGGACTGGAAGCCCCGCTAGCTATAACGAACTCCAGGGTTTTCTCTCTTACCAAAGATGATGTGGAGAGTGCCTCTACAGTTGTCACAGGTCAACTACCTATTTTTAGTCAGTATGCTAATGTGTTATTTGATACTGGGCGACACACTTGTTTGTCTCTACACTCTTCATGGAGAAGTTAGAGATACCACCATAAGCCTTAAATGACAAATTCTTAACAACCCTGCCTTCGGGAGAAGTAATGCCATCTACTCATATGTTGCAGGCCGCGCCCATCAGAATCGCAGATAGAGAACTCTACTGTGATCTGATAGTGCTTGACATGCAGGATTATGATAGTATATTGGGCATGGATTTCCTGAGCAAGTATGGTGCTTCAATCGATTGTCGTAAAAGAAAAGTAATTTTCCAACCTGAAGTTGAATCGATATTCGAATTTATTGGGGAACCAAGGAAAGAAATTGGGAGATTCTTATCAGCCATAAAGGCACAAAATATGTTAAATAAGGGATGTACTGGGTTTCTAGCACACGTGGTCGACACAAGTCAAGCTGAAGACCAGAAACTAGAAAATGTCAGAGTAGTATGCGACTATCCGGGAGTGTTTCCCAATGAACTACCAGGGTTAGCCCCCGATAGAGAAATAGAATTTGAGATGGAATTGATTCCTGCTACTAAACCGATCTCTAAAGCACCTTATTGTATGGCGTCTGCTGAGTTGAAGGAACTTCAGGGACAGCTACTAGAGTTACTTGACAAGGGACTTATTTTCCCAAGTCACTCTCCTTGTGGAGCTCAGGTACTGTTCGTGAAAAAGAAGGATGGGTCTATGCGAATGTGTATAGACTACCGAGCACTGAATAATGTGACGGTCAAGAACAGGTACCCTCTTCCACGAATCGACGACCTGTTCGACCAACTAAAGGGTGCAACCATTTTCTCAAAGATTGACCTAAGGTTCGGCTATCATCAAGTGAAAGTGAAGCAGGATGATATACTAAAGACGACATTTCGAACGAGATCCGAACACTATGAGTTCATTGTTATGCCTTTCGGAGTGATAAATGCACCGGCTGTATTTATGGATCTAATGAATCGGGTGTTTACGGCATATCTTGACAAATTTGTCATCGTCTTCATTGACGATATTCTCATCTATTCGAGAACCCAGAAAGAGCATGCTGAACACCTGAATACCGTACTACAGATTCTTCGAGAGAAACAACTATATGCAAAGTTCTCCAAATGCGAGTTTTGGCTCGATCGAATATCATTCTTGGGTCATGTCATCTCCAAGGACGGAGTAATGGTAGATCCAAACAAGATCGAAGCTGTAAGTAACTAGAACAGGCCAAAGAATGTCAGTGAAATCAGAAGTTTTCTTGGACTAGCAGGCTACTACCAGAAGTTTGTAGAGGACTTCTCTAAAATTGCAGCCCCTATGACAGTTCTCACCAAGAAAAATAAAGAGTATGAATGGACGGATGAATGCGAGAAGAGTTTCACGGAATTAAAAAGGAGACTGACCAGTGCTCCAATCCATACTCTTCCGGAAAGTAACAAAGGCTTCGATATGTACAGCGACACTTCCAAATTAGGACTTGGAGCTATACTCATGCAAGACGGCAAGGTCATTGCCTACGCCTCTAAACAACTCAAAGAGCATGAAAAGAATTACCCCACTCATGACCTAGAACTAGCAGCCGTGGTCTTTGCTCTCAAAACATGGAGACATTATTTATATGGAGTCCGGTGTAAGATTTATACCGACCACCAGAGTCTGAAGTATTTCTTCACCCAAAAAGATCTGAATATGAGACAACACAGATGGCTCGAGTTTGTTAAGGATTATGACTGTGAGATCTTTTATCATCCTGGAAAAGCGAACAAAGTGGCCGATGCACTCAGCAGGAAGACCTGTGCCACCTGATGTCGCTATTTTAAGTTCAAGGATGAACTTTCTATGAGGTATGGGCTACTGTAATACCCACGAAATGATAAGCTATACCTATGGGTATTTTTCTTTTAGAATAAAAGATAAAAGGGAAATGGAAATAGAACCAAAAAGAAATAAAAAGAAAGAGAGGTTAAGGTTTGAACCTTGAACCTCCCACAAGTGTAAAAGTTAAATTGGTGTATGGTAACCACTAGAGTAATGAATGATATATGAATTGAAAAGAATGAAATTTGTAGTTAAAAGTAAGAGTATAATTAAGTAAGGGAACAAGAGAAAAACAAGTAGCTTTTCTCCTCTTCCTCTTGGTTAAGAAAAGAAGCAAGCAAAAGACAAGTTGCTTTTCTTCCTTATTTTTCTCTATTTTCGTGAGAATTAAGAGAGTGAGGAGATAGAGAAGGCAAGGGGATGAATTGGGACACTTTTCATCCTCATTGGGAATAAATAGGAATGAGAGAAGAAAAGGGAAAGAAATTTTGGTTAATTCTTCCTCCTTCTTCTTCCTCCTCCATTTTTCTTCTCCTTCTTCCTTCTCCACCAAGACCTAAACCTCTCCCTCTCTCATTTCCAAAAAATCCAAGCTATGGTTTTTCTTGCTAAGAAAAACTAATTCACAAGAAGGAGTCCTCAAGATCTACTCCTTACAAACAAGAGAAGAAAAGAGAGAACTAGGAAGAGAAGTTTCTTCTTCCTCTTCACAAGGGTACCATCTTCCTTAGGAAAAATAAGCAAGAGGATGTAAGTATCCCCTCACCTATGGTACAAGTTGCTTATGTGTTTTCCATGAGGTTAGAATGCTAAAAAACTAGGATCACTTCTTGAAACTTTCGGCCAAGACTTGAATAAAAGATTTAGAGAGGTTTAAGACCTAACTAAGCATGCTCACTATGTTCTTATGATATGTACCCTAGTATAGGAGTTAGTTAATGTTTCTTATGCTTGTATGCTTACTTAAAACTTAGATCTATGCTCTTGAACTTTCGGCCAAAGTGTGAATAAAAGATTAGGAAGGCTTAAACCCTAAACTAAACATGCTCACTATGTCCTTATGATATGTACCCTATGATAAGAGATTAGTTTGGTGTTCTTATGCTTGTATGTCGTTTAAAACCTAAATTCATGCTCATGAAGTGTTCGGCCATGATAGAAGAAATTGACTAGGAAAGGTTAAAAATTTAGTCTACCATGATCATGACTTGCTTATTAATATGTTATGAAGAGTACTTAGTGTTTTCACACTTGTATGTTGATTGGAACCTAAATGCATGCCACCTTAGGGAATAGGGTTTCAGCCATGATAGAAATGAAGACCTAGAAGTGTTTAAAAATTTAAACTATCATGCTCATAACTTTCCTTATGAAAAGGTAGGAAGATTTCTTAGGGTTTCATGCTTGTATGTTGTTTGGAACCTTGATGTATTGCACCTTAGGGTTTCGGCCATAATGAGAATTAAGACCTAGGAGAGCTTAAAACTTACTCTAACATGCTCATGACTCTTCTTAGGATCATCATGTTTGAATGTTGCTTGAAATCTAGATACATGTCTTCTTATGTTTCGGCCATGATTAATTTTAGGGTCCAAGGAAGCTTAAAATTTAATCTAGCATGCTCATGAATCCCTTATGATATGATATGAAGTTAGCTTGATATTCTTATGCTTATATGTTGTTTTGAACTTAGTTTTCATACCCCTAAGTTTCGGCCACCACAAGACCAAGAACCTAGGGAGCTTAGAACCTAAACCAAATATGCTCATTATGTTCTTAATGATTTATGATATGAAATTGATTTATGGTTCACATGCTTTTATGTTGTTTATAACCTAGAACCAAGCATGGTAACTTTCGGCCACAACAAGACCAAGAACCTAGGGAGCTTAGAACCTAAACCAAATATGCTCATTATGTTCTTAATGATTTATGATATGAAATTGGTTTAGGGTTCACATGCTTTTATGTTGTTTATAACCTAGAACTAGCATGATAACTTTCGGCCACTACATGGAAGTAGGGTTAGGGACCCAATTATGATTTCATTATGTGTCTCACATGCTACGATATGAATGAAGAAATGCTAGTTAAGGTTTTCCATGCATGATTATGTTTCCTATGATGAATTATATGCTCATTTATGTATGCTTATGAACCATGCATGATAATGACTCTCATGATGTGTTTTATGCTCAAGTATGCATTCTTTATGATATGACAAGTAATATGCTCATTTATGAATGCTTGTGAACCATGCATGATAATGACTCTTATGATGTGATTTATGTTCAAGTATGCATGCTTTATGAAATGACAAGTAATATGCTCATTTATGTATGCTTATGAATCATGCATTATGATGACTCTTATGATGTACTATATGCTCAAGTATGCATGCTTATGACATGATAAGTAAGGGCCGAGGAGTTGCTTCCCTATTAAGTGGGACTAAGAGCACTCTTTATGATAAGATAAGAAAAGGCCTAAGAGTTGCTTCCCTGTGAAGTGGGACTAAGAGTACTCTTCATGATATGATAAGTAACTATGACATGTTATTTTACTTTGTATGGCTTGTACCAAGGGTGAGCTCCATAAGCGCCCCTAGGCCGACGGACTATGAACGGGTCTAGTAAAAAGGGATAGATTCCTTAGTACACCCCTAGGTCGACGGTTGTAGTACGGACCTAGTTCCCTAGTAGGTTCGGGGCTAGCTACCCTGTCCTAGGGATTGCGCGCATTTATGTATGTATGTGGTACAAGCCGGGCCCTCATGATGATATTATGTTCAAATATTATATGATACGTTTTAAGACATCTTGCACATGACATGACACATGTTTTAAAAGACATCTTGCATGATATTTCTTTATGATATGATATGCTCTTATGATTTATATGCCATGATGCTCTTTTTAATTATGATATGATACATCATGATATTTTTTATGATATGATATGCTCTTATGATTTATATGACATGATGCTATTTTTAATTATGATATGATACATCATGATATTTCTTTATGATATGATATGCTCTTATGCTATATATGACTTGATGCTCTTTTATTTATGATATAATACAGCATGATGTTTCTTAATGATTATGATATTAAATATGTTTTTTGTGAGTAGGAAAGGATCTTACTAAGTCTGTGTGCTTATAGCTTACTTTCCTTATATCGCAGATAAAGGTAAAGAATGGATAAACTAGGGTAGCCGCAGGAGAGGCATGTGGTGGTGGCTCGGCTAAGAAAATAAAAAAGAAAAAGACCTGCTTATGTTATTTTATGTTGACATGAACTAAGTTTGTTTATGTAATATTCCGCATGATTTCATGAGTTCAAAATAAGTTCTTCCACTGTTTTACTTTAGAAAATAAATTTTAATATGCATGTATGTTCCCCATGATAAGTAAGTAACCCCGCCCTACTAGCAGGAGGGGCGGGCGTTACACCTTCCACCGCTTCATTTTGTACATTACAAATATGAAACTCGAGTTACATTCGAGTCTGAATTCTATTTACAACAAGAATATAAAAGGGAAGGTACGACGCGCAGGTCGCATATCAATACAACATGCACAACACAAAAATGGCGCGCAGGCCATATTATGAATTACAACACATTTTAACCAATCATATTGGGGTTTTGGGCTATGACTATCACAAAATCACACATAATTCTAAATTATGTATTTTATATAAATTTCTATAATTTTACTACTGATTTTATCGATTTTATGAGTCACAACTTCCCGGCGATCCCATTTAGCGGTTTTCGGGCGCGATCGTGGGACAATGCCCCTTGCGGGGTTAGGGGCAGCGCCCCTTCTCACGAAATGAATATCGTGAGTGTCCCATCTTGATCTAACAACGCCATAAGCCACTGTCCCAAAATGATTTGGGCAAGGCCTTGCCGTTTCAGAAGGTTTTTCTTAGTAGTCGAAGCCTACAAGTGTCCAAGCACTTGTTGCTTCGCTTCTATGAGAAAAATACTCAAAATATCTATAAAAATAGCAAACTTACAAAAACTTATAGATCTGAAATATTTTTATAAAATTAAAATACAAACTTGTACATGCTTCGCACGTGGCTCTGATACCATTGTTGGGACTTCCGAGCCGCAAAAACCGCTTTTTGCATTGCGGAAACCTCGAAGTCTTGCCACGGATCCGTGCGAAGATATATAAAATAAATCATGTACATGTTTCTAACCTAAATCTACCTTAGATCTACATGAATAAGAAGCGTTACCCTTGTTGCGAAGCCCTTCGCTTATCCCGCTCGTCCAAAAGGTTGTCGGATCTCGAGAGTGTCAAGCGTACACTCATCTATACGTATCCACACGGACAATAGGTGGAGAAGAACCACTTAGAGTGTGCTAGCACTCTTGGGTGGCTCGACAATGGAGGAGAGAGAGAGAGAGCTAGAAGAGAGGAAGAATAATGATGATCCATTTTTATCATGAAAAATAAGAGTAAAATGGCTTAAGTATTTTCATCTAATGAAAATACATAATGCACATTAATGAGCCTCATTAATGAGTCTTAATGAGTATTTAATGAATATTCATTCTTCATTAAATGACCATTTTGAAACTCCTTTTCTCTTCATAATTTGAATCAAAATTTGAATCTAATATTCAAATTGAATTCATAATTCAATGAATGTCACCATTTATCATTGAATTCAAAATTCAATGAATATCATCATTAAGTCTCACTTGAGTCTAACTCAAGTCTAGCCTGACTTGAGTCTAACTCAAGTCTAGCCTGACTTGAGTCTAACTCAAGTCTAACTTAATCGAGTCTTACTCAATTAATCTAATTTGAATTACACTTAATCTAATTTGGTTCATCATATGAACCTAATCCTCTTGGTTCATCATATGAACCTAATTTTTATCTAATCGCCCTTTGTGTGTGACCCTATAGGTTCTTGTAACGTTGGCAATGCTCCTAAACCCATTTAGAAACATAAGTAATGAGCGGTATCTAGCAACACATCATTACTACACAAGTTACAAGAATGTTGAGATCCAACATTATCATTGTGACTACTAATTGTGACTCACAATATGTGACAATGCCCTTCTATCCTTGACATCTAGTTTGATCAATTGAGGCATAGACTGTGTCATCCTCTAATCAATCTATGTCTTGAACCCCAAGTAGACTCACTCTAATCAAATGAGCTCAATATCTTATATTGACTCATTTGGGCATGACCATGCACTTAGTGGTCTCACTCTATCAGGAATCATGATGTCACTCCCGTCATATAGGAGGGATAGATCTCATCTACATCACTCACATCCCTCTGCATAATTTGTTACATACCCAGTAATCGCCTTTATAGTCCACCCAGTTACGAGTGACGTTTGACGAAGCCAAAGTATGCAACTCCTTATGTAGGGAACTATGGTGACTTCAGGTCCAATGACTGATAGTCATACTAATAGTCACATGAGAAAGTATATGACACTCATATAACGATCCATGATACTTTCTCATGGCGGGTCATTCAGTATACATTCTCCAATGCATACCCATGTGTCAACTTGATATCTCTATTTCCATGAATTGTGAGATCAAGTCATCGAGTTGACCTATATGCTAGTCTCATCGCATTAACATTGTCCCTGAATGTTAATACTTGACTAGGAATGATTAAGAATAGTGTTCTCTATATCATCTCGCTATCAATTCAGCCAATTGATTGATATAGATAAGAACCTTCTACTCAAGGACGCTATTATACTTAGTTATTTGGCACCAATACAAGAAAGTATAATAACCATAAAGAAATGCCTTTATTAATATATAGGAATATGATACATCGAGTCCATACAACAATCATCATATGATTTACTCTAGGGCTCTAACTAACAGGTGATACTTTCAAGCTATTCGAAAATGTTGGAATCTGATGGTAGTGATGCTATTAGCCCCATGCCTTAGCTTTCTGGATTGAAAAAAAAAACTTGAAACAGAAATGCAAGATATTAAGAGGTACAGGAATTAAGTGCTGGATTTTCAGAAACAAAACATTAGAGAATTTGGGCATTGCTGATTTGTAGTAATAAAATGCAAGTAAGAAGTAAAATAATTCAAGAAGATTAGCATTTACCCTGAGTAGCATTGCAGAAGTTAGGATTGTAGAGATGAAATTGTACACTAAAGAAATGTAGAAATAGGGAATTTGATCACTACTGGAAAGATGGAGAGGTGTATCAAAATTCGAGAGCAAAACTTAAACTAAAAGGAAGATAAAGTAGGGCTCTGAGAATTGTAGAAACAAATAGTATTCTTTCATCTTCTTGACTTCTACACACTTTATATCTGAACTGAGAGCTAGGAATTACTGAAACTACGCAAGGAGTTCAGAAACAAAATTGTGATAGTGGGTTTGTATAGCTACTGGAATCTTATTAAGATGGATTAGAAATTGAAATTCAAATTGTGAGCATCATTCCACTTATAAAGCACTTGAATAGCATCACTTAGTCTGAAAAGAGGAGAGAAAAGGATAGTATTTGACACTCAAAACAGTGAGGTTCAAAGGGAAAACAAAATTCGATTTTGGAGATTGTATCATGTATGTACGAAAATCCTATTAGCATCCTTCAAATCAGCAAGAAAATGTTGGATCATAAAGTTCGATAGGGGGGGGGGGGTTAATACAGATTGTCAAAAAATTGTAAATTGAATTGAGTAAACAACGGAAATAGAAAAATAAGAACAATGCTAACATACTAAGTTTTTTACTTGATTCGGAGCCTTCGTCGACTCCTACTCTAAGGCCCACACTCGTTTAGTGTTTTCATTGGGTAATCCACTAATAGTTCGTAAAAGGAATTACAATATTAGTACAAGAACTATAAAACTGAATTACCGACAACAAGAAAATTAAAACATACTCGCAGGTTGTCGGAGGAGCTTCGTAGCGTCGCAAGAACAGTGTGCAATACAGTAATCATAGAAGGAAGTTGTTGTTCTTTGCTCCAGGTGGAGGCCTCCTTATATAGGAAGCTCTGAGCATTACGTCGGCCCAGCCAATCAGCACGCTCCACATTACGATGAGATAAACTTTTGCATTCCGAGCACCCGGATCCCTTCCCGGTGCCCGGACCCCTTTTCTCAGTAAAAAATTTTTCCTGCAAGAAAAATATTAGTCCGTGGCAATAAATATTATACTACCCTACAAAATAAAAGTTAGCACAAATATAATGAAAACAGAGTAGTAATTAGATTCAGTCTCCTCGAGACCAGAATCTAGTCACAATCTCAACTTAGATTTCCAAAATGGATCTAAGTTGGATCGACGCCTACAGTTCCCTTAAACGGGGAACGCGCCCTCACCAAGCCACTCCCCTCTAGTGACTTACCTTAACTTACCATCTTGTCAGACATTCGGTCAGCTCGTCGACTTATCTGGACTTCATACCAGCTATCAGATCGGCTCGTTGACCAAGCTGAACTTCCCTACAACACTGAGTTAGCACAATAGATAAAACAGTAAAGTAAGATAGTGTTAGCATATTTCAAGATTCGCTGGTCCGATCGACCGCCTAGACTTACCTACCCTAGGGCTGCCCAACTTCACTCACTAGGACTTCCATTGCCTAACTTCACTCACCAGGACTTCCACCACCTAGCTTCACTCACTAGAGTCTGGCTTCACTCACCAGGACTTCCACTACCTAGCTTCATTCACTAGGGCCTGGCTTCACTCACCAGGACTTCAACTTTGCCTAACCTCCAGTTAAGACTAGTCACTCAATAGACTTCTCACCTGCCTATCCTTTGGGTAGGACTTACCTTTGCTAGTCATCTAGTCTTGACTAAACTTCTCTCTTCCAAACATCAAGTTCTATTTGGATCAACCCTTCCTTGGGACAGTCTAGTGGCTATGTCACGCCCCAAGAGGAGTCCCCATCAATAAAATTTCGGCAACATCTCTCCTGTACCAATGACAATCTGAGGCATATATACAAACAAAATACTTTAGCCACATACGGTTGGAATATATACACAACCACGCAGTTATATAATCAGCTCACTCGGCTGGAACAAGAATAAACACAACCACGCAGTTATATATATACTAAACAGTCCACACAGCTGAAAGTAAAACATAGCGAAAACCACAAATAACGATCACAAAACCACAACGCAACTAACTACGAGTCGGCTCGGCTTGACACGACAATAACAAACCAAATATAAGATACAACAAATCTAAACTCCATATAAAAGATACACATACATGAACAAATTACCAAACCAAAACACTAATAGCGTAAGGAATATCGAAACCATAATAGTGTCCTCGAATGTGACGTGGGACTGGCAGACAGGATCTCCAGGCGACTCCATAAATCCTTACCTGCTACCTGGTGAAATTACCAATATACGGGGTGGTGAGTATAAAAACTCAGCGGGTAATAGACAGATAGTGCATGAGTATAGTAAAGAACTAGAGACACACAAAGGTATACAGTCTCGTAGGGAATATAGCAGATACTACAATGATATCATAGTAAATGTCCATACCTGAAACCATATCCTAGGCTAGTAATAGGTCACAAATAGCAAAGATCTGCTACAGTATTGCTCATACTACAAGGATAGCATGTGAGGTGTATACATAATACCAATAAGTGAGTCAGTGTCTAAACACATACAACTGATGTATATCTCAACATATGTAAACATAACAGCATAAACAACAACAACATAAACTAGCAATAACAACATAAGTAAGCAGCTAGCATCACAAGTATAATAACAACAGTGTATGCATGGATGGTCACCCCGCCCACCTCTCTGCACCATGACCCCTGTATGGCCGAGAGGCCGGATCGATGACAACTGTACGACACTTCAACCGCCACTACTCTTGAGTGACCAAGTGGACAGTTCGCATAGTAGCTATATAGCTATGGAGCAATAGGGTCCCTGCTACTCACTACTCCAGCCGCCACTACCCATTAGTGGTCGAGTGTTGCACGACAGGACAAGCGACATACTCCAGCCGCCACTACCCATAAGTGGCTGAGCGTGCGAGTCTGACCAACGACCCTCTCAACCACAAGGGAGACATGGTCGCCGGCTTGCATCCAAGGCCATGATGCGTAATATACATCAGTCATTATATATATAAACAGAAAATAGGTATGCTACATGAAGCTAGCATGCTCAATAAGGTATGTAAACGTACAACATACAAAGCAGGTAAACATGGTAATTAGTATCCATATATCAAATATCTAACATCTAGTATCAAGTATCCAGTATCTGGTATCGAATACTTAATATCTAGTATATGGTACTGGTATCTATTAAATATCGTAGATAGCAACGTGAGACTGTATAGAAACATAAACGAGTAGCTCAAAACTTGAGTGGAAGTATCAAACGCAGAAAAAATAAGAGTGGAGTCATATAAAGCTCATGCACTAGGGTCATAGTACTAAAGAGATAAAGCAAGAAGTACCCGCCTTAATTGTAGATCGTGCCAAATACAACCCCCACATTGAGATGCTTGCCTCGAACCCAAGTCCTGCGATCACATAGTGTATTTAGCTATTTACATAGCAAATAAATAACTAAATAACTCCCCCACCTAATTAGAGGAAACCCCTAATCAAAATAATAATCCTAATTCATTAATCCAATTAGGTTTAACACAATCCACAATCTTATTAATCCATGCTATCATCTACAACACATCATAAATCAATCACAAAACAACCCAATCTGATATTAAATTCGTAACCAACCTTGTAATCTGATTTAAGCTTGGATTCAATAACCTTACCTCTAATCTAAATCCGATACAAATGCATATCCACCAAATCCTCATAGAAATACAACCAAAACTCCACACATAGCTTACCTTGAATCAAAATCCCCTATACAGATCTAAAATCTTCACATTTCACATGCCCAATTGAATTGATAATCCAAACACCCTTAAACAGAACAATCTACAAAAGAATCAAAGAGGGCAACCTTGAAGTCCCCTCGGATGGGTCTAGTGGCTAGCGCATGAGGTGTTGCCACAATAAGGTCTGGGGTTCGAATCTCGGCAAAGCCGAGGTAAATACCTCCCTTATGTGCTAGTCACTATTCCAAAGGCTAGTAGCCGCCCGTGATTTACCTCCTCCGTGTTGGTCCTGGGACGGATTGGCGTGGGCGTTGGGGGCGAGCGCGTTTGCCTTTTTGCCACAAAGAGGGCAACCTTGAAACGAAACTAAACCAACAAAGGAGCAATGATTTTCTGCATATACCTCATCAGTGATATGATGAAACTGCTCCTTCTCAATCATAAAACCAATTGGGCAGTAGAAGCAAGATCAAACTCAAAGTCAAAACAAAGGTAGGTGGCCGATGAGTATGTGACCGTGAAGCCATTGTTGGAGCTCATCCTGACAAGAACACGCAAGAGGAACTAGTACGAGTGAGGAAGAAAATCTGCTCAAGACAACCACTCACCGACAGCGCAAGTGGCGATGACCAGGGTACCATCTCGAAGGGAACCAAGGAATAGGTAGACTACTATGGGATTGACGGTGCCTGACTAGAGACGGTGGCCGCGTGTGACAACGGCGGTGCCAGGTTATGGCTGAGGTGCTGAATCAGGCGGAGGGCGGCGGCTGAGAAGGATCGGGAGCATACCGAGAGGTTAGGGCTCGGCTCAGTGAGACTTGTGCACAGCCAGTGTATCGGCCAAACCCCTGGTCGAGCTATCGTCTAAGGAGGAGAGGGTCGGCAGCGATGCCCGACAATCGACGGAGGGTGGTGCGGCCTCGGGTGGCAGCGGCAACATTAGGCATTGGCGAGAGGGAGAGCGACAGTGGAGATGGCTAGAGCACGGAATAACATCAAAGGGCGGTGGTGGAGATCGTCTGCGGCTAGCTGTGGTAATCGACCTCACCGCTTGGACGTCGGGCTCGGTGGTCGTCGGCGATGGCGAGAGGCAATGGAAGATGATCGTGAGAGGGAGTCGGCGGTTCGAACACAAGCACTTGGGAGAAGAATTGAAGGAAGGAAATGAAATAAGGAATTAAACCTTGGGTTTAGTTTTTATACCTAGGTCAATTAACCTTAATGAAATTAATTAACTCCCACTTGAGGGTTATTCCAAATAGGATTTTGCTAAACTCAATAATTTTACCCCTTCAAACATGGCATACGACCTCCGTTTAAATCCTGAAAAATTTCTAAAAATTTCTAAAAAATCCAATAAGATAATTTATTAAATAAACTTATTATTTAATCATTATTTGAGTACCGTATTTTACATTCTCCCCCACTAATAAAAATTTGATCCCCAAATTTACTACTCAACTCAGGGATCCTCATCTAAGGAAAACAACTAATCAGCAAACCCATATACTAGTCCATCCAAATATCACAACCAATCTCCAACTATAAAAAATGACTCTGTGGGTTATAAGCTCACCCAACTTCCTCTACACTACTACCTAGCCAACCGTGAGTAAATCAACCACTGCTGAACTCCATAATGCACTATCTGCAAATCCTCCAACATATGTATACAGCGTTCAAACTATCCATCACACTAAGGATGAAAATCTATACTAAAGCGAAGCCTTGAACCCAAAGTCTGCTGTAACCTCAGTCAGAACCCATGATGTGAAATCACATATTTCCATCCGATACAATACTTAGAGATATACCATACGGTTCGGTAATTTCTCTACAGTATAACCCTGCTACTCGATCCAAAGGATTTATCATACAAATTGATAGCCAGGGAACAAATTCGTCAACCCAACAATGATTGCCCAAAACATTAGATCCTCTCCGTGTCTTGGGTAATCCCACAACAAAAATCCATCGTAACATGCTCACATTTCCATTCCAGTATCTAAATCTACTGAAACAATCATGCTAGTCCCCGATATTCATCATCCACTAGCTGACATGCTAGATATCAAACTACAACTACGCGATGCCTTTCTTCATGCACTCCACCTATTGTCACACTTCAAGATTCTGTATATCAGGTATCACCCGCAAGTATCGTAAATCTGGATCAATGTGCTTCCTGAAGTTACTCCTCCGGACCGGATCAAACTCAGGAACACACATAAGCTCTCACGATAATGATGAATGCCATATAAAAGATGTCACCACATTTCCAATGTGAAAATCATGGCTGCTAATCCCAAATCATGAGTCGGATAATTTTCTCATGATCCTCAGCTGTCAAAAAAAACGTGGTCTACTTAACCGTGCGGCTCGAGAACTACACCTAACACCTAGTACGATACATCTGCATAGAGTATACATCCATCTACACGAGAAGATAAAACTAGGGCAGTGCAGTTATCAGCTTCGTTTCAACACCCATAACTTGTCTCAAAAGCATTTGTCCAGGAAAATTCCACACTCTTCCAAAACTGTCAAGTCAACGACATAACAACACTGGTTTCAACGCTAGAGAAATCCTCAACTAATCTCCGGTAATATCCAGCCAGATCTTGGAAGTTGCGAGTCTCCTGTACAAACTTCAACTACTCCCAACTGGTAACAGCTTCTATCTTCTGTGAATTCATAGGTGTACCCCTACTGGTGACTATGTGTTTCCAGAAATCTCACAGAAAACAATCAAAATACACATTACTGAACTTCGCATATAGATGTTCTCATTGAAACATCTCCAGAACTATGCGAAGATGGTGTACGCGATCCACCTTGGATCTGGAATAAATCACAATACTGTCACTGAAGACAACATCACTAATCTAAATACCCAAAGAATACCAAACTCATTGAGTCCATGAACACATCTAGGGCACTATAAGCCTAAATGGTAAAACCAAAGACTCATAATATCCGTACAACGAACATTCTCCACTGTAAGATCACTAGCAATAGGTTTGTAATTTGATCACGAACATTATCCACCAATCTCAACTCATCCTCAACCTCAATCAAACCTGATAGTCCCCTGAACATTGATAAAGAAGAATGAAAACATCAATCCTTCAACACCCACTGCAAATAAGCTTAGATATATTCATCATGGTTCAACATTGCACATTATGTTGTACCTGTAGGAACTTTCGAGCCGCAAAAACTGCTTATTGCGTTGCGGAAACCCCGAAATTCTTGCCACGAATCTGTGCGAAGATAAAAATTAACATATACATAGTTTTCTCCTAGATCTACATGGTAGAGATTATACCTTTGTAGTGAAGCATTTCACTTATCCCGCTCGTCCAAAAGGTATCGGATCTCGAAGAGTGTCAAGTGAACACTCCTCTACAAGTATCCATACAGACAAAAGGTGGAGAAAAACCACTTAGAGTGTGCTAGCACTCTTGGGTGACTCGACAATGGAGGAGAGGGAGAGATGAGAAGAGAGGAGGAAGAAGATGATATCTTGAATGAGCACTTGATTGCTTCACATAAAGTGGCCGGCCACTTTTCTAGAGGTTTTATACCTCCATGTAATACCAAGAGTCATGGCTCTTGGTCTCCCTCATGAGGTGGCACACAATTATATGGCCATGATGATGTGGAACACCATCATTGGCCGGCCCCATGCCAAGTCACAATGAGGTGGCATTCGGTGAAGTCAAACTTGACCCTTCATCTTCCTTCTCAAGTCAAGTCAAACTTGACCCATTTATCTTCCATGGTTGATCAAATCTAACCATTGATTCAAGTCAATTTGATTTAATGAATCTCTATTCATTGAATTAAATTGATTCAATGGGTCATAATCTAAATTAGACTCATTCAACACATGAATCAAATTGAGTCTAACTCAATTAGTCTAATTTGGATTACTCTTAATCCAATTTGGTTCATCATATGAACCTACTCCTCTTGGTCCATCATATGAACCTAATCTCCATCTAATTGCCCTTTGTGTGTGACCCTATAGGTTCTTGTAACGTTGGAAATGCTCCTAAACTCATTTAGAAACAAAAGTAATGAGCGATATCTAGCAACACATCATTACTACCCAAGTTACAAGAATGTTCAGATCCAACATCACCTTTGTGACTACTAATTGTGACTCTCACAATATATGCTAATGCCCTTCTATCCTAGACATCTAAATTGATCAACTGAGGCATAGACCATGTCATCCTCTAATCAATTTATATCTCAAACTCCAAGTAGACTCACTTAAATCAAATGAGCTCAATATCTCATATTGACGCATTTGGGCAAGGCCATGCACTTAGTGGTCTCACTCTATCAAGAATCATAATGTCACTCCCGTCATATAGGAGGGATAGATCACATCACTTCGCATAATTTGTTACATACTCAGTAATCGCCTTTATAGTCCACCCAGTTACGGGTGATGTTTGACAAAGCCAAAGTATGCAACTCCTTATGTAGGGAACCATGGTGACTTCAGGTCCAAGGACTCATAGTCATACTGATAGTCACATGAGAAAGTATATGACACTCATATAACGATCCATGATACTTTCACATGGCGGGTCATTCAGTATAAATTCTCCAATACATACCCATGTGTCAACTTGATATCTCTATATCCATGACTTGTAAGATCAAGTCATCGAGTTAACCAACATGCTAGTCTCAGCGCATTAACATTGTCCCTGAATGTTAATACTTGACTAGGAATGATTAAGAGTAGTGTTCTCTATATCATCTCACTATCGATTCAACCAATCGATTGATATAGATAAGAACATTCTACTCAAGGACGCTATTACACTTAGTTATTTGGCACCAATACAAGTAAGTATAATAACCATAAAGAAATGCCTTTATAAGTATATAGGAATATGATACATCAAGTTTATACAACAATCATCATATGATTGGCTCTAGGGCTCTAACTAACGATCTCCCACTAGCACTAGTGTCAATCAGTGTAGGCTCTAAGGCCCAATGACCTAGTGTGACCATCATGCTTTCTCTATGCCAAAGCCTTGGTCAAGGGATCAGCGACGCTAGCCTCTGTGGTTACTCTGCAAATCTTCACATCTCCTCTATCGATGATCTCTCGAATGAGATGGAAGCGCCGTAGTATGTGTTTGGTCGGCTGGTGTGAGCGAGGTTCCTTAGCCTGCGTAATTGATCCATTGTTGTCACAATAGAGCTCTATAGCATCTGCTATGCTAGGAACCACCCCAAGCTCAGTAATCAACTTGCGGATCCAAACTGCCTCCTTTGCTGCTTCTGATGCAGCAATACACTCGGCCTTTGTTGTAGAATCAGCAACTGTGTCCTGCTTCAAACTCTTCCAGCTCACAACACCACCATTCAAGCAAAACACGAACCCAGACTATGATCTATAATCATCCTGGTCAGTTTGGAAGCTGGCATCACTATAACCCTTTACAGCTAGCTTGTCATCGCCTCCAAATATCAAGAAATAGTCTTTAGTCCTTCTCAGGTACTTAAGAATATTCTTGACCGCTATCTAGTGACGTTCACTTGGATCTGACTGGTATCTGTTCGTCATGCTCAAAGCATACGAAACATCAGGACGAGTACATAGCATGGCGTACATGATAGATCCTATGGCTGAAGTATAAGGAATCTTATGTTGGGATTTTCGGGCCGCGAAAGCCGCTTTTCGCATCGCGGAAACCTCGAATCTCCCTAGCCAACGGATCCGTGCGAAGAATAAAATTTTTCAAAAAATTACGAGTACGAGTTTACCTAGATCTACACTTAGATCTACAAGGGAAAAAGGTTATACCTTTGAAGCGAAGCCCTTCGCGTTCCCGCTCGTCCAAATGGTGTCGGATCTCGAAGTTGTCAACGTAGACAACTCTCTATATGTATCCACACAAACAACTCAATTGAGAGAGAGCCTTAGAGTGTGCTAGCACTCCAAAGGGTCTCGGCAATGGTAGAGGAGGAGAGGGAGAGGGAGAACTTGAGGAAGAGGATGAAGTGAATGTGCCTTGAATGAAAAATTCATTCCATCCCCTCACAATAGTGGCCGACCACTTTCAAAAAGTGTAACCCCCATTTCCACATTAAGTGCAATTAATGTGGAGCCATTAAAGTGAAGAATTGTAACCTCCATGAGGTGGCATCTCACTTAAGTTACCATGATGATGTGGAGCATCATCATTGGTCTACATCTTGCCAAATCACTAATGATGTGGAAAAAAGTCAAGTCAAACTTGACTTTTCCTCTTCCTCTCAAGTCAAGTCAAACTTGAATTAATCTCTCTCATGGTTGATCTAATCCAACCATTTAATTAAAGCCAATTTAATATAATGAATCTAATTCATTTAATTAAATTGATTCAATGAGTCATAATCTAAATTAGACTCATTGAACACATGAATCAACTTGAGTCCAACTCAATTAGCCCAATTAGGATTACTCTTAATCCAATTTGATTCATCAAATAAATCTAATCCTCTTGGTTCATCATATGAACCTAATCTCCATCTAATTGTCCTTAGTGTGTGACCCTATAGGTTCTTGTAACGTTGCCAATGCCCTAAACCCATTTAGGAGCATAAGTAATGTGCGATATCTAGCAACACATCATTACTACCCAAGTTACAAGAATGTTGAGATCTAACATCACCTTGTGACTACTAATTGTGACTCCTCACAAAATATGACAAGTGTCCTTCTATCCTAGACATCTAGATTGATCAATGTGAGGCATAGACCGTGTCATCCTCTGATCAATCTAAATCCTGAACTCCAAGTAGACTCACTAAATCAAATGAGCTCAATATCTCATATTGACTCATTTGGGCATGGCCATGCACTTCGTGGTCTCACTCTATCAAGAATACCGATGTCTCTCCCGTCATATAGGAGGGATAGATCCACTACAAGAAAATTGGGATTCTACAACACTTAAACGACAACGCTTTTTTTAAAAAGCGTTGTCTATTTTTTTTTAACAACGCTTTTAGTGAAAAGCATTGTCTATTTCATTATTTTGTTATTAATAGACAACGCTTTTCTAAAAACCGTTGTCTATTAGTGATTTTTATGGGTCAAAGACAACGCTTCGTAAAAAGCGTTGTCTATTAGTCTTTTTTTTAGTGTCTACGACAATGATTTTTAAAAAGCGTTGTCTATTGTCAAGTTATCATCTTAATCTTGAGTGATCTAGACCGCTTATCTCAAGATCTAACGGCTGGATCTTCATCCATCTTCATCACAATATGGACGGCCCAGATTAAAGGAGGAGAAAATTTCGTTTCCTTTTACCCATGCGATGACACAGTGCTTGATTCCTTTCTGTTCGCGACATCTCCTCTCGTGCGGCTAGGGCACGCGACCTCCCACCGCCGGCCGTCTCTTCTTCCTCACCACCGGCCGGTAGCTCTTTCTTCTCTTCACTGTCGCCAGCCAGACCTCCATAGCCCACCCTTCTTCTTGATTCCAGCGGCAACAGCAGCAAGCACCGACGACGACTCTGAGCATCCACCTCACCTGTACGCCATGTGGTTAAAGCACATCGATGCATCGCGGGTTCTCTGTCTCAGGTCCGAAAGGCTATTTCCTTTTCGTTATTCCCCGTCCTTTCCGTGTCCTTCAAAGTTGGCTTTTTGGTTGATATGAGGAACATCTCCTAGTGGATTCTTATTCAGCTTCTGTGTGCCTAGTCCCTACCTTATTCAGCTTCTGTGGATTTTTGGCGGAGAGAAAGACTTGGACGCTGACGAAGAGGGTCCAGATGTTTCTCTGAAAAGCTTAGACGGGCAAGGTATTTCACTATTCAAATTCTCATTGTTTCGCATTACATATATGTATATACGTTTAAGTATTCTGATTCCAGATGTTTTTCCCAGATTCAATCATTGTTCAATTCATGATTAGATGCTCAAAAATAGAACACGGAGCTTCAGTAAGTTTATATCACTTTCCTGTAATTAGAAAAAAAAATAATCAATATTTGTCAGACTTTTCAACTTATATTTTCTTGTTGGAGTTCTCAAAAGAGATGCTTTGCAGATTGGTGTTACTGGAAGTGCCTCCCAATTAGGCAAATGGAAGACATAGGATGGACTAAGGCTAAAATATGCAGGAGACAATACTTGGAAAGCAGAATGTGTGTTGAGGAAATATGAGTTCCCACTTAAATATCCTTTTCTTTGGCCATCCAAATTTAAATTATTAAAATTGTTTTTGTGCGATTTTGGTGGATTATCCGGTTTTATTTATTGTGTATTTTACTGGCCTACTTCATATTTTTGTCCTTAATCAAAGTCACACATATAAATAAGTGAAGTCAAAACTAATTCCCCTGCCTTTTGGTGTTCGGGGTATAACAATGATTACTATGCAATGTTTCCTTTGATATAGTAAGATGTGCTATGCGAATTAGAATCCATGCATGTTCACCTGATGCTGATATGTTTGTTATCTTGCTTCTCAGGAAGTTAGTTATCTACACCATCTGTGCTCGTAGGAAATCTTTGTTCATCATAAGATGTTCATTTTATTGTGCTTGAGTTGACTGCTTGCTGAGACATTGACTCAGTACACATTGAGAAGTGTAAAGTTTTTCTTATGATGGTAATTCAAAAATTAGTTTGTATTTTTATTGGCTTTAAATGAAGGAGATTTGCTCCTGTTCTTCTTGATCCTGCAATAGAATTCACATTTTTAAATTACAATAGCAGGATGATTTTAGCTTAGATAGTTGGATTTATATCATATGTAGTTCTTTTAGTGAGAACTCAAAATGCTAAAATCATTAGATTCTGAGGAGTACCTTTGTCATTTCATTTACTCATGTTTCGACTTACATCAAATCAGAGTTCAAACACATTATTTTCCCGAGTGAGAAATAAACATAAATCTGTTGTGAATTCTTAACATTTGTCAAGCTCTTTCCATCAAACCACACAATAGTCTATCAGGGGTAAGGATAGCTGAAAAGTGAAATGCTATTGTTCATAGGAAAACCCTTTGGATGCTGATAAGTTAGCTGATTGAGTCTTTGCTATTTTAGAGCTTTATGTAGATTTCATTTCATGCTTTAGGTTTCGTTCTATGTTTTTCTTCATGTTGTCTTTCATATTGAGTAATGTTTTATGTGAATGTTAAGTGCTTGTATTAATTTGACCTCCTATGTTTCAATTTGCACACATTGTGATTTCATTGACTCATGCACATCAAGTGTTTGATTAAATGTCTCTTCCATTATATAGATTTTAGTTCATACATTTTCTTTAGTTTAATTCCATGTAATGCTTGTTAGTTTAGTGATTTATGTTCTTATGATGTTTGTTCTTTATTTGAATGCAATTAGTTTAGGTTTTGTTACATGCTCTAGTTTTTTTTTTCACTAGATGTTTACTTGATGTGTTTTTACTTTCCATGCTCTAGGTTAGATTGGATCAAAAATACAGACTACGAATAAGTGAGTTTCCTACTTTTCCTTGCAAATTGTTGACATGCATATATAGTTTGTCATTGGATGATTATCTCATCTGTAATGAAAATGTATTTATTTTCATTTATCTTTTATTTGTCTTTGGTATTAAAAGATAATAGTTTAAACTTCTGATCTTCTACTAAGAAAACAACGCTTTTTTATGCATTGTGAGACCTTACCATATGTTCAGAACAATTTGTATTGATGGATGTCTGGTGAGCATGGCTGGTGAATGTACTAGAATGTGTTTTATGCTATATGATTTGCCAAACAAAGAATGATATGCAATGAATGACAAATAATATAGTCTGTAAATGTATCTTACTATTGCTTTTTCAATAGACGAGGACTACTTATTATCTTGTCAAACATTTGACAATGAGAAGGAATTTCAGTAATGCGAGAAGAATATATCTATGTGGTTTATAGCATTAATATGTCTGTTAAAGAAATGTAGCCAGTAAAATATAAAATCAATCCAAGATATCATTTTAGGTTCTATGTATAGAATCATGTGTGGCTTTGGTTGCCTTTTTTCTTGTGCACTAATTTACCTGCCAAAGATCCATTTCTTTCTTCTGTCTTTCTCAATCCAAATTTTCTCATTGCTGTATGGTGTGAACTGTGACCTTTGTTTTCAACTTTAAGAGTGAAAATGTCTTTTGCATAATACTGATGGTATTGTTTTCTGTGGCAGATACACAGTGGTAGATGTTTTGTCCCAGTCTCAAGCCGACAATCCTTTTTGATCAGTATATCTAGTAGAAGTAAGCATGCAGATCGTTGTCTTCGAGGCCGACTAGCTATTTTGTACTTATTGTTTTAAATTCGAATGTCACTATCTACTTTGAAACAGAACTATTTAGTCTTTGTGTATAGTTGAATTCTCCTGTAAATACTAATACTTTGTAATTGAATTCTATTATTTTGGTACAAGTTTGAAATCATTAGCTGAGCTAATTAATGTTATTTTATATGTCAAATTCAAATCTAGACATGGTAAAAGAAAATTAATAGTTTTGTAAATATAAAAAAAATGATTTTGTAAATAGATTTTTTTTTATTTTTATTTTAAAAAGACAACGCTTTTAAAGCGTTGCACAAGTGTTGTCTTTGCCAAAAACAACAACGCTTTTAAAGCGTTGCAAAGATGATGTTTTTGCAAAAAATACACAACGCTTTTAAAGCGTTGTCTTCGCTACAAACGACAACGCTTTAAAAGCGTTGTCGTTGAGCAGACTTTTAACAACAGTGCCTTTAACAACGCTTTTTCAGGCACAAAGACAACGCTTTAAAAGCGTTGTCTATTAGCTTTTTTCTTGTAGTGATCCCATCTACATCACTCACATCCCTCCGCATAATTTGTTACATACCCAGTAATCGCCTTTATATTCCACCCAGTTACGCATGACGTTTGACGAAACCAAAGTACATAACTCCTTATGTAAGGAACCATGGTGACTTCAGGTCTAAGGACTAGTAGTCATACTAATAGCTACATGAGAAAGTATATGACACTCATATAACGATCCATGATACTTTTTCATGGCGGGTCATTCAGTATACATTCTCCAATGCATACCCATGTGTCAACTTGATATCTCCATATCCATGACTTGTGAGATCGAGTTATCGAGTTGACCTACATGCTAGTCTTATTGCATTAACATTGTCCCTGAATATTAATACTCGACTAGGAATGATTAAGAGTAGTGTTCCCTATATCATCTCACTATCGGTTCAACTAACCGATTGATATAGGTGAGAACCTTCTGCTCAAGGACGCTATTATACTTAGTTTATTTGGCACCAATACAAGTAAGTATAATAACCAAAACAAATGCCTTTTATTTATATAGAATATGTTACAACAAGTCCATAATACAATCATCAAATGATTGGCTCTAGAGCTCTAGCTAACAATCTCCCACTAGCACTAGTGTCAATCAGTGTAGGCTCTAAGCCCCAATGACCTAGTGTGACCATCATGCTTCCTCTGTGCCAAAGCCTTGGTCAAGGGATCTGCGATGTTACCCTCTGTAGGTACTCTGCATATCTTCACATCTCCTCTTTTGATGATCTCTCGAATGAGATGGAAGCGCCGTAGTATGTGTTTGGTCCGCTGGTGTGAGCGAGGTTCCTTCGCCTGTGCTATAGCCCCATTGTTGTCACAATAGAGCTCAATGGGGTCAGCGATACTGGGAACCACCCCAAGTTCAGGGATGAACTTGCGGATCCAAATTGCCTCCTTTGCTGCCTCTGATGCAGCAATGTACTCGGCCTCTATCGTAGAATCAGCTACTGTGTCCTGCTTCGAACTCTTCCAGCTCACAGCACCACCATTAATGCAAAATACGAACCCTGACTGCGATCGATAATCATCCTGGTCGGTCTAGAAGCTAGCATCACTATAACCCTTTACAGCTAGCTCATCATCGCCTCCATATATCAATAAATATTCTTTAGTCCTTCTTAAGTACTTAAGAATATTCTTGACCGCTATCCAGTGACTTTCACCTGGATCTGATTGGTATCTGCTTGTCATGCTCAAAGCATACGAGACATCAGGTCGAGTACATAGCATGGCGTACATGATAGATCCTATGGCTGAAGCATATGGGATCTGATCCATGCGGTCTCTCTCCTCTCTAGAAGAGGGACCTTGAGTCTTCGAAAGACTCACGCCATGTGACATCGGCAGAAACCCCTTCTTGGAGTTCTACATGGCAAACCGAGGGAGTACCTTGTCAATGTATGTACTCTGACTTAGACCAAGCAATCTCTTAGATCTATCTCTATAGATCTGTATCCCTAGAATGCGGGATGCTTCACCTAAGTCCTTCATTGAGAAACATGTCCCTAGCCAAGTCTTGATAGACTGTAGCAAAGGGATGTCTTTCCCAATGAGCAGTATGTCATCCACATACAATATGAGGAAGACAACTATGTCCCCTACAACCTTCTTGTAGACACAAGGTTCATCTTCATTCTTGATGAAACCAAACTGTTTGATTGCATCATCGAATCGAAGATTCCAGCTCCGAGAAGCTTGCTTTAGTCCATAAATGGAGCTATGCAGCTTGCATACTCTGCTAGTATGCTTTGGATCTACAAAACCCTCAGGTTGTGTCATGTACACATCCTCGAGTAGGTTTCCATTCAGAAACACTGTTTTGACATCGATCTGCCAGATCTCGTAATCGTGGTAAGCTGCAATAGCAAGCAGGATCCGAATGGACTTAAACATCGCTACTGGTGAAAAGGTTTCATCATAGTCAATACCATGAATCTGCTTGAAACCTTTAGCTACCAAGCGACCCTTATAGATAAGTCCATCCATGTCAGTCTTTCTCTTAAAGACCCACTTACACCCTATGGGTTTTACCCCTTCAGGTGGATCAACCAAAGTCCATACTTGGTTGGTGTACATGGATTCCATTTCGGATCTCATGGCCTCTAACCATTTCTCGGAATTTGGTCTCATCACAGCTTCCTGATAGGTGGTAGGCTCATCCTCTATGAGCACAACGTCATCATGGTCAGATAAGAGAAATGAGTATCTCTCAAGCTGATGACGTACCCTATCAGACCTGCGAAGAGGTATGTCTACTTGAACTGGTTAATGTTCCTCAACTCTTTGTGGAACAACATCATCCATAACACTTTGTGGTTCCAGTTCAACTTCCATCGAGGCTTCAGTACTAGGATCCGCATCTTGAACTTCTTCAAGATCGAATGTACTCCCACTAGTCTTTATAGAAACAAAGTCCCTTTCTAGAAAGACTCCAGTCTTTGCCACAACTATCTTGTGTTGACTGGGAATGTAGAAGTAATATCCCTTAGTTTCCTTGGGATATCTTATAAAGTAGCACTTGTCGGATTTGGGTCCTAACTTGTCTGAGACTTGACGTCGAACGTAAGCCTCACAACCCCAAATCCTCATGAAAGACACCTGGGCATCTCTCCCAGTCCATATCCTATATGGTGTCTTTATCACGGCCTTGGATGGAACTTAGTTGAGTATAAAAACTGTCGTGTCTAGAGCATAGCCCCAAAGGTATGTCGAAAGATCTGTGTGACTCATCATAGATCGTACCATATCTAATTGGGTACGATTCCTCCTTTCGGATACACCATTCCATTGTGGTGTTCCAGGAGGAGTGAGTTGGGATAGAATCCCACACTCAACTAGATAGTCATGAAATTCATGGCTAAGGTATTCTCCACCTCGATCTAATCGAAGTATCTTAATACTCTTGCCAAGCTGGTTCTGTACTTCATTCTTGAATTCTTTGAACTTTTCAAAGGATTCAGATTTATGTGTCATCAATACACATAACCATATCTACTGAAGTCATCAGTAAATGTGATGAAGTACCTATAACCGCCTCTAGCAGCGACATTGAAAGGGTCACATACATCACTATGTATAAGTCCTAACAAATCAGTCGCTCTTTCGCTGTGCCCACTAAAAGGAGTCTTGGTCATCTTGTCTAGTAGGCATGACTCGCACGTCTCATAAGATTCAAAATCAAATGAGTCCGGCAAACCATCCTTATGGAGCTGGGATAAGTGCATGTCATTTATATGACCTAAGCGACAGTGCCAGAGATAGGTTTGGTTTAGGTCATTTGACTTGAACCTCTTAGTATTTATGTTTTAAATAGGGCTTTCAAGATCTAGAATATAGAGTCCATTTATTAGAGGTGCACTACAATAGAACATATCGTTTAAATAGACGGAACAACATTTGTTCTTTATTGTAAACGAGAAACCTTTCTTGTCCAAACAAGAAACTGATATAATGTTCTTAGTTAATGCAGGCACATAACAGCAATCATCTAATTCTAGTACAAGCCCATCCTACAGCAACAGCAGCAACCCGTGCTCCATCGCCTACTCGTAGGTCTATCTCACCCTTCGTCAATGCCCTGCTATTTCTCAGCGCTTGTACATTAGTACAATTGTGTGAAGCACATCCGGTATCTAATACCCACAATGAAGAAATAGAGAGGTTGACTTCTATAACATGTATACCTGAAGTAGAAATCTTATTTCTCTTCTTCTTAAGATCTTCCAGGTATTCTTTGGAGTTCATCTTCCAATGCCTTGCTTGTCCTTCATATAGGTGACAAAGATGTTCAACCATATCATAAGCACTCATCAACTCATGTTGCTTTTGAAGCTCAGAGTTCATGGTCATGAGCATAAGACAGGACACATCTAATGCGTCATCTTGATGTTTCTTATAAGCATCTTTGTCAGCTCGCGTGGCAGTGGTAGGAGGTGCCTCCGGAATGGGCTGCTCCAGAACGTACAGTTTACGTTCCTGAGTGAGAACTATTCTCAGATTCCTGTACCAGTCCAGGAAATTTGCTCTGTTGAGCTTGTCCTTCTTAAGGACAGAACATAGAGAGAAGATGTTCGTGTTTGATGTCATGGCAATTCTATAACAGAAAAATGCAGAAAATAAATAAATATCATATTCTTTTAAATCATTTAATTAGGCCTTCAACTAAATGATGCTTCCACTGAATTCTATAATTCATGTGGGACAAGATCCACATCATACTAACCCTTGAGTTAGCTTTGGCTAATACGCCCAAGATTTAGTATGATCGGTAGGTAACGATTACCAATTATATCTCTATGTAACTCTTGTTTATAGGATCATTATCCATAGTTATATTAAAACTTGAGTTAGCTTTGGCTAATACGCCCAAGAATTAATATAAATGTGATTTATGTCCAATCTTTCCAACCGTTGGAAGAATGCCTATAGTTGTACTCGATCCAACCGAGTTAACTAGTTACTCAATCTAATTGAGTTGTACTCACCCATGCGTTGATAGGCGGGACCAAGATTGTCCCTCCGTACCCTACCAAGATAATATGTGTTGCTCTACTTTGGCAGATTCAACAACACATGTGATCGAGGTAGTGATAGGTATCACGGCACGGTAGGCATTACAGTTGACGTGATTTAGATCTAATCTAAACGTCGATGTTGTATCATATACTCGATATAGATCTAATCTAATCGATAGGGTGCATCTTGTACACGATGTAGATCTAATCTAATCGTAAGGGTGCATCTTGTGCACGATTTAGATCTAATCTTAATCGTTAGGCACTAATTAATTACTTAATTAAACATGCATCACATACACAAGTAATTAACTAAATTTTGTGATTATGTCATGGCCCTACTACGATCTTCTCAAGCCAATGAGAAGATCGGATGGTCAACCTAAGGTCAACAGCTTCTTAAGCTCCTTCCTTTGACCACCTCATGTTGCTCGCGCCCTCCTCGTATCTCCGTCTCGAGTGGACCTTCCACCGCCTCAAAATTTACATTACATTTTGAAACTCGAGTTACATTCGAGTCTAAATCTAATTTACAACTAGAATATAAATAGGGAGGCACGACGTGCAGGTCGCGTATCAAATACAGCACACACAAACACATGACGGCACGCAGGCCGTATTATAAATTACAACACAAATCCAATCATATTGGGTCTTTTTGGGCCATGACTATCACAAAATAATATATAATTCTAAATTATATATTTTTCATAATTTTTTGTATTTTTTCATAATTTTTACAATTTTTATGAGTAAATTTTTCCCGGCAGTCCCGATTAGCGATTTCGGTCGCAATCGCGGAGCAAATCCCCTTGCGGGGCTAGGGGCAGTACCCCTACCCGCAATCTAACCATCGCGAGTTGCTCCTAAGCGATCCTACAGCGCCTTAGCCCGCTGTCCCAAAAAGTTTAGGGTCGAAACATTGCCGTAACGGAAAAATCTTCTTGGTAGTCGAAACCTACAAGTGTCTAAACACTTGTGCTTCGCTTCTACGAGAAAAATACGCTTTAAAACTATAAAAATCATGAAATTACAGAAATTCACAGAATGTTTATTTTTCATAAAAACCAAAATAAACTCGTACACACCTTCGCACGTGGCTCTGATACCACTGTTGGGATTTTCGGGCGGCGAAAATCGCTTTTCGCGTGGCGGAAATCCCGAATCTCCCTAGCCAACGGATCCGTGTGAAGAATAAAATTTTTCAAAAAACTACGAGTACGAGTTTACCTAGATCTACATTTAGATCTACAAGGGAAAAAGGTTATACCTTTGAAGCGAAGCCCTTCGCGTTCCCGCTCGTCCAAATGGTGCCGGATCTCAAAGTTGTCAACGTAGACAACTCTCTATATGTATCCACACAAACAACTCAATGGAGAGAGAGCCTTAGAGTGTACTAGCACTCCAAAGGGTCTCGGCAATGGTAGAGGAGGAGAGGGAGAGGGAGAGCTTGAGGAAGAGGATGAAGTGAATGTGCCTTGAATGAAAAATTCATTCCATCCCCTCACAATAGTGGCCGGCCACTTTCAAAAAGTGTAACCCCCATTTCCACATTAAGTGCAATTAATGTGGAGCCATTAAAGTGAAGAATTGTAACCTCCATGAGGTGGCATCTCACTTAAGTTACCATGATGATGTGGAGCATCATCATTGGTCCACATCTTGCCAACTCACTAATGATGTGGCAAAAAGTCAAGTCAAACTTGACTTTTCCTCTTCCTCTCAAGTCAAGTCAAACTTGACTTAATCTCTCACATGGTTGATTTAATCCAACCATTTAATTCAAGCCAATTTAATATAATGAATCTAATTCATTTAATTAAATTGATTCAATGAGTCATAATCTAAATTAGACTCATTGAACACATGAATCAAGTTGAGTCTAACTCAATTAGCCCAATTAGGATTACTCTTAATCCAATTTGATTCATCAAATGAATCTAATCCTCTTGGTTCATCATATGAAACTAATCTCCATCTAATTATCCTTAGTGTGTGACCCTATAGGTTCTTGTAACGTTGGCAATGCCCTAAACCCATTTAGGAGCATAAGTAATGAGTGGTATCTAGCAACACATCATTACTACCCAAGTTACAAGAATGTTGAGATCCAACATCACCTTGTGACTACTAATTGTGACTCCTCACAAAATATGACAAGTGTCCTTCTATCCTAGACATCTAGATTGATCAATGTGAGTCATAGACCGTGTCATCCTCTGATCAATCTAAATCCTGAACTCCAAGTAGACTCACTAAATCAAATGAGCTCAATATCTCATATTGACTCATTTGGGCATGGCCATGCACTTCGTGGTCTCACTCTATCAAGAATACCGATGTCTCTCCCGTCATATAGGAGGGATAGATCCCATCTACATCACTCACATCCCTCCGCATAATTTGTTACATACCCAGTAATCGCCTTTATAGTCTACCCAGTTACGGGTGACGTTTGACGAAACCAAAGTACATAACTCCTTATGTAGGGAACAATGGTGACTTCAGGTCTAAGGACTAGTAGTCATACTAATAGCCACGTGAGAAAGTCTATGACACTCATATAACGATCCATGATACTTTCTCATGGCAGGTCATTCAGTATACATTCTCCAATTAATGCCCATGTGTCAACTTAATATCTCCATATCCATGACTTGTGAGATCGAGTCATCGAGTTGACCTACATGCTAGTCTTATTACATTAACATTGTCCCTGAATGTTAATACTCGAATAGGAATGATTAAGAGTAGTGTTCCCTATATCATCTCACTATCGGTTCAACTAACCGATTGATATAGGTGAGAACCTTCTACTCAAGGACGCTATTATACTTAGTTTATTTTGCACCAATACAAGTAAGTATAATTACTAAAACAAATGTCTTTTATTTATATAGAATATGATACAACAAGTCCATAATACAATCATCAAATGATTGGCTCTAGGGCTCTAGCTAACATCTTATCCATGCGGTCTCTCTCCTCTCTAGAAGAGGGACTTTGAGTCTTCGAAAGACTCACACCATGTGACATCGGCAGAAATCCTTTCTTGGAATTCTGCATGGCAAACCGTAGTAATACCGTGTCAATATATGTACATTGATTTAGGCCAAGCAATCTCTTAGATCTATCTCTATAGATCTTTATGCCTAGAATACAGGTTTCTTCACATTAGTCCTTCATTGAGAAACAATTCCCTAGCCAAGTCTTTACAGACTACAGCAAAGAGATGTCATTTCCAATGAGTAGAATGTCATCCACATACATAACAAGGAAGACAATTGTGTCCCCAACAACCATCTTGTAGTCACAGGGTTCATCTTCATTCTTGATGAAATCAAACTGTTTGATCGCATCATCGAATCGAAGATTCCAGCTCCGAGAAGCTTGCTTTAGTCCATAAATGGACTTATGCAGCTTGCATGCTCTTCTAGTATACTGTGGACCTACAAACCCCTCAGGTTGTGTCATGTACACATCCTCGAGCAAGTTTCAATTCAGAAACGCGATTTTGACATCCATCTGCCAGATCTCATAATCGTGGTATGCTGCAATAGCAAGCATGATCCGAATGGAATTAAACATCGCTACTGGAGAAAATGTTTCATCATAGTCAATACCATGAATTTGCTTGAAACCTTTAGCTACCAAGCGACCCTTATAGGTAATAAGTCCATCCATGTCTGTCTTTCTCTTAAAGACCCACTTACACCCAATGGGTTTGACGCCTTTAGGTGGATCAACCAAAGTCCATACTTGGTTGGTCTACATGGATTCCATCTCGGATCTCATGGCCTCTAGCCATGACTCAGAATCTGGTCTCATCACAGCTTCCTGATAGGAGGTAGGCTCATTCTCAATGAGCATAACATCATCATGGTCAGACAAGAGAAATGAGTATCTCTCAGGCTGACGACGTACCCTATCAGACCTGTGAAGAGGTAGGTCTCTTTAACTGGTTGTTATTCCTCGACTCTTTGTGGAAAATCTCATCATCCACAACATTTTGTGGTTCCAGTTCAACTTCCATCAAGGCCTCAGTGCTGTGGTCCATATCTTGAACTTCTTCAAGATCGAACGTACTCCCACTAGTTTTTCTAGAAACAAAGTCCCTTTCTAGAAATACCCCAGTCTTAGCCACAAACACTTTATGTTTACTGGGAATGTAGAAGTAATATCCCTTCGTTTACTTGGGATATCCAATAAAATAGCACTTGTCGGATTTGGGTCCCAGTTTGTCCGAGACTTGATGTTGAATGTAAGCCTCACAACCCCAAATCCTCATAAAAGATTCCTGGACATCTCTCCCAGTCCATATCCTATATGGTGTCTTTATCAAAGCTTTGGATGGAACACGTTTAAGTGTGAAGTGTGTCTAGAGCATATCCCCAAAAGGATATAGAAAGATCTGTGTGACCCATCATAGATCGTACCATATCTAATAGGGTACGATTCCTCCTTTTAGATACACCATTCCACTGTGGTGTTCCAGGAGGAGTGAGTTGGGATAGAATCCCACACTCAGCTAGATAGTCACGAAACTCATCACTAAGGTATTCCCCACCTCGATCTGATCGAAGTATTTTAATACTCTTGCCTAGCTATTTTTGTACTTCATTCTTGAATTCTTTGAACTTTTCAAAGGATTGTGACTTATGTGTCATGAGATACACATAACCATATCTACTAAAGTCATCAGTAATGTAATGAAGTACCTATAACCACCTCTGGTAGTGACATTAAAAGGACCACATACATCACTTTGTATAAGTCCTAACAAGTCAGTTGCTCTTTCGCTGTGTCCACTAAAGTGAGTCTTGGTCATCTTGCCTAGTAGGCATGACTTGCATATCTCATATAATTCAAAATTAAATTAGTCCAGCAAACCATCTTTATGGAGCTGGGATAAGTGATTTTCATTTATATGACCTAAGCGGCAATGCCAGAGATAGGTTTGGTTCATTTCATTTGACTCGAACCTTTTGGTACTTATGTTATAGATGGGGTTCTCTAAGTCTAGAATGTATAGTCCGTTCATCAGAGGTGCACTACAATAGAACATATCGTTTAAATAAACGAAACAACATTTGTTCTTTATGATAAATGAAAAACCTTGCTTGTCTAAACAAGAAACTGAAATGATGTTCTTTGTAAGAGTAGGCACGTAACAACATTCATCTAATTCTAGTACAAGCCCAGAGGGCAAAGATAGATAGTAAGTTCCTACAACAACAACAACAAACCGTGCTCCATTACTTACTCATAGGTCCACCTCGCCCTTCGTCAATACCCTGTTATTTCTCAGCGCCTGCACATTAGTACAAATGTGAGAAGCACATCCGGTATCCAATACCCACGATGCAGAAATAGATAGATTGACTTCTATAACATATATACCTGAAAGTAGAAGTCTCACTCCTCTTCTTCTTAAGATTTTCCAGGTATCCTTTGCAGTTCCTCTTCCAGTGCCCGGTCTGACCACAATGGAAGTAGGTAGCATCCTTAACAACCCCTCCTTTCGGTTTTATTACCTTGCCTTTTCCCTTGGCTTGGGACTTTCCCTTACCTTTAGGCTTGCCCTTGCCTTTATCTTTTTGCACCATCAAAATGGAGTTGGGCTTTACCTTCTTAAGGTTGAGCTCAGCAGTTCGCAACATGCTTAGCAGCTCAAGCAGTGGCTTGTCAATTTTGTTCATGTTATAATTCATTACAAATTGACTGTAGCTCTCTGGCAAAGATTGCAAGATCAAGTCAGTGGTCAGTTCTTGGCCAAGTGGGAATCCCAGCCTCTGTAGGTTTTCTATGTACCCAATCATCTTGAGCACATATGGACCTACGGGAGTCCCATCTTGCATCTTGCACTGAAACAGTGCCTTGGAGATCTCGAATCTCTCGTGCCTCGCTTGTCCTTGATATAGTTGACGAAGATGTTCAACCATATCATAAGCAGACATCAACTCGTGTTACCTCTGAAGCTCAGAGTTCATGGTCACGAGCATGAGGCATGACACATCTAATGCATCATCTTGATGCTTCTTATAAGCATCTCGGTCAGCTCGCGTGGCAGTGGCAGGAGGTGCCTCGGGAATGGGTTGCTCCAGGACGTACAGTTTTCTTTCTTGTGTGAGGACGATTCTCATATTCTTGAACCAGCCCATGAAATTAGCTCCATTGAGCTTGTCCTTATGTAACGCCCGCCCTCCCTGCTAACCCTAAGGGACGGGGCTACGATACTCCATGTACAGATTTTTCTTTTTAAAAGAGCGGAAGACTTAAAATAATTTTCTTAGTTTAATAAAAACTTTTCTTTTGTTTTTCTTTTCATCAAATCCGAACTACACTATCACGACATCAATAACATGATATCAAAATTAGTAGAAACATAACATCAAGTCACACATACGGTACTACAATTCATGATACCAAAGCATAGTTCTTTAAAAGTTTTTAAAGCAGGTTCTTATTTGGTTGCCTAGCCACTGCCACACACATCTCCTGGCCTCTCCTGCTGCTCCTTTATCTCATCCAGCTTTTTCCTTTATCTGTGGTACAAGGAAAGTAAGCTATGAGCACTCATGGCTCAGTAAGTTCCTTTCCAACTCACTAAAACCGAAAATCATCACATGATCAAAGAATGTCTCAACATAACATGATCTCAACTAGTCATGGCATAACATATCATACTCTTTAAGCATATCATGCAACATAACAAAATCATAACTAGTCATGGCATATCATCTCTTAAAGCATAGCATGAAACATAACATAATCATATCTAATCATGGCATATCATAGTATCATCATAAGGTGGCATGGCATATCAAGCTCTTAAAGCATAGCATGAAACATAACATAATCATATCTAATCATGGCATATCATAAATCATAGCATCATCACAACATGATCATAAGGTATATGCAATATGATTTTGAAAATATGTATCCGAAAAACATGTGTATGTCTCATGATCTTTAAAACCATTTCTTCTTACATATATACTTGAACATAATATCAACATAATCAGGGCCCCGGCTTGTACCACACATAGATAAATCACGTAGATATGCGCGCTTCCTAAGTATATCCAAGGTAGCAAGTCTTGAATCATACTAGGAACTAGGTCCGGATCACACAGCCATAGACCTAGGGGTGTACTAAGGAGCCCATCCCTTTGTTTTTACTAGCCTGGATCACACAGCAAAAGGCCTAGGGGCTGATTATGAGCCCACCCTTGGTACAAGCCTTACAAAGTAAAGTAGCATGTATAAAAATGCATCATTTAGTCACATAGCATATCATAAAAGTATGCATCACTTAGGCATACATTATGTCATAAAAGTATGCATCACTTAGGCATACATCAAATCATAAATAGTATGCATCACTTAAGCATACATCATGTCATAAAAAGTATGCATCACTTAGGCATACATCATGTCATAAAAAGTATGCATCACTTAGGCATACATCATGTCATAAAAGCATGCATATTTTCACCACATAGCATATCATGAGAGCATGCATATTTTAGGCACATAGCATATCATCAAAGCATGCATATTTCTATCCACATAGCATATCATAAAAGCATGCATATTTTAAGCACATAGCATATCATCAAAGCATGCATATTTCTATCCACATAGCATATCATGAAAGCATGCATATTTTAAGCACATAGCATATCATCAAAGCATGCATATTTCTATCCACATAGCATATCATGAAAGCATGCATTTTTTTTAAGCACATAGCATATCATCAAAGCATGCATATTTCTAAGCACATATCATATCATGGAAAGTATAAATCACAAGCATACATGTTTAAGCATAAGGGTGTATCATGTGATTATACTATCATAAGAAACATGGTAACATAGTTAGCTTGGGTTCTAAGCTTCCTAATCCCTTGAGTTCTTATCATGGTCGAATCCCCCCTTAGATCTTAATTTAGGTAAAAACAACCTCCAAGCTTGTGGAACCTAAATTATCATCACATCAATTTCATAGGAAGCATTATAAGCATGATTAACTTGGTTTCTAAGTTCTCCAAGTCCCTAAACTTCATGTGGCTGAACCCTATCAGGTGTGAAACAAGATACCAAATGTCATGAAAGCATGAAAACCTTAAACCATATTTATAGCATTTTTTTCCAAGTAACATAGTAAGCATATTTGAGCTAGTTCCTAAGTTCTACAAGCCCTTAACATATGTCATGGCCGAAATTTAACAAGTATTCATTAGGGCTAAAAGCAAGCATACAAGCATGTGAACTTGAACTAACATCATGTATAAATTCATAATAAGGCATCATACAATGGGTATGGCCGAAACTTACCCTAGCCTCATTTTAGGTCATTAAACAACATATAGCATGAGAACTTTGGCTTTCTACTTATCATATTTCATGTAGAGTGACATGAGCACATTTAATTTTTGTTCTAGGGTTTCTAGGGCATCTATCCCTTCATGGCCGAAACATACAATGGTCCATTTAGGTCATGGAAAAATTATACAAGCATGTGACACAATCAACATATTATCATATTTCCATAAGAAGCATTTTTAACACAATTGGTTTCAATTCTAAGGCCTCTAGGTCATTTAAACCCTACTTGGCCGAGACTCATCAGTGTTTAAATTTTCTTCAAATAGCCTAAAAGCATAGGAAGTCATACAAGTTTCATAGCATGTATAAAGACAAGCATAATAAACATACATGTGAATTGTGTCTTAGGCTTCCTAGGTTTCTTTCCTTTTTCTTTTATTTTTCCTCATGGCCGAAACCTACCAATCTCTAAACTAGGTTTTAAGTGGCCTAAAGCATGGAAAACCTAAGTAAGTTTCATTGCAAAAATTACTAAGAACATCATATACAAATTTGGTTCATAAACAAGCTAGGACCCTTGTGATCTTACATGTCATATATCATGTAACTAAATTCTCTATACCCTAATTAAGCATGAGAGCATTAAACAACTTTCATATCTTAATATCACAGAGGTCTTGAGCATGTTAAAATTTTGTTTAAGCTTTTCTAAGCTATCCATCTTATCATGGCCGAAAATCTTAATGAAGAGTTCATGAATTTCTAGCAATATTCGACATGCAGCTCTTTAAGAGAACTCTATATTCTATCATATAAACATGGTTACCTAAATTTAAAGGTCTTCCTAACCCTAAGCTCTTTTCTTGGCCGAAACATATGAGTGGATTTCTTTTGGTTCCAAGTAACTTTCAAGCAAGAAAAACCCATAAAAGACCCTTAGTAATTCATGGAGGGAATCTTGTACTAGTTTGGTTAAACAATGATTTCCCTAACCTCTTTAAAATATTTTTGGCCAAAATTCTAGGGTTAGGTACTCCTCTGACCAAGCATCATATAGGTATAAAAACATGAAGGAAAACCTTCCTACATAGCATAGAAAAATATCATGAAATGAGGACTTGTTTAAACCTTCCTAGATTTGAAAACTCTTCTTTGGCCGAATTTTTCTTAAATTCTATTCTAGGTTTTCTAATCCTCATAAAATCCGAAAAGTACATAAAACGCCTTGTACCATAGGTGAGGGGAAGCTTACCTCCTTTTCGCTTGTGGATCTAAGGTGTGGTGATGGAAGAAGTAGCCTCTTCTTCTAGTTCCCTTCCCTTGATTCCCTTGCTAAGTCCTCCTTGTATCTTTGGCTTTCTTAGGAGAAAACCTTGGCTTGAGGTCGAAGATGGAGGAGAGGGGACTGAGGGTTTGGTGAGGGAGAGGGAGGATGAGGGAAAATGAGAGAAAAATAGAATTTTCCCTTTACATCATCTTTTTTTTTATTATTAAGGGGGAAGAGGTAGCAAAATTAGTTTTTGCTTTCCTTCTCCTTTAACCCATTTTATATTTTCTTTTATTTATTTTATTTTCTAATTTATTCTCATCATTTATGATGAGAACAAGGGGGAATGAATCCCCTTCATTCTCCATTTAATGTCACGACAAGAGAGGGAAAAGAGAGAGAAAGGGAGGAAGGCAAGTTGCCTTTCTCTTGCTCTTTTCTTGCTTTCTCTTTTTAGATCTTTACTCCTATCTTTATCATGCATTCCCTTTCCTTGCTATCAATATCTTCTCTCTATCCCAATTGGATTCTACTAATTAATTCTATAAATTATAATATAAGAGGTTCAAGGTTCAATCCTTGACTACTCCCTATTTTTATTTCTTTTTATTTCTTTTTGGTTCAACATTCTACTAATATTTTTCTAAGGCAAATTCATCATTCTCTTATTTATCTTAAAAGCTTAGTGGGTGATACAGTACCCCGTACCTCATAAAAAGTTCGTCCTCGAACTTTAAAATAGTTACATCTGGTGGCACTGAACTTTCGGCTGAGTGCATCGGCCACTTTGTTCGCCTTTCCTGGGTGATAAAGAATCTCGCAGTCGTAATCTTTAACTAGCACGAGCCATCGGCGTTGCCTCATATTCAGGTCGTTTTGCATGAAGAAATATCTCAGACTCTGATGGTCGGTATAAATCTTATATTGAGCTCCATATAAATAATGTCTCCATATTTTGAGAGCGAAGACCACGGCTGCTAGTTCTAAGTCGTGAATGGGATAATTCTTCTCATACTCTTTAAGTTGTCTAGAAGCGTAGGCAATGACTTTGCCATCTTGCATGAGTACAGCTCCAAGTCCTGTGATGGAAGCATCGCTGTACATATCGAAGCCTCTGTTGGTTTCAGCACTGGTCAGTCTCCTTTTTAATTCCGCGAAACTCTTCTCGCAAGCTTCTGTCCATTCATACTTTGTATTTTTCTTGGTGAGGGTTGTCATAGGGGCTGCGATTTTGGAGAAATTCTCTACGAATTTCCTGTAATAACCTGCTAGCCCGAGAAAACTCCTGACTTCGCTGGCATTCCTTGGTCTGTTCTAGTTATTTACAGCTTCAATTTTGCTTGGATCCACCATAACTCCATCTATGGAGATGACATGACCTAGGAATATTACCCGGTCAAGCCAAAACTCGCATTTGGAGAATTTTGCATATAGTTGTTTCTCTTGATGGATCTGTAGTACAGTATTCAGGTGTTCAGCATGTTCTTCTGGGGTTCTCGAGTAGATAAGTGTATCATCAATGAAGACGATTACAAATTTATCAAGATATGCCGTAAATACTCGATTCATCAGGTCCATAAATACTGCAGGAGCGTTGGTTACTCCGAAAGGCATAACTATGAACTCATAGTGTCCATATCGGGTTCGAAATGCTGTTTTTGGTATATCATCTGGTTTCACCTTCACTTGATGATAACCGGATCGTAGGTCTATCTTTGAGAAAACGGTCGCACCCTTCAGTTGATCGAACAGGTCATCGATCCGTGGGAGTGTGTACCGGTTCTTGATCGTCACATTATTCAGCGCTCGGTAGTCTATACACATTCGCATAGACCCATCCTTCTTCTTTACGAACAGCACTGGAGCTCCCCATGGAGAGTGACTAGGACGAATAAGTCTCTCGTCGAGTAATTCAGATAACTATTCCTGAAGCTCCTTTAATTCAGCCGGAGCCATACGATAAGGTGCCTTTGAGATCGGCTGAGTTCCAGGAATCAATTTGATCTCGAATTCTATCTCTCTGTCAGGGGCCAACCCTGGTAGTTCATCAGGAAATACTTTTGGATAGTTGCATACTACTCTGACATCCTCTAGCTTCGGGTCTTTGACTTGATTGGTATCAACCACGTGCGCTAGAAACCCCATACATCCTTTATCTAACATCCTTTGTGCTTTAATAGATGACAATAACTTCTCCGTTCCTTTCGGTTCCCCGTAAAACTCAAACTCTGGTTCATTTTCGGGTCGGAAAATCACTTTCCTTTTGCGGCACTCGATTGAAGCGCCGTATTTGCTAAGGAAATCCATGCCCAATATTATGTCATAATCCTGCATATCAAGTACTATCAGATTGCAGTAGAGTTCTCTGTTTGCGATCCGAATGAGTACTGCTTGCAGCATATAGTCCGATGGCATAATCTCCCCGGATGGTAAGGTTGTTAAGAATGTGTCCTCTAGAGTTCGGAGTGGTATATCTAGCTTCTTCATAAAAGGTGTTGAGACGAACGAGTGTGTTGCCCCGGTATCAAATAATACTACAGCATACTGATTGTAAATAAGTAGCTGACCTGTGACAACAGTAGAGGCATTCGCCACGTCTTCCTTGGTAAGAGAGTAGACTCTGGCGTTCGTCATAGTGGGAGGGGCCTCCAATCTTCCTTGGCTGATTGAAGTCCCTTCTATGGCAGTATGCATCTGGTGAAGCTGTGCAGGGGTGCTCCTATTCTGGTTGTTCTGCGAAGGTAGTGCCTGAGACTGAGTAGGGCAATTTCTTGCCAAATGACCTTCCTTTCCGCAGCTGTAGCACTTTCTGGTGCTTAGGAGACATACTCCAGAATGCATCTTTCCACATGTGGCACACTGAGGGTACTTGGTTTGCTTATTGGCCGGACCACCTTTTGCGTTGTTCCACTGTTTCCTCTTTCCACCTGAGTTTCCTTTCCGGGTTCGGTATTGTGCGATTTTGTCCTCCGGTGGTGCTTGGTTCTTGCCTTCGTTCATTGCTTTACGATAGTGCTCGTGTGGCGCAGCTCTGACTAGCTCCTCTGCGATCTGCGGTCTATTAACTCCGCCAGCTACGTTGAGCTATCTCGGTCGGAGCATCTTTAACATTAACCGGACCCTTTCTTTTGATACGGATCAGTTCCGGGCACGGATGTGCTGGCGGTTGAACTTCTTGGCGGCCGTTAACGGCGGAGATCACCTTGCGAACTCGGTGAACTCGTCATAGTGCTTGTTGGTCACTTGCATATGGAAGAATTCTTCTAAGAACTCCATCTCAAAATCTATCCACTGCATCGGTTTATTTGTCTTTTCGCCTTTACTCGGTCCCACCACATCCGGGCATCTCCGGTAAGGCGGAACGACGCCATTTGACCTTCTCGTGTTCAGGCCAGTCCAATCATTATGCTCTCCACGGTCTTGAGCCAGGCTTGTGCATCCCATGGTTCTTCGAGAATGCTTCGGCAAGCCTTTGCCCTCGAATCGAGATAGGCCTCTTGTCGGACCATCGGGTAGTAGGGGCCAGAGTTTGGCGCGGTCTATTAACTCGCACGGCACGTTGAGCTATCTCGGGTGGAGCATCTTTAACATTAACGGACCCTTTCTTTTTCAGTGCGGATCAGTTCTGAGCACAGATGTGCTAGGCGGTTGAACTTCTTGACGGCGTTAAGCGAGCGGATCACCTTGAACTCGGTGAACTCGCATGAGTGCTTGTTGGTCACTTGCATATGGAAGAATTCTTCTAAGAACTACCTGTCAAAATCTATCCTTCTGTTATTTGTCTTTCGCCTTTACTCGGTCCCACCACACATCGGCATCTCGAAGGCGCAGCCAGCGCATTTGACCTTCGTGTTCGCGCGATCAGAGAGTCCATTATGCTCTCCGGTCTTGAGCGCGGCTTGTGCATCCCATGGTTGCAGAATGCTTCCCGAGCCTTAAGCCCTTTGCCATGAATCGGATAGGCCTCTTCGTCGGAGGGAAAGAATAGTCACGTGATCTCTTGGTATAACGGTAGAGTGGGGTGGGGGTTAGGTGGACTGCCTCTTGTGACCCATTATGGTAGTGATCATGTTGCTATGGTGATGATCGGATGCTGGATCTGCGACTACCGTGTCAGTCTGGAATCCTTGTCCCCTCGGTTCGGGCATTGCGTGTCCTAACCATGTTGATCTAAATAATGACAAATAGACTAGTGTAAGTGGTTATCATTTTTAGCTAATCTAACGTACTGTTTTGTTTCTATCTAAGCAAGCAAAACATGAAACTAAAGCATAAGCAACATAAGGAAGAATAAGGAATAGAGTGACAACAATATAACATAAGAAAATAAAGCATGAGCAACATAAGGAAAAATAAAGAATAGAGTGACAAACAATATGACATAAGGAAATAAAGCATAAGCAATATAACAAAGAAAATAAAACATAGGCAATATAACAAGGAAGAAAAATAAAGCATAAGTCATATCACGTGAAACTAAGCATAAGCATATAACAAGAAAATTAAGCATAAACATTCTTACTTGGTGAGGCAGGTCGGAGGCTTGATGTGTATGTAGTGAGCTGGCAAAAACTTGGCTCTGATACCAACCTGTAACGCCCGCCCTCCCTACTAACCCTAAGGGACGGGGCTACGATACTCCATGTACAGATTTTTCTTTTTAAAACAGCGGAAGACTTAAAATAATTTTCTTAGTTTAATAAAAACTTTTCTTTTGTTTTTCTTTTCATCAAATCCGAACTACAATATCACGGCATCAATAACATGATATCAAAATTAGTAGAAATATAACATCAAGTCACACATACGGTACTACAATTCTTGATACCAAAGCATAGTTCTTTAAAAGTTTTTAAAGCAGGTTCTTATTTGGTTGCCTAGCCACTGCCACACACATCTCCTGGCCTCTCCTGCTGCTCTTTTAGCTCATCCAGCTTTTTCCTTTATCTGTGGTACAAGGAAAGTAAGCTATGAGCACTCATGGCTCAGTAAGTTCCTTTCCTACTCACTAAAACCGAAAATCATCACATGATCAAAGAATGTCTCAACATAACATGATCTCAACTAGTCATGGCATAACATATCATACTCTTTAAGCATATCATGCAACATAACAAAATCATAACTAGTCATGGCATATCATCTCTTAAAGCATAGCATGAAACATAACATAATCATATCTAATCATGGCATATCATAGTATCATCATAAGGTGGCATGGCATATCAAGCTCTTAAAGCATAGCATGAAACATAACATAATCATATCTAATCATGGCATATCATAAATCATAGCATCATCACAACATGATCATAAGGTATATGCAATATGATTTTGAAAATATGTATCCGAAAAACATGTGTATGTCTCATGATCTTTAAAACCATTTCTTCTTACATATATACTTGAACATAATATCAACATAATGGGGATCCCGGCATGTACCACACATAGATAAATCACGTAGATATGCGCGCTTCCTAAGTATATCCAAGGTAGCAAGTCTTGAATCATACTAGGAACTAGGTCCGGATCACACAGCCATAGACCTAGGGGCGTACTAAGGAGCCCATCCCTTTGTTTTTACTAGCCTGGATCACACAGCCAAAGGCCTAGGGGCTGATTAGGAGCCCACCCTTGGTACAAGCCTTACAAAGTAAAGTAGCATGTATAAAAATGCATCATTTAGTCACATAGCATATCATAGAAGTATGCATCACTTAGGCATACATTATGTCATAAAAGTATGCATCACTTAGGCATACATCATATCATAAATAGTATGCATCACTTAGGCATACATCATGTCATAAAAAGTATGCATCACTTAGGCATACATCATGTCATAAAAAGTATGCATCACTTAGGCATACATCATGTCATAAAAGCATGCATATTTTCACCACATAGCATATCATGAGAGCATGCATATTTTAGGCACATAGCATATCATCAAAGCATGCATATTTCTATCCACATAGCATATCATAAAAGCATGCATATTTTAAGCACATAGCATATCATCAAAGCATGCATATTTCTATCCACATAGCATATCATGAATGCATGCATATTTTAAGCACATAGCATATCATCAAAGCATGCATATTTCTATCCACATAGCATATCATGAAAACATGCATTTTTTTTAAGCACATAGCATATCATCAAAGCATGCATATTTCTAAGCACATATCATATCATGGAAAGTATAAATCACAAGCATACATGTTTAAGCATAAGGGTGTATCATGTGATTATACTATCATAAGAAACATGGTAACATAGTTAGCTTGGGTTCTAAGCTTCCTAATCCCTTGGGTTCTTATCATGGCCGAATCCCCCCTTAGATCTCAATTTAGGTAAAAACAACCTCCAAGCATTTGGAACCTAAATTATCATCACATCAATTTCATAGGAAGCATTATAAGCATGATTAACTTGGTTTCTAAGTTCTCCAAGTCCCTAAACTTCATGTGGCCGAACCCTATCAGGTGTGAAACAAGGTACCAAATGTCATGAAAGCATGGAAACCTTAAACCATATTTATAGCATTTTTTTCCAAGTAACATAGTAAGCATATTTGAGCTAGTTCCTAAGTTCTTCAAGCCCTTAACATATGTCATGGCCGAAATTTAACAAGTATTCATTAGGGCTAAAAGAAAGCATACAAGCATGTGAACTTGAACTAACATCATGTATAAATTCATAATAAGGCATCATACAATGGGTATGGCCGAAACTTACCCTAGCCTCATTTTAGGTCATTAAACAACATATAGCATGAGAACTTTGGCTTTCTACTTATCATATTTCATGTAGAGTGACATGAGCATATTTAATTTTTATTCTAGGGTTTCTAGGGCATCTATCCCTTCATGGCCGAAACATACAATGGTCCATTTAGGTCATGGAAAAATTATACAAGCATGTGACACAATCAACATATTATCATATTTCCATAAGAAGCATTTTTAACACAATTGGTTTCAATTCTAAGGCCTCTAGGTCATTTAAACCCTACTTGGCCGAGACTCATCAGTGTTTAAATTTTCTTCAAATAGCCTAAAAGCATAGGAAGTCATACAAGTTTCATAGCATGTATAAAGACAAGCATAATAAACATACATGTGAATTGTGTCTTAGGTTTCCTAGGTTTCTTTCCTTTTTCTTTTATTTTTCCTCATGGTCGAAACCTACCAATCTCTAAACTAGGTTTTAAGTGGCCTAAAGCATGGAAAACCTAAGTAAGTTTCTTGGCAAAAATTACTAAGAACATCATATACAAATTTGGTTCATAAACAAGCTAGGACCCTTGTGATCTTACATGTCATATATCATGTAACTAAATTCTCTATACCCTAATTAAGCATGAGAGCATTAAACAACTTTCATATCTTAATATCACAGAGGTCTTAAGCATGTTAAAATTTTGTTTAAGCTTTTCTAAGCTATCCATCTTATCATGGCCGAAAATCTTAATGAAGAGTTCATGAATTTCTAGTAATATTCGACATGCAATTCTTTAAGAGAACTCTATATTCTATCATATAAACATGGTTACCTAAATTTAAAGGTCTTCCTAACCCTAAGCTCTTTTTTTGGCCAAATCATATGAGTGGATTTCTTTTGGTTCCAAGTAACTTTCAAGCAAGAAAACCCCATAAAAGACCCTTATTAATTCATGGAGGGAATCTTGTACTAGTTTGGTTAAACAATGATTTCCCTAACCTCTTTAAAATATTTTTGGCCGAAATTCTAGGGTTAGGTACTCCTCTGACCAAGCATCATATAGGTATAAAAACATGAAGGAAAACCTTCCTACATAGCATAGAAAAATATCATGAAATGAGGACTTGTTTAAACCTTCCTAGATTTTAAAACTCTTCTTTGGCCGAATTTTTCTTAAATTCTATTCTAGGTTTTCTAATCCTCATAACATCCGAAAAGTACATAAAACGCCTTGTACCACAGGTGAGGGGAAGCTTACCTCCTTTTCGCTTGTGGATCTAAGGTGTGGTGATGGAAGAAGTAGCCTCTTCTTCTAGTTCCCTTCCCTTGATTCCCTTGCTAAGTCCTCCTTGTATCTTTGGCTTTCTTAGGAGAAAACCTTGGCTTGGGGCCGAAGATGGAGGAGAGGGGACTGAAGTTCTCGGTGAGGGAGAGGGAGGATGAGGGAAAATGAGAGAAAAATAGAATTTTCCCTTTACATCATCTTTTTTTATTATTATTATTAAGGGGGAAGAGGTAGCAAAATTGGTTTTTGCTTTCCTTCTCCTTTAACCCATTTTCTATTTTCTTTTATTTATTTTATTTTCTAATTTATTCTCATCATTTATGATGAGAACAAGGGGGAATGAATCCCCTTCATTCTCCATTTAATGTCACGGCAAGAGAGGGAAAAGAGAGAGAAAGGGAGGAAGGCAAGTTGCCTTTCTCTTGCTCTTTTCTTGCTTTCTCTTTTTAGATCTTTACTCCTATCTTTATCATGCATTCCCTTTCCTTGCTATCAATATCTTCTCTCTATCCCAATTGGTTTCTACTAATTAATTCTATAAATTATAATATAAGAGGTTCAAGGTTCAATCCTTGACTACTCCCTATTTTTATTTCTTTTTGGTTCAACATTCTACTAATATTTTTCTAAGGCAAATTCATCATTCTCTTATTTATCTTAAAAGTTTAGTGGGTGTTACACCTTATCAAGGACAGAACGCAGGGAGAAGGTGTTCATGTTTGTCGACATGGCACTCGACAACAGAAATAATGCAGAAAGTAAATATCATATTTCATTTATCATTTAATTATGCCTTTAACTAAATGATGCTCCCACTGAATTATAGAGCTTTTCTAGAATCAAGTCATGGATGTGGTCAAACCACACTACTAGATTCACACCAATTAGCTATAATTCTCATGGGATAAGATCCACATCATACTACGCCTTGAGTTAGCTTTGGCTAAATCGCCTAAGACTTAGTATAATCGGTAGATAACTAATTATCAATTACATCTCTATGCAACTCTTGTATATAGGATCAAGATCCTCATTTATACTAAAGCTTGAGTTAACTTTGGCTAAATCACCCAAGATATAGTATAAATGTGATTTGTATCCTATCTTCCAACCGTTGGAAATTGCCTATAGTTATACCCAATCAAATTGAGTTAACTAGTTATACTCAATCTAATTGAGTTTGTACTCACCCAAGTTTTGATAGGCGAGACCAAGATTGTTCCTCCACACCCTACCAAGATAATATGTGTTTCTCTGCTTTGGCATATTCAACAACAAAAAATGATCGAGGTAGTGATGGGTATCAAATCATGGTAGGCATTTCGAGTTGACTCGATTAAGATCTAATATAATCGTTAATGTGTATCATATAAGCATCAAGGTACTAATTACCCTACATAGCATGCATCACATACACACAAAGAATATATCAATATTCAAAAATAATGTGACATGGTTATGGCCCTACTATGATCCTCTCTAGCCAAAGAGAAGATCAAATGGTCAACCTAGGGATAACACCTTCTCTAAGGTCTTCATTTGACCACCTTGTGTTGTCGGCTCCCTTCTTGTAACTCCATCTTCAATTGTACATTACAAAAGTGAAATTCGAGTTACATTCGAGTCTAAAACTATTTTACAACAGGAATATTAAAAGAAGGAGGGCACGACACACAGGTCATGTAACAAATACAACACGCACAACCAATTGACGGCTCGCAGACCGTATTATGAATTACAACACACAATTTCCAATCATATTGAGTCTTTTGGGCCATAACCATGAACACATCACACACATATTCAAAATATGCATTTTTCATAAATTTTCATAAATTTACTACCATTCTAACAACCCTTTATGAGCCGTAACATCGCAGCGGTCTAGTTTGTTGATTTTTCGGTCGAGGTCAAGTAACAATTCCCCTTTCGGGGTTAGGGGCAGCACCCCTACTCACAAAATTAATTTTGTGAGTGTTACATAGACCGTACAACACCTAAAATCACTTAGATCACCAATATGGTCGAGACCAACTCGTTGCGAAAATTTTTTCTTAGTGGTCGAAACCACCAAGTGAATATACACTTGTTGTTTTGCACCCAAGAGAAAAATACTCATAAAAATGTTAAAATTTAGTAAATTTACAAAAATTTACAGATTTGAAAATTTTATATAAAAATGCAAATAAAACTAGTATCAGCCTCGCACGTGGCTCTGATACCACTGTAGGAACTTTCAAGCCGCAAAAACCATTTTTTACGTTGCGGAAACCCCAAAGTTCTTGCCACGGATCCGTGCGAAGATAAAAATTAACATATACATAGTTTTCTCCTAGATCTACACTAGATCTACATGGTAGAGATTATACCTTTGTAGCAAAGCCCTTCGTTTATCCCGCTCGTCCAAAAGGTGTCGGATCTCGAAGAGTGTCAAGTGAACACTCCTCTACAAGTATCCACACGAACAAAAGGTGGAGAAAAACCACTTAGAGTGTACTAGCACTCTTGGGTAGCTCGGTAATGGAGGAGAGGGAGAGATGAGAAGAGAGGAGGAAGAAGATGATATCTTGAATGAGCACTTGATTGCTTCACATAAAGTGGTCGGCCACTTTTCTAGAGGTTTTATACCTCCATGTAATACCAAGAGTCATGGCTCTTGGTCTCCCTCATGAGGTGGCACACAATTATGTGGCCATGATGATGTGGAACACCATCATTGGCCGTCCCCATGCAAAGTCACAATGAGGTGGCATTTGGTCAAGTCAAACTTAACCCTTCATCTTCCCTCTCAAGTCAAGTCAAACTTGACCCATTTATCTCCCATGATTGATCAAATCTAACCATTGATTCAAGTCAATTTGATTTAATGAATCTCTATTCATTGAATTAAATTGATTTAATGAGTCATAATCTAAATTAGACTGATTCAACACATGAATCAAATTGAGTCCAACTCATTAGTCTAATTTGGATTACTCTTAATCCAATTTGGTTCATCATATGAACCTAATCCTCTTGGTCCATCATATGAACCTAATCTCCATCTAATTGCCCCTTATGTGTGACCCTATAGGTTCTTGTAACGTTGGCAATGTTCCTAAACTCATTTAGAAACATAATTAATGAGCGGTATCTAGCAACACATCATTACTACCCAAGTTACAAGAATGTTGAGATCCAACATCACCTTTGTAACTACTAATTGTGACTCTCACAATATATGCTAATGCCCTTCTATCCTAGACATCTAAATTGATCAACTAAGGCGTAGACCGTGTCATCCTCTAATCAATTTATATCTCAAACTCCAAGTAGACTCACTTAAATCAAATGAGCTCAATATCTCATATTGACTCATTTGGGTAAGGTCATGCACTTAGTGGTCTCACTCGATCAAGAATCATGATGTCACTCCCGTCATATAGGAGGGATAGATCACATCTACATCACTCACATCCCTCCGCATAATTTGTTACATACCCAGTAATCGCCTTTATAGTCCACCCAGTTACGGGTGACGTTTGACGAAGCCAAAGTATGCAACTCCTTATGTAGGGAACCATGGTGACTTCAGGTCCAAGGACTCAAAGTCATACTGATAGTCACATGAGAAAGTATATAACACTCATATAACGATCCATGATACTTTCACATGGCGGGTCATTCAGTATACATTCTCTAATACATACCCATGTGTCAACTTGATATCTCTATATCCATGACTTGTGAGATCAAGTCATCGAGTTGACCTACATGCTAGTCTCAGCGCATTAACATTGTTCCTGAATATTAATACTTGACTAGGAATGATTAAGAGTGGTGTTCTCTATATCATCTCACTATCGATTCAACCAATCGATTGATATAGATAAGAACCTTCTACTCAAGGACGCTATTACACTTAGTTATTTGGCACCAATACAAGTAAGTATAATAACCAAAAAGAAATGCCTTTATATGTATATAGGAATATGATACATCGAGTTCATACAACAATCATCATATGATTGGCTCTAGAGTTCTAACTAACAGTACCACTACAGGAACTATATCTAGTGGAAAAATCCATTAATGTATATCTTTAATGAGACAGACTAGTCATGTACTCACCAATCTAATTTCCCACTGATCCGCTCTCACCATTAACTACAATTAGTATGTAGAAATTTATCAACATTCTACCAAAAGTGTATCACAACTAAAATCCAAGGGTGCCCCTTGATTTCCTGAACGATGACCCACAACTCTCCAAATGGTAGAGATACGGTCAATCCATGTGATATGAGTATACCAAACTCTACTCATCTTATTCGAAAATATCCAGAAAATATGTCGAATCTCATTCCTTTCAAATACCCACAAATCCACCATAAGGGAATGATTATACAAAATCCAAAGCGTCACTCAACCTCTTGTCTAAAAGTCTACCCATCAAGTGAGTACCTCCACAGTTCTCATAGTCATACCGTAAATATCCTCCGTCCACTGTTGATAACAGGTCGAACACCCTCTGATCTGACATATAAATCTCAAGACCATGGGTAAATGATCACATGATCAAGGTCTTGAGTTACTAGATGAAGGTAATGTTAGTTGCGACGACCAACCATCGTCTTATAACACATACTACTATTGCTCCAGAGGTTCAATAACCTCTAGTGACAAGCAATGGACGCAAGGGTAGAGGAGCACCATCATCAAATAGCTAACCAACATGACTGTCGATCGTCACTCTGCTCCTCGAGAATTATCATCTGATATTTCCCCCTCGGTAATGGTGGAACTTCGTAGGTGTTAAGCAACTAACACCACATACATTGCATCACTATAGATCATATATCTATATGTATTATCGAGGATATCTACCCATATCCAATCGGTCCATGAGTTAGGACCTCCCAAGGAACAATGATAGACAAGTCAACTGATCATCGCCCAATAAACCATTATATCGCGATCCCTCCTTTTCTGGTTCCAAAACTCCTGACAAGCTAAACCGAAGGAGGTGGAGAAACTCTATCTCTCTAGAGCATTTCAGATTCATCGACAAGAGATACTTTGCTCCTATAAATCGTCTTCTGCATCTTCCTTTACATGATGTCTGGTCACGTAAAGGATACACAGCCAACATTATCTGTTCCTCATCAATACAAGTCATGTATCTGAATATACTCACCAATTAGTACACCTATATAACAAATGTATCACGTAAGTGTTAAGCAGCTAGTTCTACATTTTTCCACATCAGTGGAGGCATCTATCCAAATGTACTTCTAAGTAACCCAACCAGATAGATACAGTCCATGGTCAAAGTCCCCATGGAATAGGATATATCGATTCTCTACAGACTAGTCAAGCTAACAATAGTATGTGGCTATTTCAATCCATTCCACGTCTGTAAAAATCATATACTCATACGTGTCCTCTAGGTTATCTAACCAGGCTCAAATAACCCAAAGGTCAGAATCTTCATGAAATAGAATGGGTCGGTCTCCTACTGACTGAACTACTGACCAAACTAATAACATAAGAATGGATCAGTCCTCTACTGACCAAATCAACAAAGGTAAATCGGTCCTCTCCTAACTAAAACTACCAGAATAAATCGGTCCTCTACGAACCGAACCAACTAGAGTAGATCAATACTCTACTAGGCAAGTCAACGATGGTACATCGGTCCTCTACTAACTGAAGCAACATGATATTTAGCAGATACTATCCACTGCCAAACTAGTGATAACAGAAGCTACTAACACTGGTGGTATGGTAAAAGAAATCCCATGACACTGTAATCCTTGATCTCTAGTATGGTCAACCATGATTAGTGATCGACCCAACACATGTGATGTATACTACAAACAACTAAACAGGTACTAATGAAAGAGTACTAATACATGACATAACTATCAGAATAACTATGCATGAACAAATAGAAATGCATGATAACAATATGCAAACATACCTCCTATGGCTTGGAGATTCCTGTCGCTGCCTGGTCCCAAACTCCAAAAAGTCACATCGAGAAACCAAATCACGAAAACCCAAAAAAAATAGGCCTCGTAAACCTATAGCTCTAATACCAATAAATTGTCACGCCCCCAGAGGAGTCCCCACCGATAAAATTTCGGCAGCATCTCCCCTGTACCGGTGACATTCTGAGGCATATATACAAACAAAATACTTCAGACACATACGGATGGAATATATACACAACCACACAGTTACATAATCAGCCCACTCGGTTGGAACAAGAATAAACACAACCACGCAGTTATATATATACTAAACAACCCACATAGTTGAAAGTAAAATACAGCAGAAACCACAAATAACGATGACAAAACCACAACGCAACTAACTACAAGCCGGCTCGGCTTGACACGACAATAACAAACCAAATACAAGATACTACAAATCTAAACTCCATATAAAAGATATACATACACGAACAAATTACCAAACCAAAACACTAATAGCGTAAGGAATATCGAAACCATAATAGCATCCTTGAATGTGACGTGGGACTGACAGACAGGATCTCCAGGCGACTCCATAAATCCTTTACCTATTACCTAGCGAAATTACCAATATACGGGGTGGTGAGTATAAAGACTCAGCGGGTAATAGACAGATAGTGCATGAGTATAGTAAAGAACTAGAGATACACAAAGGTATACAGTCTCGTAGGGAATATAGAAGATACTATAGTGATATCATGGTAAATGTCCATACCTGAAACCATATCCTAGGCTAGTAATAGGTCACAAATAGTAAAGATCTGGTATAGTACTGCTCATACTACAAGGATAGCATGTGAGGCATATACATAATACCAATAACTGAGTCAATGTCTAAACACATACAAATGATGTATATCTCAACATATGTAAACATAACAGCATAAATAACAACAGCATAAACTAGCAATAACAACATAAGTAAGCAGCTAGTAGCACAAGTATAATAACAACAGCGTATGCATGGAAGGTCACCCCGCCCACCTCTCTGAAACCATATCCTAGGCTAGTAATAGGTCACAAATAGCAAAGATCTACTACAGTACCTGCTCATACTACAAGGATAGCATGTGAGGTATATACATAATACCAATAAGTGAGTCAGTGTCTAAACACATACAACTGATATATATCTCAACATATGTAAACATAACAGCATAAACAACAGCAGCATAAACTAGCAATAACAACATAAGTAAGCAGCTAGCAGCACAAGTATAATAACAACAGCGTATGCATGGATGGTCACCCCGCCCACCTCTCTGTACCACGACCCCTGTATGGTCGAGAGGCCGGATCGATGACAACTGTATGACACTCCAACCGCCACTACTCTCGAGTGACCGAGTGGACAGTTCGCATAGTAGCTATATAGTTACGTAGCAATAGGGTCCCTGCTACTCACTACTCCAGCCGCCACTACCCATGAGTGGTCGAGTGTGGCACGACAGGACAAGCAGCACACTCCAGCTGCCACTACCCATGAGTGGCTGAGCGTGCGGCTCTGGCCAACGACCCTCTCAACCACAAGGGAGACATGGTCATCGACATGCATGCAAGGTCATGATGTGTAATATGCAGTAGTCAGCATATATATAAATAGAAAATAGGTGTGTTACATTAAGCCAGCATGCTCAATAAGATATGTGAACGTACAACATACATAGCAGGTAAACATGATAACTAGTATCCATATATCCAATATCTAACATCTAGTATCAAGTATCTAGTATCTGGTATCGAATACTTAATATCTAGTATATGGTACTGGTATCTACTAAATATCATAGATAGCAACGTGAGACTGTATAGAAACAGAAATGAGTAGCTCAAAACTTGAGTGGAAGTATCAAACGCAGGAAAAATAAGAGTGGAGTCAAGATAAACACAGTATCTATTTGAATATAAAGCTCATGCACTAGGGTCATAGTACTAAAGAGATAAAGCAAGAAGTACCCCCCTTAATTGTAGATCGTGCCAAATACAACCCCCACGTTGAGACTCTCGCCTCGAACCCAAGTCCTGCGATCACATAGTGTATTTAGCTATTTACATAGCAAATAAATAACTAAATAACTCCCCCACCTAATTAGAGGAAACCCCTAATCGAAATAATAATCCTAATTCATTAATCTAATTAGGTTTAACTCAATCCACAATCCTATTAATCCATGCTATCATCTACAACACATCATAAATCAATCACAAAACAACCCAATCTGATATTAAATTCGTAACCAACATCGTAATTAGATTTAAGCTTGGATTCAGCAACCTTACCTCTAATCTAAATCTGATACAAATGCATATCCACCAAATCCTCATAGAAATACAACCAAAACTCCACACATTGCTTACCTTGAATCAAAATCCCCAATAAAGATCTAAAATCTTCACATTTCACATGCCCAATTGAATTCATAATCCAAACACCCTTAAACAGAACAATCTACATAAGAATCAAAGAGGGCAACCTTGAAACGAAACTAAACCAACAAAGGAGCAATGATTTTCTGCATATACCTCATCAGTGATATGATGGAACTGCTCCTTCTCAATCAGAAAACCAATTGGACAGTAGAAGCAAGATCAAACTCACAGTCAAAACAAAGGAAGGTGGCCGATGAGTATGTGACCATGAAGCCACTGTTGGAGCTCATCCTGACAAGAACACGCAAGAGGAACTAGTCCTAGTGAGGATGAAAATCTGCTCAAGATGACCACTCACCGACAGCGCAAGTGGCGATGACCAGGGTACTATCTCAAAGGGAACCAAGGAATAGGTGGACTACTGTGGGATTGACGGTGCTTCACTAGAGACAGTGGCCGACGTGTGACAACGGTGGTGCCAGGTTATGGCTGAGGTGTTGAATCAGGCGGAGGGCGGCGACTGAGAAGGATCGGGAGCATACCGAGAGGTAAGGGCTCGGCTCAGTGAGACTTGTGCGCAGCCAGCGCATCACCCCTGGTCGAGCTGTCGTCTAAAGAGGAGAGGGTCGACAGCGATGCCGGACAATCGACAGAGGGTAGTGCAGCCTCGGGTGGCAACGACAACATTAGGCATTGGCGAGAGGGTGAGTGACAGTGGAGATGGCTAGGGCACGCACTACAAGAAAAATGACATTCAACAACACACAAACGACAACAGTTTTATACCAAACCGTTGTCTTTTTGCCTTTTAACAACGGTTTTAACAAAAACTGTTGTCTTTTAGTAATTTTTTTTGCCTATGACAACGGTTTTTAAAAACTGTTGTCTATTTATGTTTTTTTTTTTGGATACGACAACAGTTTTTAAAGGGTACGACAACAGTTTTTTAAAACTGTTATCTATGTGTGCTTTTTTGGGATTACGACAACGGTTTTTAAAAACCGTTGTCTATTAAATGTTGTTGAATGCGATTGTTTTTTCTTTCGCCACTTTTTCTCCTTCGTCATTTTTCTGTCAGTGTTGTTTACGCCTTGTTTTTTTCTGTCTCTTTCCTAAAACCCTACTCTTCGCCGCCTCCTCCTCACCGCCCTCTTCGCCGCCTCCCTCCTCACCACCCTCTTCACCGCCTTCTTCGCCGCCTCCCTCCTCACCGCCCTCTTCGCTGCCTCCCTCCTCACCACCCTCTTCGCTGCCTCCTTCCTCGTTGCCCTCTTTGTCGCCTCAACTTTCGGCCTCGCCACCTCCTCCTCGCGGCCTCTACTTTCAGCCATCTTCACTGCCTCCTCCTCGTCGCCTCGACTTTCAGCGATCTTTATTGCCTCCTTCTCACCAGCGCCTCCTCCTCGCCACCTCGACTTTCATCCATCTTCGCTGCCTCCTCACTAGTGCCTCCTCACTTCTGCTGCTGGAATCATCGACACAAAATGACATGATGGATAAAGGTATGACAAACTATTTCCTTTATCTGCAACAACGACATAGACAAAAGTGTTGTTTTTGTTGCTCAAGCAAGGAACAAGATGATACAAACTCTGGGCCTCGATTCTTCTCCTACAACTCATGAAACTTGCCCACCAACTATTTTGGTAATGGTCGAAGCCAAAGCTTGAAAGATCAGAGGGTGACAAAGATTGGGAAGGGAGGCCACAGCTTCCGCTCGCAAACTTCGGATCCACCAAGCGGATCGTGCCGCTTTTGTAAGATAGCTGAGTGATCAAGTAGTGTGTGGAGCCGATGGAGATGGTGGCTTTGTCGCCGTCGCAGGTGAGCTCGTACATCCGATCCCCTCACTGAGGCGGATCAGTTGTTCGACGAAATGGGTGGCTGATGTCGTGGAACAGACCGCAAGAGAAGGGAGCACAAGCTTCTTGGCTCCACTGCTGCTGCTGCTGCCCCGTAGCTGTAACAGCTGCCTGGGACAGGAGGAGGAAGAGTAGCGGCAGAAGCATAAGTATGGCCTCCTCCACGCTTCCTATCTCCCAATCCCAAGCTTTCTGTGCTTGAGCACGCCTCATCCTTGCCTCCCTTTCTGGTCCGGTTCGTTTCGCCCTCCCTCACCATCACCGGAGAGAGGCCTCCTACCAGAAGCCCCTGTGCACCATGGTCATCACGGCGACCACCGCAGAGATGCCGAAGAAGCGGCAGGCCTCCCGGGACCGCTCGTTCGTTGACGAGATGAGGACCGTTGCTATGAAGCTGCACACCAAGGAATAGCACGGTGCATTGCATCTGTTGGCCTTTATGTTCCAGGGGGTACTGCAGTCTTACCCTCAACTGCTTTGATGCTCTCGGTGGTATAGTATCCTTGTTTACAATATCCAATGTTGTAGTCATAGTGAATTTTGACACATTTAGGCAAAAGGATCTGGTTTAACTTTCAATTTATTTATGTATGCACCAGCCTCCACAGATTGCCGGGTGCAAAACCATTGTTCTAGCAACTCCGCCTGGTCGTGATGGCAGTATTTGCAAGGTAGCCTTAAAAAATAATCTATCATCACTATCCCTACACTGGTTTTCCATGTTAAGACATAGGTTAACATGATTATGTGACAACAGGAAGTGTTATATTGTGCAAAGAAAGCTGGCGTCACCCACATTCTAAAAGCTGGGGGAGCTCAGGTTCGTCAATTTCTAACCCTTTTCATTCTTTTTTTCTTCAACAAGTCTTTTCTCACAATGGTATCTATGCATTCTATCTTAGGCGATCTCAGCGATGGCTTGGGGAACATCATCTTGCCCAAAGGTAATCCTTACAAACATCTAATACGTTGATTGCAAACCCTCACCATTGAAAGTTGCATCTCTTGTTTGGCAGTATTTTCAAGTTTCTTCTGTCTTTGCTTTATCTGGATTGTAATTTTGTGCTTTGTATATGTAGCTTGATTTTGAGGTGGTATCTCTTTATCATTTTGGGAAACTTAATAGTGATAGGTGGGCATCTTGGCTAGAAAGAGTAGGAACTAGGAACACTAGCACTAACTCATCTTCTACTTTTACAAACTTTTTTACAGGAGAGCTATCTTGCATACAAAATCATCATTTTTGCAATCTTGAACACAAACTATTATTCTCATGCTTCAATTATATATATACATATATATAACTTTTTTCATCATTATGAGCCTTGTTTCATGAATATGATACTATATTACGGTGGATTTTGTTGCCTGAGCATTGTGTGCAAATTTCTCTGCTGCATTCTATATTTGAATCTCTCATTTAGTTAGTACAAAAACATTTGGAATGTAGGCGTTCTGAACCAACGGAGTTAGTGTTGCTAGTGTTGCTTATTTTATTTCCATTGAGTAACGAACATTTAATTAAGCTTTGCACTCAAGATTTTGATTTGTGTATTTCAGACATCAGCTATTCACTACCCCCTCCTCTAGCTGTTGTGTCAATCCTACATATCATACATGAACAAATATACACCTATATGAGATTCTCTTGTGGTGCAGGATCTCCCTACTAACTCAATCTTTGTTTTCTGTCAAGCTTTTAATTGATACTCCTCTTCATTTGGTTTAAGCATTATGTAATATTGATTGCACTTACTTTTACGTCTATGTTTTAATTGCTTTTTTCAGGTTGAAAAAATTTTTGGGCCAGGAAATCAATATGTTACTGCTGCAAAAATGATTCTTCAGGTATGATAATAATTCTGTAGCCTCACATTTCTATGAATATTGCTCTTATCATTTGATTACATCTACTTACCTTGTTTTAGTCCTATGCACAAATGATTTTTTCCTTGTCATGAGGTACTGGAAATGTAGTGATCAATCAAATCAAATCTGTAGTATTAATTATCTTGTTTTGTGGTGATTTTTGGAAGAAGATAATATGTTAAGTAAGAAGATCAAAATGTAACAGATAATATGGCCATTCCTTTCTAGATCTTTCAGGAATGAAATGACAGATCAGTTGGCTCTTCTGTAAACTATTAGCTCTTTTCCCCTTGCAGTTAATCAGAAACTTGGAGCTATAGGTCAGATAAGATTTGTTAGGAACAATCATTCAGCTAAATCCCTGCCTTAAGAATAAAATTGAATCATGTACCTCAGGTACTGTTATTTCCTGGAAAAGTGATTAACAGAAACACAGGAACCAAATTTTATCAAGAAAGTTTCATAGCCAGTGGGAACTATAATAATGTTTATGTTCTTAGCTTAAAAAATTGTGACATTGATAGCCTCTAAATAGTGAATGCAAATATCATTTTTGAGCTGTTAAAACTAGACTTAGGATTGGAGTGGAAACAACTACATCATTGCCCAAGTAATACACAAATCATCTACCATCAATTTTATGACACTTAAAAAGATAAATCTGCTTTAACCTATCAACTTGGGTGTTATTTATTTGTTTCTCCCTAATTCTGATAACCTTTGCCAGTGTCGTGGCTTCATTTTTGATTCCCAGTAAGGTGTTCAATTGGTATGGATATATCTCATAGATATTGTATTAGAGATATGTCTCTACAGTAGTTAAATTTCTGTTCAATCCTCATAGCTGTTCATTTTGTTGATCACGAAGAGAATGATCCTTGGTGAATACTTTGGCTGATTTGCAGAATAGTGAAGCCATGGTTTCCATTGATATGCCTGCTGGCCCTTCAGAGGTGCTGGTCATCGCCGACAGACATGCCAATCCAGTTCACATAGCTGCAGATCTACTCTCTCAGGTGCAGAGTCTTCTGTTCTATTGTGCCTGTGTTATTAATGTTTTTTGTTGTAATTTTCAGTAGCTGGAATTTATTACCTGAAGACTTGATAAAAATCCACAATGAAACCTTTCAAATTGCTATAAGGATAGTTGTTCCATGGGTTTGGTGCTCTTCTTTTATAAAATCGCTAATTTTACAGGCAGAACATGGTCCTGACAGTCAGGTAGTTCTTGTCATTGCTGGAGATGGTGTCAATGTTGATGCAATTTTAGCTGAAGTGAGCAAACAATGTGATAGCCTTCCTAGGGGAGAATTTGCTTCAAAATCACTTGGTCATAGCTTTGTTGTATTTTGTTGGTTGCTTATGAAATTTTGTTGGTTGCTTATGAAATTTCTTCGGAATGTTATAGATATTATTTTTGAATGTTAGAAAATTGTATATTAAATTTTATTTTGAAATTTAGTATTTTGAATGATTTATAATATTGGAAAATTGTGTATTTATTTTTTTTTATTTTTTTTTCTAAAAAAGATAACGATTTTTCACCGTTGTCGTAGATAGTTTAAAACTGTTGTTGAAGACCCTGTTATTAAAGGTAGACGCTCAAAGACAACGGTGAAAAACTGTTGTCTTTGAAGGAAAAGACAACAGTTTTTCACCGTTGTAAAAAATGTTGTCTTTGCCTTCAAAGACAACGGTTAAAAACTGTTGTCTTTTGCCACCCCTTTTAACAACACGGCCTTTAACAACAGTTCAAAATGGCCTACGACAACGGTGAAAAACCGTTGTTGTTTGACTTTTTTCTTGTAGTGACGGAATAACATCAAAGGGCGGTGGCAGAGATCGTCGGCGGCTAGCTGTGGTAATCGACCTCACCGCTTGGGCGTCGGGCTCGGTGATCATCGGCGACGGCGAGAGGCAATGGAAGATGATCGTGAGAGGGAGTCGGTGGTTCGGACACAAGCACTTGGGAGAAGAATCGAAGGAAGGAAATGAAATAAGGAATTAAACCTTGGGTTTAGTTTTTATACCTAGGTCAATTAACCTTAATGAAATTAATCAACTCCCACTTGAGGGTTATTCTAAACAGGCTTTCGCTAAACTCAATAGTTTTAGCCCTTCAAACATGTCATACGACCTCCGTTTAAATCTCGAAAAAATTCTTAAAATTTCTAAAAAAATCCAATAAGATTATTTATTAAATAAACTTTTTATTTAATCATTATTTGAGCATCGCATTTTACAGGCTAGCACATGAGGTGTTGCCACCATGACGTCTGGGGTTCGAATCTGGGCAAAGCTGAGGTAAATGCCTCTCTTATATGTTAGTCATTATTCCAAAGGCTAGTAGCCGCCCGTGATTTACCTCCTTTGTATTGGCTCTGGGACAGGTTGGCGGGGGCACTGGGGCTGAGCGTATTCATCTTTTGCCACCTATTAGGATCAACCCTTGGTCAAATTGACCAAACATAGGTATATTATCAAACATCAAAACCCTAGAGGTCGATTGCACCAATAGAAATACAAGAAGATTATATATTTTTTATCAACAAATGGAGATCATTTATTGCTAATGTCTTATATGATATTGATTTGAGTTTTCTGGCATTCTCAAATTGCTGAGTGTGAATTTGGTTGGAAGTTGTTGTATGCCTTCTTATGGTTTCTGATGTAGAAATTACAAATGTGTGGAAATAATGCTGATGAATTAGAAGTTGTTCTAGATATAGCTACAAACTGTAAATGAAGAAAAGTTCATTGATTTTGAAAATATTAATGGAATCTGATAACAAAAGCCATTTGATCTTGAAGATTTAAGCCATTTGATCATTCGAACTTGGAAGTTAGCTGATTGTTGAGTATTGATAAATAAGATCTTGAACTTTCATAGTATAACTGATAGATTAAAAGTAGATACAAATAGTCGCAATAAGTGGAAACTGGGGAATGAAGATTAAAGTGAGTATACCATTCTGCAGTTAGGGTAGATGCCTGAAATTGTAGCCATTGAAGTTGAATTCAAGCTGAATACAAGTGAGTCTCGATATGTATGAAAGGATGAAGGGATAGATTTTGGATAAAATTTATTGTCATTTTTTAGTTGAGATAAATTGAAATTCAAAGTACTTGGGATTAAATATCATATGAACCATCTTATTGAATTCAAAGTGCTGGAAAATGTTGTAGAAATAGCTATTAAACTGCATTTGGAAACTTAGATATAGAATTCAAGATTGAACTGCAAGCTTGACAAATTTTGAGGAATTTGTTGTCGTGTATATGTGATTAGAACAACTGTGAACACTGGTGGAAGCTGAAATATGTTATTGAGGAGCAAATTTCGTGCCAAGACTAAAAGTTATCATCATAACATTCTAGTTCCATATCTTCCACCTTTTAATGATACTTTTCTTTCCTTATTGCTTTTCTAATATTAACTCTTTCAATTGCATTTGATTCTTGTTTCCATTGCAATTCAAATGAACTTTCATAATTATGAATCTAGTATATGTGATGAAGGTGAAGAATAGACGAAAAGCAAGCATTTGGTAGTGCTTTAGCCATGGGTAGTTCGAGAAACCTCTACTATTAATCATATTGTACATGTAGGATGAGTGCCACCCAAAAGTTTATTTCTTGTGAGTTTGTGAAATGTCATTTTCAAACTATTCATGATGGATGAAAGTTATCATGTTGTTAGCCAAAAATTAAATTTGATGTCCATGAATGCTTGGGGTTTGAATTTGACAATTTTAGATGGTTATTTCTTTTCTATTCTATAATCATGTTAAGGAATTTGGTTTTTTTTTTTTTTTTTTTTTTTTTTGGGGGGGGGATTTTTATCTTTCTTAACTTGCATGAGACATGAAAGAATAAGTGTGGGGGATTTTGATGATGTGCTTAGGTGGCACTATCTTTTGATTGGAATTATTTGGTTTTGGAGTTTATTTTGAGTGAGCAATTGATTTGTGAGCTAGATTTTGTTAAAACAAGATATATCTTGAGCTAATCCAATTCATTACTTTTAATTCATGATTTGTGCTTAATATATTTTACTCTTGGGTGTAGGTGAAGGTTTTGGACACATTGGTTACACTTTGGTACACTCAAGTAGCTGGTTGGATTGAGTGAGCTGTGGTTGCACCAAACACGATTGAAATCGAATTGAACCTAGGCCAACTAAACCGGTTCAGTGGAAATTCAAAAGCTAGGCTATGGCACGGTGACCAGGGGGCTTGCGTTACTGTTCACCGTGCCACCTTCCTCTCCAATGCACGACGATGTGAGTCCCCTTCCACATCTAGATCTAAGGTCGAATTCCATCATCAAAGGCAAGCTTTGAACCATCCGGCTTTTGGCGATCAAGGAGCATTGCACGATTTGAGGGTGTTCCCTAATTCTCAACTTTGAGTTCCACGAGTGTCATCCACACACAGATTTGAGGGTGTTCCCTGATCTGAGCTACCATCATCCAACTGAAGTGACTGCGGAGTTTTCCCAGTTCTTCTGAGTCCATTTCATCTTCGTTTCCAACCGCAACTTCAGAATCGATCCGAACGAGCGCTTCCGATTTCTCTCCTCTGTTCTTTAAACGTTGGTAGATTCAGACGATTGCAAGCTTGAAGGGTGTTCTCAAAGGGCTAAGATCAATGTTTGAATCAACTAGGAGTTCAGATCTTTGCCGCTGATTGCTCGAAGGGCGTTCCCAGAAATAACTCTGTGTTATGGCAAAGGGAAGGAACAGATCGATGAACTGAGTTTGTGGAATGTTCTCTTAACCTAGATCTTAGATTCTATTGTTAGACCTTTTGTTCCTACTTGTTTCTCTTTCCATTCAAACTCAACCCAATTTGAATTCTGCATTTAGATCTTGATTTGGATTCAGGAAAGTTTCTTCTACTTGGAATTTGGTGTGTTTACTTAGACCTAATAACTAGTTTAGTTCTCTTCTTGTAATTCAGTTGGCATTTAAATTCTATATTTCAGAGCAAACATAATCAGACTTTTGAAAGGAGTTTTCATCTCAGATTTATGCAAATTAATTGTCTTATGTTCAAATTTTGATCTAGGGTTCTAATTCTTGCTATGTTAGTTTAGTATATGGAATCTAGTTCTTATCATGATAAAGAAAATGTTAATCTGCATGGTAAGTTTTAAATTCTTACTTCTTAGTCCTATTCACAGTTTATAATTGTGCTTAATTCAAAAATATTGTTGAGAGTTCAGCTGCATTCCATTCAACCATTTAGTTTCAATTTCTGATTATTAAATTTCCTCATTTCTGAACTACTTTTGATTAGTTTGCTTTGAAGTTCAACTTCCTTTGAATTGTTTACTCACGGTTCAGTTCAACTTCAAGTAGATTAGGTTTATTTCGACAAGTGTCATTTAGTCTAGTTTTAATAAGTTGCTAGTTCTTTCATAGCTTAGTTTTAATTCATGTGTTAGGTTAGCTTGTCATTAAATAAATAAATATCACATCTAAATCATTCACACACTATTTAGTTGACTAGTAAAAATACGACTTGGGACTCCTTAATGCAACTCTAATCTTTAGTTTTAATGGGCTCCAATCTTTATTAATTTAAAGTATCTATTGACATGTAATAAGGACTACATCACTTATCTCAACCTACCAGCCAAATCTTGATCCTCCATACCTATTTGGACTTTGTGGCTTAACATTGGATCGACCACCCAAGACTTTCCCTCGATCATCTATCCTCCAAACCTATCAAGCTTCCCTGCTAAGTGTTGAGTCCTTTCAACCCACTTGGACTTTCCACCTGGCTTCCACGATCTGCTAAGTCTTTCCTGTCTAGCCTCCAACTAGGACCTTCCCAGTTGAGTAAACAACCTGCACACTTGGTCAACTTGTTAGATCACAACAAGACTTAACTTGAACATTTGGCAAAATTAAAACACAGGTTCGATTCTAGTGCACTCTGCACCAACAATCTCCCCCTTTTTGATGTTTGGCAACTTACGGTTCACAGTTAAGTTTAACATACATAGTTAAATAAATAAATGAACATTTTAACTCGTTTCTCCCCTTGAGTTATATAACTCTCTCAAAATTCCTTATCCCTCCCTCTTTGACACACATCAAAACTACGAAAACAAACAAACCTAAGTAAAATTAGATTTGGAAAACCATAGTAAATACTCAAAATTTGAAAAATTTTGTAAGGTTAATAATTTTAAAATTTTAAATTGAAAAATTATAGTAATGGCAAAATTTGAAAAGTTGATAAAGGAAAAAAGTTTAACAATTTCGTAAAAATGCATTTGAAAATTTTTGGAAAGACAAAATTTATAAAGGAAATTTTTGTAAAGTAATGAATTTTGTAATGGAAAAATTTTGAAAAGTTGATAAAGGAAAAAAATTTAACAATTTTGTAAAAATGTATTTAAAAATTTTTAGAAAGGAAAAATTTTGAAAAATTTAGAAAGGAAAAATGTTAAAATATTTGTAAAGTAAAGAATTTGAAAAATAAAATTTTAAAATTATAGTAAAGGTAAAATTTTGAAAATATAAAAATTTTATAAAGAAAATTTTGAAATTTGTGAAAGATTAAGTTTGAAGCTCCCCCTAAAATTGACAAGTACCTAAAAATCCTGGCATGAGTTTTAAAACTAGAAAAAAAATATCCTTATGATGAAATGTCCAACCTTCAAACTTAGTTGACCACCATATGATAGCAACTTTTGATTCAGGTTGTTCAATTTGAGCGTTCAGGTCTATCTAATTTTTTACCAGCTAGTTAACTCAAATTGATCAATGTATGTTGTTTAAACCCCAAATTTATAGTGATACACTGATATAAGCATATGAAATCTTAGACTAAGTCCTAAGTATCTCACACCATTCTATGTTTCACAATACACAAGCAAGGAATCCTACTGTGCTTGTGAGATGCTGGCTCCTAAATCTATAGGAACATGCATTTGTATTGTAAGACCTAGGTTATTCCAAAAAGATAAAATATTTTACAATCTGGTTTGCAAACAAAATTGAAAAGGGGAATTTTGAAAATATAATCTTGAAAAAACTATTAGTAAAAATTTGAAGACATATACTAAAGGAAATGACCTATTCTATGGAATATTTGCATGAACAATTAAAGAGCAAAATAAAAATCACATAGATAAAAAGTACGCAAAACCAACAAGTACTAAATACATGAATAGTTATGAGTGTATCAAAATAGGTATCTAGTCCTAAAATCACTCATCCTCTTCATCAACATGAGCTCGAAGATAATCAAACATCCAACACTACTCTCGCTCAAAAGTATCAGCACGACCAGTCATCTCCTGATGAAAATCTACAATTTGTCCTTAGAGAGAGTTATATTGATCAGTCATCTTGGTTTCCAAGGAGTCAAATCGGCTAAAAATGTCATCTCAAAGATGATTAAAAAAGTCACTAGTCGATGGAGGAGGTGCATAAGAGCTACCCAAAGCATAATCAAAAAGAGGTGTTAATGCAAATCATGGATCAAAAGGTGGATGATGGGGCTCCTCAACTGCAACCGGTTCATCCTCGGCTATGTCTTCCTCGACTACAGGTAGAATGTATCGTGGATGAGTCCCCTTATACACTAGTCACTCTACACTAGTCCTAATCCCAACCAAAGACAACTGCCTAATCCCAACAAGATCAAAATCAGACAACATGATCAACTCACTGCGGTGAACTCCTACCCCTAGAGAAGCAATATAGGTGGTGAGTACGTGACACTGGATCATATGAACTTTATTTAAGATACAATACCCCGAATAGTAGATAATGGATCAGAGTGTTAGGATGTATACTAAAAGCATAGCTTTTGGTATAAACATTTATCTAGAAATAAGAATCACATTGGTCAAATGTCTACATTTATGATAAATGTAGTTGCTCAATTAATTTATATTGTAGATAACATGGTGTGTGGTGTCACACACAGAAGATCATGTTATCGGTTCCTTATAAATTATAAACAATAGCTCACGACCAAGATGGAAAGGAACAAACCATTGGAAGGTCGTAGTGTAATTAGGTATTAGTTTATCTTAACTATATAATTATACTAGTACACTTAGAGTGTATTGAGTAGGATCATTTGAGGTCGTTCCTTTTATACTGACTTTATGAAGGAACAAAGACCTCAGTTATTATGGAAGTGTGTGCTCTTAATCCTAATATAATAACAAGCACATATATTTGATATTTATTTCTTTAATTTATCAATGGGTGAGATTTAGTTGGATAAATCAATAAGCCCGATAAGTTGGGAAATGATATCACTTATAGTGTGTGTTGATGATTATAGAAGGAAACTGTGTCCTAGTGATCTAGGTTGAGAATGTCCCCAAGAGGAGCTCATAAGGATTGTCATGTTAAACCTTGCAGGTGGACTTAGTCCGACATGACGATGAAGTTGAGTGGTACTACTCTTGGAGCTAGATATTAATTAAGAGAGTTGTTAGTAACTTACTTAATTAGTGGACATTTGTTATCTTAAACACAGGGAAACTAACACACTCATAATAAGAAGGAGCCCAAAATATAATTTGGGATTGGTGCGGTAGTTCAATAATAGTTCTCTAGTGGATTGAATTATTATTGATAAAATTAAGTTGTGTGTTCGGGGCGAACACAGGATGCTTAATTTTATCGGGACACCAAAACCAATTCCTCCTCTCGGTCCCTATCGTAGCCTCTTAATTATAGAGTACTATACCCACCTATACTGTAACGCCCGAAAATTCTCAAAACTATTTTAGAAATATTCTATTATTTTTCTGGAATTTTAGGATATTTTTGTTAGTTAGAGCCCTAGAGCCAATCATTTGATGATTGTATGGACTCATGTATATCATATTCTTGTATATTAATAAAGGCTTTTGTTTGGTTATTATACTTATTTATATTAGTGCCAAATAGACTAAGTATAATAGCGTCCTTGAGTAGAAGGTTCATACCTATATCAATCGATTAGTTGAATCGATAGTGAGATGATATAGGGAACACTACTCTAAATCATTCCTAGTCGAGTATTAGCATTCAGGGACAATGTTAATACAATAAGACTAGCATGTAGGTCAGCTCGATGACTTGATCTCACAAGTCATGGATATAGAGATATCAAGCTGACACATGGGTATGCATTAGAGAATGTATACTGAATGACCCGCCATGAGAAAGTATCATGGATCGTTATATGAGTGTCATATACTTTCTCATGTGGCTATTAGTATGACTATTAGTCCTTAGACCTGAAGTCACCATGGATCCCTACATAAGGAGTTATGTACTTTAGTTTCGTCAAACGTCACCCGTAACTGGGTGGACTATAAAGGCGATTACTGGGTATATAACGAATTATGTAGAGGATGAGTGATGTAGATGGGATCTATCCCTCCTATATGACGGGAGCGACATCGGTATTCTTGATAGAGTGAGACCACTAAGTGCATGGCCATGCCCAAATGAGTCAACATTAGATGTTGAGCTCATTTGATCGAGTGAGTCTACTTGGAGTTCAAAATTTAGATTGATTAGAGGATGACACGGTCTATGCCTCACATTGATCAATCTAGATGTCTAGGATAGAAGGACACTTGTCATTATTTTGTGAATAGTCACAATTGGTAGTCACAAGGTGATGTCGGATCTCGACATTCTTGTAACTTGGGTAGTAATGATGTGTTGCTAGATACCGCTCATTACTTATGCTCCTAAATGGGTTTAGGGCATTGCCAACGTTACAAGAACCTATAGGGTCACACACTTAGGACAATTAGGTGGAGATTAGGTTCATTTGATGAACCAAGAGGATTAGATTCATTTGATGAATCAAATTGGATTAAGAGTAATCCTAATTGGGCTAACTTGAGTTCGACTCAAGTTGATTCATGTGTTAAATGAGTCTAATTTAGATTTTGACTCATTGAATCAATTCAATTTAATGAATTAGATTCATTATATTAAGTTGGCTCGAATCAAATGGTTGGATTAGATCCACCATGGTAGAGATTGAGTCAAGTTTGACTTGACTTGAGAAGGAAGACCAAAGGTCAATTTTGACTTGACCTTTTGCCACCTCATTGGTGAGTTGGCATTAGGTGGACCAATAATGATGTTCCACATCATCATGGGTGCCACCTCATGGAAGTTACAAAGCCACTCTCTTAATGATTTCATATTAATTGCAATTAATGCAATTAATTGGTAATGGTTTCATATTAATTGCAATTAATGCAATTAATTGGTGAGATTTTGAAAGTGGCCGGCCACTTGGTTTTTGGGTGAGAATTTGATTTTTTCATTCAAGTGGTGTAACTTCTTCTTCCTTGTGTTTTTCCTCTCAAGCTCTCCCTCTCCCTCTCCTCCTCCCTTGGCCGAACCTTACCAAGGTGCTAGCACACCTTTGTGTGAGGTTTTCTCCATCTAAGTTGTCCGTGTGGATACTTCTAGAGGACCGGCGCTTGACGGTCTTGAGATCCGGCAACCCTTGGAAGAGCGGGATTCGCGTAGGGCGCGCATCAAGGGTAAACACTTTCTCCTCGTAGATCTAAGTAGTAGATCAGTTTTTGAACTCGTACAAGAAATAGTTTTTCGAATTTTGTATATGAATCTTTGCACGGATCTACGGCTTTGGGTCCTTCGGGGTTTCCGCGACGCGAAAAAGCGGTTTTCGCGGCTCGAAGAATCCAACAGTGGTATCAGAGCCACGTGCAAAGACTTGTACGAGTTAGTTTTTGGTTTTTGGAAAACAAAAAGCTTCTGTGATTTTCTGTAAAAATTCAATTTTTATGTTTTTATGGGTAATTTTTCCTTATAGGCGAAGCACAAGTGTCTCGGCACTTGTAGGCTTCGGATATCGGGAAGAATTTTCCCAAACGGCTTCGTTTCGACCCAAAATCTTTTGGGACAGCGGACTCGGGTGCCTTTGGATCGCAACGGAGCAACTCACGATGGTTAGATCGTGGGTAGGGGCGCTGCCCCTAACCCCGCAAGGGGATTTGCTCCGCGATCGCACCCGAAATCGCTAAAAACGAACCCGTCGGGAAGATTTTTCCGAAACGGTAATGTCTCGGCCCAAATCGTTTTGGGACAGCGGGTTTAGGCGCTGTTGGATCGCAAAGGAACCCTCGCGATGGTTAGATCGCGGGTAGGGGCGCTGCCCCTCCCCGCAAGGGGATCCGTTCCTAAACGGGACCGCCGGGAAATTTTACTTGTAAAATTGTAAAAAAATTATTTTTAAAATTACAGAAAATAAGAAAATATATAATTTTGAATTATATATTAATTTTGTGATAGTCATGGCCCAAAACCCAATATGATTGGTTGTGTTGTAATTCATAATACGGCCTGCGTGCCGTGATGTGTTTTATTTTATTATTCGCGACCTGCGCGTCGTGCCTCATTTTTTATTCTTGTTGTAAATTAGATTTAGACTCGAATGTAACTCGAGTTTCAAATTGTAATGTACAAATTGGAGAGGTGGAGGGTCCACACGAGACGGAGTTCCGAGGCGGGCACGAGCAACACAAGGTGGTCATTGGGAGGAGCTTGGAGAAGCTGTTGACCCTAGGTTGACCATTCGATCTTCTCATTGGCTTGAGAAGATCGTAGTAGGGCCATGACTAAATCACAAATAGATTAATTAATTAATTATTATGTATCTGATGCATGTTTAATAGTTAATTAATTAATTAGTGCCTTAACGATTAGATTAGATCTAAGTCGTGCACATGATGCACCCTTGCGATTAGATTAGATCTAAGTCGTGCACAAGATGCATCCTTCTCGATTAGATTAGATCTAGATCGAACCAACTCTAAATGCCTAACCGTGTCGTGATACCTATCACTACCTCGATCACATGTATTGTTGAATCTGCCAAAGCAGAGCAATACATATTATCTTGGTAGGGTACGGAGGGACAATCTTGGTCCCGCCTATCAACGCATGGGTGAATACAAACTCAATTAGATTGAGTATTCCTAGTTACTCGGTTGGATCGAGTCAACTATAGGCATTATTCCAACGGTTGGAAAAGATAAGTCAAAATCACATCTATATTAACTCTCGGGCGTATTAGCCAAAGCTAACTCGAGTTTTAGTATAAATGCGGATATTGATTCTATAAACAAGAGTTGCATAGAGATGTAATTGGTAATCGTTACCTACCGATCATACTAAGCCTTGGGCGTATTAGCCAAAGCTAACTCAAGGGTTAGTATGATGTGGATCTTGTCCCACAAGAATTATAGAATTCAGTAGGAGCATCATTTAGTTAAAGGCCTAATTAAATGATTTTAAAAGAATATGATATTTATTTCTGCAAATTTTTCTGTTGTAGATAACCATGACGTCAAATACGAACACTTTCTCCCTGTGATCTGTCCTTGAGAAGGACAAGCTCAATGGAGCGAATTTCCTGGACTGCTACAGGAACTTGAGAATAGTTCTCACCCAGGAGCATAAGCTGTACGTTCTGGAGCAGCCCATTCCTGAGGCTCCTCCTGCCAATGCCCCGCGAGCCGACAAAGATGCTTATAAGAAGCATCAAGATGACGCATTAGATGTGTCCTGTCTAATGCCCGCGACCATGAACTCAGAGCTTCAGAAGCAACATGAGTTGAAGGGCGCTTACGATATGGTTGAGCATCTTCGCCAACTATATCAGGGACAAGCGAGGCATGAGAGATTTGAGATCTCGAAGGCACTATTTCAGTGCAAGATGTCAGACGGGGCTCCTGTAGGTCCTTATGTACTCAAGATGATTGGGTACATAGAGAACCTACAAAGACTGGGGTTCCCACTTGGCCAAGAGCTGGCCACTGACTTGATCTTGCAGTCCTTGCCGGATAACTATAGTCAATTCATTCTCAACTATAACATGAACGAGATTGACAAGCCACTGCCCGAGCTACTTAGTATGTTACGAACTGCTGAGATTAACCTTAAGAAGGTTAAGCCCATTCTGATGATTCAGAAGCACAAGGGCAAGGGCAAGCCCAAAGGTAAGGGAAAGTCCCAAACAAAGGGCAAAGGCAAGGCACTGAAGCCTGAAGGAGGGGTCGCCAAGGATGCTACTTGCTTCCACTGCGGTCAGACCGGGCACTGGAAGAGGAACTGCAAGGTATACTTGGAGGATCTAAAGAAGAAGCGAAGTGAGACTTCTACTTCAGGTATATATGTTATAGAAGTCAATCTATCTATTTCTACATCTTGGGTATTAGATACTGGATGTGCTTCTCACATTTGTATTGATGTGCAGACGCTGAGAAATAGCAGGGCATTGACAAAGGGCGAGGTGGACCTACGAGAAGGCAATGGAACACGGGTTGCTGCTGTTGCTGTAGGGATTTACTTTCTATCTCTGCCCTCTGGGCTTGTACTAGAGTTAGTCGATTGTTGTTATGTGCCTGCTCTTACTAAGAACATAGTTTCAGTTTCTTGTTTAGACAAGAAAGGATACTCTTTTATAATAAAAGACAAATGTTGTTCTGTTTATTTAAAAGATATGTTCTATTGTAGTGCACCTCTGATAAACGGACTCTATATTCTAGACCTTGAGAGCTCTATCTATAACGTTAGTACCAAGAGGTTCAAATCGAACGATATGAACCACACCTATCTCTAGCACTGTCGCTTAGGTCATATAAATGACAAGCGCTTATCCCAGCTCCATAAGGATGGTTTCCTGGACTCATTTGATTTTGAATCATATGAGATATGCGAGTCATGCCTACGAGGCAAGATGACTAAGACTCCCTTTAGTGGGCATAGCGAGAGAGCAACTGATTTGTTAGGACTCATACATACTGATGTATGTGGCCCTTTCAATGTTGCTGCTAGAGACGGTTATAGGTACTTCATCACATTTACTGATGATTTCAGTAGATACGGTTATGTGTACTTGATGACACATAAGTCGGAATCCTTTGAAAAGTTCAAATAATTCAAGAATGAAGTACAGAACCAGCTTGGCAAGAGTATTAAGATACTTCGATCCGATCGAGGTGGAGAATACTTAAGCCATGAGTTTCGTGACTATTTAGCTGAGTGTGGGATTCTATCCCAACTCACTCCTCCTGGAACACCACAGTGGAATGGTGTGTCCGAAAGGAGGAATCGTACCCTATTATATATGGCACGATCTATGATGAGTCACACAGATCTTCCGACATTTCTATGGGGATATGCTCTAGACACGGTAGCTTTCATACTCAATCGAGTTCCATCAAAGGTCGTGATAAACACACCATATAGGATATGGACTTGGAGAGATGCCCAGGTGTCTTTCATGGGGATTTGGGGGTGTGAGGCTTACGTACGACGTCAAGTCTCAGACAAATTAGGACCCAAATCCGACAAGTGATATTTCATCGGATATCCCAAGGAAACTAAGGGATATTACTTCTACATTCCCAGTCAGCACAAGGTAGTTGTGGCAAAGACTGGGGTCTTTCTAGAAAGGGATTTTGCTTCTAGAAAGACTAGTGGGAGCATGTTCGATCTTGAAGAAGTTCAAGATGCGAACAATAGCAATAATGCCTCGATGGAAATTGAACTGGAACCACAAAGTGTTGTGGATGATGTTGTTCCATAAGGAGTTGAGGAACAACAACCAGTTCAAGTAGACATACCTCTTCGCAGGTCTGATAGGGTACGTCGTCAGCCTAAGAGATATTCATTTCTCGTGTCTGACCATAATGACGTTGTGCTCATAGAGGATGAGCCTAACACCTATCAGGAAGCTGTGATGAGACCAGATTCCGAGATATGGTGGATGGATATCAAAAACCGCGTTTCTGAATGGAAACATACTCGAGGATGTGTACATGACACAACCTGAGGGTTTTTGTAGTTCCACAGCCATAGGATCTATCATGTATGCCATGTTATGTACTCGACCTGATGTCTCGTATGCTATGAGCATGACGAGCAGATACCAGTCAGATCCAAGTGAAAGTCACTGGATAGCAGTCAAGAATATTCTTATGTACTTGAGAAGGACTAAAGAATATTTCTTGATATATGGAGGCGATGAGGAGCTAGCTGTAAAGAGTTACAGTGATGCTAGCTTCCAGACCGACCAGGATGATTAAAAATCACAGTCGAGGTTCGTGTTTTGCTTGAATGGTAGTGCTATGAGCTGGCAGAGTTCACAGCAGTTCTACAACGTTTCCATCTCATTCGAGAGATTATCGATAGAGGAGATGTGAAGATTTGTAGAGTACCTACAGAGGCTAACATTACAGATCCCTTGACCAAGGCTTTGGCACAGAGGAAGCATGATGGTCACACTAGGTCATTAGGCCTTAGAGCCTATACTGATTGGCACTAGTGCTAGTGGGAGATTGTTAGTTAGAGCCCTAGAGCCAATCATTTGATGATTGTATGGACTCATGTATATCATATTCTTGTATATTAATAAAGGCTTTTGTTTGGTTATTATACTTATTTATATTAGTGCCAAATAGACTAAGTATAATAGCGTCCTTGAGTAGAAGGTTCATACCTATATCAATCGATTAGTTGAATCGATAGTGAGATGATATAGGGAACACTACTCTAAATCATTCCTAGTCGAGTATTAGCATTCTAGGACAATGTTAATACAATAAGACTAGCATGTAGGTCAGCTCGATGACTTGATCTCACAAGTCATGGATATAGAGATATCAAGCTGACACATGGGTATGCATTAGAGAATGTATACTGAATGACCCGCCATGAGAAAGTATCATGGATCGTTATATGAGTGTCATATACTTTCTCATGTGGCTATTAGTATGACTATTAGTCCTTAGACCTGAAGTCACCATGGATCCCTACATAAGGAGTTATGTACTTTAGTTTCGTCAAACGTCACCCGTAACTGGGTGGACTATAAAGGCGATTACTGGGTATATAACGAATTATGTAGAGGGATGTGAGTGATGTAGATGGGATCTATCCCTCCCATATGATGGGAGCGACATCGGTATTCTTGATAGAGTGAGACCACTAAGTGCATGGCCATGCCCAAATGAGTCAACATTAGATGTTGAGCTCATTTGATCGAGTGAGTCTACTTGGAGTTCAAGATTTAGATTGATTAGAGGATGACACGGTCTATGCCTCACATTGATCAATCTAGATGTCTAGGATAGAAGGACACTTGTCATTATTTTGTGAATAGTCACAATTGGTAGTCACAAGGTGATGTCGGATCTCGACATTCTTATAACTTGGGTAGTAATGATGTGTTGCTAGAAACCGCTCATTACTTATGCTCCTAAATGGGTTTAGGGCATTGCCAACGTTACAAGAACCTATAGGGTCACACACTTAGGACAATTAGGTGGAGATTAGGTTCATTTGATGAACCAAGAGGATTAGATTCATTTGATGAATCAAATTGGATTAAGAGTAATCCTAATTGGGATAACTTGAGTTCGACTCAAGTTGATTCATGTGTTAAATGAGTCTAATTTAGATTTTGACTCATTGAATCAATTCAATTTAATGAATTAGATTCATTATATTAAGTTGGCTCGAATCAAATGGTTGGATTAGATCCACCATGGTAGAGATTGAGTCAAGTTTGACTTGACTTGAGAAGGAAGACCAAAGGTCAATTTTGACTTGACCTTTTGCCACCTCATTGGTGAGTTGGCATTAGGTGGACCAATAATGATGTTCCACATCATCATGGGTGCCACCTCATGGAAGTTACAAAGCCACTCTCTTAATGGTTTCATATTAATTGCAATTAATGCAATTAATTGGTAATGGTTTCATATTAATTGCAATTAATGCAATTAATTGGTGAGATTTTGAAAGTGGCCGGCCACTTGGTTTTTGGATGAGAATTTGATTTTTCATTCAAGTGGTGTAACTTCTTCTTCCTTGTGTTCTTCCTCTCAAGCTCTCCCTCTCCCTCTCCTTCTCCCTTGGCCGAACCTTACCAAGGTGCTAGCACACCTTTGTGTGAGGTTTTCTCCATCTAAGTTGTCCGTGTGGATACTTCTAGAGGACCGGCGCTTGACGGTCTTGAGATCCGGCAACACCTTGGAAGAGCGGGATTCGCGTAGGGCGCGCATCAAGGGTAAACACTTTCTCCTCGTAGATCTAAGTAGTAGATCAGTTTTTGAACTCGTACAAGAAATAGTTTTTCGAATTTTGTATACGAATCTTTGCACGGATCTACGGCTTTGGGTCCTTCGGGGTTTCTGCGACGCGAAAAAGCAGTTTTCGCGGCTCGAAGAATCCAACAATTTTTACAGAATTTTTAGAGTAACGGAAGTAGCAAAAATAAATAGAAAACGAAAATAGCTTAAGCGGGAATTGAACCCGAGACCTATTGGGTCCTACGACTTATGGTGAACCATGGTAACCAAGTGAACCCAGCAGGGCCGTGCAGAAAGGAAAGGGAAACAATTTTATTTAAGTTGGAGTTGGGCCGGAATTATCACTTAATATAAATATGGGAAAATAATTAAGTGAGGGTTATATTTTTGGTTTCCACCGTGAACTTCCTCTCCTCACCCTAGTTTCCGCCGACCCTCTTCCTTTTTCTCTCCTTCTCTCGGCGCACCAAGACAAGGGTTCTAGGAGCACCTCTCGACAACACAAAAGCATGAGGACGCTTCCCTCCGCGAGAAGAACGCATAGTCGCGAGAAGATCGTCGAAAGGATCGTCTCCTCCGGAAATCCAGCGATTAGAATCGTAAGAAAATCCTAACAGGAGGTAAGAAACCCCTCACCTGTAGTATAAGTAGCTTCCATGTGAATTCCATGTTTTAGTTTAGTAATATGTAGACTTTCGGCACAAGGATGCAAATTAGTGCATACTAAGTGTTCGATTAAATTATTTAACACAGAAAAATGCAACTTAGGCATTTTAATAGCTCAGTAAATGCAATAGAAGCATTTAAATAGTTTAGTTAGCCTTGCCACAGCATATATAGGACTACGGTCCAATGGGTGGGCACCCACAGTCGCCTCTAGGTTCAGATAACCTAGTAGAAGCAAGGTAAATTAATTAGCTATGTCTCAGTATTTTATTTTCAGTAGTGGCACTGTACAGGATTAGATATCCATTGGGCTGGGCTCCCATAGTCGGCCCCTAGGTTTAGATAACCTAGTAAACCTTGCTAAATTCGGGATTTGCAACCCCGGGTTTAGTTGAGGATGCCCGCATAGCATGTACGGTTGCCGGGCCCATTAGCAGTATGATTATGTATTTTAATCTATTATATTATAGTTTTTCAAAACTCACAAAGATCAGTTATGTTAGTTGAGTTTGAATTCAGTTCCAGACTAGTTTAATTCATGTTCAGCTCAGTTTTCATTGTTGTTACACATGATAGTTATGGTTAGCTTTGTATGCCATGCTTTGGTGTTCATGTTCAGCTTTTATTACACATGTTTAGATGATAGTATGCCATGACTAGGTTTGATTTCTATGTATGATAACATGCCATGTTTTAGTCTAATCAGTGCACTTTCAAACAGCATGTTTTAAAAACATAATTTGCATCGTATGCATATTTTGTGAGTTAGATGGTTTCTTACTAAGCTCTCAAGCTTACAGATACTACTTTCCTTATACTGCAGATAAAGGTAAAGGAAAGATGGACTAGCGGAGGCTGGAGGGTAATGCTACGAAGATGTGTGTGGATGGAACTTGGAATAGAGATCTTAGGGAATTTTAGCAAGCTTGTTTAAGCATTAGAACTTTTCAGTATTTGATTATTTTGCACTTTAGTTGTTAATCACTATGAATTAGTAAATCATGCACCCTATCATGTTTAGAACACTATTTTGTGATGTTAGAATGTTTTGCATTTAGTTTAGAATTGTTATATGTAATTTTGGCACGAACAAGTGTTGAGATCAGGGGTTCTGATTCGAAATCAGAAAACAGATCGATCTACAGATCGATCAGAATTGGGTTGTGCCACTGGATCGGTCAGCTGACCGATCCAGTCGCGAACAGAGAGTTAGCGTCTGTTATGGATCGGTCAGCCGACCGATCCAGATGCGAACAGGGAGTACAAAAGCTCACTGATCGGTCAGCCGACCGATCAGTGAGCCACTGGATCGGTCAGCCGACCGATCAGTGTACTCCTGGATCGGTCGGTAGACCGATCCAGCTGCATACAGAAGTAATATAGTTTATGGATCGGTCAGCCGACCGATCCGGAGTTTTTCTCCGTGCCAGTATCAAGCTGGATCGATCACTGGATCGATCCGACAGCCCAATCGATTCATGGATCGATTGAAATGCCTGATTACAGCTAGCAGGACATCTGAGAGGCATAGATTATCTTCCCTAGCATGTGTACAACTCCTAGGTACACCTATAATATTAAGTTCAGATTTTACAGTAATCAGTTTAGTAAAATTTTAATCAATCCAGATTTTCACAATAGTAATTTAGCACAGCATAATGTAGCGATCGGCCTCACAGCCTAGTCAGTAGAAGGCGGGTCATTACAGAGTGGTATCAGAGCCAGGTTCCATACTTCCTACACACACATCAGCATTGAACCTGCAGCTTCCAAGTAAGAACATCTCTCACTTCATTTATGTTTTGTTTGTTTTCATGTTCCTAGATAACAAAAGCATGCTTATATATGTATGATAGTACCTAACATGATAACAATAGTTATGCAATATGATTCTGTTAGTTATGTATGTCCTCTATTCTTTAGAAAATGGTACGAGGATGCCCAGCTAGAAGGGCACCAACTACTGAGCCCCAGCATGAGGCAGGCAGTTCAGTGCCTCCCCCAGACCTTGCAGCTGTAGTGGCTCAGTTACAACAGCAGCTAGCTGATCAGCAGCAAGAAATAGCCACTCTTAGGGCTAATCAGCAGAACACTCCCACTGTCACCCCGGAGCCTAACTTAGCGACACCAGTGGTCTTAGGGGTTCCACCAGTCCAGCCTATGGCACTAGTAGCCCCAGCAGCAGGAACGCAGAGAGAAGCCTATCTGATCCAGTGGCAGAGAGTCAAGCCAGTGAATTTCTCAGGCAGCAATGAACCATGGGATGCTCAGGCATGGTTCAAAACACTGGAAAGTACGATGGAGCTTTTGGATTGGCCAGAACATGAGAAGGTGAAGTGCGCCTCCTTCTGTCTGACAGGAGATGCACGTATGTGGTGGGAGAGAATCAGAGTGAAGCGCCTAGTGAACCAGATGACATGGGCTGACTTCGAGAAGGAATTCTTTGAGGAGTTCTTTCACATGCGGGTCACCAACCGTCACTACGACGAGTTCACTGAGTTTCGTCAGGGCAACCTATCAGTTGAGGAAGCTGTGAAGAAATTCAACAGGTTGGCTCGTCTATGTCCTGAACTAGTCAGCACAGAAAAAGAACGAGTCCGGTTGATGCTCAAGATGCTGAAGTCGGAAATAGCAATGAACGTGGCTGGCGGCGTTCATAGGCCGCAAACCACCGAAGAACTAGTCGGCAGTGCTCTGACCACCGAGCACTACCAGAATAATATCAAACAGCAGAAACAAGTCCTCTCAGAATCCAAAGGGCAAGGAGGCTCAAGTACTCAGAAACAACAGGGCCACAGCTCTAACTGGAAGGGAAACTCCAGCAACAAGCGCAAACCAGGGAGTTACCAAAAAGGAGGACCAGCCAACAAGCAGCCCAGTTATCCAAAGTGTGCTACTTGTGGGAAATTCCATCCTGGAGTTTGTCGTAAGGGCACACGAGGATGCTTTGAATGCGGATAGGAAGGGCATATGGCCAAGCAGTGTCCGAACAAGGCCAGCTTTCCTCCACCACAGCCGATTCAGTACGGAGGCCATCCAGCTCAGTTACATCAGATGCAGGCCATTTTAGATGGTCCGCACATCAGCCAGGGCAGATTAGAAGCCCCTCCAGCTACGACCAATGCGAGGATCTACTCACTCACCAGAGAGGACGTAGCAAATGTCTCGACAGTTGTTACAGGTCAGATTAGTATTTTACAGCAAAGTAAAACTGTCTTATTCGATACTGGGGCAACCCATTCATATATATCCAGGGCATTAACTGAGAAGTTAGCAGTACCTCCAGAGGTACTCAGTAGTCAGTTTCTGACGACGCTACCTTCAGGCGAAATTATGGCATCCACGCACTGGCTCAGAGCAGTGCCAGTCATCATAGCAGACAGAGAACTCTTTTGTGATCTGATAGTGCTAAATATGACTGACTATGATGTCATCTTCGGGATGGATTTCTTGATCAAATATGGTGCCTCTATCGAGTGCTGTAAGCAGAAAGTCACATTCTAACCCGAAGCAGAAGCACGGTTCGAGTTCATCGGAGAACCCAAGAGAAAGGCCAAGAAGTTTCTCTCAGCTATGAAGGCACAGAGGTTAATGGATTCAAGATGTACGGGATTTTTAGCACATGTAGTCAATACCAGTCAGGACAAGGACCAACAGCTAGCAGAGGTCCGAGTCGTATGTGACTACCCAGCTGTTTTCCCTGAAGAGTTACCAGGCTTAGCACCAGACAGGGAGATCGAATTTGAGATAGAGCTCATTCCCGATACAAATCCTATCTCCAAAGCGCCTTACCACATGGCTCCAGCAGAACTGAAGGAACTTCATGAACAACTACAGGAGCTGCTTGACAAAGGCTTCATACGTCCTAGTCACTCACCATGGGGAGCGCCTGTATTGTTCGTGAAGAAGGATGGAAGCATGCGCCTGTGTATAGACTACCGAGCGCTTAACCAAGTCACCATCAAGAACAGGTATCCTCTTCCCAGAATTGATGACCTGTTTGATCAGCTAAAGGGAGCAGCAGTGTTCTCTAAGATAGACCTCAGATCAGGTTATCATCAGGTGAAGGTCAAAGAAGGGGATATACCTAAGACAACATTCAGGACTAGATACAGACATTACGAGTTCGTAGTCATGCCCTTTGGTGTGACCAATGCTCCAGCTACTTTCATGGACCTCATGAACAGGGTATTTAGAGAATATTTAGATAGGTTCGTTATCGTGTTCATCGATGACATCCTTATCTATTCCAGAACTCAGGAAGAACACGTAGAGCACCTGAAAACAGTATTGCAGACCCTTCAGCAGAATCAACTGTACGCCAAGTTCACCAAATGTGAATTTTGGCTAGATCAGGTGTCCTTCCTGGGTCACATCATCTCAAAGGATGGTAGACCCAAGATAGATAGCTGTGAGCAGTGGAAAGACCCAAGAACGCCCGGTGAGATCGGAAGCTCGGGATTAGCAGGTTACTACAGGAAATTCGTAGAGGACTTCTCTAGGATAGCGTCCCCACTGACAGCTCTTACCAGAAAGAACAGAAAATTTCAGTGGAAAGAGGACTGTGAGAACAGTTTCAGCGAGCTGAAAAGGAGATTGACCAGTGCACCTATTCTGACTCTACCAGAGAACACAGATAGCTTTGACATATATAGTGATGCCTCGAAGTTGGGACTAGGAGCAGTGATGATGCAAGATGGCAAGGTGATCGCCTATGCCTCCAGACAACTTAAGGATTATGAGAAGAACTATCCTACTCATGACCTTGAACTTACAGCAGTGGTGTTCGCTCTCAAGATTTGGAGATATTACTTGTATGGAGCTCAGTGCAGAGTGTATACAGATCATCAGAGTCTGAAGTACTTCTTCACTCAGAAGGATCTGAATATGCGACAGCGCAGATGGCTAGAGCTGGTCAAAGACTACGATATAGACATCCTCTACCACCCAGGGAAAGCCAATAGGGTAGCAGATGCACTTAGCAGGAAGTCCAGTGCTACCCTATTATCTCTAGCAGCCATGTCACCGCCCCTACAGAAGGAGATCTCAGATTTCGGTCTCGAGCTCATAGTCGGACAGCTCTCTACTATGACATTAGAGTCTACCTTGCTCGGTGACATCCAGATAGCTCAGGAGCAGGATCCTGAAATTCAGAGAATCAAGCAAGGTTTAGCAGAATCAGAAGGTGGAGAGTTCAGAATATCAGATAGCAGGGTGTTGTATTTTGGTGACAGGCTATGTGTTCCGGATCAGGAGGAACTACAGAGGAAAATCCTAGACGAGGCTCATAAGACTCCCTATGCGATGCATCCTGGCTCCACCAAAATGTACCAGGACTTAAAGAAATGTTTTTGGTGGCCTGGGATGAAGAGAGACGTCACTCGATATGTCAGCACCTGCCTAACCTGTCAGAGGGTTAAGGCGGAACATCAGAGACCAGGAGGAGTTTTGCAGCCCATTCAGATTCCAGAATGGAAGTGGGAAGACATTTCGATGGATTTCATAGTGGGATTACCCAGAACCACGAATGGTTTTGATACCATCTGGGTAATAGTCGACAGGTTGACAAAATCAGCCCACTTCTTAGCTATCAGGATATCTTACTCCATGGAACAGCTAGCTCAGTTGTATCTCAAGGAGATCGTTAGGTTATATGGAGTCCCACGAACCATTATATCAGACAGAGATAGTAGATTCACGTCACACTTCTGGGAGTGTGTACAGTCAGCTTTGGGCATGAAGTTAAAGTTTAGCACAGCTTTCCATCCTCAGACAGATGGACAGACGGAGCGAGTAAATCAGGTACTCGAAGATATGCTCCGAGCATGTGCCCTAGATTTCAAAGGAAGTTGGTGCAAATATCTGAGTCTAGCAGAATTTGCATACAACAACAGCTATCAGGCCACTATCGGCATGGCACCTTACGAGGCTCTCTATGAGCGGAGGTGTAGATCTCCAATCTGCTGGTATGAGAGTGGTGAACAGAAAGAACTAGATCTTCAGACAGATCTAGTAGCAGATACCACAGCAGCTATACAGCAGATCCGCCAGAGGATAGAGACAGCTCAGAGCCGCCAGAAAAGCTATGCTGATACACGGCGCAGACTTTTAGAGTTCTCAGTTGGGGATTCAGTGTTCCTCAGAGTAGCTCACATGAAGGGAGTAATGCGGTTTGGGAAAAAGGGCAAGCTAAGTCCCAGATATGTGGGACCATACCTTATCAGCAGAAGAGTGGGCAAGGTAGCATATGAGCTAGAGCTACCCCAGGAAATGTCAGCTGTCCACAATGTATTTCATGTCTCTATGCTAAAGAAGCATACCCCAGATGCCACCCAGGTGATTGAGCCCCAGTCGGTATAGATCCGCGAAGACCTCAGCTATGACAGTCGGCCTATTCAGATAATAGACCGAGCAGTTAAGAAATTGTGGAACAAGGAAGTACCATTAGTCAAGGTTATTTGGCACAGAAGCCAGCATGAGACAGAAGTACCCAGAATTATTCTAAGTTCGAGGACGAACTTTTTATAAGGTATGGAGAATTGTAACGCCCAAAAATTTTCAAAACTATTTTAGAAATATTCTATGATTTTTCTGGAATTTTAGGATATTTTTACAGAATTTTTAGAGTAACGGAAATAGCAAAAATAAATAGAAAACGAAAATAGCTTAAGCGGGAATTGAACCCGAGACTTATTGGGTCCTACGACTTATGGTGAACCATGGAAACCAAGTGAACTCAGCAGGGCCGTGCTGGAAGGAAAGGGAAATAATTTTATTTAAGTTGGAGTTGTGCCGGAATTATCACTTAATATAAATATGGGAAAATAATTAAGTGAGGGTTATATTTTTGGTTTCCACCGTGAACTTCCTCTCCTCACCCTAGTTTCCACCGACCCTCTTCCTTTTTCTCTCCTTCTCTCGGCGCACCAACCCAAGGGTTCTAGGAGCACCTCTCGGCAACACAAAAGCACGAGGACGCTTCCCTCCGCGAGAAGAACGCATAGTCGCGAGAAGATCGTCGAAAGGATCGTCTCCTCCGGAAATCCAGCGATTAGAATCATAAGAAAATCCTAACAGGAGGTAAGAAACCCCTCACCTGCAGTATAAGTAGCTTCTGTGTGAATTCCATGTTTTAGTTTAGTAATATGTAGACTTTCGGCACAAGGATGCGAATTAGTGCATACTAAGTGTTCGATTAAATTATTTAGCACAGAAAAATGCAACTTAGGCATTTTAATAGCTCAGTAAATGCAATAGAAGCATTTAAATAGTTTAGTTAGCCTTGCCACAGCATATATAGGACTACGTTCCAATGGGTGGGCACCCACAGTCGCCTCTAGGTTCAGATAACCTAGTAGAAGCAAGGTAAATTAATTAGCTACGATTCAGTATTTTATTTTCAGTAGTAGATATCCATTGGGCTGGGCTCCCATAGTCGGTCCCTAGGTTTAGATAACTTAGTAAACCTTGCTAAATTTGGGATTTGCAACCCCGGGTTTAGTTGAGGATGCGCGCATAGCATGTACAGTTGTCGGGCCCATTTGCAGTATGATTATGTATTTTAATCTATTATATTATAGTTTTTCAAAACTCACAAAGATCAGTTATGTTAGTTGAGTTTGAATTCAGTTCCAGACTAGTTAATTCATGTTCAGCTCAGTTTTCATTGTTGTTACACATGATAGTTATGGTTAGCTTTGTATGCCATGCTTTGGTGTTCATTATCAGCTTTTATTACACATGTTTAGATGATAGTATGCCATGACTAGCTTTGATTTCTATGTATGATAACATGCCATGTTTCAGTCTAATCAGTGCACTTTCAAACAGCATGTTTTAAAAACATAATTTGCATCGTATGCATGTTTTGTGAGTTAGATGGTTTCTTACTAAGCTCTCAAGCTTACAGATACTACTTTACTTATACTGCAGATAAAGGTAAAGGAAAGATGGACTAGCGGAGGCTGGAGGGCAATGCTACGAAGATGTGTGTGGATGGAACTTGGAATAGAGATCTTAGGGAATTTTAGCAAGCTTGTTTAAGCATTAGAACTTTTCAGTATTTGATTATTTTGCACTTTAGTTGTTAATCACTATGAATTAGTAAATCATGAACCCTATCATGTTTAGAACACTATTTTGTGATGTTAGAATGTTTTGCATTTAGTTTAGAATTGTTATATGTAATTTTGGCACGAACAAGTGCTGAAATCAGGGGTTCTGATTCGAAATCAGAAACCAGATCGATCTACAGATCGATCAGAATTGGGTTGTGCCACTGGATCGGTTAGCTGACTGATCCAGTCGCGAACAGAGAGTTAGCGTCTGTTATGGATCGGTCAGCCGACCGATCCAGATGCGAACAGGGAGTACAGAAGCTCACTGATCGGTCTGCCGACCGATCAGTGAGCCACTGGATCGGTCAGCCGACCAGTGTACTCCTGGATCGGTCGGTAGACCGATCCAGCCGCATACAGAAGCATTATAATTTATGGATCGGTCAGCCGACCGATCCGGAGTTTTTCTCCGTGCCAGTATCAAGATGGATCGATCACTGGATCGATTCGACAGCCCAATCGATTCATGGATCGATTGAAATGTCTGATTACAGCTAGCAGGACATCCGAGAGGCATAGATTATCTTCCCTACCATGCGTACAACTCCTAGGTACACCTAGAATATTAAGTTCAGACTTTACAGTAATCAATTTAGTAAAATTTTAATCAATCCAGATTTTCGCAATAGTAATTTAGCACAGCATAATGTAGCGATTGGCCTCACAGCCTAGTTAGTAGAAGGTGGGTCATTCCCACCTTCTTACCCATCCCATAGGGGCCGGCCAAGCTAGCTTGGAGACCAAGCTAGGGCCGGCCAAAGTTTGGTTCATGGGTGCTTCAAGGTGGCCGACCCTAGCTTGGGTTCAAGCTTGGTGTGGCAGGCCCAAATTAAAATAAAAGGCTTTTTATTAAAAAATTTCTTATGTGGATAACATGATTTAAAAGAGAGTTTAAAAATTTAAATCTTTCCTTTTATAAGATTCTACAAAAGATTAAGAGAAGAACTAAATCTCTTTCCTTATTTGTAGATTAAAAGGTTAATTTTAATTTTGATAAAAACTTTCCTTTTAACCATGTTCATGATTTAAAAGAAAGTTTAAAATTAATAATTCTCTTTTATTAGTGTCTACAAAAGATTAAGAAAAGATTTGATATCTTTCCTTATTTGTAGATTGAAAGGAGATTTTAATTTTTAGAGATAACTTTCCGGAAATTATCCACATGTTTAAAGAAAGATTTAATTTATAAAATTTCCTTTTTATTAACCAATCATGAAGGGATAAAATTATTGGAGAAATTTTTTATAAAATTTCCGGAAGCAAATAAGGATGTTTTAATTTGTGTTTAAAATTTTTATTTGCTTGGAGATTTGGTGTGGCCGACCATTATAATAATGAGAAGAAAAATTATTTTTAATTAAAAAATTTTTCCTTTTCATGACAAAAGAATTAAGGAAGTTTTTATTAAAATTTTCTTATTTGCCAAGACCAAGAATTATAAAAGAGGAGGTGGAGGAGCCTTCATGGGTAACAACCTCTATTCTTTTCCTCCCTCTCTTCCTTGGTTTTTGTGGCCATCCCTATTTCTCTCCTCTCCTCTTGTTGGCCGAAACCTATCTTCTTGGTGGAGCTCTTGTTTGTGGCCGGATCAAGGAAGGAGAAGAAAAAGAGAAAGCAAGCCTCGTCTCTAGCATCCCTTGGAGCATTGGTGGTGGCTAAAATTCTTCATCCTTGAAGAAATTTATTGTGGCCGAAATCTAGAAGAAAGAAGGAAGGTGGAAAGGTGTTTCTCATCTCGGAAGATCATTGCCCACACAACGTCCGAGGTTAGAAGAGGAATACGGTAGAAGATCAAGAGGTCTTTGTCTTCAAAAGAAAGGTATAACTAGTAATGTTTTTCTGCATCATGCTAGTTTTATTTCTTTGTAAAAATACCAAATACAATAGGCATGCGATTCTAGTATTTCGAATTTATTTTCGATGTTGTGTTCTTTTGTTTTTCTTTTTCCTTGTGATTTGATTGTTCTTTTCGGTTGGCCTAAAGTTATTTAAGGAAATTAAATATTAGCTTTCCTTAAAAGGCTTTGTCTAGTCGGTCGTGGTTGCTCCCATATCCAAGAAGGCCATGTGCCTCGCCACGTCAGTACTGGAAGCTAATTTTGGAAATTAATATTTAATAGAATTAATAACCTAGGTGATTTGGATCGAAAGTGTTAAGTTCCGCAGGAGATCCAAGTCTAAACCTAAAAGAACAAATAAATTAAACTTAGGATCAAACGTGTTAAGTTCCGCAGGTGATCCAAGTTTAATTTAAAAGAACACATGGTAGCTAGGAAAAGGTTCAGACCTTTGTATAAAATTTTTGTACAGTGGAACCATTAGGTTTTCCGAGTAGCAACCAACAATTGGTATCAGAGCTAGGGTTTTGCCTCTGTGTATTTGGTATTAGTTTAATTATGCACATGTCATACATAATTTAGGCAGGATAATAGTAGGATGTGCTAACTTTGTGGATGCAGGATCCAACTATTATGGCTTATAGATATTGTGTGTATGATTGGACCCTTGGACATGTCAAGGGCATTTTATTGTGTGTGCATGATTGTATTATAAAATACAGCAGGAGCTGTATTTTGTTTTATTAGGATTTTATTTTTTGATCTAGATACATGTACATTCCTTCGAGGAATATAGGATCGAAAAATGTAAAATTCTATTTATATCGCGGATCGAATCTTGCAAGGCATGGAACCTTTTGAGGATCAGAGGCACAGCGGAACAAGGAGCAAGATGGATGCGACAACTAGACCCAGTGGCGGTGGCCAAAGATGGCAGCAGCTAGGGTTGGCGACACACGGAGGACAGCAATAGATAAAAGCCATAATAGTTGAAAATTAGTTTTTCTATTTATTGCTTTTTATGATGTGCTGTGTGTGCTTGTTAGTATGCATGTTAAGTAGGCTAGCATAGTCAAAATTCCTCACTTTAAATAACTAAGTTGGAGAGGGATTTATTTTTATATAAATTCCACGGTCTCCATTACTGGTTTATAAGTGATGCAACAAGCTTACGCGTTGGCTCTGAGTGCCTTCCTCCATATCGGATGAGCTTGTTTGCGGATCACTAGATTAAACTTCCATTTTGGATGAATATAGGAAGTTAATTAAGAGCGTGTGATCTTCCCCATCGGAAGGGGCACAATCTTATTAATGGACTTAGTGTCATGTAATGGTATACACTTAGGCACGTCTAATAGTATCCTCCCTATCGGAGTCACTGCTATTATTTGTGTGACCGAAGAAAACCAACTATTAATTTGTCAAATAAATAGGTTGACAAGATAATAAAATTAAAAACTCCTCTTACAAATGTTTGATTTTGTATACGTCCACACTATCATGGCATACAAAACTCACGGTGTTTGAGGTAATTTTATTTTGTCATAAAAAATTTGTTGACAAGATAATTAATGGGTAAAACCCTCCTCTTACAAATATTTAAATTTTGTATACATCCACACTATCGTGGCATGCAAAATTCACGGTGTTTGAGGTGTTGGTGAATTTAAATAATATTGTTTGAGGAATCAATGTTATTTTAAATTCAAAAGTTTTGATCAAATATTTGATCAAAGAAAGATCAACTATTAATTTTATTCGTCATAAAGTAAAGTTGACCAGATAATAAAATTAATGGATAAAATCTCTTCTTTGATTTTGTATACGTCCACACTATCGTGGCATACAAAATTCATTGGGATTTTAAAGAATTGATCTTGACCAAATATTTTTGTGATTCTTAGGATTTAAAATGTTTGTCAATTCCCTAGTTGTTATACTATAGAAAAGACTTAGTAGTCCTAATTGTAATGATTGGAAATAGGACTTTGACATTAAGGTAGACTGTCTTCTTAGAATTAAGAACAAGATAGGTGTATTTATTCATACATGTTTAGTGGTATTATCTACCGGTACCTGGTGTGTAGATACAGGAGCCACTGAGCATGTCTGTAATTCATTGCAGGGGTTCCAGGAAACCCGATAACTATATGAAAGGTAAATCACCGTCTACATGGGCACTACTGCAGAAAGTGGTAGCTATTGCAGTGGGAGATGCTTATCCTCTGATAGGAATAAAATATGGATTTTAGAAATTGTCTTTACGTACTAAGTTTAGAAAGAACTTGTTTTCAGTTTCTAAACTATTAAAGAATAGATATTGTGTCTATTTTGATAACAAAGTTGTTGTCAAGAAAAATTGGGAAGTTATCTATTCTGGTACGTTGGTTGACAATTTATAAATCCAATAACTCCCACAATGCAACAAATGGAAATTAGTAACACATCTTCTAACTATAAGAGAAAGCAACCTTCGGAAATGAACCATTTATATCTTTAGCATCTAAGGCTAGGTTATATTAACTTGAGTAGGATTCATTGGTAGCTGATGAACTTTTGGGTTCATTAGTAGTGGAAATCTTTCCAACCTACGAGTCTTACTTGGAAGGAAAAATAACCAAGAAGCTTTTAAGTCTAAGGGGTTTGGAGCCAAAGATATATAGGAATAGGTTCATTCTGATTTGTGAAGACTTTTGACTATCCAGGCAAGAGGTTGTTTCAAATATTTCATCTATTTTATACACAACTATTTGAGATACGGATACATTTACTTGATGTGCCGCAAGTCTAAGTGCTTTGATTAGTTCAAAGAATACGAGGTTGATATGGAGAAACGTCAAAGTAAAAGTATCAAGACACTACAGTGAGATCGTAGTGGCAAGTACCTCTTGGGAGAATTTAGGAGTCACTTGTCAGAAGTAGGGATTCAATCCCAACTAACTACACTTGGTACACCCCTACAGAATGGTGTAGAAAAAGGAAGGTATATGACTCTTATGGAAATAAGTAGATTGATGATGAGTTATTTGGAAAATTACCAAATTCATTTTAAAGGATATACTCTAGAAATGGAAGTGAACATAGTACCTTCCAAAGTCAAAACTCTCTACTCATATACAATTGCTGAATAGGCATAAGCCTATTTTGAAGCATATTTGGATTCGGGTAGTCCAGCACATATGCTGAAGAGAGACAATGATAAGTTGGACAGGAATCCACTTGTTTGTAGGTTATCCTAGAGAAATGAAAGAAGGTTTATAGTCTTAAAAATCATAAGGTCATTGTTAGCATCAATGACCAATTTTTAGAAAAGGACTATGTAATAAACCACGTGCCCATAAGTAAATTTGTTCTTAAGGAAATAATAAAGGACATGTCTAATCTAGTACCAATTGTACAAGATGAAATATCACAAGAAACTGCAACACGTATCACAATTGATACACAATTATAGACAAGTGCCTAATCGTAGTGAGAGGGTTGTCAAACAACCTAAAAGATTCATATTTTGGGAGAGTCTTTTGGACTTGATCCCAAATGAACATGAGCTTGATCCCGGACATATGATGAAGTACTCCAAGATAAAGATGCAACATCTTGGCAAAGAGTAATGAATAACAGAATTAGAATATATGTATTCTAATAAAATCTGAAAGCTTGTAGAACCACCAGATGGTGTAAAAGCCATTGGGTGTAAAAAGGTCTATAATAGGAAAAGAGGGATAGATAGGAAGGTAGAAACTTTCAAAGCAAGGCTTGTTGAAAAACGAAACCTTTTCACCGGTAGCCATGCTTAAGTCTATCCGGATTCTTTTATCTATTTGGCAAGTGGATGTCAAGACAGCATTCCTTAATGGAAGTCTTGAAGAAAGCATCCATATAAAGCAACCAGAAGGGTTCATTACAAAGGGAAAAGAGCATCTTGTGTGCAAGCTCAATCAATCTATGGACTGAGGCAAAGCTTCAAGGTCTTGGAACATCTGGTTCATCAAAGTAATCCAGACCTATGGATTTATTTAAGTAACCAAATAAGTCTTGTGTATACAAAAAGTGTGATGGAAACGTGGTGGTATTTCTTGTACTATACGTAGATAACATTTTTGGTAGTTGGAAACAATATCAAAGTGTTGTCAGAAGTAAGGGTATGGTTGTCCAAACAATTCGATATGAAGGACTTGGGAGAATGTATATATTCTTGGGATCAAAGTAATAAGAGATCGCAAGAAAAGAATATTTTACTTATCCCAAGCTTCATATATCGAAAAAATCCTTGCTCATTTTAAGCATGCAAAACTCCAAGAAAAGTTTCTTACCTTTTTAGCATGGAGTAACTTTATCTAAAGAAATGTCTCCGTAGACATCAAAGGAGATAGAGGAAATGAAGGCAGTTCTTTATGCTTCGGCTGTCAGAAGCCTAATATATGTTATGCACAAGATTAGAAATCTGTTTTGCCAAGGGCATAATTAGCAGATATCAAAGTAACCCTGGACAAGGACATTGGACTGCAGTAAAGCATATATTGAAGTACCTTAGAGGCACTAGAGATTATATGCTAGCTTACAAGACAGTTAAAGTGGTCCCTGTGGGTTGCACGGATTTTGACTTCCAATCGGATAGGGACAATATTAAGTCAACCTCGGGGTTTTGTGTTACTTTAGGAGGTAAAGTCATAACTATGGAAGAGTGATAAACATAGGTGTTTTTCTGGACTCCACCATAGAAGCTGAGTATATGGCAAGCCTCTGAGGTAGCCATAAAAGCTGAATGACTCAAATAACCTCAAGATAGACTTAGATATGATTTCTGATTTGTCCAAAGATTATTACAATTTATTGTAATAATAGTGGTGCAGTAGCAAACTCGAAGAAACCATGAGTCTATAAGGCAAGTAAACACAATAGAGCGCAAGTACCACCCAATACGAGAAATCATATAAACGAGGAGAAGATGTTGCCGCCTAGATTGCATCAGGTGATGACCTATAGATCCTTTCACTAAGGTCCTTAAGGCAAGAGCTTTTGATGGGCATGTTGAAGGGTTGGGAATCAGATGTATGGTAGCAGATATGGCAGCTTAGTCTTTTAGTATAAGTGGGAGATTGTTAGGATGTATACTAAAAGCCTAGCTTTTGGTATAAACATTTATCTAGAAAAAAGAATCACATTAGTCAAATGTCTATATTTACGATAAATGTAGTTGCTCAATTAATTTATATTGTAGATAACATGGTGTGTGGTGTCACATGCGGAAGATCATGTTATCGGTTCCTTATAAATTATAAACAATAGCTCACGACCAAGGTGGAAAGGAGCAAACCATTGGAAGGTCGTAGTGTAATTAGGTATTAGTTTATCTTAACTATATAATTACACTAGTACACTTAGAGTGTATTGAGTAGGACCATTTGAGATCGTTCCTTTTATACTGATTTTATGAAGGAACAAAGACCTTAGTTATTATGGAAGTGTGTGCTCTTAATCCTAATATAATAACAAGCACATATATTTGATATTTATTTTTTTAATTTATCAATGGGTGAGATTTAGTTCGATAAATCAATAAGCCCGAAAAGTTGGGAAATGATATCACTTATAGTGTGTGTTGTTGATTATAGAATGAAACTGTGTCCTAGTGATCTAGGTTGAGAATGTCCCCAAGAGGAGCTCATAAGGATTGCCATGTTAAACCCTGCAGGTGGACTTAGTCCGACATGACGATGAAGTTGAGTGGTACTACTCTTGGAGCTAGATATTAATTAAGTGAGTTGTCAGTAACTTACTTAATTAGTGGACATTTGTTATCTTAAACACAGGGAGACTAACACACTCATAATAAGAAGGAGTCCAAAATGTAATTTGGGATTGGTGCGGTAGTTCAATAATAGTTCTCTAGTGTAATGAATTATTATTGATAAAATTAAGTTGTGTGTTCGGGGCGAACACGGGATGCTTAATTTTATCGGGAGACCAAAACCAATTCCTCCTCTCGGTCCCTATCGTAGCCTCTTAATTATAGAGTACTATACCCACCTATACCCACCTTCTTACCCATCCCATAGGGGCCGGCCAAGCTAGCTTGGAGACCAAGCTAGGGCCGGCCAAAGTTTGGTTCATGGGTGCTTCAAGGTGGCCGACCCTAGCTTGGCGGCCCAAATTAAAATAAAAGGATTTTTATTAAAAAATTTCTTATGTGGATAACATGATTTAAAAGAGAGTTTAAAAATTTAAATCTTTCCTTTTATAAGATTCTACAAAAGATTAAGAGAAGAACTAAATCTCTTTCCTTATTTGTAGATTAAAAGGTTGATTTTAATTTTGATAAAAACTTTCCTTTTAACCATGTTCATGATTTAAAAGAAAGTTTAAAATTAATAATTCTCTTTTATTAGTGTCTACAAAAGATTACGAAAAGATTTGATATCTTTCCTTATTTGTAGATTGAAAGGAGATTTTAATTTTTAGAGATAACTTTCCGCAAATTATCCACATGTTTAAAGAAAGATTTAATTTATAAAATTTCCTTTTTATTAACCAATCATGAAGGGATAAAATTATTGGAGAAATTTTTTATAAAATTTACGGAAGCAAATAAGGAAGTTTTAACTTGTGTTTAAAATTTTTATTTGCTTGGAGATTTGGTGTGGCCGGCCATTATAATAATGAGAAGAAAAATTATTTTTAATTAAATAAATTTTTCCTTTTCATGGCAAAGGAATTAAGGAAGTTTTTATTAAAATTTCCATATTGGCCAAGACCAAGGATTATAAAAGAGAAGGTGGAGGAGCCTTCATGGGTAACAACCTCTATTCTTTTCCTCCCTCTCTTCCTTGGTTTTGGTGGCCGGCCCTATTTCTCTCCTCTCCTCTTGTTGGCCGAAACCTATCTTCTTGGTGGAGCTCTTGTTTGTGGCCGGATCAAGGAAGGAGAAGAAGAAGAGAAAGCAAGCCTCGTCTCTAGCATCCCTTGGAGCATTGGTGGTGGCTGAAATTCTTCATCCTTGAAGAAATTTATTGTGGTTGAAATCTAGAAGAAAGAAGGAAGGTGGTTCTCATCTCGGAAGATCGTTTCCCACACAACGTCCGAGGTTAGAAGAGGAATACGGTAGAATCTCAAGAGGTCTTTGTCTTCAAAAGAAAGATATAACTAGTAATGTTTTTCTGCATCATGCTAGTTTTATTTCTTTGTAAAAATACCAAATACAAGAGGCATGCGATTCTAGTATTTCGAATTTATTTTCGATGTTGTGTTCTTTTGTTTTTCTTTTTCCTTGTGATTTGATTGTTCTTTTCGGTTGGCCTAAAGTTATTTAAGGAAATTAAATATTAGCTTTCCTTAAAAGGCTTTGTCTAGTTGGTGGTGGTTGCTCCCATATCCAAGAAGGTCATGTGCCTCACCACGGCAGTACTGGAAGCTAATTTTGGAAATTAATATTTAATAGAATTAATAACCTAGGTGATTTGGATCGAAAGTCTTAAGTTCTGCAGGAGATCCAAGTCTAAACCTAAAAGAACAAATAAATTAAACTTAGGATCGAACGTGTTAAGTTCTATAGGCGATCCGAGTTTAATTTAAAAGAACACATGGTAGCTAGGAAAAGGTTCAGACCTTTGTATAAAATTTTTGTACAATGGAACCATTAGGTTTTCCGAGTAGCAACCAACATGGAGCACCCAATAACCCAAGTTAAAGTCAAGTTGATGTCTCAGTGCATACATCAGAAAAAGATGTACTGGACGTAGAACTCCCTGATCTCTAGACGACAACGGATGAATGCAAGAGACTACCATCTTATAAAGGGAGTTTCCATTTGGACTAAGTGGTATAGTGAACATCTTTTTGGGATGTGCCCCCTCAAAGAAATCGGCATACATAAGATCAAGAGTATGATGAGCAAAGGAGCAGGCAGTATGCCAGGAAGGGAAGCGCTAAAAAAGATATGGTTAACAGAAGGTCGAATTCTTAAAAATCTGAGAAACATATCAAATTCAAATAGCATATCCTTGGTTGCGACCCTAGTTTTATAATGATGGGAGTCAATTTCACACAAATTATGATAAAATTTGGAACATAGAATAGGGTTGTAAGCATGTCGAGAAAAGACAATGCTATCAAGTTGAAAATGTTGAGTAATGTCTTTGACCTCAAGACAATATGTTGGAAATGGGGAGAGTGAGGATGTGGGAACATGGCCCTCGTTCCCCACTACTCATAATGGAAAAGTCCATTATGACCCTGGTTTATTTCCCTATATAAAGGGGGTGCGTCCAAGGATCATAAAAGTGGGTTGGAGATGAGAGTAAGCGAGGAGAAATTCAAGGCGGTGGGATTTGGTTTATGGAATTGTGGAGGGCTTTCCGATTCTGTGATCGCTCTTCTGACAGCGAGTTTCGTCATTGCCGATTGCGGATCTGCGGGAGATCGCTATAAGTTTTTACCACTTTAATTTAATTCCTCTTTTCATGCATTTAGAATTTTCTACATTGGTATCAGAGCGCGTAGTTGTTTCTAAATGCATGATAAAACCTTGCATTGAAGTCATGACCGATGTGTTACAATAAAAGCCAAGGCCGATGACTCTGTGTCGCGGTAAAGGCTTGCCGGTGACAACGTCTCGAAAAAGGGATGTAGTCAGCGACAAAGTCACTCGCCGGAGGACACATTGCTGCTGCTCCGATGGAGTTTTGTTGCTTGCTGCCAACACATGGCTAGATCGCATTTATGTCGCGATCTTCCCCAATGGCCGACACCATAGGCTTTGAGGGAACGGAGTTTTTCTCCGATGGTTGCCGACAATAAGGTCACAGAGAGACTTGCGACTGGATTGCAGTTCGGTGATCGAGTCGTTTTGCTAAAGTTAGTGCTGTTGCCCAGGATTGAAAATCGCGACGATTTCATGATTTTCACTAGAGTTGGCGAAGGTATTCTGGCCGGTCGACGATGCGTCAGTGGCCTGCCGGTGACCGTGTCCGTCGCGGTTGCGCGGCGTGTGCAGAGTGCGAACGTGGGCAGCAATGCGGTGGAGAAAACGGCGATGCGAAGAAATAATGAAGCACAGTAACGTGAGGAAAAGTTTGATTTAAATAAATCAAATAAAAAAACGTGAGCGAAAATGTCGCATGAAGTTAAATAAAAAAATGAAACTTTTTTATTTCGATTTTTTTATGCAGAAATTTTTTTTAGCTTACGTGTTTAAAAAAAAATTTGCATGCCTACTGTACATGTTAATGTATGCCTACCGTAACACTACTTTTAATTTGAGTACATGCAATAATTAATTGGAAATAAGTTCAATTAATTTATCTTTTATGATAAATGGTCTAGAGTAATTTTGGTCTATTTACACCTAGTTTAAGTTTAAATCATTAGTTGGTTTAACCGAACCAATTTGATCCAAACCCGAAATCAATTTGGGTTGATTAATTGGACTTAGACCTGTTAGTTAGAGCCCTAGAGCCAATCATTTGATGATTTTATGGACTCATGTATATCATATTCTTGTATATTAATAAAGCCATTTGATTTTGGTTATTATACTTACTTGTATTGGTGCCAAATAAACTAAGTATAATAGCGTCCTTGAGTAGAAGGTTCTCACCTATATCAATCGGTTAGTTGAACTGATAGTGAGATGATATAGGGAACACTACTCTAAATCATTCCTAGTCGAGTATTAACATTTAGGGACAATGTTAATGCAATAAGACTAGCATGTAGGTCAACTCGATGACTTGATCTCACAAGTCATGGATATGGAGATATCAAGTTGACACATGGGTATGCATTGGAGAATGTATACTGAATGACCCGCCATGAGAAAGTATCATGGATCGTTATATGAGTGTCATATACTTTCTCATGTGGCTATTAGTATGACTATTAGTCCTTTGACCTGAAGTCACCATGGATCCCTACATAAGGAGTTATGTACTTTGGTTTCGTCAAACGTCACCCGTAACAGGGTGGACTATAAAGGCGATTACTGGGTATGTAATGAATTATGCAGAGGGATGTGAGTGATGTAGATGGGATCTATCCCTCCCATATGACGGGAGCGACATCGGTATTCTTGATAGAGTGAGACTACTAAGTGCATGGCCATGCCCAAATGAGTCAACATTAGATGTTGAGCTCATTTGATCGAGTGAGTCTACTTGGAGTTCAAGATTTAGATTGATTAGAGGATGACACGGTCTATGCCTCACATTGATCAATCTAGATGTCAAGGATAGAAGGACATTTGTCACATATTGTGAGGAGTCACAATTAGTAGTCACAAGGTGATGTTGGATCTCAACATTTCTTGTAACTTGGGTAGCAATGATGTATTGCTAGATGCCGCTCATTGCTTATGTTTCTAAAAGAGTTTAGAAACATTGCCAACGTTACAAGAACCGATAGGGTCACACACTAAGGACAATTAGATGGAGATTTGGTTCATATGATGAACCAAGAGGATTAGATTCATTTGATGAATCATATTGGATTAAGAGTAATCCAAATTGGGCTAATTGAGTTGGACTCAAGTTGATTCATGTATTCAATGAGTCTAATTTAGATTATGACTCATTAAATCAACTTAATTTAATGAATTAGATTCATTATTTTAAGTTGGCTTGAATCATATGGTTGGATTAGATCAACCATGAGAGATATTTGATCAAGTTTGACTTGATTTGAGAGGAAGAGAAAAAGTCATGTTTGACTTGACTTTTTGCCACATCACTAGTGAGTTGGCAAGATGTGGACCAATAGGATTGCTCCACATCATCAATGTGTGCCACCTCATGGAGGTTACAAGCCTCCATAGCATTTAATGTGGCCGGCCCACATTAAATGAGGAGGTTACACTTGTTGCCATGTCACTTAGTGAGGTGGCAAGATGTGGACCAATAGTGTTGATCCATATCATCCTAGAGTGCCACCTCATGGGGGTTACAACTCTTAATGGTCTCCACATTAATTGGAATTAATGTGGGGGGGGTTACACCTCCTAGAGTGGCCGGCCACTTGATGGCTAAGGGGTTTTTTGAATTTCCCCTCATTGATTCATTGACACTTCTTCTCCCTTGGGTGCTCTCTCTTCTCCTTCTCCCATTCCTTGGCCGAACACTCCATTGGTGCTAGCACACCTTGTATTTTGGTCATCTCCTTCTACTTGTGTCCGTGTGGATACATATAGAGGTTGTCTACTTTGACAACTAGAGATCCGGCGACATCTTGGACAAGCGGGAACGCGAAGGGCTTCGCTACAAGGGTAATGATCTTAACTTTAGTGTAGATCTAAAGTTTTTACAAACTCGTACAAGAAAAGGTTTTTCAAAAATTTTGTTTACGAATCTTTGCACGAGATCCATGGCTTTGGGTGACTCAGGGTTTCCGCGACGCGAAGAACCCAACAGTGGTATCGAGCCACGTGCAAAGACTTGTACGAGTTCATTTGTATTTTTATGAAAAATATACCTTCTGTGATTTTCTGTAAAAATTGAGTTTTTACGTAGAAGCGAAGCACAAGTGTCTAGGCACTTGTAGGCTTCGGCTACCGGAAAGTTTTCTTTTAAACGGCCGTTTTGCCCCAAATCCGTTTGGGACAGCGGGGTCGGGTGCCATTAGATCGCAAAGGAGCAACTCACGATGGTTAGATCGTGGGTAGGCATTTCAACCGCAAGGGGAGTTTGCTCAGCGATTGCACCCGAAATCGCTAAAACGAACCCGCCGGGAAAATTTTTCCGAAACGGCAATGTCTCGACCCAAATCGTTTTGGGACAGCGGTTTTAGGCGCTGTTGGATCGCAAAGGAACCCTCGCGATGGTTAGAACGTAGGGCGCTGCCTGGGCCCCGCAAGGATCTATATTGCTCGAAACCGCTAAACGGACCCGCCGGAAATTTTACTCATAAAATTGTAAAATTATTTTAAAATTACAGAAAATTATGAAAAATATATAATTTTGAATTATATATTAATTTTGATAGTCATGGCCCAAAATACCCAATAAGATCGGATTTTGTTGTAATTCATAATACTGACTGCGTGTCGTTATGAGTGTGCTGTATTTTTATTTTTTCCCACGGCCTGCGCGTCATGCCTTTCTCTTATTCTGGTTGTAAATTAGATTTAGACTCGAATGTAACTCGAGTTTCAAATTGTAATGTACAAATTGGAGCGGTGGAGGGTCCACACGAGACGGAGTTCCGAGGCAGGCACGAGCAACACAAGGTGGTCAAAGGGAGGAGCTTGGAGAAGCTGTTGACCCTAGGTTGACCATTTGATCTTCTCATTGGCTTGAGAAGATCGTAGCAGGGCCATGACTAAATCACAAATAGATTAATTAATTAATTGTTATGTATCTGATGCATGTTTAATAATTAATTAATTAATTAGTGCCTTAACGATTAGATTAGATCTAAGTCGTGCACATGATGCACCCTTGCGATTAGATTAGATCTAAGTCATGCACAAGATGCATCCTTCTCGATTAGATTAGATCTAGATCGAACCAACTCTAAATGCCTAACCGTGCCGTGATACCTATCACTACCTCGATCACATGTATTGTTGAATCTGCCAAAGCAGAGCAATACATATTATCTTGGTAGGGTACGGAGGGACAATCTTGGTCCCTCCTATCAACGCATGGGTGAATACAAACTCAATTAGATTGAGTATTCCTAGTTACTCGGTTGGATCGAATCAGCTATAGGCATTCTTCCAACGGTTGGAAAAGATAGGTCAAAATCACATCTATATTAACTCTCGGGCGTATTAGCCAAAGCTAACTCGAGTTTTAATATAAATGCGGATATTGATTCTATAAACAAGAGTTGCATAGAGATGTAATTGGTAATCGTTACCTACCGATCATACTAAGCCTTGGGCGTATTAGCCAAACCTAACTCAAGGGTTAGTATGATGTGGATCTTGTCCCACAAGAATTATAGAATTCAGTGGGAGAATCATTTAATTAAAGGCCTAATTAAATGATTTTAAAAGGATATGATATTTATTTCTGCAAATTTTTCTGTTGTAGATAACCATGACGTCAAATACGAACACTTTCTCCCTGCGATCTGTCCTTGAGAGGACTGGTACAGGAACTTGAGAATAGTTCTCACCGAGGTAACGTTCTCGAGCAGCCCATTCCGGAGGCTCCTCCTGCGAGACGACAAAGATGCTTATAAGAAGCATCAAGACGACGCATTAGATGTCCTGTCTAATGCTCGCGACCATGAACTCAGAGCTCAGAAGCAACATGAGTTGATGGGTGCTTACGATATGGTTGAACATTTGCGTCAACTATATAGGGACAAGCGGGCATGAGAGATTTGAGATCTTAAGGGCAGACGGGGCTCCGTAGGTCCTTATGTACTCAAGATGATTGGGTACATAGAGAACCTACAAAGACGGGGTTCCCACTTGGCCAAGAGCTAGCCATCGACTTGATCTTGCGGTCCTTGCCGATAGGTATAGTCAATTCGTTCTGAACTATAACATGAACGAGATTGACAAGCCACTGCCCGAGCTACTTAGTATGTTACGAACTGCTGAGATTAACCTTAAGAAGGTTAAGCCCATTCTGATGGTCCAGAAGCACAAGGGCAAGGGCAAGCCCAAAGGTAAAGGAAAGTCCCAAACCAAGGGCAAAGGGAAGGCACTGAAGCCTGAAGGAGGGGTCGCCAAGGATGCTACCTGCTTCCACTGCGGTCAGACCGGGCACTGGAAGAGGACTTGGAGGATCTTAAGAAGAAGCGAAGTGAGACTTCCACTTCAGGTATATATGTTATAGAAGTCAATCTATTTATTTCTACATCTTGGGTATTAGATACTGGATGTGCTTCTCACATTTGTATTGATGTGCAGGCGCTGAGAAATAGCAGGACATTGACAAAGGGCGAGGTGGACCTACGAGTAGGCAATGGAGCACGGGATGCTTCTGTTCTGTAGGAATTTACTTTCTATCTCTGCCCTCTGGGCTTGTACTAGAGTTAGTCGATTGTTGTTATGTGCCTACATTATCTAAGAACATAGTTTCAGTTTCTTGTTTAGACAAGAAAGGATACTCTTTTATAATAAAAGACAAATGCTGTTCTGTTTATTTAAAAGATATGTTCTATTTTAGTGCACCTCTGATAAACGGACTCTACATTGTAGACCTTGAGAGCCCTACCTATAACATAAATACCAAGATGTAACGCCCGCCCTCCCTGCTAACCCTAAGGGACGGGGCTACGATACTCCATGTACAGATTTTTCTTTTTAAAACAGTGGAAGACTTAAAATAATTTTCTTAGTTTAATAAAAACTTTTCTTTTGTTTTTCTTTTCATCAAATCCGAACTACACTATCACGGCATCAATAACATGATATCAAAATTAGTAGAAACATAACATCAAGTCACACATACGGTACTACAATTCATGATACCAAAGCATAGTTCTTTAAAAAATTTTAAAGCAGGTTCTTATTTGGTTGCCTAGCCACTGCCACACACATCTCCTGGCCTCTCCTGCTGCTCCTTTAGCTCGTCCAGCTTTTTCCTTTATCTGTGGTACAAGGAAAGTAAGCTATGAGCACTCATGGCTCAGTAAGTTCCTTTCCTACTCACTAAAACCGAAAATCATCACATTATCAAAGAATGTCTCAACATAACATGATCTCAACTAGTCATGGCATAACATATTATACTCTTTAAGCATATCATGCAACATAACAAAATCATAACTAGTCATGGCATATCATCTCTTAAAGCATAGCATGAAACATAACATAATCATATCTAATCATGGCATATCATAGTATCATCATAAGGTGGCATGGCATATCAAGCTCTTAAAGCATAGCATGAAACATAACATAATTATATCTAATCATGGCATATCATAAATCATAGCATCATCACAACATGATCATAAGGTATATGCAATATGATTTTGAAAACATGTATCCGAAAAACATGTGTATGTCTCATGATCTTTAAAACCATTTCTTCTTACATATATACTTGAACATAATATCAACATAATCAGGGCCCCAGCTTTGCGCGCTTCCTAAGTATATCCAAGGTAACAAGTCTTGAATCATACTAGGAACTAGGTCCGGATCACACAGCCATAGACCTAGGGCCGTACTAAGGAGCTCATCCCTTTGTTTTTACTAGCCTGGATCACACAGCCAAAGGCCTAGGGACTGATTAGGAGCCCACCCTTGGTACAAGCCTTACAAAGTAAAGTAGCATGTATAAAAATGCATCATTTAGTCACATAGCATATCATAGGAGTATGCATCACTTTGGCATACATTATGTCATAAAAGTATGCATCACTTAGGCATACATCATATCATAAATAGTATGCATCACTTAGGCATACATCATGTCATAAAAAGTATGCGTCACTTAGGCATACATCATATCATAAAAAAGTATGCATCACTTAGGTATACATCATGTCATAAAAAGTATGCATCACTTAGGCATACATCATGTCATAAAAAGTATGCGTCACTTAGGCATACATCATATCATAAAAAGTATGCATCACTTAGGCATACATCATGTCATAAAAAGTATGCATCACTTAGGCATACATCATGTCATAAAAACATGCATATTTTCACCACATAGCATATCATGAGAGCATGCATATTTTAGGCACATAGCATATCATCAAAGCATGCATATTTCTATCCACAAAGCATATCATGAAAGCATGCATATTTTTAAGCACATAGCATATCATCAAAGCATGCATATTTCTATCCACATAGCATATCATAAAAGCATGCATATTTTAAGCACATAGCATATCATCAAAGCATGCATATTTCTATCCACATAGCATATCATGAAAGCACGCATATTTTAAGCACATATCATATCATGGAAAGTATAAATCACAAGCATACATGTTTAAGCATAAGGGTGTATCATGTGATTATACTATCATAAGAAACATGGTAACATAATTAGCTTGGGTTCTAAGCTTCCTAATCCCTTGGGTTCTTATCATGGCCGAACCCCCCCCCCCCCCCCCCCTTAGACCTCAATTTAGGTAAAAACAACCTCCAAGCATGTGGAACCTAAATTATCATCACATCAATTTCATAGGAAGCATTATAAGCATGATTAACTTGGTTTCTAAGCTCTCCAAGTCCTTAAACTTCATGTGGCCAAACCCTATCAGATGTGAAACAAGGTCCCAAATGTCATGAAAGTATGGAAACCTTAAACCATATTTATAGCATTTTTTTCCAAGTAACATAGTAAGCATATTTGAGCTAGTTCTTAAGTTCTTCAAGCCCTTAACATATGTCATGGCCGAAATTTAACAAGTATTCATTAGGGCTAAAAGCAAGCATACAAGCATGTGAACTTGAACTAACATCATGTATAAATTCATAATAAGGAATCATACAATGGGTATGGCCGAAACTTACCCTAGCCTCATTTTAGGTCATTAACCAACATATAGAATGAGAACTTTGGCTTTCTACTTATCATGTTTCATGTAGAGTGACATGAGCATATTTAATTTTTGTTCTAGGGTTTCTAGGGCATCTATCCCTTCATGGCCGAAACATACAATGGTCCATTTAGGTCATGAAAAAATTATACAAGCATGTGACACAATCAACACATTATCATATTTCCATAAGAAGCATTTTTAACACAATTGGTTTCAATTCTAAGGCCTCTAGGTCATTTAAACCCTACTTGGCCGAGACTCATCAGTTTTTAAACTTGCTTCAAATAGCCTAAAAGCATAGGAAGTCACACAAGTTTCATAGCATGTATAAAGACAAGCATAATAAACATACAAGTGAATTGTGTCTTAGGCTTCCTAGATTTCTTTCCTTTTTGTTTTATTTTTCCTCATGGCCGAAACCTACCAATCTCTAAACTAGGTTTTAAGTGGCCTAAAGCATGGAAAACCTAAGTAAGTTTCATGGCAAAAATTATTAAGAACATCATATACAAATTTGGTTCATAAACAAGCTAGGACCCTTGTGATCTTACATGTCATATATCATGTAACTAAATTCTCTATACCCTAATTAAGCATGAGAGCATTAAACAACTTTCATATCCTAATATCACAGAGATCTTGAGCATGTTAAAATTTTGTTTAAGCTTTTCTAAGCTATCCATCTTATCATGGCCGAAAATCTTAATGAAGAGTTCATGAATTTCTAGCAATATTCAACATGCAATTCTTTAAGAGAACTCTATATTCTACCATATAAACATGGTTACTTAAATTTAAAGGTCTTCCTAACCCTAATCTCTTTTCTTGGCCCAAACATATGAGTGGGTTTCTTTTGGTTCCAAGTAACTTTCAAGCAAGAACAACCAATAAAAGACCCTTAGTAATTCATGGATGGAATCTTGTACTAGTTTGGTTAAACAATGATTTCCCTAACCTCTTTAAAATATTTTTGGCCGAAATTCTAGGGTTAGGTACTCCTCTAACCAAGCATCATATAGGTATAAAAACATGAAGGGAAACCTTCCTACATAGCATAGAAAAATATCATGAAATGAGGACTTGTTTAAACCTTCCTAGATTTGAAAACTCTTCTTTGGCCGAATTTTTCTTAAATTCTATTCTAGGTTTTCTAATCCTCATAAAATCTGAAAAGTACATAAAATGCCTTGTACCACAGGTGAGGGGAAGCTTACATCCTTTTCGCTTGTGGATCTAAGGTGTGGTGATGGAAGAAGTAGCCTCTTCTTCTAGTTCCCTTCCCTTGATTCCCTTGCTAAGTCCTCCTTGTATCTTAGGCTTTCTTAGGAGAAAACCTTGGCTTGGGGCCGAAGATGGAGGAGAGGGGACTGAAGTTCTCGGTGAGGGAGAGGGGAGAATGAGAGAAATGAGAGAAAATAAAATATTCTCTTTACATATTCTCTTTTATGTTAAGAGGGAAGAGGTAGCCAACTTGGTTTTTGCTTTCCTTCTCCCTTAACCCTTTTTCCATTTTTTTATTTTTATTTTATTTATTTATTTGTTCTCATCATTCATGATGAAACAAGGGGGAATGAATCCCCTTAATGTTCCTCTTTAAGTCACGGCAAAAAGAGAGAGGAAGAGGGAGAGAAAAGAAGGAAGGCAAGTTGCCTTTCTCTTGTTCTTTTCTTGTTTTCTTTTGGCTAGCTTTTACTCTCACCCTTATCATGAGTTTCCCTCCTTTGCTATCAATATATTATTCCTATCCCAACTAGTTATTACCCATTAATCTTATCATTTACATCATGAGAGGTTCAAGGTTCAATCCTTGACCATTCCCTATTTTATTTCTTTTTGGTTCAACATTCTACTAATATTTTTCTAAGGCAAATTCATCATTCTCATATTTATCTTAAAAGATTAGTGGGTGTTACAGTACCCCAAACCTCATAAAAAGTTCGTCCTCGAACTTTAAAATAGCTCCGGGTACTTTTGTTTCATATCGTCCTCGCGTTCCCAGGTGGCTTCTTCAAATCGTTGATTCCGCCATAGGACCTTTACTAAGGGTATTTCTTTGTTCCTTAACCTCTTGACTTCTCGGTCTAAGATCTGAATAGGTCTACATTCATAACTTAGGTCCTCTTGAACCTGTACCGACTGTGGCTTAATCACTTCTTGAGCATCGATACATGGAACACATTGTGAATGGCTGCCATGTCTGGAGGTAGTTCTAGTCTGTATGCGACTTGGCCCACTCTTTCTAAAATCCGATATGGTCCTACGTATCGTGGGCTTAACTTGCTCCTCTTTCCGAATCTCATTATTCCTTTCATGGGGGATACCTTAAGGAATACCAAATCTCCGATGTTGAATTCTAGCGGCCTGCACCGTTTATCGGCATAATTCTTCTGCCGACTCTGAGCAGTTTCTATTCGTTGGCGAATCTTCTGTATAGCTCGGGTGGTGTCATCAATAAGTTCTATTCGGAACCCCATTTCCTTTTTTTCACCACTTTCATACTAGCATATAGGAGATCTACACTTCCTCCCATACAGAGCTTCGTAAGGTGCCATTCTAATAGTAGCTTGGTAACTATTATTGTAGGCGAATTCTGCCAGGTATAGATATCGGCACCAGCTTCCCTTGAAGTCCAGGGCGCAAGCTCTTAACATATCTTCTAATATTTCGTTCACTCTTTCAGTTTGCCCATCAGTCTGAGGGTGGAAAGCTGTACTAAATAGCAACTTCGTGCCGAGGGTCTTCTGAACGCATTCCCAAAAGTGTGAAACAAAACGTCCGTCTCTATCAGAAATAATGGTCTTAGGGATACCATGTAATCTGACGATTTCCTTAACATATATCTGAGCTAGTTGTTCAGTTGAATAAGTCATCTTGATCGCCAAAAAGTGTGCAGACTTTGTCAATCTGTCCACGATCACCCATATAGCATCATATCCGTTTATCGTCCTGGGTAGACCTGAAATGAAATCCATGGAGATTTCTTCCCATTTCCATTCTGGAATTTGGACAGGTTATTCTTTCCCTGTCTCTTGCTCCTTTCTTGTTTTCTTTTGGTATCAGAGCCAAATTTTTTGCCAGGTCACTACACACACATCGCCGGGTGCATTGCATAAGGCGTTGTATGGGCTTCTTCCAGTATTTTCTTTCGCAACTCTGGATCCTCTGGAATGCATAACCGATCCCTGAGGTATAATATCCCTTTGTCCGCGATACGGAACCCGTCATTCTTTCCTTCCAAAGTCTCTTGTTTGATTCTCTGGAGGTTTTGGTCACTGGTTTTCTTTTCCAGTATACTCTCAAATAATGTCGGTGTTATGGTGAGGGTAGAAAGTCGCCCGGACATAGTTTCGACCCAAGGACACGAAACATGTCTCGGTTCCTCGATGGATTCCCCTATTGGTTCGTTTCCAGCATTAAATAAAATTTTAGCATATTGATTGCAATTAGATGGCTGACCTGATATGATGGCAGAGGTGTTCGCCACGTCATCCTGAGCCAGAGAGTAGACTCTGGCATTGGTCATAGTGGGAGGGGCCTCCAATCTTCCTTGGCTGATTGAAGTCCCTTCTATGGCAGTATGCATCTGGTGCAGCTGTGCAGGAGGCTGAGTTGGGCAATTTCTCGCTAGATGACCTTCCTTTCCACAGCTATAACACTTCCTGGTGCTTATGAGGCATACTCCGGAATGCATCTTTCCACATGTGGCATACTGAGGGTACTTGGTTTGCTTATTGGCCAGACCACCTTTTGTGTTGTTCCACTGTTTCATCTTTCCACCTGAGTTTCCTTTCCAGTCGGTTCTGGTATTGTGCGATTTTTGTCCTCCGGTCAGTGCTTGGTTCTTGCCCTTGTTCATTGTTTTCTCGTAGTGCTGAATCGTAGTCGACTAGCTCCTCCGCAACCGCGGTCTATTAACTCCGCCGGCCACGTCGAGCTATCTCAGTGCCTGAGCATCTTTAACATTAACCGGACCCTTTCTTTTCGATCAAGACGGATTAGTTCAGGGCACGACGCAGGCGGTTGAATTTCTTGACGTTAATCGCTGGACACCTTGCCGGAACTCAGTGAATTCGTCATAGTGCTTGTTGGTCACTTTCATATGGAAGAATTCTTCTAAGAACTCTGTCTCAAAATCTGTCCACTGCATCTGGTTTATTTGTCTTTTCGCCTTTACTCGGTCCCACCACATCCGGGCATCTCCGGTAAGGCAGAACGACGCGCATTTGACCTTCTCGTGTTCAGGCCAGTCCAGTAGTTCCATTATGCTCTCCACGGTCTTGAGCCAGGCTTGTGCATCCCATGGTTCGCAGTTTCCCGAGAATGCTTCCGGCTTAAGCCTTTTCCACTGAATCAGATAGGCCTCTTGTCGGACCATCGGAATAGGGGCTGTCGGGGGTACTAGCGTGGCTGTAGGTATAACCAGTAGTGTATTCTGATTTGCCGGTGGGGTAACCGGGTTGCCTTGCTGACCCATTAAGGTAGTGATCAACTGCTGTTGTTCTGTGATCTGATGCTAGAGGTCTGCGACTACCTGTGTCAGGTCTGGTGGAGTCACTGTCCCCTCGGTTCGGGCATTGCGTGTCCTAACCATGTTGATCTAAATAATGACAAATAGACTAGTGTAAGTGGTTTCTATCTATTTGTTCTGGTATTATTCCTAACCTACTAATATGTAATCCTAATCTAAATTATAACTAAAAGCATAGAATAAAGCATCAAACATGAGCAAGCAAAACATGAAACTAAAGCATAAGCAACATAAGGAAGAATAAGGAATAGAGTGACAACAATATAACATAAGAAAATAAAGCATAAGCAATATAGCAAAGAAAATAAAGCATGGGCAATATAACAAGAAAGAAAAGTAAAGCATAAGTCATATAACATGAAACTAAGCATAAGCATATGACAAGAAAATTAAGTATAAGCATTCTTACTTGGAGCGGCAGGTCGGAGGCTTGATGTGTGTGTAGTGAGCTGGCAATAACTTTGGCTCTGATACCAACCTGTAACGCCTGCCCTCCCTGCTAACCCTAAGGGACGGGGATACAATACTCCATGTACAGATTTTTCTTTTTAAAACAGCGGAAGACTTAAAATAATTTTCTTAGTTTAATAAAAACTTTTCTTTTGTTTTTCTTTTCATCAAATCCGAACTACACTATCACGGCATCGATAACATGATATCAAAATTAATAGAAACATAACATCAAGTCACACATACGGTACTACAATTCATGATACCAAAGCATAGTTCTTTAAAAGTTTTTAAAGCAGGTTCTTATTTGGTTGCCTAGCCACTGCCACACACATCTCCTGGCCTCTCCTGCTGCTCCTTTAGCTCGTCCAGCTTTTTCCTTTATCTGTGGTACAAGGAAAGTAAGCTATGAGCACTCATGGCTCAGTAAGTTCCTTTCCTACTCACTAAAACCGGAAATCATCACATGATCAAAGAATGTCTCAACATAACATGATCTCAACTAGTCATGTCATAACATATCATACTCTTTAAGCATATCATGCAACATAACAAAATCATAACTAGTCATGGCATATCATCTCTTAAAGCATAGCATGAAACATAACATAATCATATCTAATCATGGCATATCATAGTATCATCATAAGGTGGCATGGCATATCAAGCTCTTAAAGCATAGCATGAAACATAACATAATCATATCTAATCATGGCATATCATAAATCATAGCATCATCACAACATGATCATAAGGTATATGCAATATGATTTTGAAAACATGTATCCGAAAAACATGTGTATGTCTCATGATCTTTAAAACCATTTTTTCTTACATATATACTTGAACATAATATCAACATAATCAGGGCCCCGGCTTGTACCACACATAGATAAATCACGTAGATATGCACGCTTCCTAAGTATATCCAAGGTAGCAAGTCTTGAATCATACTAGGAACTAGGTCCGGATCACACAGCCATAGACCTAGGGGCGTACTAAGGAGCCCATCCCTTTGTTTTTACTAGCCTGGATTGTTGGTGCGGTTAGCACTAACGATTTAACCCAGGTTTTGATGAATGACAAATCAGGTTAAGTTAGTTTGTTTTTGTCTGACACTTTGATCGAGTGTGCAGGAGAAGTCCAGACAGGTCGACGGGCTGACCGGATGTCTGGCACAAAGTCCAGCTAGGTCGACGGGCTGACCGGATAGCTGGCGAGAAGTCCAAGCGGGTCGACGGGCTGACCGGACGCTTGGCGAGAAGTCCAGCTAGGTCGACGGGCTGACCGGATAGCTGGCGAGAAGTCCAGATGGGTCGACGGGCTGACCGGACGTCTGGCAGGTAAGTAAGGTAAGTCACTGGAGGGGAGTGACTGCGAGGAGGCGTTCCTGGGACGGGAACATTAGGCGTCGATCCGGCTTAGATCCATTGCGGATGTCTAAGTCGAGATCGTGACTAGATTCTGGTCTCGGAAAGATGGAATCTAAGTCATACTCTTTGCTATTACTTTGTTGAAATTTAATTGTGCTAACAATTTATTTTATAGGATATATATTTGCCTCCAGACTAACGTTTGTCGTACAGGACGGATTCTGCGGGAAAACAGGGTCCGGGCGCCCGGAAGGAATCCAGGCGCCCGGAGGTCCGGGCACCCGGAAGGGATCCGGGCGCCCGGGAGGCAAACTTTATCCTGATTGCGCATCGCCACGTGGAGCATCTCAGTTTGAGCAGCTACGTCATATTCCAGGCGCCCGGAAGGGATCCAGGCGGCCGGAACAGCATATAAAAGAAGCCCCAGACAGGAGCTTCAGAATCAATCAATCTAAGAACTCTTCTACTGCTGGTCTTGCTGCTCGACGTTAAGTGCGACACCAACAACGCTCCGACAAAGTGCTCCTTCGGTTTTTATTTAATTTCCTTGTCGGTATTGCGTTATTTTCACTAGCATTTTCTGTATTCATTCTGTAATCATATTTCGACTTGTTAGTGATTGCCCAACGAAAGTGGTCAAGGACCACGGGCCTTCGAGTAAGAGTCGTCACAGGCTCCGAACGAAGTAAAATCCATTGTGTCCAGTTTTTATTCCGCTGCGTTTACACTCGTTATTTTTCGAATCGATATTCACCCCCCCCCTCTATCGAATCTAACGGTCCTACAAGTGGTATCAGAGTGTAACGCCCACCCTTCTTACCTAAGGGCGGCGCTACGTTCTTATACTACTTATGTACATGTTTTACTATAACAGCGGAAGAATAAAAACTTTAAAGAATTTAATTTATTAAGCATAATATCACATATTCTTATTTGTTCAAATGTGCATATATTGAACTTATAACTAAAAATATTAATTTGTCCGAATCGTCCTAGCCGAGCCACCACCACACACATCACTATCTGCTCCTGCTGCTCCGTTGTTCATCCAGCTTTCTCTTTTATCTGCGGTATGAGCACTCATGGCTCAGTAAGTTCCTTTCCTACTCACTAAAACCGAGAATCATCGTATATCAAGAATGGATCAACATATCATCGTCTCAACTAATCATAACATAACATATCATTCTATTCAAACATATCATGCATATTTCTTATTCACATATCATTTCATAGAAGCATGAATATCATATCATAAAACAAATAAATCACAAGCATAAGACATACAAGGGCATCATATTCATATCATAATATCACATGACATTATATCATATCATCATATAATTCAAGCACATATGAATGTAGGCAATGCATCGTGAATTTGAAAACTTATACTTAATAGTACTTGAAATTAATATCATCATCATTTGGGAGCCCGGTTTGTACCACATACATAATGCGTAGGTCCAAGGTAGCAAGTCTTGAGCCCTACCATGCATACATACTAGGCCCGAGTCTTACTCCATCGACCTAGGGCACTCAAAGGCCCATTACTGACGAGGCCCGAGTCTTACTCCATCGACCCCGGGCGTTTACGGAGCCCACCCTTGGTACAAACCATAAAAATAACTTATCATGCATAACTATCATATCATGTCCTTAACAATCTTTCATGCATTTATTCTTTTCATTTCTTTTCATTATGTATAGCATTTTCTATGCTATAACACATCATGGCATATTTCATAATATAACTTCATTATGCATATCATTTCGTAACTAAAGCAATCATGCATTCTAACTTATTATCATATCATTTTCATACAGCATGGCATAGACATATTTAATTTTTGTTCTAGGGTTTCTAGGGCATCTATCCCTTCATGGCCGAACACATAATGATTCATTTAGGTCATACAAACATGTATCACATTCACACATTATCAAGTTTTCATAAGAAGTACTTTTAACCCCTTAGGTTTCATTTCCAAGGCCTCTAGGTCCTTTAAACCTTACTTGGCCAAAATTCATAGAATATAAACTTCCTTTAAGTGGCCTAAAGCATGGGAAACCTAAGTAAATTTCATAGCAAGATTTACTAAGAACATCATACACAAAGTTGGATCATAAACAAGCTAGGACTCTTGTGATCTTACATGTCATAAATCACAGAGAGCATTAATCATCTTTCATAACATAATATCACAGAGGTCATTGAGCATATTAGAATTTTGTTTAAGCTTCTCTAAACCATCACCTTACCATGGCCGAAATATTAAGAGTAAGGTTCATGAGTTTCTTTCAACATACAAGTAGACAACTCTTAAGAACTTTATATCATGTCATATAAGCATAGTTATTTTAAATTCAAGGTCCTCCTAACCCTAAATTCTTTCTTGGCCGAAACATGAGAGTGGGGTTCTTTTGGTTCCAATCAACTTCCAAGCAAGAAAACCATAGGAAGGTCCTTAGCATTTCATAGAGGGAACCTTGCACTAGTTTGGTTAGACAATAATTTTCCTAACCTATTTACAATATTTTTGATTGAAATTCTAGGGTTACATACACCTCTGATCATGCATCATATATGTATAAAAACATAGGGGAAAACTTTCTTTCAAGGCATAGAAAAAGAATCCGAAAATCACATGAAAGCCTTGTACCGCAGGTGAGGGGAAGCTTACCTTCTTTGCTTAAGTTTCCTAGAGTTGAGAACTTGCTTGTGGACCTTTCTTCCTTGCTTGCTTTGCTCGGCACCAATGGAGGAAGAAGTGGCTAGGTCTTTTGGTGGAGAGGAGGAGGAAGAAGAGGAGGCTTCTTCCTCTTGTGTTGCTCGGCAACAAAAAGAAAGAAAGAAGGGGAGAGTTGTTGCTCTCGGCAACAAGAGGAAAGAGGGAGGGAGAGTGCTCGGCACAAATGGAGGAGAGGAGAGTGAGTTGAGGATGAAGCCCCCCTCCATGCCTATTTATACTAAAGTGAGGGAGGAAAACTTGACTTGATTCATCCTCCTCATTTACTTCTCCTCTTAATGAGAAAGAATATGCTAGAGAAATGCTTCTTGAGTTTCTCTCTTTTCTTTCTCTTAATTTCTCTCCTTTCTTTCCTTTAATTATAATTCCCATCTCTTCTCTTACAATATTCACTCCTATCACACTTGGTTAACACATGCATGCATCCACAAGAGAACCAAGGATCAAATCCTTCTCCTAACATATTTTTGTACAAAATAATTCATGTATATGCATTATGCATAAATATTTCATACATGCATATATAATATCTCATATTTCTTTTGTTTACATTAATTCCTTGCATTATAAATCATGTATAGAACTTTATATTCTCAACTTTATTTTCTTTCATAAAGTTTTTAATCATCTAAATCCTTCCCATCGTAGCATTCAACGTAGACTATCTACACATTCTTTTCATTACATTCGTACTCTCATTGCCCTTACTTTATCTAGGCTTTCTAGGAGTGTTACACAGAGCAGGTACCGCTCTGATTTGGTGCAACCACCAATCAAGCAAAGGGGGGACTTTTTGAAAGAAAAATTAGATATCGTTTGTCTTTAAAATAAAATCTTACGCCTTTCATTTTTTTCCCTCCAAAACTATTTTTGAAAAATACATCGCCATCTTTTCACCATTGTTTAGTATTTAAAAAATATTACATTTTCAAAATTTTGAAATAATATTTTTTTTCAAATATTTTATTAATATTTTAATAATATTTTATTATTCTTTCTGAAAATAGTGAAATATTATTTTTTTGCACTGCTAATCCAAGACCAAGTCTTGGGATCTTTTGTCTATTTCTCTGCGTGCAAGAAATTATGACTCTTCTAGAAGGACGGAACCCCTGCGAACCACCACCATACGATCATGAAGACTTCAACTACTGGAAGCGATTAATGGAATGCTTCTTAGGAAGCGTAGACATCGATTATATGCTAATTTTGAGGAAACCTTCTCAAAACTCAGAACTGAACAAAAAGGTAAGTAACATTATTTGTAATGTTTTACCTAACAATATTTTATGCAGATTAGAAAAGTACAAGAATGCATATGAGCTGTGGACCCAGTTGATCAAGCTTCATGAGACGCCGATGGAGCTAGAAGATCAAGTTAAAGTCAAATATGGACTCGAGTCAAATCCAACGGAGAAGCCTACTGAATTAGGGGATGCGCTCAAGGTTAGTAATATTTATCAAAATACCCCTGCTAATAGTAGTTTAAATAATCAGCATGATGATAAGTATGAAACTATTCCAAGTATGAGGCATGATAATCTAGATTTAAATTCAAAATCACAAAATAATCTAGACTCTGATCAAGTCAATCAGGACTCTGATCAATTTGGCATCAACCTTGACTTGGTCAAAGAGAACAATGACCAAATCAATTCAAATAATTTAATTAATTCAGAAAATTTAAAATTAGGTGAGCATTTAGACATAAATAAGTCAAACATTAAAATAAATTTGAATTTAAATGCTAAAAATGAGAAAATGGATAAAATCAATAAATACCTTGATAAAATATTTAATAATCAAGATAAGTCAGTCTAGAAAATGCTATCAAAAACCAAGATAATTTAATTAATAAAAAATTAAACTTTAAAGATAAAACTAATCTAATAAATTCAATTAACCATATCAATTTAGAAGGTAAAGAAAATATAAGGATAAAATCAAACACTTCGATAAAATCAAAACGGAATTTAACAAACTTAAAATTAAATGTTAAAGATAACAAATTAAACAAAAATAATCTAGAAATCTCAAAATTAACAATTAAGAAAAAGCTAAAAGATAAACCGTTAAGAAAATATAATTCAAACAGTTTAGTTAATTCAAATTTAAAAATAAATAAAAACTTAAACTTTAAAAATAAGCTATTAAAGAAAGATAATTCAATTAACCCAATAAAATTGAAATTGAAAGAAAATTCAAATATTAAATACATTCTCTTAAAGAAAGATAATTTGACCAATTTAATTAATTCAAAATTAAAAACTTAAATTTAAATTACAAACTAAGCATTAAAACTTAACTAAAACCAACTCTAATTATACAAAAATCTTAAATTAATGGCCAATAATTCAGGGGGAGGCTCCAGAATAGCTGGCACCTCTAAAACTAACCTACCCGACAGGGTAATTAGGACTAGTTAAAGAGGGTTCAAGTTTAACTTGAATCATGGTACTGGTGAAGTTTTTTGATGATAGTACGTTGGGGAAGCTTGGGCATCGCATGTCTAGAAAGATATGACTTCAATCTGGTGCATTTGGCCAAGTGGAACCAACTGAAGCTACCATTAAATGGATCTTAACTAGTTAGACCAAGGTTTAGTACTAAGCTCCGTGGATAGGACTATTCGGAAAACCTCGAAAGGTTGGTTACTTCTAATGACGTCCAAGTGACTCACCAAGCTTAGAAGTTTATCTGAAGAATGCCTATTTGTTGAGACCAAAGCTAAACCTAAATCTAACACAAGTTAAACCAAACTCTGTAATTAAATCTAATTCATCTCACAAAATTATAGGATTACCTGATTGATAATCTAGATCGGGTGAGATGAATAAGGATCAAATTAATTTTCAAATTAAATTAAAATTAAATTTCAAATTTCAAATTGAATTTCAAATTAAAATTAAATTTCAAATTTCAAATTAAATTAAAATAAATTAAAATTAAATTTTGAATTCCAAATAAAAATTAAATTTCGAATTAAAACTAAATTAATTTTTTTTAAAAAAATTTAATATTAAATTAACTTTAAAAATTATTTTAAAAATTAAATTAACTTTAAAAAAATTATTTTAAAACTTTTTAAAAATTATTTTAAAAACTCTTTTAAAAATCATTTTAAAAACTCTTTTAAAAATCATTTTAAAAACTTTTAAAAAAATTATTTTAAAACTTTTTTAAAAAAACTCTTTTAAAAATATTTTTAAAAACTTTTTTAAAAACCCTTTTAAAAATCATTTTAAAACTTTAAAAAAAAATTTATTTTAAAACTTTTTAAAAATTATTTTAAAAACTTTAAAAAATTATTTTAAAACTTTTTAAAAATTATTTTAAAAACTTTTTTAAAAATCATTTTAAAAACTTTAAAAAACTATTTTAAAAACTCTTTTAAAAATCATTTTAAAACTTAAAAAAATTATCTTAAAACATTTTTTTAAAAAACTCTTTTAAAAATCCTTTTTAAAAAAAAACTTTTTAAAAATTATTTTAAAAATCATTTTAAAAAATTTAACAAAATTATTTTAAAATTTTTTTAAAATTATTTTAAAAACTCTTTTAAAAATCATTTTCAAAACTTTAAAAAATTCTTTTAAAAATAATTTTAAAACCTTTTAAAAAACTCTTTTAAAAGTCATTTTCAAAACTTTAAAAATTCTTTTAAAAATCATTTTAAAAACTCTCTTAAAAAGCATTTTAAAAATTCTTTTAAAAAATTCTTTTATGACATTTTAAAAATTATTTTAAAAACTCTTTTAAAAATCATTTTCAAAACTTTAAAAAATTCGTTTAAAAATTATTTTAAAACCTTTTAAAAATTATTTTAAAAACTCTTCTAAAAATCATTTTCAAATTTTAAAAATTCTTTTAAAAATTATTTTAAAAACTCTCTTAAAAAGCATTTTAAAAATTCTTTTAAAAAAAAATTATTTTAAAACATTTTAAAAATTATTTTAAAAAACTCTTTTAAAAGTCATTTTCAAAACTTTAAAAATTCTTTTAAAAATTATTTTAAAAACTCTCTTAAAGATCATTTTCAAAACTTTAAAAATTCTTTTAAAAATTATTTTAAAACATTTTAAAAATTATTTTAAAAACTCTTTTAAAAATCTTTTAAAAACCATTTAAAACTTCTTTTAAACCATTGTAAATGTTTTTTAAAAAAATTATTCTTAAATTTTAAAAAGAATTATTTAGATTTTAAACTTTTTTTCTTAAACATTATTTAACCTAACTGAATATTAAAACTTAATATTGAAATTACAATTAAAATTTAAAAATTTAACTTAAACTTAAAACTTAAACCTAAATTAATCACTAATATTAATTTAAATCTGAAATCAAAACTGAAGTGAACGTATGTTAATTGTCATTAAATAATTATAAAAATCATTTTAAAATCCTTTTAAACACTATTTTAGAAATCCGGTTAGAAATCCCTTAAAAATAATAATAATAATAATTCTTTTAAATCCATTTAAAACTTAAATTTAAGACTTAATATAACTTAGAATTAAAACTTTAAACTCATACCTAAGATAAAACTGAAAACTAAAATTTTGACTTTAAACTTAATCAAGTAAATAATAAGTAAATAACTAATTCTTTAAATCTAACCTTATTTGAGAACTAAGCTTGATTTGATTAGAACCTAAGTTTAATCTTATTAAAAATATTAAAATTACTCTAAGTCATTTTTCTTAATCAACCTTTAAAATATTAATTATTTTTATTAAAGCATAATTAAAGTTTGACTTAAATTGAACCTTACTTAACCTTGTTTAATAACGAGTTTAACTTCAAATTACCACCAACTTTAAACTAAGTCAATCCAACTTAAAAGGAAGTAAATGAAAAGTTAAATTATAACTAACACCTTCATCAATTAATGCAAAATTTAGATTATAGCAAAATTTAATCAATAAATTATTAATGTTGATCAATTATTGAATTAAATAACAACTTATCTTACTTAACATTACACTAAAGGTTAATTTATTTCAACTTAATCTAACATTAATTACGGTTAGTCAAATTTAAATGAACAATTTTATAAAGATAATTATACAATCGTCTAAAACACTTAGGTACGAAAATATGTTACGGTTGTAAAATTTTATATTAAGGGGAAGTAATAAATAAGGAGGATTAATAAATTAAAGGAGTATCAAATTAAGGGGGAGGTTTATTTTTTAATTATCTCCTTAAGTGTTATTTTTTAATCTTCTCTTTAAAATCTCTCTAGAAAATTCTACCTCAATTTAAAAAAAATATATATATCTACTTTGAATATTTTTAGCAAATATTTTCAAATTTTATGTCAGGTTCAGGGGGAGGAATTAATTAAAAATTTCCCTTTATATAAAATATTTTAAATTTTGTTTGAAAAATGTTTTCTTAAAAATTTCTTAAACCTACTTTTGAAAACTAACTCTTATAAAACTAAGTTATTTTTAAGAATTGGGTTTTACTTTTTATTGAAAATTGATTTTGAAAATTAGATTTAACTTAGTTTTGAAAATTATGGAAATTAGATTTTTCAAAACTTAAGTTTACAAACTAAGCTTCTCAAAATCATTTTCCTTAATTTTGAAAATCAAAGTTTAAAAATCAATCTTCAAAATCAACTTGCTTAAAATTGTGAAAAAATTTTAAATCAACTCAAAATTGTTTGTTTTAAATCACAAACTTTTTATCCTTTTTACTTAGTCTTTGAAAACTCAACTTTTCAAGTATTTTAAACCATGGTTTTGAAACTAGTACTTTTGAACTTTAAAATTTTGATTTTTGAAAATTAAATTTAATTATTTTACTTTATCAAAATTAGTTCTACCAAACTCCTTTGAAAACTAAAAGTAAAGTTCAAAATCAATATTTGCAAACTGAAATTTGATTTGCAAAACTCAGTGTTGAAAATTATGAAAGTTAGATTTTTCAAACTTAAATCATTGTCAAAACTTAAGTTTTAAATTAAATCATTTACAAACTTAGTGTTGAAAAATAAATCAGTTTTTGGAAAAATAAATTTTTCAAACGTAGTTTTGGAATTTTGGTTTTTGAAAACTTATGTTTGAAAATGAAACTATCTAAACTTAGCTAGCTTTCTAAAAGCTAAAAGCTAATGCTTTAAATAAATTTTCAAAATCTTAAACTCCCCCAGATTAACTTGACATTTTTTTTACTCTGTCTGAAGTCTATAATTACTTAATCCATGCTTATTTTTGATGAATGCCAAAGGGGGAGGGTTAGGTGGTTAAGTTAGGTTAAGTTAGCTGAACCAAACTGAAAATTCAAACTAACTTAAAAACCACATAAATGCATGGTTCTTGCATATGTTTTCACTAACTTAACCAAGTTGTCATTCCATCAAAAAGGGAGAGATTGTTGGTGCGGTTAGCACTAACGATTTAACCCAGGTTTTGATGAATGACAAATCTGGTTAAGTTAGTTTGTTTTTGTCTGACACTTTGATCGAGTGTGCAGGAGAAGTCCAGACAGGTCGACGGGCTGACCGGACGCTAGGCGAGAAGTCCGGCTAGGTCGACGGGCTGATCGGATAGCTGGCACGAGACAGGTCGACGGGCCGACCGGACGTCTGGCGGTAAGTAAGGTAAATCAGTGACTGTGAGGACGCATTTCCGGGAAGGGAACATTAGGCGTCGATCCGGCTTAGATCCATTTTGGATGTCTAAGTCGAGATCGTGACTAGATTTCGGTCTCGGAAAGACGGAATCTAGGTCATACTCTTTGCTATTACTTTGTTGAACTTTAATTGTGCTAACAATTTATTTTACAGGATATATATTTGCCTCCGGACTAACGTTTGTCGTGCAGGACGGATTCTGCGGGAAAACAGGGTCCGAGCGCCCGGGAGGCAAACTTTATCCTGATTGCGCATCTGGCGCCCGGAAGGGATCTAGGCGCCCGGAACAGCATATAAAAGAAGCCCCAGACAGGAGCTTCAGAATCAATCAATCTGAGAACTCTTCTACTGCTGGTCATGTTGCTCGACGTTCAGTGCGACGCCAACAACGCTCCGACAAAGTGCTCCTTCGGTTTTTATTTAATTTCCTTGTCGGTATTGTGTTATTTTCACTAGCATTTCCTGTATTCATTCTGTAATCATATTTCGACTTGTTAGTGATTGCCCAACGAAAGTGGTCAAGGACAGGCTCCGAACGAAGTAAAATCCATTGTGTCCAGTTTTTATTCTGCTGCGTTTACACTCGTTATTTTTCGAATCGATATTCACCCCCCCTCTATCGAATCTAACGGTCCTACATGGATCACATAGCCAAAGGCCTAGGGACTGATTAGGAGCCCACCCTTGGTACAAGCCTTACAAAGTAAAGTAGCATGTATAAAAATGCATCATTTAGTCACATAGCATATCATAGGAGTATGCATCACTTAGGCATACATTATGTCATAAAAGTATGCATCACTTAGGCATACATCATGTCATAAATAGTATGCGTCACTTAGGCATACATTATATCATAAAAAGTATGCATCACTTAGGCATACATCATGTCATAAAAAGTATGTATCACTTAGGCATACATCATGTCATAAAAAGTATGCATCACTTAGGCATACATCATGTCATAAAAACATGCATATTTTCACCACATAGCATATCATGAGAGCATGCATATTTTAGGCACATAGCATATCATCAAAGCATGCATATTTCTAAGCACATAGCATATCATCAAAGCATGCATATTTCTATCCACATAGCATATCATAAAAGCATGCTTATTTTAAGCACATAGCATATCATCAAAGCATGCATATTTCTATCCACATAGCATATCATGAAAGCACGCATATTTTAAGCACATATCATATCATGGAAAGTATAAATCACAAGCATACATGTTTAAGCATAAGGGTGTATCATGTGATTATACTATCATAAGAAACATGGTAACATAATTAGCTTGGGTTCTAAGCTTCCTAATCCCTTGGGTTCTTATCATGGCCGAACCCCCTTAGATCTCTATTTAGGTAAAAACAACCTCCAAGCATGTGGAACCTAAATTATCATCACATCAATTTCATAGGAAGCATTATAAGCATGAATAACTTGGTTTCTAAGTTCTCCAAGTCCTTAAACTTCATGTGGCCGAACCCTATCAGATGTGAAACAAGGTCCCAAATGTCATGAAAGCATGAAAACCTTAAACCATATTTATAGCATTTTTTTCCAAGTAACATAGTAAGCATATTTGAGCTAGTTCTTAAGTTCTTCAAGCCCTTAACATATGTCATGGCTGAAATTTAACAAGTATTCATTAGGGCTAAAAGCAAGCATACAAGCATGTGAGCTTGAACTAACATCATGTATAAATTCATAATAAGGCATCATACAATGGGTATGGCCGAAACTTACCCTAGCCTCATTTTAGGTCATAAACCAACATATAGCATGAGAACTTTGGCTTTCTACTTATCATATTTCATGTAGAGTGACATGAGCATATTTAATTTATGTTCTAGGGTTTCTAGGGCATCTATCCCTTCATGGCCGAAACATACAATGGTCCAATTAGGTCATGGAAAAATTATACAAGCATTTGACACAATCAACACATTATCATATTTCCATAAGAAGCATTTTTAACACAATTGGTTTCAATTCTAAGGCCTCTAGGTCATTTAAACCCTACTTGGCCGAGACTCATCAGTGTTTAAACTTGCTTCAAATAGCCTAAAAGCATAGGAAGTCATACAAGTTTCATAGCATGTATAAAGACAAGCATAATAAACATACAAGTGAATTGTGTCTTAGGCTTCCTAGATTTCTTTCCTTTTTCTTTTATTTTTCCTCATGGCCGAAACCTACCAATCTCTAAACTAAGTTTTAAGTGGCCTAAAGCATGGAAAACCTAAGTAAGTTTCATGGCAAAAATTACTAAGAACATCATATACAAATTTGGTTCATAAACAAGCTAGGACCCTTGTGATCTTACATGTCATATATCATGTAACTAAACTCTCTATACCCTAATTAAGCATGAGAGCATTAAACAACTTTCATATCCTAATATCACAGAGATCTTGAGCATGTTAAAATTTTGTTTAAGCTTTTCTAAGCTATCCATCTTATCATGGCCGAAAATCTTAATGAAGAGTTCATGAATTTCTAGCAATATTCAACATGCAATTCTTTAAGAGAACTCTATATTCTACCATATAAACATGGTTACTTAAATTTAAAGCTCTTCCTGACCCTAAGATCTTTTCTTGGCCGAAACATATGAGTGGGTTTCTTTTGGTTCCAAGTAACTTTCAAGCAAGAACAACCAATAAAAGACCCTTAGTAATTCATGGAGGGAATCTTGTACTAGTTTGGTTAAACAATGATTTCCCTAACCTCTTTAAAATATTTTTGGCCGAAATTCTAGGGTTAGGTACTCCTCTGACCAAGCATCATATAGGTATAAAAACATGAAGGAAAACCTTCCTACATAGCATAGAAAAATATCATGAAATGAGGACTTGTTTAAACCTTCCTAGATTTGAAAACTCTTCTTTGGCTGAATTTTTCTTAAATTCTATTCTAGGTTTTATAATCCTCATAAAATCCGAAAAGTACATAAAACGCCTTGTACCACAGGTGAGGGGAAGCTTACATCCTTTTCGCATGTGGATCTAAGGTGTGGTGATGGAAGAAGTAGCCTCTTCTTCTAGTTCCCTTCCCTTGATTCCCTTGCTAAGTCCTCCTTGTATCTTAGGCTTTCTTAGGAGAAAACCTTGGCTTGGGGCCGAAGATGGAGGAGAGGGGACTGAAGTTCTCGGTGAGGGAGAGGGGAGAATGAGAGAAATGAGAGAAAATAAAATCTTCTCTTTACATATTCTCTTTTATGTTAAGGGGGAAGAGGTAGCCAACTTGGTTTTTGCTTTCCTTCTCCCTTAGCCCTTTTTCCATTTTTTTCCTTTTTATTTTATTTATTTATTTGTTCTCATCATTCATGATGAAACAAGGGGGAATGAATCCCCTTAATTTTCCTCTTTAAGTCACGACAAAAAGAGAGAGGAAGAGGGAGAGAAAAGAAGGAAGGCAAGTTGCCTTTCTCTTGTTCTTTTCTTGTTTTCTTTTGGCTAGCTTTTACTCTCACCCTTATCATGAGTTTCTCTCCTTTGCTATCAATATATTATTCCTATCCCAACTGGTTATTACCCATTAATCTTATCATTTACATCATGAGAGGTTCAAGGTTCAATCCTTGACCATTCCCTATTTTATTTCTTTTTGGTTCAACATTCTACTAATATTTTTCTAAGGCAAATTCATCATTCTCATATTTATCTTAAAAGCTTAGTGGGTATTACACAAGAGGATCAAGTCGACTGACTTGAACCAAACCTATCTCTAGCACTGTCGCTTAGGTCATATAAATGACAAGCGCTTATCTCAGCTCCATAAGGATGGTTTGCTAGACTCATTTGATTTTGAATCATATGAGATATACGAGTCATGCCTACGAGGAAAGATGACTAATACTCCCTTTATAGGCAGACACAGTGAGGAAGCGAGATTTGTTTGGACTCATACATAGTGATGTATGTGGCCCTTTCAATGTCGGTGAGGCGGTTATAGATACTTCATCACATTCTTGATGACTTGATGAGAACTGAATGGTATGACAGACACATAAATCTGAATCCTTTGAAAAGTTCAAAGAATTCAAGAATGAATGCCTGTTGAACGAAGAGTATTAAGATACTGATATCGGAGGTGGAGAATACCTTAGCCATGAGTTTACCTACGGCGAGTGTGGATTCTATCCCAACTCACTTCTCCTAGAACACCACGGTGGAATGGTGTATCCGAAAGGAGGAATCATACTCTATTAGATATAATACGATCTATGATGAGTCACACATCTTCCAACATATCTATGGGGATATGCTCACATGCAATTTCATTCATTCTCAAGAGTTCCATCCAAGGCCGTGATAAAGACACCATATAGGATATGGAATGCCCAGTGTCTTTCATGAGGATTTGGGGTTGTGAGGTTTACGTCGGCCAAGTCTCGTGACAAGTTAGGACTCAAATACAAGTGCTATTTCATTGGATATCCCAAGGAAACTAAGGGATATTACTTCTACAGGGTAGTTGTGGCAAAGACTGGGTCTTTCTAGAAAGGGACTTTGTTTCTAGAAAGACTAGTGGAGTACCTTTGATCTTGAAGAAGTTCAAGATGCGAGCGATAGCACTAGAGCCTCGATGGAAGTTGAACTAGAACCACAAAGTGTTGTGGATGATGTTGTTCCACAAGGAGTTGAGGAACAACAACCGTTCGTAGACATACCTCTTCGCATGCGATGGTGGGGTACCACCGTCTGATATTCATTTCTGGTACATGATGATGTTGTGCTTGAGAGGATGAGCCTATCACCTATCGAAGCTGGATGAGACCATATTCGAGATAGCGGATGGATGTCAAAACGCGTGAATAAACATATTCGAGGATGTGTACATGACACACCCGAGGGTTTTTCCACAACCATAGGATCTATGTATGTCATGTTATGTACTATGTACGATATCTCTCGTATGCTTTGAGCATAACGGCGAGATGATCGGATCCGATGAAAGTCATGGATAGCGGTCAAGAATATTCTTAAGTACTTGAGAAGGACTAAAGAATATTTCTTGATATATGGAGATGATAAGCTAGTTGTAAAGGGTTACGGTGATGCTAGCTTCGACGCACCGGATGATTAAAATCGCAATGAGGTTCGTTTTGCTTGAATGGTAGTGCTGATGGTGGCGGAGTTCACAGCTGGCGTTCTACCCCATCTCATTCGAGAGATTATCGATAGAGGAGATGTGAAGATTTGCAGTACCCACTGAGGCTAACATTGCGGATCCTTTGACCAGCTTTAGAAAGCATGATGGTCACACTAGGTCTTTAGGTTTTAGAGCATATACTGATTGGCACTAGTGCTAGTGGGAGATTGTTAGTTAGAGCCCTAGAGCCAATCATTTGATGATTGTATGGACTCATGTATATCATATTCTTGTATATTAATAAAGGCATTTGATTTTGGTTATTATACTTACTTGTATTGGTGCCAAATAAACTAAGTATAATAGCGTCCTTGAGTAGAAGGTTCTCACGTATATCAATCGGTTAGTTGAACTGATAGTGAGATGATATAGGGAACACTACTTGTCACGCCCCAGAGGAGTCTCTGTCCGAAGAAATTTCGGCAGCATCTCCCCTGTACGGCGGACAATATGAAACTTTCTACATATCACATATACATCAGCCACAGGCGGCTGGAATGATAACAAAAATAAAAACAAACACCACGCAGTTAATAAAGATATTCAGCCTCTGGCTGTCACAACCACGCAGTTATAATAGTAATCAATAACCATAGGACTCGGACTCAAAATCCACCCTACTCCACTACACTCGTAAAGCTCAAATCCAACGAACTCACCTCTTCTGCCGTCCAGGCAGGCATATAGTAGAATAAAAAACCAAACCATCCAAAAGTCCATCAAACGGTAACCATCCGTACAATATCCATAAATAAAATCCAAAACCAAACTAAAACATAGTCTGATGGAAGAAAAACCAAAATAAAGCAAATAACAACCTAGTAGGGAACTAGCTCTACTTGCAGATGGGGGGCCAGCGACTGGAACTGCTCCGGACAGCCTCAACCTGAAAATATATCAACAATGGAGGCGGGGTGAGTCCAACACTCAGCAGGTACAACTGATATGCATAATAAAACAAATAACAGACAACACTAATCATGCGTACAGTCTCCTGAATATGAGGAGGGTAAATGCAACTGAAATGAAATCAGAAGATAACTGTACTGACCGGATCAAAGTATAAAGGTAACAGGTCGTCGGAGTGAGTCATAATCCTGTATGCATGTCAATCAATGCATCCAAACAAATGCAGCATATAAGTGCAGCAATCACAAGCAAATAAAATGCAATAAATGCATATGTCAACCCCATACTCTGAAATCAATGCTCCTGTGCAATGACAGAGTACTCCAGTCCTGTGACCCCAAATCATAAATGGGGAGCTCAATGCTCTCATCTCCGTACACGATGACGGGAGGATATCTCTGCTAAGTCTCTGACCAACGGAGCCAAACAAAGTCCACCATCTGCGCCACCACTACCACACGCTACCCTAAATGCCAACCAGGCCAAGCGGAGCCAGCAGGCGAGGCGGCCCGGCTAGCGACCAGCTGAGTCAGGCATATAATGGCGATGAGCTCAACCAAAGTAGAGCCAACAATCGCACAGTGATGCATGATACTGAACATGGCAATCTCATGAATAACATGGCATGATCCATATAAATAGATACAAAGTGTGTACCACAAGAAGACGTATCAAATAGAAGGCACACAAATCGAAGAGGGTATCAAATAAACCCTAGATCCAGAATATAACAGAGCATGTGGTTAGGTCACTACCTAAGGCATATGTGATCAGGTAGATAATATGTAGTGCAGAATAAATAAACAAACAACATGTACTAATCATGCAGTGACCAACCGAAATAAACAGGTAACACAATTACTGTTATATGTTAAACATATTATCATGCATATCAAAAGACATAAGTCAAAGTACCCGCCTCCGAAAATAGAAAGGTCCAATCGACGTCGAGATATCGTCTCGCGTCAAGGTCCTGTGACAAACAATAAATCTTTTTATTTAGCTACACTCCTATAAATAGCTAAATAAAAACCTCCTACACTAGATTAGGGCAATAACCCAAATCAACAATCACATAAACCTAACCCAAAAACCTTACCTCACTTCTCACAGCAAGAATGTTACTGGAAATTATGGCCAAAACAATCACCGCTGCTGTGGAACCCCGATCCTCTACCAGCGCAATGAACCTACAATTATAGATCACTATACTCTATGAGCATGATCTTCCACCCAACACAAGTGCTGCTCACAACACGAATCAAAGCACAAAACCAAAAACCAAACCTTAAACCCTTACCTCCAATTCACAGTCGTTACAAGAACCAATAGCCACTGATTCCAACCACAGCACAACCCCACAGCAAGTTCCTACTGCTGGAATCACAAAATTGCTGCCCAAATTAGAGTTGTTGCTGCCGGAATCAGAAACACCCCACAAAACGTAAAAACCTCACCAATCTGTGACCTCCAAGATCAATAAGGCACGCGGCTGGAGGCTAGGGCAGAAGCAAGGAATCGGCTGGGGAAATTCGGGATGAAGGTAGTGGAGAGAAGGTCGGCACTGCTCGGCGTCGGCGGAGATGCTAGGGCACAGAGGGAAGGCTCGGTCGCCGGCACAGAGAATCGGAGAGGGCGATGGCGCTAGGTTAAACCTAGTGGCCGGCGAGGTATCGGGAAGAAGAAAAGAGGGAGTCGCGGAAGCCGGCGTTGCTTCGATCCAGAGAGGGCAGCGGCGCAAGAGGGCACAGCGGCTTCGGCAGGGCTCAACGGCGGCCGGCGGATCGTGTGCGGCGGCGAAACCGTGCGGCGTCGGTTAGGGCTCGAGAGGGTGCGGCGGCGTCGGGGAAATAGGGAAGAGATGCGGGAAATGGCTCGGGTTCGGCGACAAAAGAAAATGAAAGAAATAAAGAAAATGAAAAGATGTGGGAAGGATATATATAAATATAATCTTTTCCTCGCTTAAATCGGGTAGCCTAAACAGGCTTTTCCGGACCCCATTTTTATCCCCGTCAACTCGTCCATACGAGCTCCGAAAAATCTCCAAAAATTCTGAAAAAATTCCTTTATTAAGATTCGCCTATTTTCCGGTATTTTACACTACTCTAAATCATTCCTAGTCGAGTATTAACATTTAGGGACAATGTTAATGCAATAAGACTAGCATGTAGGTCAACTCGATGACTTGATCTCACAAGTCATGGATATGGAGATATCAAGTTGACACATGGGTATGCATTGGAGAATGTATACTGAATGACCCGCCATGAGAAAGTATCATGGATCGTTATATGAGTGTCATATACTTTCTCATGTGGCTATTAGTATGACTATTAGTCCTTTGACCTGAAGTCACCATGGATCCCTACATAAGGAGTTATGTACTTTGGTTTCGTCAAACGTCACCCGTAACAGGGTGGACTATAAAGGCGATTACTGGGTATGTAATGAATTATGCAGAGGGATGTGAGTGATGTAGATGAGATCTATCCCTCCCATATGACGGGAGCGACATCGGTATTCTTGATAGAGTGAGACCACTAAGTGCATGGCCATGCCCAAATGAGTCAACATTAGATGTTGAGCTCATTTGATCGAGTGAGTCTACTTGGAGTTCAAGATTTAGATTGATTAGAGGATGACACGGTCTATGCCTCACATTGATCAATCTAGATGTCAAGGATAGAAGGACATTTGTCACATATTGTGAGGAGTCACAATTAGTAGTCACAAGGTGATGTTGGATCTCAACATTTCTTGTAACTTGGGTAGCAATGATGTATTGCTAGATGCCGCTCATTGCTTATGTTTCTAAAAGAGTTTAGAAACATTGCCAATGTTACAAGAACCTATAGGGTCACACACTAAGGACAATTAGATGGAGATTTGGTTCATATGATGAACCAAGAGGATTAGATTCATTTGATGAATCATATTGGATTAAGAGTAATCCAAATTGGGCTAATTGAGTTGGACTCAAGTTGATTCATGTATTCAATGAGTCTAATTTAGATTATGACTCATTAAATCAACTTAATTTAATGAATTAGATTCATTATATTAAGTTGGCTTGAATCATATGGTTGGATTAGATCAACCATGAGAGAGATTTGATCAAGTTTGACTTGATTTGAGAGGAAGAGAAAAAGTCATGTTTGACTTGACTTTTTGCCACATCACTAGTGAGTTGGCAAGATGTGGACCAATAGGATTGCTCCACATCATCAATGTGTGCCACCTCATGGAGGTTACAAGCCTCCATAGCATTTAATGTGGCCGGCCCACATTAAATGAGGAGGTTACACTTGTTGCCATGTCATTTAGTGAGGTGGCAAGATGTGGACCAATAGTGTTGATCCACATCATCCTAGAGTGCCACCTCAACTCTTAATGGTCTCCACATTAATTGGAATTAATGTGTGGGGGGGTTACACCTCCTAGAGTGGCCGGCCACTTGATGGCTAAGGGGTTTTTTGAATTTCCCCTCATTGATTCATTGACACTTCTTCTCCCTTGGTTGCTCTCTCTTCTCCTTCTCCCATTCCGTGGCCGAACACTCCATTGGTGCTAGCACACCTTGTGTTTTGGTCATCTCCTTCTACTTGTGTCCGTGTGGATACATATAGAGGTTGTCTACTTTGACAACTAGAGATCCGGTGACATCTTGGACAAGCGGGAACGCGAAGGGCTTCGCTAGAAGGGTAATGATCTTAACTTTAGTGTAGATCTAAAGTTTTTACAAACTCGTACAAGAAAAGGTTTTTCGAAAAAAAATTTTACGAATCTTTGCACGAGATCCATGGCTTTGGGTGACTCGGGGTTTCCGCGACGCGAAAAAAGCGATTTTCGCGGCCCGAAGAACCCAACAAGACCAAATATGAGCAAATGACCAGATTTGTTCTAATGGGTCAGATTTGATCAAAATAATTAGATTTATTCTAATTGGTCAGACTTAAACCAATGAGCATTGGTTTGATCAATAAGTCTGAAATTGGTCGAAATGGAGTTAGATTAAAAAGTAACAGAACATAGGTACAAAAATTCCTGTTCAATTAGATTAGTTCTAATTAAGGAATATGGAACGAGCTTAAGATCTGGATCCCTAATCAACCGATCCAATGGGTCTGACCAATTAGATTAGTTCTAATAATCGACTTGAACTCCTGAAAATCGAGAAGATTTGTTTTTCTTGATTTATTATGTTGGTACTATGCCTGTATAAATTGAAATAAGCCGGTTTTGTACTAGTTAGTCGGTTTTGTACTGACTTATTTATTTTCAATTTTTCAGATGGCACGGACGATTACCACATTGATTCATCGCGAAGTGCAACGAAATCAGCTCAGGGAGGAGATTCAGGAGATCGAGTATAACTCTACTTATGGAGTCGACGGACACATTGGACGGCTTGATGATTTGTTTTAGAAACTTGAGCGAGAAGAATTTCCAGTCCTGGATAGTTATAGGATATGGGCTTTGATGCGTTCATTGCCAGAGAATCCAAGGATGATAGCAGACTATATTTGGGGGCATCATCAAGGACGCGTCACATATTTTGTACTATGTGAGGAGTTGCTTCATCATATGACTGAAGAGGATCCGGAAGAGTTCGAGGAGGAACCAGAAGAGGATCCAATTGTGGATCCAATAGAGAACCTTGAAGCTGTCCTGCCTGAGATTACCCCAAATGAGTCCAGGCTGAGAGGGATTATTTTGGCCACTGCACTAGTGGGAGTGGTAGTTGCCTATCTAGTTTATTAGAGTTCTGTTATTTTTATTGTCATTTTGTATGAACAATAGTTAGTCCATTTCATTCATGTCAGTTAGTTATATGTTAACAATATGCAGCATAATTTTATATTAATGATATGTTCATTTATTTATGCTGTTTGCTTGACATGGTGCATGATTAGTTCATGATGTATTAAATGATTAGTTCATTTAATTAAAAAAAAACATGATATATTAAATGATTAGTTCATTTAATTAAAGAATTCATGATATTATAAATGATTAGTTCATTTGTTGGGATGTATGTAATAGAATTGATTAATATTAATTTGATTGGTCATACGGATGATGAGTTAAAACATAGTTGTTACTTGATTTTGTAAACCAACTTAAAGTAATATTAAGTCAATCATAAATTGCATACATATGATATACACTGAATACTAAATAATGTGTTTATTTATGATAGATTATGGCAACCAAAAACATAATAGCTGAACTCAACAAAGGTGAAAAACTTAATGGGGATAACTACAAGATCTGGCACCTCAGAATACAATATATACTTGAGGAACAAGAAGTGCTAGAGACTGTAAAGCAGGTTATGGAAGTACTTGTAGATGGTCCCACTGCACAACACAGACGAGATCTTGATGCCTATAAGGCATGGAAGAAAAAGGACTCCACTGCAAAGGGTATATTGATTAGTTAAACGGTAGACAACCTAGCATTTGAGTATGAGTCATATCTTACGGCTCATGCAGTCTGGGTAGCCCTTAAAGAAAAATACAGTGGAGTAAGTCTGAGCAAGCTTCGACAGCTGACAATCAAGTTTGATGTAACGCCCGCCCTCCCTGCTAACCCTAAGGGACGGGGCTACGATACTCCATGTACAAATTTTTCTTTTTAAAACAGCGGAAGACTTAAAATAATTTTCTTAGTTTAATAAAAACTTTTCTTTTGTTTTTCTTTTCATCAAATCCGAACTACACTATCACGGCATCAATAACATGATATCAAAATTAGTAGAAACATAACATCAAGTCACACATACGGTACTACAATTTATGATACCAAAGCATAGTTCTTTAAAAGTTTTTAAAGCAGGTTCTTATTTTGGTTGCCTAGCCACTGCCACACACATCTCCTGGCCTCTCCTGCTGCTCCTTTAGCTCATCCAGCTTTTTCCTTTATCTGTGGTACAAGGAAAGTAAGCTATGAGCACTCATGGCTCAGTAAGTTCCTTTCCTACTCACTAAAACCGAAAATCATCACATGATCAAAGAATGTCTCAACATAACATGATCTCAACTAGTCATGACATAACATATCATACTATTTAAGCATATCATGCAACATAACCAAATCATAACTAGTCATGACATATCATCTCTTAAAGCATAGCATGAAACATAACATAATCATATCTAATCATGGCATATCATAGTATCATCATAAGGTGGCATGGCATATCAAGCTCTTAAAGCATAGCATGAAACATAACATAATCATATCTAATCATGGCATATCATAAATCATAGCATCATCACAACATGATCATAAGGTATATGCAATATGATTTTGAAAACATGTATCCGAAAAACATGTGTATGTCTCATGATCTTTAAAACCATTTCTTCTTACATATATACTTGAACATAATATCAACATAATCAGGGCCCCGGCTTGTACCACACATAGATAAATCACGTAGATATGTGCGCTTCCTAAGTATATCCAAGGTAGCAAGTCTTGAATCATACTAGGAACTAGGTCCGGATCACACAGCCATAGACCTAGGGGCGTACTAAGGAGCCCATCCCTTTGTTTTTACTAGCCTGGATCACACAGCCAAAGGCCTAGGGACTGATTAGGAGCCCACCCTTGGTACAAGCCTTACAAAGTAAAGTAGCATGTATAAAAATGCATCATTTAGTCACATAGCATATCATAGGAGTATGCATCACTTAGGCATACATTATGTCATAAAAGTATGCATCACTTAGGCATACATCATATCATAAATAGTATGCATCACTTAGGCATGCATCATGTCATAAAAAGTATGTGTCACTTAGGCATACATCATGTCATAAAAAGTATGCATCACTTAGGCATACATCATGTCATAAAAAGTATGCATCACTTAGGCATACATCATGTCATAAAAAAGTATGCATCACTTAGGCATACATCATGTCATAAAAACATGCATATTTTCACCACATAGCATATCATGAGAGCATGCATATTTTAGGCACATAGCATATCATCAAAGCATGCATATTTCTATCCACATAGCATATCATGAAAGCATGCATATTTTAAGCACATAGCATATCATCAAAGCATGCATATTTCTATCCACATAGCATATCATGAAAGCATGCATATTTTAAGCACATAGCATATCATCAAAGCATGCATATTTCTATCCACATAGCATATCATGAAAGCATGCATATTTTTAAGCACATAGCATATCATCAAAGCATGCATATTTCTATCCACATAGCATATCATAAAAGCATGCATATTTTAAGCACATAGCATATCATCAAAGCATGCATATTTCTATCCACATAGCATATCATGAAAGCACACATATTTTAAGCACATATCATATCATGGAAAGTATAAATCACAAGCATACATGTTTAAGCATAAGGGTGTATCATGTGATTATACTATCATAAGAAACATGGTAACATAATTAGCTTGGGTTCTAAGCTTCCTAGTCCCTTGGGTTCTTATAATGGCCGAACCCCCCCCCCCCTAGATCTCAATTTAGGTAAAAACAACCTCCAAGCATGTGGAACCTAAATTATCATCACATCAATTTCATAGGAAGCATTATAAGCATGATTAACTTGGTTTCTAAGTTCTCCAAGTCCTTAAACTTCATGTGGCCGAACCCTATCAGATGTGAAACAAGGTCCCAAATGTCATGAAAGCATGGAAACCTTAAACCATATTTATAGCGAATTTTTTCCAAGTAACATAGTAAGCATATTTGAGCTAGTTCTTAAGTTCTTCAAGCCCTTAACATATGTCATGGCCGAAATTTAACAAGTATTCATTAGGGCTAAAAGCAAGCATACAAGCATGTGAACTTGAACTAACATCATGTATAAATTCATAATAAGGCATCATACAATGGGTATGGCCGAAACTTACCCTAGCCTCATTTTAGGTCATTAACCAACATATAGCATGAGAACTTTGGCTTTTTACTTATCATATTTCATGTAGAGTGATATGAGCATATTTAATTTTTGTTCTAGGGTTTCTAGGGCATCTATCCCTTCATGGCTGAAACATACAATGGTCCATTTAGGTCATGGAAAAATTATACAAGCATGTGACACAATCAACACATTATCATATTTCCATAAGAAGCATTTTTAACACAATTGGTTTCAATTCTAAGTCCTCTAGGTCATTTAAACCCTACTTGTCCGAGACTCATTAGTGTTTAAACTTGCTTCAAATAGCCTAAAAGCATAGGAAGTCATACAAGTTTCATAGCATGTATAAAGACAAGCATAATAAACATACAAGTGAATTGTGTCTTAGGCTTCCTAGATTTCTTTCCTTTTTCTTTTATTTTTCCTCATGGCCGAAACCTATCAATCTCTAAACTAGGTTTTAAGTGGCCTAAAGCATGGAAAACCTAAGTAAGTTTCATGGCAAAAATTACTAAGAACATCTTATACAAATTTTGTTCATAAACAAGCTAGGACCCTTGTGATCTTACATGTCATATATCATGTAACTAAATTCTCTATACCCTAATTAAGCATGAGAGCATTAAACAACTTTCATATCCTAATATCACAGAGATCTTGAGCATGTTAAAATTTTGTTTAAGCTTTTCTAAGCTATCCATCTTATCATGGCCGAAAATCTTAATGAAGAGTTCATGAATTTCTAGCAATATTCAACATGCAATTCTTTAAGAGAACTCTATATTCTACCATATAAACATGGTTACTTAAATTTAAAGGTCTTCCTAACCCTAAGCTCTTTTCTTAGCCGAAACATATGAGTGGGTTTCTTTTGGTTCCAAGTAACTTTCAAGCAAGAACAACCAATAAAAGACCCTTAGTAATTCATGGAGGGAATCTTGTACAAGTTTGGTTAAACAATGATTTCCCTAACCTCTTTAAAATATTTTTGGCCGAAATTCTAGGGTTAGGTACTCCTCTGACCAAGCATCATATAGGTATAAAAACATGAAGGAAAACCTTCCTACATAGCATAGAAAAATATCATGAAATGAGGACTTGTTTAAACCTTCCTAGATTTGAAAACTCTTCTTTGGCCTAATTTTTCTTAAATTCTATTCTAGGTTTTCTAATCCTCATAAAATCTGAAAAGTACATAAAATGCCTTGTACCACAGGTGAGGGGAAGCTTACATCCTTTTCGTTTGTGGATCTAAGGTGTAGTGATGGAAGAAGTAGCCTCTTCTTCTAGTTCCCTTCCCTTGATTCCCTTGCTAAGTCCTCCTTGTATCTTAGGCTTTCTTAGGAGAAAACCTTGGCTTGGGGCCGAAGATGGAGGAGAGGGGACTGAAGTTCTCGGTGAGGGAGAGGGGAGAATGAGAGAAATGAGAGAAAATAAAATCTTCTCTTTACATATTCTCTTTTATGTTAAGGGGGAAGAGGTAGCCAACTTGGTTTTTGCTTTCCTTCTCCCTTAGCCCTTTTTCCATTTTTTTTATTTTTATTTTATTTTATTTATTTGTTCTCATCATTCATTATGAAACAAGGGGGAATGAATCCCCTTAATGTTCCTCTTTAAGTCACGGCAAAAAGAGAGAGGAAGAGGGAGAGAAAAGAAGGAAGGCAAGTTGTCTTTCTCTTGTTCTTTTCTTGTTTTCTTTTGGCTAGCTTTTACTCTCACCCTTATCATGAGTTTCCCTCCTTTGCTATCAATATATTATTCCTATCCCAACTGGTTATTACCCATTAATCTTATCATTTACATCATGAGAGGTTCAAGGTTCAATCCTTGACCATTCCCTATTTTATTTCTTTTTGGTTCAACATTCTACTAATATTTTTCTAAGGCAAATTCATCATTCTCATATTTATCTTAAAATCTTAGTGGGTGTTACATTTGAAAGCTACAAAAAGCGTCCGAATGTATCAATGGTTCAACACCTCAGGAAAATGTCGAACATGATTCGGGAGCTTAAAACTGCTGGTCATGAGTTGACTGATGAACAACAGGTTCAAGCAGTTATTCGTTCACTTCCAGATTCTTGGGAGACCATGAAGCAGACCTTAACTCACAGAGAGAGTATCAAGACTTTCACTGACGTCTCAGACCATGTAGAATTGGAAGCAGAGAGAGTTGAATTTGCAAGGATTTCTGGGCAAGCCTATGTGGTTGTAGGTTCTGCAGGATCATATGGATCCAAGAAAAGAAAATGGTTCAAGAAAGGGAAGGGAAAGAAGAGGGAAGCTGCTGTTGTGGGACAAGGCCCAATCAAGAAGATAGTAAAGAAGACTAGAAAGAAACCTAAAAATAAGTTGACTTATTTTAACTGTGACAAAAGGGGCACTTTGCTCGAGAGTGCACTGAGCTGAAAAAGGTAAATCCAAGTGTGTCTTCTTTTCAAGAGTATTTTGTTGCTAGTTCAGTGTTGTTAACTGATTCTTATCCTTTGTGGATTATAGATTCAGGAGCAACCAACCATGTAGCTCAGGAACAAGTTACATTTGTTGAGTACCGTCAGGTACCAGCTGGCAACAAGTGGATCTATGTGGGAAACAATGCAAGAGTTGAAGTCAAAGGAGTCGACACTTGCAAACTCAACCTCTGTGGTGGTAGAGTTTTGCTTCTACATGATGTCTTGTATGCTCCTGAAATTCGACGGAATCTTATTTCCGTTACGTGTCTTCTTGATTTAGGGTATTGTATTAATTTTTACAGTCGGTCTGTTGAACTTAAGATTGACTCAGTGTCAATCGGATATGGTTTTTTAACAAATGGTTTTATGGTTCTTGATGTAGAACCATATGTCAATTATGCTATTGATGGTTGTTTTTCAAACATTGCTTTAACTAGTGATGCAGATATAACTGATGAGGTTTGGCATTCTAGATTAGGACACATAGGACAAGAACGTATGAATCGGTTAGCTAGAGAGGGTCTATTGGGCACTCAGGCTAAGATTTAATTGTCTATATGTGAGCATTGTCTTGTAGGAAAAGCAACTAGGAAACCATTTGGTAAGACTATAAGATCTGAATCAACATTGCTCTTAATTCATTCAAATATTTGTGGTCCAATGAATGTGAAGGCTAGACATGGAGCTTCCTATTTCATTACATTTATTGATGATTTCTCTAGGTTCGGTCATGTGTATTTGATTTCTTACAAATCTGAAGCATTAGATTGCTTCATTCGTTATATGAACAAAGTTGAGAATCAAACGGAACGTAAAGTTAAGACTTTACGCACTGACCGTGGAGGGGAGTATTTGTCTGATATGTTTAAGACAATATAAAATGATAGAGAGATTATTAGACAGCTGACAATCCCTGGAACTCCACAGCAAAATGGGGTAGCTGAAAGAAGAAATAGGACTCTTCTTGAAATGGTTAGGTCTATGATGGCGCAAGCTAATTTATCAATCTCCTATTGGGGAGATGCATTATTAACTGCAGCCTATATACTTAACAAAGTGTCTTCAAAGTCAATTCCATCTACCCCATATGAGCATTGGATAGGCAGAAAACCAGATTTGAGTAATCTGAGACCCTGGGGGTCAGCTGCTTATGTTCATGATAGTTCTCACAAGTATGGAAACTAGGGCCTAGGGGTAAGAAATGTATCTTTATAAGATATCATGAGACCTCCAAAGGTTATGTTTTCATAGGTGAGCAACTAGATGGAACCATCTCCGAAATAGACTTGAGTGATGCGACTTTTCTTGAAACAGAGTTCCCAATCAGAGGTGATGTTGATAAAAATGTTCCTCTATTTGAGGAGGATGAGATATTATCAACAAGAGAGGTGTCAAAAGGGATACCTGAGTCCAATCAACCTAGTGGGAGTGATATGCTGAGTCATGAGTTGACTTCTCAACAGTCCAACTTACGGAGAAGTGTTCGTAAGATCAAACCTAAGAAGAGGTTTGATATTGAGAATGAGGCATTGGTAACACTTCCAATTGACGATGACGAACCTCAATCCATTGAGGAAGCATTGGGATGTAGAGTTAGAGAAAAATGAAAAACTGCAATGGTTGAAGAGATGGAGTCCATGATTCAAAATCATGTTTGGGACTTAGTCGATGTTCCTCCGGGCCGAAGGGCTATTGAGAATAAGTGGATTCTCAAAATAAAGAGGAAAGCAGATGGATCGATTTGTTGGAGTGTATACTAAAAGCCTAGCTTTTGTATAAACATTTATAAGAATCACATTGGTCAAGTGTCTACATTTATATATACCAAATGTAGATGTTCAATTAATTTATATTGTAGATAACATAGTGTGTGGTGTCACACACAGAAGATCGTGTATCGGTTCTTTATAAATTATAAATAGTAGCTCACGGCTAAGATGGAAAGGAACAAACCATTGGAATAGTCGTAGTGTAATTAGGTATTAGTTTATCTTGACTAATAGATTACACTTACACTCTAAGTGTATTGAGCAGGACCATTTAAGGAAAGTTCTTTTTATACTGATTTAATAAAAGAAAAGTCCTTAGTTATTATGGAAGTGTATGCTCTTAATCCTAATATAATAACAAGCACATATATTTAATATTTATTTCTTTGACTTATCAAAGGGTGAGATTTAGCTCGATAAATCAAAATGCCCGATAAGTTGGGAAATGATGTTACTTATAGTGTATCTTGTTGATTATAGAAGAAAACTGTGTCCTAGAAATCTAGGTTGATAATGTCCCCAAGAGGAGCTCATAAAAATTGTCATGTTAAACACTGCAGGTGGACTTAGTCCGATATGACGATAAGGTTGAGTGGTACTACTCTTGGACTGAGATATTAATTAAAATGAGTTGTCAGTAACTCAATTAATTAGTGGACATCCGACATCTTAAACACAGGGAGACTAACACACTCATAATAAGAAGGAGCCCAAAATGTAATTTGGGATTGGTGCGGTAGTTCAATAATAGTTCTTTAGTGGAATGAATTATTATTGATGAAATTAAGTTATGTGTTCGGAGCGAACACGGGATACTTAATTTCATCGGGAGACCAAAACTAATTCCTCCTCTCGGTCCCTATCGTAGTCTATTAATTATAGAGTACTATACCCACCTATACCCACCTTCTTACCCATCCTATAGAGGCCGGCCAAGCTAGCTTGGAGTCCAAGCTAGGGCCGGCCAAAGGCATGGTTCATGGGTTCATGAGGTGGTCGGCCCTAGCTTGAACCCAAGCTTCGGTGGCCGGCCTTATTAAAATAAAAAGTAATTTTATTTTTTAAAAATTTTTTTATGTGGATTACATGGTTTTAAAAGAGAGTTTAAAATTTAAATCTTTCCTTTTATAGCTTTCTACAAATGATTAAGAAAAGATTTGAAATCTTTCCTTATTTGTAGATTGAAAGGTAGATTTTAATTTTGAGAAAACTTTTCTTTTTTAACCATGTTCATGATTTAAAAGAGAGTTTAAAAATTAAATATTCTCTTTTATTAGTTTCTACAAAAGATTAAGAAAAGATTTGATATCTTTCCTTATTTGTAGATTAAATGGAGATTTTAATTTTTAGAGATAACTTTCCTTTTTGAAAATCATCTACATGTTTAAAAGAAAGATTTTAATTTATAAAATTTCGTTTTTACAAATCACCATGAAGGGAAAATTATTGGAGAAATTTTTTATAAATTTTTGGAAATAAATTAGGATGTTTTAATTCTTGTGTGAATTAAATTTTCCTTCATTGAGATTAGAATAGTGGCCGGCCATATGGTTTGAGAAAAGGAAATTGATTTTAAATCAATTAAATTTTCTTTTTCATGGCAAAGAAATTAAGGAAGTTTTTATTAAAATTTCCTTATTTTCCAAGACCAAGGAATATAAAAGAGGGGGGTAGAGGTGCCTTCATGGGTGATAACCTCTATTCTATTTTTCTCAACTCTTTTTCTCCTTGGGTGTGGCCGACCCCTCCTCTTTCTCTCTTGCTTTTCTTGTGGCCGAAACCTCTTCATTGGTGGAGTTGCTTTGGTGGCCGGATCAAGGAAGGAGAAGAAGGAGAGAAAGGAAGCCTAGTCTCTAGCATCCCTTGGAGCAATGGTGGTGGCCGAACCTATCCATCAAGAAGGACTCTTGGTGGCCGAAACCTAGAAGGAAGAAGAAGGTGCTTGGTGGTTCTCATCTCGGAAGATCGTTGCCCACACAACGTCTGAGGTTAGAAGAGGAATACGGTAGAAGATCAAGAGGTCATTAAAGTTAACAAAGAAAGGTAATACTAGTATTTATTTTCCGCATCATGCTAGTTTATTCTTCTTTGTATGAATTCAAAACACAAGAGGCATTAGATTTAGTTTTTTGAATTAGTTTTTTGAGTTTGTGTTTTCTTCTTTTTCGAATTTGTGATTTGATTGTTCTTTTTGGTTAACCTAGAGTTATTTAAGGAAATAAATATTAGCTTTCCTTAAAAGGCTTTGTCTAGGCGGTGGTGGTTGTTCCCATATCCAAGAAGGCCATGTGCCTCGCCATGCAGTCCTAGAAGCCAATTTTGAAAATTAATATTTAACAAAATTAATAACATAGGTAGATTTGAATCAATAGTGTTAAGTTCTGCTTGCGATTCAAATCTAAACCATTAAGAACAGATAAGTTAAATTTGGAATCAATGATGTTAAGTTCCATCTGCGATTCCTAATTTAACTTCTAAAGAACGCAATAGGTTATTTAAGGAAAGGTTCGACACTTGTATAAAAATTTTTGTACAGTGGAACCGGTACATTTTCCTAGGACTAACCAACACGATTAACAGATACAAAGCTCGTTTAGTTGCAAAAGGATATACTCAATTGGAGGGTATTGACTTTGAAGAGACATTTTCTCCCATAGTGAAATTTGTATCAATAAGAGTTATTTTGGCCTTTGTGGCACATTATGACTTAGAATTACATCAAATGGATGTAAAAACCACTTTCCTTAACGGTGATCTTAACGAAGAAATCTATATGGTTCAACCAGAAGGTTTCATTGCTGAAGGCCAAGAGCAGAAAGTATGTAGACTTAGAAAGTCTATATATGGGCTAAAGCAAGTGTTAAGACAATGGAACATAAGATTTAAAGAAGTCATTTTATCTTATGGTTTCGAGATGATCAATGGGGATCATTGTATTTTCCTAAAAAGGAAAAAAGGAAAAAGGAAAGTATGTCATTTTATCATTATATGTTGATGATATGCTGATAGCTGGAAATGACATAGGATATGTGAATGAAATCAACAAAGTGGCTGTCATCACAATTTGATACAACAGATATGGGAGAAGCTGAATACATCTTAGGAGTGAAGATCATAAGAGATCGTCCTAAAAGACTTTTGGGTCTGTCACAAGAGTCTTATATAAATAAGATGTTACATCATTTCAGCATGTCTAATTTCAACATAGAACATACACCTATTGTGAAAGGTACTATGTTGAGCAAGAGTATATGTCCTAAAACTCCAGAGGAAATAGCTGAGATGAAAAAAAAACTATATGTCAGTGCTATTGGTAGTTTGATGTACACTATATTGTGTACACATCTCGATATCAGCTATGTTGTGGGCTTGGTCAGTCGCTTCCAGTCAAACCCAGGACCGAGACACTGGAAGGCAGTAAAAAGGATATTCAGATATCTGAAGGCAACAACAGATTATTGTCTCTATTTTCAAGGATCAGATATGAATCTGAAAGGTTATTCAGATGCAGATTGAGCTAGAGACCTGGATGATAGAAAATCCACATCAGGCTATGCATTCTTGCTAAATGGTGGCGCCATCTCCGGAACAACAAGAAACAAGCTTGTGTAGCTTTGTCGACTATGGAAGCTGAATATGTGGCATGTTCAGCGACTGTGCAAGAAGCAGTCTGGTTGAGAAGGTTTCTGAAGCATCTGAAAATTGCTGAGGATAGTGGGAGTCCAGTAACTGTCTACTATGACAGTCAAGTTGCAATAACTTTTTCCAAGGATCCCAAATATCATAGCAAAGGCAAGCATATAGAAATTAGATATAATTTTGTAAGGGATATTGTGGCTAAAAGTAAAGTCATTCTTGAGTATGTCCCTACACGTGTTATGCTTGCAGATCCTTTTACTAAGCCAATGACTAAAGAGTCATTTAAAGAACATGTAAAGTCTTTGGGACTTCGTAGAATGTAACAATATTGGAATAACAATTAGACTTTATGTTATGATTGTGTCATTTGCCATAATTTATTCAGTGTATATGTTGTATTTGTTACATTCATATACAATCTCGGTGAGCATGCTGGCAGGTGGAGATTGGTCCACTCACATGGAAAATCATCTCTGTTTGTTAAGTACAAATAGGGGTAAGACCGTTACTTGTGGAACAACTTATGTAGCTGAAATTAGAGACAGATCCATAAGTTGAGGTCGCCTTGATAATTGTGTCAAGATGAGTTCATTTATGTGTTAATAATGAACGAAGTAAATAAACCCACCATTTACTGAACCTGTTGAAGGCCAAATTAGAATTCATATATTGAATTCAGGATTAGACGTTAAGTATGTCTATATCAAAATCTGTACGATGTTAAAATTAAGAAAAACATGCGCTCTTTTTAGTAAAGAGAATAACATCGTAGTATGTGATTCATACCACATATGCTATTGCGACAATAAAGGTAGTACGAGAATGAATCCCTGTTTCTCTACTATGTGAGACCTTTGAGATTATAAGTTAATCTCAGTTTTTTGCCTTAGTGACTATTTGGCTGTTTACTTGAAGTTTTAATCAGTGTCTGCTACTTTAGTGTGTATCCTATGGCTATGGGTGATTCGGTCTATGGAGCATAACTAGGAAAGCGACTGATTAAAATGAATAGATTCTAGCTAAAAAGGAAGATTAAATATATTTACATCTTTTGTTGTTATTCACTGGTCGACCCATTTCTGTTATGTATGGAAATGAATGTGAATATAGGATATGGAACATGCTCTTGACATAATGGTCATTATAAGGGATTAGAGATGTTCATATCGATGCAAATGAAAATTATTTAATCTGGGTAAATAGCAAGACATGGATATCTCCAAGATAATGGATGTGTGTCACTTGAAGATTGGATGGATCCTGGATAAAGGCTATGTGCCACCAGGAAAGTGGCTATGTGCCATAAAGAGTGTGTCTCTAATTTATTTGAGCAGCTAAGTAAAGTATAACAACTTTATTAGCATTGATTGCTCAAAAAGCGGCTAAGTCAAGGTGTAACAATCTTCTTAGCAACTATCGCTCAGTGTGCTTGCTGTCGCATGAATCATTTTCTCTAAGTATGGATTGGATGTTCTCATATGGTCTATGTGACCAAACTCTCTAATAGTCTATGTGACTTTTTAAGTCTTTGTGACTTACCTGAATGAACAAGTCTTAGTGACTTACCTTGGACGAGTGGGAGATGTTGGAAATGGGGAGAGTGGGGATGTGGGAACATGGCCCTCGTTCCCCACTACTCATAATGGAAAAGTCCATTATGTCCCTGGTTTATTTCCCTATATAAAGGGGGTGCGTCCAAGGATCATAAAAGTGGGTTGGAGATGACAGTAAGCGAGGAGAATATTCAAGGCGGTGGGATTTGGTTTGTGGAATTGCGGAGGGCTTTCCAATTCTGTGATCGCTCTTCCGACAGCGAGTTTCGCCATTGCCGATTGCGGATCTGCGAGAGATCGCTGTAAGTTTTTACCGCTTTAATTTAATTCCTCTTTTCATGCATTTAGAATTTTCTACATTGATATCAAGAGAAAGAAATTTTTTATAAATGCATGATAAAATCTTGCGTTGAAATCAGGACCGATGTGTTTTAAGAAAAGCTAGCCGGTGACTCTGTGTCGCATACTTTTCACTAATATAAAAGGAATGAAATAAATAAATCATAAATAGATATAGAAAGAATATTCAAAAAGATATTACCACGGTATTTTTACATTTCGAAAAAGACGGTAGGTGGTGAAATAGGCAAAGACGACGTAGAAGGGGAGGAAGGTAAGAAGAGGTTGGGATGAGACTCGACTGTTGCCCGAGTTTTCATTTTATAGCCCTCGATTAGTCGACCAAAAAGGGGTAGACTAATCCCTTAAAAATGTCGCGTTTCTGCCTAATCAGGAGTAGTTGGTTGATTTTTAGTAGACCGAACTAGGTTTTCGGTCAACCGAAAAATTAATCATGGTAGAATGTTGAAGCAATGATAAGGTTGAATTTAGGTTTTCGGTCGACCAAACATGTGTTCGGTCGACCGAACAAGTAAAGATAGGTTGACTTCATGGCGGTGAAGTTATGTTTTCGGTTGACCGAACCAATGTTTAGGTCGACCGAAAAATTGATTAGTTGGCTTAGTCAATTAGCGGCTACATTCAGATTAATTGTAAAATAATATAATAAAATAATAATTAAATAATAAGGTTTAATAGACGAATAAGCTTAATGGAATTTTTAGAAATTTTTAGAAATTTTCTGGGAATTTTTCGAAGCTCGTATGACGAGTTTAAGGGGATGAATTTATAGGCTAAGTGGAAGCCTGTTTGGATATCCCAATTAAAGTGGGAGTTGATTAAGGAGTGTACTTAGGGTTTTATTAAGCAAAACCTAAGTTAGGATTATAAAAAAAAACTATTTTGTTTTTTTAATTTATTTCTCTCCTCTCCCTCACGCCGATTCTCCTACCCGATTCCTAATCTCCGCTAAACCCTTGCTCCATATTCTCTTCTTCTCCCCTTCGATCCAATCTTCTCCTCCTCCTCCCTCGCGATCTCGCTGCTGTCGACCACTGTAGCCAGCCACGTTGCCAGATAGACATCGCCCGATGTCGTGCCACCCGACCTCCGATGCCGACGCCACAAGGGAGTTGATCGCGGCGACGCCATTCGACCCACCGTCGGCCGAGCCTCCCTCCTCCCTCTCCCTCTCCCTCTCCCTCTTGAGCCGTGGAGTCTTTCTCCCCTCTTCTTCATGATTCATCACTGCCCTCTTGCAGTCTCAATCCATCACGTCGATCTTCGGTCATCACCGTCCCTCCTCAATTCTTGATCATGCCCTAGATCCATCACCAATGCATTCCTCTCTTCGAGTCGCTGCCATGTGAGAAGATCTCTGGCCAAGAAGGGGGATCCTAACCCTAGCCTTGACCTCCCTTGTTGCCAAAGATTATTTTGGTGCTTCCCACTTTTGGTGTTGATCCCAGCTCACTATTACCGCTTGAAACCGCTATGAACCACCGTGGTGACTTCACTATACCAAAGAAGGTGAAGGTGCTAATTTTGGGCATCTGATTGTGCTAGACCAACCGTTATTGAGGAGGGGGCTCTTTTCTCTACACGACCACTTTGCTAGGCATCGAATTAAGGTAAGCTATAATGAGTATTGGTTTGGTACATTGTTGATTTATTCTTGCATTAGATCTGTTGGTTAAAAGGTTGGTTGGATTGTTAGGCTAATAGGTGATGGAGGTGTGAGCAGTAGTGGGTATCGCCAGTGATTTCCAACTATGAAGTATACTCTGACACGAGCCACCAGTGATCATTATCAGAAATTGGTAAGTATTAAGGTTGAAGTTATTTCTAGGAGTAAAATGGTGGAATTTTTGTTAGATGGTTAACTATGTATTAGATGAATTATGTGTGTTGGATTAGTGTGTTGATTAGTGAGATTTGGATTGATTATGCTGGTAATAAATCTTAATTGGAGGGAAAATGATTAGGAATGCTTAATCTATTTTGTTATGTATTAGAGATTCATTAATGAGTTGGTTTCTCTAGTTAGGTTAATTTGGACGATAGCATGAACGTTATCAGAATGTTAGATGGATTAAACCTAATCTAATGAAGGTTATGGATTTAGTTAAACCTAACTAGATTAATAAGATTGGTTAACTGTCAAATGTGGGGCTAATAATTGAAATGGAATTAATATATAGATTCCTAATTAGATTAGGGTTAAGTTAACTATTTGGTTCATGATAGATTTAGCTAACTAGTTCATTCTTGGCTAGTTATATCATACACTATGTGATCGTAGGACTGGCGTTCGGGACGAGCGTCTTGACGTGGGACTACTTGATGTGAGGAACTATAGCACTAAACACGCCAAAAAGCGCAGCGGAAAAATAAGTTCCTATCTAGAAGATTCATGCAAAGGAAACCATATACTAAGGTTTGTTAAAAGATATATACCTTTGCTACATGCCCTTTGCAATTCCGACAACAACGTTTCTTTAGGATGTAGATCTCAGTACAATCAACACGTCTATGCCTCTATGGTATCCACACGAACACGTTCTTCGTCCGTCTCACGAACTCACGAAATAGAGAAAAAAACAACCAAAGTTTGTGCTAGCAACCTCTTGTGGAAGTTTTAGCCAAGAGTGGAAGAAGGAAGAAGAGCAAAAACCAAGAAGAGCACAATCACCCAAAAGGTCACTTCATCTATATAAGGTGACTTCACAAAAGGGTTACTTTACCAAATAGGTTACTTCACCAAAAAGGCTACTTTACTAAAAAGGTTACTTCACCTAAAGGTTACTTTTACAAATGGCTTTTGTATTCATCCAATGAATACAAAATATTTTTGTCTCTTGATCTTCCTTTTGATTAATGATATATTAATCTCTATTAATATTCATTAATCTTAATGGGTTGGATTTAGAATATTGGATTAACTATTAACCCAATAAGCCATTAATCCAATAAACCAATGAGTCTAACCCATTACTCAATAAGTCTAATCCGAATTCATTCGAGTCTAACTCAATGTGTATAATTTGGATTAAACTTAACCCCATAATCTATCTCCAAATCAACATGTTCTTTGTGTGTGACCCAATAGGCTCTCATAATGTTGGCAATATATCGAAAACTATTTTAGATACATAAGCAATGAGTGGCATCTAGTACTGCATCATTGCTACCCAAGTGACGAGAATGTCCAGATCTGACCTAACCTTTCCGTGTCTATTATCTTGTATGACTCAATCCTTCTATCCTTGATATCTATAGTGATCAATGAAGCATAGAACATGTCATCCTCTTATCAATCTTTGTGTGTCTTGATCTCTAAGTAGACACACTCAATCAAATAAGCTTAATATCGCATATTGGCTCATTTGAGCATGGTCATGCATTCTTGTGTCCTACTAATCAAGGGGCCCACAGATATCACTTCCATCATATGGAAGGGATAGATCCCATCTACATCACTCACATCCCTCCATATAATTCATTGCATACCTAGTGATTGACTTTATTATCCACATTGTTATAGGTGGCGTTTGCCGATAACAAAGTACACAACTCCTTATGTAAGGAACCATAGTGACTTCAGGTCTAAGGACTATTCATACCAATAGTCACATGAGAATGTTTATGATACTTATATAACGATCCATGAAACATTCTCATGGTGGGTCATTCAGTATATATTCTCTAATATATATACTCATGTGTCAACCTGATATCTCATATCCATGACTTGTGAGATTAAGTCATCCATTGACCGACATGCTAGTCTCAACGCATTAATATTGTCCTAGCATATTAATGCTTGAGTAGGAATAGTTAAGAGTAGTGTTCCATGTATATCTACAATATATCACTATCAATTCAACCAATTGATATGTTATAGATAAGAACCTACTACCCAAGGACATTATTATACTTATTCAATCAGCACTGAACTGAAATAAATATAATAACCAACTTTTCCTTTTATTAATAATGATATATGATACAAAATGAGTCATTTACAATCATCTTATAATTGGTACTGGGCTAATACTAACACTTGACACAGTCTATGTATAAAGGCAGATACTTCTTACTTTGACTCTCTTTAGTTCTTTGGAACTTGGGCATGAGCTATTTTGGATAAGGACTGCTTTACCTTGACTCCACTCATAATACATCCTATGCTTGATAATTCCACTCAAACCTTTGAGATATTCATTTCTATATCCATACAGTCTCTTGATGTCATCTATGATATTTAACAGATATTAGATACCAACCTTGTATGCTTTGAGTGATGTTTATTTATGTACCGTATTGAGTATGCTGGCTTCATGTAGCATACCTGATTCTTGTTTATATGTATATGATGACTGTTGTATTTTATGCATCATATCATTGTGTGCATGTCAACGACAAATTCTCCCTTGTAGTCGAGAGAGTTGTTGACCAGGGTTGCACACTCAGCCACTCGAGAGAGTGGTAGCTGGAGCAGATGCCACTTGTCCTGTCGTGCTCCCACTCGCTCAATCATGAGTAGAGAAAGCTGGAGTTGTGAGCAGCAGGGACCCCATCACAGATGTAGCTGGTTAGCTACTATTCAACTGTCCACCCGGGCACTCGAGAGAGTGGTAATGGAGTGTTGTACAGTTTGTCACTGACCCAGCCTCTCGACCATACAAGGGTCATGGAGCAGAGAGGTGGGCGGGAGTGACCATCAGTGCATACGTTTTATTATTATTATACCTGCCTATGATGTTGTTTCTATGCTGTTGCTTTCTTATGTTTACAGTTGTTCGTTTTTCCATGTGATACATTTATACTTGTTGAGCTATATATGTATTGATTACATGTTGTTCGAATCCAGTTTACTTATTGATAGAATGTCTTTACCTCACATGATACCTTCATAGTGATGAGTAGTTCAGTAGTAGATCGGTATTACTCCTGATCTTCTATTACCTAGCGTAGGATATGGTTTAGGTATGAGCATATATTATGGTTTTATTTTAGTATCTGCTATTCCCCTTATGAGACTGTATACTATTGGCTCACTCTCTATTTGTATGCTATGTCATGCACTATCTTTCCTTTACCCGTTGAGCCCTAGCACTCACCACCCCATAAACTGGTTTTTCTTTCGCAGGTAGTAGGTAGATGAATCAAGGATTCTTGGAGAGTCTTGGTTGCCAGTCCCGCGTCACATCCGAGGACAGTTTTCTTTTCGGTCTTATTTCTATTTGGGTGGTATATTGATTTTGCGTATTTGCTTTCTAACAAGTTGATGTGGATTTTGGAGTCTAGTCTGGTGATTTCAGGTATTTTGGGGTAATTGCTTTATTGGTTTTACATTCATATATATTTTTTTGTGATTTTCACTGTGTTTACCTTCAGCCGTGTGGGCTTCTTATAAACTGCATGGTTGTGTCTATATCCAATTGTGTGGCCTGTTGAATATGTTTATATGTTGAGTGTGGATGTATATTGGTTACAATTGTCACTGTTATAGGGGAGGTGTTGTCCGATTTTCAATTGGACACCCTTACCCTTGGGGCGTGATAATTTATTGGTATCAGAGCCAGGTTTACGATGCCTATTTTCGATGTTTCGATTTTTTTTATTTTCCCTTTATAATTTGATTCCTCGATGTGACTTTTGAGTTTTGGGACCGTGCAGCGACAGGGCATCTCCGAGCTATAGGAAGTAAGGTATATTCCTAGAGTTGTTATACCTTTTGGATTCATTACTTTATTTAGTTTCCTATTAGACAAGTTGAACGTCATCATAATTAAGATACAGTCAGTTAGACTCTCTACAATATAGTTGAATTGTGTCACTGCTTCTATACTTGCCTATTAGGTACAAATTGACTTGGTTTTAGCATGATAACTAAGAAGAATGCGTCAAAGAAGCTCCTGAATTGAGAATCTAGGCTTATGACCTAGAGGCATGTGTCAAAGAAGCAGAAGACGTATCTCCATAATTAAGAATGTGTTACAATTTAGGAGGATTACCACCGAAGTAAACATTTATACTCTTTAACATGTGTATAGCAATTGTGCCTTGTACTAGCAGACTCACTACCCATCTTGAGGAGTTGTAAGATAGAAGTGATGAGCAATTGTTTAGGAAAATTCTCTTTTTAATTATTAATGGATTTATTGTCTTACTAGAGAAAAATCACTACAATAAGGGGTTGGTTCCCAGTTCTCATTGGAAGATGTGATGTAGGTGAACTCTGTGGCAACAAGAGATCACGACACAAGGGATGAACTGTAGGCAAAGGAGACAACAATAGAAGGCGAAGGATGAAACATGGTTAGCACTGCCTTCAGGGATGAGGAATTGGCAGTGGCTACCAACTGTTGGAGCCCCAAGGTGTTTTGATGTGATCAAACAAGTTAAGTTAGGTCCTATTTTGTCTAACCCTTGTGTCAAAGTGTGCAAGAGCTTAGGAACATAGGAAGTCGAGTGGAAGGCGCGGCAAACGAGAAGGACGGCACGGGGAGAGAGCCGACGGGCTCGGTGCGTCCGAGGGACGAGGTGACCGCGGAAGAGTACACCGGTGGACGAGAAGAACGTACAAGACATTCGAGGGACGAGAAATCGGGAAGGAAGGCTGCTCGAGGAAAAGGCCGGAACTTGGGTTCGGGTGAGCCCTAATCCGAATGGCCGAGATCACCCAAGCTAGCGGAGCCGGAGCGAAAAGACCTGGACCGAGACGAGCTAAACCGGAGAAGGAAAAAAGTCAATTCCTGTTGACTTTAGGGCTCCGGGTGCCCGGAACCTTTCCGGGCGCCCGGAACCTTTCCGGGCGCCCGGAACCCTTCCGGGCGCCCGGACCGAAGATGTTGATCAGATAGAGTCAAACTCGATCTGAACGTTGGGGGATAAAGTTTTTGTAAGACCGTTAGATTCGATAGAGGGGGGGGTGAATATCGATTCGAAAATCTCGAGTTAAAACGCAGCGGAAAAGTAAGGAAGTAAAGAGATGAACACGGTTGATTTTTACTTCGTTCGGAGCCTGTGACGACTCCTACTCGAAGGCCCGTACTCCTTGAGTACTTTCGTTGGGCAATTCACTAGCAATTCGAATAATTACAATTTACGTACAAATATTGCTAATGAAAGAAAAACAAAGCTATACCGACAAATAATGAATTAAAACAAAACCGGAGTGAGTCGTCGGAGCTTTGTGAACGTCGTTGGAGCGCAGAGTAGCAGAGTGATTGAACTCAGAGTTCTCAGAACACAGATATGTTGAATCTCCTGCCTGGGGCTTCTTTTATATGCTGCTCCGGGCGCCTGGATCCCTTCCGGGCGCCTGGAATGTGACGTAACACTCCCAACCAGCATGCTCCAAGTGTCAACGTCGTCCTGGGGATAAAACTTGCCTCCGGGCGCCTGGATACCTTCCAGGCGCCCGGACTTCCGGGCGTCGAGAACCATCCCGGGCGCCCGGACCCTCACTGTTTCCTACCTGCAAAACAGTGTTAGTCCGAGGCAAATAAACACCCTGCAGCACAGATTGTAAGCACATTTTTATAGATATGCTAAGTAAAAATTAACAACAAGAGTATGACTTAGATTCCGTCTTTCCGAGACCGGAATCCAGTCACTATCTCGACTTAGATATCCGAAATGGATCTAAGCCGGATCGACGCCTAATGTTCCCTTCCCGGGAATGCGTCCTCGCAGTCACACCCCTCCAGTGACTTACCTCACTTACCTGCCAGACGTCCGGTCAGCCCGTCGACCCGTCGACCCGTCTGGACTTCTTGCCAAGCGTCCAGTCAGCCCGTCGACCCGCCTGGGCTTCTCGCCAGCTATCCGGTCAGCCCGTCGACCTAGCTGGACTTCTCGCCAAGCGTCCGGTCAGCCCGTCGACCCGCTTGGACTTCTCGCCAGCTATCCGGTCAGCCCGTCGACCTAGCTGGACTTCGTGCCAGACATCTGGTCGGCCCGTCGACCTGTCTGGACTTCTCCTGCACACTTTATCAAAGTGTCAGACAACAACAGACTAACTTAACCTGATTTGTCATTCATCAAAACCTGGGTTAAATCGTTAGTGCTAACCGCACCAACAATCTCCCCCTTTTTGATGGAATGACAACCTGGTTAAGTTAGTGAAAGCATATGCAAGAAAAAACAAGCATTTAAAGGGTTTTTAAGTTAGTTTGTATTTTCAATTCTGGTTTAGCTAACTTAACCACCTAACTCTCCCCCTTTGGCATCCATCAAAAAAATAAGCAAGAGTAAACAAGCATAGTGTGGAGTTACTGTAGAAAGTTATTAATTTAAGAAACAGCTTATTTTGGAAAATATCTAGTTGAATTTTGAAAAGTATAAGTTTAAAGTTAAACAAGTTTAACTTTTCAAAAGTGTAAAATTTTTCAAATCAGGTTTTTCAAATTAGATTTTAAGTAACATTTACTTTTCAAAAGGTAAATTCTAATTTTCAAACACTAAGTTGAATTTAGTTTTCAATTTTGATATTTTCAAAACAAAGCAACATTTTTAATTTTTCAAAAGCAAGTAAAATTTTAGCCAAAATAAATTTGCTAAGTTTGGAAAGTTTAATTTTCAAGCATATGTTACAAAACCGACTAAATTTAATTGAAAATCAATTTTAAAAATTAGGTGGGATTTTTAAACTTCCAAACTTTTAATTAATTTCTCCCCCTGAACCTGATATCTAAGATAAAGCTTTTGAAAATATTTGCTAAGAATTTTTAATATAAGATTTTCAAAGTAATTGGAGTAGAATTTTCAAAAGAAATTAAAAAAAACGCTTTAGTTAATCCTCCTGAATTTGATACTCAAATTTACATAGCTGTCTAACCAATTAGTTACTAACTAACTATTAGAAAATAGCAGTTTTCACTTGGTTAGTCAGATTAAGTTGATTATAAGCAGTCAGTGTTTGACTTGACTGATTAGCTTAATCTGATTAATATCTGAGTTGTATTTAACGTCCAGACTTATGCCGATGCACTGATATAAGCATCTTAAGTCCAGACAGTTGACCTATGCATCTCACCCCTTTCTATGTTTTTCAAACACAAGCAAGGTAAACCTAAGGTGTTGGTGAGATGCTCAAAACTAATCCTATGGGTACATGCTTTCTAAGGATTCAAAAACTAATCTAAGGCCAAAACTGTTTTTGAAAATCTAAAAATGGAAAATTTTGAAAACAGACAAGTTTAACCTATAATTTGATAAAACCATTTTGACAGTATTTTGAATTATTCTAGTCTATGGAGCATATTATCAATGTAAGTCTAGCAGAAATATCACTAGATAAATTCAAAATAGTTTACAGGTGGTGTAGCTACAGAAGTGAGTCATAACTAGATCTACTGAGATGAAGAAGGGGGTGGTCCAGATCCCAAGGATCGGAGAAGTGCCATCAGCTCAGTGTGTCGGGTATCCCCGGCAGCTCGTAGCTCGGCAATCTCTCGTCGTATGTCCCGATGAAAATCAGAGTTCTCCCGCTGGAGACTCGCCATAGCTCTCTCTAATCCGGTCATACGGTCGGACATAGTGCGGGAAGCGTGACCTCGTGCTCTAGCTGGTGGTGGTGGTGGAGCCGGTGCGACTTCCTCTGGAAATAGTGCGAGCATGAACTCGTCCACCTGTGCATCTGGATCGGGCTGGTGCTGTGCCCCCCTCCGCCAAGACATAGTCCCGTCATCTCTATCTATATGGACACCAACTAAGGAGAAGTTTTGAGCTGTGATAACATCGAACTCGGTCATGTTGGCAATGGCTCCTCTAGTGACATCAATGTGCAATGAGGACATATAGGCTGTCAAAATGTGACCATATGGCATATGGACTCGTCTATCAGTCACGAATCCGGCCGAGTAGATAATGGTGGAAAAAATGTGCAGGCTGATGTCAATTTCTAACCTATGGATCAGGGCATAAAGTAAGAACGAATGAAATGGGCGCATCACAGCGATGTCTCGAGTAGTCAGTGGTAAAATACAAAGGACTACAACCCTATAGAGAGCGTAATCCTGGACCCGTAGCTCTACTGACCTAAACTGTGTCACAGTGGGATCTCTCTCTCCTCCAAAGAAATACGAATAAATCGTATCGAGAGTAATATGTGCGTAGGGATCTCCGAACGGTAGATCCCTCGGAGGGTAGCACAAAATGGGACAAGTAGACGGACGCAACTCTAAGAACTCTCGGATAGCGGTAGGGGAAAATGTGATATCAATGCCTGCCGCCCTAGTGGTATAGGTGAGATCGTCTACTTTTACTAGGTTATTGCAAAATTCGGCACACAGACTTATGTTTATAGGACTAGTACATTCGACAAGGTTCCTTAAGTTATAGTGGCCTATAACCTCTAAAGCGGAGGGGCATGACCTTAGAAAAAATGATCTATCTATGCAGGTAGTTCTAATGGCCTTATAGATAGTTGACTCAAACTTAATCCTAAGTTCATCTGTGTGAAACCTAGGGTCTGTTCTAGTATTGGAGGGTCCAGCACCAGTGTTTGTTCGTTTCCTACTGTATATATAAGAAAATATTCTAAGAACAAAATAGGAGGACAAATTCTAATAACATTTTAGGAGGGAAAGAAATTTTACCGAGGATCCATCGACAAATAAAGATATGACGACCTCGGTTGAATCGCAACAGCGTCTTCACCGCTAGAAAATTTTAGTTAAAATACTTTCGCGCGGAGGTTCGGAGTGAACCTTGGCAAAGAAAAGGTTGGGGGCGCCTGCTGCCCCTTATTTATAGGGGATTCCGGGCGCCCCGGAGGGGAATACCAGGGGCGCCCGCCCTTGGTTTTTGACTTTTTTTTTTTTTTTTTTAATTAGGTTTGAAGTTTAAGTTTTAAGTTTTAAGTTTGAATAAAATTTTGAAATTAAGTTTAAAATTAAAATTTTGAAATTAATTTTTAAATTAAAATTACAAATTTTGAAATTAATTTTTAAGTTAAAATTAAAATTTTGAAATTAATTTTTAAACTTAAAAATTTTGAAATTGATTTTTAAAGTTAAAACTAAAAATTTTGAAATTAATTTTTAAGTTAAAATTAAAATTTTGAAATTAATTTTTTAAGTTAAAATTAAAATTTTGAAATTAATTTTTAAGTTAAAATTAAAATTTTGAAATTAATTTTAAGTTAAAATTAAAATTTTGAAATTAATTTTTAAAATTAAAATTTTGAAATTAATTTTAAGTTAAAATTAAAATTTTGAAATTAATTTTTAAATTAAAATTTTGAAATTAATTTTTAAGTTAAAATTAAAATTTTGAAATTAATTTTTTAAGTTAAAATTAAAATTTTGAAATTAATTTTTAAGTTAAAATTAAAATTTTGAAATTAATTTTTAAGTTAAAATTAAAATTTTGAAATTAATTTTTAAGTTAAAATTAAAATTTTGAAATTAATTTTTAAGTTAAAATTAAAATTTTGAAATTTAATTTTTAAATTAAAATTAAAATTTTGAAATTAATTTTTAAGTTAAAATTAAAATTTTGAAATTAATTTTTAAAATTAAAATTTTGAAATTAATTTTTAAAATTAAAATTTTGAAATTAAATTTTAAGTTAAAATTAAAATTTTGAAATTAATTTTTAAGTTAAAATTAAAATTTTGAATTTAATTTTTAAGTTAAAATTAAAATTTTGAAACTAATTTTTAAAATTAAAATTTTGAAATTAAATTTTTAAATAAAATTAAAATTTTGAAATTAATTTCAAAATTAAAATTAAAATTTTGAAATTAATTTTTTAAAGCCTTATTCATCTCACCCGAACTATATTATCAATCAGGGAATCCTATGATTTTGTGAGATGAAATTGGTTTGATTACAGACTTTTGGTTTAACTTGTGTTAGATTCAGACTTAGCTTTGGTTTCCACAAATAGGCATTCTTCGGATAAACTTCTAAGCTTGGTGAGTCACAAGGACATCATTAGAAGTAACCAACCTTTCGAGGTTTTCCGAATAGTCCTATCCACGGAACTTAGTACTAAATCTTGGTCTAACTGGTTAGGATTCGTTTAAGGGTAGCTTCGGTCAGTTCCACTTGGCCAAATGCACCAGATCGAAACCATATCTTTCTAGACATGCGATGCCCAAGTTTCCCTAACGTACTATCATCCAAAAATTTCACCAATACCATGATTCAAGTTAAACTTGGTCTCTAATTCTAATTGCCCTGCCGGGTTTGTTAGTTTTGGGTTACCCTGTCGGGTAAGTTAGTTTTGGAGGTGCCAGCTATTCTGGAGCCTCCCCCTGAATTATTGGCCATTAATTTAAGTTTTAATTTTAGGCTTGTATCGATTCTTTTTATAGTTATAATCAACTTGGTGATAATCTAAATTTTGTTGAGTTTTGAATTTTGATTTTAATTTAGATTTATATTTTAGTTTTTGATCTGATTTATTCAAGTTTATATAATGTATTTTATCTTTAGGTATATAGAATTGATTAAGTCCTACTTGCGTGGTTAAGCACGCTTTCGGGACCCAAGCTTGTTTAGTTGCTTTGTGTTGGGTTAATAATGATTTAAAGGTTTTGTTTGAGTTTGACTTATATCCAAGTCCGGTTTTATTATAGCATGCCTTTTGGTTATTTAGAATTAAATCTAAATTTTTAGATCTTGTTGTGAATTTTTCCAACATTTCCTTTAACTTATTAAGTTCATTTTTTAATGATAAATTCTCCTCCTCAAGTGTTCGATCTTGAGTTGGATTCAAATTTTTTAATTGTTCCTTGAGGTTTTGATTTTCCTCAAGAAGCGATTTATTTTTATTTTCCAATTTAACTAATTTTTTATTCAAACACGAGATAATTCTAAAGAATTTACGATTTAAGTTTAGGTATACCTCTTTGGAACCTTCGGAAACGAGTACGGACTCGTGGCTCGATTCGGGTTCGGACCCGTCTTCCGATTCCTCTGATTCGTCTTCCGTTTCAGCTTCGCGAGCCATCAGCGTGAGGTGACTTTGGTGCTTTTCTCCTTCCGATTCGTCTGAGGAGGAATCGTCCCATGTTGCTTTGAGGGCTTTCTTCTTTGTTGACTTTGGTTTGTCAAGTTTCAATCTTGGGCATTCGTTCTTGTAGTGCCCCTTTTTGTTACATCCGAAACATGTGACATTTCTTGAGTCGGCTGGCGAACTGATCTTCTGAAGATCCTGTTTGCTGAAGCTTCTCTTTTTCCTGGTGAACATTTTCCTTACCAGGTTCACCAGGTGTTCTTCGTCTTCAGAGTCTTGATCGGAATCTTCTTCGGATTCGGGCTTGTTCTTCTTTTCTTAGAGGAACCTGCAAATAAAGCTACACCTTTCTCGACCCCGGCGTTAGTTTGCTCATGAAGTTCTAATTCACAAAAGAGTTCGTCCAATTTTAATTTAGATAAATTTTTTGAAATTTTGTAGGCATCTACGATTGATGCCCACAAATTGTTTCGCGGAAAAGCATTTAACGCGTACCTGATTAAGTCTCGGTTCTCCATTTGGTGCCTATCGCGTGGAGACCGTTGAGGATATCTTTGACCGCGTGGAGCCGACTTGCCGTTTCTCCTTCCCGCATTTTTATATTAAAAATTCTATTTAACAGCAAATCTCTTGTTACCTTCGCCGCTTGTTCCTTCGTGCAGCTCGATCAGTTTATCCCAAAGCTCCTTAGCGTTTTGATGCGGTCCGACCCGGTTCAGTTCTTCTCGTGTTAGTCCGCAGTGTAGAGTATTGATGGCTTTGTTTTCAATTGATGCCTTTTTCTTCACATCATTTGTCCAGTCTTTAGGGTCTAGTATGTTCCCGGAGTTGTCTACTGGAATTTTGTAAGCCCTTGTGACGCTCATCCATTGGTCGTAGTCTGTCTTCATGTAGACCTCCATTCTCCTCTTCCAGTACGAAAAATCATCCCCGTTGAATAGAGGAGGGCGTACTGTGCTGAAGCCTTCTTGTTGAGACATTATAACCTACACACACGAAATTAACTGGAAAAATATCCCAAGACTTCGTCTTGGATTAACAGTGCGGGAGAAACAGAAACTCTAAGTTGGTGTTGCACCAATTTAGATTTTAAATGCAAAAAAACCTTCCAAAAAGATAATAATATCAGTTTTTAAAAAAAATTTCACCCCCTATCTGTTTGGTGGTTGCACCAAATCAGAGCGGAACCTGGCTCTGATACCACTTGTAAGACCGTTAGATTCGATAGAGGGGGGAATCTCGAGTTAAAACGCAGCGGAAAAGTAAGGAAGTAAAGAGATGAACACGGTTGATTTTTACTTCGTTCGGAGCCTGTGACGACTCCTACTCGAAGGCCCGTACTCCTTGAGTACTTTCGTTGGGCAATTCACTAGCAATTCGGATAATTACAATTTACGTACAAATATTGCTAATGAAAGAAAAACAAAGCTATACCGACAAATAATGAATTAAAACAAAACCGGAGTGAGTCGTCGGAGCTTTGTGAACGTCGTTGGAGCGCAGAGTAGCAGAGTGATTGAACTCAGAGTTCTCAGAACACAGATATGTTGAAGCTCCTGCCTGGGGCTTCTTTTATATGCTGCTCCGGGCGCCTGGAATGTGACGTAACACTCCCAACCAGCATGCTCCAAGTGTCAACGTCGTCCTGGGATAAAACTTGCCTCCGGCGCCTGGATACCTTCCAGCGCCGATCCCCTCCGGCATCCCGGGCGCCCGGACCCTCACTGTTTCCTACCTGCAAAATAGTGTTAGTCCGAGGCAAATAAAAACCCTGCAGCACAGATTGTAAGCACATTTTTATCGATACGCTAAGTAAAAATTAACAACAAGAGTATGACTTAGATTCCGTCTTTCCGAGACCGGAATCTAGTGACAATCTCGACTTAGATATCCGAAATAGATCTAAGCCGGATCGACGCCTAATGTTCCCTTCCCGGGAACGCGTCCTCGCAGTCACTCCCCTCCAGTGACTTACCTCACTTACCTGCCAGACGTCCGGTCAGCCCGTCGACCCGTCTGGACTTCTTGCCAAGCGTCTGGTCAGCCCGTCGACCCGCCTGGGCTTCTCGCCAGTTATCCGGTCAGCCCGTCGACCTAGCTGGACTTCTCGCCAAGCGTCCGGTCAACCTGTCGACCCCCTTGGACTTCTCGCCAGCTATCCGGTCATCCCGTCGACCTAGCTGGACTTCGTGCCAGACATCTGGTCGGCCCGTCGACCTGTCTGGACTTCTCCTGCACACTTTATCAAAGTGTCAGACAACAACAGACTAACTTAACCTGATTTGTCATTCATCAAAACCTGGGTTAAATCGTTAGTGCTAACCGCACCAACAATTTTATCCCACCAGGGCACCCAGAACCCCTTCGGGCCACCCCGACCAGTGCTATAAATATAACACTGATCTGCACAGCTTAGTCATTGAACTTGTAATCAGTTTCTTAGTGCATTACTTTTCTGTCTGTGCTCTCAATGCTGTAAGAGGCTACTCCACCCAGAGGAGATCATCAGATACTGCGCTTTCTTTTCCTTGGATTAGTAATCCCCTGATTGCAAACCAAGTAAACCCTCTATGTCTAATCTCTTTTAATTAGTCTCTTTTCTTTATTGTTACAAGTGTTTGTTAATTAGTCGATATATCCAAGAAAGGTTAGTTTTATTTTTGTAGGGCAATTCACCCCTCCCCTCTTGCCAGCCTTCAAAGGGACCAACAAGTGGTATCAGAGCAAGGCACTTCAGGAGGACTAACCGTCGATCGAACCAATGAGATGGCCGGACCAAGCATCGTTCCACCAAAATTCGAGGGGGACTTCGCCCACTGGAAGTGTCGTATGGAGGTATTCATAAGAACTAATTTTGAAATTTGATTAATTATAAAATATGGCTTTGTAGCTCCGACGAATCAGAATGGAGAAGAAAAAGAAGAGAGCCAGTGGACAAAGAAGCAGCAGAGTGATTCTATAGCGAACAACCGTGCAAAATATCACCTGCTGAGCATGTTGCCGCCTCAAGAAGTCAACCACATTGGAAGCTACTCGTCGGTCAAAGAACTCTGGGAGAAGTTCCTGGAACTTCACGAAGGGACATCCGAAGCAAAACTGGCTAGAAGAGACATCCTCCGGAACAAACTGACGAACATTCGTCTGGAAAAAGGTGAGAAGGTAGCCGATCTACACGCGAAGGTAAAGGAATTAATTACTGGTCTCGAGAACCTCAGTGAAATGGTAACAAATCGGGACACCATATGCTATGCACTTAATGCATTTCCTAGAACTCCAGAATGGACGTCAATCATCGACGCCTATTACATTTCAAAGGACCTGGAGGTAAGTACCTTAGAAGAATTATTCTCTACACTTAAACTACATGAAACCAGGTGTGCAGGGACAACAAAGAAATCAAGCCAAATGATCGCACTAAACACAACCAAGAAGGATGAACCCGAGTCAGATTCAGAAGAGGATCAGGAAGCATATATGGTAAGAAACTTTAAAAAGTTTTTTAGATCTAATAAGTTTAAAGAAATGCAGAATAAAAAGAATTCAAGAAATAGAAGAAGGATGCGTTGCTACCAATGTCAAAGGGAAGGACACTAAAAAGAAGACTGCCCAGAACTAAAGAAGGACAAAGGCAAGATACCCAAGAAGCACAAGAATCTAAAAGCAACTTGGGACGATAGTTCATCATCTGAGTCCGAGATTCAAGAATATATCAGGATAGCACTTATGGCAAGCAATGAAGGGCAAAGTACATCAGAACCCAGCATCGATGAAGGGGGAGCGGCCTCAGATGAAAGCAGCGAAGCAGGGGGAGATTCAGGCTTCAAGTTTGATATGATAAGTGAGGTATGCCTCTTACCCCCTGATCAACTCTACTTTGGAATTAAATCTATGGCAAAATCCATGTATAAATTAGAAAATGAAAATAAAAAATTAAAAAATGAAATTTTAGAAACAAAAAGAATCTTGGCAAAATCATGTCTAATAGAGGATTTTGATAAAATAAAGTTTAAAAATGATAAATTAAAAGAAGAAATTGAAAAATTGAAAAACTCTATCTACTAAAATATTTCTACTTTTAGAAATTATAGAGGTTTAAATTGGTACTATAGGTTTCATCAAAGTCAAATCAGAAAAATATCAAAAGCCTATATACCTAGAAAATATTTAATTAATCCTGTAGGTAGGAACCTCTATTGGGTTCCGAAAACATGTTTAACTTGAATTTAAAATTAAACTTAGTATTTTCAGCGAGAAAGTTAAACAGATAGTTTCTTTATGAGGTTTTGTCTAAGGACGTGGTTGTTGCTCCAATAACCAAGAAGGCCTAGTGCCTCGCCATGACCTGGAAGCCAAAATACTGAAATCAAATGTTAAATTAACTTTCTGGAAAAAGTATTAAAGTTAGAGTTAAATAGTGCTTTAAAGTTTTTAAACATTTGTTTTGAAAATTTTGTTTAACTTAGAAAATGTTTCTGTTGCAAATACCGCTTTAAAAAGTTATTCAATTTGTTTTAGAAAATATATTCAAAAATATTCATATTTTCAAAAACTTAGAAATTTTTTAAAGTTAGAAAATTTTTTACGTTGCATATTAAAATAAAATTAAAATTTTTTTAAAAGGTATCTATTCTGTTGCACAAAATTTTGTAGAAAATTATTGTTTTACTTAGAAATGTTTGCAAACACTTAAAATTTTTGAAAATTTATCAAAGTTTCTCTAAGATCATTTTTTTAAAAAAACTTCAATTTCTATTAGAAAACTAATTATGTTGCACATTTTTAACTTAGAAAATTAAAGTTCAAAATTTTCTTACTTAGAAATTTTTTTCCCCTTAAAATTTTGTTTGAAAACTTCAATTTATGTTAAGAAAGTGTTTAAAATTTGATTACTTAGAATTTTTACAAAACTTAAATTTTTTTCTAACTTCAATTTATTTTAAGTTAGAATTTACCTTAAACTTGTTAAAAGGAACCCCAATTTTTATGTGATCAAAGGGGGAGAAGAATGTTAAGTCTAGGGGGAGATTTATATTTTTTAAATATTGAAAAATCTTTTGGACTTATTTGCAAATTAACTATTTTTATTGCATATGTTTACCCTAGCTTAACTTGAGTTGCTCACATCAAAAAGGGGGAGATTGTTGGAACCCCAAGGTGTTTTGATGTGATCAAACATGTTAAGTTAGGTCCTGTTTTGTCTAACCCTTGTGTCTAAGTGTGCAGGAGCTTAGGAATACAGGAAGTCGAGCGGAAGATACGGCTAACGAGAAGGACGGCATGGGGAGAGAGCCGACGGGCTCGGTGCATCCAAGGGACGAGGTGACCGTGGAAGAGTACACCGGTGGACAAGAAGAACGTACGCGACGTTCGAGGGATGAGAAATTGGGAAGGAAGGCTGCTCAAGGAAAAGGCCGGAACTTGGGTTCGGGTGAGCCCTATTGCGGATGGCCGAGATCACCCAAGCTAGCGGAGCCGGAGTGAAAAGACCCGGACCGAGACGAGCTGAACCGGAGAAGGAAAAAAGTCAATTCCTGTTAACTTTAGGGCTCCGGGCGCTCGAAACAGCTCGGGGCGCCTGAAACCCTTCCGGGCGCTCGGACCGAAGATGTTGACCAGATTGAGTCAAACTCGATCTGAACGTTGGGGGATAAAGTTTTATCCCCCCGGACACTCGGAACCCCTTCGGGGCGCCCCAACCAATGCTATAAATATAGCACTGATCTACACAGCTTAGTCATTGAACTTGTAATCAGTTTCTTAGTGCTTTACTTTTCTGTCTATGCTCTCAACGCTGTAAGAGGGTACTCCGCCCGGAGGAGATCATTAGATACTGCGCTTTCTTTTCCTTGGATTAGCAATCCCCTGATTGCAAACTAAGGAAGCATTTGGTTTAGGAGAATAGGAGTGGGGAATGGGAATGAGAATCATTGATTGCCATTGTTAATTTTTGGATTATAGGAATAGGAATGCAAATAAGGGAATGAATCCTTGAAATTGAGTAATAACTCATTCCCATGTACCTCTCCTTCAATGAGTCATTACCATATTTTCATCAATCAAAATATTCCCTTATTCCAAAAATACCCTTGACCTAAAATTAAAATTTTCTCCCTTAATATCAAATATCAAAATATATTTATTTATTTTTTCTTTCATATCACTTCTCTCTCCTTATTCTCTCTCATCATATTTTCTCTCTCATCATTTTATCACACACTTTCTCTCTCCTTAATCTCTCCTATCACACTCTCTTTCCTCTTTTTTTCTCATTACACTTTCTCTCTCATCATACATTTTCTCTCCTCAATCTCTTCCATCGAACTCTCTTCCTTCTTTTTCTCTCATTATACTTTCTTTCTCATCATACTTTCTCTCTCCTCAATCTCTCCCATCACACTATTTTTTCTTTTTTTTTCTCATCACACTTTTTCTCTCCTCAATTTCTCTTGTCACACTCCCTCTTTTTTTTCCTCAACACACTTTCTTTCTCATCATACTTTCTCTCTCCTCAATCTCTCCCATCACACCACTGCTCTCTTTTTTCCTCATCACACTTTCTCTCTCATCATACTTTCTCTCTCCTCAATCTCTCTCATCACACTCTCTCCAATCATTTTTTTCATTACATTTTCTCTCTCTTCATCCTCTCCTATCATACTTTCTCTCATATCATATTTTCTCTTTCATCTTCTCTCATCATGATCTCTCTTATCACACTCTCTTTTCTCATTTTCTCTGATCACACTTTCTCTCTCTTCATTCTTTCTCATCACACTTTCTCTCTCATCAGACTTTCTCCCTCATCATTCTCTTTCATCATATTTTTCTCTCACATTCATCTTTCTCTCACATCTAATTTTTTCTCTTATTTTTCTTTAAAGGTAAAAAGGGGAATTTTGATTTATTCCGATAGAAAATATGCAACTAACCAAACATTGCTTTTAAGAGTGATATTCATGCTCATACCCATTCTCATTCCATAATACAATGATTCTCATTCCGATTCCTATTCCTAGGAAAGAATCAAACGCCCCCTAAGTAAACCCTCTGTGTCTAATCTCTTTTAATTAGTCTCGTCTCTTTATTATTACAAGTGTTTGTTAATTAGTCGATATATCCGAGAAAGGTTAGTTTTATTTTTGTAGGGCAATTCACCCCTCTCCTCTTGTCGGCCTCCAAAGGGACCAACACCAACATGATACTCAATTGTGTTTGTGAAATGTTAATCCATTAGGTTTTGAGATTGGATGCACATGTATGTTTACTTGGGTCAAAGATAATAGTAGTGTTTTCTACTAGTGAGTTCATAAACTTAACGATGTGCAAATCTGTGAAGCTACTCATCAACTACTTTTGTTGAGTTGTTTGATCTGTGTGCTTCATGTGGAACTTGGTTGGAAGAGGCCCTGGTTGATTGCTTGATAACACCTAGAAATGGGAAGGTTTTCAATAAATTGAGGAAGATTGTGTTATGGTGTGATGTCTATATTACTAGTGGGAAACCTTGTTCCCTAGGTATCACATGAGCTGGTGTGGCAAGGCGTAGATCCGAGGGAGGCACAAGTCAAGAGGTTGTTCACTGATGGCAATAACATCACTAGGAATTATGGGATAAGGAAAACAATGATGTAGAAGAAGACCTAGAGTTGCACTAGTCTAAGGTCTTTAATCAAATCAAGGACGCCCTTGGATTCCAATTGTGCTACACATTTGGTAGGATGGTAATATATTTTTACATCTTGATTGTAGCTTATGATGAGAGTGGATCAGTGGGAAATTAGATTGGTGAGTCCATGATTGGTCTATCTCACTAAAGATATACGATAATGGATTTTCCCACTAGATATAATTCCTGTAGTGGTACAACATGGGTGTGCAATGTTGAACCATGGTGGATATATATCTAACTTTGTTGGCAATGGGTGTTGAAAGATGGATACCTTTATGCAGGAGGCTATCAGGTTTGAATGATGTTGAGGATGGTTTGAGAGTGACGGATATTGTTAGATCAGATGTTGTGATAGGCTTATTGTTGAGGATCTTACGGTTGAATGTATGTTGTATGGATATTATGAGTCTTTGGTTTTATCATTTAGGCTTACAATGCCTTCATTGTTTTCATGGACTCGATGTACTTGGTATTTCTAGGGTGTTTGAATCAGTTTTCATTGTCTTCATTGACGATGTTGTGATCTATTCCCGATCCGATGTGGATCACATACCCTATCTTCGCATAGTTCTAGAGATGTTTCGACGGGAACATCTATATGTGAAGTTCAGTAGTACGTATTTTGATTATCTTCTGTGAGATTTTTGGAACACATGGTCACCAGTAGGGGTACGCCTATGGATCTACAGGAGATAGAGGTTGTTACCAGTTGGGAGTAGTCGTAGTCTATACAAGAGACTTGCAGCTTCCTAGGTTTCACTAAATATTACTGGAGATTGGTTGAGTCTCTAGCATTGTTATGTTCGTTGATTGGACTATCTAGGAAGAGTAGAATTTATTTGGACAGATGCTTGCGAGACCAATTTTAGTAACTGAAATGAAAAACTGATAACTGCACCCGTCTTAGTTGTATTTTCTAGTGTAGATGGATTTGTACACTACACAGATGTATCATACCTGGGGTTTGGAGCAGTTCCAATGTAGCATGAGCGGAGTAGTCTCGTGCCATTACTTAGAAATTCTTGTGTAATGAGAATTAGATTCTTTATTTCCATGGGAGATTATGTGTGTTCCTGAGGGACTTCTTATCCTAGAGGAGTTACTAAAGAAAACATATCAATCTGGATTTACGATACATTCGGGGGACACTTGATGTAGGGAGACTTGAAGTGTTCTTATTGGTGGAACAACATGAAGAAGGGCATTGCGGATTTTGTAGCTCAATATCTAGTATGTCAGTAAGTGAAGGTTGAACAGCGATGATTAGCAGAATTGTTTCAGTAGGTTCGGATATCAGAATGGAAATGGGAGCATGATCTGATGGACTTTGTTATGGGATTATCCAAGACACGGAGAGGATATGATGCGACTTGGGTAATCATTGTTTGGTTGACTAATTCGCTTCCTTTCCACCGATTCGAGGGATGGATTCTTTGGATCGACTAGTAGTGTTATATTGTACAGAGATTACCAGACTTTATGGTATATCTCTGAGTATTATATAAGATGGAGATCAGCGATTTCACATCATGGTTTTGACTATGGTTACAGCAGATTTTTGGGTTAGGAACTTACTTTAGTATAGATTTTCACCCTCATACTGATGGATAGTTTGAGCGTCCTATACAGATGTAACATATGAGGAGATTCCAGTACGGATACTAGACCGCAAGGAGCGCCAGTTGCGAAATAAAATAGTCCGACTAGTTAAAATCAGATGGTAGTATCATTCTGACGAGGAGACTACCTAGGAGCTCGAGGATATGATCCGAGCTCAATACCCCCATCTTTTTACTTGAGGTATGTGGGTTAGAGTTTTGTTCAACAATTATACTGTTTATCTATTGCCAGTACTTGCTGATGGTAAATAACAAAATTTGGAAACTAAATTTTTATTAGTGGGGGAGAATGTAAAATACCATAATAAAATAATAATTAAATAATAAGGTTTATTAGACGAATAACCTTAATGCAATTTTTAGGAATGTTTAGGAATTTTTTGGAAATTTTTTGGAGCTTGTATGACGAGTATAAGGGGATAAATTAATAGGCTAAGTGGAAGCCTGTTTGGATATACCAATTAAAGTGGGAGTTGATTGAGGAGTGTACTTAGGGTTTGATTAAGCAAAACCTAAGTTAGGATTATAAAAAAAAACTATTTTGTTTTTTTTTTATTTATTTCTCTCCTCTCCCTTACGCTGATTCCCCTACCAATCCCTAATCTCCGCCAAACCCTTGCTCCCGATTCTCTTCTTCTCCCCTTCGATCAGATCTTCTCCTCTGTAACGCCCGCCCTTCTTACCCAACCAAAGGCGGCGCTACGTTCTTTATACTACTTACGTACATGCTTTAGTTATAACAGCGGAAGAATAAAAAATTTAAACCATTCATTTTATTTAAATAAGCATGATATCACAGATTAAATATGCATATATTGATTCTATAACTAATCATATTAATCTGTCCGAATCGTTCTTTGCCGAGCCACCACCACACACATCATTATCCGCTCCTCCTGTTGCTCCTCTAGTTCATCCAGTTCTTTTATCTGCGGTACAAGGAAAGTAAGCTGTGAGCACTCATGGCTCAGTAAGTTCCTTTCCTACTCACTAAAACCGAGAATCATCGTATATCAAGAATGGATCAACATATCATCGTCTCAACTAATCATAACATAACATATCATTCTATTCAAACATATCATGCATATTTCTTATTCACATATCATTTCATAGAAGCATGAATATCATATCATAAAACAAATAAATCACAAGCATAAGACATACAAGGGCATCATATTCATATCATAATATCACATGACATTATATCATATCATCATATAATTCAAGCACATATGAATGTAGGCAATGCATCGTGAATTTGAAAACTTATACTTAATAGTACTTGAAATTAATATCATCATCATTTGGGGATCCCGGTTTGTACCACATACATCATACGTAGGTCCAAGGTAGCAAGTCTTGAACCCTACCATACATACATACTAGGCCCGAGTCTTACTCCATCGACCTAGGGCATCAGAAGCCCATTACTGACGAGGCCCGAGTCTTATTCCATCGACCCCGGGGCGTTTACGGAGCCCACCCTTGGTACAAACCATACAAAGTAATTTATCATGCATAACTATCATATCATATCCCTAACAATCTTTCATGCATTTCATTTTTCATTCCTCTCATTATGTATAGCATTTCATACGCTATCACATATCATGGCATTCACATAATTTCATTCTTCTCATTATGTATAGCATTTCATATGCTATCACATATCATGGCATTTACATATATTTCATTCTTCTCATTATGTATAGCATTTCATATGCTATCACATATCATGGCATTTACATATATTTCATTCTTCTCATTATGTATAGCATTTCATATGCTATCACATATCATGGCATTTACATAAATTTCATTCTTCTTATTATGTATAGCATTTCATATGCTATCACATATCATGGCATTTACATAAATTTCATTGCATAACATTTCCTAGGTTTCTTTCTTTCCCTTTTTTTTTTCTTTTATTTCTTTCACATGGCCGAAACCTACCATTCTTTAGCTAGGTTCTTAAGTAGTCTAAAGCATGAAAACCTAAGTGAGTTTCATGGTAAAATTTACTAAGAAATAAACATATAAATTTAGTTCATGAACAACTTGGCCGAAACATACAAATCTTTTAACATCTTTGTATCCTACCTCATGAGCATGTTTATTTAAATTTAAGGGTATTCCTAACCCTAAACCCCTTCTTGGCCGAAACATATGGGTGGGTTTCCTTTTAGTTCAAACATCTTCTAAGCAAGAAAACTAATTACATGGTCCCTAACATTTCATAGGAAGAACCTTGTACTAGTTGAGTAAAACAATGAATTTCTCTAGCCTCTTAAAAATATTTTTGGCCGAAATTCTAGGGTTAAGTGCTCCTCTTATCAAGCATCATATAGGTATAAAAACATGAAGAAGAATCCTTTTCCATGGCATAGAAAATCTATCATTTAGTGAAGACTAGTTAAACATCACTAGATTTCGAAAGCTCTTCTTAACCGAATTTTCTCATACTTGTTTCTAGGTTTTAAAATCCTCATAAAATCATAAAAACATGTAAAAGCCTTGTACCACAGGTGAGGGGAAGCTTACCTTCTTCGCTTAAGTTTCCTAGAATTGAGAACTTGCTTGGATCTTTCTTCTTGCTTGCTAGGTTCGGCACCAATGGAGGGAAAGGAGTGGCTAGGTCTTTTGGTGGAGAGGGGAGGAAGAAGAAGCTTCTTCCTCTTGTGTTGCTCGGCAACAACAAGGAAGAAAGAAGAGGGAGGGAGTGAGGAGGAAGAGGAGCTTCCTTCCTCTTGTGTTGCTTGGCAACAAGAAGAAGAGGAGAGGGAGAGGGGGTCTCGGCACAAGAGGGAGGAGGAGAGGGAGAGGAGTGGAGGATGAATTTGAAGTCACCCCTCCATGCCTATTTATACTAAAATGAGGGGAGGAAATTTGACTTGATTCATCCTCCCCATTTATTCCTCTTCTTTATGATAGGAATATTCTAGAGATATGCCTTGTGAGTTCTCTCTTAATCTCTCTCTTTTCTCTCCTTTAATAAAATTTTCTATCTCTCCTCTTACAATATCCTCTCTTATCCCACTTGGTTAATACATGCATGCATCCACAAGAGAACCAAGGTTCAAAACTTGGTTATGTATATTTTTATTTCTTTTTACTTCTTTTTTTCTTTTAAGTAAAAAGAATCCTTTCTTATTCTTAACTACTTAATCCTTTCTCTCCTTATCAATAATTCTCCTATCCCCTTTGGTATCCTATACATGTTCCCTACAAGAGATCCAAGGTTCAATCTCTCTTCTAACATTTTATTTTCTTTTACACTTAATAATTCACATATATTATGCATTATGCATAAATATTTCATACATGTACATATTATCTCTTATTTCTTTCTTTTGTCCACATTAATTCCATACATTTTAAATCATGCTTAGATGATTATATTCTCAACTTTATTTTTCTTTCATAAAGTTTTAATCATCTAAATCCATCTTAATATTTAACATAGAGTATTTACATCCTCTTTTCATTCGTACTCCCATTACCCTTCTAGGCTTTCTAGGGGTGTTACAATCTCCCCTACTTATTGAAAGTTCGTCCCCGAACTTAGAATGACAATTTCTGCTCAGATTCCCCTAGATGTTGGTGGAGCTTCTAATCTCCCTTGACTTATTGAGGGTCCCTCAATGGAAGTCTGCAGTTGGTGTAACCTTGCGGGACCGCCTTGATTCGAAACATACTGTGGTGCTTTAGTAGGGCAGTCTCTAGATAGATGTCCTTCTAGTCCACAGTCGTAGCATTTAATTTTGCCCTTACGACAGTCTTTTGCTTTATGACCCTCTATCCCACAGTTGTAGCACCTATTAGTGCCCGTACGACATGTCCCTGGATGTTTCTTCCCACATGTATTGCACAGAGAAAACTTGAGCTGCTTGTTGGACGGACCAATCTCAGTGTCATTCCGTCGTTTTCCCTTTCCGCCATGGTTCCCTTTCCAGTTGGCTTTAACATTTTCCAGTTCTTCCTTCTGAGCTTGCTTCTTGTCCTTGTCTAGTGCCTTCAGGTAGTGTTCAGTATTCAGGGCACTGCTAACTAACTCTTCTGTGGTCCGTGGTCTGTTAACTCCGCTGGCCACATTAAGTGCTATCTCGGGTCTGAGCATCTTTAACATAAGCCTGACCCTTTCTCCTTCCGTCCTAACTAATTCCGGGCACAGTCGCGCCAGGCGGTTGAATCTTTTTATCGCTTCTTCCACCGTTAGGTTACCTTGCCGAAATTCAGTGAATTCATCATAGTGCCTACTTGTCACCCGAGTGTGAAAGAATTCTTCGAAGAATTCCGTCTCAAAATCTGCCCAACTCATTTGATTCACTGGCCTTTTCACTTTCACTCTGTCCCACCACATTCGGGCGTCTCCTGTGAGACAGAAGGATACGCATTTGACCTTTTCATGCTCAGGCCAGTCCAATAGTTCTACCATGCTCTCCATTGTCTTAAACCAAGCTTGTGCGTCCCATGCTTCACAATTTCCAGAGAATTTCTCCGGCCTCAGTCTTTGCCACTGGATTATATACGCTTCCGGACGAACTACCGGTGCCAGATTCACTGGTGGTACCGGTGCTGCCACTGGCTCCGGTTCCACTACTGGTATGTTTGGCGTATTATTCTGATTTGGGGTGGCGGGATTCCCTTGTTGATTTATCATGGCAGCAATCATTTGTTGCTGTTCCGTAAGCTGTCGTTGTAGCTCAGTAACTACTTGTGCCCAATCAGGTGGAGGTACTGTCTCCTCCGTTCTGGCATTTCGTCTTCTAGCCATACCTGATTTCCTAAATGATAACAAGATTAGCCTAAGTTATCATTCATGCATGAATATCTTAACACATCATGTCTAGGTTTCATGCCATTTTGGGTCATCATTGAGGTATTCTTTCTTAGGTTGTCATATCACCTTTAGATTACCTTATCTTTCTTACACGTCAAGATCTAGCCGATGGTATTATCATTCTTATACTTAGATTGATACCATTTCTACTCTTTGTATTCATCAAAAAAAAGCTTTTATTACATAACTTCTTCTCTTAAAAAGCCAGGTAGGTTGCGACTACTCCTGCCATAAAGGACATGAGAGCAGTAGTCATTATCAACCCAACCTGTATCGACTTGCCCAGACCATCCTGGGGTGGATCAGGCATTATCGGAGGTTGAATCTCCGGTGCCTCTTCCGGGTCGATTATTGTCTCTTCATCCATTCCCTCGTCTTCTTCAACAGGTTCGTCCAGTTCCATCGGGTCTTCGTCTAGTTCCTCCTCGAGGTTGTTCAGTCCCCACTCGAAGTCTATTATATCGTTGGGGTTGAAGCCCATTTCCATGTATTCCGCAAGGTCAATTTCATCCTCGACCATCTCAGGAAACTCGTTCTCTTCTTCATAATACTCCATAATTTCTGCATCTTCTTCTTCATTATCATCCGAATTCCCTTCCTCGATTTCCTCGAGATCTTCCTCTCCGAACTCACCGTGTTCCGGAGATCCCGCGTCGAAGTATTCCAGCATCTCAGGTTCATCCGCGAACTCGAGGTATTCGCCAGAATATTCCACATCCTCGGAATCGTATTCGAACGGGATATAGTCCATTTCTACAAGATTTTAAAGATTCATTATTCCTCTTATGTTATAGCCTAAAGTTCTTGTATCTAGGCTACCATTCATGCATCTTAGCATATCACCTACTTATCATTATGCACCCTTCTCTAGGGTATAGTTTAAGGTATCCTTCCTAAGCTACCATTCATGCATCCTAGAGTATCATACAAATTTTCGCATATAAATAAAATAAGCAACTGTACTTACTTGGAGCGACAGGAATGGAGCTTGATGTGTGTGTAGTGAGCTGGCAAAACTTCGCTCTGATACCAACTGTAACGCCCGCCCTTCTTACCCAACCAAAGGCGGCGCTACGTTCTTTATACTACTTACGTACATGCTTTAGTTATAACAGCGGAAGAATAAAAAATTTAAACCATTCATTTTATTTAAATAAGCATGATATCACAGATTAAATATGCATATATTGATTCTATAACTAATCATATTAATCTGTCCGAATCGTTCTTTGCCTAGCCACCACCACACACATCATTATCCGCTCCTCCTGTTGCTCCTCTAGTTCATCCAGTTCTTTTATCTGCAGTACAAGGAAAGTAAGCTGTGAGCACTCATGGCTTAGTAAGTTCCTTTCCTACTCACTAAAACCGAGAATCATCGTATATCAAGAATGGATCAACATATCATCGTCTCAACTAATCATAACATAACATATCATTCTATTCAAACATATCATGCATATTTCTTATTCACATATCACTTCATAGAAGCATGAATATCATATCATAAAACAAATAAATCACAAGCATAAGACATACAAGGGCATCATATTCATATCATAATATCACATGACATTATATCATATCATCATATAATTCAAGCACATATGAATGTAGGCAATGCATCGTGAATTTGAAAACTTATACTTAATAGTACTTGAAATTAATATCATCATCATTTGGGGATCCCGGTTTGTACCACATACATCATACGTAGGTCCAAGGTAGCAAGTCTTGAACCCTACCATACATACATACTAGGCCCGAGTCTTACTCCATCGACCTAGGGCATCAGAAGCCCATTACTGACGAGGCCCGAGTCTTATTCCATCGACCCCGGGGCGTTTACGGAGCCCACCCTTGGTACAAACCATACAAAGTAATTTATCATGCATAACTATCATATCATATCCCTAACAATCTTTCATGCATTTCATTTTTCATTCCTCTCATTATGTATAGCATTTCATACGCTATCACATATCATGGCATTCACATAATTTCATTCTTCTCATTATGTATAGCATTTCATATGCTATCACATATCATGGCATTTACATATATTTCATTCTTCTCATTATGTATAGCATTTCATATGCTATCACATATCATGGCATTTACATATATTTCATTCTTCTCATTATGTATAGCATTTCATATGCTATCACATATCATGGCATTTACATAAATTTCATTCTTCTTATTATGTATAGCATTTCATATGCTATCACATATCATGGCATTTACATAAATTTCATTGCATAACATTTCCTAGGTTTCTTTCTTTCCCTTTTTTTTTTTCTTTTATTTCTTTCACATGGCCGAAACCTACCATTCTTTAGCTAGGTTCTTAAGTAGTCTAAAGCATGAAAACCTAAGTGAGTTTCATGGTAAAATTTACTAAGAAATAAACATATAAATTTAGTTCATGAACAACTTGGCCGAAACATACAAATCTTTTAACATCTTTGTATCCTACCTCATGAGCATGTTTATTTAAATTTAAGGGTATTCCTAACCCTAAACCCCTTCTTGGCCGAAACATATGGGTGGGTTTCCTTTTAGTTGAAACATCTTCTAAGCAAGAAAACTAATTACATGGTCCCTAACATTTCATAGGAAGAACCTTGTACTAGTTGAGTAAAACAATGAATTTCTCTAGCCTCTTAAAAATATTTTTTGCCGAAATTCTAGGGTTAAGTGCTCCTCTTATCAAGCATCATATAGGTATAAAAACATGAAGAAGAATCCTTTTCCATGGCATAGAAAATCTATCATTTAGTGAAGACTAGTTAAACATCACTAGATTTCGAAAGCTCTTCTTAACCGAATTTTCTCATACTTGTTTCTAGGTTTTAAAATCCTCATAAAATCATAAAAACATGTAAAAATCCTTGTACCACAGGTGAGGGGAAGCTTACCTTCTTCGCTTAAGTTTCCTAGAATTGAGAACTTGCTTGGATCTTTCTTCTTGCTTGCTAGGTTCGGCACCAATGGAGGGAAAGGAGTGGCTAGGTCTTTTGGTGGAGAGGGGAGGAAGAAGAAGCTTCTTCCTCTTGTGTTGCTCGGCAACAACAAGGAAGAAAGAAGAGGGAGGGAGTGAGGAGGAAGAGGAGCTTCCTTCCTCTTGTGTTGCTTGGCAACAAGAAGAAGAGGAGAGGGAGAGGGGGTCTCGGCACAAGAGGGAGGAGGAGAGGGAGAGGAGTGGAGGATGAATTTGAAGTCACCCCTCCATGCCTATTTATACTAAAATGAGGGGAGGAAATTTGACTTGATTCATCCTCCCCATTTATTCCTCTTCTTTATGATAGGAATATTCTAGAGATATGCCTTGTGAGTTCTCTCTTAATCTCTCTCTTTTCTCTCCTTTAATAAAATTTCCTATCTCTCCTCTTACAATATCCTCTCTTATCCCACTTGGTTAATACATGCATGCATCCACAAGAGAACCAAGGTTCAAAACTTGGTTATGTATATTTTTATTTCTTTTTACTTCCTTTTTCTTTTAAGTAAAAAGAATCCTTTCTTATTCTTAACTACTTAATCCTTTCTCTCCTTATCAATAATTCTCCTATCCCCTTTGGTATCCTATACATGTTCCCTACAAGAGATCCAAGGTTCAATCTCTCTTCTAACATTTTATTTTTTTTTACACATAATAATTCATATATATTATGCATTATGCATAAATATTTCATACATGTACATATTATCTCTTATTTCTTTCTTTTGTCCACATTAATTCCATACATTTTAAATCATGCTTAGATGATTATATTCTCAACTTTATTTTTCTTTCATAAAGTTTTAATCATCTAAATCCATCTTAATATTTAACATAGAGTATTTACATCCTCTTTTCATTCGTACTCCCATTACCCTTCTAGGCTTTCTAGGGGTGTTACATCCTCCTCCTCCCTCACGATCTCACTAGTGTCGGCCACCGTAGCCAACCACGTTGCTCGGCAGACATCGCCTAATGTCATGCCACCCGACCTCCAACGCCGATGCCACAAGGGAGTTGATCATGGCGACATCATTCGACCCACCGCCTACCGAGCCTCCCTCCTCCCTCTCCCTCTTGAGGCGTGGAGTTCTTTCCCCCCTCTTCTTCGTGATTCGTCGCTTCCCTCTTGCGATCATGATCCATCGCGTCGATCGTCGGTCGTTGCCGTCCCTCCTCAGTTCTTGATCGTGCCCTAGATCCATCGCTAATGCATTGCTCTCTTTGAGTCACTGCCGTGTGAGTATATCTCCGGCCAAGAAGGGGGATCCTAACCCTAGCCTTGACCTCCCTTGTTGTCGGAGATTATTGTGGTGTTGCCCACTTTTGGTGTCGATCCCAGCTCACTATCACCGCTTGATGCTGTTGTGAACCACCGTGGTGACTTCACTATACCAGAGAAGGTGAAAGTTGTAATTTTGGGCATCTGATTATGCCAGACCAGCCGTGATTGGGGAGGGAGCTCTTATCTCTACACGGACACATTACTAGGCATTGGATTAAGGTAAGCTATGATGAGTATTGGTTTGATACACTGTTGATTTATTCTTGCATTTGATCTGTTTGTTAAAATGTTAGTTGGATTGTTACGCTAATAGGTGATGGAGGTGTGAGTAGTAGTGGGTATCGCCAGTGATTTCTAGCTGTGGAGTATACTCTGATCATGAGCCATAGCGATCATTATCAGAATTTGGTAAGTATTAAGGTTGAAGTTATTTCTAGGAATAAAATGGTGGAATTGTTGCTAGATGGTTAACTAAGTATTAGATGAATTATGTGTGTTGGATTAGTGTGTTGATTAGTGAGATTTGGATTGATTATGCTGGTAATAAATCTTAATTGGAGGGAAAATGATTGGGAATGCTTAATCTATTTGGTTATGTATTAGAGATTCATTTATGAGTTGGTTTCTCTAGTTAGGTTAATTTGGACGATAGCATGATCATTATTAGAATGTTATAAGGATTAAACCAAATCTAATGAAGGTTATGGATTTAGTTAAACCTAACTGGATTAATGAGATTGGTTAACTGTCAAATGTGGGGGCTAATAATTGAAATGGAATTAATGTATAGATTCCTAATCAGATTAGGGTTAAGTTAACTATTTGGTTCATGATGGATTTAGCTAACTAGTCCATTCTTGGATAGTTATTGTAGGACCGTTAGATACGATAGAGGGGGGGGGGTGAATATCGATTCGAAAAACAAGAGTTTAAACGCAGCGGAAAAGTAAAATAGACACAATGGTTTTACTTTGTTCGGAGCCTGTGACGACTCCTACTCGAAGGCCCGTGGTCCTTGACCACTTTCGTTGGGCAATCACTAGCAATTCGAAATGATGATTACAAAAGAACCGTACAGGGAATGCTAATGAAAACTAAAAAAAAATACCGACAAAAAGGGAAAAGAACGGAGCGTAGTGTCGGAGCTTTGTTGGCGTCGCACTGAACGTCGAGCAGCAAGACCAGCAGTAGAAGAGTTCTCAGCTTGATTGATTCTGAAGCTCCTGCCTGGTGCTTCTTTTATATGCTGTTCTGGGCGCCTGGATTCCTTCCGGGCGCCTGGAATGTGACGTAACTGCTCAAACCAAGATGCTCCACGTGGCGATGACTCGACTGGATAGAATTCGCCTTCCGGGCGCCCGGATCCCTTCCGGGCGCCCGGATCCCCTCCGGGCGCCCGGACCACCTTGTTCCAGAAAAACTCATTTTTCCTGCAAAACAAAGTTAGTCCGAGGCAAATATACATCCTGTAAAACAGATTGTTAGCACAGTTAAAAGTTCAATGGAAAAAGAGTATGACTTAGATTCCGTCTTTCCGAGACCGGAATCTAGTCACGATCTCGACTTACACATCCGAAATGGATCTAAGCCGGATCGACGCCTAATGTCCCCTTCCCGGGAACGCGTCCTCACAGTCACTCCCCTCCAGTGACTTACCTCACTTACCTGCCAGACGTCCGGTCAGCCCTTCGACCCGTCTGGACTTCTCGCCAAGCGTCCGGTCAGCCCGTCGACCCGCTTGGACTTCTCGCCAGCTATCCGGTCAGCCCGTCGACCTAGCTGGACTTCTCGCCAAGCGTCCGGTCAGCCCGTCGACCCGCTTAGACTTCTCGCCAGCTATCCGGTCAGCCCATCGACCTAGCTGGACTTCGTGCCAGACATCCGGTCAGCCCGTCGACCTGTCTGGACTTCTTATGCACACTCGATCAAAGTGTCAGACAACAACAAAACTAACTTAACCTATTTGTCATTCATCAAAACCTGGGTTAAATCGTTAGTGCTAACCGCACCAACAATCTCCCCCTTCACTACAAGAAATTTTAGATTTAACCACACCTAATAGACAACAGTTTTTCGAGAAACTGTTGTCTTTTTGCCATTTAACAACGGTTTTATTGAAAACTGTTGTTGTTCACCATAATTTTTTTTAAATGACAACGGTTTTTAAAAAACTGTTGTCTAATGTATGTCAAAGACAACGATTTTTAAAAAACTGTTGTCTAATGTATGTCAAAGATAACGGTTTTAAAAAACTGTTGTCTTTTAGCGTTGCTTACATGATAATATACAACAGTTTTATTAAACTGTTGTCTATTGAATGTTGTTGAATCCCAAAAAAATAATAGTTTTTTTTAACTTCACGAAAAAAAACTCACGAACAAAGAGTTTTTTTGTTCGCGTGAGGCTACGTCACCACTACCGATTCCCCTTTCCCCTCCTTCCCAACCCGACGCTGATCCTCGCCGCCTATCGACGCTGCGATACTTCTTCTCCCCACATGCATACATAACCACCAGCCAAGAGTTACTCAACGTCGGCTGAAGCCTCATTGAGTCGTGCCTTGCTCCGATCAACGCCATAGCTGCCGTTGCCGAGCCCTAACTCTTCCCCGATGCCGAAGCCACGAGGAAATTGATCGCGCTAGCACCAAGCGTCCATCGCCGGCTAAGGCTCTTCTCCACTGATCACTGGAGTCCATCCAGAGATTTCTCTTCTCCTAGAGTCGCCGACCCTGCATTGGTGGATCTCCGGTTAAGAGGGGTTTGAACCCTAGATCTAACTTCCTGCGGCGCCTCTCTACACATCGCAGCTTCGACGATCGAACCAGGTTTGCTCTAACCGATCTTTACTCCAGTGTTGGCATTGCCCTATTCCTCTGTCCCAGCTCACCGCCATAATAACCTCCCGAGCCCTTGATAATTAGCATTTTGATACATTATTTCTACCCTTAATTTTCATGTTTTAATCCTTTCATATGAGTAATTGTTGATTTTTATCATGTTTATTAAGTTGGATTTATATTATGAGTTTTGTTATAATTCTTCCTATTTTTATGAATTTCTACTTATAATTGTGCACTTTTATTTTCTAGGGATTGAGCTCAAGTTGATCCAAATTGAACCTAAAGATTTGAGTCAATGAGAAGTCCAATCTGAAGAAATTTGAGTCATTGGATCAAATCTGAAGCAAATTAAATGAAAGACTCAGATCTGATTAATTCTAACCGTTCATCAAGATCTGATTGATTTTGGTCAATCTGTGTAGATCTGGCATGATCTGAGCCGCTCATCTTGATCTAGCCATCCGGACCATTCAATGGGTTTCAGTTGATCTCGACCGTTCACTCAAATTTGATCTCAGCCACTCCTTCGGATCTGGGTTGATCAGGACCGTCGGATCGGATTTGGGGGAATTAATCCACAAAGCAAGCATTTCTGATTGGGGGGCATCGCATCTTCTCCCGTTCGGCTCCTTCTCACGCGACTGCCGTTTCTTCTCCTTCACCGACGGCCGGCGGCCACCTCCACTCAACCACCGCCGCCGGCCGGACACCATCTCCTTCCTTCTTCTATTCACACCGCAGCCAAGGAATTTTGCCTCTACCGCTCAGTCTTCTCTCTGTTCGCGACGTCCTCTGTGTTCGCAGCATTTCTTCCTCGCGTGGGCTAGGGTTCGCGACAGATTCAACAGGAGACTTCATTCCTCCGAGTTCTGAGTTCGAGCAACAACATCTTCTCCAGATTTGGTCAGCACAGCATACTTCAATTCCAGCACTACTTCCTTCATCCGGACCAGATTTGGCCAGTCACAGCTCCACCTTTTCTTCCACAGCAGTCTTCAAGTTCGATCAGCAATTCTTCAACAGATCTGGACAGCTTTTGTTTGTTGCAGTTTCTTCACTTGATTCGAATTGATAGTGATGTTTCTTTTAGTTGATTGTTTGATGCTTGTATTGAGTTGTTCTCCCTTGTTTTAGATTTGCACGTACTCATGTCATTTCGATTTATGCTCATAAGGTGTTCGACAAAATGTTTCTTCCAACAGTAGGTTTAAATTCGTGCACTTTATTTCACTTAATGTTTGCTTGTCTTATCTTTTGCAATTGCTATAAGTTTTGTTCTTCATTTGAATGCAATTAGGCTAGGGTAGATTAGCTTTCTTTAATGATCTAAGTTACATTCCATGCTTAGTTTCATTACATGCTTACTTTATGTTGTCTTTAATTTCCTTGCAATCATAGTTTAAGTTAGATTAGGTTTTCTTATTTCCATCGTCTTTCATTTACTACGTAGGCTCATTTAATGCAGTTTAAATTTTATAACTTCCACAACAGAAAATTTTATGTTATTTGTCTACTACCAATGCAGTTTAACTGATTTATAGCATAAATTATAGAAAATTGGTAAACTGGTTGGACCTGCACTTTAAGGAAGACAAGGTACTTATAATGTCATAAATTATAGATTCTGCTTTCTTAAATTCATGCGTATTAATATTGTACACTGCTTCTTACATTCTTCCTAAACTTAGTTTCTACATTCTAGTATCATTTGTAGTCTTGCCAAGTAAACCTTATATGAAGAACATAATATTGAAGTTGGCATAAATATGTTTGGAAAAGAGTAGTAGAATTTGGCCTTGAGCAAACATATAATAAATGGAATGATACTGCATTCTAATTCTGTTATATCTTGCAAATTTAAGTGTGTCGCCCTCCACCTGTAGGCTTTTACATACTTGCTCTTTCTTGTTTGCATTGTTCATCTCGCCAATAGTTCTCTTAGAACATCAAGAACTATTTGGCTTTTTGATTTGCAGCTTAAGCCAAATCTTGGCCAAGAGAAAGATCCGATGGCAGGAATTATGGATTTGATGAAGGTGATCTATCTATCCTCTATGCTTCTCTATTGGCCTCTGAGTTGTTGTATTCAAACTCGGATAGTGATTTTAATATATTTTCAAAACATGTATGAAGAAGGCGATGATGAGATGAAGCGGACGATTGCCAAAGCCTGGTCTGATGCAAGATCTGGAAAAACGGCTGATCCACTAAAAAATTACCCATGAAAATAGGAGCACGAGGATGGTTTTATCTTTAACCATTCCATCACATCTTTGTTTATTCAGCTGACAACATGAACTTTGACTGTTGAACTCGTTTTAGCTTTTTTATTATGCTATAAATCGTTTATTTGTTGAACTCTCATTATAACTTCCACAACAGAAAATTTTATGTTATTTGCCTACTACCAATGCAGTTTAACTGATTTTACATTGACTGAACAAGGTTGATTTTATTTAGGTATCAAACTCTCCCATTTGTTTTAGATATTACATGTCTTGTTTGTTAATTTCTCCAAACCATTATTTCTCAATTTGTTAACAAGGAAACTCATGTTAGCATAGTCATGATCAGAGCCTAATTATAGTTTACAATTATCTGAGTGTTATTGATTAACTGTTCTGTCCTTTCTTCTGGTTCTTTTTTTTTTTTTAAATTTGTGCACTCATTTAGATGGTTTATTATTCTTGTTGTGATGAATTCAGGTCTAGTGAAAATACTGAAGAAGTATGACAAGAGAACAGGAGCACTTATCAGGCAGCCCTTCTTTGAAAATGTGCTGCAGCAGCCATTCTTTACAACTGATCTCCTATACAAACTCGTGAAGGAGTGTGTGGCTATGCTCGACCACCTCTTCCCCAGCAACAACCTGTCAATTTCAGCAGAATGCGACGGACAAAGTGGAGTGCCAAAGCCGGCACAATCAGGTGGGAGGGTTCCGGAGATGGAGGAGATTAAATATATGCAGAGCTTATACATGAAGAGCACTGTAGCAGCGCTGCGATCCTTGAAACAGATTAGGAGCAAAAGTTCAACAGTCAAAACAGATTAGAAAATCTTGTGTTATATTGTTCTACCTTTGTTTTAATAGTGTTATCATTTTGTTGGTTGCTTATGAAATTTTATTGGTTGCTTATGAAATTTCTTCAGAATGTTATAGATATTATTTTTGAATGTTAGAAAATTGTATATTAAATTTTATTTTGAAATTTAGTATTTTGAATGATTTATAATATTGGAAAATTGTGTATTAATTTTTTTTATTTTTTATCTAAAAAAGACAACGGTTTTTCACCGTTGTCGTAGATAGTTTAAAACTGTTGTTGAAGACCCTGTTATTAAAGGTAGACGCTCAAAGACAACGGTTAAAAACTGTTGTCTTTGAAGGAAAAGACAACGGTTTTTCACCGTTGTAAAACTGTTGTCTTTGCCTTCAAAGACAACGGTTAAAAACTGTTGTCTTTGGGTACCCCTTTTAACAACACGGCCTTTAACAACAGTCCGAAAGGGGCTACGACAACGGTGAAAAACTGTTGTTGTAAGGCTTTTTTCTTGTAGTGCTTTTTGATGGAATGATAACCTGGTTAAGTTAGTGAAAACATATGCAAGAAACAACATGTATTTATGTGGTTTTAAAGTTAGTTTGTATTTTCAAATTGGTTTAGCTAACTTAACCACCTAACCCTCCTCCCCCTTTGGCATTCATCAAAAAATAAGCAAGGGTAAACAATCATAGTGAAGAGTTACTGTAAAAGGTAATCAAATTTTAAAACATATCTAAGTTTGGTTCAAAAATTGAAAGATAAAAGTACAATTTTTAACACCAAGTTAAAAAAAAGGCAAGTTGACTTGGGGGAGACAAGTTGAATTTTGGAAAATATAAAGTTAAAGTTAATCAAGTGTAACTTTTCAAGCGTGTAAAAATTTTCAAAACAGGTTTTTCAAATTTACTTTTCATGTTTAAGTAACATTTACTTTTCAAAAAGGTAAATTTTCAACTTCGATTTTTCAAAACAAAGCAAAAATTAAGCAAGTAAGAATAATTTTTCAAGAAGTTAAAATTTTCCAAAATAAATTTTTAAGGCTAATTTGATAAAAGCTAAGTTTGGAAAGTTTGAATTTTCAAGCATATGTTACAAAACTGAATAAGTTTAAATTTGCAATATTCAACTTTTAAAATCAGGTTTAAAAATTGGGTGGCATTAAACTTAGTTAAATTTAACTTTTTGAAAACTGGTGTTTTAAAAATAAGTTAGTTTTAACATAGATGTAAAAAAACATTTTTCAAACACACATTAATTTCTCCCCCTGAACTTGACACTTATCTTTAACCAGCTGTCTAACCAATTAGGTACTAACTAACTATCAGAAGATAGTAGCTTTCACTTGGTTAGTCAGATTAAGGTCAGTGGATGACTTGACTGATGATCTTTAATCTGATTACTGTCTGATTTGTATTTAACGTCCAGACTTATGCTGATGCACTGAAATAAGCATCTTAAGTCCAAACAGTTGGCCTATGCATCTCACCCCTTTCTATGTTTGTCAAACACAAGCAAGGTAAACCTAAGGTGTTGGTGAGATGCTCAAAAACTAGTCCTATGGGTACATGCTTTCTAAGGATTCAAAACTAGTCTAAGGCCAAAACTGTTTTTGAAAGTCTAAAAATGGAAAGTTTTGAAAACAAATAAATTTGACTTATAATTTGATAAAACCATTTTTGAAAGTATTTTTGAAAGATCCTAGTCTATTGAGCACATCCCTAATTTTCGTCGTAAGTTGCTAAATTCACTTTCAGGGAGAGGTTTTGTAAAAATATCAGCTAAATTTGATTTAGACTCAATGTACTTGAGTTCAATATCGCCTTTAGTAACATGATCCCTGGTGAAGTGGTGTCTAATTTCAATATGTTTGATTCTTGAATGATGCACAGGATTCTTGGTTAAGTTAATTGAACTTATATTGTCAATTAATACTTTTACATTTGTGATATTTAAGTTGAAATCTTTTAGAGTATGCATCATCCATAATAATTGTGCAACACATTCGCCTATAGCTATGTATTCTGACTCAATTGTAGACAGAGCAACACAATGTTGTTTTCTACTAAACCAGCTAACAAGTGATGAACCTAATAATTGGCATCCACCACTTGTGCTTTTGCGGTTTACATCCAGCATAATCTGAGTCAGAATACCCTATTAGTTCAAAATTATGTGTCCTAGGATACCAGATTCCTACATTTGTTGTTCCTTTAAGATATCTAAAAATTCTTTTAACTTGTGTCAAATGGGATTCCTTAGCACAAGTTTGGTATCTAGCACTCATACTAACTGCAAATAAAATATCAGGTCGGCTTGCAGTTAAGTACAGTAGGCTACCTATTGCACTTCTATAATGTTTTAAATCAATTGGTTTTCCATTTGGGTCACTATCTAAGATTGTGTTTACTGCCATCGGTGTTTTTATTTCTTTTGTATTTTCCATTCTGAATTTTTTAAGTAATTCTTTGGTGTATTTATGTTGATAAATATAATTTCCTTCATTTGTCTGTTTGATTTGTAATCCTAAGAAATAGGTTAATTTTCCCACTAAGCTCATTTCAAATTCTTTTTCCATTAGATTAATAAATTCTTCTAAAAATTCTGAATTTGTTGAGCCAAATATTATATCATCTACGTATATTTGAGCAATAAATATGTCTGTATTTAATGATTTAACAAACAAGGTTGGGTCAATTTGACCTTGTTTGAATCCTTTAGATGTTAGGTAAGATGTTAGCCTCTCATACCACGCCCTGGTGCTTGTTTAAGTCCATATAGTGCTTTCTTTAATTTAAAAACATAATCAGGGTGTTGTAGACTTTCAAAACCAGGAGGCTGACCTACATAAACTTCTTCTTTGATTAGTCCATTAAGAAAGGCATACTTAACATCCATTTGGTATAGTTTGAATCCCTTATGGGCTGCATAACTTAGTAACATTCTAATGGATTCTAATCTGGCTACTGGGGCATATGTTTCATCATAGTCAAGTCCTTCAACTTGACTAAATCCTTTGGCAACCAGCCTAGCCTTATTTCTAGTAATTTCCCCAGTTTCACTTAGTTTGTTTCTGAATACCCATTTTGTTTCTATTATTTTCTTATTCTTAGGTGGTGGGACTAGGTCCCAGACCTCATTACGCTCAAATTGGGCTAGTTCTTCTTGCATAGCTATAATCCAATCTGGGTCTAGTAAGGATTCATCCACAGTTTTAGGTTCAATTTTTGAAATTAATGAAATTTGACTTAGGTTTCTAAAAGATGATCTGGTTTGAACTCTTAAGTCTGGGTCACCAATTATTTGATCAGTTGGATGATTTGGGTTTACCCTTATTGTTCTAGGAGGTTGATTCTCTTGATGTTGTTCCTCTTCTTCATGACTTAGAGTTTGGTTGGTTTCTGGAACAAACTCAGGTGGTTGTGTAGGTTCTATGTCTTGTTTAGTTTCTTTAAATTTTACATTAGTAGTTTCTTCAATTTTTAAGGTAACCTTATTATAAATTCTGTAGCCTCTACTATTTAGGGAATATCCTACAAAAATTCCATTTTCAATTTTAGAGGTGAATTTTCCTAAGTGTTCTCTTGTATTTAAGATAAAAACTGGGCACCCAAATACCTTAAAATATTTTATGTTTGGTTGTTTATTATAAAACAATTCGAAGAACGTTTTGTTATGAGTTTTATTTATTGTTGTTCTGTTCTGTACGTAGCAGGCTGTACTAACGGCTTCTGCCCAAAAGTATTTAGGTAGGTTATACTCATTTAACATTGTTCTAGAAGCTTCAAGTAAGGTTCTATTTTTTCTTTCTACAATTCCATTTTGTTGGGGGGTTTTAGGGCATGAGAACTCATGATGGTAACCGTTTTCTAGACAAAAACTGTTAAAGTGGTGATTTTTAAATTCTCCTCCGTTGTCACTCCTAATTCTTTTAATTTTAATATCTTTTTCGTTCTCAATCTGTTTGCAAAAATTTGTAAAAATTTCAAAAGTTTCATCTTTATGTTTTAAGAATTTTACCCAAGTAAACCTAGAATAATCGTCTATAATTACTAAACAATATAAGTTTCCATTTATGGATTTGACTCCATGGGAGTCAAAAAGGTCTAAATGTAGAAGTTCTAAGATTGAGTTAGTTTGTGGTTGATTTGTTTGTTTGTGGGTTGATTTAGTTTGTTTGCCTTGTTGACAAGCATTACATATGGTTGAATCTAAGTTAGGTAACTTTGGTAAGCCTTTTACAAGTCCATTTAGTTTACTTATATTTCTAAAGTTGGTGTGAGACATCCTCCTATGCCATAACCAAGTTTCTTCTTTTTGTGTTAAATAACACTTAATGGAAGAAATGGTTAAGTTGATGACATAGATGTTGTCTTTTCTAAAACCTTTTAGGCTTATGGTAGGATTATCTAGATGTTTGATTGAGCATTCTGTAGATAGAAATTTGACCTTATACCTAATATCACACAATTGACTTATACTTAGAAGATTATATTTAAAGTTTTCAACAAGTAAGACATTTGTAATTATAAAGTCTAATTTTAATTCAATATTACCGATAGCAATTACCTTGAGTTTGCCGTTGTTTCCAAAGGCAACTCTTCCTAGGCTTTTGTAAGTGAGTTGAGTGAACTTGGTGTGATCTCCAGTCATATGTTTAGAGCAACCACTGTCCAAAATCCACTTGGTTTCCTACAGTAAGTAGGATTTAAAGTTAGTCTTTTGAGCATGCATTAATTTAAGTTTAAAATTAAGATTTTGAGATTAATTTTTAAGTTTAAAATTTTGAGAATAACTTTTAAGTTTAAAATTTGAAATTTGAAATTAATTTTTTAAGTTTTAAAATTAAAATTTTGAAAATAATTTTTTTAAGTTTAAAAAATTAAAATTTTGAAAATAAATTTTTTTTTTAAGTTTTAAAATTAAAGTTTTGAAAATAATTTTTTAAGTTTTAAAATTAAAGTTTTGAAAATAATTTTTTTTTAAGTTTAAAAATTAAAATTTTGAAAATAATTTTTTAAGTTTTAAAATTTTGAAAATAATTTTTAAGTTAAAAATTAGAATTTTGAAATTAATTTTTAAGTTAAAATTTTGAAAATAATTTTTTAAGTTTAAAATTTTGAAAATAATTTTTAAGTTTTAAAATTAGAATTTTGAAATTAATTTTTAAGTTTAAAATTTTGAGAATAATTTTTAAGTTTAAAATTTGAATTTTGAAATTAATTTTTAAGTTTAAAATTTTGAGAATAATTTTTAAGTTTGAATTTTGAAATTAATTTTTTAAGTTTTAAAATTAAAATTTTGAAAATATTTTTTTTTTTTAAGTTTTAAAATTAGAATTTTGAAATTAATTTTTAAGTTTTAAAATTTTGAGAATAATTTTTAAGTTTAAAATTTGAATTAAGTTTAAAATTTTGAGAATAATTTTTAAGTTTAAAATTTTGAGAATAATTTTTAAGTTTAAAATTAGAATTTTGAAATTAATTTTTAAGTTTAAAATTTTGAGAATAATTTTTAAGTTTAAAATTTGAATTTTGAAATTAAGTTTTAAAATTAAAATTTTGAAAATAATTTTTTAAGTTTTAAAATTTTGAAAATAATCTTTAAGTTAAAAATTAGAATTTTGAAATTAATTTTTAAGTTTAAAATTTTGAAAATAATTTTTTTTTTTTTAAGTTTTAAAATTAGAATTTTGAAATTAATTTTTAAGTTTTAAAATTAAACTTTTTGAAGCCTTATTCATCTCACCCGATCTATATTGTCAATCAGGGAATCCTATGATTTTGTGAGATGAAATTAGATTTTTAATTATGGAGTTTTGGTTTAACGTGTATTAGATTCAGATTTAGTTTTGGTTTCCACAAATAGGCATTTTCGGATAAACTTCTAAGCTTGGTGAGTCACATGGACATCATTAGAAGTAACCAACCTTTCGAGGTTTTCCGAATAGTCCTATCCACGGAACTTAGTACCAAATCTTGGTCTAACTGGTTAGGATTCATTTAAGGGTAGCTTCGGTCAGTTCCACTTGGCCAAATGCACCAGATCGAAGTCATATCTTTCTAGACATGCGATGCCCAAGCTTCCCTAACGTACTATCATCCAAAAATTTCACCAGTACCATGATTCAAGTTAAACTTGGTCTCTTTTTAACTAATCTTAATTACCCTGCCGGGTTGGTAAATTTTTGGGTTACCCTGTCGGGTAAGTTAGTTTTGGAGGTGCCAGCTATTCTGGAGCCTCCACTGAATTATTGCCCTTTAATAAATTTTGATTTTAGGCTTGTGTCGATTCTTTTTATAGTTATGGTTAACTTGGTGGTAATTTTGTTGATCTTTAAACTGTTTAGATTTTGAATTTAATTTAGGTTTGTATTTTGGATTTTGGTTTGGTTTATTCGATTTTATATAATGTATTTTTTCTTTAGCTATATAATATTGATTAAGTCCTACTTGCGTGGTCAGACACGCTTTCGGAACCCAAGCTAGATTGGTTGATTTGTATTGGGTTCTTAATGATTTGAAGGTTTTATTTGAATTTGACTTATATCCTAGTCCGGTTTTATTATAACATGCTTTTTGATTATTCAGGATTAAGTCTAAATTTTTTGATCTTGTTGTAAATTTTTCTAGCATTTCTTTTAAATTTTTAACATCATTTTTTAATGATAGATTCTCCTCCTCAAGTGTTAGATCTTGAGTTGGATTTGAATTTTTGATTTGTTCCTTGAGGTTTTGATTTTCCTCAAGAAGTGATTTGTTTTCATTTTCTAATTTAGTTAATTTACTATTTAAACAATAAATAATTCTAAAAAAAAATTTTTTTAAATTAAAGTATACCTCATTCGGGCCTTCGGAAACGAGTACGGACTCGTGGCTTGTTTCGGGTTCAGACCCGTCTTCATCTTCCGACTCGTTTTCTGTTTCGGCTTCGCGGGCCATCAGTGCGAGGTGCCTCTGATGTTTCTGCTCTTCTTCCTCCGATTCGTCCGAGGAGTCGTCCCACATTGCTTTGAGTGCCTCCTTCTTCTTTGGTTTCTTTGGCTTGTCTTCTTTGGGTTTCAAACATTCGTTCTTGTAATGTCCCTTTTTGTTGCACCCATAGCAAGTCACGTTTGATTTGTTAAGGTTAGGTTCGATCATCTTTTGAATGGCCATTTTGCTAAAATCCTTTTTCCCTCTGGTGAACATTTTTCTTACCAAGTTCACCAGGTGACTCTTCTTCATCTGAGTCTGAGTTAGATTCATTCTTTGGTTTAGGTTGAGTTCTGGTCTTTACTTGTTTCAAGGAGTCTGCAAGATAAGCTATACCTTTCTCGCTCTTTTTAAAGTTAGTTTGTTCGTACAATTCTAATTCACGGAAAAGCTCGTCTAATTTTAACTTGGATAAGATTCTTGAAATTTTGTAGGCATCCATTATCGTCCCTTATTAAGTCTCTGTTCTCCATCTGGTGGCCTATCGCATGAAGCCCGTTGAGGATATCCTTGATCCTCACGTGTAGTTGATTTGCTGTTTCTCCTTCCTGCATTTTTATATTAAAAATTTTATTTAAAAGCAGGTCTCGTTTTGTTACCTTAGCGTCGCTCGTTCCCTCGTGCAGTTCGATCAACTTGTCCCATAGCTCTTTAGCATTTTTGTGTGGACCGACTCTGTTCAGTTCTTCTCTTGTCAATCCGTACTGTAGAGTGTTGATCGCTTTATTTTCTGTTGATGCTTTTTTCTTGAGATCTGCTGTCCAGTCTTCAGGATCCACTAGATTCCTGGCGTTGTCCACTGGAATTTTGTAGGATCTTGTAATGGTCATCCACTGGTCGAAGTCTGTTTTGAGGTAGACCTCCATGCGCTTCTTCCAGTAAGGGAAGTCATCCCCGTTGAAGAGTGGAGGTCGCACTGTGCTGAATCCTTCTTGTTGGGACATTCTGTGCACAGGTAAATAACCAAAAAAAATATCCCAAGACTTGGTCTTGGATTAGTAGTGCGGGAAGAGAAAAATAGAAAAAAAATCTAGATTCGTGTTGCACTAATTTAAATTGATTAGAGAAATATTAAGTTAACGAAACACAAGTTTTAAAATTAATTATCGAACAAAAAAAAAATTCACCCACTGTCTGATTGGTGGTTGCACCAAATCAGAGCGGTACCTGCTCTGATACCACTTGTAGGACCGTTAGATTCGATAGAGGGGGGGTGAATATCGATTCGAAAAACAAGAGTTTAAACGCAGCGGACAAGAGTTTAAACGCAGCGGAAAAGTAAAATAGACACAATGGTTTTACTTCGTTCGGAGCCTGTGACGACTCCTACTCGAAGGCCCGTGGTCCTTGACCACTTTCGTTGGGCAATCACTAGCAATTCGAAATGATGATTACAAAAAAACCGTACAGGGAATGCTAATGAAAACTGAAAAAAAATACCGACAAAAAGGGAAAAGAACGGAGCGTAATGTCGGAGCTTTGTTGGCGTCGCATTGAACGTCGAGCAGCAAGACCAGCAGTAGAAGAGTTCTCAGCTTGATTGATTCTGAAGCTCCTGCCTGGTGCTTCTTTTATATGCTGTTCCGGGCGCCTGGATTCCTTCCGGGCGCCTGGAATGTGACGTAACTGCTCAAACCAAGATGCTCCACGTGGCGACGACTCGGCTGGATAGAATTCACCTTCCGGGCGCCCGGATCCCCTCCGGGCGCCCGGACCACCTTGTTCCAGAAAAACTCATTTTTCCTGCAAAACAAAGTTAGTCCGAGGCAAATATACATCCTGTAAAACAGATTGTTAGCACAGTTAAAGTTCAACAGATGGAAAAAAGAGTATGACTTAGATTCCGTCTTTCCGAGACCGGAATCTAGTCACGATCTCGACTTAGACATCCGAAATGGATCTAAGCCGGATCGACGCCTAATGTCCCCTTCCCGGGAACGCGTCCTCACAGTCACTCCCCTCCAGTGACTTACCTCACTTACCTGCCAGACGTCCGGTCAGCCCGTCGACCCATCTGGACTTCGCGCCAAGCGTCCGGTCAGCCCGTCGACCCGCTTGGACTTCTCGCCAGCTATCCTGTCAGCCCGTCGACCTAGCTGGACTTCTCGCCAAGCGTCCGGTCAGCCCGTCGACCCGCTTGGACTTCTCGCCAGCTATCCGGTCAGCCCGTCGACCTAGCTGGACTTCGTGCCAGACATCCGGTCAGCCCGTCGACCTGTCTGGACTTCTTCTGCACACTCGATCAAAGTGTCAGACAACAACAAAACTAACTTAACCTATTTGTCATTCATCAAAACCTGGGTTAAATCGTTAGTGCTAACCGCACCAACAGTTATATCATACAGTATGTGATTGTAGCACTGGGGTTCAGGACGAGCGTCTTGATGTGGGACTACTTGACACAGTCTACGTATAAAGGCGCGTACTTCTTACTTTGACTCTCTTTAGTTCTTTGGAACTTGGTGCATGAGCTATTTTGTATAAGGACTGCTTTACCTTGACTCTACTCGTAATACATCCTGTGCTTGATACTTCCACTCAAACCTTTGAGATATTCATTTCTATATTCATACAGTCTCTTGATGCCATCTATGATATTTAGTAGATATTAGATACCAAAGTTTTATACTTTCAGTTCTATTTATTTATATACCGTATTGAGCATGCTGGCTTCATGTAGCATACCTAATTCCTATTTATATGTATATGATGACTATTGTATTTTGTGCATCATATCATTGCATGTATATCATAGACAAATTCTCCCTTGCAGTCGAGAGAGTCGTTGACCAGGACCGCACACTCAGCCACTCGAGAGAGTGGTAGCTGGAGCAGATGCCGCTTGTCTTGTCATGCCCCCACTCGCTCACTCATGAGTAGAGAAAGCTGGAGTTGTGAGCAACAGGGACCCCATCGCAGATGTAGCTAGTTAGCTACTATGCAACTATCCACTCGGCCACTCGAGAGAGTGGTAGCTGGAGTGTTGTATAGTTTATCACTGACCCGGCCTCTCGACCATACAGGGGTCATGGAGCGGAGAGGTGGGCGGGAGTGACCATCAGTGCATACGTTTTATTATTATTATACCTGCCTATGATGTTGTTTCTATGTTGTTGCTTTCTTATGTTTATAGTTGTTCATTTCTCCATGTGATACATTTATACTTGTTGAGCTATATATGTATTGACTGCATGTTGTTCGACTCTAGTTTACTTATTGATAGAATGTATTCACCTCACATGATACCTTTATAGTGATGAGCAGTTCAGTAGTCGATCGGTATTACTCCTGATCTTCTATTACCTAACATAGGATATGGTTTCAGGTATGAGCATATATTATGATTTTATTTTAGTATCTGCTATTCCCCTTATGAGATTGTATACTGTTGGCTCACTCTCTATTTGTATGCTATGTTCATGCACTATCTTTCCTTTACCCATTGAGTCCTAGCACTCACCAACCCACAAACTGGTTTTTCTTTCGCCAAGTAGTAAGTAGTTGAATCAAGGATGCTTGGAGAGTCCTGGTTGCCAGTCCCGTGTCACATCCGAGGACAGTTCTCTTTTCAGTCTTATTTCTATTTGGGTGGTATATTGATTTTGCGTATTTGCTTTCTAACTAGTTGATGTGGATTTTGGAGTCTAGTCTGGTGATTTCAGGTATTTTGGGATAATTGCTTTGTTGGTTTTATATTCATATATTTTTTTGTGATTTCTGCTGTGTTTACCTTCAGCCTTGTGGGCTGCTTATAAACTAGGTGGTTGTGCTTATATCCAACCGTGTGGACTGTTGAATATATTTATATGTTGAGTGTGGATGTATATTGGTTCCAATTGTCACTGTTATATGGGAGGTGCTGCCCGATATTTTATTGGACACCCTTACCCTCGGGGGTGTGACATTAATGGAGTGTTTGGTCGACCGAACCTGGAGTTCAGTCGATCGATCCATTTTTTTTCTTCTTCTTCTTTTAAATTAATTATTGAATTATTAAATTTTTAATTTTATTAGGTTTTAATTAAAATTTAAGTTTGAATTTTATGTTTTGATTAATTTTGATTAGGTTTTAAGATAATTTAGTTTTAAAATAATTAAGTTTTAAAATAGTTTTAAGGACAAATTATAATTATGTTAATTTATTTTGATTAAAATTTTTAATTTAAGTTTAATTTTAAGGTTCTAATTTATTTTGAGGTCAATTTAACAATTTTAGATTTAAAATTTTATCTTAATACTTTTTATTTTAATTTATGTTAATAATTTTAATCTAATTTTTATGTTAATAATAATTTTTTGATTCAATAATTTTACGTTGAGTTCTAAGTTAGATTAATAAATAATTTTTTTGATGAATTTAAATTGACTTTGGATTTAAGTTTTAACTATAATTAAGTTTGAAATAATTTTAGATTTAGGCTTTAGATTATGTTTTAAGTTCAAGTTAAATGAGTTTGAAATTTTAAGTTTGAGTTTATGTTTTAATTAATTTTAGATTTTAATATTTAAGTTATGTTTTTAATTTTAAATTTAATGATTTATGTTTGAATTTAAGTTTTATGTAATTTTAAGTTTTAATTAATTTTGATTAGTTTATAATTTGAATTTTAAGGTTAAGTTTTAGTTGATTTGAATAAATAGCCAAAAAAAGTTGTTTAACCCATGTTAGATTCAAGCTTAGCTTTTGGTTAATCAAGCAGGTTTCCTACGGATAAGTTTTCAGTTCAGTGGCGAGGCATATGACCTTCTTGTGTATCAATGGTGTACCACTTGCTTAATACTTTCCAAAATATTCCTGTCCAAAAGACTTAATACAAAGTTTTGGTCTAACTGGCTCATGTTCAACTGGGGTAGCTTCAACTAGATCCACTAAGTCTACTGCACTAGGTAGAATACACAAGATTCAGCCTAGACATGCCTTTGACAAAACTTCCTTGACATACTATCATCCCAATCCAATCTGGTGTTATGTTATTATGGTTTGGTAAACCTTCTTTAACTTACCATTCTAAGCTAAGCAAAAAAGTAAACCTAATCCTAAGCATGCATAGTAGATCAAGTTGGTTGAACCAATTTTCTATTGTTGGGTTTTTCAGGCCGCGAAAACCGCGTTTTCGCATCGCGGAAACCCCGAATCACCCATGCCACTGGATCTCGTGCGAAGGATAGATTTCAATAATTTACATGTACGAGTTTCTACTTAGATCTACTTCTAGATCTACATGAAGAAAAGGTTATACCTTCGAAGCGAAGCCCTTCGCGTTCCCGCTCGTCCAAACGGTGCCGGATCTCAAGAGTATCAAAATAGATACTCCTCTAGAAGTATCCACACGAACTAATTAGGTGGAGAAGACCTAAATGAAGGTGTGCTAGCACCTTGATAGGTCACGGCAAGAGAGGAGAAGAGGGAGAGGGAGAGCTTGAGAGGAAGAAGGAAAAATGAATGCACACATGAATGAAAAATTCATTCCACACCACACCATAGTGGCCGGCCACATTCAAAAGAATGTAACTCCCATTTTTGCATTAAGTGCAATCAATGTATAGCCATTAAAGAGAATGGCTTTGTAACTTCCATGAGGTGGCACCCCATGATGATGTGGAATAACATCATTAGTCCACACCAATGCCAACTCACCAATGAGGTGGCATAAAGTCAAGTCAAACTTGACTTTTATCTTCCTCTAAAGTCAAGTCAAACTTGACCAAATCTCTTCCATGGTTGATCTAATCTAACCATTTGATTCAAGCCAACTTAATATAATGAATCTAATTCATTAAATTAAGTTGATTTAATGAGTCATAATCTAAATTAGACTCATTGAATACATGAATCAACTTGAGTCCAACTCAATTAGCCCAATTTGGATTACTCTTAATCCAATTAGATTCATCAAATGAATCTAATTCTCTTGGTTCATCATATGAACCTAATCTCCATCTAATTGTCCTTAGTGTGTGACCCTATAGGTTCTTGTAGCATTGGCAATACCCCTAAACCCATTTAGGAGCATAAGTAATGAGCGGTATCTAGCAACACATCATTACTACCCAATGTTACAAGAATGTTGAGATCCAACATCACCTTGTGACTACTAATTGTGACTCCTCACAATATATGACAAGTGTCCTTCTATCCTAGACATCTAGATTGATCAATGTGAGGCATAGACCATGTCATCCACTGATCAATCTAAATCTTGAACTCCAAGTAGACTCACTAAATCAAATGAGCTCAATATCTTATATTGACTCATTTGGGCATGGCCATGCACTTCGTGGTCTCACTCTATCAAGAATATCGATGTCTCTCTCGTCATATAGGAGGGATAGATCCCATCTACATCACTCACATCCCTCCGCATAATTTGTTACATACCCAGTAATCGCCTTTATAGTCCACCCAGTTACGGGTGACGTTTGACGAAATCAAAGTACATAACTCCTTATGTAGGGAACCATGGTGACATCAGGTCTAAGGACTAGTAGTCATACTAATAGCCACATGAGAAAGTATATGACACTCATATAACGATCCATGATACTTTCTCATGGCGGGTCATTCAGTATACATTCTCTAATGCATACCCATGTGTCAACTTGATATCTCTATATCCATGACTTGTGAGATCAAGTCATCGAGTTGACCTACATGCTAGTCTTATTGCATTAACATTGTCCCCGAATGTTAATACTCGACTAGGAATGATTAAGAGTAGTGTTCCCTATATCATCTCACTATCGGTTCAGCTAACCAATTGATATAGGTAAGAACCTTCTACTCAAGGGCGTTATTATACTTAGTTTATTTGGCACCAATACAAGTAAGTATAATAACCAAAAAACCAAATGCCTTTATTTATATAGAATATGATACAACAAGTCCAAAATACAATCATCAAATGATTGGCTCTAGGGCTCTAGTTAACAATCTCCCACTAGCACTAGTGCCAATCAGTGTAGGCTCTAAGCTCCAATGACCTAGTGTGACCATCATGCTTCCTTTGTGCCAAAGCCTTGGTCAAGGGATCTGCGATGTTAGCCTCTGTAGGTACTCTGCAAATCTTCACATCTCCTCTCACGATGATCTCTCGAATGAGATGGAAGCGCCGTAGTATGTGTTTGGTCCGCTGGTGTGAGCGAGGTTCCTTCGCCTGTGCTATAGCTCCATTGTTATCACAATATAGCACAATGGGTCAGCAATGCCAGGAACCACCCCAAGTTCAGTGATGAACTTGCGAATCCAAACTGCCTCCTTTACTGCCTCTGATACAGCAATGTACTCGGCTTCTATTGTAGAATCAGCTACTGTATCCTGCTTCAAACTCTTCCAGCTGACAGCACCACCATTAATGCAAAATACGAACCCCGACTGCGATCTATGGTCATCCTGATCGGTCTGGAAGCTAGCATCACTGTAACCCTTTACAGCTAGCTCATCATTGCCTCCATATATAAAGAAATATTCTTTAGTTCTTCTTAAGTACTTAAGAATATTCTTGACCGCTATCCAGTGACTTTCACTTGGATCTGACTGGTATCTGCTCGTCATGCTCAAAGCATACGAGAAATCAGGTCGAGTACATAGCATGGCGTATATGATAGATCCTATGGCTGAGGCATAAGGGATCTGATCCATGCGGTCACTCTCCTCTCTAGAAGAGGGACCTTGAGTCTTCGATAGACTCATGCCATGTGACATCGGCAGAAATCCCTTCTTGGAGTTCTGCATGGCAAACCGTAGAAGTACCTTGTCAATGTATGTACTCTGACTTAGGCCAAGCAATCTCTTAGATCTATCTCTATAGATCTGTATCCCTAGAATACGGGATGTCTCACCTAAGTCCTTCATTGAGAAACAACTCCCTAGCCAGGTCTTGACAGACTGAAGTATAGGGATGTCCTTCCCAATGAGTAGTATGTCATCCACATACAATATGAGAAAGACAACTATATCCCCTACAACCTTCTTGTAGACACAAGGCTCATTTTCGTTCTTGATGAAACCAAACTATTTGATTGCATCATCGAATTGAAGATTCCAGCTTCGAGAAGCTTGCTTTAGTCCATAAATGGACCTATGCAGCTTGCATATTCTGTTAGTATGCTGTGGATCTACAAAACCTTCAGGTTGTGTCATGTACACATTCTCGAGTAGGTTTCCATTCAGAAACGCGGTTTTGACATCCATCTGCCATATCTCATAGTCATGGTCGGCTGCAATAGCAAGCATGATCCGAATGGACTTAAACATCGCTACTGGAGAAAAGGTTTCATCATAGTCAATACCATGAATCTGCTTGAAACCTTTAGCTACCAAGCGACCCTTATAGATAAGTCCATCCATGTCAGTCTTTCTCTTAAAGACCCACTTACACCCAATGGGTTTTACCCCTTCAGGTGGATCAACCAAAGTCTATACTTGGTTGGTGTACATGGATTCCATCTCGGATCTCATGGCCTCTAGCCATTTCTCGGAATCTGGTCTCATCACAGCTTCCTGATAGGTGATAGGCTCATCCTCTATGAGCACAACGTCATCATGGTCAGACAAGAGAAATGAGTATCTCTCAAGCTGACGACGTACCCTATCAGACCTGCGAAGAGGTATGTCTACTTGAACTGGTTGTTGTTCCTCAACTCCTTGTGGAACAACATCATCCATAACATTTTGTGGTTCCAGTTCAATTTCCATCGAGGCTTCAGTGCTAGGATCCGCATCTTGAACTTATTCAAGATCGAATGTACTCCCACTAGTCTTTCTAGAAACAAAGTCCCTTTCTAGAAAGACTCCAGTCTTTGCCACAACTATCTTGTACTGACTGGGAATGTAGAAGTAATATCCCTTAGTTTCCTTGGGATATCCAATAAAGTAGCACTTGTCGGATTTGGGTCCTAATTTGTCTGAGACTTGACGTCGAACATAAGCCTCACAACCCCAAATCCTCATGAAAGACACCTGGGCATCTCTCCCAGTCCATATCCTATATGGTGTCTTTATCACGGCCTTAGATGGAACTCGGTTGAGTATAAAAGCGGTCGTGTCTAGAGCATAGCCCCAAAGGTATGTCGGAAGATCTGTGTGACTCATCATAGATCGTACCATATCTAATAGGGTACGGTTCCTCTTTTCGGATACACCATTCCACTGTGGTGTTCCAGGAGGAGTGAGTTGGGATAGAATCTCACACTCAGCTAGGTAGTCACGAAACTCATGGCTAAGGTATTCTCCACCTCGATCTGATTGAAGTATCTTAATACTCTTGCCAAGCTGGTTCTATACTTCATTCTTGAATTCTTTTAACTTTTCAAAGGATTCAGACTTATGTGTCATCAAGTACACATAACCATATCTACTGAAGTCATCAGTAAATGTGATGAAGTACCTATAACCACCTCTAGCAGCGACATTGAAAGGGCCACATACATCACTATGTATAAGTCCTAACAAATCAGTCGCTCTCTCACTGTGCCCACTAAAGGGAGTCTTGGTCATCTTGCCTCGTAGGCATGACTCGCATATCTCATATGATTCAAAATCAAATGAGTCCAGCAAACCATCCTTATGGAGCTGGGATAAGCGCTTGTCATTTATATGACCTAAGCGATAGTGCCAGAGGTAGCTTTGGTTCATGTCATTTGACTTGAACCTCTTGGTATTTATGTTATAGATAGGGCTCTCTAGGTCTAGAATATAGAGTCCATTTATCAGAGGTGCACTACAATAGAACATATCGTTTAAATAGACGGAACAACATTTGTTCTTTATTGTAAACGAGAAACCTTTCTTGTCCAAACAAGAAACTGATATAATGTTCTTAGTTAATGCAGGCACATAACAACAATCGACTAACTTTAGTACAATCCCAGAGGGCAGAGATAGAAAGTAAGTTCCTACAGCAACAGCAGCAACCCGTGCTCCATTGCCTACTCGTAGGTCCACCTCGTCCTTTATCAATGCCCTGCTATTTCTCAGTGCCTGCACATCAGTACAAATGTGAGAAGCACATCCAGTATCTGATACCCATGATGTAGAAATAGATAGATTGACTTCTATAACATATATACTTGAAGTGGAAGTCTCACTTCGCTTCTTCTTAAGATCCTCCAAGTATACCTTGCAGTTCCTCTTCCAGTGGCCGGTCTGACCGCAGTGGAAGCAGGTAGCATCTTTGGCAACCCCTCCTTTAGGCTTCAGTGCCTTACCTTTGCCCTTGGTTTAGGACTTTCCCTTGCCTTTGGGCTTGCCCTTGCCCTTATGTTTCTGAACCATCAGAACAGTGTTGGGCTTAGCCTTCTTAAGGTTTAGCTCAGCAGTTCGCAACATACTAAGCAGCTCGGGCAGTGGCTTGTCAATCTCGTTCATATTGTAGTTTAGAACGAATTGACTGTAGCTATCCGGCAAGGATTGCAAGATCAGGTCAGTGGCCAGCTCTTGGCCAAGTGGGAACCCCAACCTTTGTAGGTTCTCTATGTACCCAATCATTTTGAGTACATATGGGCCTACAGGAGCCCCGTCTGACATCTTGCACTGAAACAGTGCCCTTGAGATCTCAAATCTCTCATGCCTCGCTTGACCTTGATACAGTTGACGAAGATGTTCAACCATATCATAAGCGCCCATTAACTCGTGTTGCTTCTGTAGCTCAGAGTTCATGGTTGTGAGCATTAGACAAGGCACATCTAATGCGTCATCTTGATGCTTCTTGAAAGCATCTCGGTCAGCTCACGGGGCATTGGCAGGAGGAGCCTCCAGAATGGGCAGCTCCAGAACGTACAGTTTACGTTCCTGAGTGAGAACTATTCTTAGGTTCCTGTACCAGTCCAGGAAGTTTGCTCCATTGAGCTTGTCCTTCTCGAGGACAGATCGCAGGGAGAAGGTGTTCGTATTCGACGTCATGGTAATCTACAACAGAAATAAATGCAGAAATAAATATCATATTCTTAATCATTTAATTAGGCCTTTAACTAAATGATGCTCCCACTGAATTCTATAATTCATGTGGGACAAGATCCACATCATACTAACCCTTGAGTTAGCTTTGGCTAATACGCCCAAGACTTAGTATGATCGGTAGGTAACGATTACCAATTACATCTCTATGCAACTCTTGTTTATAGGATCAAAATCCGCATTTATATTAAAACTCGAGTTAGCTTTGGCTAATACGCCCGAGAGTTAATATATATGTGATTTTGACCTATCTTTCCAACCGTTGGAAGAATGCCTATAGTTGTACTCGATCCAACCGAGTTAACTAGTTACTCAATCTAATTGAGTTGAACTCACCCATGCGTTGATAGGCGGGACCAAAACTGTCCCTCCGTACCCTACCAAGATAGTATGTGTTGCTCTGCTTCGGCAGATTCAACAACAACATGCGATCGAGGAAGTGGTAGGTATCACGGCATTGTAGGCATTACGAGTTGACACGATTTAGATCTAATCTAAACGATGATGCGTATCAAATACTTGATTTAGATCTAATCTAATCGTGGGGTGCATCATGTGCACGATTTAGATCTAATCTAATCGCTAGGCACTAATTAACTACTTAATTAAACATGCATCACATACATATAAGCAATTAATTAAATAATTTTGTGATTATATCATGGCCCTACTACGATCTTCTCAAGCCAATGAGAAGATCGGATGGTCAACCTAAGGTCAACAGTTTCTCAAGCTTCTTCCTTTGACCACCTTGTGTTGCTCGCGCCCTCCTCGTAACTCCGTCTCGTGTGGACCTTCCACCGCTTCAAAATTTACATTACATTTTGAAACTCGAGTTACATTCGAGTCTAAATCTAATTTACAACCAGAATATAAGAGAAAGGCATAACGCGCAGGTAGTGAAAATAAAATAAAATAAAAATAAATACAGCACGCACATCACATAACAGCACGCAGGCCGTATTATGAATTACAACACATTTCCAAATCCAATTTGGGTCATTTGGGCCATGACTATCACAAAATTAATATATAATTCAAAATTATATATTTCTATAATTTTCTGTAATTGTTTTTATAATTTTACAATTTTACGGGCACAATTTCCCGGCGGTTCCGTTTAGCGGTTTTCGGGCGCAATCGCGGAACGAATCCCCTTGTGGGGCCAGGGGCAGCGCCCCTACCCGCGATCTAACCATCGTGAGGGTTCCTTTGCGATCTAATAGCGCCTTAGCCCGCTGTCCCAAAAAGATTTGGGGCGAAACCAAGCCGTTTTGGAAAAATCTTCCTGGTAGCGAAAGCCTACAAGTGCCGAAACACTTGTGCTTCGCTTCTACGAGAAAATTACCCATAAAAACTATAAAAAAACATAAATTTATAGAAAATCACAGAAGCTATTTTTCATAAAAATCAAAAACAAACTCGTACACGCCTTCGCACGTGGCTCTGATACCACTGTTGGATTTTTCGGGCCGCGAAAACCGCGTTTTCGCGTCGCGGAAACCCTGAATCACCCATGCCACTGGATCTCGTGCGAAGGATAGATTTCAAAAATTTACATGTATGAGTTTCTACTTAGATCTACTTCTAGATCTACATGAAGAAAAAGTTATACCTTCGAAGCGAAGCCCTTCGCGTTCCCGCTCGTCCAAACGGTGCCGGATCTCAAGAGTATCAAAATAGATACTCCTCTAGAAGTATCCACATGAACTAATTAGGTGGAGAAGACCTAAACGAAGGTGTGCTAGCACCTTGATAGGTCATGGCAAGAGAGGAGAAGAGGGAGAGGGAGAGCTTGAGAGGAAGAAGGAAAAATGAATGCACACATGAATGAAAAATTCATTCCACACCACACCATAGTGGCCGGCCACATTCAAAAGAATGTAACTCCCATTTTTGCATTAAGTGCAATCAATGTGTAGCCATTAAAGAGAATGGCTTTGTAACATCTATGAGGTGGCACCCCATGATGATGTGGAATAACATCATTAGTCCACATCAATGCCAACTCACCAATGAGGTGGCATAAAGTCAAGTCAAACTTGACTTTTATCTTCCTCTCAAGTCAAGTCAAACTTGACCAAATCTCTTCCATGGTTGATCTAATCTAACCATTTGATTCAAGCCAACTTAATATAATGAATCTAATTCATTAAATTAAGTTGATTTAATGAGTCATAATCTAAATTAGACTCATTGAATACATGAATCAACTTGAGTCCAACTCAATTAGCCCAATTTGGATTACTCTTAATTCAATTTGATTCATCAAATGAATCTAATCCTCTTGGTTCATCATATGAACCTAATCTCCATCTAATTGTCCTTAGTGTGTGATCTTTTAGGTTCTTGTAACGTTGGCAATGCCCCTAAACCCATTTAGGAGCATAAGTAATGAGTGGTATCTAGCAACACATCATTACTACCCAATGTTACAAGAATGTTGAGATCCAACATCACCTTGTGACTACTAATTGTGACTCCTCACAATATATGACAAGTGTCCTTCTATCCTAGACATCTAAATTGATCAATGTGAGGCATAGACCGTGTCATCCTCTGATCAATCTAAATCTTGAACTCCAAGTAGACTCACTAAATCAAATGAGCTCAATATCTTATATTGACTCATTTGGGCATGGTCATGCACTTCGTGGTCTCACTCTATCAAGAATATCGATGTCTCTCCCATCATATAGGAGGGATAGATCTCATCTACATCACTCACATCCCTCCGTATAATTTGTTACATACCCAGTAATCGCCTTTATAGTCCACCCAGTTACGGGTGACGTTTGACGAAACCAAAGTACATAGCTCCTTATGTAGGGAACCATGGTGACTTCAGGTCTAAGGACTAGTAGTCATACTAATAGCCACATGAGAAAGTATATGACACTCATATAACGATCCATGATACTTTCTCATGGCGGGTCATTCAGTATACATTCTCTAATGCATACCCATGTGTCAACTTGATATCTCTATATCCATGACTTGTGAGATCAAGTCATCGAGTTGACCTACATGCTAGTCTTATTGCATTAACATTGTCCCCGAATGTTAATACTCGACTAGGAATGATTAAGAGTAGTGTTCCCTATATCATCTCACTATCGGTTCAGCTAACCGATTGATTTAGGTAAGAACCTTCTACTCAAGGACGTTATTATACTTAGTTTATTTGGCACCAATACAAGTAAGTATAATAACCAAAAACCAAATGCCTTTATTTATATAGAATATGATACAACAAGTCCAAAATACAATCATCAAATGATTGGCTCTAGGGCTCTAGCTAACATCTATTTGCTTCCCCTGGGTCATAGCTTAGATATGGTCTATCTAAGTAATGAATTTGACTCTTAGGGAACAAATATTGATTTGATTTGATTGGTTTAGTTAAACATTTTTTAGGGACCCATGCTTGGACTTGACTTCTAACATTTTAACTGATTAAAGATAGATATGGTTGTTTATTTTATTTGGTTTATAGCCAAGTCCCGATTTGTTGTACACGGCTCGTTGTGACCCAAGTACCATATTTAGACACTTGGATCCCAGTTTGAACTTTTTCAACATTTTCTTGAGTCGCTCGACTTATCCTTTCAATTTGAAATTTCCTTCCTTAAGTTTTGTAACTTGAGTTGAAATTCTAACTTGAACTTGGTTAGTCGAGTCACTCAAGTTAACTTGCTTCTTAAGGTGGTCTATTTCCTTAAGTAGCAAATTATTTTGTTTTTTTTATTTTGTCAGTTTTTTAAATAAACATTTAATTACTTTAAGTAAGTTTGATTTGGAATAAAAAGTTACCATATTGGGACCTTCGGAAATGGATGCGGATCTGTAACTTTTCTTGGACTCGATGTCAATCTCAGACTCGATGTCGGTCTCAAACTCATACTCTTCCTCAGACTCAGAACCTTCGTTTCTTGCCATAAGGGCAAGATGGCTTGAATGCTTCAGTTCTTCTGCATCGGACTCTTCGTAAGATGACTCATCCCATGTTGCTTTGAGGGCCTTCTTTCTTCGTGTTGATTTTTGATTTTCCTCCTTCCAATTAGGGCATTCCTTTTTGAGATGCCCCTTCTTGTTGCATCCATAACAAATCATTTCTGATTTATTTTGTGTCTGGTTGATCGGTGTCCTTTTGGTGCTCCTTTTGAACTTTTCCCATGCTAGTAGTTTTTAGACCATGTTAACCAGCTCCTCTTCATTGGTTAAGTCTAAGTTAGACTCACTTTTTGGTTCAATCTTGGTTCTAGTCTTGGTTTCTTTGGTTGATCCTACATACAAAGCTATACCTTTCTCTATTTGACCCAGGTTAGATTGTTCATGTAATTCTAATTTGCAAAAAAGTTCATCTAACTTAAGAATGGAAAGATCCCTTAAAACTTTGTATGCATCAACTATTGATGCCCACAAAGTATTTCTCGGGAAAACGTTTAATGCATACCTTATTGTGTCGCGGTTCTCCAAGTTATGTCCGATTAGATGCAAGCCGTTGAGTATGTCTTTTAGTCGAGCATGTAGTTGCGTGGCTGTTTCTTTGGGAAGTATTTTAGTATTAAATAAATTATTTAATAATAAATATCTTTTGTTTACCTTAGATTCATCGGTTCCTTCGTATAACTTTACCAGATAGTCCCAGAGTTCTTTTCCATTTTTGTAGGGCGCGACTCGATTCAATTCCTCCATCGTTAGGCCGCAATGAATGGTGTTGATTGCTTTGTAGTTCAGTTGCGCCTTCTTGATCATCAGAGGAGTCCAGCCTTCTAGTTCTACCGATTTTCCATCTACCATCAGGGGAGTGTAACCTTTAAGTATGGTGAACTAGAGTTCGATGTCATATTTGAGGTAGCATTCCATTCTGTTCTTCCAGTAGCTGAAATTCTCTCCTTTGAGCAATGGAGGGTGGACTGTACTGTATCCTTCTCGATAGGAGTTTGTTATATTTGCTATCAAAGAAAAAGGAAAAGAAGATTTCCATGACTCTCGTCTTGGGATTAGTAGTGCATGATAAAAAAAATTAAGAAAAAAGAAAAAGAAACCCTATTTTAAAAAGAAAACAAAAAGGTTTTAAAATTACTTTAAGAAATGATTAAGTATTTTCAGAGCTACTAGGCTCTGATACCAATTGAAGGATCGAGAAAGTACGATAGAGGGGGGGTGAATATCACACTTTTAAAAACTCTTTTCTTTTTCAACGTTTAAATCAAAGTAGAGCAACAGAAAGTAAAGAACAATTTCGGTTACTTGGTTCAGAGCCTACATCGACTCCTACTCTAAAGCCCACGATCCTTGATCACACCATTAGGCAATCCACTAAAACTCTTCTTTTCGAAACCTCCGGAAAGAAGCAATTCGTACAATGAAATAAGTAAGATAGTAACAGTCTACTATCTTACTTGAAATTAAGTACAATGCAAGAAATAAAAAATTATACCAACAGTAGGTGAAAGCTGAAGCTCGGTAAGCACTTGATTGAAGTAGTAGCTTACTTGAAGATGAAGCATAGAGTAGCAGTACAAGCAGCTTTGCACAGAGATGAACTGGTGAATGGATTCGTTGCTGAGCCTCAGACCTTGAGCTCTTTTTATAAGAATGTCAACATTCTGTCGATCGATCCTTGGGTTCGATCGACCGAACTTGCTCCCTTCCTTCTTCTCTGAGCTCCGATCAGATCCAATCTTCGAGCATTGATGACACTTAATGATCTGGGTCGATCGATCACATTGTTCGGTCGACCGAACTGTGAGCTTTCCCCTTTCGTTGAGATTCTTCATTAATATGCCTTTAATGTGATGATCGTTTGGTCGACCAATCCTCTTCTTCGGTCGACCGATCTGGCTAGCTTCCATCTTTTCTTCTAATCGATCTGTATTGTGCCACATCATCAAGTTTCGGTCAACCGTTCCTTTTATTTGGTCGACCGATCAAGCTATAATCAGACTCTGCTTTGGTCTGAATTGATCTTTGGTCTGAGTCAAGCTGGTTCGGTCAACCGATCTCTACGTTCGGTCGACCGATTAGGCTGAACCTGCAATATAAAGTTAAATAGAATATTCTTGTAACACAAAGGTTAGCACAGTAATATATATAATGCATGAGTAATATTAGATTGTAGAGTTGTATTGATCTCAACTAGAAAATCTTTCCGATTTCTTCAGTTAGATCATCAACTTAGGGTTTGTTCCCTTCCAAAACACGACCTCACTATCATTCCTCTAGTTGCTTGCTTTAACCTACCTACCAAATCTTGGTCCTCCATACATGTTTTGACTTTGCCGCTTAACATTGGATCGGCCACCCAGGACTTTCCCTCGATCTTCAGTCCTCCAAACCTATCGAGCTTCCCTACCAAGTGTTGAGTCCTTTCACCCCACTTGGACTTTCCACCTGGCTTCCATGATCTGCTAAGTCTTTCCTGCCTAGCCTCCAACTAGAACTTTCTCGATTGAGTTAACAACCTGCACACTTGGTCAACTTGTTAGATCACAACAAGACTTAACATGAACATTTGGCAACATCAAAACTCAGGTTCGATTCTGGTGCACTCTGCACCAACACTTGTGATAGGGTCCTCCTAGGTTACGATCACTAGTTATAATCCTTTTGAAAGTAGATGATGATTTGGGTTGGTACATTATTGTAATACCAAAAGTTTACACTGGTTACATTGGATGGTCTACCTACATAAGTCAACATTGATGACAAGAATTCAAACATAAATCAAGTGTTTTCTAATATAGAGGTGAAATCAAAATCCTAGAATCATTTTCTTTCACTAACTTTCTACTATCCTTCTCTAATATTTGTTGGATTCCCTACTGATTTCTACTACCTACTTGATCCAGTAATCTCTTTCTTTCTATTCTCTTTTCACTATAAACGTTAGACTTCGTGTTAGTGACACTCGTCATTTCTAATTTGGTCTAGATAGTTAGGTTTGATTAGTAGGTTAGTAATTGATCACCAATCTCTATGAATTCAATCTTTTATTACTTGATGACACTGTTGTGCACTTACAATTTGCACACATCAAGTATTTTTATGTAACGACCCGGCCCTTTGGCCTCTTGGGCGGCCCTTGTGGTGGCCCACTGGCGGCTCTTATGTCGTCGGCCCATTTGGCGACCTCTAATGTCGTCGACCGACGACCCTTGGCTGTGCTGTTACTCATTAGGACTTTCCACCCCTGGCCAGTGGATTTTTGCTTTTCCCAAGATTCGAACTCTAGATCTCCAGGCTTAAGTACTAGAGTTTATGAATCTTAGTAGCCAACTGGTCCGTGACCCTTTTTGTGAACATATATGGAACGAAATATATATAAGCAGTAGTTAGGAACGTTTAAAATAGATTGAAATAAAAAGTGCGAGGCTGAGGGATCGAAGCCGAGGCCTTTGACCCGAGCAAAACCCGGCTGACCAGTTGTACCAGCGGGCGATGCTAATCTAAGAAGGAGAGAAAAATATTTAAGGTATAGTAATTAATAAAAAAAAACCTAGTTATAAAGGGATTAGGTTTTCCCTTTCTCGCCGAAAACCCGACCCTTCTTTCTTCCTCCCGCGACGGCGCCGTTTCCCTTCTTCGAGCGATTCTTCTCGGGCGAAGGCGCAGCCAAGGCTAGGGCTCCTCCTCTCGGGCGATGGCAGCGAAGAAGCAAGGTCATCCCGTCGAGGAGGGCACGTGGACAGGAAGGGATCGTTGAGATTTTTCACCTCCTCCGAACCCTAGAAGCTTGCCTTCGGTTGTAAGTCCAAGAACTCCAAGAATAGGTAAGAACTACTCACCTGCGGTAGGAGTATTTTCGGATTTCTTGTTAGTTTTTCTTTGTTTACCGGAACTTGTTGAAAGGGACAGTGGGTTCTTTTGAATTTCCTGCCGTGAGTCTCAAAAGGGATTGATACGAGAATCTTCTTAGCTGTTCTGTTTAGTCTTACAAATACCAGGTTTCTAGTGCAGATTTATGAAGTGGGAATGTGAGTTTAGAGGTACTCTTGTCTCATTTAGTTTCGGATCTTTCCAGAACAGATTTGAGTCATTTAGGATGGCTATACTTTGTGCTTGATCTCTAGTGTTGGCAACTTGTATCAAATCTGTGTTAGTTCCAATCATACCTTCAACTATGTTCGTATGTTTCACTTGCCAAACCTTTGAGACGAACCTGCTGGCTGAATCTTAAGATGATTTAAGCTTAGATTGGTAGTGTTTTACTACTTCTAATGTTTCCGTGGATATTGAACAGAATTAGAATGGGGAAGGCTTAGATTTTGATGCAATTACTTCTCTTCGTGGTGCTAAGTGTTCTGGATTTGTATGTTGGTTGTAGCTTAGGTTAAGTTTAAAGAGTTCAGATTTGCTTTTCTTGATTTATGTTTATTGCAGCATGCTTAGAGAGTTCAGACTTGCTTTCCTTGGATTTATGTTTATTGTAGCATGCTTAGAGAGTTCAGATTCGCTTTCCTTGATTTATGTTTATTGTAGCATTCTTAGAGAGTTCAGACTTGTTTTCCTTTTATTTAGTTAGAATGAGTTTAGCATTTTCCTTTCTACTCAAAGGGCAAGAACAACCCTTTATTTAGTTAGAATGGGTTTAGCATTTTCCTTGCTACTCAGAAAGGCAAGAACAACCTTCATTTAAAGTATGTAGTGTTAGTTTCTTGATTTTCTTGAACATGAACAACTATTAAGCTTATCTTGTAGTTTGATTTGCTTGCTTTATTTTTATAGCATGCTCAGTTAGTTGCAATTCTCTACTTGTTAGATACACTTGCAGTATTAGAATAGCATGAGCAGTATTGAATTATAATTCAGTTTCTAGTTTCTTGTTTTGATACATATGCATATATGTGTTAGTTAGCTTTTAATAGCTCTTTAATCTAAAGCATATAGTTAGTTGTTTTTACTATTTTAATAAGATGAATAGCCATGTATTTTAGTGAAATGATTATGTGCCCTATTAAACCTTTTGAGGATTATGGGTAACTACAAGTAAGAAAAAGACCAAGGTCGAGTTAGAAAAGATAACAAGTAATTTAAAGTAAGAGGCTAGTATCCGACTTCCGAGGTTGTCGTTAAACAAATCCAGGTGACCAATTCCGAGGTCTTGGCCCTGGTAAGACCGAGGTCTTTACCCTCATAGGACTGGAGGCTCGCTACCTCATTCACTATTAGAGAGCGCGCATAAGATGGTACTAAGGCTGGGCCCAAGAAAGAGAAGAAGAAAGTTAAATCTTAATTTCAAGTATAAGGCTATAAGTAAATGAAACAAGTATCACCTATGTTTAGAAGTACCAAAGTTTAGCTCTTTTAATTCTAAGCATACCGTATTAGTTTTCATTTGCTTCCCTTATGAGTTTATTGAGCATGATTAGCTTTATTTCTAGCATGCAGATTTATGCTTGTATATCATGAGTATGTAGATTTATTTTTATATCATGAGTATGCAGATTTATTCTTATATCATGAGTATGCAGATTATTTTAGTGCTTTGCTATAGATGTGCATGTGTAGCTTTTCTTTTTAGCATTTCAGTTTTAGCATCCTTTGCATCTTATGCACTTCGAGTTTTTGTGAGATAGTTTAGTACTTACTAAGCGTTTCGCTTATAGATTTATTTTCCTCCTACTGCAGATAAAGGTAAAGGGAAGCTATAGTCAGAAGGAAGGCGACAAGGAGATGTGTGGTGGATGTGCGATGCCTGGACTATGGAAGCCTTGGGACTAGAAAGGAGTTTCTTTTAGTTCCCTTTTTTCTTTTGCTATGTTAGAAGTATTCGGGATGGTATATGTTATCTTGATGTAATTAGGACATAGTAGATGAATTGTGATCTTGTGTGATGATTTCTGGTATAGTTCTCTTTTGTTTTGGATTATTTACTGCGTGAGTTGTTTGATATATGTTCCAGCCGCCTGTGGCTGTGTATACTGTGTATGTATTGATGAATTTGGTCACCGGTATAGGAGAGACTCTGTTGAAATTTTTCGATAAGGACTCTTTGTGGTTTCGATCATACCGGTTAAAAAGAGTTAGTAGTTAAGTAACGGTCACTTTTAGAGAGTAGTAGTAGTAGTAAGAAGGTTGGTCGTTACAGTTGGTATCAGAGTAGTTCCCATTCTCTAGCATCACACACACATCAGCATCATCCTTGCCGTCTTCAAGTAAGAAAGTATTTAAGTTCTTTCTTTTATTGCTTTCCTTATTATTAACTGCAGTACAGAGTATTTGCTTATGAGTGCTTAAGTAAGATAGAAGTTTTTGTTTCTCTTTTCTTTATTTGTATATATGTATGTTTAGAAAGGATAGAGAAGATATCAAGCCTTTTTCCTTGCATAATTAGTTGGCAAGAAGAGGGCACCCCCGTACTGAAGAACCAGCTCAGGAGAACGAAGTGCCCAGAGCAACTGAGCCCAATCTCTTTGAAGTTGTTGCTCAACTCCAGAAACGGGTAGCAGAGCAGCAACAAGTGATTGCCAATCTGATGGCAAATCAGCAACTAGTTCCTCCCACTCCAACAATAACTGTGGAGACTCCAGTGGTAACCGAGGTTCCACCAGCTACCCTGGAAGTCACCACAACACCTAGGAGACAAGAAGCATACCTGATACAGTGGCTGAAGCTGAAGCCAGAAAGTTTCTCAGGCACGACTGAGCCCTGGGATACTTAGGCTTGGTTCAAGACACTGGAGAGCACCATGGATCTTCTTGACTGGCCAAAAGTCGAGAAGGTCAAGTGCGCCTCTTTTTGCCTGTCAGGAGATGCTCGTATGTGGTGGGAGAGGATAAAGACCAAGAGGGCAGCCAATCAGATGAGCTGGGCTGATTTCCAGTCAGAGTTTTATGAAGAGTACTTCCACCTACAGATCACCAACAGGCACTATGAGGGATTAAGGAGGAAGATTTTAGAGGAAGCTCATAGTACACCTTACTCCATGCATCCTGGTTCTACCAAGATGTGAAACAGAGGTTCTGGTGGTCTGGACTCAAATGTGATGTAGCTAAATATGTCAGTACCTGTCGGACATGTCAGAGAGTCAAAGCAGAGCACCAGAGACCATGAGGAGTTCTACAGTCTTTTCCAATACCAAAGTGAAAGTGGTAAGACATATCCATGGATTTCATAACATGTCTCCCAAGAACCACAAATGGAAGTAGAGCTGGGCATTCAGACTGAGATGATAGATGAGACCACTCAGGCTATCCAGAAGATCAGACAGAGAATTGAGACTGCCCAGAGTAGACTGAAGAGTTATGCTTACACACGCTGTAGGCCACTTGAATTCCAAGTAGGGGATTCAGTCTTTCTCAAGGTTGCTCCGATGAAGGGAGTGATGAGATTTGGCAAGAAGGGAAAATTAAGTCCTCGCTACGTAGGACCTTACCTGATCATAGAGAGGATTGGGAAAGTAGCTTACAAGCTGGACTTACCACAAGACATGTCAGCAATACATAATGTATTTCATGTCTCTATGCTAAAGAAGTGTATTCACGACCCTAGCCAAGTGATTCAGCCTCAGTCAGTGCAGATCCAAGAGGATCTTAGCTACGAGAGCAGACCTACACAGATAGTGGACAGAGCAGTCAAGAGACTAAGAAACAAAGAAGTGCCACTAGTGAAGGTCATCTGGCAGAACCAGAAACATGATGAAGTCACTTAGGAGCGTGAGGACAGTATAAGACAGAAATATTCAAAGTTATTCTAAGTTCGAGGACGAACTTGTTATAAGGTATGGGGGATTGTAACGAACCAACTTTCCCTATTTCGAGTTCTAAATGTCCTTAAAAATATTTGGAAATGCTTTTAAAATATTCTAGAGATTTTTAGGAATTTTTAGACTATTTTTATATAATTTTTGGAGGTCGTTTGATATTTTTACTAAACGAAAGAAGTTTTGACAAAAAAACGTTTAAGCCGAGATTCGAACCGTGGACCTCTGAACTGAACCGAGCCTTAACCGAATCCATCCAGCCAACTGGTCCATGACCCTTTTTGTGAACATATATGGAACGAAATATATATAAGCAGCAGTTAGGAACGTTTAAAATAGATTGAAATAAAAAGTGCGCGGCTGAGGGATCGAAGTCGAGGCCTTTGACCCGAGCAAAACCCGGCTGGCCAGTTGTACCAGCGGGCGATGCTAATCTAAGAAGGAGAGAAAAATATTTAAGGTATAGTAATTAATAAAAAAAACCTAGTTATAAAGGGATTAGGTTTTCCCTTTCTCACCGAAAACCAGACCCTTCTTTCTTCCTCCCGCGACGGCGCCGTTTCCCTTCTTCGAGTGATTCTTCTCGAGCGAAGGCGCAGCCAAGGCTAGGGCTCCTCCTCTCGGGCGACGACAGCGAAGAAGCAAGGTCATCCCGTCGAGGAGGGCACGCGGACAGGAAGGGATCGTTGAGATTTTTCACCTCCTCCGAACCCTAGAAGCTTGCCTTCGGTTGTAAGTCCAAGAACTCCAAGAATAGGTAAGTACTACTCACCTGCGGTAGGAGTAGTTTCGGATTTTTTGTTAGTTTTTCTTTTTTTTTTCCGGAACTTGTTGAAAGGGACAGTGGGTTCTTTTGAATTTCCTGCCATGAGTCTCAAAAGGGATTGATACGAGAATCTTCTTAGTTGTTCTGTTTAGTCTTGCAAATACCAGGTTTCTAGTGCAGATTTATGAAGTGGGAATGTGAGTTTAGAGGTACTCTTGTCTCATTTAGTTTCGGATCTTTCCAAAACAGATTTGAGTCATTTATTATGGCTATACTTTGTGCTTGATCTCTAGTGTTGGCAACTTGTATCAAATCTGTGTTAGTTCCAATCATACCTTCAACTATGTTCGTATGTTTCACCTGCCAAACCTTTGAGATGAACCTGCTGGCTGAATCTTATGATGATTTAAGCTTAGATTGTTAGTGTTTTACTACTTCTAATGTTTCCGTGGATATTGAACAGAATTAGAATAGGGAAGGCTTAGATTTTGATGCAATTACTTCTCTTCGTGGTGCTAAGTGTTTTGGATTTGTATGTTGGTTGTAGCTTAGGTTAAGTTTAAAGAGTTTAGATTTGCTTTTCTTGATTTATGTTTATTGCAGCATGCTTAGAGAGTTCAGACTTGCTTTCCTTGGATTTATGTTTATTGTAGCATGCTTAGAGAGTTCAGATTCGCTTTCCTTGATTTATGTTTATTGTAGCATGCTTAGAGAGTTCAGACTTGCTTTCCTTCTATTTAGTTATAATGAGTTTAGCATTTTCCTTGCTACTCAAAGGGCAAGAACAGCCCTTAATTTAGTTAGAATGGGTTTAGCATTTTCCTTGCTACTCAGAAAGGCAAGAACATCCTTCATTTAAAGTATGTAGTGTTAGTTTCTTGATTTTCTTTAGCATGAACAGCTATTAAGCTTATCTTGTAGTTTGATTTTCTTGCTTTATTTTTATAGCATGCTCAGTTAGTTGCAATTCTCTACTTGTTAGATACACTTGCAGTATTAGAATAGCATGAGCAGTATTGAATTATAATTCAGTTTCTAGTTTCTTGTTTTGATACATATGCATATATGTGTTAGTTAGCTTTTAATAGCTCTTTAATCTAAAGCATATAGTTAGTTGTTTTTACTATTTTAATAAGATGAATAGCCATGTATTTTAGTGGAATGATTATGTGCCCTATTAAACCTTTTGAGGATTATGGGTAACTACAAGTAAGAAAAAGACCAAGGTCGAGTTAGAAAAGATAACAAGTAATTTAAAGTAAGAGGCTAGTATCCGACTTCCGAGGTTGTCGTTAAACAAATCCAGGTGACCAATTCCGAGGTCTTGGCCCTGGTAAGACCGAGGTCTTTACCCTCATAGGACTGGAGGCTCGCTACCTCAGTCACTATTAGAGAGCGCGCATAAGATGGTACTAAGCCTGGGCCCAAGAAAGAGAAGAAGAAAGTTAAATCTTAATTTCAAGTATAAGGCTATAAGTAAATGAAACAAGTATCACCTATGTTTAGAAGTACCAAAGTTTAGCTCTTTTAATTCTAAGCATACCGTATTAGTTTTCATTTGCTTCCCTTATGAGTTTATTGAGCATGATTAGCTTTATTTCTAGCATGCAGATTTATGCTTGTATATCATGAGTATGTAGATTTATTCTTATATCATGAGTATGCAGATTTATTCTTATATCATGAGTATGCAGATTATTTTAGTGCTTTGCTATAGATGTGCATGTGTAGCTTTTCTTTTTAGCATTTCAGTTTTAGCATCCTTTGCATCTTATGCACTTCGAGTTTTTGTGAGATAGTTTAGTACTTACTAAGCGTTTCGCTTATAGATTTATTTTCCTCCTACTGCAGATAAAGGTAAAGGGAAGTTATAGTCAGAAGGAAGGCGACAAGGAGATGTGTGGTGGATGTGCGATACCTGGACTATGGAAGCCTTGGGACTAGAAAGGAGTTTCTTTTAGTTCCCTTTTTTCTTTTGCTATGTTAGAAGTATTCGGGATGGTATATGTTATCTTGATGTAATTAGGACATAGTAGATGAATTGTGATCTTGTGTGATGATTTCTGGTATTGTTCTCTTTTGTTTTGGATTATTTACTGCGTGAGTTGTTTGATATATGTTCCAGCCACCTGTGGCTGTGTATACTGTGTATGTATTGATGAATTTGGTCACTGGTACAGGGGAGACTCTGCCGAAATTTTTCGGTAAGGACTCCTCGTGGTTTCGATCATACCGGTTAAGAAGTGTTAGTAGTTAAGTAACGGTCACCTTTAGAAAGTAGTATTAGTATTAAGAAGGTTGATCGTTACATTTTATGTCATTACTAGAGACTGACTTAAATTGATATTATCCAAATTTCAAATTGATTGGATTAGACTATTTCTTTTCTTGTTATTTTTTTTTACTTTGCATTTGTTTTAATCTGTCTTACCCTATTCATTTTCCACTTCTCTTCAGGAGCTTAACATAGTGTGTATGCAGAGCCAAAAGGGAAGAAGATTTATTTCCCTTCAACCCAAAAATTTATCAAACATTTCATCAAAGATTCAGGATTTAACAAACAATGGAGGAGAATCAAAATTAGGGCTTCCCCATCTGCTCAGGGAAAACAATCAAAAGCCTCTTAGAGATTATGCATTGCCCAATGTAAGGGGCTTCAAATCAAGTATTACTCGATCTATTATAGAAGCAAATAACTTTGAACTCAAGTTGGCCCTAATACGCATGGGACAATAATGCCAATTTAGCAAAGCACCAATAGGGGGTCCAAATATGCATTTGGAGAATTTATTAGAGATCTGTGGCACACTCAAATAGAATGGAGCCTTTGTGGAAGCCATACGACTCATGTTGTTCCCATTTTCACTAAGAGACAAAGTCAAACTGTCGCTTTCATCACTACCTTTGGAATGCATATCCACTTGGGATCAATGTGAGCTTAGATTCCTAAGCAAGTTCTACCCACCAAACAAGACTTCCTATATGAAACATTTAATCATGAACTTTATGCAGAAAGAAGGTGAATCTCTATTTGAGTCTTGGGGCCTTTATAAGAGCCTTTTTAGAAATGCCCACATCATGAGCTAGAGAGATGGTTAGTGATTCATACCTTCTACAATGGGATCTCATATCCTATGAAGTTATCACTAGACTTGGTAGCCAAAGGTGCCATTATGAACAAAACACTTGAAGAAGTTGAAGAGATAATAGAAAGTGTGACCTTCAACCATCACCAATGGGATAATGAGAGGGGCACTGACTCTAGTGCTAAGAATGCATCAAGTAACCCAAGTAGATTTGATGGCGGTGAGACTAGATGCAATGAGAAAGAAGTTGGATACAATGAGTATAAACCTTTCGAGTGCCATAGTTACGCTTTGAGAAGTCTATGGAAATTTTGGGCACAATGGAGAAAATTATTCTATGTTGGCATCCTTGCAAGGTAATCAAGTGGAGCCTGTGGATGTGATCAACAATTTTTGTCAAAGACAAAACAATCCCTATTCGAATACCTACAAGCAAGAATGGAGGAACCACCCAATTTTTCATATCGTACAAATCAAGGGAAATTCCAAGGTCAAGGGAACTATGGGAAATCTTTTGAACCTTAACCACATAAGTCAAATCTAGAAAAAATGATGGAGCAATTTATTATTACCCAATCATAAGCTAACAATGAATTCTATCAACAACACTCCAATCATGAAGTTATGATCCAAGAGCAGAGGTCCTCAATGGATACATTACCCGTTACACCAAGACGTTGGAGACTCAAGTTTCCTAAGTAGTCAATATTATGTCAATAACCCCTGGAAAATTTCCTAGGTAGTTGGAAATAAATCCAATAAGTATTGTAACACAGTAAATCTGAGGATTTGGAAGGTGCTTCAAGACTTAAAGGGGAAGAAAATAGAAGAACCAAAACGTCTTGCCAAGGAAGGTAAATCAATAGATGCACCTGAGGTTGCAGAGGAGGAAGTAAATCAATATGAGAAGCCAAGGGAAGATCTTTTGTTGAATCCTCCAGCTCAAACCTATCAACCACCTATTCCATTTCCATAAAGGTTGGCTAAGGTGAAACAAGATGAAGAGTTTGAAAATTTTCTAAAAATAATGAAAAAAAATAGTGTGGATATTGTTAGTTAGAGCCCTAGAGCCAATCATTTGATGATTATTGTATGGACTCGTTGTATCATATTCTTGTATATAAATAAAGGCATTTGTTTTTGGTTATTATACTTACTTGTATTGGTGCTAAATAATTAAGTATAATAGCGTCCTTGAGTAGAAGGTTCTTACCTATATCAATCGATTGGTTGAATCGATAGTGAGATGATATAGGGAACACTACTCTTAATCATTCCTAGTCGAGTATTAACATTCAGGGACAATGTTAATGTGACGAGACTAGCATGTAGGTCAACTCGATGACTTGATCTCACAAGTCATGGATATAGAGATATCAAGTTGACACATGAGTATGCATTGGAGAATGTATACTGAATGACCCGCCATGAGAAAGTATCATGGATTGTTATATGAGTGTCATATACTTTCTCATGTGGCTATTAGTATGACTATTAGTCCTTGGACCTGAAGTCACCATGGTTTCCTACATAAGGAGTTGCATACTTTAGCTTCGTCAAACGTCATCCGTAACTGGGTGGACTATAAAGGCGATTACTGGGTATGTAACAAATTATGCGGAGGGATATGAGTGATGTAGATGAGATCTATCCCTCCTATATGACGGGAGAGACATCGATATTCTTGATAGAGTGAGACCACTAAGTGCATGACACGGTCTATGCCTCACATTGATCAATCTAGATGTCAAGGATAGAAGGACACTTGTCATATATTGTGAAGAGTCACAACTAGTAGTCACAAGGTGATGTTGTATCTCAACATTCTTATAACTTGGGTAGTAATGATTTGTTGCTAGATACCGCTCATTACTTATGCTTTTAAATGGGTTTAGGAGCATTGCCAACGTTATAAGAACCTATAGGGTCACACACAAAGGGCAATTAGATGGAGATTAGGTTCATTTGATGAACCTAAATGATTAGGTTCATGTGATGAACCAAATTGGATTAAGAGTAATCCAAATTGAGCTAATTGAGTTGGACTCAATTTGGTTCATGTGTTAAATGAGTTTAATTTGGACTTAGACTCATTTAATTAATTTAATTCAATGAATAGAGATTCATTAAATTAAAATTGACTTGAACCAATGGTTAGATTTGATCAACCATGGTAGAGAAATGGTCAAGTTTGACTTGACTTGAGAGGAAGATGAAGAGTCAAGTTTGACTTGACTATTTGCCACCTCATTGGTGAGTTGGCATTAAGTGGGCCAATGATGATGCTCCACATCATCATGGTTGCTTAAGTGGGATGCCACCTCATGGGAGTTACCAAGAGTTGTGACTCTTGGCATCCCATGGAGGTTACAAACCACCTAAGGTGGTCGGCCACTTTCATTCAAGGGGTAAGTTTCATTTTGTTTTGAAACCTCCTTCTTCTTCCTCAAGCTCTCATCTTCTCTCCCTCTCCTACACCATTATTGATCTTCTAAGGTTGCTAGCACATCCTTAGAGGTTCTCTCCATCGAGTTGTTCGTGTGGATACACATAGAGGAGTATCTACTTTGATACTCTCGAGATCCGGCGAACCTTGGACGAGCGGGATTGCGAAGGGCATCGCATCAAGGGTAAACTCTTCTCCTTTGTAGATCTAAAGTATATCTAGGCATAGAAAACTCGTACGTGAAAGTTTTACGTAATTTTATTTCTTTGCACGGATCCGTGGCATGGGGGTTTCGGGGTTTCCGCAACTCAAAAAGCGGTTTTTGCGGCCCGAAAAACCCAACAGTGGTATCAAAGCCACGTGCGAAGCTCGTACGAGTTTTAATTTGAATTTTATGAAATTCTACAGATCTGTAAGTTTCTGTATTTTTATTATTTTTAATGATTTTATGGGTAATTTTCTCATAGAAGCGAAGCACAAGTGTTTAGACACTTGTAGGCTTCGACTACCGTGAAGATATTTTCAAAACGGCAAGGTTTCGCCCCAAATCCTTTTGGGACAGTGGACTAAGGCACTGTAGGATCGCTTAGGAACACTCGCGATGGTTATATCACGGGTAGGGGCGCTGCCCCTGACCCCGCAAGGGGCTTCGTTCCGCGATTGCGCCTGAAAATCGCTAAATGGGACCGTCGGGAATTTTTACTCATAAAATTGTAAAAATTGTAAAAATTGTAAAATAAATTACAGAAATTTATAAAAATTACATAATTTAGAATTATGTATTATTTTGTGATGGTCATGGCCCAAAAGACCCAATTAGATTGGACAATTTGTGTTGTAATTTATATTATGGCCTGCGTGCCATTTTCTGTGATGTGCGTGTTGTATGTGATACGCGACCTGCGCGTCGTGCCTTTCCTATTTTTATTTCCTGTTATAAATTAGTTTAGACTCGAATGTAACTCGAGTTTCACTTTTGTAATGTACAAAATGGAGCGGTGGAAGGTCCACTCGAGACGGAGTTACGAGGAGAGCGCGAGCAACACATGGTGGTCAAAGGAAGGAGCTTGAGAAGCTGTTGAACTTAGGTTGACCATCCGATCTTCTCATTGGCTTGAGAAGATCGTAGTAGGGCCATGACTAATCACAAAATATTTAATTAATTGCTTGTATGTGTATATGTGATGCATGCTAGAATAAGTAATTAATTAGCGCCTTAACGATTCGATTCGATCAATCGCGTACATGATACACCTCAACGATTAGATTAGATCTAAATCGCGTACATGATGTGCACTAACGATTAGATTAGATCTAAATCGAGTATATGATACACCTCGTCGATTAGATTAGATCTCAATCGCGACAACTCGTAATGCCTACCATGCCGTGATACCTATCACTACCTCGATCACATGTAGTTGTTGAATCTGCCAAAGCAGAGCAACACATATTATCTTGGTAGGGTACGGAGGGACAATCTTGTTGATACAGTCTGACCTGGCTGTTGTTTTGATGTTGACACTGATTTAAGTTTGTATCAGATATTGATTAAACTCAGAATGACTACTGATCGAGGTTGATCAGTTGGGAGGGAAAGTCCTGGTGAGTAAAGCCAGGCAAGGGAAATCCAGATGGGTCAAGACATCTGGTGAAAAGTCCAAGCAGGGAGCTTGGCACGGGAAAAAGTCCAAGTATGGTGACTTGGCACGAAATGGTCAGAGAGGGCTCGGTAGCTCGTTCTCTGGACCGGACGAAGTCGGAGAGGGCTCGGTAGCTCGTTCTCCGGACTAGGTCAGAGAGGGCTCGGTAGCTCGTTCCCACAAGTCGAGAGGGCTCGGTAGCTCGTCCTGATTAGGCCGAGAGGGACCTAGTGGACATTCCATAGCACATTGGATCGGCCGGTAGACCGATCCGGACTCATGATCGGTGGATCGGTCGGCCGGACCGATCCAATAAAACGAGTTCCATGGATCGGTCCGATGACCGATCGATGACACCAGAGCACATCGAGTGAATCGATCGGTCCGCATCGACGTAAAACACTCGAGTACATCGAGGCAATCGATCGGTCGGAGACCGATCGTGAGAAGAGCTGCAGAGAGAAAGGGGTGGATCGGTGCGTGGACCGATCCACACTCAACTGATCGGTCACTCGACGATCGATCGAGCCTCGCAACCGATCAGCCGCTTGCTCGATCGGTCCAAGCATGACCGGTCCGTGACCGATCCACACTGATTTGTTCGTTGTATCAGCGATTCCTTCACTACTTTTGATATACCTCATTCATTTATGTGATATAATCCTCTGTGCTGTTAGCTTTTGAGTTTGCAGGTTAACAGGTATCATTCCAAGCCTAATTTCAAATTAAGTTCATAAGAGGAATGCGACAAATGGTCTTTCTGCTGGTTTCAGCGGCGCATGGTGCATTTCAGGCATCAACGGATACTGCTGTGATCTGGCTGCGATCTGCTTGACTCCTGGGGATTGGTTCGAGCTCAGAAGACGCCAGTGATGACTGTGATATCATTGGTGTGAGTTCAGAGCACCAGGTAAGGAGGAAGAGGGATTGGCTGCAGCGCTGATTTACGCAGTTTTGGACCAGATCTGTGACAGCAGAGATCAGGTTTGAGAAGCAGTAAAAACAGCGAGAGGGGAGAATAGAACAACAACAAGAAAGCTTGAAAGAAAAGTCTGTGTTGTTGTGCGAAGTTCTTGAGCTCTCGGGTGAACTGCGATCTCCGTTCTGCTACTGATCCTCGCGTGGTTGTAAGCATTTTTATTCTCCTTTGCCACCGAGTTTCTGTAAGTCTCGTGCTTTAACTTAGATATTTCTTGAGACGCTGTAGGGAGGTTACTCCACCGAGAAGAAGGATTTGTAGCCGGAAGTTATCCGGGGTTCGATCTACCGAAGATCAAGGAGTCGTCCGCCTTACGGACACGCCGAGGAGTAGGGGCAAGTTATCCCCGAACCTCGTAAATCTTAGTGTTAGTGTGCTTGTGTTTTTCTTTCCTTTAGTTGTCTAATTCCGCTGTGCTAACAATTATCTGTGTAGAAGTTTTGTTTAAGTTTTTAAAGGGGCTATTCACCCCCCCTCTAGCCATCTAAGATCCCAACAAGTGGTATCAGAGCAAGGGGCTCTTTGATTCGGACTAACACCCAAAAGAGCAAACAAGGATGGCTATGAAGGAAGGCTTTAGCACAAATCGACCACCCTACTTCGAAGGAGCAGATTTTCAATATTGGAAGGGCCGCATGGAGTATTACCTCAAGACCGACATTGCCATGTGGTTCTCAGTCAAGGAAGGTTTCACACCACCAAAGGATGAAGAAGGTAAGGAACTCGATTCGTCAAGATGGTCTACCGAACAACTCCGCAAAGCACAAGCCGATGCCAAGGCTATGGTCACCTTGCAATGTGGAATCGCCAAGGACCAACTCGTCAAGGTAGGTCCGTTCTCGAGCGCAAGAGACCTATGGAACAAACTCATCGAGCTCCAAGAGGGAACTCGAGATTCTCGGATTGCCAAGAGGGACCTATTCTTGAATCAACTCCAAAATCTAACCATGAAGGACAATGAAACGGTAAGTGAGCTTCATGGGAGATTCAAGGAGATCATCAACGGTCTACACTCTGTGGACGAACGAGTGGAGAATCACGATCTAGTAAGGTACGCTCTTAAATCTTTTCCTAGGAATGCCTTGTGGTCATCTATGGTAGATGCCTACAAGGTATCCAAGGATCTTTCCATTGTTAAACTAGATGAATTTTTCTGTGAGATGGAACTTCATGAGCTTGCTAACAAAGGTCAAAAAGAGAAGGGTATTGCTTTATTTGCAGGACCAAAGAGCAAGGAGGGAAGAAGGAAGAAGGAAAAGAAGAAGGAAAAGGAGATTTCCTCATCCACCTCTTCCTCCGAATCCGATGATGAAAGTGGATCATCATCAAGTGAGATGGCGAACTTCGTAAGAAGGATTATGAGAAGAAGCCGAAGATACAAAGGAAAAGGTAAAACTAATGATCAAAATTTTGATAAATCTAATGTTATATGTTATGAGTGTAGCAAGAAAGGACACATTCGGAGCGAGTGTCCGAAGTTAAAGAGGAAGGAGGAACGAGCCAAAAAGAAGGAGGAAAGAGGCAAGAAGAAGAAGGCTCTCAAGGCCACTTGGGATGAGTCCTCATCAAGCTCATCGGAGGAAGAAGAGAAGATGGAAAAGAGCACACGACAATTAGCACTCATGGCAAGGGAGGTTTCGGACTCCGAAAGTGAGGGAGATTCGAGCGACGCTTCAACCGCGGCTTCATCATCGTTGGATGATGAAGAGGTAACCTCTTCTCATATAGAAAAGTGTTATAAGACTATCACTCACTTATCTACATTGCTTAAAAAGTCAAAAATAGAAAATAAAGTGTTAAAAGAAGAAGTAAAAACCTTAAGGACCCTTAGGGAAGATGAGGTCGATGACCTACATCTAGAAGTCCTTGAGGATGAGAACAAGGCGTTAAAGGGTGAGGTTGAGAAACTCAAGAAAATGCTTGAGAAATTCTCAACTAGCTCTAAGACTCTAGACATGATTTTAAATGCCCAAAGGGCAGTCTACAACAAGGCCGGGCTAGGGTATCAACCCAAGGAGTCGAGTTTCATTTCTCTAATGTCTAGAACTCAAAATAGTAGATCACATGTTTCTAGGGCTCATGGAACTAGGAAAGGTATGACCAAGGCATGGGTTCCTAGGTCTTTTGTTGTAGAAGCATTAGGTCCCAAGATTTGGGTACCTAAAACCTCTATCTTCCGTGTCTTGTAGGCATTGGTCAGGGGAGTATCTATCAACTTGGTTTGTTGATAGTGGATGCTCCAAGCACATGACCGGGAACAAATCACTGTTTACAACCATTCAAAACAAAAGTAGAGGTAATGTGTCTTTTGGTAATAATGGTAGCCTTAAGGTTGTAGGAGTTGGAGACATTCATATATCTGAATGTCTCCATATCAAGAATGTCCTTCTAGTCAAGGGGATGACTTTTAATCTCCTAAGTGTCAGTCAATTGTGTGATACGGGTTACACAATTGAATTTCATTCAAGTCAATGTTTGGTTAAACACATTGACACACTTGACACGGTACTAGTAGGCACAAGGGTTGATAATATTTATCAAGTATCGTTTAAAAGTGCTACTAATGCTTTGATTAAGTGTTTCATGTCAAAAGAAGAAGAGTCTTGGCTATGGCATAGAAGGTTGGCACATGTAAACATGAAGAACATCCGGAAGTTGGCCAACCAAGGATTAGTGCGAGACTTACCCAGCATCAAGTACCACAAGACCAAACTATGTGATGCATGTCAAAAGGGTAAGCAAACAAAAGGTGTTCATAAAGGTAAAAGCACTGTAAGTACATCTACTGCTTTAGATTTATTGCACATGGATCTATTTGATTGCAGTAGTGTAATATCATTGAATGGAAGTAGATATTATTTAGTAATTATTGATGATTTTACTAGATATACATGGACTTTCTTTTTGAAAACTAAGGATCAAACCATAGATATTTTTATTTCCTTTTGTAGAAGAACTGAAAATGAAAAATCGACAACAATTAAAATCATTAGAAGTGATCATGGTGGTGAATTTCAAAATCATAGGTTTTTAGAATTTTGTCAAGCAAAAGGGTATAGACATGAGTTCTCAACTCCAAGGACCCCACAGCAAAATGGGATTGTGGAGAGAAAGAACCGAGTCTTACAAGAGGCTGCACGAAGCATGCTCAATGAGTACTCACTACCGAGCTACTTATGGGCTGAAGCTGTGAATACAGCTTGCTATGTGCAAAATCGAGTTTTAATACATAGGTTTTTAGGAAAGACTCCCCATGAACTTTGGTTTGGGAAACCACCTACAATTAAACATCTTAGGGTGTTTGGTTGTAAGGTGTTTATTTTGAACACCAAGGACCATCTTGGGAAGTTCACGGCTAAGGCTGATCAAGGGATACTGGTCGGGTACTCTCTTACCAGCAAAGCCTATCGAGTCTACAACAATAGGACTAAATTGATTGAAGAGTCCTCTGATGTAGCCTTTGAAGAAATCCCTAACTTAAATGATCAACCAAGGGATGTAGGAGAAATTCAATTTGAACTTAGAAATCTAAGTTTGAATGATCAAAATGAAGAACGAGTCGAAGTTGACTCTGATGTTGATGAGCAAAGGCAACAAAGAACTCAATCTGATCCTTTGCCTAATATTGAGTCCTTGCCTGTGCCGAGTGAGACCATTCATGAGGCACCACCAACACCAAGACAATCTAGGATAGCCACTAGTCATCCCCAAGACCAAATTGTGGGAGACATCCACCAAGGGGTTAGGACTAGGTCATTCTTTAGAAATGAGTCTAATGAAGTCGCATTGATTTCAGAGATTGAACCAAAATTAGTTGATGAGGCATTGCGCGATCCTGTTTGGATCATAGCTATGCAAGATGAGTTAGGTCAATTTGAAAGGAGCCAAGTGTGGGACTTAGTTCCTAGACCTAAGAAGACCACCATTATTGGAACTAAATGGGTCTTCAAAAATAAGTTAAATCAAAAGGGAGAAGTTGTAAGAAACAAGGCAAGACTTGTAGCCAAGGGCTATAGTCAAGTCGAAGGTCTCGATTATGATGAGACTTATGCTCCCGTGGCCCGATTAGAGTCCATTCGTTTGATGCTAGCTTTTGCTGCACATAGAGGTTTCAAGCTCTATCAAATGGATGTTAAATCTGCCTTCTTAAATGATTTCATTAAAGAAGAAGTCTATGTTGAGCAACCACCGGGGTTTGTGAGTACCGAAGCTCCAAACCACGTATACAAGCTCAAGAAAGCTCTTTATGGGCTTAAACAAGCACCTCGAGCATGGTACGAGAGGTTGTCAACTTACCGATTAGAAAATGGCTTTGTAAGAGGCCAAATAGACCCAACACTATTTCTACGTAGAGATGGTGAAAACATTTTTGTAGCCCAAGTATATGTCGATGACATAATTTGTGGCTCAAATAACAAGGGTTATTTGAATGAATTCATTTCTCACATGGAAAGTGAGTTTGAGATGAGTCTAGTAGGAGAGTTGACATTCTTCCTCGGACTTGAAATCAAACAAACTCGAGATGGAATTTATGTCCATCAGACAAAATACACTCAAGAGGTGCTTAGAAAATTCAATATGAGTGACTCTAAGGAAGTGTCCACTCCAATGGCGACAAACACTCGCCTTGACAATGATGAGAGTGGAAAACCAATTGATCTAACGCAATATAGAAGCATGATTGGTAGTCTTCTATATCTCACAGCTAGTCGACCGGACATACTTTTTGCTGTGGGCATGTGCGCTAGGTATCAAGTCTGTGCCAAGGAATCTCACTTAATTGCAGTTAAGAGAATTCTGAGATATCTCAAAGGCACAATGAGAGTAGGTCTTTGGTACCCATGTACTGAGTCTTTTGACTTGATAGGTTATACCGACTCCGATTATGCTGGGTGCAAATTGGATCGGAAAAGTACTAGTGGGGGTTGCCAATTTTTAGGTTCATCATTAGTTAGTTGGTCGAGTCGGAAGCAACATTGTGTTGCTCTCTCCACGACCGAGGCCGAATATATTGCCATGGGAGAGAGTGTATCACAGTTGTTGTGGATGATACACACCCTAGAGGATTATGGACTTTCTTATAAGGGTGTACAAGTGCTATGTGACAACATTAGCACGATCAACCTAACTAAAAATCCAGTCCATCATTCGAGGACCAAACACATTGAAGTGCGTCATCACTTCATAAGAGATCACGTAGCTAGGGGAGACATAGCACTCACATATGTTGAGTCAAAGTCAAACCTAGCTGATATTTTCACCAAACCCCTTCCGGAGAATGAATTTAGTCATTTAAGGAGGGAGTTGGGAATGTGTTTGGCTCCTTAGGTCCTTAGGACTTCATCATGATCAATAAGGACAAATTAAAATGACAAGAGAAATTGGGAATGATTTTGGGCAACTTGGGAACATCTCACACAAACTATAAGGTTTAACAAAATATTTTTGTTTGCTATAAATGGGGTGAGATGCTAGGATCAACCAAATTATTCAAAATGTATCATGCATCCCTTGAATAATTAGGTTGAAGAGATATAGATTGAGTATGGGGAAGACCTTTACACAATTCATGTGTAATTGGTTCCTAGATCTTACTCATATATTCCAACCAAGGAATCTTGGTTGGACCTATGTCTAGAAATTCTCTAACCTTGTTGTGTTGATTGATACCATTGCTTGATACCTTCCTGTTTGAATTTAGGACAAGTTGGTAAAATAAAAAAAAAATATTTTGACAAACTTGGAACTACTCATAACAAGGAGATATTTTGAACTGATAGCCTGAGTACTTGTTTCACTATAAATCATAGTTTCAACAAACAAGCAAACAAAGTAAACTTATTCAGCACATCTGTTATGATGTGTCTGAAAAAGTTTCTAGCCCTAAATAATTCCAAACCATTAGAGCTCATCATTAGAAAATATTCATTGGTATCACTGAAAATATTCTGTGGGCCCTCCGGATCCTAGGTTCTGAACTTGGAAGCTGTTAAACCAAAATTTCAGAGCTTTTGATAAGAATTTCAGAGGCTGAAATCGCTGACAATCAGACACTGATCGGTCCAGGGACCGATCAGGATGATATCTGATCGGTCTCTACGACCGATCAGGGGCGTATGCTCAGTTACTGATCGTCCTCTGATCGGTCCAGGGATCGATCAGGAGGCTCCCTGATCGGTCTCCACGACCGATCAGGAGGATATGGCACGCGAGGCTCCCTGATCGGTCTCAACGACCGATCCGGGAATTCCCTGACCGATCAGGACGTTCCCTGATCGGTCAGGATTTCTCCTGATCGGACAGTCGTCCGATCTTCTGATCTTCTGACCCTCTTTTAACTTCTCCTCATCCCTTGCTCTCACATTTCACGCCGAACCTCTCCTCAGTCCCGACTCTTCTCTTCATCCTCTCCGAAAACCTCAAATGGCGCCCAGGTAACTCTCCTTCTTCCCGAGATTTGTTCATTCTTAGCATTTTAGCTTCTTTTCACAGTTTCTCTATGTGTGTTGTCTCGGTTCTCTCTGTGTGGCTCCCGTGGATTCCCATTTGCCCCGACCGTGTCCAAATCTTTATCTATTTAGGAAGAAAGCAGCCGGTGAGGGTTCTTCTAAGTCCCCAGCTGAGAAATCCAAATCCAAAGCTCCTGCTCCCTCTCGACCCCAACCAGCTAGTTCCAGTAGATTCCCAAACCACCAGTTTGAGCTAGCATTTCAACAGAGGACATTCAAGCTGCTTCCATGTCGATCTGTAGATCGAAAGTGGATGGATGAATTTTGTCCCTCTGTATCCGAAACCCTAGCCTATTATAAACTTGATTCGGTAGTCTACCTAGAAAGGGACATCAATCTTGACCTAATATCTGAATTCTATAACAACCTTCATCAAAACCATGATGGTGTTTATAACACTCGAGTCGCTAAAAGAAGTATCGATTTCTCCATCAGAGAATTCTTTGGGTATCTAGGTTGTCGTATGTGTTCAGGAGATCCTTTTCCCTTGTATCCTGATTTACCAGAGTCACTACCTCCTCCACTTGATGTATCACCTGATGATATTTATGAGTACTTCTTCAGGCAGCCTAGACCGGATGGACTAGATTAGCTAGATGTTGACTTCCCTACTTTTGCAGCCTTGAGATTATCTCCTCAAGACTATATTCTTTTTAAGATTGTCACGAACTGCCTTCTACCTATCACATCTAAACCATTATCTGAGATCCGTTCATATCATTGTCTTATGCTTTATGGTTTGCGTCGGCGTCTCGATTTTGAAATCATGTCGAGCATCTACTCCTCGATCATATCATATTCTAAGCCTAGCGGCTCCACTATTTATATGCCTTATGGGCATATAATTACTGATTGGCTCGAGACCCTTCAGGTTGATGTCTCTAAGGGTAGAATAGTCAAAATGGTCAGGCAGGATTGCCGACTTGGGAAACGGGCATTTTCCAAGTCTGGCATCATAGGGCAAAATGGGGATGTTCGGTGGAAGGATGGGAGAGCACTGGGTGAGTTACCACGGGGACCTCCACGACAGGTTGCTCCTGTTGCTGCTCCTCCTGCTGTTGACTATGGAGAGGCCGATCCTGATCTGCGCTGGCAGATCGCCGAGCTGGAGAGCCGCTTTGATCAGCACGATGAGATGATATCTGCTGAGCTGGATGGCCTGCGTATTCGGATAGACCAGCGCTACGATGACCTGCGCGGGCAGATTGACCAGCGCTTCGATGATATGCGCAGTCAGCAGGTGGTGACACAGCAGTTGCTACTCGGATGGATGGCACGCTACCCGCCTCCGCAGTCTTATCCAGGCTATCCATCCTCCAGCGTGCCGCCTCAGGATTTCACCCCTCCTGCCGATGATGGTGATGTTCCTCAGTGTGAGGATATTGATTGATACAGTTTGTTTGTTGACTGTCTGTATTTTGGATGTTATTTGTTAGTCTTTATGTCTGACCTGGATGTTTTCACTTCTGATGCTACTCATGTATTTATGCTACTCAGTTTTATATTTGCTTGCTCTTGATTATGCTTCATTTTCTATCGGTTATTAATATGCTGTTCACTTGCATGTCTTGTTTGTCCTTTATTTCCTTATTACTGTCTTATAATACACTTAGAGGGAATTCTAAGTGCGTTAAGAAACAGACAGTAAGGGTTAAGGGGGAGTTCTTTAAGTTATCTTACCTTATTCGCACTTTTTCGGTGTTTGATAAAGGGGGAGAAGATAACTAAGCAACTAAGTTTAGATGAATGCAAATTTTGATTTTAGAAGACCCTCACATAGTATTGTATCCGTCTTAGGGGGAGGATCTTGATTCCCCTAAAATTATGAAAATTTGAACAATTCTGATCTAAACTTAAATCGTGTTGTCAAACAACAAAGAGGGGAAGATTGTTGATACAGTCTGACCTGGCTGTTGTTTTGATGTTGACACTGATTTAAGTTTGTATTAGATATTGATTAAACTCAGAATGACTACTGATCGAGGTTGATCAGTTGGGAGGGAAAGTCCTGGTGAGTAAAGTCAGGCAAGGGAAATCCAGATGGGTCAAGACATCTGGTGAAAAGTCCAAGCAGGGAGCTTGGCACGGGAAAAAGTCCAAGTATGGTGACTTGGCACGGAATGGTCAGAGAGGGCTCGGTAGCTCGTTCTCTGGACCGGACGAAGTCGGAGAGGGCTCGGTAGCTCGTTCTCCGGACTAGGTCAGAGAGGGCTCGGTAGCTCGTTCTCTGGACCGGACGAAGTCAGAGAGGGCTCGGTAGCTCGTTCTCCGGATTAGGTCAGAGAGGGACCTAAGTGGACATTCCATGGCACATTGGATCGGTCGGTAGACCGATCCAGTGACTCATGAATCAGTGGATCGGTCGGCAGACCGATCCAGTAAAACTGAGTTCCATGGATCGGTCTGATGACCGATCAGATGACACTCAGTAGCACACTGAGTGAAATCTGATCGGTCTGCAGACCGATCAGAAAACACTCAGTAGCACACTGAGTGCAATCTGATCGGTCAGGGAGACCGATCAGGAGAAGAGCCTGCAGAAGAGAGAAAGGGGTGGATCGGTCTGTGGACCGATCCACACTCAATCTGATCGGTCACTACGACCGATCAGAATGGCCTCAGACCGATCAGGCTGTTGCCTGATTGGTCCAAGGCACTGTGACCGGTCTGGTGACCGATCCACACACTCTGATTTGTTCGCTGTATCAGCGATTCCTTCACTACTTTTGATATACCTCATTCATTTATGTGATATAATCCTCTGTGCTGTTAGCTTTTGAGTTTGCAGGTTAACAGGTATCATTCCAAGCCTAATTTCAAATTAAGTTCATAAGAGGAATGCGACAAATGGTCTTTCTACTGGTTTCAGCGGTGCATGGTGCATTTCAGGCATCAACAGATACTGCTGTGATCTGGCTGCGATCTGCTTGAATCCTGGGGATTGGTTCGAGCTCAGAAGACGCCAGTGATGACTGTGATATCATTGGTGTGAGTTCAGAGCACCAGGTAAGGAGGAAGAGGGATTGGCTGCAGCGCTGATTTACGCAGTTTTGGACCAGATCTGTGACAGCAGAGATCAGGTTTGAGAAGCAGTAAAAACAGCGAGAGGGGAGAATAGAACAACAACAAGAAAGCTTGAAAGAAAAGTCTGTGCTATTGTGCGAAGTTCTTGAGCTCTCGGGTGAACTGCGATCTCCGTTCTGCTACTGATCCTCGCGTGGTTGTAAGCATTTTTATTCTCCTTTGCCACCGAGTTTCTGTAAGTCTCGTTTTTTAACTTAGATATTTCTTGAGACGCTGTGGGGAGGTTACTCCACCGAGAAGGAGGATTTGTAGCCGGAAGTTATCCGGGGTTCGATCTACCGAAGATCAAGGAGTCGTCCACCTTACGGACACGCCGAGGAGTAGGGGCAAGTTATCCCCGAACCTCGTAAATCCTAGTGTTAGTGTGCTTGTGTTTTTCTTTCCTTTAGTTGTCTAATTCCGCTGTGCTAACAATTATCTGTGTAGAAGTTTTGTTTAAGTTTTTAAAGGGGCTATTCACCCCCCCTCTAGCCATCTAAGATCCCAACAAATCTTGGTCCCGCCTATCAACACATGGGTGAGTAAAACTCAATTAGATTGAGTACAACTAGTTAAATCAAGTTTAACTATAGGCATTTTTCCAATGGTTGGTAGATAGGTCAAAATCACGTTTATATTAACTCTTGGGCGTATTAGCCAAAACTAACTTGAGTTTTAATATAAATGTGGATCTTGATCCTATAAACAAGAGTTGCATAGAGATGTAATTGGTAATTAGTTACTTACCGATCATACTAAGTCTTGGGCGATTTAGCCAAAGCTAACTCAAGGCATAGTATGATGTGGATCTTGTCCCACAAAAATTATAACTGATTGGTTAGAATCTAGTAAGTGTGGTTTGACCACATCACTGACTTGATTATGCAAAAGTTCTATAATTCAGTGGGAGCATCATTTAGTTAAACGCCTAATTAAATGATAAAAGGAATATGATATTTACTTTCTGCTTTAATTTCTGTTGTAGATTGCCATGACGTCAAATATGAACTCTTTCTCCCTGCGTTCTGTCCTTAAGAAGGACAAGCTCAACGGAGCTAATTTCCTGGACTGGTACGGGAATCTGAGAATTGTTCTCACACAGGAATGTAAACTGTACGTTCTGGAGCAGCCCATTCCGGAGGCACCTCCTGCCACGCGAGCTGACCGAGATGCTTACAAGAAGCATCAAGATGACACATTAGATGTGTCATGTCTCATGCTCGCAACCATGAACTCTAAGCTTCAGAAGCAACACGAGTTGATGGGTGCTTATGATATGGTTGAACATCTTCGTCAACTGTATCAAGGACAAGCAGGGCACTAGAAGAGGAACTGCACAGGATACCTGGAAGATCTTAAGAAAAAGAGAAATAAGATTTCTACTTTAGGTATAAATGTTATAAAAGTCAACCTCTCTATTTCTTCATCGTGGGTATTAGATACCGGATGTGCTTCTCACATTTGTACTAATGTACAAGCGCTGATAAATAGCAGAGCAATGACGATGGGCGAGATAGACCTACGAGTAGGCAATGGAGCATGGGTTACTGCTGTTGCTGTAGGAACTTACTATTTATCTCTACCCTCTGGGCTTGTACTAGAATTAAATGAATGTTGTTATATGTCTGCCTTGACTAAGAACATAATTTCAGTTTCTTATTTGGACAAGAAAAGTTTTTCATTTATAATAAAGAACAAATGTTGTTCAGTTTATTTAAATGATATGTTCTATTATAGTGCACCTCTGATGAACGGACTCTATATTCTAGACCTTGAGAACCCTATCTATAACATAAGTACCAAGAGGTTCAAATCAAATGACATGAACCAAACCTATCTTTGGCACTGTCGCTTAGGTCATATAAATGACAAACGCTTGTCCCAGCTCCATAAAGATGGTTTGCTGGACTCATTTGATTTTGAATCATATGAGACATGCGAGTCATGTCTTCTGGGCAAGATGACAAAGACTCCCTTTAGTGGACATAGTGAGAGAGCGACTGACTTGTTAGGTCTTATACATAGTGATGTATGTGGCCCTTTCAATGTCACTGCTAGAGGTAATTATAGGTACTTCATTACAATTATTGATGACTTTAGTAGATATGGTTATATGTACCTGATGACATATAAGTCAGAATCCTTTGAAAAGTTCAAAGAATTCAAGAATGAAGTACCAAACCAGTTTGGCAAGAGTATTAAGATACTTCGATCAGATCGAGGTGGAGAATACCTTAGCCATTAGTTTCGTGACCATCTAGCTGAGTGTGGGATTCTATCCCAACTCACTCCTCCTGGAACACCACAGTGGAATGGTGTCTCCGAAAGGAGGAATCATACCCTATTAGATATGGTATGGTCTATGATGAGTCACACAGATCTTCCTACATCTCTTTGGGGCTATGCTCTAGACACAGCAGCTTTCATTCTCAACCGAGTTCCATCTAAGGCTGTAATAAAGACACCATATAGGATATGGACTGGGAGAGATGCCTAGGTGTCTTTTATGAGGATTTGGGGTTGTGAGGCTTACGTTCGACGTCAAGTCTCGAATAAATTAGGACCCAAATCCGACAAGTGCTATTTCATTGGATATCCCTTTAGTTAGAGCCCTAGAGCCAATCATTTGATGATTGTATGGACTCATTGTATCATATTCTTGTATATCAATAAAGGCATTTGTTTGGTTATTATACTTATTTATATTAGTGCCAAATAGACTAAGTATAATAGCGTCCTTAAGTAGAAGGTTCATACCTATATCAATCGATTAGTTGAATCGATAGTGAGATGATATAGGGAACACTACTCTAAATCATTCCTAGTCGAGTATTAACATTCAGGGACAATGTTAATGCAATAAGACTAGCATGTAGGTCAGCTCGATGACTTGATCTCACAAGTCATGGATATAGAGATATCAAGCTGACACATGGGTATACATTGGAGAATGTATACTGAATGACCCGCCATGAGAAAGTATCATGGATCGTTATATGAGTGTCATATACTTTCTCATGTGGCTATTAGTATGACTATTAGTCCTTAGACCTGAAGTCACCATGGATCCCTACATAAGGAGTTATGTACTTTGGTTTCGTCAAACGTCACCCGTAACTGGGTGGACTATAAAGGCGATTACTGGGTATGTAACGAATTATGTAGAGGGATGTGAGTGATGTAGATGGGATCTATCCCTCTTATATGACGAGAGTGACATCGATATTCTTGATAGAGTAAGACCACGAAGTGTATGGCCATACCCAAATGAGTCAATATGAGATATTGAGCTCATTTGATTGAGTGAGTCTACTTGGAGTTCAAGATTTAGATTGGTCAGAGGATGACACGGTCTATGCCTCACATTGATCAATCTAGATGTCTAGGATAGAAGGACACTTGCCATATATATTGTGAGGAGTCACAATTAGTAGTCACAAGGTGATGTTGGATCTCAACATTTCTTGTAACTTGGGTAGCAATGATGTATTGCTAGATGCCGCTCATTGCTTATGTTTCTAAAGGAGTTTAGAAACATTGCCAACGTTACAAGAACCTATTGGGTCACACACAAAGAACAAGTGGATGGAGATTGAGTTCATATGATAAACTAATTGGATTAAGTTCATATGATGAACCAAGATGATTAGATTCATTTGATGAATCAAATTGGATTAAAAGTAATCCAAATTCGGCTAATTGAGTTGGACTCAAGTTGATTCATGTATTCAATGAGTCTAATTTTGATTATGACTCATTAAATCAACTTAATTTAATGAATTAGATTCATTATATTAAGTTGGCTTGAATCAAATGGTTAGATTAGATCAACCATGGAAGAGATTTGGTCAAGTTTGACTTGACTTGAGAGGGAGAGGAAGAGTCAAGTTTGACTTGACTAATTGCCACATCATTAGTGAGATGGCAAGATGTGGACTAATGATGATGCTCCACATCATCATGGTATGCCACATCATGGAGGTTACAAGCCTCCATTCTCATTAATGTGGCCGGCCACATTAAATGAGTAGGAGTTACTCATGTGGCCGGCCACACAAGTGAATGAATGGGAATGAATTTTCATTCATTGGTCTCATTCATTTCATCTCCTTCCTCTAGCCATTCTCTTCTCCCTTTCCTCCTTCTTAGCTGAAAGTTTCAAGCAAGGTGAAGAGGAATGTGTTGAGGTCCAAAGAAAAAGGGTGAAGTGAAGGTCACAAAGGAGGATACCTAGAGGAGTATGTGAGATTCCTTTCCTTTCTCTCCTTTCTCCCTTTTCAAATCCTACCCGAGAGCTCTAGAAAGTGCTAGCACACTTGGGGCTCTCTTCTCCATCCTTTGAGTGTGAGAGACACTCGTTGTTCGTGTGGATATCATTAGAGGAGTGTCTACGTTGACACTCTCGAGATCCGGCGTACCGTTGGACGAGCGAGATTTGCGAGGGCACGCTTCAAGGGTAAAATTCTCAACGCATAGATCTAGGAGTAGATCTAAAGGTTTTGAAACTCGTACTTATTTTCTGTTCGGTTTTCTTTGCACGGATCTACGGCTTTGGGTGATTCGGGGTTTTCGCGACGCGAAAAGCGGTTTTCGCGGCCCGAAAAATCCAACAATCCCAAGGAAACGAAGGGATATTACTTCTACATTCCCAGTCAACACAAGGTGGTTGTGGCTAAGACTGGGGAAATGGATTTTATTTCTAGAAAGACTAGTGGGAGTACGTTCGATCTTGAAGAAGTTCAAGATGTAAACAATAGCACTGAAGCCTCGATGGAAGTTGAACTGGAACCACAAAGTGTTGTGGATGATGTTGTTCGACAAGGAGTTGAGGAACAACAACCAGTTCAAGTAGACATACCTCTTCGCAGGTCTGATAGGGTACGTCGTCAGCCTGAGAGATACTCATTTCTCTTGTCTGACCATGAGGACGTTGTGCTCATAGAGGATGAGCCCACCTCCTATCAGGAAGCTGTGATGAGACCAGATTCCGAGAAATGGCTAGAAGCCATGAGATCCGAGATGGAATCCATGTACACCAACCAAGTATGGACTTTGGTTGATCCACCTGAGGGTGTAAAACCCATAGGGTGTAAGTGGGTCTTTAAGAGAAAGGCTGACATGGATGGACTTATCTATAAGGGTCGCTTGGTAGCTAAAGGTTTCAAGCAAATTCATGGTATTGACTATGATGAAACCTTTTCTCCAATAGTGATGTTTAAGTCCATTCGGATCATGCTTGCTATTGCAGCATACCATGACTATGAGATATGGCAGATGGATGTCAAAACCATATTTCTGAATGGAAACCTGCACAAGGATGTGTACATGACACAACCTGAGGGTTTTGTAGATCCACAGCATACTAGCAGAGTATGCAAGCTGCATAGGTCCATTTATGGACTAAAGCAAGCTTCTCGGAGCTGGAATCTTTGATTCGATGATGCAATCAAACAGTTTGGTTTCATCAAGAATGAAGATGAACTTTTTGTCTACAAGAAGGTTGTAGGGAACACAGTTGTCTTCCTTATATTGTATGTAGATGACATACTACTCATTGGGAAGGACATCCCTTTGCTGTAGTCTGTCAAGACTTGTCTAGAGACTTGTTTGTCAATGAAGGACTTAGGTGAAGCATCCCCCATTCTTGGCATACAGATCTATAGAGATAGATCTAAGAGGTTGCTTGGCCTAAGTCAGAGTACATATATTGACAAGGTACTCCTACGGTTTGCCATGCAGAACTCCAAGAAGGGATTTCTGCCGATGTCACATGGTGTGAGTCTTTTGAAGACTCAAGGTCCCTCTTCTAGAGAGGAGAGAGACCACATGGATCAAATCCCTTATGCCTTAGCCATAGGATCTATCATATACGCCATGCTATAAACTCGTCCTGATGGCTCGTATGCTTTGAGCATGACGAGCAGGTACCAGTCAGATCCAGGTGAAAGTCACTGGATATCGGTCAAGAATATTCTTAAGTACTTGAGAAGGACTAAAGAATATTTCTTAATATATGGAGGCGATGATGAGCTAGCTGTAAAGGGTTACAGTGATGCCACCTTCCAAATCGACCAGGATGATTATCGATCGCAGTAAGGGTTCGTGTTTTACATAAATGGTGGTGTTGTGAGCTGGAAGAGTTCAAAGCAGGACACAGTTGCTGATTCTACAATAGAGACTGAGTATATTGCTGCATCAGAAGCAGCAAAGGAGGCAGTTTGGATCCGCAAGTACATCACTGAACTTGGGGTGGTTCCTAGCATCGCTGGCCCTATTGAGTCTATTGTGACAACAATGGAGCAATTACAGAGGCTAAGGAACCTCACTCACACCAGCGGACCAAACACATACTACGGCGCTTCCATCTCATTCGAGAGATTATCGATAGAGGAGATGTGAAGATTTGCAGAGTACCCACAGAAGCTAACATCGCAGATCCCTTGACTAAGGCTTTGGCACAGAGAAAGCATGATGGTCACACTAGGTCATTGAGGCTTAGAGCCTACACTGATTGGCACTAGTGCTAGTGGGGGATTGTTAGTTAGAGCCCTAGAGCCAATCATTTGATGATTGTTGTATGAACTCGTTGTATCATATTCTTGTATATAAATAAAGGTATTTATTTTTGGTTATTATACTTACTTGTATTGGTGCCAAATAACTAAGTATAATAGCGTCCTTGAGTAGAAGGTTCTTACCTATATCAATCGATTGGTTGAATCGATAGTGAGATGATATAGGGAACACTACTCTTAATCATTCCTAGTCGAGTATTAACATTTAGGGACAATGTTAATGTGACGAGACTAGCATGTAGGTCAACTCGATGACTTGATCTCACAAGTCATGGATATAGAGATATCAAGTTGACACATGGGTATGCATTGGAGAATGTATACTGAATGACCCGCCATGAGAAAGTATCATGGATTGTTATATGAGTGTCATATACTTTCTCATGTGGCTATTAGTATGACTATTAGTCCTTGGACCTGAAGTCACCATGGTTCCCTACATAAGGAGTTACATACTTTGGCTTCGTCAAACGTCACCCGTAATTGGGTGGACTATAAAGGCGATTACTGGGTATGTAACAAATTATGCGGAGGGATGTGAGTGATATAGCTGGGATCTATCCCTCCTATATGACGGGAGAGACATCGATATTCTTGATAGAGTGAGACCACTAAGTGCATGTCCATGCCCAAATGAGTCAATATGAGATGTTGAGCTCATTTGATTGAGTGAGTCTACTTGGGATTCAAGATTTAGATTGATTAGAGGATGACACGGTCTATGCCTCACATTGATCAATCTAGATGTCAAGAATAGAAGGACACTTGTCATATATTGTGAAGAGTCACAACTAGTAGTCACAAGGTGATGTTAGATCTCAACATTCTTATAACTTGGGTAGTAATGATTTGTTGCTAGATACCGCTCATTACTTATGCTTCTAAATGGGTTTAGGAGCATTGTCAACGTTATAAGAACCTATAGGGTCACACACAAAGGGAAATTAGATGGAGATTAGGTTCATTTGATGAACCTAAACGATTAGGTTCATGTGATGAACCAAATTGGATTAAGAGTAATCCAAATTGAGCTAACTGAGTTGGACTCAATTTGGTTCATGTGTTAAATGAGTCTAATTTGGACTTAGACTCATTTAATTAATTTAATTCAATGAATAGAGATTCATTAAATTAAAATTGACTTGAACTAATGGTTAGATTTGATCAACCATGATAGAGAAGTGGTCAAGTTTGACTTGACTTGAGAGGAAGATGAAGAGTCAAGTTTGACTTGACTATTTGCCACCTCATTGGTGAGTTGGCATTAAGTGGGCCAATGATGATGCTCCACATCATCATGGTTGCTTAAGTGGGATGTCACCTCATGGGAGTTACCAAGAGTTGTGACTCTTGGCATCCCATGGAGGTTACAAACCACCTAAGGTGGCCGGCCACTTTCATTCAAGGGGTAAGTTTCATTTTGTTTTGAAACCTCCTTCTTCTTCCTCAAGCTCTCATCTTCTCTCCCTCTCCTCCACCATTACTGATCTTCTAAGGTTGCTAGCACATCCTTAGAGGTTCTCTCCATCGAGTTGTTCGTGTCGATACACATAGAGGAGTATCTACTTTGATATTCTCGAGATCCGGCGAACCTTGGACGAGCGGGATTACGAAGGGCATCGCATCAAGGGTAAACTCTTCTCCTTTGTAGATCTAAAGTAGATCTAGGCATATAAAACTCATACGTGAAAGTTTTACGTAATTTTATTTCTTCACACGGATCCGTGGCATGGGGGTTTCTGGGTTTCCGCAACGCAAAAAACGGTTTTTACGGCCCGAAAAACCCAACAGATATACCTATGATAGAAGCAATGTATCAAATGCCACAATTTGCCAATTTATGAAAAAAATTATGTCCCACAAGATGGGGAAGGAAAATCATTAAACCATTGCACTTACTGAGGAGTGTGATGCTATAATTCAGCATGAGCATCCATAGAAATTTAAGGATCTAGGAAGCTTTTCTATCCCATGTGTTATCAAGGACAAAAAGATAAGCAAGGCCTTTTGCGATTTAGGGGAAAATGTGAACTTGATGCCTTTTTCTATATGTAGAAGACTTGGTCTAGGGGACCTTAAACTCACCACCATGACACTTCAATTAATCATTTATTCTTGTTGATACCCTTAGGAATTCTAGAAGATATTCCTATAAAAATTGGGAGAATAGTGATACCAACTGATTTTGTAGTCTTAGAGATGGAGGAGGGCCCCCATATTCCTGTTATACTTGGAAGACCATTTCTAACCACCACCAGAGTCATTATTAATTTGAAGAATCACAAACTTTCTTTCGCGATGGGGAGCAACAAATTAGAATTTGACCTATCCAAAGTGTAAAACGATCTCTATGAAGACCACAATGGAGAAGAAAGAGATTCGGAACACTTGGAGGAGCATTCTGAAATGCCTCCAGATATGGAGCCTAATATAGAATCTCCAAACAACAACAAATACATTATCCCAGCTAGAGCTCCAATAAAAGAAGAAACAATCAATTTTTGAACACTTGGAGCAGGGGAAAGGAATCCCCTCAAGGCTAAGGTACCAAGTTGAATTTTAAGAAAGGGGTCGAGCTAATGGCCTTAAACAAGTACATCTTGGGAGGCAACCCACGCGTTTCATTTTGTAGATTTTTAGATTTTTAGATTTTTTTCATTGATGAAGTTTGTTTTGAAGTAGTTGTTAATCTTGATGTTTGGTTTTACAGGTCATCAAATGAGGTTTAGAGTAAATTCAAAGATCAAAGGCTGAACATAGGCAGTCCTGCCCAGAAACATAACCCGTGCTAAGTTCGATGACTTCAACACGAGCGGTCATGCTCAACGGCATGACCCGTGTTTAGTTTGGTGACTTCAATACAAGAGACCCATGGACATGACCCATGCCCAAGCCGTCGAATGTGTCAAGGGCACCCATGCCCACCAGCATGCTCTTGTCGCACCAATCTTATTTAAAACCCATGATTCGTGCCCTAACCACTCCACCCATGTTCGCCAGGCAATCTCCAAAGCACTTCACCCCCTACTTTAAACTCTCTCCCTCATGGCTTGCATCTACATCCTCAAGCCCTAGTCCCTGCACTTCACTCATTTCCTCTTCTTCAAACTCTACCTCCTCACTTTAAGTTCAGGTGATCATGAAGAGATCAAGGAAGGGAGAAACTTTTGCACCACAAAGGAAAGGGAAAGAAAAGGTAATGGAGAAAACATGCAATAAAGGTAATAATCCATATGACATCATCTTTCATAATGACATTCAAAAAGCTCGCTTTGAAATTCTTGCTAAACGAAAGATCGCACCCACTAGGTATATAGAGGATAATGTGATGAAGGTTTTAGGGATTAAGGATGATCTAGACTAGATGATAAACAAAGCGGGATGGGATGAATTGATGAGTATTCGAGGTCCCACCTATGCTAGGACCACACTAGAGTTTCTTTGTTTCTTGGTTGCCGAAGTCCTAACGGGGAAAAATTGTCTATTGGGACTAGTTTCTTTTAGAATGTTTAATGATAAATATAGGTGGACTCTGAAACAATTTAACTATAGGTTTGGATTACTTACTGGGGGATAGGAGATCACTCAGGGATTTTAATCCCACTACTTTTTGGGTGGAATTGATAGAAGAGGGTTATTATGATCCCTCTAGTACAAAATCCTTAAACCTCTAGAACCCTATAATCCGATACATACACAGGGTGATGGCAAATAGTCTTTTTAAAAGGTAGAGGAGACAGTTAGAAGGTCATAAGATTAAGTTAACTATTGTGCTTGTGGATGATGCAACATGGGTGGGGCATTAACTATGAATCTTATTTAGTTAGGCACATGTTAAAGGTTGGGAAAGCCACCTCTCGATCTATTATGATCGGTGGTATTACCTAGATTGATCAACACTTGGGTTATTATTTGAGTGGATTAAAGAGTATAGCAAGACACTCCAGTATTGACATAAGGACGTGTCTGGCCTCTAGGATGATTGTTCTCGATGAGGAGTCATGTGAATTTGTACTTAAGGATCGAGCACCATTTAGATTGCCCAACACTGAGTACATTATCATGACCAACCTCAAAAATTGGAGGCTAGCACGAGTTCCACCAATTCCTCAGTCTAGTGAGCCACATATGCCCCCTTCCGAGAGACCTCATGCTCCTGTTGTACACCTAGATAGAGAGGGGCTGCCCATGGATAGAGATCCCCACACTAAGAAATTCAAACCTTCTTTTCCTCATCAAATACTCTTTGGGGCCTCATGTATATAATTTTTCTGATTTCTACACTAGTCTTGATAGTATTCATATAGAACAAGTCACCTTGAGGCAATATTTTGAGCAGCAAAGTGGGACCTAAAGAGACATTTCCAAAAAGTGGAAACATATTATTAGGAGGCCTATTTGTACGTCCAAGCTAAAACAAGGAGGAGAGAGGAAGAGGAAATTAAATGGGAAGACTAAAGGAAATTTTGAAGTGAGATGAGGCAATTCATGGGTGAGCAGAGAGAGTAGTGGTAGTGGGAATAGGGCCACCGTGAAAGGGAGAAGAAGGTAGCCGCTCAAACTAAGCATGTGTGCCTCTAGCACTATCAATACAACTACCAAAGCTCGAGCAGAGGTGAAGGGGGGCCTTACCCACCTTTTCGTCCTCTGAGTGACCAACCCTGAGTAATAGTGAGCTCTCTTTGTACATATTGTTTAGAGATACTTGCAGTTAGGAAGTTTTTCTATTTCATTCTTTAGCATGATCTTGTTCTTAGTTTTTAAGCTAGGATTTTTAGGGCACTCTAATTTTTGGAATGATTGTGAAACATCAAGTACATTGAATGTCTTTTAAAAGCATGATTTTCATGATTGAATTTTTCTATACCATGTGAACATATTCTCTTATTTTTGGTGATTCATATTTTCTTATCCCATGGTAGAATTTTGATAGAGTGTTGTTGAGTTGATTTGTTTTCACCATATCATACATGATAGATTAACATTACACTTCACTCATGGTTTGCTTTCGAAAGGTTCAGTTAGTGCAAACTAGTCATGATTTCATTAGTTGGACTAGTATCAAGGTGATCGTAGGTGATTCTTGTAGGGGATCAGTGACCGACTAGGAGGGGAGTTGGATAGCCAGGTCACCCCCAACTTCGATTTTTTCTCTACAAAAGATTAGTGCATAGCGGAAATACAAAAACTAAAACAATGAAAGCAAACAAGAGAGAATACAAATGCTAACAAGATTCCTTTACATGGTTCGGAGATTGCTTGCTCCTACTCCATGGCGTGTCGTTGAGGTGGACGAACCCTTGATCCTTCGGTGGATCAGTCCCCGGCAATTTTCGGCTAGATCTTACTCCTTCTCGATGGAGTACAACCTCTCACAAAGCTCTCTTCCTCTTACAAGATGGAACTTAGGTTTGGAGAGGAAGAGTGGACTTAGAAGCTTTGGACAAAGACTTAGGAGTGATTCAACAATACTTAGTAACCTCCTTTATGCCCCAAGGTTCCTCTTTTATAAGTGGAGAGAGTTGATAAAAAAAATCAACTCAACCCGACACAAGTCGACTGATCCATGCATCAGTCGACTGGTGTGACCGTTGGACATAACCAACGGCACTCCGCAGAATCCGCGATCCTGCCAATGGCTATGTACCAATCGACTGGTCTCGAGACCAGTCGATTGATCACGTTAGCTGACAAGCACAAAAGCATTCTGTGCTCTTCGTGAATTTGGACAAGACTGGTCCAAGTACCAGTCAACTGGTACCTTACATTCACTCACACTCATCCTCTCCGGAGTCGCCTTTGAAGCCCTCTTCCTTGGCCTTCGTCCCTTAGATGCACCCGAGCTCGCGGCTCCTCTCCGTGCCATCCTTCACGTTGCCTTGAAGTCTACTTCCTTTGGTTTCACTCCATTGCTCCTCGTCTGCGGTCCCTCGGATGTACCATCCTTCACCGATTTCATGGACCCGAGCCATAGGATGAGCTTCCCAAGCTTAGCCACACCAAGCCCCTCCTGCTAACAGGGCGTGGTTACTTTACTTAACCATTACTATTGCGGAAACATACATGCATATTAAAATTTCTTTCGAAGTAAAATAGTAGAATTACCCTGAAGTCATGCGGGACAATAACATAATACACTTAATTCATGTCAACATAACAAAATAACATAAGCAGGTCTTTTTATTTATCTTAGCCGAGCCACCACCACACACATCTCCTTGCCTCTCCTGCAGCTCCCCTAGGTCATCCATTCTTTGCCTTTATCTGCGGTACAAGGAAAGTAAGCTATAAGCACACAGTCTTAGTAAGATCCTTTCCTACTCACAAAATCCATTTAACAAGCATAAACACATAGCATATAATCATGGAAATATGATCATCTAACATCATATGGTGAATACATAGCATCATAACATATTATCTCATAAAGAACATCATGCTATATCACATTATAATCATCATGTCATATGAATCATAAGAGCATAGCGTGTCATATCATAAACCATAAAGAACATCATGCTATATCATATCATAAATCATCATGTCATATAAATCATAAGAGCATAGCATGTCAAATCATAAATCATAAAGAACATCATGCTATATCATATCATAAATCATCAATCATATCATATAAATCATAAGAGCATAACATGTCATATCATAAATCATAAAGAACATCATGCTATATCATATCATAAATCATCAATCATATCATGCAAGATGTCTTTTAAAACATGTGTCATGTCATATGCAAGATGTCTTAAAATATATCATATAGTGCTTGAACATAATATCATCATGAGGGTCCGGCTTGTACCACATACATACATAAATGCACGCAATCCCTAGGACAGGGTAGCTAGCCCCGAACCTACTTGGGATCTAGGTCCGTACTACGACCGTCGACCTAGGGGCGTACTAAGGAGCCCATCCCTTTACTAGACCCGTTCATAGTCCGTCGGCCTAGGGACGCTTATGGAGTCCACCCTTGGTACAAGTCATACAAAGTAAAATAGTATATCATGGTTCATGTCATAACATAGCATATCATATCTTATCATATCATGAAGAGTGCTCTTAATCCCCAAAGGGAAGCAACTCTTAGGCCTTCACTTATCATGTCATAAAGAGTGCTCTTAATCCCAACAAGAAGGGAAGCAACTCTTAGGCCTTTGCTTATCATATCATAAAGCATGCATATTTGGGCACATAGCACATCATAAGAGACATTATTATGCATGGATCATAAACATACATAAATGAGCATGTTATTTGTCATATCATAAAGCATGCATACTTGAGCACATAGCACATCGTAAGAGACATTATCGTGCATGGTTCATGGGTATACATAAATGAACACATCACCTATCATAGTAAAGACATAATCATGCATGGAATCATTAAATAACATCTCTTAATTCATAACGTAGCATGTGAGGCACATCTAGGCTCCTAAACCCATAATGGACGAAAGTTCAAGAGTATGAATTTAAACACTAAACAACATACAAGCATAAGAATCTCATGTTAACTTCATATCATATCACAAGGAAGGTCATAAGCATGTTAATCACATTTCTAAGCTTTCCTAGGTTTTGATCCTTATCATGGCCGAAGGTTCATGAAGAAGGAAAATAGATTCCAAATAACATACAAGCATGAATATCAAGCTAAATTCATATCATATCATAAGGAGATACATGAGCATGCTAGGTTAAATTTTTAGCTTCCTTGAACCCTAAAATATGTTCATGGCCGAATCATTCATGAAGAGGAAACCAAGTTCTAAGCAACATGCAAGCATAAATACCTAGCTAAATTCATATCATATCATAAGGAGATACATGAGCATGCTAGGTTAAATTTTTAGCTTCCTTTGTAACGACCACCCTTCTTACTACTACTACTACTCTCTAAGAGTGACCGCTACTTAACTACTAACTCTACTTAACCGGTACGCTACTTAACTACGAGAAATCTCTACTGAAAAATTTCGGCAGAGTCTCCCCTGTACCGGTGACCAAATCATCAATAAAAACAAACTATACTCAGCCACAGGCGGCTGGAACATATATCTTCATAACCACGCAGTATAATATCACAAATAAAGGAAGGAAACTACCCTAATAATAGCAAACAACAATATCACTCCATCAATAGAACCCAACTACAAATGCGGAACAAACTTAATTACAATCTTGACTCATAATAGCATTTCAAGAAAACTAAAGAACTCTAAACAGAAAAGTCTTAACAATTCCTTAGCAAACTCTTGATCTCCCCATAGTCCAGCCATCACACACCTTCATCACCACCACCTTGTCGCCTTCCTTACTAAATCTTTTCCTTTCCTTTATCTGCAGTAGGAGGAAGTGCAGTCTATAAGCATAAAGCTTAGTGAGCGCTATCTACTCACAAAAACTCGATATGCATGTATATAAATAAAAACATGCTAAAACTAAATGCTAACATGTAAAGCTACTCATGCTCATAAATAGCAAAGGGATCATACTATCTGAAATACTAAACATGTATAGCTAATCATGCTCATAATCCAATGAAGGAATCATACTAACTGATATACTAACATGTATAGCTAATCATGCTCATAATCCAATAAAGGAATCATACTAAGTGAAATACTAAACATGTGTAGCTAATCATGCTCATAAGAATAAAACTATAACTGCATGCTGAAAGCAAATAAAGCTAAATATGCTAAATAATCTAATAGCAAGAAACAAATAAAACTACTACTGCATGCTTCAAATAACAAGAAACTAAACTTTCTAATTCTAAACATATTTGAAGCTTGTTTCATTTGTTTCAAAACTTATACTTTAATACTTTAAAATAATAATCAACTTCTCTTGGGCCCGGCATTGTACCACTTTGCGCGCATTCTTAGTAAGAATCGAGGTAGCTAATCTTGAAACTACTAAGGTACTTCTAGGCGATCTTGTGCCTAGGGGCGATCTAGGAGCCCACCCAATGGACCTTGTGTCCGGTACATGCCCTTTAAAAGTAAAATACTTATTATCTTAATTACTTCTTCTTTAAATGCCTTGGCATTTTAATAAGCACCTTGTGTGCCAAAAATCCCTAAAGTCTTGACTTTGGGATCTACTTAAGGCCTTGGCCTTTTTCTTTCTTTTCTTTATCTTTCTTATACTTGTTAATACTTCTAACAGAATACTTCTTTAAAGAGAAACTGAAATGTTTAAGCAAATTCTATCTTTGAAATGCTTAAACCAAAAAAAAACCTGCCTAATATGCTAATAAAATTCTGCATATTAAGCTTAATAAAAATCTGTCCTAAAATTGAAGTTCTGCATGCAATACTTATCAAAATCTGCAAGCAATACTTATGAAAATCTGCTTATTAAAAATCTGCATACTATACTTATAAAAATCTGCATGCTATACTTATAAAAATCTGCTTATTAAAGTCTGCATACTATACTTAACAAATCTGAAATCTTTAGGCATGCTACAGCAGAAATAAATCAAAGAAAGAAAGATCTGCACTCTTTAAAAGGAAAACTTCATACACTTAAAGGGTAGCTGTTCATGCTTGTTAAAGTAGCGAAGAAACTAAAACTGCAATGCTAATAAACAGGGCTTATCATGTTTGTTAAATAGCAAAGAAAACTAATACTATGTACTTAGATTAAAGGTTGTTCGTTCCCTCTAAATAGCACAAAAAGGTCTAAACAGAAAATGCTAAACATAGGGCTGTTCGTGCCCATTAATGGCACAAAAAGATCTAAACTTGTATGCTAAATATAAGGGCTGCTCATATTAAATCTGCAAAAGATCTAAAACTGGTATGCAATTTGTGGCCGGTTCTTGCTTATGGAGATACAAAAGAAATCTGGACTGCACACTTGAATTAAAGCTATTCATACTCAGAATTAACGCTGATCTAAAACTGATCTGGATTTGGCACTAATCTAAAACTGCTTACTAAATAAATAAAAGATCTAAAACTGATCTAACTTGCTATAGGCTTATAAAACTCAAGTCGAAGTTAAACATGAACTTAAAATTCATTTAAGTTAATCACAACCTATTTTGAAGTGTGTCCGCATCTCAATCTGAGAATGAAGCTACAAGATGGCATCTAAACATTTGCAGATTCATTTCCATAAGATACAGAACTATATATATAACTACATATATATATGTAACTATTTCTTGTTATTTAATTCAAACTAGATGCTCAATTAAACTAAACCATTTCTTGATCCTTCTTTGAAACCCACAGCAGCAACACCAAAATCACAAGAACCAAAAGGAAACCAGCCGAACAACAGGAAGGCACAGAAATACAAAATCAGAGCTCATTCGCAAATCAAGACTCGCAGAACTACTCCTACTGCAGGTGAGAAGCAACTCACCGAGCGATCTTGGACTTACAACCGGAAAGGAGAAGTCTAGGGTTCCGGATAGGTGAAGATTCCCGTGATCCCTTGCGGCAACACCTTCTCCTCGATGAAGGGGACTCACGATTGTGAAGATCTCACCGGGAAAAACCCTCGCCGGCCTCCGGAGACGAAGCTAAAGCTTCGTATTTCCTTCGCTCGGCAGAAGCGGCGCCGCCGCACGCAAGGAGAAGAGGAAAAGAATTTTGAGAGAAAATTTTAGGTTTTCCTCTCTTAACTTGACCTCTTTTTATAACCTAGGGTTATTTTATTAAATACTATACCTTAAATATAATCCGTTCTTTCCTTAATTAACAACAGCAGCTGGCACAGTTGGTTGGCTGCGTTTTGCTTAAGGCGCAGCTCACGGGTTCGAGTCTCGGCTACAACCATTTTTCTTCCTATTTATTCCCTAATCATTAACTACTGCTTAACTAGAATATTTCCCCTTCTTTAATAAGGAACGCCCGCTAGCACAGTTGGTTGGGCCAGTTTTGCTTGGGTCACTCCGACCCGAGGTCGTGGGTTCGAATATCACCTTCAACATTTCTTTTTTAAACTTCTTTCTTTTTCTAACCCTACTAAACGACCTCCAAAAATTATGTAAAAATACTCTAAAAATTCTTAAAAATCTCTAGAATATTTTAAAAGTATTTCCAAATATTTTTATGGACTTTTTAGAACTTGAAATAGGGAAAATTGGGTCGTTACATCCTTGAACCCTAAAATTTGTCCTTGGCCGAAACATTCATGAAGAGGAAACCAAGCACTAAGCAACATGCAAGCATAAATTCCTAGCTAAATTCATATCATATCATAAGGAGATACATGAGCATGCTAGGTTAAATTTTTAGCTTCCTTGAACCCAAAATTTGTCCTTGGCCGAAACATTCATGAAGAGGAAACCAAGCTCTAAGCAACATGCAAGCATAAATACCTAGCTAAATTCATATCATATCATAAGAAGATACATGAGCATGCTAGGTTAAATTTTTAGCTTCCTTGAACCCTAAAATTTGTCCTTGGCCGAAACATTCATGAAGAGGAAAATAAACTCTAAACAACATACAAGCATGCAAACACTTAGAATATTTCATACTATTTCATAGAGAAGATCATGAGCATGATAACCTAAATTTTTAACTTTCGTAATCCTTTTTATTCATGACTTGGGCGAACACCTTAGGAGCATGAGGTTAAGTTTAAAGCAACAAACAAGCATAAGAAAACCAAACCAATCTCTTATCATGGCCTACATATCATAAGGACATAGTGAACATGGTTAGTTTAGGTCTTAAGCCTTCCTAATCTTTTATTCACACTTTGGCCGAAAGTTCAAGAGCATGGATCTAAGTTTTAGGTAAGCATACAAGCATAAGAAACATCCATATTAGGGTACATATCATAAGAACATATTAAGCATGCTTAGTTAGGTCTTAAACTTCTCTAAATCCTTTATACAAGTTTTGGCCGAAAGTTTCAAGAAGTGTTCCTAGGTTTTTCAAGCATTCAAACCTCATGGAAAACACATAAACAACTTGTACCACAGGTGAGGGGATACTTACATCCTTTCGCTTGTTGATCCTAAAGAAAGTGGTACCCTTGTGAGGAGGAAGAGGGAGCTTCTCTTCCTAGTTCTCCCTTTTGTTTTCTCTTTCTTGTAAGGAGTAAACCTTGAGAATCCTTCTTAGGAATTAGTTTCCTTGGAGAGAAATCCTTAGCTTGGTTTTTAGAAATGAGGGAGAGAGGGCTCTATGTCTTGGTGGAGAAGGAAGGAGGAGAAAGAAGGAGGAGGAAGAAGAAGACGGAGGATTAACAACTTTCTTTTCTTCTCTCAATCCTATTTATTTCTCATGTAAATGAAACATGTCTTCATTCATCCCCTTAACCCCTCTATCTCTACCCTTTCTTAATTCCTACGAAATTAGAGGAAAAGAAAGGAAGGAAAGCAACTTGGCTTTTGCTTGCTTCTTTCCTTAACCAAGAGGAAGAGGAGGTAAGCTAATTGGTTTTCTCTTGTTCCTTTACTTAACTATCTTCTTACTCTTAACTACAATTTTCATTCTTTTCTATTCATCTATTATTCATTGTCCTAGTGGTACCATACACCAATTTAACTCTATTATTTGTGGGAGGTTCAAGGTTCAAACCTTAACCTCACTTCCTTTTTATTTTATTTTGGTTTCTATTTCCATTTCTCCTTTTTCTTCTATTCTAAAGGAAAAATACTCATAGGTTTAGCTTATAATTTCGTGGGTGTTACAGTACCCCATACCTCATAGAAAGTTCGTCCTCGAACTTAAAATAGCTCCGGATACCTCCGTTTCATATCGTCTTCCCGTTCCCAAGTGGTTTCCTCGAACCGTTGATTTTGCCATAGGACCTTTACTAAGGGTACTTTTTTGTTCCTTAGCCTTTTGACATCTCGATCCAATATCTGAACCGGTCGGCTCTCGTAGGTTAGGTCCTCTTGCACTTGTACTGTCCGTGGTTCGATCACTTGGTCTGTGCTCAGAATACATTTCTTTAGCATCGAAACGTGGAATACGTTGTGGATGGCTGACATCTCTTGAGGCAACTCTATTTCATAAGCTACCTTGCCAATTCTTTTCAGGACTTGATATGGTCCCACATAGCGCGGGCTTAGCTTTCCCTTCTTACCAAACCTCATTACTCCTTTCATGGGAGCTACCTTGAGGAATACTGAGTCTCCGACACTGAATTCCAATGGCCTTTGTCACTTATCCGCGTAATTCTTCTGTCGACTCTGAGCAGTTTCTATTCTTTGATGGATGTTCTGTATAGCACGGGTGGTGTTATCGATGAACTCTATTTGGAATCCCATCTCTTTCTTTTCGCCGCCTTCGTACCAACATATAGGGGATCTACATTTCCTCCCGTACAGAGCCTCGTAGGGCACCATTCCAATAGTAGCCTGGTAACTATTGTTGTAGGTGAATTCCGCTAAGCATAAATATCGGCACCAGCTTCCTTTGAAGTCTAAGGCGCAAGCCCGTAACATGTCTTCTAGTACTTGGTTTACCCTTTCTGTTTGTCCGTCGGTCTGAGGGTGGAAAGCAGTACTAAACAATAGCTTTGTGCCAAGAGCCTTCTGAACACATTCCCAAAAATGTGAAACAAAGCGACCATCTCTGTCAGAAATGATGGTCTTAGGAATCTCATGTAATCTAATAATTTCCTTGACATATAATTGAGCCAGTTGCTCAATTGAATAAGTCATCTTAATTGCTAGAAAATGGATGGATTTGGTTAATCTATCCACGATTACCCATATAGCGTCATAGTCATTTGTTGTCTTAGGTAATCCTGAAATAAAGTCCATAGAGATATCTTCCCATTTTCATTCTGGAATTTGGACAGGCTGTAGTAATCCTCCAGGCCTCTGGTGTTCTACTTTAACCCTCTGACAGGTCAGGTAGGTACTGACATACTGAGCCACATCTCTTTTCATACCGGACCACCAGAATTTCTTTTTCAAATCTTGGTACATTTTGGTGGATCCCGGATGCATTGCATAGGGCGTTGAGTGGGCTTCTTCTAGTATCTTCTTTCGCAACTCCGGGTCGTCGGGAACACATAAACGATTCTTGAGGTATAATATTCCACTGTCAGCGATACGGAATCCGTCATTCTTTCCCTCTAATTCTTCTTGCTTTATCCGTTGGATGCTTAGGTCACGAGTTTGCTTCTCCAATACATCATCGAACAGCGTCGGTGCTATAGTCTGGGTAGAGAGTTGTCCGGTCACATCTTCAGCCCCGTAGTACCAATTTTCCCTGGGTTCCCCAATGAACTCGAATATCGGTTCAACTTCAGGTCGGAAAACTATTTTTCTTTGACGGCACTCGATTGAAGCGTCGTACTTGCTCAGGAAATCCATGCCCAATATACTGTCATAAACTTGCATGTCAAGCACTATCAGATCACAGTAGAGTTCTCTGTCTGTGATTCTGATGGGTGCGGCTCGCAGCATATGAGTAGATGGCATTACTTCTCCCGAAGGTAGGGTTGTTAAGAATTTGCCATTTAAGGCTTGTGGTGGTATCTCTAACTTCTCCATGAAAGGTGTAGAGACGAACGAGTGCGTCGCCCCAGTATCAAATAATCCATTAGCATATTGACTGAAAATAGGCAGCTGACCTGTGATAACGGTAGAGGCACTTGCCACATCATCTTTGGTAAGAGAGAAAACCCTAGCGTTCGTCGTAGCTGGCGGGGCTTCCAATCTCCCTTGGCTAATCGGAGTTCCTTCAATGGAAGCCTACATCAGGTGTAGCTGTGAGGGCGCACTCCTATTCTGGTTATACTACTGGGATGGTGTCTGGGACTGGGTAGGGCAGTCTCTGGCCATATGTCCTTCCCGTCCGTAGTTGTAACACTTCCTCGTACCCTTGTGGCATACTCCGGAATGCTGCTTCCCACAAATGGTACACTGAGGGTACTTAGGTTGCTTATTTGCTGGTCCTCCTTTAGTGTTGTTCCATTGCTTCCTTTTTCCATTAGAGTTTCCTTTCCAGCTGGTTTTGGTACCCTGACATTTATGTCCTTGCGTATGTGCCTGATTCTTATTCTCGTTCATCGCTTTCTGATAATGTTCAGTGATCAGGGCACTGCTGACCAGTTCTTCTGTAGTCTGCGGTCTATTAATTCTGCCGGCCACATTCAATGCTATCACGGGTCGAAGCATTTTCAGCATCAGTCTAACCCTTTCTCTTTCCGTGCTGACTAACTCAGGGTAGAGGCGTGCAAGACGGTTGAAGCGCTTCACTGCTTCGTTCACTGATAAGTCACCTTGCTGGAACTCGGTGAACTCGTCGTAATGCCGATTCGTTACTTGCATATGGAAGAATTCCTCGAAGAACTCTGTCTCGAAGTCCATCCAGTTCATCAGATTAATTTGTCTCTTAGCCTTAACTATTTCCCACCACATTCTTGCATCTCCGGAAAAATAAAATGGCACGCATTTGATCTTTTCCAATATAGGCCAATCCAGCAATTCCACAATACTTTCCACTATCTTGAACCAGGCTTGGGCGTCCCATGGCTCACAAGTACCCGAGAAGTTTTCTGGCTTCAGCCTTAGCCACTGTATCAAGTAGGTCTCCTGTCGGACCACTGGGGCAGGGGCTACCGGTGGTACTGGTGCAGCTATTGGTATGACGGGCGCTGCATTCTGATTTGCTGGTGGGGTGACAGGGTTTCCTTGCTGATTCATCAGAGCAGTGATTACTTATTGTTGTTCCGTGATCTGACGCTGGAGATCTGTGACTACCTGGGTCAGATCTGGTGGGGTCACTATCTCATCAGCCCTATTACCGCGTCTTCTAGCTATATCTATTTTCATAAATAACAATGAGGCTAGCATAAGTCTAGAGTTGTAACGATCACCCTTCTTACTACTACTACACTCTAAGGATGACCGTTACTTAACTACTATTAACTCTACTTAACCGGTGTGATTAAAAACCACATGGAAACCCTACCGAAAAATTCCGACAGAGTCTCCCCTGTACCGGTGACCTTAAACTGACATACATAACATAATATACACAGCCACAGGCGGCTGGAACACATATCAAACACACAAAAGGAATAACATCACCACGCAGTTTAATGAAATCAAATCATGCAAGTAATGAATAGCGGAAACAAAATAAATATACAATTAACTAACAGCGGAAGACTAAATGACTCATCTAATACATTCTTAATAAATGACAATCTTAATAAATTCTTAAACTAAGTCCCAAGGCTTCCATAGTCCTGGCATCACACACCATCTGCGCCACCTTGTCGCCTTTCTTTCTATATCTTTTCCTTTCCTGTATCTGCAGTAAGAGGAAGTGTAGTCTATAAGCAAAATTTGCTTAGTAAGCGCTATCTAACTCACAAAATCTCGATATGCATGAGGATATACTGAAATCTAAAACTGAATGCTCAAAAGGAAATCTACTCATGCTCATCTACTAGTAAAAGAAACATACTAAAAGACTAAACATGTAAAGCAAAGCTATACAATCATGCTAGCATAAAGAAAGCTAAACTTACTGAATTCTAAACATCTTCTGAATCTTATTTCACTTGCTTTTAGACTTATTATTTAATACTTATGTGAAACTTCTTTTACTTGTTCAGAAACTTATACTTATAATACTTCAAAATAATAATCAACTTCTTCTTGGGCCCAGGCATAGTACCATCTTATGCGCGTTCCCTAATAGGTTGGGGTAGCGAGCCACCAATCCTAAAAGAGCATACCTCGGTCTATCAGGGCCAAGACCTCGGAAATGGTCACCTGGATTTGTTTAACGACAAGCTCTTGGATGTCGGGTACTAGCCTCTTCTTAAAAGTAAAATACTTATAATCTTAATTACTTCTTCTTTAAATGCCTTGGCATTTTAATAGGCACCTTGTGTGCCAAAAATCCCTAAAGTCTCGACTTTGGGATCTACTTAAGGCCTCGGCCTTTTCTTTCTTTTCTTTATCTTTCTTATATTTTTCTTTATCTTTCTTATACTTTTCTTAAACCCAAAATACTGTTAAGGTATCTTTCGTATGCATTTATGAATGAAATTAACTATGTACCACATAATCATGCATAGAATACAAAGGAAATCTGCACATACAATAGTTATCAAAAATCTACACTAATATTTAACAAAAATCTGCACACTAGCTTAATAAAAATCTGCATACTAACTTAACAGAAATCTGCATACTAGCTTAATAAAAATCTGCATACTAAGCTTATCTAAAATCTGCATGCTAAGCTTATCTAAAATCTGCACTTAATGAAATCTGCACTTAAAATTCTGCACGCTAAGCTAACAGTCAAATATTTGCAATGCAAGCTCTAAAACTAGTATACTACAATAATTAGTATGAACCTAACAAATCTGATTCATTCTACAGCTTATAAGAAAAATCTGATTTAAAACCAAAATGATTGCTCACAAAAAGCTGCATTAAAACAAACGAATGCTTACACATCTGCGTTAACTAAGATAACTGCATATGAAAACTGCATTATAAACCAAGATGATATTTATCTTTTCTTCTTCAGACTTGGTCTTTACTTTACTTATAACTTCTCATGAATCCCTAAAAGGATTAGATGGAACACTATATGTACATATGAATTCTAGAGTTGCATAGAACGAGTTCACTTCGTTAAGACTTGCTGTGAACATAAGGAATGACATCTAACTGTACATGTTGTTCGATAACAAGGAAATCAAAGATTTGCATACATTAATTTAGACCATTCAAGCTTACTGATTTGCGAGGGAAAACTAATCCTAGGTGCTTAGATTAAGGGTTGTACGTGCCACCTTATAGCACCAAAAGAACTGGACTTGTTGAAGCTTTAACTTCTATAAAACCTGCCCTTAGAAGTTCAATAATAATGGCTTTATAAAATCTATGTAAAACCTATGAAAACTTATTCCTTTAAAGAGCAATAAAAAGCTTCAAGCATGTTACAACATGATCTAAAAGAACTAGATGCTAAAAGGAAACTAAAATTCTGCCTGTTCCGAAGTCATGAAAGGAAGACTAAATCCCTAGCATCAATTCTATACAGCATGATCCCAAACATGAAAGGAAACTAAAGCTCTATCAATTCCTCAATTCTGTACAGTATGTACCGAATGCAAAGAAGGAACAATCAAAACTAGAAAACCAAATCCCTAGCATGTTAACTTTGTACAGGATTCTTAGGCATGCTTCCGCCGAAATAAAAAGAAACAGCAAATGAGCAAATCTGTGCAGCACAATCCGAAAACAGAGAAAGCAAAGGAACTCATGCAAAGCTTCGGAAACAAGGAGGGAATCAAAGATTAAACCTCGGAGCTATCCTACTGCAGGTGAGTAGCAACTTACCTATCCTTGGACTCAAACCGAGAAGAAAGGAAGGTTCTAGGGTTCGGGCAGCTCAAATTCCTGCTCTTCTTCGTGCTTACAGCTTCTCCTCGACGAGAAGTGGAGAAAACCCCTCGGAGAACTTTGGCCGGCCGCCGGAAAACAAAGCCTGGCTCGGCTGCGATTTCGCCCAAGCAGGAATCGCCCGCACAGCGCCGTCGCGAGAGGAGAAGGAGAGAAAGGTTTCGGTCACGGGATAATTAATCCCTAACTTATCCCTCTTTTATAACCTAAAGTTTATGGCTTAAGACTATTTCGCTCCTTATCTTTTCACGAAATACTCGCGGAAGAGTTGGTTGGCTACGGTTTTGACCAAGTCAAGGGTTGCGGTTTCGAATCCTCAGCCGCGCACTTTTCGTTTCGATTTATTTTCAATGTTCCTAACTATACCTTATATAAATTTGTTCTCACATCTAGTTAACAAATCGAGCATGGCACGGTTGGTCGGGCCGAGTTTTGCTTGGGCCGAGGAGCTCGGTTCGAAACCCAGCTTCTTCAACTTATTTTCCTTGCTAATATTCTCCATTACCATTTTCTACATCATATACATCTTATCTCATATATTATAAACAAAACAGCCATAGCCTAGATGGTTGGCTGAGTCCGTTAAAATCTGGTTCGGGTCCGAGCTCTTGGGTTCAAAACCCAGTTTTAACACTTTTATATATATATATATTTTTAAACTTCTTTCTCTTGGTAAAAATACCAAACAAACTCCAAAAATTACGTAAATATACTCTAAAAATTCCTAAAAATCTCTAGAATTTTTCTATAGCATTTCTAGATTTTAATAAGGTCTTTTGGGACTCCAAATCATGAAATTTTGGTTGTTACAAGAGTCATCCCTACTTATATTCGTGCAGATTAAATATTGCTTATCGTACATGAAGGAAATCCATATCAGTCATACTTAGGTTCATGGATACTAAAACATTTCCTATCATACATAAATAAAATAGAGTAAGTACAAAAAGTCTTACTTGGAGCGGCAGGATGGAGGCTTGATGTGTGTGTAGCGGAAATGATAACCTGGCACTGATACCAACCTGTAACGCCCGCCCCTCCTGCTAATAGGGCGGGGTTACTTTACTTAACCATTACTATTGCGGAAACATACATGCATATTAAAATTTCTTTCGAAGTAAAACAGTAGAATTACCCTGAAGTCATGCGGGACAATAACATAATACACTTAATTCATGTCAACATAACAAAATAACATAAGCAGGTCTTTTTATTTATCTTAGTCGAGCCACCACCACACACATCTCCTTGCCTCTCCTGCAGCTCCCCTAGGTCATCCATTCTTTGCCTTTATCTGCGGTACAAGGAAAGTAAGCTATAAGCACACAGGCTTAGTAAGATCCTTTCCTACTCACAAAATCCATATAACAAGCATAAACACATAGCATATAATCATGGAAATATGATCATCTAACATCATATGGTGAATACATAGCATCATAATATATTATCTCATAAAGAACATCATGCTATATCACATCATAATCATCATGTCATATGAATCATATGAGCATAGCGTGTCATATCATAAACCATAAAGAACATCATGCTATATCATATCATAAATCATCATGTCATATAAATCATAAGAGTATAGCATGTCAAATCATAAATCATAAAGAACATCATGCTATATCATATCATAAATCATCAATCATATCATATAAATCATAATAGCATAGCATGTCATATCATAAATCATAAAGAACATCATGCTATATCATATCATAAATCATCAATCATATCATGCAAGATGTCTTTTAAAACATGTGTCATGTCATATGCAAGATGTCTTAAAATATATCATATAGTACTTGAACATAATATCATCATGAGGGCCCGGCTTGTACCACATACATACATAAATGCGCGTAATCCCTAGGACAGGGTAGCTAGCCCCGAACCTACTAGGGATCTAGGTCCGTACTACGACCGTCGACCTAGGGGCGTACTAAGGAGCCCATCCCTTTACTAGACCCGTTCTTAGTCCGTCGGCCTAGGGGCGCTTATGGAACCCACCCTTGGTACAAGCCATACAAAGTAAAATAGCATATCATGGTTCATGTCATAACATAGCATATCATATCTTATCATATCATGAAGAGTGCTCTTAATCCCCAAAGGGAAGCAACTCTTAGGCCTTCACTTATCATGTCATAAAGAGTGCTCTTAATCCCAACAAGAAGGGAAGCAACTCTTAGGCCTTTGCTTATCATATCATAAAGCATGCATATTTGGGCACATAGCACATCATAAGAGACATTATTATGCATGGATCATAAACATACATAAATGAGCATGTTATTTGTCATATCATAAAGCATGCATACTTGAGCACATAGCACAGCGTAAGAGACATTATCGTGCATGGTTCATGGGTATACATAAATGAACACATCACCTATCATAGTAAAGACATAATCATGCATGGAATCATTAAATAACATCTCTTAATTCATAACGTAGCATGTGAGGCACATCTAGGTGTTGGGTTTTTCAGGCCGCGAAAACCCCGAATCACCCTAGCCAACGGATCTCGTGCGAAGAAAAGATTTAAAACAAAAATTACGAGTACGAGTTTCTCCTTAGATCTACTCCTAGATCTACATGAAAAAAAATTATACCTTTGAAGCGAAGCCCTTCGCGTTCCCGCTCGTCCAAACGGTGTCGGATCTCAAGAGTATCAAGATTGATACTCCTCTGAAGTATCCACACGGACAACTTAGGTGGAGAAGACCTAAACAAAGGTGTGCTAGCACCTTGATAGGTCACGGCAAGAAGAGGAGAGGGAGAGGAAGAGAGCTCCAAGAGGAAGAAGAAGGAATAATGCACTTGAATGAGGAAAATCAATTTGATTCCCATTCAAAAATGGCCGGCCACTTTCAAGTTGTGTAACTCCCAAAAAATTACATTAAGTGCAATTAATGTGAAGCTATTAAAGAAAATGACTTTGTAACTTCCATGAGGTGGCACCCATGATGATGTGGAGTAACATCATTGGTCCACATCAATGCCAACTCACAATGAGGTGGCATAAAGTCAAGTCAAACTTGACTTTTAATCTTCCTCTCAAGTCAAGTCAAACTTGACCAAATCTCTTCCATGGTTGATCTAATCTAACCATTTGATTCAAGCCAACTTAATATAATGAATCTAATTCATTAAATTAAGTTGATTTAATGAGTCATAATCTAAATTAGTCTCATTGAATACATAAATCCACTTGATTCCAACTCAAGTTAGCCCAATTAGGATTACTCTTAATCCAATTTGATTCATCAAATGAATCTAATCCTCTTGGTTCATCATATGAACATAATCTCCATCTAATTGTCCTAAGTGTGTGACCCTATAGATTCTTGTAACATTGGCAATGCCCTAAACTCATTTAGGAGCATAAGTAATGAGCGGTATCTAGCAACGCATCATTACTACCCAAGTTACAAGAATGTTGAGATCCAACATCACCTTGTGACTATTAATTGTGACTCCTCACAATATATGACAAGTGTCCTTCTATCCTAGACATCTAGATTGGTCAATGTGAGGCATAGACCGTGTCATCCTCTGACCAATCTAAATCTTGAACTCCAAGTAGACTCACTAAATCAAATGAGCTCAATATCCTATATTGACTCATTTGGGCATGGTCATGCACTTCGTGGTCTCACTCTATCAAGAATACCGATGTCTCTCCCGTCATATAGGAGGGATAGATCTCATCTACATCACTCACATCCTTCTGCATAATTTGTTATATACCCAGTAATCGCCTTTATAGTCCACCCTATTACGGGTGACGTTTGACGAAACCAAAGTACATAACTCCTTATGTAGGGAGCTATGGTGACTTCAGGTCTAAGGACTAGTAGTCATACTAATAGCCACATGAGAAAGTATATGACACTCATATAACGATCCATGATACTTTCTCATGGCGAGTCATTCAGTATACATTCTCTAATGTATACCCATGTGTCAACTTGATATCTCTATATCCATGACTTGTGAGATCAAGTCATCGAGTTGACCTACATGCTAGTCTTATTGCATTAACATTGTCCCTGAATGTTAATACTCGACTAGGAATGATTAAGAGTAGTGTTCCCTATATCATCTCACTATCAGTTCAACTAACCAATTGATATAGGTGAGAACCATCTACTCAAGGACATTATTATACTTAGTTTATTTGGCACCAATACAAGTAAGTATAATAACCAAAATCCAAATGTCTTTATTTATATAGAATATGATACAATAAGTCCAAAATACAATCATCAAATGATTGGCTTTAGGGCTCTAGCTAACAATCTCCCACTAGCACTAGTGCCAATCAGTGTAGGCTCTAAGCCCAAATGACCTAGTGTGACCATCATGCTTCTTCTGTGCCAAAGCCTTGGTCAAGGGATCTGCGATGTTAGCCTCTGTAGATACTCTACAAATCTTCACATCTCCTCTCTCAATGATCTCTCGAATGAGATGGAAGCGCCGTACTATGTGTTTGGTCCGCTGGTGTGAGCGAGGTTCCTTCGCCTGTGCTATAGCTCCATTATTGTCACAATAGAGCTCAATGGGGTCAGCAATGCTAGGAACCACCCCAAGTTCAGTGATGAACTTGTGGATCCAAACTACCTCCTTTGCTGCCTCTGATGCAGCAATGTACTCGGCTTCTGTTGTAGAATCAGCTACTGTATCCTGCTTCGAACTCTTCCAGCTGACAGCACCACCATTAATGCAAAATACGAACCCCGACTGCGATCTATAGTTATCCTGGTCGGTCTGGAAGCTAGCATCACTGTAACCCTTTACAGCTAGCTCATCATTGCCTCCATATATCAAGAAATATTCTTTAGTCCTTCTTAAGTACTTAAGAATATTCTTGACCGCTATCCAGTGACTTTTACCTGGATCTGACTGGTATCTGCTCGTCATGCTCAAGGCATACGAGACATCAGGTCGAGTACATAGCATGGCGTACATGATCGATCCTATGGCTGAGGTATAAGGGATCTGATCCATGCGGTCTCTCTCCTCTCTAGAAGAGGGACCTTGAGTCTTCGAAAGACTCACGCCATGTGACATCGGCAGAAATCCCTTCTTGGAGTTCTGCATGGCAAACCGAAGGAGTACCTTGTCAATGTATGTACTCTGACTTAGGCCAAGCAATCTCTTAGATCTATATCTAAAGATCTGAATCCCTAGAATGCGGGATACCTCACCTAAGTCCTTCATTGAGAAGCAACTTCCTAGCCAGGTCTTGACAGACTAAAGCATAGGGATGTCCTTCCCAATGAGTAATATGTCATCCACATACAATATGAGGAAGACAACTATATCCCCTACAACCTTCTTGTAGACACAAGGCTCATCTTCGTTTTTGATGAAACCAAACTGTTTGATTGCATCATCGAATCGAAGATTCCAGCTCTGAGAAGCTTGCTTTAGTCCATAAATGGACCTATGCAGCTTGCATACTCTGCTAGTATGCTGTGGATCTATAAAACCCTCAGGTTGTGTCATGTACACATCCTCGAGCAGGTTTCCATTCAGAAACGCGGTTTTGACATCCATCTACGATATCTCATAGTCATGGTAGGCTGCAATAGCAAGCATGATCCGAATGGACTTAAACATCGCTACTGGAGAAAAGGTTTCATCATAGTCAATACCATGAATCTGCTTGAAACCTTTAGCTACCAAGCGACCCTTATAGATAAGTCCATCCATGTCAGTCTTTCTCTTAAAGACCCACTGACACCCAATGGGTTTTACCCCTTCAGGTGGATCAACCAAAGTCCATACTTGGTTGGTGTACATGGATTCCATTTCGGATCTCATGGCTTCTAGCCATTTCTCGGAATCTGGTCTCTTCACAGCTTCCTGATAGGTGGTAGGCTCATCCTCTATGAGCATAACGTCATCAAGGTCAGATAAGAGAAATGAGTATCTCTCAGGCTGACGATGTACCCTATCAGACCTGCGAAGAGGTATGTCTACTTGAATTGGTTGTTGTTACTCAACTCCTTGTGGAACAACATCATCCACAACACTTTGTGGTTCCAGTTCAATTTCCATCGAGGCATCAGTGTTATTGTTCGCATCTTGAACTTCTTCAAGATCGAACACGCTCCGACTAGTCTTTCTAGAAACAAAGTCCCTTTCTAGAAAGACCCCAGTCTTTGCCACAACTACCTTGTGTTAACTGGGAATGTAGAAGTAATATCCCTTAGTTTCCTTGGGATATCCAATGAAAAAGCACTTGTCGAATTTGAGTCCTAATTTGTCTGAGACTTGACGTCGAACGTAAGCCTCACAACCCCAAATCCTCATGAAAGACACCTGGGCATCTCTCACAGTCCATATCCTATATGGTGTCTTTATCACGGCCTTGGATGGAACTCGGTTGAGTATAAAAGCTGTCGTGTCTAGAGCATAGCTCCAAAGGTATGTCAGAAGATCTGTGTGACTCATCATAGATCGTACCATATCTAATAGAGTATGATTCCTCCTTTCGGATACACCATTCCACTGTGATGTTCCAGGAGGAGTGAGTTGGGATAAGATCCCACACTCTACTAGATAGTCACGAAACTCATGGCTAAGGTATTCTCCACCTCGATCGGATCGAAGCATCTTAATACTCTTGCCAAGCTGGTTCTGTACTTCATTCTTGAATTCTTTGAACTTTTCAAAGGATTCAGACTTATGTGTCATCAAGTACACATAACCATATCTACTGAAGTCATCAGTAAATGTGATGAAGTATCTATAACCGCCTCTAGCAGCAACATTGAAAGGGCCACATACATCACTATGTATGAGTCCTAACAAATCAGTTGCTCTCTCGCTGTGCCCACTAAAGGGAGTCTTGGTCATCTTGCCTCGTAGGCATGACTCGCATATCTCATATGATTCAAAATCAAATGAGTCCAACAAACCATCCTTATGGAGCTGGGATAAGCACTTGTCATTTATATGACCTAAGCGACAGTGCCAGAGGTAGCTTTAGTTCATGTCATTTGACTTGAACCTCTTGGTATTTATATTATAGATAGGGCTCTCTAGGTCTAGAATATAGAGTCCATTTATCAGAGGTGCACTACAATAGAACATATCGTTTAAATAGACGGAACAACATTTGTTCTTTATTGTAAACGAGAAACCTTTCTTGTCCAAACAAGAAACTGATATAATGTTCTTAGTTAATGCAGGTACATAACAACAATCGACTAACTCTAGTACAAGCCCAGAGGGCAGAGATAGACAGTAATTCCCTACAGCAACAACAGCAACCCGTGCTCCATTGCCTACTCGTAGGTCCACCTCGCCCTTTGTCAATGCCCTGCTATTTCTCAACGCCTGCACATCAGTACAAATGTGAGAAGCACATCCAGTATCTAATACCCATGATGTAGAAATAGATAGATTGACTTCTATAACATATATACCTGAAGTGGATGTCTCACTTCGCTTCTTCTTAAGATCCTCCAAGTATACCTTGCAGTTCCTCTTCCAGTGCCCGGTCTGACCGCAGTGGAAGCAGGTAGCATCCTTAGTGGAAGCAGGTAGCATCCTTGGTGACCCCTCCTTTAGGCTTCAGTGCCTTGCCTTTGCCCTTGGCTTGGGACTTTCCTTTGCCTTTGGGCTTGCCCTTGCTCTTATGTTTCTAAACCATCAGAACAGTGTTGGGCTTGGCCTTCTTAAGGTTTAGCTCAGCAGTTCTTAACATGCTAAGCAGCTCGGGCAGTGGCTTGTCAATCTCGTTCACATTGTAGTTTAGAATGAATTGACTGTAGCTATCCGGCAAGGATTGCAAGATTAGGTCAGTAGCCAGCTCTTGGCCAAGTGGGAACCCTAACCTTTGTAGGTTCTCTATGTACCCCGTCTGACATCTTGCACTGAAACAATGCCCTTGAGATCTCAAATCTCTCATGCCTCGCTTGTCCTTGATACAGGTGATGAAAATGTTCAACCATATCGTAAGCACCCATTAACTCGTGTTGCTTCTGAAGCTCAGAGTTCATGGTCGCGAGCATTAGACAGGACACATCTAATGCGTCATCTTGATGCTTCTTGTAAGAATCTTTGTCAGCTCGCGGGGCATTGGCAGGAGGAGCCTCCGGAATGGGCTGCTCCAGAACGTACAGTTTACGTTCTTGGGTGAGAACTATTCTCAGGTTCCTGTACCAGTCCAGGAAGTTTGCTCCGTTGAGCTTGTCCTTCTCGAGGACAGATCGCAGGGAGAAGGTGTTCGTGTTCGACGTCATGGCAATTCTACAACAGAAATAAATGCATAAATAAGTATCATATTCTTAATCATTTAATTAGGCCTTTTAACTAAATGATGCTCCCACTGAATTCTATAATTCATGTGGGACAAGATCCACATCATACTAACCCTTGAGTTAGCTTTGGCTAAAACGCCCAAGATTTAGTATGATCGGTAGGTAATGATTACCAATTACATCTCTATGCAACTCTTGTTTATAGAATCAAAATCCGCATTTATATTAAAACTCGAGTTAGCTTTGGCTAATACGCCCGAGAGTTAATATATATGTGATTTTGACCTAACTTTCCAATCGTTGGAAGAATGCCTATAGTTATACTCGATCCAACCGAGTTAACTAGGAATACTCAATCTAATTGAGTTGTACTCACCCATGCGTTGATAGGCGGGACCAAGATTGTCCCTCTGTACCCTACCAAGATAGTATGTGTTGCTCTGCTTTGGCAGATTCAACAACTACATGCGATCGAGGTAGTGGTAGGTATCACGACATGGTAGGCATTACGAGTTGACGTGATTTAGATCTAATCTAAATGATGATGCATATCATATACTCGATAGATCTAATCTAATCGAAGGGTGCATCATGTGCACGACTTAGATCTAATCTAATCGTTAGGCACTAATTAATTACTTAATTAACTAGCATGCATCACATACACACAAAAGCAATTAATTAAATTAATATGTGATTTAGTCATGGCCCTACTACGATCTTCTCAAACCAATGAGAAGATCGGATGGTCAACCTAAGGTCAACAGCTTCTCAAGCTTCTTCCTTTGACCACCTTGTGTTGCTCGCGCCCTCCACGTAACTCCGTCTCGTGTGGACCTTCCACCGCTTCAAAATTACATTACAATTTTGAAACTCGAGTTACATTCGAGTCTAAATCTAATTTACAACCAGAATATAAGAGAAAGGCACGACGCACAGGTCGCGAAAATAAAATAAAAATAAAATACAAGCACGCACATCACATAACGGCACGCAGGCCGTATTATGAATTACAACACAATTGTCCAATCGAATTGGGTCTTTGGGCCATGACTATCAAAAAAATAATATATAATTCAAAATTATTTATTTTTCATAATTTTCTGTAATTTTTCATAATTTTACAGATTTTATGAGTAAATTTTTCCCGGCGGTTCCGATTAGCGATTTCGGGCGCAATCGCGAAGCAAATCCCCTTGCGGGGTTAGGGGTAGTACCCCTACCCGCGATCTAACCATCGCGAGTTGCTCCTAAGCGATCCAAGAGCGCCTTAGCCCGCTGTCCCAAAAGATTTTGGGTCGAAACATTACCGTTTTTGGAAAAACTTCTCGGTAGTCGAAACCTACAAGTGCCGAAACACTTGTGCTTCGCTTCTACGAGAAAATTACCCATTAAAATTATAAAAACATGAATTTACAGAAAGTTTACAGATCTATATTTTTCATAAAAATATGAATCAAAACTCGTACTCACTTCGCACGTGGCTCTGATACCACTGTTGGGTTTTTCGGGCCGCGAAAACCGCGTTTTCGCGTCGCGGAAACCCCGAATCACCCTAGCCAACGGATCTCGTGCGAAGAAAAGATTTAAAACAAAAATTACGAGTACGAGTTTCTCTTTAGATCTACTCCTAGATCTACATGAAAAAAAAATTATACCTTTGAAGCGAAGCCCTTCGCGTTCCCACTCATCCAAACGGTGCCGGATCTCAAGAGTATCAAGATAGATACTCCTCTAGAAGTATCCACACGGACAACTTAGGTGGAGAAGACCTAAACAAAGGTTGTTGGTGCAGGAAGCATCCGATGATCGAACCTTAGTTTTGATAATGGCAAAGGATTCAAAGTTAAGTTAGTGTGTGATCTAATATGTTTAAATGAGTGTGTCAGGAAAGTCCTAGCTGTGGTTAGGCAGGTGAAAAATCCTAAGGGGTGGTAACCTTAGGTCCTAGGGGGCGGTAACCCTAGGTGGAGGAAAACCCTAAGGGGCGGTAACCTTAGGTCCTAGGGGGCGGCGGTAACCCTAGGTGGAGGAAAACTCTAAGGGGCGGTAACCTTAGGTCCTAGGGGATGGTAACCCTAGGCGAAAAGTCCAGTCGGTCTGGAGGACCGGACTGGCATCAGGTAATCTCTCCTGAGGGGAGTAGGTGAGGACGCGTTCCCCGTAGAGGGAACAGTAGGCGTCGGGTCGACCTAGGGTTTCCGGTTGGAAATCCGAATTCAGACTCGGACAGTCTGAAGACTGTCGTTTATTCTTTACTATGTTTTATCAGATTCTAACGCTGTCTTGCAGGATATTTTGCTCGGACTAACCTTTGTTTGCAGGTGAGGAACCTGCTGGAAAAAGGTGGTCCGGGCGCCCGAGATGGATCCGGGCGCACGGAACAGGTCCGGGCGCCCGGGACCAAGTTTTATCCCCTGCACGACTTCGCCACGTGGAGCATCCTGGTTGGTTGGCCACGTCACACTCCAGGCGCCCGGAAGGGATCCAGGCGCCCGGAATGTCATATAAAAAGAGGGTCGGGGGTGCAGCCAAAGAACAACAAGACATTCTAAGCTTTCTTCTGTGAAGTGCTGCCATCTAGACGACCTTGAAGTGCTACGACTCGACGCCGACGACCCGAAGCTCAGACTCTTCGATCTTTCATTGTCGGTATTAGTTTTAGCTTTACATAATTGCAATTTCTACTGTATTCCAGTTGTAATATTTTATGAGCTTATAGTTGTTGCCCACGGAAAGCGATCAAGGATCGCGGGCCTTCGAGTAGGAGTCGTCCCAGGCTCCGACTGAAGTAAACTCCCTGTGTCGTTCTGTGCTTGCTTTACTTTTTCCGCTGCGTTACTTAATCTTACGATTCCGATATTTCGAAAAAAGAAATAGCCATGAGCGCTATTCACCCCCCCCCCCTCTAGCGCTTTTGATCCATCAATTGGTATCAGAGCGGAATCATTTTGAATCGGTGCAACCACCATTCAAAATAATTTTTCGTGGTATTTTTTTTTATTTTCGGAGTCGATTAGAATTTAGCCACATAGCTATATTCTAATTCTTTTTCCCTCGAATCGGTTTTTTCTCGGAATTGGTGCAACACCACCCGAGTACGTGATTTATTTTTCTTCCTTCCACACTACTAAGCCAGGACCAAGTCCTGGGATATTTTGTTGGTTATTTTTTGTTTTAGATAAAACTGAAATGGCCCTTCAAGAAGGCTATAGTACTGCCCCCCCCCCTCCGCTATTCACCGGAGACAACTTCGGGTACTGGAAAGGTCGGATGGAGGCATATCTCCAGACTCACTTTGAAGTCTGGATGATTGTCAAAACTGGATTCAAACTGCCAACTGACACCACTGGCAAACCACTACTGTACGAGGACTGGGATGCATCCTTAATCAAGAAAGTGGAAGCTAATGCCAAGGCAACCTGCACCCTCCAGTGTGGCCTATCAAAAGAAGAACTCAACCGCGTCGACCCCTTCAACAGCGCCAAAGAATTTTGGGAGAAGCTAATTGAACTTCACGAAGGGACATCCGACACCAAAGTAAGTAAAAGAGACTTAATTTTTAATAAATTATTTAACATCAAATTGCAGGAAGGTGAAACAGCTGCACAACTCCATGCCCGGATTCAAGATCTGCTCAATGGTCTTCATGCGATTGGACAGAAGGTAGATAACCGGGACATAATAAGGTACTCTCTAAACGCCTTTCCAAGGAACACCTTGTGGGCATCCATGGTAGATGCCTACAAGGTCTCCAAGGACTTGTCTACCATTAAATTAGATGAACTGTTTGCAGAATTCAAACTTCACGAACAGACTAATGCACGCCCGACCGAGAAAGGGTTGGCTTTGGTTGCAGGAACAGGGAGATCGCGCGAATCAAGAATCAAGCGGAGAACCGAACCTGAACCAGAAGAAGAACCAGATTCAGAAGACGACGATGAACTTACGACCGAGATAGTCAACTTAGTTAAGAAGCTCTGCAAAAAGAAGGGCTTCAACAAAAAGGATCTCAGAAAGGCCATCCAGTCTAAAGAAGCCCAACCAAGCTCGAAGGTTAAATTCGAAGTGACCTGCTATGGGTGCAATCAGAAGGGTCACATCAAGGCAAATTGCCCGAACCAGAAGGATTCAAAGAAACCCAAAAGAAAGAAGGCATTGAAGGCAACATGGGACGAGTCTTCTTCCGAGGAATCCGACGATGAAGAACTAGAACAGACGAACTTTCTCGCCTTGACAGCCAGGAACTACACCAACGGATCCGGAAGTGAGGACGAATCGGAAGCCGAGTCCAAGAGAAGCCACGGATCCGCATCCGTTTCCGAAGGGCCGAACCCCTCTGTAAGTAAAAGTCGTTTATACAGTTTAATTAATTATTTAATGCATAAAGTAGCTAAGTCCAAGATTCGAATCAAAGCGCTTCTGAAGGAAGTAACACTCCTTAAAGAAACGCCAAACAACGAATCCTCAACTGATCAAGTTCAGACTGGAACCTCAACTCAAGTTCAAAAACTTGAGGAAGAGAATTCCAATCTGAAAAGTCAGGTAAAGGATTTAAAAACTACCCTAGAACGATTTTCTTTAGGATCCAAGAATCTTGACTTGATTCTTGGAACACAAAGGGCAATTTACAATCGAACTGGACTAGGATATAAAAAGAAATATAAATCTTACCTATCCTTAATAAACAAACCAAATAGAAAAGTGGTCCAAGCATGGGTTGTCAAATCCAACCTGATCAATCAAGTTGGACTTGGACATTATTGGGTTCCTAAGGATCAAATACATTACCTCAATAAACCTTATCGAGGCTATGATCCAGGGGGAGCTAAAACAATAAAAACTCGAAATTAATCTAAAAACTCAAATTTAAAAATTCAAAATTAATCTAAAAACTCAAATTTAAAAATTCAAAATTAATCTAAAAACTCAAATTTAAAAAACTCGAAATTAATCTAAAACACAAATTTAAAAAAGACGAAATTAATCTAAAACTCAAATTTAAAATTAATCCAAAACTCAAATTTAAAAATTCGAAATTAATCTAAAACTTAAAGATTAAAAAAAAATCGAAATTAATTCAAAACTCAAGTTCGGAATTAAAAATTCAAAATTTGAAATTAATTCAAAACTCAAGTTCGGAATTAAAAATTCAAAATTCAAAATTAATTCAAAACTCAAAATTCGTAATTAAAATTTAAAATTCAAAAATCAAATAGAAGGAGGGTCCAGAATAGCTGGCAACTCCGAAATCTATTTACCCGACAGGGTAACCGAACTTAATCTACCCGAAATGGGTAAACAAGAGTAGATCACCCGGATGGGTAAATAGGGATAGATTAAAAAGGGTTAAAGTTTAACTTGAAGCGCAGTACTGGTGAAATTTTTGGATGATAGTACGTTGGGAAAACTTGGGCATCGCATGTCTAGGAAGATATGGCTTCGACCTGGTGCATTTGGCCAAGTGGAACTAACCAAAGCTACCCTTAAATGGATCCTAACTAGTTAGACCAAGATTTAGTATTAAGCTCAATGGGTAGGACTATTTGGGAAACCTCGAAGGCATGGTTACTTTAATGAGCTCCTTGTGACTCACCATAGCCCAGAAGTTTATCCAAAGAACGCTTACTTGTTGAACCCAAAGCTAAACCCGAATCTAACATAAAGTTAAACATAACCCTATAAATTGAACTAATTCATCTCATAAAAAAAAATAGGATTCCCTGATTGAAAACATACATCGGGTGAGATGACTAAGCAAATTTAAATATCCCTCCAAATTACTTAAATTAAAATTTAAAAATTCCTCCAAAATTATTTAAACTAAATTTCAAATCAAACAATTTCAAAATTGAATTAATTTAAAATAACTCTCAATTAAACACCAAATCACCAAATAAACTCAGATTAGGTAAGATGCTAAATTAGGGACCTACTTCAATCAAACTGTCTTTTGATCCATCAACTACTTTATGTGTAGGAATTGGATCAATGGATGTTGGACAGTGGATGCTCCAGACATATGACTGGAGATAGGTTGAAGTTCACTAAGCTAAAACTAAAGAACCTAGGATCAGTTGCATTCGGCAACGATGGAAAACTGAAAGTAATCGGAAAAGGTAATATCGAGCTTAATTCTGATTTTATTATTCGAAAAGTACTGTTAGTTGAGAATTTTAATTTTAATTTATTAAGTATAAGTCAACTATGCGATACTGGTTATTCAGTCAATTTTACCAAGTCTGAATATATAGTCAAACATGTCGATAATCCAAAAATCACACTTAAGGGCACTAGGAAAGATAATGTTTACACCATTCATCTACCGTCGTCCTCAATAAAATGCTTTCTAACACAACAAGAGGAAACTGAGTTATGGCACAGACGACTCGGTCACACTCACACAAGACTCATTTCAAAAATGAGTCAAAATGGACTAGTCAGAGGGTTGCCCAAATTAAAAGTTATTGAAAACTCAATCTGTAATGCATGACAACAAGGAAAACAAACCAAGTCCACCCACAAGTCAACCAATACGGTTAGAACTACCCATCTACTTGAGCTCCTTCACCTAGATCTATTTGATTCACATGGAGCCAAGTCACTAAGCAAGAACCAATATTGCTTAGTCATAATTGATGACTACTCCAGGCTCACCTGGGTAAAATTTCAAAAAACAAAAGATGAAACCTTTGAAATATTTAGTAATTTTTGCAAATTAACAGAAAATGAAAAAGATACTAAAATTAAAAGGATAAGAAGTGATCATGGAGGAGAATTTGAAAATCACAATTTCACTGAATTGTGTGAAATAAATGGGTACAAACATGAATTCTCCTGCCCTAGAACCCCCCAACAAAATGGTTTAGTAGAACGTAAAAACAGAACCTTACAAGAAGCTACTAGAACCATGTTAAACGAATATAATCTATCTAATCAGTTCTGGGCTGAAGCAATTAGTACAGCAAGCTACATTCAAAATAGGATCTTAATTAACAAATTTCAAAATAAAACCCCCTATGAAATTTATTATAATAAAATTCCTAACTTAAACTATTTAAAAGTATTTGGGTGTAAAGTCTTTATTTTAAACACTAAAGATTACTTAGGAAAATTTACATCAAAAACAACCCCAGGAATATTTTTAGGGTACTCAACCACTAGTAGAGCATATAGAGTATATAACAAGAATACCTTAAAAGTAGAAGAAACAACAAATATAAAATTTGATGAAGACACTATATATGAAACTGAAGATACAGAAAATGCTAATCCAATAAACAGAGAAGATGATGAAACTCAACCTGAACCTATTGAATCTGAAGAACAAATCACTAATTCAAATGACATACGACCAACCAGAACAAGCACAAATCACCCATCTGACCAAATATTGGGTGATCTAACTATAGGAGTAAGAACTAGGTCATCCTATAGAAGCCAGAGTCAAATAGCCCTAATTTCAAAAATTGAACCCAAAACCATAGAAGAGGCCCTACCAGACCCAGATTGGACTATAGCAATGCAAGAAGAACTAGCCCAATTTGAAAGAAATCAGGTATGGGAATTAGTGCCTAAACCCATTGATAAAACCATAATTGACACTAAATGGGTTTTTAGAAACAAATTAAATGATCAAGGTGAAATAGTAAGAAATAAAGCCAGGTTAGTAGCCAAAGGGTTCAATCAAATAGAAGGGCTAGACTATGATGAGACCTATGCTCCTGTAGCAAGACTTGAATCCATTATGATGTTGTTGGCCTATGCAGCACACAAAGGATTCAAGCTATTTCAAATGGATGTAAAATCCGCATTCCTAAACGGATTTATTAAAGAAGAAGTATACGTAGGTCAACCCCCAGGATTTGAGGACATAGAACATCCAAATTATGTCTTCAAATTAAAAAAGGCCCTGTACGGACTAAAACAAGCACCTAGGGCTTGGTATAAACGATTGTCCAACTATCTAATATCAAAAGAGTTCAACCAAGGTCAAATAGACCCAACCCTTTTTGTAAAAACCTTTGAAAACGACATCTTTATAGCACAAATTTACGTCGATGATATCATTTTTGGATCAACCAACTCAAAATTTTTAAAAGAGTTTACCAAACTAATGGAAAATGAATTTGAAATGAGTCTAGTAGGTGAACTCAACTTCTTTTTAGGTTTACAAATTAAGCAAACAAAGGATGGAATTTATATCTATCAAACTAAATATGCTAAGGAATTAATTAGTAAATTTGGAATGGAAAATTCAAAAATCATTAATACACCAATGGCCACTAATGTTAAAATTGACTCAGACTTAGAAGGAAAACCAGTAGACTTGAAATACTATCGAAGTGCGATAGGAAGTCTACTGTACCTAACTGCAAGTCGACCAGACATCATCTTTGCAGTAGGTATGTGTGCAAGATACCAATCTTGTGCAAGAGAGTCTCACTTAACATTAGTAAAAAGAATCCTTAGGTATGTTAAGGGAACCCTTAACGTAGGACTTTGGTACCCTAGATCATGCACCCTTGATCTAACCGGCTACTCTGACTCTGACTATGCCGGGTGCAAGCTAGATAGAAAAAGCACAAGTGGTAGTTGTCAATTTTTAGGGCACTGCCTAGTAAGTTGGTCAAGTAGAAAGCAACACTGTGTTGCCTTATCTACCACTGAAGCTGAATATATAGCACTAGGTGAATGCACATCTCAGTTACTATGGATGATGCATACCCTTAAAGACTATCAACTTGAATATCAAAAAACAAAAATCTCAATTGATAACATAAGTTCAATAAACCTAACAAAAAACCCAATTCATCACTCAAGGACTAAACATATAGAAGTAAAGCACCACTTTGTAAGGGATCATGTAGCTAAGGGTGATATTGTACATACTATGTTGAGTCCAAATCAAGCCTAGCTGACATCTTTACAAAACCCTTACCTAAACTTGAGTTCAGTACACTTAGAAGACAAATAGGAATGTGTTGGGTAGAATAGATACCTTCAATTCAGTCTTTTTAATGCTTTTTATTTTTTTTATAACTTCTAGGCAAAACTGATTTTCCAAAATCCCTACTTTACTGGACTTTCAAAAGTTGGATTTAGCCTAGGATTTCCCCCTAGAAATCATGTTCCCCCAGGACTCAGCCAGAGCATCTCACAAACACCTAGGTTTACCTTAATTGTGTTTGTAAAACATAGAACGGTGTGAGATGCATAGGGTACAGCCTGGACTCAAGAATGCTTATTTCTGTGCATCAATATGAGTCTGGGCGTTAAATACATGATTAACAGTAATCAAATCAAGTCTTCCAGCCTTAGTCAAATCTAACTGGATCAATTGACTTGACTTGACTAACCAAGTGAACATTGTTGCCCTCTAGGCAATCAGCAAGTAGCTAAACGATTAGACAGTTGGTGAAGGAAATAATAAGTTTAAGCATGTCTGTACTTAAGGGATCTGATACCTGATCAAAACAAATCTTTACTCATGCTTGGACTTTAGGGCTCTGATACCTTACTAAAATAAAACGACAAGCTATTAACAAATAAGGTTATCGCTTCTCCTTTGCCTTAAGTATTTTTGAAACACATTTCAAAGCAGCCTTTTCAAAAACTTTCTCCAAATTTTCAAGTGTCGACTATTCTGAAATTTTTTTTTAAAAAAAAATTATTTAAGTTGAAACCTCTTCGAAAATTTGTCAAGTTTTTTTTAAAATTATTTAAAGCTTTTGAAATTTTTTTTTAAAAAAAAATTCCTTTGGAAATTCTCTTTAAAAACCTGAATATTTTTAAAAAAAAAATTTTGAAGTGGAACATTTTGTTAGAAAATTTTTGAAGTTGAAAATTTTGTTATAAAATTTCTGAAGTTGAAAATTGTGTTTGAAAATTTCTGAAGTTGAAAATTTTGTTAGAAAATTTCTGAAGTTGAAAATTTTGTTAGAAAATTTCTGAAGTTGAAAATTGTGTTTGAAAATTTCTGAAGTTGAAAATTTTGTTTGAAAATTTTTGAAGTTGAAAATTTTTGAAGTTGAAATTTTTGATAGCAAATTTCTGAAGGTGAAAATTTTGAAAAATATTGCTATCTCCTTGCCTAAGTTAAAATGTTTTCTGCGAAATTCCGTCTTGAAAAATTAAGTTTTTCAAAACTAGCTCATTTTTGATATATGGCAAAGGGGGAGAGTAGAGAAATTCAAAGAAAGAAATAAAATAGAAATTCAAATTCAAAGAAAGTATTTTAAAGGGAGCTTGTATTAAGGGGGAGCTATGTTTATGCTTATTTTGCTATCACGCTTATCTTGTTTCTTGTGCTTATATATAACTGCATATTTTTTACTTAACATTGAATTTCGGTTGCCATTATCAAAAAGGGGGAGATTGTTGCTGCAGAAAGCATCCGACGATCGAACCTTAGTTTTGATAATGGCAAAGGATTCAAAGTTAAGTTAGTGTGTGATCTAATATGTTTAAATGAGTGTGTCAGGAAAGTCCTAGCTACGGTTAGGCAGGTGAAAAACCCTAAGGGGTGGTAACCTTAGGTCCTAGGGGGCGGTAACCCTAGGTGGAGGAAAACCCTAAGGGGCGGTAACCTTAGGTGCTAGGGGGCGGTAACCCTAGGTGGAGGAAAACCCTAAGGGGCGGTAACCTTAGGTCCTAGGGGGTGGTAACCCTAGGCGAAAAGTCCAGTCGGTCTGGAGGACCGGACTGGCATCAGGTAATCTCTCCTGAGGGGAGTAGGTGAGGACGCGTTCCCCGTAGAGGGAACAGTAGGCGTCGGGTCAACCTAGGGTTTCCGGTTGGAAATCCGAAGTCAGACTCGGACAGTCCGAAGACTGTCGTTTATTCTTTACTATGTTTTATCAGATTCTAACGTTGTCTTGCAGGATATTTTGCTCGGACTAACCTTTGTTTGCAGGTGAGGAACCTGCTGGAAAAAGGTGGTCCAGGCGCCCGGGATGGATCCGGGTGCCCGGAACAGGTTCGGGCGCCCGGGACCAAGTTTTATCCCCTGCACGACTTCGCCACGTGGAGCATCCTGGTTGGTTGGCCACGTCACACTCCAGGCGCCCGGAAGGGATCCAGGCGCCCGGAATGTCATATAAAAAGAGGGTCGAGGGTGCAGCCAAAGAACAACAAGACATTCTAAGCTTTCTTCTGTGAAGTGCTGCCATCTAGACGACCTTGAAGTGCTACGACTCGACGCCGACGACCCGAAGCTCAGACTCTTCGATCTTTCGTTGTCAGTATTAGTTTTAGCTTTACATAATTGTAATTTCTACTGTATTCCAGTTGTAATATTTTACGAGCTTATAGTTGTTGTCTACGGAAAGCGATCAAGGATCGCGGGCCTTCGAGTAGGAGTCGTCCCAGGCTTCGAACGAAGTAAACTCCCTGTGTCGTTCTGTGCTTGCATTACTTTTTCCGCTGCGTTACTTAATCTTACGATTCCGATATTTCGAAAAAAGAAATAGCCACGAGCGCTATTCACCCCCCCCCCCCTCTAGCGCTTTCGATCCATCAAAGGTGTGCTAGCACCTTGATAGGTCACGACAAGAAGAGGAGAGGGAGAGGAAGAGAGCTCCAAGAGGAAGAAGAAGGAATAATGCACTTGAATGAGGAAAATCAATTTGATTCCCATTCAAAAGTGGCTTGCCACTTTCAAGTTGTGTAACTCCCAAAAAATTACATTAAGTGCAATTAATGTGAAGCTATTAAAGAAAATAGCTTTGTAACTTCCATGAGGTGGCACCCATGATGATGTGGAGTAACATCATTGGTCCACATCAATGCCAACTCACAATGAGGTGGCATAAAGTCAAGTCAAACTTGACTTTTAATCTTCCTCTCAAGTCAAGTCAAACTTGACCAAATCTCTTCCATGGTTGATCTAATCTAACCATTTGATTCAAGCCAACTTAATATAATGAATCTAATTCATTAAATTAAGTTGATTTAATGAGTCATAGTCTAAATTAGACTCATTGAATACATGAATCCACTTGAGTCCAACTCAAGTTAGCCCAATTAGGATTACTCTTAATCCAATTTGATTCATTAAATGAATCTAATCCTCTTGGTTCATCATATGAACCTAATCTCCATCTAATTGTCCTAAGTGTGTGACCCTATAGGTTCTTGTAACATTGGCAATGCCCTAAACTCATTTAGGAGCATAAGTAATGAGCGGTATCTAGCAACACATCATTACTACCCAAGTTACAAGAATGTTGAGATCCAACATCACCTTGTGACTACTAATTGTGACTCCTCACAATATATGACAAGTGTCATTCTATCCTAGACATCTAGATTGATCAATGTGAGGCATAGACCGTGTCATCCTCTGACCAATCTAAATCTTGAACTCCAAGTAGACTCACAAAATCAAATGAGCTCAATATCCTATATTGACTCATTTGGGCATGGTCATGCACTTCATGGTCTCACTCTATCAAGAATACCGATGTCTCTCCCATCATATAGGAGGGATAGATCCCATCTACATCACTCACATCCCTCTGCATAATTTGTTATATACCCAGTAATCGCCTTTATAGTCCACCCAGTTACGGGTGACGTTTGACGAAACCAAAGTACATAACTCCTTATGTAGGGATCTATGGTGACTTCAGGTCTAAGGACTAGTAGTCATACTAATAGCCACATGAGAAAGTATATGACACTCATATAACGATCCATGATACTTTCTCATGGTGGGTCATTCAGTATACATTCTCTAATGTATATCCATGTGTCAACTTGATATCTCTATATCCATGACTTGTGAGATCAAGTCATCGAGTTGACCTACATGCTAGTCTTATTGCATTAACATTGTCCCTAAATGTTAATACTCGACTAGGAATGATTAAGAGTAGTGTTCCCTATATCATCTCACTATCGGTTCAACTAACCAATTGATATAGGTGAGAACCATCTACTCAAGGACATTATTATACTTAGTTTATTTGGCACCAATACAAGTAAGTATAATAACCAAAATCCAAATGTCTTTATTTATATAGAATATGATACAATAAGTCCAAAATACAATCATCAAATGATTGGCTCTAGGGCTCTAGCTAACACTAGGCTCCTAAACCCATAATGGCCGAAAGTTCAAGAGTATGAATTTAAACTCTAAACAACATACAAGCATAAGAATCTCATGTTAACTTCTATCATATCACAAGGAAGGTCATAAGCATGTTAATCACATTTCTAAGCTTTCCTAGGTTTTGATCCTTATCATGGCGGAAGGTTCATGAAGAAGGAAAATAGATTCCAAATAACATACAAGCATGAATATCAAGCTAAATTCATATCATATCATAAGGAGATACATGAGCATGCTAGGTTAAATTTTTAGCTTCCTTGAACCCTAAAATCTGTTCATGGCCGAATCATTCATGAAGAGGAAACCAAGTTCTAAGCAACATCCAAGCATAAATACCTAGCTAAATTCATATCATATCATAAGGAGATACATGAGCATGCTGTTGGGTTTTTCGGGCCGCGAAAACCGCTTTTCGCGTCGCGGAAACCCCGAATCGCCCAAGCCACGGATCTCGTGCAAGGTAAAACTTTCGAAAAATACGAGTACGAGTTTAAAACACGATCGACTCTTAGATCTACGAGGGAAAAACATTTACCCTTGATGCGTGCCCTTCGTAATCCCGCAACGTCCAAAGGTAGCCGGATCTCGAGACCGTCAAGCGAACGGTCCTCTAGCGGTATCCACACGAACAAGGAGTGGTCTTCTACCACTCAAAGATGGAGAGGAGAACCCACAAGTGTGCTAGCACTTTCTAGGGCTCTCGGATTGGATCTAAAAAGGTGAGAAAGGAGAGAAGGGAAAAGGAACTCACACACTCCTCTAGGTACTCTCCTTTTGTGACCTTCACACCACCTAGTTGCTTGGAATCAACTCTCACTTCTTCTCCACCATGAAGCCACGACCATCAGCAAGCTAGAGAGAGGGAGAAGCACCCAAGGAAGAAGAAGCATTGAACACCATTCAATTGCCACCAAATGAAACCCTCTCCTCACTTAGTGTGGCCGGCCACCACATGTGTAACCCCCACATTAATGTGGCCGGCCACATTAAGAGGATTAATGGTGTGTAACCTCCATGAGGTGGCACACCATTATATAAGGGGATGATGTGGCATGCCATGTAGGATGAGTCATCCTCATGATGTGTCAATTCATCAAGTCAAAACTTGATGTGTCAACCTCTATTTGGTCAAGTCAAACTTGACCAATGCTCTTCCTAGTTGAGTTAAATCCAAGCTTTAATTCAAATCAATTTTAATTTAATGAATCTCAATTCATTAATATAAATTGACTCATGAATCAAATTTAAATTAGACTCATTCAACAATTGAATCTAATTGAGTCTAACTCAATAAGTCTAATTTGAATCCAATCTTTGATTCATCATATGAATCTAATCCTATTGGTTCATCATATGAACCTAATCTCCATGCACATGTTCTTTGTGTGTGACCCAATAGGTTCTTGTAACGTTGGCAATGTTATAAACTCCTTTAAAAACATAAGCAATGAGCGGCATCTAGCAATACATCATTGCTACCCAAGTTACAAGAAATGTTGAGATCCAACATCACCTTGTGACTACTAATTGTGGCTCCTCACAATATGTGACAAGTATCCTTCTATCCTAGACATCTAGATTGATCAATGTGAGGCATAGACCGTGTCATCCTCTGACCAATCTAAATCTTGAACTCCGAGTAGACTCACTCAATCAAATGAGCTCAATATCTCATATTGACTCATTTGGGTATGGCCATACACTTCGTGGTCTCACTCTATCAAGAATATCGATGTCTCTCCCGTCATATAGGAGGGATAGATCCCATCTACATCACTCACATCCCTCTGCATAATTTGTTATATACCCAGTAATCGCCTTTATAGTCCACCCAGTTACGGGTGACGTTTGACGAAACTAAAGTACATAACTCCTTATGTAGGGATCCATGGTGCTTCAGGTCTAAGGACTAATAGTCATACTAATAGCCACATGAGAAAGTATATGACACTCATATAACGATCCATGATACTTTCTCATGGCGGGTCATTCAGTATACATTCTCTAATGCATACCCATGTGTCAGCTTGATATCTCTATATCCATGACTTGTGAGATCAAGTCATCGAGCTGACCTACATGCTAGTCTTATTGTATTAACATTGTCCCTGAATGTTAATACTCGACTATGAATGATTTAGAGTAGTGTTCCCTATAACATCTCACTATCGATTCAACTAATCGATTGATATAGGTATGAACGTTCTACTCAAGGACGTTACTATACTTATTTTATCTGACACTAATACAAATAAGCATAATAACCAAAAACCAATGCCTTTATTAATATACAAAAAAATATGATATACATAAGTCCATACAATCATCAAATGATTGGCTCTAGAGCTCTAACTAACACATGCTAGGTTAAATTTTTAGCTTCCTTGAACCCTTTAATTTGTCCTTGGCCGAAACATTCATGAAGAGGAAACCAAGCTCTAAGCAACATGCAAGCATAAATACCTAGCTAAATTTATATCATATCATAAGGAGATACATGAGCATGCTAGGTTAAATTTTTAGCTTCCTTGAACCCTAAAATTTGTCCTTGGCCAAAACATTCATGAAGAGGAAACCAAGCTCTAAGCAACATGCAAGCATAAATACCTAGCAAAATTTATATCATATCATAAGGAGATACATGAGCATGCTAGGTTAAATTTTTAGCTTCCTTGAACCCTAAAATTTGTCCTTGGCCGAAACATTCATAAAGAGGAAAATAAACTCTAAACAACATACAAGCATGCAAACACTTAGAATATTTCATACTATTTCATAGAGAAGATCATGAGCATGATAACCTAAATTTTTAACTTCCCTAATCCTTTTTATTCATGACTTGGCCGAACACCTTAGGAGCATGAGGTTAAGTTTAAAGCAACAAACAAGCATAAGAAAACCAAACCAATCTCTTATCATGGCCTACATATCATATGGACATAGTGAACATGGTTAGTTTAGGTCTTAAGCCTTCATAATCTTTAATTCACACTTTGGCCGAAAGTTCAAGAGCATGGATCTAAGTTTTAGGTAAGCATAAAAGCATAAGAAACATCCATATTATGGTACATATCATAAGAACATATTAAGCATGCTTAGTTAGGTCTTAAACTTCTCTAAATCCTTTATACAAGTTTTGGCCGAAAGTTTCAAGAAGTGTTCCTAGGTTTTTCAGGCATTCTAATCTTATGGAAAACACATAAACAACTTGTACCACAGGTGAGGGGATACTTACATACTTTCTCTTGTTGACCCTAAAGAAAGTGGTACCCTTGTGAGGAGGAAGAGGGAGCTTCTCTTCCTAGTTCTCCCTTTTGTTTTCTCTTTCTTGTAAGGAGTAAACTTTAAGACTCCTTCTTAGGAATTAGTTTCCTTGGAGAGAAATCCTTAGCTTGGTTTTTAGAAATGAGGGAGAGAGGGCTCTATGTCTCGGTGGAGAAGGAAGGAGGAGAAAGAAGGAGGAGGAAGAAGAAGAAGAAGGAAGGATTAACAACTTTCTTTTCTTCTCTCAATCCTATTTATTTCTCATGTAAATGAAACATGTCTTCATTCATCCCCTTAACCCCTCTATCCCTACCCTCTCTTAATTCCCACGAAATTAGAGGAAAAGAAAGGAAGGAAAGCAACTTGGCTTTTGCTTGCTTCTTTCCTTAACCAAGAGGAAGAGGAGGTAAGCTACTTGGTTTTCTCTTGTTCCTTTACTTAACTATCTTCTTACTCTTAACTACAATTTTCATTCTTTTCTATTCATCTATTATTCATTGTCCTAGAGGTTACCATACACCAATTTAACTCTATTATTTGTGGGAGGTTCAAGGTTCAAACCTTAACCTCACTTACTTTTTATTTTATTTTGGTTTCTATTTCCATTTCTCCTTTTTCTTCTATTCTAAAGGAAAAATACTCATAGGTATAGCTTATAATTTCATGGGTGTTACATCCACCACTTCCTAGACAAAGTCTTTCAAAGAAATCGGATATTTAACTTCTTACAGTAAACTAGGTTTAACTATAAAGACCTCAATAGTAGCACAATATTGATGCATGAAATCGAAAAATAAAATCAATAACAAAAATGATAACTTAAAACTGATAACCTCTTGTTTTTGGTTTTTCAAGATCTATACAAAAGATGAACTAGTTATGATGCGGAAACTAATAACTAGCTATACCTTTGTAGCTTATAGACCTCTTGATCTTCGGTTATATTCCTCTCCTTCTCTAGGACGTCGTGTGGGTGATGATCTTCCAAGATGAAATCCACCCAAGCTTCTTCCTTTGCTTCCAAGATCCGGCCACCAACTAACCTCTAAGGGATGCTAGATAAGAGAGCTTCCATCTCTTCTTCTTCTCCTTCAAGCAACCAGCCACCAAGAGATCACCACACTTGATGCCGTCGGCTTCCAAGGAAGAAAACAAAAGGAGAAAAGAAAAGGGCAAGGGCCGGCCATCAAAGGATTGGAAGAGAGGAATAGAAGATGTCTTTTCTGATGAGGCACCCCTCCATCTCTTTTATAATCCTTGGTCTTGGTAAAAAAAGGAAAGTTTTAAATATAATTAAAACTTCCTTATATTCCTTGCCAATGACTAAAAAGGAAAGTTTTAAAATAAAAAATAAAACTTCCTTTAATACTTGTCATGGCCGGCCCTATACTTGTGCTCCAAACAAGAAAAGTTTTAAACATAAAATTAAAACTTCCTTATTTGTTTCCGATAAGAAATTTTAATAAAAAATTTCTCTTTTAAATCACTTGTTGGTTATAAAAGGAAAATTTTATAAATTAAAATCTCTCTTTTAAAACATGTGGATGGTTACAAAAAAGGAAAGTTTTATCAAAAATTAAAATCTTTCTCTTAACTACAATAAGGAAAGATATTAAATCTTTCTCTTAATCCTTTAAAGAAAGCTATAAAAGGAAAGATTTTAAAATTTAAAAAATCTCTTTTAAAAACTATGGCTTCTACAAAATGAAAGATTTTAAAATTTAAAATACCCTTTTATTTTAATGTGGCCGGCCACCTAGCTTGGGCTCCAAGCTTGACCGGCCACAACTTGGCTCCTCTCTTTGGCTTGGCCGGCCCTAGCTTGGGCTCCAAGCTTGGCTTGACCGGCCACAACAAGATGGGTAAGAAGCTTGGCTTTAAGTGGATATAAGGCTTTATAAATAAGTGGCTACAACAGGAACCGAGAGGAGGAATTGGTTTTGGTCTCCCGATGAGCTTGAGCTTCCCGTGTTCGCCCCAAACACTCAACTCAAGTTCATCAATAATAACTCATACCACTAAAGAATTATTATTGCACTACCACACCAATCCCATATTACAATATGGGCTCCTTCTTATCATGAGTTCGTTAGTCTCCCTGTGTTTAAGATATCGAATACCCACTGATTAAATAAGTTACTGACAACTCACTTAATTAATATCTAGCTCCAAGAGTAGTACCACTCAACCTTATTGTTATGTCGGACTAAGTCCACCTGCAGGGTTTACATGACAATCCTTATGAGCTCCTCAAGGGGACATCATCAACCTAGATTACTAGGACACAGTTTCATTCTATAATCAACAACACACCATATAAATAATATCATTTCCCAACTTATCGGGACTATTGATTTAACGAACTAAATCTCACCCTTTAATAAATTAAAGAAATAAATATTAAGTATACATGCTTGTTATTATATCATGATTAAGAGTACGCACTTCCATAATAATAGAGGTTTTGTTCTTTTATATAGTCAGTATAAAAAGAAACTATCTCAAATGGTTCTGCTCAATACACTCATAGTGTACTAGTGTAATTTTATAGTCAAGATAAACTAATACCAAATTACACTACAACACTCCAATGGTTTGTCCCATTCCATTTTGGTTGTGAGCTACTATTTATAATTTATAAGAAACTAATAACATGATCTTCTGTGTGTCACCTCACACCATGTTATCTATAATATAAATTAAATGGACAACTACACTTAGTATAAATGTAGACATTTGACCAATGTGATTCTTATTTTAAAATAATTGTTTATACAAAAAGCTAGACTTTTAGTATACACTCTAACAATCTCCCACTTATACTAAAAGACTATGCTACCATATATACTGTCATACATCTGATTCCCATCCCTTCAACATGCCCATCAAAATCTCTCACCTAAGGGCCTTAGTGAAAGGATCTTCTAGGTTATCTTCTGATGCAATATAGGCGACAACAACTTCTCCTCGTTTATATGATATCTCGTATTAGGTGGTACTTGCACTCAATATGTTTACTTGCCTTATGGGCTCGTGGTTCTTTCGAGTTTGCTACTGCACCACTATTATCACAATAAACTGTAATAATTTCGGGCAAACCAAGAATCACATCTAAGTCCATCATGAAGTTTCTAAGTCATACAGCTTCTATGGCTATCACAGAGGCTGCCACATACTCAATTTCCATGGTGGAGTCTGAAATGCATCTCTTCTTAACACTCCTCCATTGTTATGGCTCCACCTCCTAAAGTAAACACATAACCTGAGATAGACTTACTATTGTCCATATCTGATTGGAAGTCAGAATCCGTGTAACCCACAGGGAGCAAATCATATGCTTGGTAAACAAGCATATAATCTCTAGTCCTTCTCAGGTACTTTAATATATGCTTTACGGCAGTCCAATGTCCTTGTCTTGGATTACTTTGATATCTGCTAACCATGCCCACGGCAAAACAGATATCCAGTCTCGTGCATAACATTGCATACATTAGACTTCCTACGGCCGAAACATAAGGAACTGCCTTCATTTCCTCTATCTCTTTTGATGTCTTAGGAGACATCTATTTAGATAAAGATACTCCATGCCTAAAAGGTAGAAAATCTTTCTTGGAGTTTTGCATGCTAAAACGAGCTAGTATAGTATCGATATATGAAGCTTGGGATAAGCACAACATTCTTTTCTTGTGATCCCTTATTACTTTGATCCCGAGAATATGTGCGCATTCTCCCAAGTTCTTCATATCGAATTGCTTGGATAACCATATCCTTACTTATGATAACACTTTGATATTGTTGGCAGCTAACAAAATGTCATCTACGTATAGTACAAGAAATACCACCACATTTTCATCACATTTCTTATATACACAAGACTCATCCGGACTCTAAATAAATCCATAAGACTGGATTACTTCATTAAACCGGATGTTTCAAGATCTTGAAGTTTGCTTTAGTTCATAAATAAACCAATTGAGTTTATATACAAGATGCTCTTTGCCCTTTGCAATAAACCCCTCTGGTTGTTTCATATGGATGTTTTCTTCAAGACTTCCGTTAAGGAAAGCTGTCTTAACATCCATTTGCCAAACCTCATAATCCATATGAGCAGCAATAGATAAGAGTATCCGGATAGACTTAAGCATAGCTACTAGTGAAAAGGTTTCCTCATAATCGATTCCCTCTTTCTAAGTATACCCCTTCGCTACAAGCCTTGCTTTGAAGGTTTCCACCTTCCCGTCTGTCCCTCTTTTCCTTTTGTAGATCCATTTACATTCAATAGCTTTTACACCATTTGATGGTTCTACTAGCTCCCAGACTTTGTTAGAATACATTGATTCTATTTCTGAATTCATTGCTCTTTGCCAAGATACTGCATCTTTATCTTGGAGTGCTTCGTCATATGTTCGGGGATTAGGTTCATGTTTACCAGGGATTAAGTCCGAAGACTCTCCCAAAAATATGAATCTTTCAGGTTGACTCACAACCCTCTTACTACGACGAGACACTGTCTGTAGTTGTGTATCATTTATGATATGTGTTACAGTTTCTTGTGATATTTCATCTTGCACTGTTGGTATTAAAGTAGACGTATCCTCTCTCATTTCTTCTAGAACAATTTCACTCATGGGCTTGTGGTTTATTACATAGTCCTCTTCTAAAAATTGGGCATTGATGCTAACAATGACCATCTGATCTTTAGGACTATAAAATAAACCACCTTTCATTCTTTTAGGATAAGCCACAAACAAGCGAACTTCTGTACGTGATTCCAACTTATCAGTATCTCCCTTCAGCATATGTGCTCGACTACCCTGAATCCGAATATGCTTCAGACTAGGCTTATGCCCATTCCACAATTCTATAGGAGTAGAGGGTACCGATGTAACGCCCGCCCTTCTGCTCCTGCCTAGCGAGGACGGGGTTACTTTCTTAACTACTTTACATAGCGTACGTACAAATAGTTTTCTTTTCATTTTTCTTTTCAAAACAGCGGAAGTATTTAAATCATAAATAATCATACCAATATGCTCAGCATGGTTATAAACTTAAGGAATCATAATCATCCATTTCTAACATAAGCGTAAGTAAAAATAGTCATTCAAGTCATCAACATAAAATAAGCATAAGCAAGTCATTTATTCCTTTTAGTCAAGCCACCACCACACACATCTTTTGCCCCTCCTGCTGCTCCTTTAGTTTATCCATCCTTTACCTTTATCTGTGGTACAAAGAAAGTAAGCTATGAGCACACAAGGCTCAGTAAGATCCTTTCCTACTCACAAAAATCGTACATATAATGTAAAGGTAATCATATCAATATCATAGCATGAATGAAACTCATATCATGGCATAAATGGAAATCATAGCATGGCATAAATAACAATCATATAATGGCATAAGGTAAGCATCATATCTTGGCATAAACTTATCATATCAAGCATAAAGTAAACATCATATCATGACCTAAACTTATCATGGCATAAACGGCATTCATATCATAATGTTAAGTAAGCATCATAACATATCATGTCATATCGTAAAAAGAATAAGCATCATGACATATCTTATCATCGTATGAAGAACATCCTATCATAACATGTGAGTAAGCAACATATCATATCGTTCCATATCATAAACATAAATGCAAGATGTCCTTTAAATCATGGATGATGTCATGTGCAAGATGCTTTTCAAAAACATGCTTCATGTCATGTGCCAATGTCTTAAAAACAATATCATATAGTACTTAAAAATAATCTCAACATAAGGGGGCCCGGCTTAGTACCACATACATAGATAAATGCGCACATCCTAAGTAGACCCAAGGTAGCTAGTCTTGAACCTACTAGGAAACTAGGCCCGTAGCTCGACCTAGGGGCACGTAAGGAGCCTACCATTTACTAGGCCCATTTCTTAGTCCATCGACCTAGGGGCGCATAAGGAGCTCACCCTTTTGGTACAAGCCATACAAAGTAAAATATTATGTCATATACATATCACATCATAGCATATCATATTCTTGTCATTCATAGCATATCATATACATGTCATTCATAACATATCATATTCATGTCATTCATACATATCATGTACATGTCATTCATAGCATATCATATTCATGTCATTCATACATATCATGTACATGTCATTCATAACTTTTCATAACATGGAGAGTGCTCTTAGTCCCACTTGATAAGGAAGCAACTCTTGGGCCCTTCACTTAGCTTGTCATAAAGAGTGCTCTTAGTCCCAACAATAGGGAAGCATCTCTTAGGCCTTTTCTTTTCATTTCATAAAACATACACATATCATAGAAGACATTTTCATGCATGATTCATAAGCATACATAAATGAGCATTGAACATAACATGGAAAACATAAGAATGCATGGAACATAAGGTAGCATCCCTAATTCATATCATGGCAAAGTGAAGCACATAGAGAGTCAAAAATTGGGTCTCAACATCAACCTACTAAAGGTGGCCGAAACATGTAAGGGTCCACCTAGGTTGCAAGCAATCATAATAGCATACAAACCCTAAATCCATTTCATAGCATTTATCCTAAGGAACATCATAAGCATATTAAATTTTTGGTTCTAAGCTTCCTAGGTCTAAACTTCATAATGTGGCCGAAACATGCAAGGCCTAGATTTAGGTTACAAATAGCATAATCACATGTGAACCCCAAACAATTTTCATAACATTTATTCTGAGCAACAACATGAGCATATTGAATTTAGGTTTCAAGTGTCCTAGGTCTACAAACCATAAGTGGCCGAATGTCCTAAATGTGAAGCTAGGTTCTCAACCAAACACAAGCATAAGAACATCATGTTAATTTCATATCATATCAAGGGGAAAGCCATAAGCATGTTGAGTTGAGTTTGAGCTTGCCTAAGCCTTAAATTTTAGCTTGGCCGAAAGTTTCCAAGGTGGAAACCTAGTTCTAAACAACATGAAATCTTAAGTACATCAAGTTATCTTCATACTATATCATGAGGAAGATCATAAGCAACTTAGAATTGAGTTTGAGCTTGCCTAAGCCTTAAATTCTAGCTTGGCCGAAAGTTTCCAAGGTGGAAACCTAGTTCTAAACAACATGAAATCTTAAGTACATCAAGTTATCTTCATACTATATCATGAGGAAGATCATAAGCAACTTAGAATTGAGTTTGAGCCTCATTAGGGTTTTTTAATCCATTCATGGCCGAAACCCTAAGGTAAGGTTCACCTAGTTCCAAACAACATACAAGCATGCAATCATCAAGAAAACATTCATAACATATCATGAGAAAGATTATAAGCATGTTAGTTTGAGTTTTAAGCTTCTCTAGGGTTCTTATTCCTTTCATGGCCGAAACTCTTAAGTAAGGTTCACCTAGTTCCAAACACCATACAAGCATGAAACATCAAAGAAACATTCATAACATATCATGAGAAAAATCATAAGCATGCTAGTTTTGAAGTTGAGCTTTCCTAGGGTTTTTAATCTCTTCATGGCCGAACCCTAAGGTGAGGATTCACTTAGTTCTAAGCAACAAACAATCATGAAACATCAAGGAATTATTCATACCATATCATGAGAGAAGCCCTAAGCATGTTGATGTTGGTTTTGGTTTTAAGCTTTCATAAGTCTTACAATTCATCATGGCCGAAAGTTTCAAAGGAAACCCTAGGTTTTTAAACCATCTATACTTGAAGAAAAACCACATAACAACTTGTACCACAGGTGAGGGGATACTTACATCCTCTTGCTTGGTCTTTTCTTAAGATAAAAATACCCTTGAGAAGAAGAAGAAGAGAGCTCCTCCTTCTAGTATTTCCTTCGCTTCTCTTGCTTGTAAGAAGTAGGTCTTGAGGCTTTCTTCTTGAGGTTTAGTTTTCCTTAGGGAGAAAACTAAGATTGGATCTCGAAAATTTGGGAGAGGGAAGGCTCTAGGTTCTGCAATGGTGAGGAAAGGAAGAAGAAAATAAAATTCCTTTCTCTTTTTCTCTCTTATGCTAAGTGGGAGGAAGAAACAAAGATAAGTTTTGCTTTCCCTTCCTTATTAACTCATTTCTTATTTTCTTAATGATGAAGTATGTCCCCATTCATTCCCTTAATTCCTCTCATCTCATTCCTCATGCATCTCCACGAAAATGGAAGAGAAGGGAGAGGGGAAAGACAACTTGTCTTTTGCTAGCTTTCTTCTTAATCATGAGAAGGAGGAAGAAAGCTACTTGATGTTTTCTTGCTTCCTTCTCTTAATCATATTTTTACCTTTATCTACAATTTCCATTCTCTATTCAACAATAATTTATGATGGCCTAGTGGTCAATCCATAATCCTTAGCTTAAAGAGGTTCAAGATTCAATCCTTGACCAATTCTTTTTCTTTTATATATATTTTTAGCTCTATCTTTTCCTTTTATTCTAAGAGAAAATTTTCACATACTTAGCTTAAGAAATTCGTGAGTGTTACAACTGACTTAGAAGGTACCATATTCAGAATGTACACTACTGTTTCCAGAGTATAACCCTAAAATGAATTTGGTAATTCTGAATAACTCATCATTGATCTAACCATTTCCAAAAGAGTCTGATGTGTGTAAATATTATGATGGTTTATGCATGCTTTTACGCACATTCGCTTGCTTTATACGTATGTATTTTTTATATGATCGCCTCTTTTATCATGTATTCATCATATATACTCTTTTGTACGGATATCTGCTCTGCGTTTGGTTTTGTGTTGATAGAGATAACTTTCATAATGAAAACAGCATTTGTCGACGCACCGGAGTGAACCAAAGAACACGGTCGTGCAAACCTTGCACGACCGTGTGGCCAAACAGAAAGGAAGATATGTATGGTCGTGCTGTTGGTTGCTACTCAGAATATCATACCGGTTCTCCTGTACAAAAATTTTGTACAAGTCCTGAACCATTCCTAACAACCTATTGTGTTCTTTAGAAATTAAATTTAGAATCGAAAGCGGAACTTAACATTATTGATTCCAAATTTAACTTATATATTCTTAGAGGTTTAGACTTGGATCGCAAACGATGCTTAACATTATTAATCCAAGTCCACCCATGTTACAAAGTCAATTAAATATTTATTTCTAAAATTGGCTTCTAGGACTGCATGCCGAGGTACTAGTCCTTCTTGGGTATGGGATCATCCACCACCACTTAGACAAAGCCTTTTAAAGAAATTCAATATTTAATCTCCCTATAGTAACCCTAGGTTTAACCAAAAATAACAATCGAATCACAAGTTCAAAAAACAAAAGAAACACAAAATTGAAAACATAAATTCGATAACCTAGATTCACTAGTCTCTTGTGTTTAGTATTTCAAGATCTAAATAAAAAGATAAACTAGTTATGATGCGGAAACTAATAACTAGTTATACCTTTTATAGCTTATAGACCTCACGATCTTCTGTCGTATTCCTCTTCTTATCTCGGGTGTCGTGTGGGCGACGATCTACCGAGATGATAATCCACCCAAGCTACCTTCTTCTCCAAGCAAGTTTCGGCCACCACCAATCTTCAAGAGATGAAGAACTTTCGGCCACCAACCAAGCTCCAAGGGATGCTAAGAAACAAAGCCTCCTATCTCTCCTTCTTCCTCTAGAAAGATCCGGCCACCACCAAGCTCCAAGAGATGAAGATGCCGCCGGCCACAAAGGAAAAAGAATAGGAGAAGAGAAGGAAGAGAGGGTCGGCCACCAACCAAGGAATAGAAGAGAGGAATACTAGATGTATATTCTTGTTGTGAGGTGTGTAACGCCCGCCCTTCTGCTCCTGCCTAGCGAGGATGGGGTTACTTTCTTAACTACTTTACATAGCGTACGTACAAATAGTTTTCTTTTTCATTTTTATTTTCAAAACAGCGGAAGTATTTAAATCATAACTAATCATACCAATATGCTCAGCATGGTTATAAACTTAAGGAATCATAATCATCCATTTCTAACATAAGCGTAAGTAAAAATAGTCATTCAAGTCATCAACATAAAATAAGCATAAGCAGGTCATTTATTCCTTTTAGCCAAGCCACCACCACACACATCTTTTGCCCCTCTTGCTGCTCCTTTAGTTTATCCATCCTTTACCTTTGTCTGTGGTACAAGGAAAGTAAGCTATGAGCACACAAGGCTCAGTAAGATCCTTTCCTACTCACAAAAACCGTACATATAATGTAAAGGTAATCATATCAATATCATAGCATGAATGAAACTCATATCATGGCATAAAGGGAAATCATAGCATGGCATAAATAACAATCATATCATGGCATAAGGTAAGCATCATATCTTGGCATAAACTTATCATATCAAGCATAAAGTAAACATCATATCATGACCTAAACTTATCATGGCATAAAGGCATTCATATCATAATGTTAAGTAAGCATCATAACATATCATGCCATATCGTAAAAAGAATAAGCATCATGACATATCTTATCATCGTATGAAGAACATCCTATCATAGCATGTGAGTAAGCAACATATCATATCGTTCCAAATCATAATCATAAATGCAAGATGTCCTTTAAATCATGGATGATGTCATGTGCAAGATGCTTTTCAAAAACATGCTTCATGTCATGTGCCAATGTCTTAAAAACAATATCATATAGTACTTAAAAATAATCTCAACATGAGGGGGCCCGGCTTAGTACCACATACATATATAAATGCGCGCATCCTAAGTAGACCCAAGGTAGCTAGTCTTGAACCTACTAGGAAACTAGGCCCGTAGCTCGACCTAGGGGCACGTAAGGAGCCCACCCTTTACTAGGCCCGTTTCTTAGTCCATCGACCTAGGGGCGGATAAGGAGCCCACCCTTTTGGTACAAGCCATACAAAGTAAAATATTATGTCATATACATATCATATCATAGCATATCATATTCATGTCATTCATAGCATATCATATACATGTCATTCATAACATATCATATTCATGTCATTCATACATATCATGTACATGTCATTCATAGCATATCATATTCATGTCATTCATACATATCATGTACATGTCATTCATAACTTTTCATAACATGGAGAGTGCTCTTAGTCCCACTTGATAGAGAAGCAACTCTTAGGCCTTTCACTTAGCTTGTCATAAAGAGTGCTCTTAGTCCCAACTATAGGGAAGCATCTCTTAGGCCTTTTCTTTTCATTCCATAAAGCATACATACTTGAACATTTTACATATCATAGGAGACATTTTCATGCATGATTCATAAGCATACATAAATGAGCATTGAACATAACATGGAAAACATAAGAATGCATGGAAAATAAGGTAGCATCCCTAATTCATATCATGGCAAAGTGAAGCACATAGAGAGTCAAAAATTGGGTCTCAACATCAACCTACTAAAGGTGGCCAAAACATGTAAGGGTCCACCTAGGTTGCAAGCAATCATAATAGCATACAAAGCCTAAATCCATTTCATAGCATTTATCCTACTGAACATCATAAGCATATTAAATTTTTGGTTCTAAGCTTCCTAGGTCTAAACTTCATAATGTGGCCGAAACATGTAAGGCCTAGATTTAGGTTACAAATAGCATAATCACATGTGAACCCCAAACAATTTTCATAACATTTATTCTGAGCAACAACATGAGCATATTGAATTTAGGTTTCAAGTGTCCTAGGTCTACAAACCATAAGTGGCCGAATGTCCTAAATGTGAAGCTAGGTTCTCAACCAAACACAAGCATAAGAACATCATGTTAATTTCATATCATATCAAGGGGAAAGCCATAAGCATGTTAGAGTTGAGTTTGAGCTTGCCTAATCCTTAAATTCTAGCTTGGCCGAAAGTTTCCAAGGTGGAAACCTAGTTCTAAACAACTTGAAATCTTAAGTACATCAAGTTATCTTCATACTATGTCATGAGGAAGATCATAAGCAACTTAGAATTGAGTTTGAGCTTGCCTAAGCCTTAAATTCTGGCTTGGCCGAAAGTTTCCAAGGTGGAAACCTAGTTCTAAACAACATGAAATCTTAAGTACATCAAGTTATCTTCATACTATATCATGAGGAAGATCATAAGCAACTTAGAATTGAGTTTGAGCCTCATTAAGGTTTTTAATCCTTTCATGGCCGAAACCCTAAGGTAAGGTTCACCTAGTTCCAAACAACATACAAGCATGCAATCATCAAGAAAACATTCATAACATATCATGAGAAAGATTATAAGCATGTTAGTTTGAGTTTTAAGCTTCTCTAGGGTTCTTATTCCTTTCATGGCCGAAACTCTTAAGTAAGGTTCACCTAGTTCCAAACACCATACAAGCATGAAACATCAAAGAAACATTCATAACATATCATGAGAAAAATCATAAGCATGCTAGTTTTGAAGTTGAGCTTTCCTAGGGTTTTTAATCTCTTCATGGCCGAACCCTAAGGTGAGGATTCACTTAGTTCTAAGAAACAAACAATCATGAAACATCAAGGAATTATTCATACCATATCATGAGAGAAACCCTAAGCATGTTGGTTTTGGTTTTAAGCTTTCATAAGTCTTACAATTCATCATGGCCGAAAGTTTCAAAGGAAACCCTAGGTTTTTAAGCCATCTATACTTGAAGAAAAACCACATAACAACTTGTACCACAGGTGAGGGGATACTTACATCCTCTTGCTTGGTCTTTTCTTAAGATAAAAATACCCTTGAGAAGAAGAAGAAGAGAGCTCCTCCTTCTAGTATTTCCTTCCCTTCTCTTGCTTGTAAGAAGTAGGTCTTGAGGCTTTCTTCTTGAGGTTTAGTTTTCCTTAGGGAGAAAACTAAGATTGGATCTCGAAAATTTGGGAGAGGGAAGGGTGGGAGAGGGAAGGCTCTAGGTTCGGCAATGGTGAGGAAAGGAAGAAGAAAATAAAATTCCTTTCTCTTTTTCTCTCTTATGCTAAGTGGGAGGAAGAAACAAAGATAAGTTTTGCTTTCCCTTCCTTATTAACTCATTTCTTATTTTCTTAATGATGAAGTATGTCCCCATTCATTCCCTTAATTCCTCTCATCTCATTCCTCATGCATCTCCACGAAAATGGAAGAGAAGGAAGAGGGGAAAGACAACTTGTCTTTTGCTAGCTTTCTTCTTAATCATGAGAAGGAGAAAGAAAGCTACTTGATGTTTTCTTGCTTCCTTCTCTTAATCATATTTTTACCTTTATCTACAATTTCCATTCTCTATTCAACAATAATTTATGATGGCCTAGTGGTCAATCCATAATCCTTAGCTTAAAAGAGGTTCAAGGTTCAATCCTTGACCAATTCTTTTTCTTTTATATATATTTTTAGCTCTATCTTTTCCTTTTATTCTAAGAGAAAATCTTCACATACTTAGCTTAAGAAATTCGTGGGTGTTACAGTTCCCCATACCTCATAGAAAGTTCATCCTCGAACTTTAGAATAGCGACATCAGGTAGCACAGGGCTTCCTGCTGAGTGCATCGGCCACTTTATTCACCTTTCCTGGATGATAAAGGATCTCGCAGTCATAGTCTTTGACTAGTTCGAGCCATCTACGTTGTCTCATATTCAGGTCTTTCTGCGTGAAGAAATATTTTAGACTCTGGTGATCGGTGTAAATCTTACACTGAGCTCTATATAAATAATGTCTCCATGTTTTGAGCGCAAAGACCACGGCTGCTAGTTCTAAGTCATGGGTGGGGTAATTCTTTTCATGCTCTTTAAGTTGTCTAGAGGCGTAGGCAATGACCTTGCCGTCTTGCATAAGTACAGCTCCTAGTCCTAATATGGAGGCATCGCTGTACATATCGAAGTCCTTGTCACATTCTGGAAGTGTAAGGATCGGAGCACTAGTCAGTCTCCTTTTTAATTCTGTGAAACTCTTCTCGCAGTACTCTGTCCATTCATACCTTTTGTTCTTTTTGGTGAGAACGGTCATAGGAGCTGCAATTTTGGAAAAATCTTCTACAAATTTCCTGTAATAGCCTGCAAGCCCAAGAAAGCTTCTGACTTTGCTGGCATTCTTCGGCCTGTTCCAGTTACTTACAGCTTCGATCTTGCTTGGATCCACCATTACTCCATCCTTGGAGATAACATGACCCAAGAATGATATTCGATCGAGCCAGAACTCACATTTGGAAAACTTTGCATATAGTTGTTTCTCCTGAAGGATCTGTAACACTGTGTTCAGGTGTTCAGCGTGCTTCTCTGGGTTTTGGAATAGATGAGAATATCATCAATGAAGACGATCACAAATTTGTCGAGATATGCTATAAATACCCGATTCATCAGATCCATAAATGTAGCAGGAGCATTAGTTACGCCAAAAGGCATAACCATAAACTCATAGTGTCCATATCTTGTTCGAAATACTGTCTTCGGAATATCACCCTGTTTCACTTTCACTTGGTGATAGCCAGATCTCAGGTCAATCTTCGAGAAGATAGTTGCACCCTTCAGTTGGTCGAACAAGTTGTTGATCCATGGAAGAGGGTGCTGGTTCTTGATTGTTACCTTATTCAGCTCCCGGTAGTCTATACACATTCGCATAGATCCATCCTTCTTCTTTACGAACAGTACAGGAGCTCTCCATGGGGAGTGACTAGGGCGGATAAGTCCCTTATCAAGTAACTCTGATAGCTGTTCCTGAAGTTCCTTCAACTCAGCCGGCGTCATTCGGTAGGGTGCTTTAGAGATCGGTTTAGTGCCAGGAATCAATTCAATCTCGAATTCTATTTCTCGATCAGGGGCTAATCTTGGGAATTCATCGGGAAATACCCCTGGATATTTGCATACTACTGGGACATCTTCTAGTTTCTGGTCATTGGTTCGACTTGCGTCGACCATTTGTGCTAGAAAGCCAGTACATCCTTTATCTAGCATCTTCTGCGCCTTTATGGCTGATAAGAATCCCTCAATTCCTTTACTTGGTTCTCCAATAAATTCGAACTTCAGTTCCGCTTCCGGTTGGAAGACTACTTTTCTTTTACGGCACTCGATTGATGCGTCGTACTTGCTTAGGAAATCCATGCCTAGTATAATATCAAAATCCTGCATGTCGAGTATTATTAGATCGCAGTAGAGTTCTCTGTCTGTGATTCGGATAGGCACAGCTCGAAGCATCTGATCGGATGGCATCACTTCTCCCGAAGGCAAGGTTGTTAAGAATTTGCCATTTACAACTTGTGGTGGCACTTCTAACTTTTTCGTGAAGGGTGTGGAGATAAACGAGTGGGTTGCTCCAGTATCAAATAACACAGTAGCATACTGACTGAAAATAGATAGCTAACCTGTGACAACTGTAGAAGCACTCGCCACGTCCTCCTTGGTGAGAGAGAAAACCCTGGCATTCGTCGTCACTGGTGGGGCTTCTAATCTCCCTTGGCTAATCGGAGTCCCTTCCAGAGCCGCTTGCATCTGATGTAATTGTGCGGGGGTACTCCTATTCTGATCATACTGCTGAGATGGTACCTGGAACCGGGTAGGGCAGTCTCTGACCATATGTCCTTCCTGTCCGCAGTTGTAGCACTTTCTCGTACCCTGGTGGCATACTCCGGAATGCTGCTTTCCACAAGTGGTACACAGAGGGTACCTCGGCTGCTTATTTGCTGGACCACTTTTAGTGTTGTTCCATTATTTTCTCTTTCCAGTGGAGTTTCCTTTCCAGTTCGTCTTGGTACTCTGTGATTTCTATCCTTTCGTCTGTGCCGGATTCTTTCCCTCGTTCATTGCCTTCTGATAATGTTCGGTGATCAAGGCACTGCTGACTAGCTCTTCTGTGGTTTGCGGTCTATTAACTCCGCCGGCCACATTCAAAGCTATCTCAGGTCGGAGCATCTTCAACATTAGTCTGACCCGTTCTCTTTCTGTGCTGACCAACTCTAGACATAGGCGTGCGAGGCGGTTGAAGCGCTTTACTGCTTCGTTGATAGATAAGTCACCTTGCCGGAACTCGGTGAACTCATCGTAATGTCGATTCATCACTCGCATATGGAAATACTCCTCCAAGAATTCTGCTTCAAAATCTGCCCAATTCATTAGGTTGACTTGTCTTTTAGTCTTAACTCTTTCCCACCACATTCGTGCATCTCCAGAGAAACAGAATGATACACACTTGATCTTTTCTGATATCGGCCAATCCAGCAGCTCTACGATATTTTCCACTGTCTTGAACCAGGCCTGGGCGTCCCATGGTTCGCAAGTCCCCGAAAAATTTTCCGGCTTCCAGTGCAGCTGCAGGTATGACAAGTGGTGTATTCGGGTTTGTCGGTGGGGTGACCGGATTTCCTTGTTGATTCATCAGAGCAGTGATCACTTGTTATTGTTCCGTAATCTGACGTTGGAGGTCTGTAACCACTTGGGTCAGATCTGGTGGAGTCACTATCTCCTCGGTCCTATTACCGCGTCTTCTAGTAGCCATGTTTATCTTCATAATGACAACAAGGCTAACATAAGTCATCATAGTTTCTAACCAGACTAACCTAAGGTGATTATTATTCTTAACAAGTCCTAACCTATGTTATAGTAATTCTATCCTACCTTTATGTATCCCTAGACTCAAACGGTGAATCATCATCAAAAAAAAAAAATAAACGTGCACTATTAGATTAAAACATTACTTATCATGCATAAAAGGAATAAAGTAAACATAGAAATTCTTACTTTGAGCTGCATGGTAGAGGCTTGATGTGTGTGTAGTGAGATGGCTAACCTGGCTCTGATACCAACCTGTAACGCCCGCCCTTCTGCTCCTGCCTAGCGAGGACGGGGTTACTTTCTTAACTACTTTACATAGCGTACGTACAAATAGCTTTCTTTTTCATTTTTCTTTTCAAAACATCGGAAGTATTTAAATCATAACTAATCATACCAATATGATCAGCATGGTTATAAACTTAAGGAATCATAATCATCCATTTCTAACATAAGCGTAAGTAAAAATAGTCATTCAAGTCATCAACATAAAATAAGCATAAGCAGGTCATTTATTCCTTTTAGCCAAGCCACCACCACACACATCTTTTGCCTCTCCTGCTGCTCCTTTAGTTTATCCATCCTTTACCTTTGTCTGTGGTACAAGAAAAGTAAGTTATGAGCACACAAGGCTCAGTAAGATCCTTTCCTAATCACAAAAACCGTACATATAATGTAAAGGTAATCATATCAATATCATATCATGAATGAAACTCATATCATGGCATAAAGGGAAATCATAGCATGGCATAAATAACAATCATATCATGGCATAAGGTAAGCATCATATCTTGGCATAAACTTATCATATCAAGCATAAAGTAAACATCATATCATGACCTAAACTTATCATGGCATAAATGACATTCATATCATAATGTAAAGTAAGCATCATAACATATCATGTCATATCGTAAAAAGAATAAGCATCATGACATATCTTATCATCGTATGAAGAACATCCTATCATAGCATGTGAGTAATCAACATATCATATCGTTCCATATCATAAACATAAATGCAAGATGTCCTTTAAATCATGGATGATGTCATGTGCAAGATGCTTTTCAAAAACATGCTTCATGTCATGTGCCAATGTCTTAAAAATAATATCATATAGTACCTAAAAATAATCTCAACATGAGGGGGCCCGGCTTAGTACCACATACATACATAAATGTGCGCATCCTAAGTAGACCCAAGGTAGCTAGTCTTAAACCTACTAAGAAACTAGGCCCGTAGCTCGACCTAGGGGCACGTAAGGAGCCCACCCTTTACTAGGCCCGTTTCTTAGTCCATCGACCTAGGGGCGCATAAGGAGCCCACCCTTTTGGTACAAGCCATACAAAGTAAAATATTATGTCATATACATATCATATCATAGCATATCATATTCATGTCATTCATAGCATATCATATACATGTCATTATCAACCTATTGATCGAGAATCGCTAGAGGGGGGGTGAATAGCGCTCGTGGCTTTCACTTTTTGAATTCGTAAATCATATGAAAAACTAACAGAGTAATAAGCAGCGGAAAATAAGAACAAGCACACAGACACGAAGGAATTTACTTCGTTCGGAGCCTGTCACGACTCCTACTCAAAGGCCCGCGATCCTTGATCGCTTTCCGTGGGCAAAAACTATAAGCTCGAATAGAGTACAAATATTACAATTAAGTACAATTGGAAAAGATAGTTATACCGACAACAGTATTGTAATCTGAAGATTCAGAGCTCCGGGTCGTCGGTGTCAAGTCGCAGTACTTCCGGGTCATCTTGTTAGCAGCTAGTTGCAAAGGGATCGCTTGGAATTCGTTCATTGAAGGTGCTGCTTGAAACCCCCTTTCAAACAGTGTTCAAGGCACCTAAAAGCCCGTCCAAGGCACCTTAAACTAGCCGAGTCGCCCGCGTGGATCAAGCCTGAACTGGTCGTGACTTATCCCTTCAAGGTGCCTTCTGTGCTCTCCAAGGTGCCTTCATCCACCAGTCCAAGGTGCCTTGAGCCTCCTTCAAGGCACCTCCAAGCTTGCTTCGCAGCTAGCTCAGCTTTACACCTGAGGCGCCTCCAAGCCCCATGGAGGCGCCACGGACACTGTTCATCCGAGGCTGAGTTATACTCCTTTGGTCCTGCAATAAGTGTTAGTCCCAAACACATACCCTACAAAACAAAGTTAGCATAAAACAATATAGATATGATAATAGAATATGATGACAGTCTCCGGACTGTCCGGGTCTGACTTCAGATTTCCGACCGGAAACCCTAGGTCGACCCGACGCCTACTGTTCCCTCTACAGGGAGCGCGTCCTCACCTACTCCACTCAGGAGATTTACCTGTTGCTAGTGCGATCCTCCAGATCGACTGGACTTTTTCTCGGTGCTCGATGCTTCCGGACTTTCTGCTGGACTTCCGCTTCTCGGCTGGTCCAGTCTTTCACTTGGTTCGCGACACCAAGACTTTCTACCTAGGGTTACACCCCCCCCTAGGACTTTTGCCTGAAGCACTCGACCCACCAAGACTTTCCGCATAGGGTTACCACCCCCTATGACCTAGGGTTACCACCCCCTAGGGTTTTGACCTTGCCTAACCACAGTTAGGGCTTTTGCCTAAGTACACTTAGGACTTTCCTGCAATCTCATTCAGACTGTTAGATCACCACACACCTTAACTTTGAATCTTTTGTCATTATCAAAACTCAAGTTTGATCGTCGGATGCTTCCAGTAACGAACCAATTTTCCCTATTTCAAGTTCTAAAAGTCCTTATTAATACTTAGAAATGCTATAGAAATATTCTAGAGATTATTAGAAATTTTTAGAGTATTTTTACATAATTTTTGGAAGTCGTTTGATATTTTTACAAAACGAAAGAAGTTTTGACAAAAAAATAATGTCCAAGCCGAGATTCGAACCGGAGACCTCGGACCGAACCAAACCTTAACCGAATCTAGCTAGCCAACTGTTCCGCAAGTGTTTCATGAATAATTAGAGAGCGGAATAAATTTAAGTAGTAATATATGATAGAAATACTGAGAGTTATAAAAGGCATAAGTTAAGGGAAATTTGGAGATATTATTTTCCCTAAACCTAATTCCCCTCCCCTTCTCCCTCACGACGGCGGTCTCCTCTCTCGGGCGAAAAGGGGCGACGGTGCTAGGGCTTCACTTCGACGGTCGGCGAGAGGCTCTTTCCGACGGGCTTCCACAAATTCCGCGACCACCTCGTCAAGGAGAACACACGGATAGGAAGGGATCGTCAAAATCTTCACCTCCTCCGAACCCTAGAACCATTCCGTCAGTTGTAAGTGCAAGAACAAGAGTAAGTACTTCTAACGCCCCGCCCCTTCCTGCTAAGGCGACGGGGGTTACTTACGACACATACATACTTAACACAACGGAAGCCTTGCTTAAAAAAAAGTAAAAACCTTTTCTTACTTAAAGATCACCATAGACATAAAAGAAACACATAACATACCTATCATAATTTTTGAGTCTTAATACCCAACACATACTTAAGGTCATGGAGTCATAAAATAAAAACATCAACATGGCAAATTTCTTATTAAACAAAAGCAGGTCTTTTCTTTTAGCCAGTCCACTACCGCATACATCCTTCTAGCCTCTCCTGCTGCTCCCCTAGTACATCCATTCTTTGCCTTTATATGTGGTACAAGAAAGTAAGCTGTGAGCACTCATGGCTCAGTAAGTTCCTTTCCTACTCACAAAAACCGTAAAGCATATTAAAATCACAAGTCATAAGGCATAAAGACAAATGTATCATGTCAAGAGCATATCATGGCATATCGTAACATAACATAAAGTATCATGGCATAACATAACATGATCATCAAACGTATCCTGTCATAGCATAACATCATCATAACTATCATGGCATAATCATAAAGTATAAGCATGGTAAACTCCTAACATATATCATGCAACATATGCAACATGTCTTTTGAAAACTTATACAATACATATTTAAACATAATCTCATCATGATTGGGGCCCCGGCTTGTACCACATACATAAATGTGCGCGTCCTATGTAGGTCCAAGGTAGCAAGTCTTGAACCCTACAAGGCATACATACTAGGCCCGTTTCTTAGTCCATCGACCTAGGGGCACTTAGGAGCCCATCCCTAACGAGGCCCGTTTCTTAGTCCATCGACCCCAGGGCGCTTATGGAGCCCACCCTTGGTACAAGCCATACATAAAGTAAAGTAGCATGTCATACATATCATAGTTCTTATTCTTTCATGCATATCATGTTTCTTGACATATCATAAAACATGCATTTTTTTGGGCACACAGCTCATGCATGAATCGTAGCATACAACATGAACATATCACTTATCATATCATAAAGCATGCATATTTGGGCACACAGCACATGCATGAATCATAAGCTTGCATAATGAACATATCATTTTATCATATCCTAAAGCATGCATGATTGAACACCTAGCACATACATGGATCATAAGCATACATAAAAGAGCATATCATTTATCATAAAAAGACATAACCATTCATGGAATCATTAAATAACATCTCTTGATTCATTCATAGCATGTGAGGTACATCTAGGTCACTAAACCCATATGGCCGAAAGTCATGAGTAGAGGCATGATCTCTAGACAACATACAAACATAAAAATCTCATGATATCTTCACATACTAGCATAAGAAAGGTCATAAGCATGTTAACCTAAATTTTTAAGCCCTCCTAGGTTTCCAATTCTTTCATGGCCGAAACCTTTCATGAAGAGAAATCAAGTTCTAAGCAACATGCAAACATGTAAACCCTAAACCCATATCATATCATATTTCATGAGGAACTACTTAAGCATATTTAGTTTGGGTTCTAAGTTCCTTAAGCTCCTAATCTTATCATGGCCGAACCCTAGCATGTCTCATTCTAGGTTACAAGTAGCATGGAAGTGTTGAACCTTAAGCCAATATCTTATACATTTTCATGAGGAACAACATAAGCACATTTGTTTTAAATTTCAAACTTCCTAGACCCATTAACTTGTAGTCGCCGAACCATATCTATCATGGAACTAGGTTTTTAGTGGCATAAGAGCATGGAAAACACAACTACATTTCATAGCATACATCACAAGACATCATAAGCATATATAAGTTAGGTTCTAAATTTTCTCTAGGCCTTTAAACTTGTAGTGGCCGAAACACATCAAGCATGGGACTAAGTTTCTAGTGGCATAAGAGCATGGAAACCACAACTACATTTCATAGTACTTATCACAAGAAACATCATGAACATATGTAAGTTGGTTTCAAAATTTCTCTAGGCCTTTACACTAGTATTGGCCGAAACCTATCAAGCATGAAACTAAGTTTCTAGTGGCATAAGAGCATGGAAATCACAACTACATTTCATAGTACTTATCACAAGAAACATCATGAACATATGTAAGTTGGTTTCAAAATTTCTCTAGGCCTTTACACTAGTATTGGCCGAAACCTATCAAGCATGAAACTAAGTTTCTAGTGGCATAAGAGCATGGAAACCCTACACAATTTTCATGGCATCATAACAAGGAACGACATGAGTAAACTTAGTTAAAAATCTACACATCCTAGCTTTAAAACTTAGTGTGGCCGAAAGTTACATGTAACCAAAATTCTATGTAACAAGCAACCATAAAAACATCAACTAGTTTCATATCATTTATCAGGAAGGTCATGAGCCTCCTAGCCTTGGTTTAAACTTTCCTAGACTTCAAATCTCATCATAACCGAATCTTCATAAGCATGAAATAAGATTCATAACTAACATACAATCATGGCATAACATTTTAGCTTCATGTCTTGTCTTAGGAGAAATCTTAGCATGCTTAGTTTTAGGTTTAAAACTCTCCTAGGCTTTTACTTCTTCCATGGCCGAATATTCATGAGCATGGAAATGGAGTTTCAAACAACATACAAGTAAGAGAAAAAAAAAGTTAACAACCTCATTATCATAGGGTACATAACACAAGAATAAGGAAACATGCTTAGTTTGAGTCTTAAACTTACCTAGTCTTCTTGTTCATGCTTGGCCGAGAGTCTAAGGCTTATGGATCTAAGTTTTCATTATTTATCCTAGCGTGGAAACCTTAGATTAACCTCTTACATAAAAATACATGTCACAAGAAAAATAATGAGCATATCTAGTTACAAATTTCTTAGGCTCTTCTTCTTGTTTTGGCCGAATTTTTCATAAACCAAGTCCTAGGTTTTTAAGCGATCTATCTTCATGGAAAACCATATAAACTATTGTACCACAGGTGTGGGGAAGCTTACCTAGTGTTCACTTGTTAGTCTTTAAAGAATTGGTACCCTTGGTGAAGAGGAAGTAGAGAGCTTCTTCCCCTAGCACTCCTTTTGTTTTCTCTTGCTTGGAAGGGTACACCTTGAAGGCTCCTTCTTGTAGTTTAGTTTTCTCTTAGAGAGAAACCTAAACTTGGCTTGTGGAGATAAGGAAGGAGGCTTCTAGTCTCGGCAAGGGTGAGGGAGAAGGAAAAAAAATGAAATCCTTTAGTTCCTTTCCTTTTTATGCTAAGTGGGTGGAAGTTACAAAGGTGAACTTTGCTTCCTTTCCTCCTTAATGCATGCATGTATTTTTATAATGAGAATATGTATTCATTCCTTCCCCTTAACTCTTCTCTTCATTATCCCCTTAAACCCCACAAAAATAGAGAAGGAAAGGGAGAAGACAACTTGTCTTTTGTTACTCCTTTTCTTAACCAAGAGGTAAACAAGAGGAAGAAAGCTACTTGATTTTCTCTTGTTTCCTCACTAAATTTTTATTTTTGCTTTTAACTACAATTCACATCATTTCCCATTCACATATTATTCATTATCCTAGTTGTTATCATACATAGTTTTATTTCTATCCTTTGTGAGAGGTTCAAGGTTCAAACCTTCACCTCTTCTTTTTATTTCTTCTTTTGATTCTTTTTACCTCTATGTTCTAAAGCAACTAACACCCATATACTTATCTTATAATTTTGTGGGTGTTACAGTACTACTCACCTGTGGTAGGAGTAGTTTTGAGCTTTAGGTTTTTGTTTCCTTGCTCACAGAATTTGCGGTGCCGAATAGATGATGCTAGGGTTTGCTTTTTATTCTTTCCTTCAGTTGCTGCTTAGATATTGTGCCATGCATTCTAAGTTTTCGGTTGGACCTTGTAGCTAATTTCCCAAGAGGCAGAAACAACTTGTACTTAAGCAGGAAGTTTCGGTTGCCTTTGAGTATTCGGGTTTTCCTTTCCTTGCTTACAGAACTTGTCGAACAGAGATTTCATTGCTAGGGATTTAGTTGGTTTTGGGTTCCTTCCTTGCTCTGTTTGTCAAGCCGAACAGTCATACCTATTTGCATGAGAATTTTAAGTTTTGTGATTGATATGCTTCAATTGTGATAATCCGAACAGTCCTCTAATTCTAGCACGTAGTTCATGTTTTAAGCATGCCTTTAGCACTTCAGTGTTATATCCTTGTGCATTTACCTACTGCCCATAAATTCCAGCAAGTTTAGTTTTCTTTTGGGCCATGCAAATGGGCATAAACAGCCCTTGATCTTTAGCATTTCAATCTTAGGTGATCCTGGTTAATTAGTAGGCATGATCAGCAGGTTATCTAAGTGGCAATATTAGTTTTTGGTGCTATTCTTGAATACGAATAGCCCTATTTCTTTCCAGCATTACAATTCTGAATTCTTTTCTTATTTTGGTTAGCATGAACAACCATATTACAAGGATTCAGGATTTGCATATCTTGCTACCTTATCTAGCATCCCAGTATTTAGTTCCTTGCAGTTTTGTAATCTTCCTGTACTACCGTAAGCATGAATAGCATTTTCCTTGCTACTCAAAGAGCAAGAACAGCCCTTTATTTAGTTAGAATGGGTTTAGCATTTTGCTTGCTACTCAAAAAGGCAAGAACAGCCTTAACTTAAAGTATGTAGTGTTAGTTTCTTGGGTTCTTGAACATGAACAGCTATTAAGATTATCTTGTAGTTTGATTGGCTTTGCTTTATTTTTATAGCATGCTCAGTTAGTTGCAATTCTCTACTTGTTAGATATACTTACAGTGTTCTAGTAAGCTCTATTAGGGGATTATGAGAAGTTATGAGTAGAGAAAAGACTAAGGTCTAGTTAGAAAAGATAACAAGTAATTTAAAGTAAGAGGCTAGTACCCGACTTCCAAGGTTGTCGTTAAACAAATCCAGGTGACCAATTCCAAGGTCTTGGCCCTGGTAGGACCAAGGTCTTTACCCTCATAGGACTGGAGGCTCGCTACCTCAATCTCTATTAGGGATCACGCATTTGGTACTAAGCCTGGGCCCAAGAAAGAGAAGAAGAAAGTTAAATATTAATTTCAAGTATAAGGCTATAAGTAAATGAAACAAGTATCACCTATGTTTAGAACCAGCAAAGTTTAGCTCTTATAATTCTAAGCATACAGTATTAGTTGTCATTTGCTTTTCTTATGAGTTTATTGAGCATGATTAGCTTTATTTCCAGCATGCAGATTTATTCTTGTATATCATGAGTATGCAGATTATTTTAGTGCTTTGTTATTAGATGAGCATGAGTAGCTTTTCTTTTTAGCATTTCAGTTTTAGCATCCTTTGTATCTTATGCACTTTCGAGTTTTTGTGAGATAGGTTAGTACTTACCTAGCTCGACTCCTACTCGAAGGCCCACGGTCCTTGACCGCACCGATGGGCAAAACACTATAATCCTTCTTTTCGAACTCCTCGGAAAGAAGTGAATCATACAAGTACAGATATGTAAGATAGTAACACTTCTACTATCCTACAGAATTAAAGTGCAGTACAAAAATAAAGCTATACCGACAATTGCAGAATTTAAGTTGTAGCTCGATCGGCAATCGGATGAAGTTGCTTGCAAATTTGATGAAAACTTGTAGCGTGGAAAGATTGCAAACGAGCACAAGAGTTGATCAGAAAAGTTGTTTCCGCCTCTGTCTTCAAGCCTGGTTTTATAGGAGTACCGAGGGTTCGGTCGACCGATCCCCTGTTCGGTCCACCGAACCAGCTTCAATCACCTCCAGCTGGCAATCTGATGCTGGCTCGTAATTGTGCTTTAATTTGTCTTCAATGGTTCGGTTGACCGAACAAGGTTTTTCCTTATTCACTGAAATCTGCCGAGATCACCCTTTAATGCTGATTAAATGTTGATTGGATCGGTCGACCGATCCTCTTTTTCGGTCGATCGATCAGCCCTTCTTTCCTTTGCTTGCTGATTCGGTGCTGATGAACTGGCTTGCTGAGTCAACAGGTTCGGTCGACCGATCTTACTTTTCGGTCGACCTATCAACTCTGGCTCAGTTCTCATCTGGACTGACTTCTTTGCTGATCTTACTTGGTTCAGTCGACCAGTCCTCTGGTTTGGTCGACCGATCTGCCTAGACCTGCAAAACAGTGTTAGAACAAAAAACACCCTACAACATAGATGTTAGTATAACAGTATAATAATGCATGAGTAATAAAAGAACAGTAGAACTGTTCTTGATCTCAACTTGGAAACCTTCTCGATTTCTTCAGTTGGATCAGCGACCTAAGGTTGTTCCCTCCGGGAACCCGACCTCACTGTCGCTCCTCCAGTTTGCTTACCTCAACCTACCTGCCAAACTTTGATCCTCCATATCTAGTTTGGACTTCTCACTCAGCCTTAATCGGCTCCCTAGGACTTTTCCTTTGATCTTCGGTCCTTCAGACCTCTCGATCACACTGCCAAGCTTCGTCTCCCCTCGACCTTCTTGGACTTTCACCTGGGTTCCACGATCTACTAAGATTTCTCCTGCCTAGCCTCCAACTAGGTCTTTCCCGGTTGAGTAAACATTCTGCACACTCAGTAAACTTATTAGATCACAACAAGACTTGAACCTTTGACAACATCAAAACTTAGGTTTGATTCTGGTGCAGCTTGCACCAACAATCTCCCCCTTTTTGATGTTTGGCAACCACGGTTCAAAGTTAAGTTAATAATATGCAAAAAGTAAACAAGCAATTTCAATTCTTATTTCTCCCCCTGAATACACTATCTCTCCCCCTTTGACACACATCAAAAATAGGGGAAGACAGAACAAACAAAAATTTAGAAAACTAAATGTTAGAATAATTAAAAAAGAAAAACTCTTAGTAAAAATAACCATTCAAAATTTACTAAGGTAAAGTAATTTTACTAAGGTAAAAAGTCTAATGAAAATATTTTTAGTAAGCTATAAATTTTGAAAAAAAAAAGATTAATTGAAAAATATTTTTTAAGGAAAAACAATTTTACTAAAGTGTTTTGTATGTATATCTACTAAGTTAAAAATATAATTTTTTTTTAAAACAATTTTGAAATTACACTATAAAAAAAATGTTTTGAAGAAGATTTTAAAAAAAAAATTGAAGAAGATGTTGAAGAAAACAATTTGGAAAATTAAATTTACTAAGTTGAGAAAATATGTAAAGAAAGCACTAATAAAGTAAAAAAAATATTTTTTGTAAAGATAACTCCCCCTAAAAATGATATTTATCCTAAAAGTCCAAGCATGTGTAATAAAACTAAGGAAAAGAGATCCTTATGATGAAATGTCCAACCTTTGTACAATGCTAACTACCATAGGATAGTAGCCATAGACTCAGGTTGGTCAATTTGAGCATTTATAACTAGTAAGGTTTTTACTTACTAGTCAACTCAAATTGATCAATATATGTCATTTAAAGCCCAGATTTATAGCGATGCACTGACATAAGCATCTTAAATCTAGGGCTAGGTCCTAAGCATCTCACCCATTCTAAGTCTTCAAACAAGGGATCCTACTGTGCTTGTGAGATGCTGGCTCCTAGAACTATAGGATCATGCAATTCTACGGTAAGACCTAGTCTATTCCATAAACTGAAAAATAGTTTGAAAGTATTTTTGAAACAAAAATTTGAAATGGAAATTTTTACGAAAATAATTTTGAAAAATAAACTACGTAGTAATTTTCAAAAACAAAGAACCTATTCTACAAAACATAACCCTAATTGTCTTCTTAGATTACTAAATTCTGCTTCAGGTAAGGGTTTAGTAAAAATGTCTGCCAAGTTAGATTTGGATTAAATATAATTAAGTTCAATATTCCCTTTAGACACATGATCTCTAATGAAGTGATGCTTAACCTCTATATGTTTAGTTCTAGAGTGATGTACTGGATTTTTAGTAAGATTTATAGAGCTAATATTATCAATGTAGGTTTTTACATTTTTATAATCTAGATTAAAATCTTTTAATGTATGAGACATCCACAACAATTGAGCTACACATTCACCCATTGCTATGTATTCGACTTCAGTGGTAGATAAGGCAACACATTGTTGCTTACGGCTAAACCAACTAACTAAAGATGATCCTAACAACTGACAACCTCCACTTGTACTCTTTCTATCTAACTTACACCCTGCATAATCTGAATCCGAGTATCTGACTAAGTCAAAATGTGAGGTTCTTGGGTACCAAATTCCCACATTTATAGTGCCTTTTAAATATTTGATAATTCTTTTAACCAATGAAAGATGGGTTTCTTTTGCACAAGTTTGATATCGGGCACACATACTAACTGCAAATAAAATGTCAGGTCGGCTTGCAGTTAGATAAAGTAAACTCCCTATCATACTTCTATAATATTTTAAATCAACAAGTATTCCATTTTCATCATTATCAAGGGTTAGATTACTTGCCATTGGTGTTTTAAGCCCTTTACAGTTTTCCATACCAAATTTTTTAAGAAGTTCTTTTGTATATTTAGTTTGATGTACATAATTACCATCTTTAGTTTATTTAATTTGGAGACCTAAAAAATACTTTTAATTCACCAACTAAACTCATTTCAAATTCATTTTCCATTAAGGTGACAAATTCTTTTAAGAACTTTGAATTAGTTGAACCAAATACAATATCGTCTACATAAACCTGGGCTATAAAAATGTCTGAGTTAAAGGTTTTAATAAAAAGTGTAGGATCAATTTGGCCTTCTTTAAAATCCTTGGATTTTAGAAAACTAGATAGACGTTCATACCAAGCCCTAGGTGCTTGTTTTAATCCATATAAAGCTTTTTTAAGTTTAAAGACATAGGTTGGATTTTCTAGATCTTCAAAACCGGGTGGTTGACTAACGTAGACTTCCTCCTTAATAACGCCATTTAGAAAAGCGGATTTAACATCCATTTGGTACAACTTGAACCCCTTAAATGCAGCATAGGCTAACAATATTCTAATTGATTCAAGTCTAGCTACTGGGGCATAAGTCTCGTCGTAATCTAGTCCTTCGACTTGACTAAACCCTTTCTCTACTAAACGAGCTTTATTTCTTAAAATATTACCTTGATCATCTAATTTGTTTCTAAACACCCATTTAGTATCAATGACCGTTTTATTTATTGGTGGAGGTACTAAGTCCCAAACCTGATTTCGTTCAAATTGGTTTAATTCTTCTTGCATTGCGATTACCCAGTCAGGTTCTATTAATGCATCATTTATATTTTTAGGTTCAATTTCAGATATCAATGCTATTTGACTTAGATTTCGAAAAGCAGATCTTGTTTGAACTCTTAATTCAGGATTTCCTATGATTTGATTGACTGGATGGTGAGGGTTAGATTTTAATAATTTTGAATTTTCAGTTTCTTTAAGGTTAGGTAATTCTTCATCATCTACTTGATTACCATTTGAATGAGGTTGAGTAGTAGAATCAGTATCAATTTCATTAAACGTTACATTTGTTGTTTCCTCAATTTTCAAAGTAGATTTGTTATAAACCCTATATGCCTACTTGTAGATGAATACCCTAGAAAAATTCCCAAGTTAGTTTTTGAAGTGAATTTGCCTAAGTGATCTTTAAGATTTAAAATATGAACATTACAACCAAAAACTTTAAAATAATTTATATTAGGAATTTTGTTGAAATAAATTTCATAGGATGTTTTATTTTTATCTTTATTAATTATGATCCGATTTTGAACATAACAAGCTGTGTTAACAGCTTCAGCCCAAAAGTATTTTGGTGTATTGTATTCATTTAACATGGTTCGGGCAGCTTCTTGTAAGGTTCTATTCTTACGTTCTACTAAGTCATTTTGTTGTGGTGTTTTAGGGCATAAAAACTCATGGTGATAACCATTTTCTAAACAAAAATTATTAAAATTATGATTTCTGAATTCTCCTCCATTATCACTTCTTATCCTTTTTATTTTAATATCTCTATCATTTTCTACTTGTTTACAAAAATTCTTGAATGTTTCAAAGGTTTCATTTTTGTTAGATAAAAATTTTACCCAAGTATATCTAGAGTAGTCATCAATGATTACTAAACAATATAGATTTCCATTAAAAGATTTTATTTCATGAGAATCAAATAAATCCAAATGTATTAGTTCAAGTATTTTATTTATTCTATTTTGATTTGTAGGTTTATGAGTTGATTTAATTTGTTTACCTTGTTGACAGGAATTACAAAATTTATTTAAAGGATTTCCTAATTTTGGCAAACCTTTAACTAAACCATTTTTGCTTAATTTTAATAAATTTCTAAGGTGAGTATGAGCTAATCTCCTATGCCATAACCAAGTTTCATCACTATTTGCTAGAAGACATTTAGATATTGTTTTAGGTAGATGAATGGAGTATATATTTTTGTCTCTAAAGCCTTTTAGTAAAACATTAGTTGAGTTATTGTAACTTATTAAGCATTTAGAAGACAAAAATTGAACCTTAAAGCCTGAATCACAAAGTTGACTTATACTAAGTAAATTATAATTAAAATGTTCAACAAGTAAAATCTTTTTAATTGAAATGTTTGACTGTAATTGAATTTCACTTGTACCAATTACCTTTAATTTGCTATTGTTTCCAAAGGCAACGGACCCTAAATTTTTGAATTCAATGTTGGTAAATTTGTGCTGATCCCCAGTCATGTGTCTGGAACACCCGCTATCCAAAATTCATTTATCCAGAACTTTGGAATCCTACAAAATGTAGGATGAGACCAAAGTGTGGTTAAAGGATTAAATAAGTAGTTTTGAACTTTAATTGATTTACATGAATTTAGTATGTAATATTTATTGTTCGAATCAAGTAAAGTGAATAATCTTTAAATATAAAATAATTTTAAAAGTGTTTATTAAGTTTAAAATAATTTTTAATAAGTTTAATTTTTAATAATTTCTTTAATAAGTTTAAAATAAGTTTAAAATAGTTTTTTAATAAGTTTAAAATAGTTTTTTTAATAAGTTTAAAATAGTTTTAATATTAAGTTTTAAATAATTTTAATTAAGTTTAAGTTTAAAATTTTAAATTTCAAATAATTTTATTAAGTTTAAAATAATTTAATTAAGTTTAAAATAATTTAAATTTCAAATAATTTTATTAAGTTTAAAATAATTTAAATTTCAAATAATTTTATTAAGTTTAAAATAATTTAAATTTCAAATAATTTTATTAAGTTTAAAATAATTTAATTAAGTTTAAAATAATTTTATTAAATTTAAAATAATTTAATTAAGTTTAAAATAATTTAAATTTAAAATAATTTTATTAAGTTTAAAATATTTTAAATTTCAAATAATTTTATTAAGTTTAAAATAATTAAATAATTTTATTAACTTTTAAATAATTTAATTAAGTTAAAAAATAATTTTATTAAGTTTAAAATAATTTAATTAAGTTTAAAATAATTTAATTAATTTTAAAATAATTTAAATTTCAAATAATTTTATAAAGTTTAAAATAATTTAATTAAGTTTAATATAATTTAATTAAGTTTAAATTTAAATTTCAAATAATTTTATTAATTTTAAAATAATTTAAATTTCAAATAATTTTATTAAGTTTAAAATAATTTAAATTTCAATTAATTTTATTACGTTTAAAATAATTTAATTAAGTTTAAAACAAGTTTAAATAATTTTATTAAGTTTAAAATAATTTAATTAAGTTTAAAATAATTTAATTAAGTTTAAAATAATTTAATTACGTTTAAAATAATTTAATTAAGTTTAAAATAAATTTCAAATAATTTTATTAAGTTTAAAATAATTTAATTAAGTTTAAAATAATTTAATTAAGTTTAAATTTAAATTTCAAATAATTTTATTAAGTTTAAAATAATTTAATTCAGTTTAAAATAATTTAATTCAGTTTAAAATAATTTAATTAATTTTAAAATAATTTAATTAAGTTTAAATTTAAATTTCCAATAATTTTATTAAGTTTAAAATAATTTAATTAAGTTTAAAATACTTTAATTAAGTTTAAATTTAAATTTCAAATAATTTTATTAAGTTTAAAATAATTTAATTAAGTTTAAAATAATTTAGTTAAGTTTAAAATAATTTAATTAAGTTTAAATTTAAATTTCCAATAATTTTATTAAGTTTAAAATAATTTAATTAAGTTTAAATTTAAATTTCAAATAATTTTGTTCGTGACCACCGACAATGACTAGACCCCGAACGGGGGAGATAAAATGTTCCGTTACGTCCGTGACTAGTAAAGATCGATCGACCTCGAACAGGGAGGATATAAGATCCGATATGACTGCTCGACTCCGAACAGGGGAGATAGACGCTCGTGAAAACTGCTCGACCCCGGATGGGGAGATAGATGCTCGCGAAGACTGCTCGACCCCTGATGGGAGAGGTAGATGCTCGTGAAAACTGATCGACCCCTGATGGGGGAGGTAGATTCTCGTGAAAACTGTTCAACCTCGGATGGGAGAGATAGATGCTCGCGAAAACTACTCGACCCCGGATGGGGGAGATAGATGCTCGCAAAGACTGATCGACCCCGGATGGGAGAGATAGATGCTCGCGAAGACTGCTCGACCCCGGATGGGGGAGATAGAATATCCGAGGCTCTGATAAGCTGGTCGGTGAAGATGCGGGTTTAAGGTCGCCGCTCGACCGTCGATGACGCGAGGGTTTAAGGTCGCCGCTCGACCGCCGATGACGCGAGGGTTTAACGTCGCCGCTCGACGATCTTCAAATATAACTCAAACTCGACGGTCTTCGGCATCGAGCCCGTGGCTCGGATAATATACGCCCGACCGATCGGCACGGCGTCTTCGGCATCAAGCCCGTGGCTCGGATAATATACGCCGGCACGGGGTCTTCGGCATCGAGCCCGTGGCTCGGATAATATACGCCCGGCCGATTGGCACGGGGTCTTCGGCATCGAGCCCGTGGCTCGGATAATATACTCCCGGCCGGTCGGCACGGGGTCTTCGGCATCGAGCCCGTGGCTCAGATAATATACGCCCGACCGATCGTCACGGAGTCTTCGGCATCGAGCCCGTGGCTCGAATAATATACGCCCGACCAATCGGCACGGGGTCTTCGGAATCGAGGAACATTGACAGATCAAATAACTAAAAGAATATAACGGAAAAACTGACCTGCCGACCAGCTAAGGATCTGACTCCGTTCCTCGACTCCCGAATACACGTGGAGTGAGGAGAATATGATATTTTTTTCAGAATCTATCGAGGTCATGAGGATGACAGAAAGTTTCGACGTCATCCATCTCCACGTTCCAGACCAGGTGTGTTCCCACAGACGACGCCAATTTGATCCTGTCGGGAAGTTTAGAAGACGGACATGTCGGTGTGACGTGCCTGGAATGCTGACCACATCCCCATGACCCGGATGGTGAGTTGTCTCCTGTGTTGACCAAGTCGCCCGGAATCCTCGGGTCAACAATACCTGTAGCCATCGACCGGGTTGCCCCGGTCTCTAGTACCTCGGTGCTCGAGGCGAATCCCACAAATATATAAGCAGTCGAATACTAATAACAGAATAGTGAAATAAATGCAAGAAAAATACGATGACGTACTCTGGCCTCAGGGGGCGCCCTCGAATGGGTCGGTGAACTGGTCACGGTGCTGATCGAGTCGCCGCTGGCGTGCAGAGTGGATAGATGTCCACTAGATGAGTAGTTAGCTTCGGTGACTCGAAACCGGACTCGATATGGATCCGCAGGACGGAACACGGTCCTACTACAACATCGGCTCGTAGGCCGGAATAGGGACACGAAGACCAGAATACAACCGCCGCGCGAGGGTCGAACAGTCTCTCGGCTCGCAGGCCGGGATACAATAATGGCACGAAGGCCGGACACACTCTCGGCTCGCAGGCCGGAATATAAACATAGAACGATGCCTGAGCACTCGGACGGTTATGACTTGGAGGGTAACGACGGTTGACAGGCGGTGCCGGCGGCTGCGGCAATGGTTGCCAGAGATGACGGCGCTAAATGCCGAAGGCACTGGCTGCCCAAGGCAGCTGGGGCAGTGGCTACCGGAGGCGACAGTTGTCGCTAAGGGCGGATGAGGGTGGCGATTGCCACTAAGGGCGGCTACTGCCGCTGGGACGGCACGAACTGCCAGATGCGATGCCCACTAGGGGCGGCGCTGGCCGTGCTCCGAGGCGCTGCCGGAGTGGAGAAGGGGCAGCAGCGCCTTCCGCCGGAGGCAGCCGGAGGTGTCTGCCGACAGAAGGAGAGGGAGAGAAGGGAAGGATAGCCCTGGCGGCTGCCGGCGTGAGGAAGATCGGTGACAGAGGCATCCTGGACCGTGCATGAGGCGCTGGCCGTGCTCTGAGGCGGCGCCGGCGTGGAGAAGAGAGACGGGGACGAGGAGAGCATGAGGTTCGGCTGCTGGCCATCGCGAGGGCGACGGTCTATTCGTGGAGGCTTGCCGGTGAGGAAGGAGAGGAGTGAGAAGAGCACTGGTGGCGACCAGCGATGGCACCGACAATAACACCGGTGAGGCGCCGGAAAGGATAAGGAAGAGGGTTTTTTTCCTGTGTGCGGCGGCAGAACCACCCTCCTCCTTTCGATCAATGAACAGTGCCTTATAAGCACTCAAACCCTTCTCCTGCCATAAGACGAAAATGCCCTTCCCATCTTCTCTATTCTCTCTTGTGCCATAAACCACATCTGCATCATATATTATAGCCTATTATGGTCTCTCTAGGCTTGTTTACTGTGACCAAGTAGTAAACCTCGATTTGTGTGTTGAGTTCTACAATAACTTGGCTAATAGAGACTACTTCTTAGCCACATCGAGAGTGGAAGGTGTAGATATCATCTTCATACTTGATCTAATCTAGGATCATCTTGAGTTGCGTTCTTCACCTTCCACATTCTACTACTTCCCTCATACCAGCCTACCATTTCTTGATCCATACTCTGACATTACTCTAGATTCTCAACTTCTATTCTATCCAACTCTGATCCATAGACTATGTCCTAAACAAGGTCATCTATTACTATCTTTTACCTATTAACACCAAAGACCTTGCTATTGTATGACCTTTCCACTCCTTCCTCCTTTATGCATGCAGATGTAGGTTGGACCTAAATTTCAGTCTACTCGTCTTTAAGTTTATCATTCATCACGTTGGTATCTCCACTAGCCACCAAGTCCACATGCCCTATTGTTATATCTTGACTCATTTCTTTACATCTTTAGGCATTGATGTTACCCAGGGTAACATCCCACCAATATCATCTGAGTTTGATCAGATAGGACTTAGGAACTTCACTCTAGCCAACTTGGTCCTTAAAGAAAATAAGTTAGTTTGGAAGGATGGGAGGGGTGAAACTCATTCTCTAGGGATCAAGGAGATGCTAGTTGCGTTCGATGAGGATCTAGATCAAGCTCTAGCCTAGCTATCGAGACCTCTAACACCTCCACATATTGTGGATGATCGATTGACTAGGTTAGAGGGTACAGTCACTGACATCTAGGCTGATGTACGAGAGACACTAAGCATGATGTATGCTCAGTTTGCGAGTCAACAACCCCCTTCTCCTCCCTCGACTATAGATGATGATTGACTTTCTTGGGCCTACTTCCTTCTATTCTATTTTAGATTTGTATATTGACATAGAGTTTGACTTGTGGTTGACTTATGATTGACTTGACTTGACTCTTATTATTTATATTGTTTATCTTAGTTTTACTTGACGTAGAGTATTGTTTGACTTGTTTGGTTTATTCCTTTAACTATGGTTTGACTTGAATCCATCTACTTGTTGGTGTAAGAAGCACTAAATGATCGAATCTAAGTTTTGATTATGAAAAAGAATTCTAAGTTAAGTGTTATTGTTGTTTTAACAAGTTGAATTAAATGTGTAGGAAAGTCCTAAGTGATCTTAGATAAAGGAAAGTTCTAGTTGAGGCTAAACAGGTGGAAAGTCTTAGCTGCGGTTAAGCAACAAAGTTTTCATCCGGGGGATTGGGCAAAGTCTTGACAGATCGAGGACATTGGGTGAAATCTTAGGGTCGAGGACAGTAGGTGAAAATCCTGGGGGTCACGAATACCAAGTGGAAGACTGGACAGGTTGGGGATTGGACATCCAACGAAAAGTCCTAATGTCTCAGATGCTGAGCATAAGCCCAGATGGTCTGGAGGACCGGTCTTATAAAAGGTAAATTCTCCTGAGAGAAATAGGTGAGGACGCGTTCCTTGTTGAGGGAACAGTAGGGGTCAGTTCGACCTAGGGTTCCTGAAAATTTGAAATTCAGAACCAGACATTTTAGAGACTATCAAAATACCTTATCTACCTATTATTTTAACTTTGTTTTCTAGGAAGACTAACATTTTGCAGGTTAAGGTTTTTGACTTGATTGGTCGACCGAATGCCCAGATCAGTCGACCAAACCCAAGATATCAAATCAGCTCACAGTGAAGTTTCGACTAAGAGATCGATCGACTAAACCTCTGATTCAGTCAACTGAACCTCCGATTCAGTCAACTGAACCTCGAGTTTAGTCGATTGAATAGTGGATAAATAACAGGTTGATCAAATCAGGTTAATTTGACCAAATATGTTGGGGAGCATCGAAGGTTTAGTCGATCAAACGACTGGATCGGTCAATCGAACAAAGACTTTTATCCTAAGCGGCAACATCTGGACGAAAATCTAGGATAGATTTAGAAGAATTAGTTGACCGATCAGGGAGGATCGCCCGACCGATCAACATCGAGTTAAATAGTGATCCCGAGATCAATGGATCAGATCATATTCAACTCGGCTATAAAAAGAGGGTTCAACCAGCTGCTTCCATCATCAATTCAAACATCTTCTGCTCCTGCTCACTGCTCTAAAGACAAGTCTATGAAACCATAACACTGGTCTGATGACCGAAAGCTAGTAACTCCAACTCTCTATGTCATCGATATAATTTTCATTTATAGCATTTAATCTTTAATTCCATTGTACTTATACTTGTCTTTGTAATTCTACAGATTGATAGTGAATTTCTCAAAGTAAGCATTCAATGAGCGTGAGCCTTAGAGTAGGAGTTGTCATAGGCTCCGGACAAAGTAAAACCAAAAAGTGTTAGCTTGGTGTTCTATTGCTTTCTTTTCTATCTTTCATTTTCGCTGCGTTTATTCTGTGTTTTCTAAAAATATATAAAAAAGTCACGAGCGTTATTCACCCCCTTCCTCCTCTAACGCTTTTGATCTTACACTACTTTTAACTTATCTAAAATTATCTTTGTTAATTTTTGCAATACTACACTTGACTATATATGCATTATTTGAGTATTTACTTTATTTGCATTTTAACCCATTTTGATATATGAAAAAAGAGGAGAGATAAAAAAAGATAATGTTATTTTAAATTTATTTATTATCTTTTCCATTTTAATATCCTTATCTGATTAAGAGGGAGCAATAATTAAGGAAGAGTTATTTCTTTACTTCTTTTATTCATGTATAACTACACTAACTATATTTATTTCTTTCATACATTGAATATAAACTTCATCTTTTTATTATTGTTTTATTAACTTTAATTTAGTTTTCATACTATCAAAAGGAAAGAGATTATTAGTATTGTATCCATAATATTTTACCCAGAGATTTGATATATGGGTAAAGTTAAAGTTAGGTTAATTATAATTTAACCAATTATGTCAAGTTTGTAGGTGTAGGTTATTTGACATGTGTTAAAGTACTGATTGTGAATTAGACAATAACTAAGTTATCGTAGAACTAGACATCTGAAGTCCTAATTGAGAGTTAGACATTAGCTAAGTCTTGGTCAGAGACCAAGCAATAAATTCTTAATTGGAGGCTAAGTGAATCAAATGTAAGTGATTAAGGTTTAATAGATAAATTTTTGGCTGGAGGTTAGGTGAATCAAGTCTGAGTGATAAGGCTTGACAGATAAATTTCATAACTAGAGGCTAGGTGAATCAAGTCCAAGTAGAGTCAACTAGGAGCTAAAGACTTGACAAACAAGTATAAGTGGAAGTAGTTGGGAACTATGACTTAATAACTCAGTCTAAATGAGTCAGTTAGAGGCCGAGCATCTAAACCCAACGTAAGTGTGAGTAACTTTAAATTATCTATCATACTCATTACGTGTAACCACTACATGGAAGCATGATCGACGATTCTAGGTAATCAGATGGAGTCCGAGAGTGACTGGTTGGTGATAACTCTTACAAAGGAAGTTTGGAAGGCCCAGACGATCGTATCGGGTCTAGGCGACTAGAGGATATGGATAATCAAAGTAGCTTCGAGGTGACCAGTGTTGGTGCAAGCCACACCAGAATCAAACCTAAGTTTTGATGTTGTCAACGGTTCAAGTTAAGTCTTGTTATGATCTAACAAGCTGACTGAGTGTGCAAGATGTTTACTCAACCAAGAAAGACCTAGTTGGAAGCTAGGCAGGAGAAATCTTAGCAGATCGTGGAACTCAGGTGCAAGTCCAAGGAGGTCGAGAGGACCTGAAGCTTGGCAGTATGATCGAGAGGTCTGGAGGACCTAATATCAAAGGAAAAGTCCTAGCGAGCCGATCAAAGCTAAGTGAAAAGTCCAAACTAGATCTGGAGGATCTAAGTTTGGCGGGTAGATTGAGGTAAACAACTGGAGGAGCGACAGTGAGGTCGGGTTCCCGAAGGGAACAACCTTAGGTCGCTGATCCAACTGAAGAAACTAGGAAGGTTTCCAAGTTGAGATCAAGACAGTTATACTATCTTTCATATTATTAATCTTGCTTTATATTACTACTGTTCTAACATCTGTTTTGTAGGAAATAGTTTTTGCTTAACTTTCTGTTGCAGGACCGACTGGATCAGTTAACAAAACCTGTGGTTCGGTCGACCGAACAAGATCAATACAAAGCAGCTAACATCTCAGAACAGATTAGATCAGAGTCCAATCAAAGACTGATCGGTCGACCGAACCTTAGTGACTTAGCACAGGATAGATCATCAGCATCGATCAACAGCGAAGAAAATAAGCTGATCGGTCGACTGAACATGGGGATCGGTCGACCGATCCAATCACATTTATTCAGTATTAAAGGATGATCTCGGAAGAATCACGACGAACAGGGAAGGAAGCTGTTCAGTTAACCGAAAGGCTTGATCGGTCGACCGAATACTAAAAGACACATAAATGCCAGAGATTCGGGCCAGCGTCAGATTCCAGCTGGAGGGGATCGAAGCTGGTTCGGTCGACCGAAAAGAAGGATCGATCGCCGAACCTTCATACTCCTATAAATTAAGGCTCAAAGTAAGAGGCAATAAGAATTTTACTGATCGACTCCTGTGTACTTCTGCAAGTTGCTCACGCGACAAGTCATCATCAACTTTGCAAGCAACTTCATACGATTGCCGACCGAGCTACGATTTACTACTACTTTTGTCGGTATAAGCTTTACTTTTTGCACTACACTTTAATTCTGTAAGATAGTAGATGTGTTACTATCTTATATATCTGTACTTGTATGATTCACTTCTTTCCGAGGAGTTTGGAAAGAAGGATTATAGTGTTTTGCCCATCGATGAGGTCAAGGACTGCGGGCCTTCGAGTAGGGGTCGAGCTAGGCTCCAAACGAAGTAAAAAAAACCTTGTCTCTTTTCTTATTTCTGATGGATCGAAAGCGCTAGAAGGGGGGTGAATAGTGCTCATGGTTATTTTAACGATTTTAAAACACAGAGTAGAAACACAGCGGAAAGTAAAAGCAAACACAACAGACGCAGATGTTTTACTTCGTTCGGAGCCTATGGCGACTCTTACTTGAAGGCCCGCAGTCCTTGATCGCTTTCGGTGGGCAACAACTATAATATCGGAAAGATTATAATTTGTATTACAATTAATGCAATAAGTAAACTAATACCGATAACACAAAATCGAAGAGTCTGAGCTTCGGGTCGTCGACGTCGAGTTGTAGCACGTCAAGGTCGTCTCGTTGGCAGCACTTCACAGAAGAAAGCTTAGAATCTATTGTTCTGCTTAGCTGCTCCCTCGACCCTCTTTTTATATGACATTCCGGGCGCCTGGATCCCTTCCGGACGCCTGGAGTGTGACGTGGCCAACCAACCAGGATGCTCCACGTGGCGAAGTCGCGGCAGGAATAAAACTTGGTCCCGGGCGCCCGGACCTGTTCCGGGCGCCCGGATCCATCCCGGGTGCCCAGACCACCTTTTTCCAGCAGGTACCTCTCCTGCAAAACAAGGTTAGTCCGAGCAAATACCCTGCAAGACAGTGTTAGAATCTGATAAATCATAGTAAAGAAGAACTGACAGTCTTCAGACTTCGGATTTCCAAACGGAAACCCTAGGTCGACCTCACTGCCGGGAACGCGTCCTCACCTACTCCCTTAGGAGAGATTATTCGATGCCCGGTCCTCCGGACCGATCGGACTTTCCGCTAGGTTACCACCCCTAGGACCTAGGGTTACTGCGTTAGAATTTTCCGCCACGAAAGGTTTTCGCCAACCCCGAAACACCCTAGCCAAGGATCTCGTGCAAAGAAAAAAATCCGATTCGAAAATTCCACGTATTTATATCATGCTTAATACCCGAATATGTTAGATCTACTCCTAGATCTATAGTTTAAAGAAAAACTACCTTTGATGCGTGCCCTTCGCTTATCCCGCTCGACTAAGGTTGAAGTTGGATCTAGAGGGCACAAAGTAGAGCCCCTCTATATGTGTCCACACAAGCAATTAGGTGGAGAAGATGACCGAAACAAGGTGTGCTAGCACCTATGTGGTTTTCGGCCAAGAAGAGGAGGAAGAGAGGGAGAAGTTGCCGAGAGCACCAAGGAAGAAGAAGAATCAAAAAAATTGAATTCAAAAATTCAATCAATCCACCATATCATGTGGCCGGCCACATAAATGTCATTAAGTGGGCAATTAATGCTCTTAATTGCCCCCTTAATGTGGCCGGCCACTCATGGGTAACCTCCCATGAGGTGGCATGGTGATGTGTAGCATCCCCATTGGTTCTCCCATGCCACCTCATCAAATGTGGTGGCATCCAAGTCAAGTCAATATTGACTTTCAACCTTCCTAATTTGGCCAAAGTCAAACATGACCAAATTAACTCCCTTAATTGATTTATCCAACATTTGGATCATACTTGAGTCTAACTCATAGTCAAGTCAAACTTGTGGATTTAGGTCAAGTCAAACTTGCCTTTTATAGACTTTCCATATTTAGCCAAGTCAAACTTGACTTCATCTTTCCTCTTGGTTCATCATATGAACTAGTCTCCATCTATTGCTCTATGTGTGTGACCCTATAGGTTCTTGTCAACGTTGGCAATGTCCCTAAATCCAATTAGGGACATAAGCAATGAGAGGTATCTAGCAACACATCATTGCTACCCAAGTTACAAGAATGTTGAGATCCAACATCACCAATATGACTAATAATTGTGACTCTCACAATATGTGACATTGTCCTTCTATCCTTGATATCTAGATTGATCTTATATGAGGCATAGACCGTGTCATCCTCCAATCAATCTAAGTGTCTTGAACTCCAAGTAGACTCACTATAATCAAATAAGCACAATATCACATATTGCCTTATTTGGGCATGGCCATGCACTTAGTGATCTCACTCTATCAAGACTATGATATCACTCCTGTAATATAGGAGGGATAGATCCCATCTACATCACTCACATCCCTCCGCATAATTTGTTACATACCCAGTAATCGCCTTTATAGTCCACCCAGTTATGGGTGACGTTTGACGAAACCAAAATACATAACTCCTTATGTAGAGAACCATGGTGACTTCAGGTCTAAGGACTAAAGTCATACTAATAGTCACTTGAGAAAGTATATGACACTCATATAACGATCCATGATACTTTCTCATGGCGGGTCATTGTATACATTCTCCAATGTATACCCATGTGTCAACTTGATATCTCATATCCATGACTTGTGAGATCAAGTCATCATGTTGACCTACATGCTAGTCTCAATGCATTAACATTGTCCTTCTATGTTAATACTTGACTAGGAATAATTAAGTGTAGTGTTCTCTATATCATCTCACTATCGATTCAACTAATCGATTGATATAGATATGAACCTACTACCCTAGGACATTATTATACTTATTTATATAGCACAAATACACACAAGTATAATAATCACAATGCCTTTATTTATATATCAGAAATATATGTACAAGAATATGATACAAAGAGTCCAAAAAGTAACCATCACATGATTGGCTCTAGGGCTCTCACTAACAATCTCCCACTAGCACTAGTGCCAATCGTTGTAGTATCTAATACCCAATGACCTAGTGTGACCATCATGCTTAGTCTGTGCCAAAGCCTTGGTGACGTTAGCCTCTGTGGGTACTAAATCTTCACATCTCCTCGATCGATGATCTCTCGAATGAGATGGAAGCGCCGTAGTATGCTTTGTCCACCGGTGTGAGCGAGGTTCCTTAGCCGCAATAGCTCCATTGTTGTCGCAGAGAGCTCTACGGATCGGATATGCTAGGAACCACCCCAAGCTCGAAATGAACTTGCGGATCCAATTGCCTCCTTTGCCGCCTCGATGCAGCAATATACTCAACTCCTGTAGAATGCCTGTGTCACCTTGAACTCTTCCACTCACGGCTCCACCATTCAAGCGAACACGAACATAATCATCACAGGTCGGTTTGGAAGCTAGCATCGCTGTAACCCTTTACAACTAGATGCTCATCACCTCCAAATATCAAGAAATAATCCTTAGTCCTTCTCAAGTACTTAAGGATATTCTTGACCGCAATCCATGATGCTCACCGGATCTGATTGGTATGCTCAAAGCATACGAGACATCAGGACGAGTACATAACATGGCGTACATGATAGATCCTATGGCCGAGGCATAGGGGATCTTATCCATGCGGTCCCTCTCCTCTCTAGAAGAGGGACTTTGAGTCTTCGAAAGACTCACACCATGTGACATCGGCAGATTTCCCTTCTTGGAATTCTGCATGGCAAACCGAAGTAATACCGTGTCAATGTATGTATTCTGACTTAGGCCAAGCAATCTCTTAGATCTATCTCTATAGATCTTAATGCCTAGAATGCAGGCTGCTTCACCTAAGTCCTTCATTGAGAAACAATTCCCTAGCCAAGTCTTCACAGACTGTAGCGAGGAAATGTCGTTCCCAATGAGAAGTATGTCATCCACATACAATATGAGGAAGACAACTGTGCTCCCACTAACCCTCTTGTAGACACACGGTTCATCTTCGTTCTTGATGAAACCAAACTGTTTGATTGTATCATCGAATCGAAGATTCCAGCTCCGAGAGGCTTGCTTTAGTGCATACTCTGCTAGTATGCTGTGGATCTACAAAACCCTCAGTCGTGTCATGTACACATCCTCGAGGAGGTTTCCATTCGAAACGTGTCTTGACATCCATCTGCCGGATCTCATAATCATGGTAGGCTGCAATAGCAAGCATAATCCGAATGGACTTAAACATCGCTATTGGAGAGAAGGTTTCATCATAGTCAATACCATGAATCTGCTTGAAACCTTTAGCTACCAATCTACCTTTATAGGTATGAGTAAGTCCGTCCATGTTAGTCTTTCTCTTAAAGACCCACTTACACCCAATGGGTTTGACCCCTTGTGGATCAACCAAGGTCCAAACTTGGTTGGTGTACATGGAATCCATTTCAGATCTCATGGCTTCTAGCCATGACTCAGAATCTGGGCTCATCACAGCTTCCTGATAGGTGGTAGGCTCATTCTCAATGAGCATAACGTCATCCTGGTCAGGCAAGAGAAATGAGTATCTCTCAGGCTGACGACGTACCCTATCAGACCTGCGAAGAGGTAGGTCTACATGAACAGGTTGTTGTTCCACAACTTCTTGTGCAACAATCTCATCATCCACAACTCTTTGTGGTTCCTGTTCAGTATCCATCAATGGCTCAGTGTTTTGGTCGTTGTCTTGAACTTCTTCAAGATCAAACGAACTTCCACTAGCCTTTCTAGAAACAAAGTCCCTTTCTAGAAAGACCCCAGTCTTAGCAACAAACACTTTGGAATGTAGAAGTAATATCCCTTAGTTTCCTTGGGATATCCTATAAAATAACACTTATCAGATTTGGGTCCCAGTTTGTCTGAGACTTGACGTCTAACGTAAGCCTCACAACCCCAAACCCTCATGAAAGACATCTTGGGACTCCTCCCAGTCCATATCGTATATGGTGTCTTCATGACCGCCTTTGATGGAACACGGTTAAGTGTGAACGCTGCCGTGTCCAGAGCATATCCCCAAAAGGATATAGGAAGATCTGCGTGACTCATCATAGATCGTACCATATCTAATAAGGTACGATTCCTCCTTTCAGATACATCATTCCACTGTGGTGTTCCAGGAGGAGTGAGTTGGGATAGAATCCCACACTCTGCTAGATAGTCACTAAACTCATGGCTTAAGTATTCTCCACCTCGATCTGATCGAAGTATCTTAATACTTTTGCCGAGCTGGTTTTGTACTTCATTTTGAATTCCTTGAACTTTTCAAAGGATTCAGACTTATGTGTCATCAAGTACACATAACCATATCTACTGAAGTCGTCAGTAAATGTGATAAAGTACCTATAACCACCCCGAGCAGCGATATTGAAAGGGCCACATACATCACTATGTATGAGTCCTAGCAAGTCTGTCGCTCTCTCGCTATGCCCACTAAAGGGAGTCTTAGTCATCTTGCCTAGAAGGCATGACTCACATGTCTCATATGATTCAAAATCAAATGAGTCCAGCAAACCATCCTTATGGAGCTGGGACAAGCGACTCTCGTTTATGTGGCCTAGGCGGCAATGCCAGAGATAGGTTGGGTTCAACTCATTTGATCTCAACCTCTTGGTACTCACGTTATAGATAGGGCTCTCTAAATCTAGAATATAGAGGCCATTCATCAGATGTGCACTACAATAGAACATATCTTTCAAATAAACAGAACAACATTTGTCCTTTATTATGAATGAAAAACCTTTATTATCTAAACAGGAAACTGAAATAATATTCTTTGTTAGTGCAGGGACATAACAACAATTATCTAGTTCCAATACAAGCCCAGCGGGCAGAGATAGAAAATATGTTCCTACAGCAACAGCAGCAACCCTTGCTCCATTGCCTACTCGTAGGTCCACCTCGCCCTTTGCCAATGTCCTGCTACTTCTCAGCGCCTGCACATTAGTACAAATGTGAGATGCACATCCAGTATCTAATACCCATGATGTAGAAATAGAAAGGTTGACTTCTATAACATTTATACCTGAAGTAGAAGCCTCGCTTCTTTTCTTCTTAAGATCCTCCATGTAGATCTTGCAGTTCCTCTTCCAGTGCCCTGTCTGACCACAGTGGAAGCAGGTAGCATCCTTTTGCACCCCGCCCTTGGGTTTGAGTGCTGAAGAGCTGGCTTTGCCCTTGGTCTGGGTCTTACCCTTACCCTTGGGCTTCCACTTGCCCTTACCCTTGCTCTTTTGTACCATCAGGACGGTACTGGTCTTGGTAGTGGTGAGATTGGGCTCAGCAGTTCTCAACATGTTGAGCATCTCGGGCAGTGGTTTGTCTAATTCGTTCATGTTATAGTTCATGATGAATTGACGGTAACTTGCCGGCAACGATTGCAGGATCAAGTCAGTGGCCAGCTCTTGGCCCAATGGGAACCCCAACCTCTCTAGGTTCTCGACGTACCCAATCATCTTGAGTACGTGAGTTCCTACAGGGGTTCCCTCTTTCATCTTACATGAAAAGAGGGCCTGAGTCACTTCAAACCTCTCATGCCTGGCTTGCCCTTGATATAATTGCTTAAGATGGCCAATCATATCAAAGGCATTCATGTTCTCGTGTTGCTTCTGAAGCTCAGAGGACATGCAGCATAGCATTAGGCACGACACGTCTAACGCATCGTCTTGATGCTTCTGATGAGCATCCTTAATGCTACGAGCGGCAGAGGCTGGTGGTGCTTCAGGAACTGCTTGCTCCAGAACGTACAGCTTACGTTCCTGCATGAGGACTATCCTCAGGTTCCTGTACCAGTCCAGGAAGTTAGCTCCTGTGAGCTTGTCCTTCTCAAGGACAGATCGTAGGGAGAGAGTGTTCGCGTTTGGTGACATGGCAATCTACAACATATTAAACATGCAGAAAATCAATATCATATTCTATCATCTAATTAGGCCTTTAATTAAATGATGCTCCCACTGAATTTTGTGGGACAAGATCCACATCATACTACATCTTGAGTCAGCTTTGGCTGAATCGCCCAAGACCTAGTATGATCGGTAGGTAGCTAATTACCAATTACATCTCCATGCAACTCTTGTTTATAGGATCAAGATTTAACTTTTACAAATAATCTTGAGTTAGCTTTGGCTAAATCGCCCAAGATTATTTATAAACGTGATCTTGTCCTACCTTTCCAACTATTGGAATACGCCTATAGCTTCACTCGATCCAATTGAGCTTTGCTAGCTACTCAATCTAATTGAGCTCAATCTAACCCGAGCGTGATAGGCGGGACCAAGGTTGTCCCTCCGCATCCTACCAAGATTAAATGCGTTGCTCTGCTTTGGCAGATACGACAATCGCATATGATCGAGGTAGTGATGGGTATCATGGCCCGGTAGGCGTTTACGAGTTGATTTCGATTTAGATCTAATCTAATCGACGATGTGCATCATATTTAGGCGTAAATTAAATCTAATTTAAATCCTAAATGTGTATTGTGCACATCAAGATGTGGTTCCCACATCACATGTGCATCACATACACTCATGCATATTCTATTCTACACAAACATGCATCACATACACATAAGCAAAAATAAAATATATACATTTAAATTATGTGATTGGTCATGGCCCTACTAGGATCCTCTCTAGCCAAAGAGAAGATCCAATGGTCATCCTAGGGTCTAGGTGGCAGCTTCTCCAAGCTCCTCCTTCCGATCCCCATGTGTTGCCGGCATGCTCCCGCGAGTCCGTCTTCTCCGGAATTTCGTCATCTTCAAATTTTGTACATTACAAAATTTATACTCGAGTTACATTCGAGTCTTAAAACTAATTTTTTACAGAAATAAAATAATGGAAAAAGGCAACACGCAGGTCGCATCCACAATACAGCACACACAACACATGACGGCACGCAGGCCGTATTATGAATTACACGCATAATTTTTCATAAAAATTCTGGGACTTGGGCCATGACCAACACATACTGTACATAATTCAGAATTGTGTATTTTTTTTTATTTAAAATTTTTCTACTGATTTTTCTGAATTTTTGAGTCCCTTCTCCACGGCGGTCCCGCTAAGCGGGTTTCGGGCGTAATCGCGGGACAAGGCCCCTTGCGGGGTTAGGGGCAGCGCCCCTATTCGCGAAATAACCTTCGCGAGTGTCCTCTTGCGATTATACAGCGCCCTTACCCGCTGTCCCAAAATCTATTTGGGTGAAACTTGCCGTTTCGGAGAAATTTTTCTCGGTGACAAAAGTGTACAAGTGCTTCGCACTCGTTCTTTCGCCTCTACGAGAAAAATACCCAAAAATTCCTAAAATTTAGAAAAATCACAGAAACTTAAAAGCATCTAAATTTTGTATCTAATACAGAAAAATAAATAAATACGTGCTTCGCACGATGGCTCTGATACCACTGTTAGAATTTTTCGGGCCACGAAAACCGCTTTTCGCGTCGCGGAAACCCCGAAACACCCTAGCCAAGGATCTCGTGCAAAGAAAAATCCGATTCAAAAAATTCCACGTATTTATATCATGCTTAATACCCGAATATGTTAGATCTACTCCTAGATCTATAGTTTAAAGAAAAACTACCTTTGATGCGTGCCCTTCGCTTATCCCGCTCGACTAAGGTTGAAGTTGGATCTAGAGGGCACAAAGTAGAGCCCCTCTATATGTGTCCACACAAGCAATTAGGTGGAGAAGATGACCGAAACAAGGTGTGCTAGCACCTATGTGGTTTTCGGCCAAGAAGAGGAGGAAGAGAGGGAGAAGTTGCCGAGAGCACCAAGGAAGAAGAAGAATCAAAAAATTGAATTCAAAAATTCAATCAATCCACCATATCATGTGGCCGGCCACATAAATGTCATTAAGTGGGCAATTAATGCTCTTAATTGCCCCCTTAATGTGGCCGGCCACTCATGGGTAACCTCCCATGAGGTGGCATGGTGATGTGTAGCATCCCCATTGGTTCTCCCATGCCACCTCATCAAATGTGGTGGCATCCAAGTCAAGTCAATATTGACTTTCAACCTTCCTAATTTGGCCAAAGTCAAACATGACCAAATTAACTCCCTTAATTGATTTATCCAACATTTGGATCATACTTGAGTCTAACTCATAGTCAAGTCAAACTTGTGGATTTAGGTCAAGTCAAACTTGCCTTTTATAGACTTTCCATATTTAGCCAAGTCAAACTTGACTTCATCTTTCCTCTTGGTTCATCATATGAACTAGTCTCCATCTATTGCTCTATGTGTGTGACCCTATAGGTTCTTGTCAACGTTGGCAATGTCCCTAAATCCAATTAGGGACATAAGCAATGAGAGGTATCTAGCAACACATCATTGCTACCCAAGTTACAAGAATGTTGAGATCCAACATCACCAATATGACTAATAATTGTGACTCTCACAATATGTGACATTGTCCTTCTATCCTTGATATCTAGATTGATCTTATATGAGGCATAGACCGTGTCATCCTCCAATCAATCTAAGTGTCTTGAACTCAAGTAGACTCACTATAATCAAATAAGCACAATATCACATATTGCCTTATTTGGGCATGGCCATGCACTTAGTGATCTCACTCTATCAAGACTATGATATCACTCCTGTAATATAGGAGGGATAGATCCCATCTACATCACTCACATCCCTCCGCATAATTTGTTACATACCCAATAATCGCCTTTATAGTCCACCCGATTACGGTGACGTTTGATGAAACCAAAGTACATAACTCCTTATGTAGGGAACCATGGTGACTTCAGGTCTAAGGACTAAAGTCATACTAATAGTCACTTGAGAAAGTATATGACACTCATATAACGATCCATGATACTTTCTCATGGCGGGTCATTCAGTATACATTCTCCAATGTATACCCATGTGTCAACTTGATATCTCATATCCATGACTTGTGAGATCAAGTCATCATGTTGACCTACATGCTAGTCTCAATGCATTAACATTGTCCTTCTATGTTAATACTTGACTAGGAATAATTAAGTGTAGTGTTCTCTATATCATCTCACTATCGATTCAACTAATCGATTGATATAGATATGAACCTACTACCCTAGGACATTATTATACTTATTTATATAGCACAAATACACACAAGTATAATAATCACAATGCCTTTATTTATATATCAGAAATATATGTACAAGAATATGATACAAAGAGTCCAAAAAGTAACAATCACATGATTGGCTCTAGGGCTCTCACTAACAACCGCCCCCTAGAGTTTTTCTCCACCTAGGGTTGCCACCCCCTAGGACCTAAGGTTGCCGCCCCTTAGGGTTTTCCTTCACCTAGGGTTACCGCCCCCTAGGACCTAAGGTTGCCGCCCCTTAGGGTTTTCCCTCACCTAGGGTTACCGCCCCCTAGGACCTAAGGTTGCCGCCCCTCAGGATTTTCCCTCACCTAGGGTTATCACCCCCTAGGACCTAAGGTTACCACCCCTTAGGACTAAGAACAATTTAGGTGTATTTAATTCATTAGTTGAAACATGTCTAGTGGTGTTATCTACCAGAACCTGGAAGTGTAGATACAAGATGCCATTAATCATGTCTGCAATTCATTGCAGGGTTCAAGGAAACCCGGCAACTAAATGAAAGGTAAATCACCGTCCACATGGGCACTACTGTAAAAGTGGTAACTGTTGCAGTGGGAGATGTTTATCCTTTGATAAGAATAAAATATGGATTTTAAGTAATTGTCTTTACGTACCAAGTTTAGAAAGAACCTGATTTCAGTTTCTAAACTATTATAGATATTATGTCTATTTTGATAACAAAGTCGTTATCAAGAAAAATAGGAAAGTTATCTATTCTGGTATGATGGTTGACAATTTATAATCCAATAAACTCCCACGATGCAACAAATGGAAATTAGTAACACATCTTCTAATTTTAAGAGAAAGCAACCTTCGGAAATGAACCAATTATATCTTTGGCATCTAAAGCTAGGTTATACTTGAGTAGGATTCATTGGTAGCTGATGAACTTTTGGGTTCATTGGTAGTGGAAATCTTTCCAACCTACGAGTCTTACTTGGAAGGAAAATAACCAAGAAGCTTTTAAGTTCAAGGGGTATGGAGTCAAAGATATGTTGAAAACGGTTCATTCTGATTTGTGTGATCCTATGACTATCCAGACAAGAGGTAGTATTGAATATTTTGTCTATTTAATAGACAACTATTCAAGATACAAATAAATTTACTTAATGTACCGCAAGACTAAGTACTTTGATTAGTTCAAAGAGTACAAGGTTGATGGAGAAATGTTAAAGTAAAAAGTCACTATGGAAGATCGTAGTGGCAAGTACCTCTTGAGAGATTTTAGGAGTCACTTATCAGAAGTTGGATTTCAATCCCAACTAACTGCATCTAGTACACCCCAACAGAATGGTGTAGTAGAAAGAAGGTAAAGGACTCTTATGGAATAATTAGATAGATGATGAGTTATTCAGAAAATTACCAAATTTGTTTTAAGGATAAACTCTGAAAACGAAAGTGAACATAGTACCTTCCAAGATAGAACTCTCTACTCATATAGAATTGCTGAATAGGTGAAAACCTATTTTGAAGCATATTCGGATTCGGGTAATCCAGCACATATGAGAGACAATGATAAAGTTGGATAGGAGTTCACTTGTTTGTAAGTTATCCTAGATAAACAAAAGTAGGTTTATAGTCTTAAAAATCAGAAAGTCATTGTTAGCAACAATGACTGTTTTTTTAGAAAAGGACTATATAATGAACCACGTGCTCATAAGTAAATTTGTTCTTAAGGAATAATAAAGGACATGTCTAACCTAGTACCAACTGTACAAGATGAGATACCACAAGAAAACTGCAACACGTATCACAAATGATACACAATTGCATAAAGTGTCTTGTCATAGTGGGAGGGTTGTTAGGCAACCTAAATAGGTTCATGTTTTGGGAGAGTTTTTGGACTCGATCCCTGAAGGACATAAACCTGATCTCCGGACATATGACGAAGCACTCCAAGATAAATATGCAGCATCTTGGCAAAGAGTAATGAATAACAGAATTAGAATATATATATTCTAATAAAATCTGGAAGCTTGTAGAACCACCAAATGGTGTAAAAGCTTTTGGGTGTAAAAAGGTCTATAATAGGAAAAGAGGGATAGACAGGAAAGGTAGAAAATTTCAAAAGCAAGGCTTGATGAAAAAGGAAACTTTTTCACTGGTAGCCATGTTTAAGTCTATCCAGATTCTTTTATCTATTTGGCAAGTGGATGTCAAGACAGCATTCCTTAATGGAAGTCTTGAAGATAGCATCCACATAAAGCAAACCAGAAGGGTTCATTATAAAGGGCTAAGAGCATCTTGTGTGAAAGCTCAATCAGTCTATGGACTGAGGCAAAGTCTTGGAACATCCAGTTTATCAAAGTAATCCGGATCTTTGGATTTATTGAGTAAACGGATAAGTCTTGTGTATACAAATGGTGTGATGGAAACGTGGTGGTGTTTCTTGTACTATACGTAGATAACAATTTTGGTAGTTGGAAACAATATCAAAATGTTGTCAGAAGTAAGGGTATGGTTGTCCGAATAATTCGATATAAAGGACTTGGGAGAATGTATATATTTTTGTGATCAAAGTAATAAGGGATCGCAAGAAAAATATATATAGATATATCCCGAGTTTAATATATGAAAAAAAATCCTTACTCGTTTTTAGCATGCAAAACTCCTAGAAAGGTTTCTTACCTTTTAAGAATGGAGTGTTTTTATCTAAAGAGATGTCTTCGATGACATCAAAGGAGATTGAGGACATGTAGGTAGTTCTTTATGCTTCGGCAGTTAGACAACCTAATGTATGCTGTGCACGAGATCAGAAATCTGTTTTGCCAAGGGCATAGTTAGCAAATATCAAAGTAATCCTAGACAAGGACATTGGACTGCAGTAAAGCATATAAGTACCTTAGAGGCACTAGAGATTATATGCTAGTTTACAAGGCAGTTATTTTGGTCCCTGTGGGTTGCATGGATTTTAACTTCCAATCGGATAGGGACAATATTAAGTCAACCTCGGGGTTTTGTGTTTACTTTAGGAGGTAAAGTCATAACTATGGAAGAGTGATAAGCATAGGTGTTTATCTGGACTCCACCATAGAAGCTTAGTATATGGTAAGCCTCTAAGGTAGCCATAAAAGCTGAATGACTCAATAACCTCAAGATAGATTTAGATATGATTTCTGGTTTGTCCAAAGATTATTACAATTTATTGTAATAATGTTGGTGCAGTAACAAACTCGAAGAAACCATAAGTCTATAAGGCAAGTAAACACAATAGAGCGCAAGTACCACCCAATCCGAGAAATCGTATAAGCGAGGAGAAGTTGTTGCCGCCTAGATTGCATCAGGGGCGAAAGCTTTTGAGGCATGTGGAAGGGATGGGAATCAGATGTATGGCAACTTAGTCTTTTAGTATAAGTGGGAGATTGTTAGAGTGTATACTAAAAGCCTAGCTTTTGGTATAAATATTTATCTAGAAATAAGAATCACATTGGTCAAAAGTCTACATTTATGATAAATGTAGTTGCTCAATTAATTTATATTGTAGATAACATGGTGTGTGGTGTCACACACGGAAGATCATGTTATTGGTTCCTTATAAATTATAAACAGTAGCTCACGACCAAGATGGAAAGGAACAAACCATTGGAAGGTCGTAGTGTAATTAGGTATTAGTATATCTTAACTATATAATTACACTAGTACACTTAGAGTGTATTGAGTAGGACCATTTGAGATTGTTCTTTTTATACTGACTTTATAAAGGAACAAAGACCTCAGTTATTATGGAAGTATGTGCTCTTAATCCTAATATAATAACAAGCACATATATTTGATATTTATTTCTTTAATTTATCAATGGGTGAGATTTAGTTCGATGAATCAATAAGCCCGATAAATTGGGAAATGATATCACTTATAGTGTGTGTTGTTGATTATAGAAGGAAACTGTGTCCTAGTAATCTAGGTTGAGAATGTCCCCAAGAGGAGCTCATAAGGATTGTCATGTTAAACCCTGCAGGTGGACTTAGTCCGACATGACGATGAAGTTGAGTGGTACTACTCTTGGAGCTAGATATTAATTAAGTGAGTTGTCAGTAACTTACTTAATTAGTGGACATTTGTTATCTTAAACACAGGGAGACTAACACACTCATAATAAGAAGGAGCCCAAAATGTAATTTGGGATTGGTGCGGTAGTTCAATAATAGTTCTCTAGTGGAATGAATTATTATTGATAAAATTAAGTTGTGTGTTCGGGCGAACACGGGATGCTTAATCGGGAGACCAAAACCAATTCCTCCTCTCGGTCCCTATCGTAGCCTCTAGTATATAGAGATTTATACCCACCGATACCCACCTTCTTACCCATCCAATGGGGCCAAGCTAGCTTGGAACCCAAGCTAGGGCCAAGACCAAGTGGATGAGTTAAGTTGGTGGCCAAAGCTTGGGTCCCAAGCTTGGGTGGCAACCACTAGAATATTAAAAGGATTTTTATTAAAATGATTTCTTATGTGGATATCATGTTTTAAAGAGAGTTTAAAAATTAAAATTTCCTTTTATACCTTTCTACAAAAGATTAAGAGAAGAGATTAATCTCTTTCCTTATTTGTAGTTTAAAAGGATGGTTTTAATTTTTGGTAAAAACTTTCCTTATTTGTAAATCATCTACATGTTTAAAAGAGAGTTTAAAATTTGAAATCTTTCCTTATTTGTTGATTAAAGGAGGATTTTAAATTTTAAGAAAACTTTCCTTTTTAAATCATGTTCATGATTTAAAAGAAAGTTTAAAAATTAAATATTCTCTTTTATAAGTTTCTACAAGAGATTAAGAAAAGATTTGATATCTTTCCTTATTTGTAGATTAAAAGAGATTTTAATTTTTAGAGATAACTTTCTTTTATCCACATGTTTAAAGAAAGATTTTAATTTATTAAATTTCCTTTTATAAACCAATCATGAAGGGATAAAATTATTGAGGAATTTTTATAAATTTCGGAAGCAAATAAGGAAGTTTTAATTGATGTTTAAAATTTTATTTGCTTGGAAATTCTATGGTGTGGCCGGCCAAATAAATTGGAGAAGGAAAATTATTTTTGATTAAATAATTTTTCCTTTTCATGGCAAAAGAATTAAGGAAGTTTTATTAAATTTTCCTTATTTGCCAAGACCAAGGATTATAAAAGAGGGGTAGAGGAGGCTTCAAAGCTAACGAATCTATTCTATTTTTCCTCTCTTTTCGGCCCTAGCCTTTCTCCCTTCTTCTCTTTTGGTGGCCGAACCATACATCTCTTGGAGCTCTTGTTGGTGGCCGGACCTAGGAAGGAGAAGAAGAAGAGGAGGAAGCCTCATCTTGAAGATCCCTTGGAGTATTGGGGGTGATCAAGTTCTTCTTCCTTGGAGGTGGTTCTTCTTGTGGCCGAACCTTGCTTGGAGAAGAAGAAGGTGCGTGGTGGTTCTCGTTTGGAAGATCGACGTCCGGGATAAGAAGAGGAATACGGTAGAAGATCAAGAGGTTTTTCTAAAAGGTATAACTAGTAATTTTTCTTTCCGCATCATATTAGTTATTTTTGGAAATAATACCAAATACAAGAGGCTTACGTTCTAGTATTTCGAATATGTTTTTTTTCTAAGTTGTGTTCTTTTGTTTCTTTCTTTTCCTTGTGATTTGATTGTTCTCTTTGGTTAACCTAAAGTTATTTTAGGAAATTAAATATTAGCTTTCTATTAAAGGTTTTGTCTAGTCGGTGGTGGTTGCTCCCATATCCAAGAAGGCCATGTGCCTCGCCACGTCAGTACTGGGAACCTTTTATGGAAATTAATATTTAATGGAATTAATAACTTAAGGAGACTTGGGTCGAACGTGTTAAGTTCCGCAGGAGATCCAAGTCAAAACCTAAAAGAACAAATAGATTAAGTTTTGGATCAAACGTGTTAAGTTCCGCAGGCGATCCAAAATTTAATTTAAAAGAACACATGGTAGCTAGGAAAAGGTTCAGACCTTTGTACAAAATTTTTGTACAGTGGAACCTATAGGTTTTCCGAGTAGCAACCAACACTAAGGTTGCCGCCCCTTAGGGTTTTCCCTCACCTAGGGTTACCACCCCCTAGGACCTAAGGTTACCACCCCTTAGGATTTTCCCTTTGCCTAACCGCAGCTAGGACTTTCCTGAAACACTTATTCAACATGTTAGATCACCACAAACCTTAACTTTGAATCCTTTGCCATTATCAAAACTCAGGTTCGATCATCGGATGCTTCTCGCACCAACAATCTCCCCCTTTTTGATTATGACAATCGAAATTCAAAGTTAAGTAATAATATGCAATAACTTATACAAGGGAAAAAAAATTGGCATTACAAACTCCCAAACTCCCCCTTAATATAACCTCCCCTTTGGATTTTTGTTCTCTTTGAATTTCTCTACTCTCCCCCTTTGCCATATATTAAAAATAAGCTAGTTTTGAAAAAACTTGACTTTTCAAGACAAAACTTAGCAGAGTTTGTTTGAAAAACTTAGGTACGAGGCAAAAAAAAAGGAGTTTGCCATCTTAGAATTGGTTTTAATAGCAACATTTTGAAAGAAAATTTGCTAAGGAAAATAGTTTAAAAAAACTTTAAACCATTGATTTTGCTTGAGGAGATTTTTCTTTGTGATATTTTAAATAAGAATTCAACTCTTTTTAATTTAGTGAATTTTGAGGAGTTTCCAAAATTTTAAAAAAATTTCAAACAACTTCAGAAATTTTCCGATTTCAAAAATTTTCCAGCTTAAAAAATTTTCAAGGAAAATTTTCAACTTAAAGAAGTTAATTGCAGCTTAAAGAGTTTTCAAAAAGAATTTCAACTTAACGAATTTTTGAAAAAGTTTCAACTTAAATAATTTTCTAACATAATTCCAAAAAAAAATTTCAAATAGAAGAGGCTTGAAAGTTTTAAGTTTGAAAAAGTTTTTGAAAAGCTGCTTAAGAGAAATGAATTTCAAAGATACTTAAGGCAAAGGAGAAGCGATAACCTTAGTGTTTAATAGTTTACAAATTTTGTTTTAGTAAGGTATCAGAGCCCTAAGGTCCAAGCATGAGTCAAGATTTAGTTTTGATCAGGTATCAGAGCCCTTAAGTACAAGCATGCTTAAACTTTAATTTTGCCTCTAGAGAACACCTTACCAAATAGCTAAGTCTAGAGTGTAATTTAATTGAGTTTAGTTAAAGAGGATTCGATTAGGTACTTAGCTTAAAGGGGTTTTACATAAGGGCTTAGTTTTAAAGGTCAGGTCATAAATGATGTTAATTTTAAAGCTAAGTTAAAAATATCCTGAATTTTTAAGATAGGTCAAAAGTAGTTTTTAATTTTGAATACAATTCAAATTTTTATTTTGAATATAAACTAATTTTAGAACCAACTCAAAATCACTTCCCCTTAATTAATGCCTTAATAAATTCTTTGGGTTCAGAAGTCTAGGCATGAGAGGTTAGAATTATTTTCCTAACTTTCCATCTCACTCATTCTAGATTAATAAGCATGTTCAGCTTATGAGTGAGCGTGAGATGAAGTTGTCTTTGCAGTTCATATAAAACATAAGTTTTTAATTTTTAAAGTGATTTTGAAATTGATTTTTTAAATGATTTTAAAAGGATTTTGAAAATGATTTTTTAAAGTATTTTGAAAATGATTTTTCAATAAATTTGAAAATATTTTTCAAATCATTTTTTAAAGGATTTTGAAAATGATTTTAAAAGGATTTTGAAAATGATTTTTTAAAGTATTTTGAAAATGATTTTTCAATAAATTTGAAAATATTTTTCAAATCATTTTTTAAAGGATTTTGAAAATGATTTTAAAAGGATTTTGAAAATGATTTTTTAAAGTATTTTGAAAATGATTTTTTAAAGGATTTCGAAAATGATTTTTTAAAGTATTTTGAAAATGATTTTTCAATAAATTTGAAAATATTTTTCAAATCATTTTTTAAAGGATTTTGAAAATGATTTTAAAAGGATTTTGAAAATGATTTTTTAAAGGATTTTGAAACTAATTTTTTTAAAAATGATTTTAAAAGGATTTTGAAAATGATTTTTTAATAATTTTGAAGATTTGATTATCAATTTAATTTGAATTATTAATAATTGGATTTGAATGATTAATTGATAATTTTTAACTATTAATTTAATTTAATTTAATTTTTAATCATCAATTTGATTTTTAATCTTTAGTCATCTCACCCGATCTAAATTCTAAATCAGGGAATCCTATCATTTTGTGAGATGAATTAGTTCAATTTTTAGGGTTTAGTTTAACTTTCTGTTAGATTTGGGTTTAGCTTTGGGTTCAACAAGTAAGCGTTTTTTGGATAAACTTCTGGGCTATGGTGAGTCACAAGGAGCTCATTAAAGTAACCATGCCTTTGAGGTTTTCCAAGTAGTCCTACCCATTGAACTTAATACTGAACCTTGGTCTAACTAGTTAGGATCTATTTAAGGGTAGTTTCGATTAGTTCCACTTGGCCAAATGCACCAGGTCGAAGCCATATCTTCCTAGACATGCGATGCCCAAGCTTCCCCAACGTACTATCATCAAAAAACTTCACCAGTACTGTGTTTTAAGTTAAATCTAACTCTTTTAGTCTATCCTTACTTACCCTGTCGGATAATTTACTCTTGTTTACCCATTTCGGGTAGATTAAGTTCGGTTACCCAGTCGGGTAAATAGATTTCGGAGTTGCCAGCTATTCTGGACCCTCCTTCTATTTTGAATTAATTTTGAATAATTGATTTTGAATTTTGAGTTTTAATAATTAATTTTAAATTTTGAATAATTAATTTCGAATTTTGAATTTTGAATTTTAGTAATTAATTTCGAATTTAAATTTTGAATTTTAAATTTTTGAATTTTAGTAATTAATTTTGAATTTTGAATTTTAGTAATTAATTTCGAATTTTGAATTTTGAAATTTAATAATTAATTTCGAATTTTGAATTTTGAATTTTAATAATTAATTTCGAATTTGAATTTTGAATTTTAGTAATTAATTCTGAATTTGAATTTTGAATTTTAATAACTAATTTTGAATTTTTATCGTTTTAGCTTCCCCTGGATCATAGCCTCGATAAGGTCTATTGAGGTAATGTATTTGATCCTTAGGGACCCAATACTGTCCAAGTCCAACTTGATTGATCAGGTTGGACTTGGCAACCCATGCTTGAACCATTTTTCTATTTGTTCTTTGTATGAGAGATAGGTATGACCTATATTTGTTTTTCGTTTTGTATCCTAGTCCAGTTCGATTGTAGATTGCCCTTTGTGTTCCAAGAATCATGTTAAGATTCTTGGATCCCAAGGAAAATCGTTCTAAGGTTGTCTTCAAATCCTTGACTTGACTTTTCAGGTTGGAATTCTCTTCCTCAAGTTTTTGAACTTGAGTTGAGGTTCCAGTCTGAACTGGATCAGTCAAGGATTCGTTATTAGTCGTCTCTTTAAGGAGTGTTATCTCCTTTAGAAGCGACTTGATTTGAATTTTGGACTTAGCTACTTTATGCATTAAATAATTAATTATGCAATATAACCTATTTTGACTTACAGAGGGGTTTGGCCCTTCGGAAACGGATGCGGATCCGTGGCTTCTCTCAGACTCGGCTTCCGATTCGTCCTCGTTTCCGGATTCGTTGGTGTAGTCCCGGGCTGTTAATGCGAGAAAGTTAGTCTGCTCTAGTTCTTCGTCGTCGGATTCCTCGGAAGAAGACTCGTCCCATGTTGCCTTCAGTGCTTTCTTCGTCTTGCTTGTTCCTGCAAATAACGCAACACCTTCCTCGGCCGGACTAGTATTAGTCTGCTCAAATAATTTATTTATTAAAACATGCTTACCTATTTTTGTATCAGGAATGCCTTCGTGTAACTCAATCAGATTCTCCCACAGCTCCTTGGCACTTGAGAATGGGCCGGCGCGATTCAGTTCCTTATTCGTTAAGCCACACTGAAGTGTATACGTTGCTCTTGCGTTTGCTTCTACCTTTTTGATAAGGTTCGCGTCCCAGTTCTCGTACGGTAGTGGCTTGCCGGCGCTGTTAGTTGGCAGTTGAAGCCCAGTTTTGACGATCATCCAGACTTCAAAGTGAGTCTGGAGATACGCCTCCATCCGACCCTTCCAATCTCCAAAATTATCTCCGGAGAAGAGCGGTGGGCGAGCAGTGGTGTAGCCTTCTTGATGGGTCATCTTAGAAAGACAATCTCGCAAAATAAACACAATAAAACTTGTTCCAAGACTTAGTCTTGGATTAGTAGTGCGGGAGAGAAATAAAAATAGTAATTCAGGAATTTTGAGAAAAAATAATAAAATATTAAAAAAATATTACTACAAATTTTTGAAAATGCAATATTTCGCTAATTCCAACCAATGGTGAAAAGATGAAAATTAATTTTTCAAAAATAGTTTTGGAGAAAAAAAAAAACGAAATGCGTAAGGTTATATTTTTAACCTATATAAACGACAAAGCCACGAAAAATGCTTGAATGGTGGTTGCACCAATTCAAAGCGATCCCGCTCTGATACCAATTGATGGATCGAAAGCGCTAGAGGGGGGGTGAATAGCGCTCGTGGCTATTTTAACGATTTTAAAACACAGAGTAGAAACACAGCGGAAAGTAAAAGCAAACACAACAGACGCAGATGTTTTACTTCGTTCGGAGCCTATGGCGACTCCTACTCAAAGGCCCGCGGTCCTTGACCGCTTTCGGTGGGCAACAACTATAATATCGGAAAGATTACAATTTGTATTACAATTAATGCAATAAGTAAACTAATACCGACAACACAAAATCGAAGAGTCTGAGCTTCGGGTCGTCGACGTCGAGTTGTAACACGTCAAGGTCGTCTCGTTGGCAGCACTTCACAGAAGAAAGCTTAGAATCTGTTGTTCTGCTTAGCTGCTCCCTCGACCCTCTTTTTATATGACATTCCGGGCGCCTGGATCCCTTCCGGGCGCCTAGAGTGTGGCGTGGCCAACCAACCAGGATGCTCCACGTGGCGAAGTCGCGGCAGGGATAAAACTTGGTCCCGGGCGCCCGGACCTGTTCCGGGCGCTCGGCCCGGATCCATCCCGGCGCCTGGACCACCTTTTCCAGCATGTACCTCTCCTGCAAAATAAGGTTAGTCCGAGCAAATACCCGCAAGGCGGTGTTAGAATCGATAAATCATAGTAAAGCGGTCTTGGATTGTCAAGTCGACAGGTTCAACCGGAAACCCTAGGTCAACCCGCCTCTGTTCCCTACGGGCGTCCTCCTACTCCCTCGGGAGAGATTACCTGATGCCAGTCCGGTCCTCCAGACCGACTGGACTTTCCGCCTAGGGTTACCACCCCCTAGGACCTAGGGTTACCGCCCCCTAGAGTTTTTCTCCACCTAGGGTTGCCACCCCCTAGGACCTAAGGTTGCCGCCCCTTAGGGTTTTCCTTCACCTAGGGTTACCGCCCCCTAGGACCTAAGGTTGCCGCCCCTTAGGGTTTTCCCTCACCTAGGGTTACCGCCCCCTAGGACCTAAGGTTGCCGCCCCTCAGGATTTTCCCTCACCTAGGGTTATCACCCCCTAGGACCTAAGGTTACCACCCCTTAGGATTTTTTCTTTGCCTAACCGCAGCTAGGACTTTCCTGAAACACTTATTCAACATGTTAGATCACGACAAACCTTAACTTTGAATCCTTTGCCATGATCAAAACTTAGGTTCGATCATCGGATGCTTCTCGCACCAACAATTTCCGCTGCACGACTTTAGTTTCAAAAGTTTTAAAAGAATAGATTTTAAACGCGCGATATTCACCCCTCCTCTATCGCTTAAATCGATCTATCAATTGGTATCAGAGCACGGTTAGCTCTGAAATTTCTTAACCGATTTTCAAAGCATCTTTTTAAAAACTTTCTTTTTCTTTTCCTTTAGAATATTTTTATTATTTATTCTTCAGGCACTACTAATCCCAAGACGAAAGTCTTGGAAATATTTTTTTTTAATTTTTTTCTTGCAAGAATGACGAACTCGTATTAAGAAGGATATAGTACTGTCCGACCTCCACTATTCAAAGGAGAAAATTTTAGTTATTAGAAGAATAGGATGGAGTGTTACTTGAAGTCCGATATCGAGCTCTGGTTCACCGTTTTGAAAGGATATACTCCCCCAACAAAGGACGGAACAACACTAGAACCAGAAGAATGGACTCCCCAAATGATCAAGAAGGCACAATTGAACTACAAGGCGATCAACACCATTCAGTGCAGGCTTACTATGGAGGAGTTGAACCGAATCGGTCCCTACGACGATGCCAAAGAATTATGGGACTCGCTAGTCAAGCTACACGAAGGAACTGACGACTCTAAGGTAAACAAACGAGATTTACTTTTAAATAATTTATTGAATATAAAAATGTTTCCTGGAGAGACGACCTCGCAACTACACGCTCGACTGAAGGACATCTTAAACGACCTCCACCTGATTGGGCATAGTCTTGAAAACCATGACACAATAAGGTATGTTCTGAACGCTTTTCTGAGGAATGCTTTATGGGCATCAATTGTAGATGCGTACAAAGTTTCCAAGGATCTTTCAATTCTTAAGTTAGACGAGTTATTTTGTGAATTGGAATTACACGAACAGTCTAACACAAGCCATGTCGAGAAAGGTGTAGCTTTGTATGCAGGATCAAGCACAGAAACAAAATCAAAAAAGAAGATTGAGTCAAAAAGCGAACCAGACTCGGACTCAACAAATGAAGAAGAATTAGTCAACATGGTCCGAAGGTTGTTGACTAAAAAGAAGTTTAGAAGAAGCACCAAAAAGACCCCACCAAATCAGATCCAAAACAAATCAAAAGTGATCTGTTATGGTTGCAACAAGAAGGGGCATTTCAAAAATGAATGTCCAAATCGGAAAGAAGAAGGACCCAAATCAACAAGACGAAAGAAGGCTCTTCAAGCGACATGGGACGAAACTTCTTCCGACGAATCCGGCGCGAAGCAAATGAAGCACTCGAGCCACCTTGCATTTATGGCAAGAAAAGAAGATTCCGGGTCCGAGTCTGACGAAGAGTACGAATCCGAGATCGACATCCAGTCCGACGAAAGCAACGGATCAGAAGATCCAAATATGGTAACATTTTATTCCAAGTCTAATTTACTTAAAGTAGTTAAATGTTTGTTTAAAAAATTATCGAAATCTGAAAAACAAAATAACTTGCTACTTAAGGAAATAGACCACCTTAAGCAACAAGTTAACTTGAGTGACTCGACTAATCGAGTTCAAGTCAGAACTTCAACTCAAGTTAAAAAACTTGAGGAAGAAAATTTTGATTTGAAAGGTCAAGTCGAGTGACTTAAGAAAACGTTGGAAAGGTTCGAAATGGGATCCAAGTGTCTAAATATGGTACTTGGATCACAACGAGCTGTGTACAACAAATCAAGACTTGGTTACAAACCCAAACAAATAAACAGATCATACTTATCCTTAATCAGTCAAAATACTAGAAGTCAAGTCCAAGCATGGGTTCAAACAAAACTTTTAACCAAATAAATTGAACCAAACCTCTACTTGGTCCTTAAGAGTCAAATCCATTACTTAGATAGACCTTATCTAAGCTATGACTCAGGGGGAGCAACTAGAAAAACAATCCAACCAACTTGATTAAACCAAACTTAATACTTAGGCTTAGGATTATTTTCTGCTTAGAACGGTTAGATGAAAAAGGTTTACCAAATCCTACAGCATAGCACTGGAATGGGTTGGGATGATAGTATGTCAAGGAAACTTTGTCGAAGGCATGTCTAAGCTGAATATGGAATTCTACCTAGTGCACTAGACTCAGTGGATCTGACCGAAGCTACCCCAGTCAAACATGGGATAATTAGACCAAAATTTAGTACTAAGTTTTTTGGGCAGGAACAGTTTGGAAAGTCTTTAGCAAGTGGTCTAATGATATTCAAGTAGGTCATATGCCTCGCCACTGAACTGAAACTTATCCTTAGGACGCATGCTTGATTAACCCAAAACTAAGTTTAAATCTAATATGGGTTCAATAACCTCTTTCAATAAATTCAAAATTAATTGAAATCTAATTCAAACTTAATTAAATTCAAATTCAAAATTAATTGAAATCAAATTCAAATCAAATTCAAACTTAATTAAATAATAAATTCAAAATTAATTGAAATCTAATTCAAATCCAATTCGAACTTAATTAATTCAAATTAAAACCTATTTAAAAACTTTTTAAAAGTAATTATCTTAAAAAAAATTATTTTAAAATTATTAAAAATCATTTTAAACTTATTAAAAATCATTTTAAACTTATTAAAAATTATTTTAAACTTATTAAAAATCATTTTAAACTTATTAAAAATCATTTTAAAACTTATTAAAAATTATTTTAAACTTATTAAAACTTATTAAAAATTATTTTAAATTTATTAAAAATTATTTTTAAACTTATTAAAAATTATTTTAAACTTATTAAAAATTATTTTAAAACTTATTTAAAAAAAACCTTTTAAATTTAATTATTTTAAAAATTATTTTTAAAAAAACTTTTTAAAACTTAATTATTTTAAAAATTATTTAATCTAAAACCATAAATACACTTCAACCAACTTCATAAACAACTAACCCACTCAATTTCATCCTTTAACCAAACTTTGGTTTAATCCTACATTGTGTAGGCATCCAAAGCTCTGGATAAATGGATCTGACCGAAGCTACCCCAGTCAAACATGGGCTAATTAGACCAAAATTTAGTACTAAGTTTTTTGGACAGGAACAGTTTGAAAAGTCTTCAGCAAGTGGTCTAATGATATTCAAGTAGGTCATATGCATCGCCACTGAACTGAAACTTATCCTTAGGACGCCTGCTTGATTAACCCAAAACTAAGTTTGAATCTAACATGGGTTCAATAACCTCTTTCAATAAATTCAAAATTAATTGAAATCTAATTGAAATCTAATTCAAACTTAATTAAATTCAAATTCAAAATTAATTGAAATCTAATTCAAATCTAATTCAAACTTAATTAAATAATAAATTCAAAATTAATTAAAATCTAATTCAAATCCAATTCGAACTTAATTAATTCAAATTAAAACCTATTTAAAAACTTTTTAAAAGTAATTATCTTAAAAATTATTTTAAACTTATTAAAAATTATTTTAAAATTATTAAAAATTATTTTAAACTTATTAAAAATCATTTTAAACTTATTAAAAATTATTTTAAACTTATTAAAAATCATTTTAAACTTATTAAAAATCATTTTAAACTTATTAAAACTTATTTTAAATTTATTAAAAATTATTTTTAAACTTATTAAAAATTATTTTAAACTTATTAAAAATTATTTTAAAACTTATTTTAAAAAAAACCTTTTAAATTTAATTATCTTAAAAATTATTTTAAAAAAAAACTTTTTAAAACTTAATTATTTTAAAAATTATTTAATCTAAAACCATAAATACACTTCAACCAACTTCATAAACAACTAACCCACTCAATTTCATCCTTTAACCAAACTTTGGTTTAATCCTACATTGTGTAGGCATCCAAAGCTCTGGATAAATGGATTTTGGACAGCGGCTGCTCCAGACACATGACTGGGGATCAACACAAATTTACCAACATTGAATTCAAAAGCTTAGGGTTAGTTGCCTTTGGAAACAATGGCAAGCTAAAGGTAATCAGTACAGGTGAAATTCAATTGCAATCAAATATTTAATTAAAAAGGTTTTACTTGTTGAACATTTTAATTACAATTTGCTTAGTATAAGTCAACTCAGTGATTCAGGATTTAAGGTTAAATTTTTATCTTCTGAATGCTTAATAAGTTATAATAACTCAACTAGTATATTACTAAAAGGCTTTAGAGATAAAAATATATACTCTATTCATCTACCTAAAACAATATCCAAATGTTTTCTAACTAATAATGATGAAACTTGGTTATGGCATAGGAGATTAGCTCATACCCACCTTAGAAATTTATTAAACTTAAGCAAAAATGGTTTAGTAAAAGGTTTGCCAAAACTAGGAAATCCTATAAATAAATTTTGTAATTCTTGTCAACAAGGAAAACAAATTAAATCAACTCATAAACCTACAAATATAATACTTGAACTAATACATTTAGATTTATTTGATTCTCATGGAATAAAATCTTTAAATAGAAATCTGTATTGCTTAGTAATCATTGATGACTACTCTAAATTTACCTAGGTAAAATTCTTATCAAATAAAAGTGAAACAAGATTTTTCTTAGTTTTCCTACTCATGCTTGGACTTTTAGGAATTTTTCTGTAACACCCCAAATTTCATGATTTTGAGTCCTAAAAGACCTTATTAAAATCTATAAATGTTTTAGAAAAATTCTAGAGATTTTTAGAAATTTTTAGAGTATTTTTATGCAATTTTTGGAAGTCGTTTGGTATTTTTACCAAAAGAAAGAAGTTTTGACAAAAAAATGTCCAAGCCAAGGCTCGAACCGGCAACCTTTGACCCGAGCAAAACCCGGCTGACCAGGTGGACAAACAGATTTTTCTGTTTAGAATTGATAGCAAAATTATTTACCAAGTTAACAGAACACCAAGTTATAAAAGAGGAACTTAGGGCTTGATTTACCCGAAACAAAAAACCTTCTCCTCTTTCTCTCGCGACGGCGCGGGCGTTTTTGTTCGGGCGAAAACGAAGACGACGAAGCCCCAGCTAGGGATCGTCTCCGGCGGCCGGCCAAGGACCAAATCCGTGAGGGTTCTCTACCATCGTGATCACCTTGTCGAGGAGAACAAGTGGAGGTGAAAGAGTTGCCGAGAGCTTGAGTCCTCCGCAAGCCCTAGAAGTATTAGAAGCCACCTTCTTTGGCTGTAGGTCCTAGAACAAGAGGTAAGCGCTTACTCACCTGCGGTAAGATAGTTTCGAGCCTTTGATTTAGAGTTTCTCTTGTTTGTGAATGTGCCGTGAGGAGTTGTTGACAAGGAAGCTTGATGCCGTGAGTTTTGATTCGTTTTCATGGCTTTCGGACTTTTGGTTGTAGAGATTTTTGGTTTTATGCTTACTGGCGTGAGTTAGATTCCTGAAGCATGTAGTAGTAGTTTGGATTTTGTTCCTTCTTGACTTCAAGATATGTTGTAAGGTTTGTTGTCTTGAAACCTTCTGCCGTGACCTTCAAAGAAAGACCAGGATGGGTAAAGTTCAAACGTATGGTTTTATACCTCAAGCTTTATAACTTGAATTCAGATTTTAGTTGTAGAGAATTGAGGATGTTGAAATTTTGTTTTTCTTGCTTCCGGATCAGATTAGCCTTCTCCTTTTAGTTGTTTGAAGCCTGCCTGATGAATATGGTTTTCTGCCGTGATGGGCACATTCGACTCATGTTGAGTTTTGCAGGTTTTGTTTTTATGATGCAATGGGTTTGAACAAGTTTTATATAGGTTTCAAGCTTTAGCAGGTTTCGGTTTTTAATGGCTATGTCTAGCGTTTTGGTTTCTTTTAAGTTCCAGCAAGTTTTGGCTTTTATTTGTGCTAGGTATGAGATAGGAACAACCTCATTAATGTGGAAGGGATTTGATCAGATTGAGTTTTATGATACTTGCAAGTTGTTGCATTAGTAAATTTAATGTAGATACTTCACCTAACTTCTTAGGAGTTTTGGAATTATGAAACAATTAGTGATGTAATATATATTTTATCATGCACTAATAGATTTCATATTCATTAAGTGCAGATTTAGTTTAGTTTCATTAAGCAAGGTTTAGTTTAGTTTTTAGCATGTACAGCCTTAGTTTTGGGAGTATTCAGTAGAGCATGTGTTACTAGTTTTTCCCATGAAATTTTAGAACAACCACTTTGTTTTTACAGATTTCATTAAGCAGTATAGTGCAGATTTGTTAATCTTAGGATGTAGATTTGCCTAAAGTATTCAGTTTCTTTAGAAGTACGGATTCAAATTTAAGTTTTCATTCTATAGATTAGTTTTCGGTTTGAGTTTATGGTTTAGTAAACCAGTTTAGATTATGTTGAAGCATGCTTAAAGAATTCAGATTTTGTTTCCCTTTGATTTATATATGTTGTAGCATACTTGAAGAAGTCGGATCTGCTTCCTTGCTTTGGATTTCCTGTACAGCATTAGAATGGCTAAAAGTTTAAGAGTAGCTAGTGTGTTTTGTTTTCCTTGCTTCGGATTATCTGTACAGCATTATTTTAATAGATGACATTTCTTTCGCTTAAACTAAATGACTTGTCTATATTAAGAGGATTTAACGGTTCCATTTAATTCTGTTGTAGCAAGATTTAAGGTTTTAGTTCTAACAAATTTTAGATTTAGTTTAAGCTTGTATGATATGCAGATTTTCTAGTTTTCATTTACTATTTTAACAAGCATGAACAACCATGTAGTCTAGTAGAAGAATAAGAGTTCTATTAAATTCTTTTAGAAGTATTAACAAGTATAAGACAGATAAAGAAAAGAAAGGAAAAGGCCAAGGCTTTAAGTAGATCCCGAAGTCAAGACTTTAGGAATTTTGGCACACAAGGTGCTAAAGAAAAAATGCCGAGGCATTATATATTAGAAGTATTAAAAGATAACAAGTATTTTACTTTTATCAGTGGCACTGTACTGGACTTTCAGTAGTCCTTCCCTAGGTTTAGATAACCTAGTATGCAGGACTCTCAGTAGTCCTTGGGCTGGGCTCCCATAGTCGGTCCCTAGGTTTAGATAACCTAGTATGTAGGACTCTCAGTAGTCCTTGGGCTGGGCTCCCATAGTCGGTCCCTAAGTTTAGATAACCTAGCAAATCCTACTAGATTCGGGACCAGCTATCTCGGGTCTAGTAAGTATAGTTGCCGGGCCCAAGAAGAAGTTGATTATTATTTTGAAGTATTATAAGTATAAGTTTTTGAACAAGTAAAGCAAGTTTTCCATAACCATAAAGTATTAAAGGACAAGTTTAGAACAGATGAATTAAGTTTCACCTTTAAAATCAGCAAGCTGAGTTTTCTTTTATGCTAGCAGCTTTTACATGTTTAGTTCTTACATGTTATTTATTTGCTAGTTGATGAGCATGTTTAGCTTTATATGTTAGCATTTCAGTTAGTTTGCTTTCTTTATTAGTTTATGAGCATGATTAGCTATACATGTTTAGTATATCAGTTAGTATGATGTCCTTGCCATTTATGAGCATGAGTAGCTATACATGTTAGCTTTTCTGTTAGTTGATTTCTTAGCCATTTATGAGCATGAGTAGCTTTACATGTTAGCATTCAGTTTTAGCATGTTTTTATTTCGTATACATGCACATTCGTGATTTTGTGAGTTAGATAGTGCTTACTAAGCAAATTTTGCTTATAGATTACACTTCCTCTTACTGCAGAGAAAGGAAAAGAAAAGATTTAGCAAGGAAGGCGACAAGGTGGCGCGGATGATGTGTGATGCCAGGACTATGGAAGTCTTGGGACTTAGTTTAAGAATTTATTAAGATTGCCATTTATTAAGAATGTATTAGAGGAGTCATTTAGTCTTCCGCTGTTAGTTAATTGTATGTTTTTATTTTGTTTCCGCTATTCATTACTTGCATGATTTGATTTCATTAAACTGCGTGGTGATGTTATTCCTTTTGTATGTTTGATATGTGTTCCAGCCGCCTGTGGCTGTGTATATTATGTTATGTATGTCAGTTTAAGGTCACCGGTACAGGGGAGATTTTGTCGAAATTTTTCGGTAGAGTTTCTATGTGATTTTTAATCATACCGGTTAAGTAGAGTTAGTAGTTAAGTAACGGTCATCCTTAGAGAGTAGTAGTAGTAAGAAGGGTGGTCGTTACATTGTCAATTTTAAGGGGAGCTTCAAAACAAGATTTTTTTAAGCTTATATTATTGATCAAATTATTTTCAAAAAATATTTTTCAATTTTCATTCTTTTCAAAAGATTATTTTTCAAAATATTTTTTTAAAATTCATTCTTTTCAAAATATTTTTTCTTTTCAAATTTTTTTTAAATTCATTCTTTTCAAAATATTATTTTTCAAAATTCATTTTTTAAAAATTCATTCTTTTCAAAATATTATTTTTCAAAATTCATTCTTTTCAAAATATTTTTTAAAATTCATTCTTTTCAAAATATATTTTCAAAATGTTTTTCAAAATTCATTCTTTTTCAAAATGTTTTTTCAAAATGTTTTTCAAAATTCAAATTATAATTTTTCAAAATGTTGTTCAAATTTATTCTTTTCAACATATAAAATTTCAAATGTTTTAATTTTCAAAATATCTTTCAAATTTTATTCTTTTCAACATATAATTTTCACATATTTTCAAAATATTTCTTGACTTAGTAAATTTTTTTTTCAAAATATTATTCAAACTTAGTATTATGTTTAAATTCTTTGATAATTCTATTCAAAATTTACTTAGTTAATATTTTCATATTTTAATCATTTATATTTAGAAAATGTTATGGTTAAATCTTACTTGGTTTTTTGGTTCTGCCCCTATTTTTGATGTGTGTCAAAGGGGAGAGATAATGAATTCAGGAGGAGTTATTTAACTCAGGAGGAGAAAAATTGCTTGTTTATTTACTTGTTGCATATTTGAACTTAACTTTGAACCTTAGTTGCCAAACATCAAAAAGGGGAAGATTGTTGGTGCAAGTCGCACCAGAATCAAATCTGAGTTTTGATGTTGTCAAAGGTTCAAGTTAAGTCTTGTTATGATCTAACAAGCTGACTGAGTGTGTAAGATGTTTACTCAACCAAGAAAGACCTAGTTGGAGGCTAGGCAGGAGAAATCTTAGCAGATCGTGGAACTCAGGTGCAAGTCCAAGGAGGTCGAGAGGACCTGAAGCTTGGCAGTATGATCGAGAGGTCTGGAGGACCTAAGATCAAAGGAAAAGTCCTGGCGAGCCGATCAAAGCTAAGTGAAAAGTCCAAACTAGATCTGGAGGATCTAAGTTTGGCGGGTAGATTGAGGTAAACAACTGGAGGAGCGACAGTGAGGTCGGGTTCCCGAAGGGAACAACCTTAGGTCGCTGATCCAACTGAAGAAACCGGGAAGGTTTCCAAGTTGAGATCAAGACAATTATACTGTCTTTCATATTATTAATCTTGCTTTATATTACTACTGTTCTAACATCTGTTTTGCAGGAAATAGTTTTTGCTTAACTTTCTGTTGCAGGACCGACTGGATCAGTCGACAGAACAAGATCAATACAAAGCGGCTAACATCTTAGAACAGATCAGATCGAGTCCGATCAAAGACTGATCAGTCGACCGAACCTTAGTGACTCAGCACAGGACAGATCATCAGCATCGATCAGCAGCAAAGAAAATAAGCTGATCGGTCGACCGAACATGGGGATCGGTCGACCGATCCAATCACATTTATTCAGCATTAAAGGATGATCTCGGCAGAATCACGACGAACAGGGAAGGAAGCTGTTCGGTTGATCGAAAGGCTTGATTCCAGCTGGAGGGGATCGAAGCTGGTTCGGTCGACCGAAAAGAAGGATCGATCGCCGAACCTTCATACTCCTATAAATTAAGGCTCAAAGTAAGAGGCAATAAGAATTTTACTGATCGACTCCTGTGTACTTCTGCAAGCTGCTCACGCGACAAGTCATCATCAACTTTGCAAGCAACTTCATACGATTGCCGACCGAGCTACGATTTACTACTACTTTTGTCGGTATAAGCTTTACTTTTTGCACTGCACTTTAATTCTGTAAGATAGTAGATGTGTTACTATCTTATATATCTGTACTTGTATGATTCACTTCTTTCTGAGGAGTTTGGAAAGAATGATTATAGTGTTTTGCCCATCGGTGCGGTCAAGGACCACGGGCCTTCAAGTAGGAGTCGAGCTAGGCTCCGAACGAAGTAAAAAAACCTTGTCTCTTTTCTTATTTCCGCTGCACGACTTTGGTTTCAAAAGTTTTAAAAGAATAGTTTTTAAACGCACGATATTCACCTCCCCCCCTATCGCTTAAATCGATCTATCAACCAGGAGATGATGTTATCAACAATCCGAGCGAGTTAGGTTAAGATCAGATTTGATCCCTCTCTAGACGATCAAAGAACATCCAGTCAATCAGAGAGCTTCATTAATGCTATCAAATAGATAACAATTGCAACTATGTCAGCACTTCTCTAAGGGACCAAAGGGGTATTATGAATGGAGCTTCTTCGAGGTTGAGCTTGCAAATCACTCAATCACTTATTTACACATTCTCTTATGCTCATGCTCTTGTGCTCTCTCACCTTTGTACTTCATTTTTGATCGACAACACCTAGAATAATATCTTTATTTGTTTTAGTCTTATCATATTTGTTATATTGTGCTTAAATTTTTATATTCTTTTTTCTATAAAGTTTCTCTACTTGGAGAAATCTAGAAATAAGAATCATATTTTATAACTGCTATGTATGCTTATATTTTTGATTTTATTGAACAACTACTTGCATGCTTAACTATTAGCTAATTTTATTACATGCTTATATTGCCTTTTCTTGTAAAGCCCGAAAAATTCCCAAATTTATTTTAGAATTATTCTATGATTTTTCTAGAATTATTAGATATTTTTCCGGAATTTTCCGAGTAGCGGAAGTAGCAAAAACAAATAGGTCGCAAAATAGCTTAGGCGGGAATCGAACCCGAGACCTATGGTGTAAGGGATAATGTTAGTAACCAGTTGAACCCAGCAGGGCCGTGCTGAAAGGAAGGAGAACCAAATATATTTATATTAGAGTTGGGTTCATTAAACCACTTAATATAAATAATAAACTTAAGTGGGATTTGGTTTATTTTGGTTCGGCACCTCTTCACCTCACGCCACTTTCTCTTCCAAAACCTCACCGCCGCCTCTCCCTTCTTCTCCTCTTCCTCACGCACGGCACACCAAGGCAAGGGTCCATAGGATCATCTTCCGGCGACGACTCCAACACGAAAGGGGTTCTTCTCCGCGAGAGGAACGCGAAGACGTAAGCGGTTCGTCGAGCGGACAGTTTTTCCGGAAACACCTAGCGAATAGAATCGTAAGAAAACCTTGCGATTGAGGTAAGAAACCCCTCACCTGCAGTATAATTGCTCTCGCTTATTAGTTTTGGCATTAGTTCTGTAATTTTACAGTTTTCAGTTTTAGGGTGTGCTTTTAGTGCACACCAAGCGTTCGGTAGAATGCTCAGTTCCGAAGGATGCACCAATAGGCGTCCTAACAGCATGTAAAATGAATTAGAAATATTTTACTCAGTTTATTATCAGATATTACAGCTAATGGATCAGATATCCATTGGGTGGGCTCCCACAGTAGCCTCTAGGTTCAGATAACCTAGCTCTAGGTTCAGATAACCTAGAACAGCAAAGTAAAATAAAACAGTATTCAGTATTTTACTTTTATTCAGTTGACACTGTACTTGGATCAGATATCCATGGGCTGGACTCCCACAGTCGTCCCTAGGTTCAGATAACCTAGTAACCCTGCTGGATTCGGAACTTGCAATCCCGGGTCTCGTAGGGATGCGCGCGCCCAGCAACATGTTTAGTATTTTCATCTATTATATGTATAGTTTTCAAATTTGAAACCAGTGATGAGAACACTAATTTAGCTTTCAGTTCAGTTCAGGTTCAGTTTACATGATTTGAATTCATGTACAGATTTAGACATATGCATGACTAGTTCAGTTTCATGCTCAGTTTATATGTTATGCCATGTTTCAGTTCCAGTTTATGCTTTGTTTGATATGCCATGCCATGCTTGCATGTTCAGTATGTTTTTCAAACAACATGATTTAAAATCATATTCGCATCGTATGCATGATTTAGTGAGGTAGATGGTTTCTTACTAAGCTTTAAGCTTACAGGTACTACTTTTCTTATACTGCAGATACAGGTAAAAGAAAAGTGGAGGTTGGAGGGTGATGCTACGATGATGTGTGTGTGCAAGGGGTCTGGAATAAAGATCCTTGGGATCTACACGCTTTTATTTCAGTTTTAGTACTTAACATGTCTAGTTTTATGAATTAGTCTTGTTACGACTTAGTAAACTATATCTTGTTTAGTCATCATGTTTAGAATATTAGTACTTACATGCTGGAATGTATTTCCATTATTTTAGAACTGTTGTGTAATGTTTTGGCACGAAGTCTTTGAAATCGTAACTCGAGTGAAATCGATCGGTCTCGGGCCGTCGAGTCTAACGGATCGGTCGGTACCGGCCGATCCGGTGAATCTGATATCTTGATATCTTCTGGATCGATCCCGACCGACCACCTGCAAGTTGGCAAGGGTTATGGATCGGTCCACCGACCGATCCGAGGCGAAGCATAGAAAGTGTATCGGTCTCGACCGATCGGTACTCTGGATCGATGCACCGATCCACCGGCATGCGTCTGAGCAGCAACGGAGAGCTCACCGATCGGTCTCCATCGATCGAGTGTTCTGGATCGGTCGACCGATCCCATGGAAGCGAGGTAAGCTTGTGGATCGGTCAGCCGACCGATCCAGAAGGTGCCACCGTGCCAGTATCAGCTGGAACGATCTGTGAATCGTTCCGACGCCTCAATCGACTCACGGATCGGTTGAAATGTCTGATCACAGCTAGCAGGACATCCAAGAGGCATAGATTGTCTCTCCTAGCATGTGTACAACACTCAGGTACTCTTAGAATGTCAGGTTAAGACTTTATAGTAATTAGTTTAGCAAATTTCAAATTTGCTCAGTTTTCCGCACAGCATTTTCAGTAGTTAATGTAGCGATCTGGCTCACAGCCTAGTACCCAGGAGTTGGGTCGTTACAGAGTGGTATCAGAGCAGGGTTCCTTACTTCCTACACACACATCAGCATTGTGCCTACAGCTTCCAAGTAAGAACATCTCTCACTCAGTTTTGTTTTCAGCTTTCATATCAGTTATATGTGCTTTCATGTTTGCTCTCATGTTGGTAGTTAATTAATTTATGTTTACAGTGATAGTATTTAACATGTTACCAGTAGTTAACTATAACATGATAGCCTAGTTATATATATGTGTTCTCTGCTATTTAGAAAATGGTACGAGGACGTCCAGCTAAGAAAGCAGCAGCGGCTGAGCCCCAGCATGAGGCAGGCAGTTCAGTGCCTCCCCCAGACCTTACAGCATTAGTGGCTCAGCTAAAGCAGCAGGAGATAGCCTCCTTAAAGGCTAACCAGCAGACTACTCCCCCAGTCACTCCAGTACCGAACCTCACGACTCCAGTAATCACAGAGGTTGTACCAGCTCAGCCTGCAATACCAGTCCCAGTAGCCCCAGTAGCAGGGGCTAAGAGAGAAGCTTACCTTATCCAGTGGCAGAGAATTAAGCCCGAGAACTTCTCAGGCACCAGCGAACCATGGGATGCTCAGGCATGGTTTAAAACACTGGAAAGCACGATGGAGCTTCTAGACTGGCCAGAGCACGAAAAGGTGAAGTGTGCCTCCTTCTGTTTAACAGGAGACGCACGCATGTGGTGGGAGCGGATTAAATCGAAGTGGCCAGTAAACCAGATGACATGGGCCAACTTCGAGAAAGAATTCTTCGAGGAATTCTTTCACATGCAAGTCACGAACCGACACTATGACGAGTTTACAGAGTTTCGTCAGGGCAACCTATCAGTTCAGGAGGCCGTGAAGAAATTCAACAGGTTGGCCCGTCTGTGTCCAGAACTAGTCAGCTCAGAGAAGGAACGAGTACGCTTGATGCTGAAGATGCTCGGACCAGAGATCGCAATGAATGTGGTGGTGGTGTTCATAGGCCACAAACCACGAGGAAGCGGTGAGTAGTGCTCGATCACCGAGCACTATCGGCCTGACATCACCCAAGTGACGGTTTCCACAGAACCCAAGGACAAGTGGCTCGGTACTCCAGAAACAACAAGGGCATAGCTCCAACTGGAAGGAAACGCAAGGCAAGCGGTGACCAAAAGGAGGACCAGCCGGAAAACATTCCGGACATCCCAAGTGTGCTACTTGTGGAAACATCATCCAGAGTTTGCCGCAAGGGTATGCGAGGTTGTTTTGAATGTGGAGGGAAGGCACATGGCTAGCGATTGCCGAACAAGATCTTCCTCAGGCCTCGGTACAAAGATGGAGCTCAACCACCACTACACGGATGTATCTTTGTCTTAGATGGTCCACGGATCGATCAGGCGATTAGAAGCCCCACGGCTACCACGAATGCGGGATTTTCTCACCGAGAGAGACGTAGCAAATGCCTCGGCAGTTGTCACAGGTCGATCGGTATTTTCAACATAATGCAACTGTCTTATTCGATCTTGGGCAACCCACTCTTATGTATCCGGGGCATTTGCCGAAACCCCGGAAGTCCTACGCGGCAATTCTTGACAACGCTACCCTCGGGAGACATTATGGCGTCTACGCCGGCTCGAGCACCGATCGTTATAGCAGCGAGGAGCTTTTGGTGATCGATAGTGCTAGAAATGACTGACTACGATGTCATCTTTGGAATGAATTTTCTGATCAGATACGGCGCTTCTATAGAGTGCCGTAAATAGAATGTCATATTCCAACCTGAAGCAGGAGTACAGTTTGAGTACATGGGAAAACCAAAGAGAAAAGCCAGGAAGTTTCTCTCAGCACTGAAAGCACAGCAGCTAATGGATTCAGGATGCATGGGATTTTTAGCAAATGTAGTCAACACCAGCCAGGACAAGAACCAACAACTATCAGAGGTTCGAGTCGTTTGTGACTACCCAGCAGTCTTCCCTGAAGAGCTACCAGGCTTAGCACCAGACAGGGAGATTGAATTTGAGATAGAGCTCATTCCCGACACAAATCCAATTTCCAAGGCACCGTACCGCATGGCTCCAGCAGAACTGAAGGAACTTCAGGAGCAATTACAGGAGCTTCTTGACAAGGGTTTCATACGCCCTAGTCACTCACCATGGGGAGCACCTGTGTTGTTCGTGAAGAAGAAGGATGGAAGCATGCGCCTATGCATAGACTACCGTGCCTTGAACCAGGTCACAATTAAAAACAGGTACCCTCTCCCCAGGATAGATGACCTGTTTGACCAGCTAAAGGGAGCCACAGTGTTCTCTAAAATTGACCTCAGATCAGGATATCACCAGGTTAGAGTCAAGGAAGGTGATATACCTAAAACAGCCTTCAGGACTAGATACGGACATTATGAGTTCGTAGTCATGCCTTTCGGCGTGACAAATGCCCCAGCTACATTCATGGACCTCATGAGCAGAGTATAGAGAATACTTAGACAAGTTTGTCATCGTGTTCATCGATGACATTCTTATCTATTCAGTACTCGGAGGACCATGCGGGAGCATCTCAAGAAGCCAGATCCTTGACAAAAAATAACCGGTGTCACGCCAAATTCACGAAATGTGAATTTTGGCTGAACCGAGTAGCCTTTCTAGGTCACATCATCTCCAAGGATGGTGTTATGGTAGATCCCAAAATAGAAGCGGTAAAATGGAAGAGACCGGAAGCGTCGGTGAAATCGAAGCTTTACGGGATTGGCGAGCTACTACAGAAATTCGTAGAGGACTTCTCCAGGATAGCCTCCCGACTCACAGGGAAGAACAAGAAATTTCGGTGGACGGAGGACTGTGAGAACAGCTTAAGCGGAGATTGACCAGTGCTCCTATTTTAGCTATACCAGAAAACACAGACAACTTCGACATCTACAGCGACGCCTCTAAATTGGGATTAGGAGCAGTACTGATGCAGCAGGGCAAGGTGATCGCCTATGCCTCCAGACAACTCAAGGATTATGAGAGGAACTATCCTACTCACGACCTTGAGCTTGCAGCAGTGGTGTTCGCTCTCAAAATTTGGAGACATTATCTGTACGGAGCTCAGTGCAGAGTGTATACAGATCATCAAAGTCTGAAGTACTTCTTTACTCAGAAGGATCTGAATATGCGACAGCGTAGATGGTTAGAACTGGTCAAAGATTATGACATAGATATCCTCTACCATCCAGGGAAAGCTAATAAGGTAGCAGACGCACTCAGCAGGAAGTCCAGTGCTACCTTATTATCTTTAGCAGCTATGTCACCACCCCTAAGGAAGGAGATTACAGCCTTTAGTCTCGAACTTATAGTCGGACGGCTTTCCACTATGTCCTTAGCATCTACCTTGCTTGATGATATCCAGACAGCTCAGGAGCAGGATCCTGAAATCCAGAAAATCAAGCAAGGGTTAGCAGAATCAGAAAATGGAGAGTTCAGAGTGTCCGCCAGAGGGGTAGTGTACTGTGGTGACAGACTTTGTGTTCCAGATCAGGAGGAACTACGAAAACAGATTCTAGACGAGGCTCACAGGACTCCCTATGCGATGCATCCTGGTTCCACCAAAATGTATCAGGATCTAAAGAAACGATTTTGGTGGCCTGGGATGAAGCGAGATGTCGCCAGATACGTCAGCATCTGTCTAACCTGTCAGAGGGTTAAGGCAGAACATCAGCGACCAGGAGGAGTTCTGCAGAATGGAAGTGGGAGGATATCTCTATGGACTTCATAGTGGGGTTACCCAGAACCACGAATGGTTTTGATGCCATTTGGGTAATAGTCGACAGGTTGACTAAATCAGCCCACTTCTTAGCTATCAGAATATCCTATTCCATGGAGCAACTAGCTCAGTTGTATCTCAGGGAGATAGTCAGGCTGCATGGAGTCCCACGAACCATTATATCAGACAGAGACAGCAGATTTACATCACACTTCTGGAAGTGTGTACAGACAGCTATGGGCACCCGGTTAAAATTCAGCCTGCCTTCCATCCTCAGACGGATGGAGGAAATCAGGTACTCGAAGATATGCTCCGAGCTTGTGCCCTAGATTTCAAAGGAAGTTGGTGCAAATATACGAGTCTAGCGGAATTTGCATACAACAACAGTTATCGAGCCACTATCGGCATGGCACCTTATGAGGCACTCTATGGGCGGAGGTGCGGATCACCAATCTGTTGGTATGAGAGTGGTGAACAGAAGGAACTAGAGCTTCAGACAGATCTAGTAGCAGATACCACAGCAGCCATACAGCAGATTCGCCAGAGGATAGAGACAGCACAGAGCCGTCAGAAGAGCTATGCTGATACACGACGCAGACCCTTAGAGTTTTCAGTTGGGGATACAGTTTTCCTCAGAGTAGCTCCCATGAAGGGAGTCATGCGTTTAGAAGGGCAAGCTAGCTCCCGATATGTGGGACCATACCTTATCACGAAGAGTGGGCGGGTAGCATATGAGCTAGAGCTACCTCAGGAGATGTCAGCTGTCCACAACGTATTTCATGTCTCCATGCTGAAGAAGCATATTCCAGACGCCACCCAGGTGATTGAGCCCCAGTTGGTACAGGTCCGTGATGATCTCAGCTATGACAGTCGGCCTATTCAGATAATAGACCGAGCAGTAAAGAAATTACGGAACAAGGAAGTACCATTAGTCAAAGTCAGCTGGCAAAATCACACAGCAGCAGAGGCGACTTGGGAGACAGAGGCCAGCATGAGACAGAAGTACCCAGAATTGTTTTAAGTTTGGGGACGAACTTTTTATAAGGTATGGGGGATTGTAAAGCCCGAAAAATTCCCAAATTTATTTTAGAATTATTCTATGATTTTTCTGGAATTTTTAGATATTTTTTTCCGGAATTTTCCGAGTAGCGGAAGTAGCAAAAATAATTAGAACCGCAAAATAGCTTAGGCGGGAATCGAACCCGAGACCTATGGTGTAAGGGATAATGCTAGTAACCAGTTGAACCCAGCAGGGCCGTGCTGAAAGGAAGGAGAACCAAATATATTTATATTAGAGTTGGGTTCATTAAACCACTTAATATAAATAATAAACTTAAGTGGGGTTTGGTTTATTTTGGTTCGGCACCTCTTCACCTCACGCCACTTTCTCTTCCAAAACCTCACCGCCGCCTCTCCCTTCTTCTCCTCTTCCTCACGCACGGCACACCAAGGCAAGGGTCCATAGGATCATCTTCCGGCGACGACTCCAACACGAAGGGGTTCTTCTCCGCGAGAGGAACGCGAAGACGTAAGCGGTTCGTCGAGCGGACAGTTTTTCCGGAAACACCTAGCGAATAGAATCGTAAGAAAACCTTGCGATTGAGGTAAGAAACCCCTCACCTGCAGTATAATTGCTCTCGCTTATTAGTTTTGGCATTAGTTCTGTAATTTTACAGTTTTCAGTTTTAGGGTGTGCTTTTAGTGCACACCAAGCGTTCGGTAGAATGCTCAGTTCCGAAGGATGCACCAATAGGCGTCCTAACAGCATGTAAAATGAATTAGAAATATTTTACTCAGTTTATTATCAGATATTACAGCTAATGGATCAGATATCCATTGGGTGGGCTCCCACAGTAGCCTCTAGGTTCAGATAACCTAGCTCTAGGTTCAGATAACCTAGAAAAGTAAACAATATTCATATTTTACTTTTATTCATTGACATCGTACTTGGATCAGATATCCATGGGCTGGACTCCCACAGTCGTCCCTAGGTTCAGATAACCTAGTAACCCTGCTGGATTCGGAACTTGCAATCCCGGGTCTCGTAGGGATGCGCGCACAGTAAGTACAGTTGCCAGGGCCCCAACAGCATGTTTAGTATTTTCATCTATTATATGTATAGTTTTCAAATTTGAAACCAGTGATGAGAACACTAATTTAGCTTTCAGTTCAGTTCAGGTTCAGTTTACATGATTTGAATTCATGTACAGATTTAGACATATGCATGACTAGTTCAGTTTCATGCTCAGTTTATATGTTATGCCATGTTTCAGTTCCAGTTTATGCTTTGTTTGATATGCCATGCCATGCTTGCATGTTCAGTATGTTTTTTTCAAACAACATGATTTAAAATCATATTCGCATCGTATGCATGATTTAGTGAGGTAGATGGTTTCTTACTAAGCTTTAAGCTTACAGGTACTACTTTTCTTATACTGCAGATACAGGTAAAAGAAAAGTGGACTAGCGGAGGCTGGAGGGCGATGCTACGATGATGTGTGTGTGCAAGGGGTCTGGAATAAAGATCCTTGGGATCTACACGCTTTTATTTCAGTTTTAGTACTTAACATGTCTAGTTTTATGAATTAGTCTTGTTACAGCTTAGTAAACTATATCTTGTTTAGTCATCATGTTTAGAATATTAGTACTTACATGCTGGAATGTATTTCCATTGTTTTAGAACTGTTGTGTAATGTTTTGCACGCCAGTCAAATCGAACTCTCGAGTGAAATCGACATCGTCGGTCTCGGACCGTCGAGGTCTGGCCGTGGATCGGTCGGTAGGCCGATCCAGTGAGATCTGATATGCAAGATGTATCTTCTGGATCTCGATCGGCCACCGACCGAACCTGAAACGAGAGTTGGCAGGGTTATGGATCGGTCACCGACCGATCCGAGGCGCGAAGCATAGAAAGTGTCGATCGGTACCCGATCAGTACTCTGGATCGGTCAGTCGATCCACCGGGCATGAAACGCAGCAGCACGGAGGCTCACCGATCGGTCTCCGATCGATCGAGTGTTCTGGATCGGTCGGTAGACCGATCCATACTGAAGCGAGGTAAGCTTGTGGATCGGTCAGCCGACCGATCCAGAGGGTGCCACCGTGCCAGTATCAGCTGGAATGATCTGTGAATCGTTCCGACGCCTCACTCGACTCACGGATCGGTTGAAATGTCTGATTACAGCTAGCAGGACATCCAAGAGGCATAGATTGTCTCTCCTAGCATGTGTACAACACTCAGGTACTCTTAGAATGTCAGGTTGAGACTTTACAGTAATTAGTTTAGCAAATTTCAAATTTGCTCAGTTTTCCGCATAGTAGTTTCAGTAGTTAATGTAGCGATCCGGCTCACAGCCTAGTACCCAGGAGTTGGGTCGTTACATTTCTTACTTAATTGAATCAGTCTAAATAATTTTTATTTTTACTATGCTACTCTATTTGATTCAATTATTTTACTATCCGCTCATTTTAAAAATACATAATGCTATTCATCCCTCTAGCGTTGAATTCAATCCTACAATTATTGATGTTGACAGTTACAAATTGTATAAGAAAATAAAAGAGAGAAACAACACATGTTCATGTTATTACCAAAAATATAGATCGATTATAATAGATAATACATTTAATATGTATTTATAATTATGTATGGACATTATATGAGATACTAAGCACAATATCACATTTAGTCTTTAGACTATAATGTAATTTGTTAGCGGACCTCTCAAATTATAGCTCAACTTTCATTGGTCATATAAAGTATTTTTCTTTGGGCCGACATATTATGCACATAATGTTAGGACCAAAGGAATTTAGATATCTCCATAATGGTATAATATTGTTCACTTTTGGCCTAAGCCCTTATAGTTTTATTTTTAGGTTTTACCCAAAAGGTCTCGTACAAATGAATATATCTTTCCCTTATAAGCCCATGATATTTTCTCATGTGTTTTTAATGTGAAACTTTGTTTATAACCTTGTAACTCCAATAATCCTCCAAACAAAGGACCACGGGCCCCCTCAAGTGGAAAGTCTATCTGTTTAACATCCGATTCTCGACCCACTAGGTCTTCCTATCCCTCAGTCCAACCGACCTACTAGGTCTTTCTACTTCTTAGTCCAACCGACCTACTAGAACTTTCTTACCCCTCGGTTAAATTGACTTACTAAGTCTTCCTTACCTAGTCATAATTAGGGCTTCTCTATCTGACTATCCACCAGGACTTCCTGCTTGGTGTCTGATTCTCTTGATCTGGACATGGAGCCCTCACTTTCTTCGTTTGAGATCAATATTCTATTTACATGACTCGACTAAATCATAGTTCTTATGTATAGTTGGCAGTTAGACCTTCTGATAGTCTGGGCTCTAATACAAATTTAAATATTGTCATGACTCAATAAATTTAAATATCTTCATAATTGTATGATATTGTCGACTTTGACTCTAAACTCTCATGATTTTAATTTTTAGGCTTTATCCAAAAGACTTCATACTAATGGAGATATCTTTTCCTTATAAGTCCATAATCTTTCTCATATATTTTTAATATGAGGCTTTATTTGCAATCTTACAACCCCAAAATATAACTTGTAAAATCATCCTTTATATGAGCTATCTCTGTTTGAGTCTATGACTTACAAACCTTAATTTGCCATATAACATACCTTCCTTTGGATTGACATCTTGTGTGCATGATCAACAAAACTTGTTCTATATATGTAAGCCAACTTTAAACATATATTTGGTTTAAGCCTTCTGATAGTCCATATAATTTTCTTTTAGGCCAATTATTTTCAACATAAATATACATCTATCTATATGAAATGCATTAACACATATCTAAAGTGTCTTCCTTTAAGCTAACATATTAGTTTAATTTAGCAATATGTGTGTAAATAGATTCATAAGAAAACCTAGATATACTGATTACTTAACAATAGTCGACTATTCCCTAATAGAAGTTGATTGTTATGATGAATTGCTGAGTGACTAGTTGAATAGAAAACCTTCTATGATTCTTCCTACAATAGTCGACTGATGCTGATAACAATCATTGGTTAATAACAATTGAGTGTGCCAATCAAATTGTAAACCTTCTATTTGCAAACCCTATCTTAACAGTCAACTAATCCTTTATAGCAATTGATCGATAAGAGATCAGTCGAGTGTTGTAGTCAATTTGCAACATTTTTGTTCTCAAACCTTAGTTATTAGTTAATTGATCCTTATAGCAATCAACTGAAAAGAAATGAGTGTCGTTGTCAATTTGCAACATTTCTGTTTGCAAAACTTAGTTTAACACTTGATTGAACCTTCTAGTGATTGATTGATAAGTTATTAGTCGAGTGCTATAGTTGATCTATAACCTTTCTATTCACAAACTTAGGCACAACAATCGATGGTTGCTTATGTCAAATAAATCTAGTACCTCAATCGAATAGTAATGTTTTTGTTCATGGTGGCTCCCCAGCGCCTCTATCAGTTCATCTCCAAGCCAACACATAAAAAGTAGATCATATGGCTACTAGTCTTGGATAGTTGAATAGTGCATGAAGGAGGCCAGACACTCGACGATTTCCACTAGGCCAACATGGAAGAGGTAATGCTTTTGTTTATGGTGGCAAAAAATGATTCACTCGCCTCCAGCATCTCTGTCAACCCCTAGGCTAACACGAAATAGCTAAATCACGGGTGACTATTAGTCTTGAACAGTTGAATAAAACATTGAGAGGGCAGACACCCGACTACTAGTTGGGATTTGACCCCAGACCTTATGATGATAATATCATCATATACTAGCCAATTGTCTATCCCGAGGAGACGATAATCCTTTTGTTCATGATTTTAGGAATAGTAGTCAATTGCCTTGTCAAAGCAATTGACTAATAGTGACTTAGCGTGATTTTTCCAAATCAAACACCAGACGATTTCCACCATAAACAATGGTTGTTGCGTTGTTGGTCCTATTCTTCGAGGAAAAATTCGAGTAAAAGAATATATGCCTAAATCTAGGTTTTCATCCTATATTTTTTTTAAACTAATCAATTGTCATTTTGCAACTATAGATTAAATCTATTACAAAACTGATGAAATCGACGTAGACCATCAACCTAATACAATAAAATTGATAAAATCTATGAATTTATTTTCACAAGCAGAGCGGCGTTAGAACGATCTTACATGGACGAAGAAGATCAAGAAATCGGTTGTTAGCACATTTGCTAAGGTACTTTCAGAATTTACTCTTGGGGACCTATGTCGACCTGATTTACTGCAAACAAGATTAGTAAATCCTAATAATTGAAAATATGGGTTAAAAAAGTATTTAGTGAACAGTGATTAAAAAGACACGGACAATATAAAAATCCTTGGAATCCAAAGAAAATAAAGTACGTAAAAAAAAATTCCTATACAAGAACACAAGGAAAACAATATGAGAAAAAAAAAGGAGATTCTTGGATAGCTAAGAGATTTGAAATAATTAAGAAAAAAAAGATGAATGATAAAAGGGAAATATAATATTATTATTTTGGGTGGATAAAAATGGACTTACGGTGAGATTGTTTTTTTTTTTTTGGCTATTATCCTAAAATATCCAGTTGGTTCAGCCCAACACTTAAATTAGGAAGTTTTGCGAGGAAAGGATTTAATCTCCTTCCCATGTCAGTTAATAAGGAAGGTGTTAGTAACCACTTGCCATCGGCATTGCCATTTTCCTAATTTTGATAGTGGTAAAGGATAATTCGTTAATCCCAAGTGTCTCTCCCCGTTCGGTTCATATGCAGAAGAAGTAAATCGCAGGACAGGCAAGTGGTCGGGATTTGATCCCAAAACTCAACCCCCACCATGCAGTTGGGGACTTGTCTGTATCTTCAGTCAATAGGGAAGGTAGTAGTAACCCCTTGCTGTCGCCATTGCCATTGGATGTATCTTCAATCAACAGGGAAGGTTGTTATAACCTCTTGCTATCGCCATTGCCATTGTTTGTATCTTCCCTCTCTCGATCTCAAATCTCAAGAAGTAGCCAGCCCCCCTCGAGTGCCCATCTCTTTGGATCTGTATTCTTTTACTTTTCTAGATCTTGTCACATTCTTGTTCAGGCGCTGAGCCATGAGGATCGAGGGTAGTGGTAGCAGACTCTCACCGTCCCGGGAGTACTTCGTTTTTGCTTATTACGTGACCGGCCATGGCTTCGGACACGCCACTCGTGTTGTCGAGGTAAGCGATCGCACTAATGCCTCTTCCCCACCAAAAAAAAGGATGTCTTTTCCGGTTCGGACTACTACTTACATCGCTGTGTTTTTAGATTTCATAGTTACCACTATATTGTTAAATCTGATATTTTGTTTTCTGTATAATCATGATTCGTAGATCTGACACATTGTTTCTATTCTGAAATTTCCTTGAATGTCAAAATCTACTGATGTGTCGTTCTCTTGATTGAATGTCAAAGTCTACTGAGAACCGTTACCGTTCATAAGCAGTATAATTCATTGGCTGTGTTATAGAAGTCTATACTTGGAGGATACATTTTGTTTGGTATGGAAGTACTGTTTTCTTTACAGTTAATTGATGAGCTCTAATTGGATTCTGGTAGTTGCCTTGAAAGGTAAGGTGGATAACATGATCAGAAGGTTCGATTTCATATTTGTGAAACCAAGATCAAGGGTATTCAACAGGAAGGGCCTCAATGCCATAATATGCTATTACAACTCAAAGATCAAGAAAAATTCTTTGTAGCATGTCACCATTAAACAAGCAATTAAAGACTTGGGAAATACTACCTGAACTTATTACTCACAAGGGAGTTTAGATTACTTGGAGAAGAAAAAGGAAGAGAAATCAACAGATGATGTATTGCTTGCCCACATTGATAACTCATAGAAAGCATTGTTTTGTCGAAGAATTGTCAAACTAAAACCATGACTATGGACATGTCTGAGGGGAAGACGCAAAAGCTCAATGTGTTTCTAATAATCAATTCTTTTGACAGTTAATTATTACATATTAGAGGCATGATAGTTGGCCTGGATATTTCTTGGTGGAGCATCATTATTCAAAATAAAGTAACATAACACTCGAGAGTTGACTCTGCCATATTGTAAAAATATGCAGACCTTAAATTTCAGATCCACCAATTTTTCTACTCTACAAACCTTGTCCTTTTCATGCTGTCTTGTAATTGCGTGTTTAAATTCTGCTGACCATGCTCTACTCCAATAAATTTGTGCTTAAGTTTTGAATTGTAATTGTGAACCTGTGTGCCATTTCTCCATCAGTCCATCACCATGCTATATGCATAACTTAAAATAAAAATAGTATATCAAGTTGCACTGAACCTTAAGTGAGTACTTATTATTAGTTAGACCAGTAACATACCTTGTATATATTAGGCCAACTTGTAATTTAAAACCTGGCAGTGAGAAATAGAAGAAAATTGAATTAATTCTTTCATTGCAGGTTGTGCAGCACCTTGTTGCCGCTGGACATGATGTTCATGTTGTAACTGGTGCTCCTGATTTTGTGTTTACGAGCAATATACAATCTCCAAAGCTTCACATTCGCAAGGTTAGAAACTTAGCATAGCATATAGATGGCTAGGCTTTATGAGTGATCTTAAAAATGAGTGAATGATTTCTTTTCTCTTTTTCCCTGTATTGAGAATGGATGATTTCATACTTAATCTTCTTTGACTTTTTGTTTACTGACAATAGTTTGATAGATGTGTATCCTTGATTTTTCAGGTTTTATTAGATTGCGGTGCTGTTCAAGCTGATGCTTTAACAGTGGACCGGCTTGCATCTTTGGAGATGGTACATATTGATTAACATGAAAAGGATTTTAGTTTTACAATTTCTGTCTTGTTAGATTCATTTGTGTACATCATTGCAACTAATTATAGCAACATATTAATTAGACTTTCAGCTTAGTCCGCCAAAAAGAATATTTTTTTTTTATCAAGTGGAAAGAAGATTATGCTTTTGAATGAAATTGTTTTTATACTGTTAACTTATCGAAGCTCCCAATTTGCATTCATCTTTATGTAATCCCATGATGCAAATAAGCACAAGTAAATTTTATTAATGAATGGTAGGTGATAGTCAAACAGTGCTATGCAGATGTATCATTCTCCTATTTTCTTCTTGCAGTATCATCAGACAATTGTGGTTCCTCGGGATTCTATATTGACAACAGAAGTCGAATGGCTGAAGTCCATCAATGCTGATTTAGTGGTAATTGCAATTTTGTTTTTCTATATGATCATGTAATAATGGATTTGCATGTACTTTTCCTTTTTCTCGCATTAGCAGCTATCACCAGAACAAATATATTTCTTACAATTGAGCCCCCCAAAAGTAACAAGTAGAGTGTTGCCAACTGTTTGGGATTGAGAAATTTTTTATCACGCCTTGAAGGAGTCCTTGCCCGACAAACGGACAACATCTCCCCCTTATGATAACTTATGGAACTTAAATACATAGCCACACGACTGTATAAGTATAATAACTATAGCCCACATGGCTGGAAATATGCATAACCACGTAGGATAGTAAGTAGCCCACACGGCTGAAACGAAAACACAGAGGAAGATATAAGGCCGGACACCCAAACCAAAATGATAGACTACGAGCCGGCTTGACTTAAACATAACAAGCACCAAAAATGGTAAAGGTAGTCATAAGGCTAAACACCAGGTCCAAGTCAAAATTATTACAATACCGAATTGATAAGAAATCTAAGGAAATGCAAATAAAGCAAAATGACACAATAAAATGTGCCCTCAGATATGATGTGGGATCGTCAGACAAGATACTCCAAGTGACTCCATAAATCCTCTACTTACTCATTGGAAAAGGAAAAATAGTAAAAGGGGTGGTGAGACCGGTGACTCAGCAGGTAATAGACATGATACTGCATGACCAACATAGAACATGGAGATCAAAGCATACAGTCTCAGTAGAGAAATAAAAACTTAATCATATATGATATAATAAATACACATACCAGTACTGGTCTAACACACACGGTATAATGATTGATAAATCATTAGGGATCAACAACAGATATGCTCGTAACACATGAGCAATATATATGACAACATATACATATATGATAATTGAACATATATGAATCATGACAACCATATGCAATAATCATAACTCAATCAAATACAACATATCACAAGCATATGCAGATATATCTTGAAAAGATGCACCGCGCATCATATGCATATGAGCATGTATGCGTCACTCCTGCACGCTGCTCCAGTTACCACTACATTAATGTGACCGAGCGGGTAGGACTATGACGACTGGTCGTGCCTCCAACTACCACTACATTAGTGTGATCAAGACGGGTAGGATGCAGAGTATTTATCTAGCTACATAACAAAGAGGGGTCACTATCTGCACGACTTCGGCTACCACTACTCAGAATAGCCGAGTGGGCATACTAGAACAAGTTGAACCTAACTCCAGCTACTATTTCCCCTGAGTGGTCGAATGGGCAGTGAATATGATTGATAATTCTCTCAGCCACGAGAGATTTTGGTTGTCAACATGCAGTGCAATGATGAACATGATGTAAGTAATTATGATACAGATATAGTCATCATCAATACAACAACTCCATTATCATAGGTACATCCAGTACATGATCTATCCATCACATATATCTATATGTATGAAAAGATCCAACAGGTGTCTACTAAACATCATATATAGTAAATGGTAACACCTATCAGACACCCCACAAAGGTGGTTATGCTACAACATATAATTAGTTAAACAGATTAACTCCTATAGTGCACAACCTTCCCCGTGTACACACTACATACATCTAAACAATCAACATGGTATCTCCTATACTATATACCATACATGTGTATACTCTACAGAGTAAAGATAACAAAAGCTAAGAATGTATGAGCAATAACTAGATCATCTCCAAGGTCAATCAGATAAGTATCAAGTATGGATAAATACGAGTATATTTAAGGTAAAGGGACCTAATCCATCAATTAAAACCCATGCACTGAGTTCAATGGACTATAGAGGCCAAGGAAGAAATATCTGCCTTAAATGTAGTTTGTGCCAAATGATTCCCACGTCAAGATGCTTATCTCAATTTAGAGTCCTGCAACATGTACAGTTTAGCTAATCTCATCATGCAACAACTAGCTAAACAAAAACCCCAATGCATGTACAGTTTAGCTAATCCCATCATGTAACAACTGGCAAAACAAAAACCCCAAATCCAATTAGGAAATCTCTAATCGATACGATAATTAATTAATCCTAATTAATGATTAACATCAATTATTCCCAATTCCTTGATTAAATTTGATATGATTAGATTAGGTTTAGCCATATCTTCATCCTAATACTCACCAAATCCGTGGTAGTTGATGGTGGCTCACACCCGGAGGGGTTCACGGCTGGAAGATGGTGGCCGGAGATGTGGATCACCGACACACAGTGATGGCCAGAGCTACAATGGCGGGCTAAGCAAATGAACACAAATATCTCAATCATCAAATCTATTAATTGACCATGAAATCTAATTCACGCTTAATTCAATGGATTTACCCCAAATGTCAACAGATTCAACTCCGGTGGAGACCAACTCCCAGCAACCAGGCGGCTATGGATCGGTGACGACAACTCTCATCCAACAGAGCAACAGCCGACACGGGAGGCACTGTGAGGCCCTTGGCTGGAGAGGGGTAATCAGGACAAGGAACACGGAGACTCGGATGCTCAGCTTTCGGCAAGCTCTGGGTGTCAACAGTGGAGGAAAGGCAACATTGGATTCGGGTTCGGATGTCAGCATCGGTGAGTAGGAGGGACGGTGATGGGATGATAACTGAGGTTAGGGCTTAGTCAAAAGGCAATGATGGCATTGCCCAAAGCTAGGGCATAGCCCCGGCAGTTCCTTGCTCCTGGCCGAAGGCAGCGTGGGCGGCTTGGGTGGAGCAAGGAAGGTGGTGATGATGAAGGGTAAAGAGGCTCGGCCTACAGTGGGTTCGAGGGCTATCGACATGAACGGACGATGGGTTCGAGGGTGCCGGCGTGATCAGATGATGGAGTCGGGCGAAGACGGTAGTGGAAGAGAGAAAAATCGGGAAAATGACTTGAGATTAAACCTAAGCTTAGGTTTTTATAGCTAGGCCAATTAATCGATTAATTAATGACAACCTTAGCTTAATTAAATCAATCAACTCTCAGCTTAATTGATATTCCAAACAGACTTCCTCTAAGTCTAATAGATTTATCCCTTTAAACGTGTCATACGGACTTCGTTTAAATTCTGAAAAATTCCTAAAAAATTCTATAAGGTTATTTTTCCAATAACACTTATTATTTAATTGTCGTTTTTTACAATTTAAGTTGCTTAATATACTTTTAACCATTCAGGAGGATTTTTTTTCACCTTTTTTAAATATTTTGGCACCATCTTTCATTGTGTAACAGGTCTCAGATGTTGTTCCTATAGCATGCCGAGCAGCAGCAAATGCCGGGATTCGCTCAGTTTGTGTAACTAACTTCAGGTAGTTGATTTATTATCTAATTAGGTAGTTAGGTTTATAAGAATTTATGCCTACAATTAGAATTTTCATGGCACATCTCTATTGTAAAACATTCTTTTAGTAACTTCATTAAAAACCACTGCTTCCATTCCTATGCCCAGATGTAATGGGTTGAGAGTTGCATTTGACATCCAGCATTAAAATGTTTAAACATATGATCAAAGATGAAAATGCGTAGATCTATGCATGTGATTATAAAAGATAAATGTTATTATTATCCAAGAGCAATTAAGTATAACTAAATAGATTATAAAATGAGTTAGAAAATAGAAAATATGTTAAGATGGTATAAACATGGCTAAAGTAGATCAATAGATCTCATATGAATTAAATCAGTAAGAGTTGAAGGTGTAAGGGGCAATTGGAGACCAAAGAAAACTCTAGTTATTACCATTAAAAGTGATTTTAATTGACATGAGAATAACTAATGATATATTCTTGTATAGAGCTGAAAAGAGAGGTACAATCTATGTAGTTTATCCTAAATAGTTGGGACTAACATCCTTTGATGATGTAATGATTCAACTAGAAGTCTTTGAATGTGGAATAAATCAGGGAAATGTAGCAGCTAAAAGTAGAAAAAATTATCTAAGAGATCACAAAAGTATTATTTCCCTAACTATTTCAAAAGCTATTACCAACCATACTAAAATAAGGCCGGACTTGGGAAAAAGTTCAACATGTTTTTAGGTTTTTGGGTATACCAAAAGCATGAACAAATGACATATCCTAACCCAGTGCAACCATACAAGGATCCATGCCAACTTATTTCTCTATTAGATACCTAGGCTTTGATATTTGGCTTATTTTTTGTCCTTATTCACCACAAATAGATTATCTAGGAGATTGATTGAAGGTGTTGGGCCTTATTCTGCAAAGGAACTCAGCAAAATAAGATTAACTGAAGTTGATGATTTGCTCCCATGAGTTCATGGTAGTCTTGGTGTTAGGAATTTATCCTTGTAAAATGATCCTTGCTTGCAAATGATAAGCTAGATGCACATAGGTTCAAGAAGTGAGGTACGACAATAGTAGAGAATGTGAATGTCCAGTGACAGAGTAAACTTTGTCCACAATGGTTGTGGTGGAAGATTAATTGCGAATTCTTCTCTTTTCTTCATTTTTGGGAGAACATGCACAATGTGATGGGATTAGAGCTGGAAGAGCAAGCATTTGGGGTGGCAAGACTTCATTTATGGCACAATAGTGAGGGTGGGAGTAGGTTTCAATTGAGCATGGGAGGGTCATTGCCCAATATCATGAGGAAGGAGAATGAGACACTTATACATATTGTCTAAGGGCTTATACACTTTTGTGGAAATAAAGTGGATAAAAAATTGTGGATGAGAACAATGAGAAATTTCTTTCATTGTTTACTTTGGCAGAAAAGATCAATGTTAAAAAGAAAATATCTAATTTTCGCTTGGATGTTTTACCTTTAAAAAGGTTGCACCATATATCAATTTCTTACAAATCTTCTTTTGCACTTTAATCATTGGAAACACCTATTTCATGCCAACAGTTGTATTACCCATTCTTCTCCAATGGCACCTAATTTCTGTGGCCTTAGGCAACATCACACCTATAATTGTACCTTTCATAATTCTACCATGTCAAAGGTATTAGTTTCGTTTTAGCATACTTTCATACTTCTAGTCTTCCTCCCAAGTAAACGATTCTTATCCTGCTAACTAAACAATGTGTTGGAGAATTAAATCTCACCCATCCTTGATATCTTTTTTCCTTCTTGTATCAAATATCCTTCCTACTATCTATTCCCACGAGAAAAATAAGGTCTAAAACTCTACTTTTCTCTTGCTGATGTAGTTGTGCTTCTTATATGGTCTTCAAATAGGCCATATTACATTGATAGAACTCTTTGAGGAGTTATAGTGAGCCGTGATTAGGATCCTTGGCAATAACAATCACCAAACCTCAATAATCTTATTGATTTCCTTGGACCTTGTCCTCCACTTATCTTATCCTTGCTCCTTCACTTGTGGATTTTCTTGACTGTATCTCTTTTGCGTTGTGCGTTGTATTCATTCTAAATTTTAATCCATTCAACAGAAGAGACTCTAACAACGTAATACCGCTCCAACTTTCTATCTTTATGTGGTTAGCTATGGAAGGATCCCTATTAAAGCATTCTTAATAGCTAGAGGCATCTTAATCTTGTTGCTATGGTATTTGAATTCCTTTGGAACTGAGGATATTGACCGTCTTTTGGGATCTACTATACTCAACATGTTCAATGTATCTCCTCCCTCATATTTACTATTTAGACATTTAAGTAATACTGAATAGTGGTTCGTTAACCTATTTTGGTGTCTCTCGATGTGCATCATTTTAGTTAACACTATCATAACATAGTTGTCTATTATCATGCTTCTTCGATAGTCAAGTCCTCTACAATAAATTTCCACTACTTAGCTCTCTTTGTAGTTTTCCTTATTCATTTTCCTTGAATTTATTTGCCGTTTAGGTTTTACCCCACCTAGATCATTTTAATTCTCATGAAATTTGTTGTTTTAGCCTCCTTTTCCTTAAAAGGATGTACGGAATTTCATTTTTTTTTTTACTATTAGAGGGTCCATTTGGTAAGATGGAATGGAATGAAATGATAAGTGGAACTCCATTTCTTTATTTTTTTTGGATGAAGGTAAATTGTATTATAAAATTATGGAAGGGTGTATGTACATGTTAGATGCTTAAAAAGTGGAAAACATGTGTTTGTATCTTTCGAAATATCTCTCTATGTTGGGGACATCACCCTAGTAGAGGCATCTATTCCATGTTTGCCAAAGTAAGTAAATCATACAAAACATGCCTAAATACTGAGCTTTGGTCAATGTGCAATCGCTTCATAATCTTTGATGGAAAACCTTCAACATCTGCTTGGATGTGCCTAAATCTTGCCTAATGTGTAGCCAAACTCTGACCTTGCCTAAATCTTGCCTGGTGTGTAGCCAAGCTCTGACCTTGTCCCAAAGAGCCTTGCTTATGATGAATCCGAAGTAGGTATGATCCAGAGATTCATATGGCCATTGATAAAGCGGACAAATTTTGTTTTCTACGCACGGTAATCTGTCTTTGGTGCATAGCCGACCATCACAAGGAGCCATAATGTGAATTGGTGCTTTGGCATAAGGTATGACTTCCATACAATAGTTGACCATGCCTTGATCTCACTCCTGGACCTAAAAAATGCATAGGCTTCCGCCGAACAGCGCTGCTGTCCAGATTCGAATGAATAAGGTTCTTGATACGTAGTAGTCTCTTGATGAGGGGTGAATATGATGCCTTAGCTTTCCAATCCCATAAATCTATGTTCTAGAGGTACTGATGATGGATCCACTTCACCTAAAGGGAGTCTTTTTTCAGGTGAACATTCCACAATGCTTTGCTGAGTAAGGCTGAATTCCATAAGTGTAGATCACGGAGCTCATATCTACCTTCCTCTTTAGCTAAACACATGGTGGCCCAGAAGATTAGTGGATGCTTAGAGGACCACACGAATGATCTACATATTGTATATAGC